>NC_140584.1:896713001-898134751 GCF_964204655.1 Triturus cristatus | reverse complement strand
CAAACAGTGACTCCCCCGCACAGCGTTTTTGTTTTAGTCCCCGACTGTCTACATTCAGGAAACCCGATAAGAACTCCCATCCGCCCTGGGACTACTCACTTCACGTATCGGCAGGACGAGGGGTAGGTCGGTGAGCACATGAACTTTACATGTACATTAAGTATTGCAATATAGAACTATTAAAACTATTTGCATATGCAATTATACTGCAAAAGTAACTATGTAACAATTCAACAACAAACATACTGTAATCATACCCTACTGTAGTGTACTATAGGCATGCATCATACTATGAAACTAAGTTTACGTAGATGCAAGAAACTTAATTTGGGAAAGTAATATCCCAAACCTTTAAAAACAATAATTATTTTTGCAATTTTACCCTCACTGATGAGGTTTATGAAAAAATCGATATTTTCAAGTCGTCGTGGAATTTCCACAGTTGTAAAATTAGGGCTGAGGAGGGGACTCTGGGCCATAATGGGTGGTGGCAAAGGTATGTGAATTCCTACAGACTTGTGAATTTGGGGATAGTCTGATACCCCTTAAAGGTAGTGTCCTGGCCTGGGATCACTCAAATATATGCCTGCCAAGGGAAGAAAGAGTAAATGTGTTTTCAGTATGGGCTTTGGAAGGAAACATCGCTATCTTGAATGGGAATGCGAGGCCATCTTTTCTTGATAATGTATGCAGAATTTTCCAATTAGTGACAATTCTCGGTTATGTTAGAAGTTTCTAGTTGGCAGTGGTTTAAACCCTGTCCCAGTAGGGACCCTTGCTCTAGTCAGTGTAAGGGAGTGACACAGCTAAGATAACACCAGCTCACCCCATTGGTACCTCGGCACGAATGGTCAGGCTTATCTAAGAGGCAATGTGTAAAGCAATGTGTAATACAGTGAAAACACTACAAATGGACTCCACACCAGTTTAAATAAATAGCCAATATTTATCTGAGTAAAACAAGACCAAAATGACAAAAATCTAACACACACAAGTCAAGATATCACTTTTAAAAGGTTAAATATAGTGTAGTCTATAGAAATCAATGGATGTGCTCTTTTTAGCACAAAGTACCTTAGATGCATCAAAAATCAAAGATGAGACAGTTGCAGGGGAGATGAGGCACTGGAAAAGCAAACTAAAGCATTGGTTCCTTACTCTACAGGAGAGGTGATGCGTCGGTTCATTACTGCTAGGCAGGGAAGGTGATGAGTCGGTTCCTTACTGGAAGGGTAGGTGATGCATTGAATTTTGTGCATGCGGCCTCATTTCTTACTGAGGCCCGGCTTCGATGAAGAGTCTGCATTGAGGGATGATGCATTGAAATTCCAGCCATGCTGCGGCAAGGAAGGTGCTGCGGCGAAATCACAGCTATGAAGCAGGCGCTGCGTTTATTCTCCAGTGGTGAAGCAGGTGTAGCGTCGAATTTGGAGCATGTGCCACAGACATCAGTGACACAGTGCTCGGGACTCACACTGCGGTGATTTTTCAGCCACAAAGTAGGTGCTGCGTTGATGCTTAAGCCGCACTACAGATGCCTAATCAACAAAACGGGCGCTGAGAATCAATGTGTGGATTTTCTCACCAGATTACACTTCCAAGGGCCAAGGAATTGGATTTGGAACCACTTGGTAACTCAGGGCTCTGAGCCGAAGAGCCCAAAAACAGCAACAGGCAGAGTAGTAGTCCCCCCTACAGCATCTAGCTCTTCTTCCTGGCAGAATATCCTTAGTCCGGAGGTGCTCTGATATTGGGGTGTCAGAGGTCCAACACTTATACCCGTTTCTGCCTTTGAAGTAGGCAAACTTCATAGGAAAGTCGTTGTAGTGCACAAGACCCTGCCATTCCCTGACCTGGCTCCAGACGCATTACAGGTGGGTGGAGACAGCTTTGTGTGAGGACAGGCACAGCCTTTTTAGGTGTCATTGGCAGCGCTTCCTACCACTCTAGCTCAGGAAAATCCATCAGCCTCATGATGGGACATCGTCCAGAGGTGCTTTTGCCCATCATGCTGATGGAACCGGGCAAATCCAAGAGGGGCATCTAGGTGAGCCCATCGACTGTGTTCTCAAACAGCAGCTTGGTTGTTTAATTATTCATATTCCTTCTTCGTAATTTTGGGTAATTGGAGAACAGTCTAACCAACCCTGTCTCCTTGAATGCTCTTTGAAGTCCCTCGGTCTATTTCATCATTTCTGGCCCCATGAATTGTCATAAATCTGTGAGGCTTTTTAATCCTTCTGACGGAACGGTCCAATTTGTGACCGTACGGAGTCTTGTTTCTCCATGTGATTTTGCATTTGTACTAGTTTCTGGACTAATCATTTAGGGGTGACTTCCCCCTCGTGAAGTGAAGTTCAATACTTTACTGTGTATTCAGTTTCCACTGTCTCTGTTGGAGATTCTTTCGTCAGATATTTTTTTGAAAAATGCTTTTACGCTCCTAAGTTTATTGTCATGTCCTGATGATGACCTTCTAAGTGCATTTTTGGTCGAAACGCCGTCGACACTCTAATGTGGCCGTAAATGAAGAGGACTTTTTTTTTGCTGGGTGCTGTTTCTGCCCCTCAGCCACTTTGTCTGATTACACATTGTATTAATTGCACTTTCTGTATTGTCTGTGTAAACCCATGAGCGCCATTATTGTCTTACAATTGTTTTTGATTGTCTAACTATGGTACTAATAAAAATAAAATCTAAATTTTTTATCTCACTGAAACAGTCTGTACATGGGTATCCTGTGCCCAAATAATATTGGGCTTTTTCTTCTCTCCTCTCATTTTCTCTTATAAGTTTCCTTTTTGGGTGGTTTAATTTTTTTAATGTTATACTCGAACCCATGTTTGGATTCCAGTGTTACTTTGCCCCTGGTTCAGGTCTTAGGGCTGCCCCTGTTGTATGTAACTAATCAGGATATGCAAGGCACACCTCAGCTCCCCTTGTGCGTCTGTCTAGAGTGAATGCACAAGAGCCCAACTGTCAGCCAGCCCAGACGTGGATTCTGTAGATAGGCAGAGGCACAGAATGGTTAAGGGGAAAAAAGCCCACTTTCTAAAAATGGCATTTTCAAACATGCAATTTAAAAACCAACTTCACCAAAAGATGTATTTTTAAATTGTGAGTTTAGAGACTACAAACGTTAAATCTCTATCTGCTCCCAATCGGAAATTAGACATAAACAATATTCCAAGGCAATCCCCATGTTACCCTAGGGGAGATATAGTCCTTGCAAAAGTGAAAAATGAAAGGAGCAATATTTCACTATTAGGACATGTAAAACACATCAGTACATATCCTACCTTGAAAATACACCGCACCCTGCCCATGGGGCTGCATAGGCCTACTTTGGGGGGTGACTTACATGTAGTGAAAGAGAAGGTTTGGGCCTGGCAAGTGGGTGCACTGTGTTAGGAGGTCTGAGATATGTTTGCAGGGCTACTCATGTGGTAGGCACAATCAGTGCTGCAGGGCCACTAGTAACATTTAATTTACAGATCCTGGGTGAGCCTGGTGCACTTTACTAGGGGCTTACTAGTAAATCAAATAGGCCAGTCATAGATAAACAAATTACCAATACAATTTAGATAGAGAGCATATGCACTTGTGCCCAGAGTCCTAAAACCAACACAAACAGGTCGGAAAAAATAAGAGGAAGGAGGCAAAAAGTTTGGGGATAACCCTGGAAAAAGGACCAGGTCCAACATAGTTGTATACATTTAAGGCACGTGAGTACTCCTGAAATTCCATAAGTGTCTCGCTTTTGAAGGATTACTCCAGCGATCCACTTCAAATGCATGAAAAATGTTTTGATATGTTCCACATTTAGGACTAGTCCTAGGAGTAATCCCATGTGGACAAATTATGATTTTTCCTGTCTCTTGTCATTCTAGTTGATGCTCTGTTACTATGTAACTGTGTTTTGTTCACCGTATCAGCTGTGGCAGTGCCTGGCAAACAGCCAATCTTTTCATGAAAAAAAGCTACATCCACCTCAGTGGCACGTGGTTGCCTCATGGAGGTGAATTCTGGAGGGAGTTTCCCACAATCCACTATTCCTCCCCTCAGAGATGCAATGTATCGCCTCTGCACGCACCACCTGATCCCATCAGCGGGTTATTCCCCGTGCCGCGTGTTTTTGAATACTGAGCAATATCTTCCTCGACTACATTTCAATTAAGCAACTCTCAGGCATGTGACCAGTAAGCAGAACCATTTTATCTGCCTGCCAAGGCACTGGAACACGGCAGAGGCCTTTAATGGGTTTTGTGTTGGTTACATAATGCCGCCATGCATGTAATACATTTGTGATGATCAGCATAGCCTGCATGCTAATCACCCTGGGGAGCGCGCGACCAAGTGACAGGGAACCGATGATACAGCGGATCTGCGCGGTAGAGGTGGGGGCCCTGGGCGGAAGGAGGGGAGGGCTGACAGAAGAGGGGACACAAGAGAGTTGCCTCTGACTGAAGAGCAGACCAAACGCTAAGTTGTCTTGAAAACCGTGGCCCAGACACAGAAGCCAAAAAATTGCATTTTATTGGGAAGTCTTAAAGATGATCTTCACCAAATATACACTAAAGTCCAAAAGCTGACGTCAGCAACAAAGTAGTGAACAAAATGTCGAAGTCCTTGGGGGATTCAAGTAAAGATAAGAAAAGCTAAAGAAGGTGCTATCAGTTCCGGATGTGAGATCCAAATAACATCATCTAATATATAATTGGCGCACTAACGTGACCACGTACAGTTAGAAAGGAAAAAGGGACTAGTGCTGAAACAATGCAACGCGCAGGTGCACGCTGCACTAAAACCAATAATACTGACATAATTAAAATGATGCCCTCTGGCACCGCCACAATGGCCCAGATCGAAGACTCATCAACGTCTCCCCACACCCTCAAGCAGACAGACACACATGGCAAGAGCCAAACAAACATTATGCCAGCTGAGCCTGGCTTCATTTACATGACCAATCAGTCAAGACCATTCATCCATCTTACACAGCACACACATTAACAATCAAAGCGTATCCAGAAAAATGTTTAGAAAAATGGATGCAAGCGCCTTAGGACCTCCACCCCAACTTCCTGGCACATTATACAGGAGCCACAACAGCCAACGTCACCTGCACATACAGGCAGGACTCAGGCGAAGCAAGAATTGTCACCCATTTGACAAACTTGCAACACAATCGTGGTGCACATCACAATGGCTGAAGCGGGGGACACTCAATAACAGCTCCCAAAATATGAAACGATCCTATAAATATGAACCCTCGGTGCCATAAACAATTCTGTGTATTAAGAACCAGCTTTAAAGTTGCCCCCTGGCAGCCAGTGGGGCTGATGCAGGCAGCTGATGTGTGATGGTTGAGCTGAGACTAGCGGAGCTCTTAAGAGCAGATCCCAGCAAGCCAGGTTAGTGAATGTTAGGGCAGTCCACCCGCGACAACACCCAAGCAGAAGCCACCAGGGGTGAAGACTCATGGACCAATAAGGGCCCACTCTCCCCAAAGTGTTCACGGCGGAGACACAAGAAGAGGTTGGGAGTTAATGTGATCCGTAAAGGAGCTCAACTATTTTGTGACCACTACAGCCATGGAATGATTACCAAAGGGTATTCTGCCAGTCTGTGCCAGCTTCCTCGTTACCTATGGGCTCCGCCATTAGGAGGAGTAAGTGGTGGCGCCATGGATGCAGCCTTCTCTCCTATGTCTGTTTCACAATGCGCTACGTTTCAAAGCACTTTGAGGGATGGGCCACACTCAGGGGC
Source organism: Triturus cristatus (assembly GCF_964204655.1). Lineage (NCBI taxonomy): Eukaryota > Metazoa > Chordata > Amphibia > Caudata > Salamandridae > Triturus > Triturus cristatus. The sequence continues at coordinate 898,128,982 of NC_140584.1, read as the reverse complement.
ACAGCTGGAGCCAAATTTAGAGGGGGGGGGGGATAAGAAAAATTTGCGGGGGGGGGGGCTGACTCTTCCAGCAATAGTTAGAGTGGAGATGCAGGGGCTCTAGAAGGGGTGAAAAAACAACAAAGCCTCATTTACAAGCAAATGGTCTTTTAAAGACCTGTGAAGTACTCGGGTGTGGCTGTGTGTGTGCCCGGGAAGCTGACACGCACGACGGGGTGGGGGGCTGAAGTCCTTTGATCCCAATGGGCATTGCGCGCCTGGTCACACTACCTGTGCCCCATGCAATTGACTGCTGAGGCAGAACCTCGGGGCTTTAAGTGGGCCGGGTCCTGCAGTTGGTCAACACCGGAAGTGTGGCGTTAGCTTGTTGATAGGGCCTCACAAACTTAGCCATGATATCCATCTTCCATAGGATATCATGGCTAAGTCAGTCCTGAAGCAGGGGTAAGGAAAGTAGTGATAACAGGGGTTATCGCTACTTTTTTTGCCGCTATGCTTCATAGCGTGGGGCTTGATGATATGAGAAATGTCGCTTAGCGACATTTCTCCTGTCATGTCAGGTCAGGAACACCCACTTTGCATCTCATTAGAGATGCAAAGCTGGGCGTTAGGAATTTGTGCGCTAATGCAAGGTTTCACGCGTTAGCGTGACCTTGCAAATTAGGCGATAAAATTATCGCCGCTTTTCGGCCGAAAACAGCTGCAAAAGTGGCGATAATTTGCTATCGCCACATTGTAGATATGCCCCTTCATACTTTGCCACACCAGAGACCCACACTGTTTCTTCTGAGCACAACAAGAAAGTAGCGTGCCACCCTTCAGCAAATAAACTTCTGCACTAATCATGTGTATGAAGCACAGTTTAAATACAGCTATGTAAGTATGTTATTCCGTGGTTGATCCCACTCTAACACACAAGATCAGAACATGTTAGCACCCACTGGATTTTTATATATTTAAGGTAAACTAGTACAACATACTGATTGTCTGTTATTTTTTAGACACAACCAATATGTAGGTACTCAATTGGCATCGACAGATACGTATTTCTGGCTTAATGTTTTTGATGTTTGCTGATAATAATTCTACGTTGATCGCCCACCTACCATCTGTTTCCCAGAGAGACAAATCTCAGAGTGAAACTCTTGGGAATGTCCAGACTTAGCTTTGGGCAGGAAGGGTGGGAGGGAAATGGGAGAGAGCCAGCCAGGATTCATCATGGTGCATTCTAAGTGTGAGAGGCGAGCATTGAACATTAGATGACAGAAAGGTAGCTGACGAGAAGAATATGTGTATTGGACGTCCCGTTCACGACAATTACCTGTGGAGGTGAAATCACTGGCACACATATGCTCACCAGTGCGTGGGTCAATATCCAATCTTGATATGCATTAGTGGCGGCTGCCACAAACAAAATGTGGTGAGGCGGGTGGGATAGCAGGGAGGGTTTAATTATATTTTTTTTAAAGAAAGGAAAACTTACCTGAAGCTGCTGGCCGCCTCCCACATCGCGCCTCTGTTTTCTTCCTGGTCCCAGAAGACACTGGGACAGCATCACAGACTCCCTGTGCAATCCCCGCGCTGCTCTCATGCTATGAGAGCAGCGCGGGGATTGGCCTGAGCGGGCTGGTTTGACACTCCGCTCAGGCACAGGAGTCTGTGCTGTTTCTCCAACCCGGCTGTTCAATGCACCTGGGTTGGAGAAACCTAATTGGGAATGTGTATTTGGGTGGCATAAGACAGCCGGACAACACACACATGCGCACTTAGAAGTTCACAGTCAGTCCTACACCCACCTCCCATGGCCCCGGCCCTGCCCCTCCCTACACACGCTGGCTCAGCCAGCAACTGAAAAATAAAACGATGATAGTCTATCGTTTTATTTTTCAGGTGCTGGCTCTGAGCCAGTGCGGCGATGCTCCTCTATCATTGCAGAGGAGCCGCCCCTGATATGCAGTCTACATAAGGGCGCAGGCATGGTGCAGACTGACCCGGCACAATATTGGAAGATGTTGTGATAGCAGTACTTAATTTGTAAAAAAAACAAAAAAGAAGTGCCAGGACCCTCATCAGGAGGCCACCTCAGCTTGCACTACCCATTGCCCTTGCCAGCACTGCCAATGACAGCACCAATACAACTGCTAACCATCAAACATCTACAAGTGTGGTAATTCAGACTGTTCCAGAACCACAAAGGCATAAAAATAGCTTAGGAGGCAGGTATTAGTCATTTTTAACCTCTTCTGTGCCCATGACGAGATAGTCTCATCATGGAGCACGGTCGCGCTGTGCCCATGACAAGACTATCTCGTCATGAAACCCGCCCACTAATGTAACGCCCGGCACAGGAGGGGGAAAGGGCGTGGTACAGAAGGGGTTAATGAATATTGAATTAGTAAACAATGGTTGTTGTGCTCACTCTAAATCAGACAAACAGCGCCACCATGTGGCAGACTGTCATTAGTGCAGGTGTTGACAATTAAGTGCCAGTGTCAGCACAGGAAACCACAGGCTCAAATTAAGCAGTGTCTGATATAGGCTGTCACCTCAGCATCTGTGGGAGGGCTGACCATAGGCATGCTATTCCGTGCCATGTGACCCACACTGCCCGGCACCTCACTGCCTGCCAGATAACCTTCCCACTTCCCTTTACCTCAGCCACAGGGAGGCCTTCTGCTAGGAAGAGGTGGGTGCTCCCACCTCAAAGACAACCACCAAGAAGAGAAAACTTACAACTTTAGGGTGCAGTCTGCTTTGTCATGCATTTAGTGATGATTTCACCCCCATACCTTTAGGAAGTGCAATCATTTTAAGATTGCTTGGGGAGCCAGGGTCAGTGGTAAGGACTGACAGAAGGAAGAGTTTGTTGAAAGAATGAGGTTTTAAATGTAAAGATCTCCAACAGGATTGGTGTAAATATCCACAGTAGTGTTAACAGCAAGTGCAGAACTGACATGATGTAGCCTCCATAGTGAGGAACTAATGGATGCTCAAGGAAGGTTTGTTGCCTCACACCCTATTCCTATGTCAATTTCCCTGTTTCTTTTCTTATGGCAAACCTCGAATCGGGCTATCAGCCAGGTGTGTCGGAGCCTGAAGCAAACACGTTTAGGGCGCTCTGGTTTGTTAGTCAAGGGTCTCTCATAATTAGAGGGCAAAAAAAGTGTTCGCTGGGGGTGAAAGAAACACAGTATTGGCCACCACCTAGTGGTGTGGCCACGCTACCTGCATTGTGAAGGAGTAGGCCAGGCCTGTTTTTTTTTATATCAATGCGTTTTATGCATGAAGAGTTTTTATTGAGTTTTATAGTATACATGGCTGCGCTTCCCTTGCGACCCGGTGCCTGGTTACCTGAGCAGACTGTGATGGTGACTGTGCTCTCTCTCTCTGTGCTCTTGCAGACCAGTGCTGTCCTGTGCTCCGGAGGGTGCCTGCTTTTGGCCATCAGCTCCCTGCTGGCAATCATCACCATCTTCCTGCCCAGCGGGCTCTGCGAGAGAAGGACTTGCACCCTGGCAGGATACATGCAGACAGCAGCAGGTAGGACAACTTTTGGTTTGTAAGGAAAAAAATCGACGCTCTCCAAATCACTGATCTGTATCTCAGCCTCTACCGCTTTCAATGCAGCCTCAACCTCTACTCCCTCACTCACCCCAGGCCTCATTTTACTACTATGATCTCCCAAACAACCATTTCTGGGGTCTTCCCTCCTCTACCCCTCTTTTACTCACCCCAAGCCTAATTTTATTGCTATGGTCTCCTGGGTGGCCGTTTTTGGATTCTTCCCTTCGCTATCACTCATTAGACTCATCCCAGACCACATTTTACTACTATGATCTCCCAAATAACCCTTTCTAAGCTCTTCCCTCCTTTATCCTCTTCAAACCAACTAGCAGACTCACATGCCCACCACTCCAATTAACAACTTATATGGTGAACAACCTTTACAACGCAACTATTACAACGCACTACACTAACAACAACATTTTTACAACGCAACATCCACTACAACGCATTGCATTACATCGCATGACACTACAACGCATGTTTAAAAACTACCTTTACAACGCATTCCATTACATCACATACTACCTTTACAACGCATACCATTACAACGCAATCCAACACTTACCCTACTGTTGCACCCCCTGGAGTTAGAATAGTAATTTTTACCCCTATACTATCCAATACTTACCTTAAATGCAATTTAATACTATGCGTTGTAATGGTATGCGTTGTAAAGGTAGTATGCGATGTAATGGAATGCGTTGTAAAGGTAGTTTTTAAAAATGCGTTGTAGTGTCATGCTATGTATTGGAATGCGTTGTAGTGGATGTTGCGGTGTAAAAAATGCGTTGTAAGTGCATGTGTTGTAAAAGTGTGCGTTGTAACGACATACATCCACTTATATTTTCCTCCATTAACCCTCCACTAATCCACCTCGGGTCCCGGAGTAGCGTGCTACTCGCCGAAAAGTGCTTCAATGTCTCGTCAGGGGTAGTAAGCATTATATAAATAATAATTACAATTCATACACCATTCTTTCACATCTTCTATAAAAGCGTTGGCCCAAATTTACTATTAATTAGCGCGGACACTTGTGACACTTCACAAACCAATGTGACTCAAAGAGCAGCAATGATCAACTTTCTGGTGCAACAGTCTAATTTGTGCGGAAAAATTGATGCAAGCGCAGCACAAATGCCTGTGCATCATAGAACACCAATCCAGCTTGTTACATATGGAAAGAGAGTGTATTGAGGTGGGAATAGCGGAGGTTTTCGCAGAAAGACAAATCTATTGAAAAAGCGTGACCTGGCTTTACATGAAATACGGTGAAACCAAGCATTTTTAGGTGTAAATTTGTAATTACTACGAAGTTACAGATTTTCAATGCGTTACCTGTGGATAGTTGTGGTTGTATTGAAATTTGTGTGGCAGGGTGCGCCCAGATACGTTTTAAGGCATGGGCAAAGTGGGCTCTGGCCCAGGGTCCCAGACTTTCAGGGGGCCCCCTGGTAGAGCCAGCTCTGTTTTGCAGAATCTTGCCCTAATGGACTTGAATAAATCTTAAACAGATTATTTTAATTACCATTTTCTTTTAAATTATTTGTAACGTGGGTGATGTGTGATAGTCTATCACAGATATTTTGCTGAGAAATGTTGTTTATTTTTCATGCAAAATCTATAAAAAATAGTTTCTTTTAGCTCACAATAGGACTTAACATATGGGAAATGGGAGGGTGTCACATAAATTATTTGCAGTAATATTAATGGGCTGCTGCTGTGTTACAATATTGAAAACACGTCACTATATGCCAATATTAGATGCAAACACTTTTCGAATTTGGGCCAGTGTGACTGTGCAGAGACTTGGCCAAAGAGGGCATGAAAGAGCTGAAATTGAATCATAAACTCAAAGCGGTTCCATACAGGGGCCCCAGAAAATACGTTTGACCCAGGGCCCCCAAAATCCTTAAGTTGTCCCTGAATGCGCCTCAAGTACACATTTCATGCAAGGGCCGATGGAGCCCCACGTGCCACACAGCAATTCTCAGCATCAGGCCAACAGGATTTTAGCGCGAGCAGAGCTGATGACATCATTGTCGTGCAGCTTCCAATAAACACGGCGCTCCGCAATTTTCAACTATTCACGCAATACAGCACTGTTGATTTTCGTGCAGTAAAGGGCTGCCCCGCACCAAGTTTAGTAAATGTGGGCTCTGGCTTCTTTGGGCACAACTCACAGGACGAAGTTGTCCCATGTCAGAAGTGAGTACCTTATGAAACCTTGAATATTTCTTTGAATCTCAGACTGGTCACGGTGGCCGGACCTAAAGTTGCTAAACTTCGTGTAGTGCTTTGTGAAAGCAGGAGTCCTGAGTTGTGTTTATGGTCAACGATTGAGCAGAGCCATGTTAATTAAGATTCACCGTGCGTGCCAATGGTGCAGTCTGCCACACTCGAGTTTCAAAGCTGCTTTTGTGCCATGTTACAACCGCGCAAGCTGGAACCAGCGCTGCCCTGCATGAGATGTGTACTTGAATACACCCTCCAACACACAACTTCAACGCGAGGATAAACGTCCAAGGGCAAGCCATGAAAAATGTGTCATTTCACAAGAATCACACCTTTTATTATTAGGTCTATCTCACGATATTTACTTACCCCTTGCTTGTGTTTGGTGTAATACAGTGTTAAGCATTCACACATCTAGTGTCACACTATTTGAGTAGATCTGAGGGTGCCAGAAACCTGGTGGTGTGCTGCTCCTGTCTGGTTACGCTGCCTCTGCAAAGACAAGGAAGGGAGTTAGTGCTGTGTGACCCGAAGCCGTGCTGTGCTCTGCGGCACCTCCTTTCCAGGGAACAGTATATTTTGTGCTGGGATGCTGATCACCGCTGCATTTGTGTGTATTTGGGTTTTAGAAGACTGTGCTACAGAATAGTACATCTCACACTCTGCCCTTCTGAATGTGAATTTGGAGCTATATTACGAAATGCAAATTAAAAACAGGATTGCATAAGTTCTTCAGATCTGTCTTGGGACAAATTAAGGTCTTTGGAAACCAAGAGAGGAGCCCTGCATGGCCACAGATGTGCCGGTGGCCAGATGCAGGTTGAAGTCCTTAGTACTATGCTGCAGGTGGGCTGTGAGGACTTTTGTTGGTCCAAGGAAATGTTCCTTTCCCATTATGTATTCATTAATGGACCTATGCTTCCCTATGCTTACTTTGGGCTGTGCTGTTCACTCCCTGTAAGTCTTTACTTGCCGTCAGGATTAGACCTTTCTGAAATATCGTCCCAGATTAACCCTTTCCGTCGACCTTACATTACTTATGTAGCACACACAAGCTAGCTCAACCGGCTCAAGCTGTTGTGGTGTGATGAACTTTCCAAGGCAAATCCGGATTTGCCTTGGAAAATTGGCCAAAGACAGAGCCAAGAATCGCTTTGTGATACTTTACATCTGGGTAGCGTTCCATGAGTGGCAGACGGACATTCCCCTGTAACCACCCCTGGATGATTCTGACACAAATCCCTATCTACTAACACTGGCAGCAAGGGATTTGTGGCAAAAACGCCCACCTCCTTGAGGCAGGTGGAATTGTGGCGCACGCTTTAAAATTCTCCACATTTTTCCAACCTGGCATCTGTGCTGCATTGTACAGTACATGTCCAAAGCAAACATTTTGCACAGTGGGACCCTTCCAGTTCAAAAGCAGTGCTTGCCAGAACGCACACACGTGCAAGGATATGTCTGTTTGAGCAAGGCAACCAAAGGTGTGCACTGCAGGGTAAGAGGAAACAAGGCCATACCTGGGCAATGTTCTGCTCTCTCCCCTCATGCAGTGCTGCTAGTTGCTTCAGATGCATCATAAGTTAGTAAATCAGCCCCATCCTCCCCAGATTCAGGCGCACTGACGCCGCTTGCTGTGGCACGGTGCACTCTAAGCAACCTTCCTTCACTATAATGTATTTTTGGGGATCATAGTTTATTTTAAACTTTGCTTTTTTGCCCAGAAGACACGTTTCTCTATTGGTTTACTGGCACAGGGTTCTACTTAAGTGCCTCGTCATGAGGATCAGTGTGTCAGTGCACCTGGTGCAAAGATCAGTATACCGTTTGCAGATGACACGTTGAAGGTTGAATGAGTCTTGTGTCCCCCGAAAGCTCATCAGAGTTTACCACTGAGACGGATATTTGTGATATCCAGGGGAGATGAAATAGACTGCACTGTTGCAAGTGTAATGTTGCACTGACCAACTGAGCCACTCATATACATAGTGCCCCAGGGCGCAATGTTGATTTGTGTCTCCTTTTGTGTCCCGAGGCACTACATAATTACAGGGGCCACAGATGCTTGTGCGGTCCCTTCTGTTATATGAAGTGACCCGGTGCTAAATGTCAGCTAGCGTGATCCCAAGGGAAGGGGGCATATGCTTATTTGCATGATGAATAGCATCCTTTGTCTTTCCACCATATTAGTGACATGGGCACAGAAGCAAGGAGGCAGTCATGATGTGTACTGGCTGTGCATCACATTGTGGTTGGCACAGGGGTCCGAGAGACTCCCAGGCATCTCCCCGAATGATGGTGCGGCCACTCACTGCAGGGGAATTTTACCCCCTCTAAAGAATAGTGGCCAAGCCGCGGCCTCTAGCGAGGGTCAGACCGCAGCTTGTCTTTCCACCTATTAGCGACATGCAGAGTGCAGAGGTAAAGAGGCTGTCAGGAGGTGCACTGACTGTGCACGACATTGGGGTTGGCACAGGGGTCCAGGAGACTTCCGAAGGTTGGTGCAGTCACTCACTTCGTTTTTCTGCTGATTCGTTTTGCAAATAGCAGCAGAAATGCCGAACCACACCAGTGCAATCTATGTAATACGCAAATCCATGTGCACAACTACTCGGGCTCCTGTATCATATATGTAATCCAACTTCATGCTTAAAGCGCTACGAAGCCCCGAGGATGTGGTAGCAGGCACCTTCGAAACATAAATGGATGAAACAGCGCAGGTATGCCTTAAGGTTGTAGTTGGCAGCAACAAACACGCATTTCTACACTCCGAGACGAATCTGTATTCAAAACATGCAAAAATAGCGCTTGAACCCTGGCTCTCCGCACTTGCATAAAGAAAGGGCTGAAAGGAAGGCTGCTGATTGGCCTGCCGCTTCAAGATGGGAGCCATAGGCCCCACAGACGAGCCAGGCAGTCAGCTGCAGCAGCAGAGGCGGGTAATCACCTCCACAGCTCTGCGCCCGGGGGTCTGTCACGCGCCGCGCTGTTTAAGGATCCGCGAGGGACAAGCGGGCTTTGTCTCGCGGAGCAATTAGAGCCGTGTAAGGGATGCGGGGGGATCCAGCAGCCTTACCCCAGCTTTCACCTGTCCCCCCCTCTTCAGCACTCTCTCCCCATGGATGTCCCCGGGGTGGGTGAGAAGAGCGCCTCTGTCTCGCAGGGTGGCTTCGTGTGTTTTCACTTCTGGTTAATGGAGAAAGGTTTCTTTCATCTTCACTGGGGCAGCAGGAGGAAGATGGCATTTGTGAAGAATGATATATTTTATTGGAGACAGGACTGAGTTCACAGCAGTATAAACCTCACAATCACTACCTCAGAATGATTATTTTTTCAAGGTAAACAGTGTTTTAAGTAGGGGTGTTCGAAATTCACATAATTTGTTTTTGCAGAATTGCACAAAAGTTTAGGAAAAGAATGCAACATTACGTGTATTTGCATGTAATTATGCAAATTATTTGTTTAGTTCTATATTTTAGTGTGAAATGTGTCCTTGATTCAATTTTTGACACTACGACACAATTGGCTGTAAAAAACAAGAAGTGCATCCTGCACAGTTGCCCCACAGTTTTACTGCGAACAGAAGTAATTATACAGCATAATGGTGTAATTTCAGGAATTTCAAATAATAAGTGTAATGTGAGATTCCTGCAGTTACGCGAACTATCCTGGCGTAATTAAGTTTCGCCTGGGCCTAGTTTTTTTTAACACTGACACATTCCTACTCATAACTGCCACCTTCACAGGCACGATTTGGGTAGAAATCCCTGGCACATTATGGAAATCTGTGGTATTTGAAGGTGATACATGCTAATGTTTAATGACAAAAAATGTATCCAACAAAAATACAAAGCTGATATTTTGGGACAAATAATTTTATTTCACAAAAATGATAAGCTTTTATTTGAGGTGAATTGAGTTTATTTATCCAACACGAAGAGCTTGTTTTTGATAGCTGCAAAATGTGTATATTTTTTGAAACTGGTAAGGTAATGTTTGGGAATAAAATGATTACAGTTCCAAAATATGATTAAAGATGATAATAGAGACATCATTTGAAGACATACTGCTGCTGGTGGTTCCTTAGTGTCAGAGGGGAAGCTATGGCTCTTACTTTCTACCCAGAGTCTTTCTAAGGTTTCCCAATATTGTAAAACTGATGGAAAGATCACTTGGTAGCGCTGAGCAGAGTTCTCCATTTTCTCCCTCTCTCTCTCTCTCGCTCTCTTTCGAAGAGTGATGCTCAACAATGTACTACTGCAGTCAACATTAGACTTTGGGGATTGAGCGTACTATGGGCTGCATCAAAAGTCCCTACTAAAACTTTAGCGCATTCAGAATGCGGCCGCAAGAGCAATCACTGAGTTGAAGAAATTTGACTATATTTCCTCCAAACTTTGCTAACTCCATAGCTCCCATTTAGAGATGAAATCAATTTGAATCTACAATTCTTTGCGCATCGGACACGTTGGAGTGGTTTTCCTAGGAACTGCTTTTCCAAATACCCTCCAGAGAGTGTTCTGTACTCTGCTTCACACAGCTTGCCAGATGTCCCAAGTTCAGAAAGCAAAGATGGAAGGGCACCACGCTGTGAAACAGACTGCCAGACTCTCTCAGACTGACTTACAGTCACTGTGTTTAAGAACCCATCCTAAAACATGGTCACGTGACCTAGACTAGGGTTCTCACTTAAATGAATGGAGATTTCTGTCATTTACAATATCTCAGCCCTCCTATAATGTCAAGAGTCCTCTCTGGGATGGACAATGCTGTCACTTAAGAACCAGCTGCATGGTCCGATGAGCAGCATGAAAAAGTCTCTGAACTTTATCTGATGGACCACTTTTTTGTAGTTTTATATAAGGCAAACTTGACCCTAAGGTATTGGAGCTCTTTACATGAGCACCACTTACATTACACAAGGACACATTCCTTTTTGGTAGGTACAGGGAGATGAAATGATTTGCCCAGAATCACAGGATGTTGAGCTGACGCTGAGACTCGAACCTGGTTCCCCAGCACCAAAGTCGGCAGCTGTGGCCGTTAAGGCACATCCACTCCCCTGGACAAGGACTCACACCACTGGGCAAGGTCAGCAAATGTAGACAGACAGACCCTAGGTCTTGCCTGTTTCTTAGCTCCTTGCCCATTGGTGTTCCTCATTGCTTAATTTCTGCAGGTGATTGCAGGTGCTGGGCACCTGCACTCATTTACGGGAACTGGAGTTTATTTATTTTTAACAACACATTTTATTGGTTTTCAAAGTTACCAAAGGAGCAAAACCAGCAAGCATTATACATGTGCCAGGCATAATGTAGAAATTCTCGGCACCCAATAGTAACCCCCGGAAGGTCTGCAAAACATCAGACCAGAACCCCCCACCACTACCCCCAACCCCGCACCACGCACCCTGCAGTCATCATAGAGTAACATTACATAAACATGCTCCATGCACACACGCCAACCCGTGGCATTAAACTGCTGAATTGCTCACTACAAGTCTGTCTACTGGGTCCCGGGAGACCGGAGGCCCAAAGAGCGACAGGTCAATGCCTCTGTATGTGGCCCAGCCCGCCCAAATTTTCCCATGCTTTTGTGGAAAACCCCGTGCCTGAAACACCGCCACTTCAGCCGACAGGCATCTATCCATTGCTTTCTTCCAATTACCTATACCAGGTGGAGACGCCGCCTTCCAGTGTTGTGCAATGTCTCGCTTGGCAAGTGTGAGACTCAAGAATAGCAAGTGTCTTTTGTATCTGTTCCCACCAATGTCCTCAGTCCCATGGAGAAGAATCAGTCGTGGATCGGCAGGGATGTTCCACGCAAGGACCCGCCCCACGCAAGACCTAAAACCAGACCAGAAATGTTGCAGCGCGCCGCAGCTCCATACCGTGTGTAAAAACGACCCTTCCTCCAAGCCACAGCGAAGGCACATGGGAGACTGGATAGCCCCCATCTTGTAGAGGCGTAAACTTGCATAGTAAGCCCCTTGGAGGTATTTAAATTGGATCAACCAGTGGAGACAGCGGAGTACCGAGGGCTGGCCAAGGCCTCGGCACAGTCATCATCGGTCAATGTGGGCACATCCGCCTCCCACGCCGCCCGAGTCCTGTGAATAGTGGTAGTGGAGTGTGTAGTGATTGTTTGATATACTTGCCTAATTTTATGGGCACCCAAATCCCCCATAAGCAACCGGCCTTCCAGCGGGTGAAACAGTGGTGAGATCCCTGATGAGGGTAGACACTGCTTGACGGAGCTGCAGATATCTATGAAATTGTGTCTTATGAAGCTGGAAGTCGTCTTGCAGCTTCTGAAACGACTTGAGAGTAGACCCCTGCATTATGCCCCCCAACGTGGAGATCCCTATGTCATCCCACCAACAGAACCCCACCATGGACAGGGACGAGACCGGCCGGAGATGGGAACCCCGACAAAGAGGAGTTGCGCATGTCAACTTACACCACCAATCCATCTGGCGGACTACACACCTCCATATCTGAATGACAGTCTGACAGGCCGGGGGAGCTCCGTCAAAGGCGAAGAACTATAGAGGAGGTGGAGCAGCGGGGTTTCTCCCATGAAAGTCTCTCCACCGCATAAGCTGGATCTGCCTGAGAGCTATACCACCAGTCGTTTATCACTTCGAAGCCCAATAGTATGCCAGAACGTCAGCCGCCGCAATCCCACCGCAGTAAGTAGATTGTTGCTAGCGCCACACGAACCACATCCCCCCAGAGGAACCTGTTCAGGAGAGCGTTGATTTGACGGAACGAAGACGGAGGAATAGGAAAGGGGTAGTTTTGCAGCCGATATGGCAAACGTGGCAGAGACACCATTTTGAATGTGGCAGATCTACCATAGAGCGAGAGGGGTAGTTTAGACCATACCGTCGTCTCGTCCCGCACCACGGGGCGCAATGGCACGATGTTACATGACCACGCAACTGTCGGGCACCGCGCGTTACACCCCCCAGGTATCGAAAGCCCTCATCTGCGACAATCAACTGCGAGGCCCAGGCCTGAGACCGCTGACCCCTGGTGATAGGGAGCAAAATAGACTTAGAGGGATTGGCATAGAGCCCCAAGGTCTCTCCAAAAATGTTCAGAATCTCGAGCACCCTAGGCCTGGAGACCCAGGGATCAGACATAAAAAACAAGGCTTCATCGGCATATAGCGCAATCTTGTCGGAGCACTCCGGCGACCAGACTAGACCCCGACAGCGTCTATGCAAACCCAGGTAGCCAGGGGCTCGATGGTCAACGCGAACAGTAGCAGGTAGAGTGGGCACCCCTGCCGCGTGTCCCTATGGATGGGAAAGGGGGCCGACCAATGACCAGCCACACGGACCGAGGCGGTGCGGCGTGTATTTAGTAACTGTACATACGCCCTGGAGCAGGGGCCCAGATTTACTGCCTCCAAGAGCTTAAAAAAGGTATTTCCAACTCAAAGAGTAGAATGCCTTGTCGATATCCGCAAGCAAGACAGCTGCGGGGCGCTCCAAACAGTGTGCCTCCGCCACGGCATTGTGGGCACGCCTAATATTGTGTCAAGTAGACCTGTGAGGCATAAAGCCTGCTTGATCTGGATGTACCAGATCTTGTATGCACGTACGGAGTCGGTCCGCCAGAACCTTCCCCAGCAGCTTATGCTCAAAATTCAACAGAGAAATGGGGCGGTACGAACCCGGCTCCTCCGGTGGGCGACCCGGCTTAAGTGAGACAACAATCTCCGCATGCCTCCCGTCCAGGGGGCAGGATGCACCGCTCTGAGGCATCGTGGAGCGCATCCAAAAGATGAGGTCCCAACATCTCCAGGTGGGGCTGCAGGAAATTGCACAGGAACCCATTTGGGCCGGGCGCACGTCCCGGATGTATGTTGGAAAGGGCGGCCCGTAGCTCATCCAAAGTGATGGGCTCATTCAAGACGGCACGCTGCTCCTCCGAGAGGCGGCAAGGAGGGATATCCACAAGGAAGGAGTCAATAAGGGGTTCAGCAATAACCTGGAGTTAATTTTTTATTGTCAGATTCGTAGCATGAGAGGGAAAGTCAGAAAAAGGAAAGTGAGAAGGAAAGAGGAGAAGATAAATCGGAACATACTGATAAAAGGAGAAAGGAGGGATGAAGAAGAACCTGCAAGAGTGAGATAAAGAATCAGGACCTCTAGGGTGGTTGAGAAAAGAGGCATGAGGCGGAATTAGGAGTCAGAAGCCTTGGGTTTGTAACCGTGGCCTTCTGCAGCACTATGCTCCTAAGAAACCTTTTGGTCTCTGCACTTATTTTTTATTGATTTTTTCGAAAATTAAGCACTGCTTTTCCTCTGCTGTCTTCTCTGGGGTTACATCAGGGGTCTAGCCCAAGGCCGAGGACCCAGTCGTGGTGTTGTAGGAAGACAGGGGTGGTAGAACCGCGGAATCCATGCAGAGCCCTTCCTTCAAGCCTCTGTCCAGCTCTGCCGGGGAGGAGGGCAGGACTTGGTCTTGTGTGGGACAGGTTGTGGGCGAAGGGGACGTGGCACAATAACAGTGGCCAGACTGGCTTAGCTTCCTCCTGACCTCTGTCTGTCAAACAGTGGATACAAAGTCCAAACTGGACCGGGCAGTCTGTAAGAGCGAGGGAGGGCATTCCTGAAAGCCTGTGACAAGCTCTAAATACTAGATGAAAATGTGCATCATGCCTCAGTTACTTAATGTATCTACTGTGACCACTGGGTAAACCTCAAGTAAGATAGTCCAATGGGTAAAGGTACTTTATGCTGAAGGTAACCCCGACCCCAAGCTACAAGTTAAATTAACAGTGAGGACGCTCTGGAGTTTAATGTCCAGCTGCAGAGAGCTGCATGTGGTCACAGGTCCTTGTCTCTGTCTTCTTTCGGCCCATATCCTGCCCACATCCAGGGCCCTCTTTCATTAGCGCCTCCGTGACCCTTTCCTTTAAATCTATCCCTCTCAGCGAGCTTCCCAGACTAGCCTTGATCGCATAGGCTGCTTGCTGTGCTCGGTCCCATGAAATGGATCTCTAAGTATAAGAGAGAAGACCAATGGATGGAACCCCAAGAAAAAACGGAACATGTGATTATTTACAGCAGCTGATGGTATAAACTGGGGCACACCTACGCAACCGCTATGATCACACAAGTTCAGAATCACACGATATCTGTGGATGGATGGATAAATGAATGGATGGATGTTTTCTTTTCCCTGGGTACTCTTATAGTTTGGACCTTGGCGACATGAACAGTGAAGGTGGTTCAAGACACCCTAACATTAGTTGCAGGGAAAAACAACGTGTGAAGAAGGAAGAAGTGAGTTACATTGAGGTGAGGTGACCTTTGAAGGGGTAGATGGCTAAATAAATATTTTGTTGTTGAGTTTACATAGTGCTTCTTACCCTGCAGAGGCTCCAGGGTGCCCGGGTTAAAGGGATAATTCTGGTGGTTTGTCCCATATGTGAGATTTTAAGTAGATATGTTGGTAGACACAACAGATAGCTGAGCACAGAGAGGAAGTCAGGCAGACAGGAGGCGCCCTTAATACAGGTGCTTCAAGGTGATTGAGAAATACCTGCTACATGCCTGCTGGGGACAAAATACTTAAATGAGAACCAGATGGACCTGCAACCTCCATGCACCCGTCAGCAAGCGCGGGAAAGATGTGCGAGGATCACCCACGTTATGACACCGGAATAAAAATGGGAATCCAGGGAGGCTTTAGTGATATTGAGCAGGCTGTAAATAATCCTGAGCCTAAGCAGTATTGACAAATTAAAATTTAGTAGGTTCACTTGATCAAACTAATGGGCCACTTACAGTTCCGCTGTGCCGCGGTAAGCGTTTTGCGTGCTGCCTTTTAATTCCAGCTCGCTCTGCCGTCAGTGCCATTTACCCTCAGATGGCCTGAGTCAACAGAATCCAGGGTGGGTGAATTCATTTTCATGCAGACTGGCCCGACTGTTCGGCCTCTGTCTGCACAGTCTGGTCCTACTGAACCCCGCATGGCTCTCAAGGCGCCAAAGCGGGGAGTGTGGCTGAGACTGCGTCCTTGGCGCCAGCATTGAGCACAAAAACACTAGGGATAGAATTAAACCAGTAAGAACAGAAACATTTTCCACACATATCCACCGATTTGTCCTCCTAAAGAAGTGACAACCAACAAAAGTTTGAGGATAGGACATTACCTTTCCTATACAAAACATAGTAAATGTAACATTAAATTGGCAGCTTACTGGCTTTAAGGTTTTGAGAGCGTGAACTGGGGCACATAGTTCTAAGGAATAGGGAAAAACAAGGGCCATGGGACCGGTACGTGGGTTTATAGTGAGAACTGAGCCACAAACCAACAACGGAGCCCTATCCAGCAAACAGTGGAAGGAATGGGGTCTCTGGCCTCCAGCCAATGGTGGAAAAGGTTGGTTTCTTGCTTGTGGAGTGAGGAATACTCAGGAAACTGTGGGATATATTTATGAGCCCTGTTGCGTTGCACGTGCATCACGCAATGTGGTGCAAGAGCGACGCAACACAAAAATGAGATTTATGAAGCCACACAAGGCCAGCTTGTGCGGCCCTTAGTAGCTTCATAAATTTCGAGTAAAGCAATGCAGCACAAATGGCTGAGTTGTCTTACTCTGCACCTTACTCTGTGTTCCTTGGGTTTTGCATAGGTATTCCCACACATCATCCATGGATTTTGACTCATTCCCAGATTTACAAGATGTGGTAGACCTAGGATTATGCCAAAACCCTACTCCTCCCCAGGTGAGGTGCAACAAAGAAATATGTTCTTTTTCCTCCTTGTTGTTTCCCCTCTCTATGTGTGTTGCATTTTGCAGCACACATAGAAAAAGGATAGGATAGGAGTTGGCCTAACGGCTAGGGTGGTCAACCTCGAATCTGGGGAACTGGGTTCGAGTCTTGGCAAAGACGCTGAACATCCTGTGATTCTGGGCAAATCACTTAATCTCCCTTTGCCTAACAAAAATGAATGTGTCCTAATATAACTCAACTGGTGCTATGTAAAGCGCTCTGATACCCAATTTGGGTCAAGTTTGCGCTATATAAAACTCTCTAAAAAAAAAATGCCTCATGGGAATGTTTTTGTGCTGGAAGATGCCCCTTCCTGTACAAAAACATTTCTATGCAGGCACCCTTGTACCACGGTGCAAGGTTTCCTGCATTGGCTCTAGCCAGACAAAATGGCTCCAGAGCAGGGGAAAAGGCAGAAATGCACCGTATTCTTTGAAATATGGCACATTCCTGCCCTCTACCTGTTGCACAGTGTAGCGCAGTAAGGAGACTTGCTGCGCTGCACTGTGTGACAAACTCATAAATATGCCCCAGTGTTTTTATTATAAGTTTGTGTATGCATACATGTTTGATTATCAGGGAAGAAATGATAAATTTGTTAAAGTGAAAAGTATGATTTTCGGACATTACACAGCGCCAGTGCTTAAGTTGAGCATGTGAAGGGCACCCATTTTTGGAGCCAGAACGTATTGTTCAACCTAAACTTTTGACCCAGAACAAGAAAGAGAAAAACAGAGAAGGGAGAAAGAAGGTAGTAAATAATTATAGGAAAACATTGACAAAGGGAGAAAGCAGGGATGAAAAAGAACCTACCAGTGAGCGATAACGAGACAGGAAGTGCCGGGCAGTGGAAGAAAGAGGTATAAGCTGGTACCAACACTAGAAGCCTTGGTTTTCTGCAACTCCAGCATCCGGCAGCCCCGACAGCATACCTCTAAGAAAAACTTTGGGCCTTTCATTTATGTATTTTTTTAAACAAATGAAACACTGGCAAACCCAGGGTTTATGTTATGTTAGCAGAAGTGGAGATCGCTCACCATGCTGTTTGGTCCATCTTCTTTCCGAGTTGGGTCACGTCTCTAGTCTCCCATTTTAAGGCATGTGACCCTGGGTTACTCTTGGCTTTTGCATTAGACTCTGGCAAGTGCAGTGGTGGGACCTCCTGTCATCAATTGCAACGACTACATTTCAGTTTTATCATTTTACTTCTTCTAGTGGGGGAAATATCTTTCTCTACCAGGATCATGGCATCCCATAATGGGTAAAGAGCAATTGTATCATGTACTCTCAGAACCGCTTTGCTACTGTGCTATTGCTAAAAGTGCACTGTTCTTCTTCGTCCACTGTCTTCCATCTATCTGTTTCAACGATATCTGTAGGCAATCAGTCCACTGACATCACTGATTCCAGTGACCACACTGTATCCCACACATATGTCGATTTACGGCTCAAAGGAGTTACCTCCGGACATCAGATCTGAGACTTGTGTTGTCCATATCTGGCATCAGCATCTTGAATCTGATAAAATATGACAATGTCTCCAATGTCAAATCAATTACTTTCACCCCAAACCGAGAGTTGTCTTATTATATACTACTACCCTGTTCAGATATCAGAAAGTCTAACCATACAAATGTCATCTTCATTCTTCTAACAGTCTTGCCATCCTGAGTGTTTCAGAAACCATTACCATCACAGGATGAATGTAGCTGAAGTGCAAAGAAATTGTGTACAAAACAAAATATTTTGCTAACCCAAATGTAATAAAGGCCCTGCCATCAGAGTCCAAACATTATTATCTCAGCTGTAAGCTCTTCTGTCTTTCATTCTAAAATTGACTTTTTAGGGTCAGTCATTCCAATTCAAATACCAATTTAATGGCCAAAATCAATGAACTTGTTTTGTTAATTTTTTCAAAGACTTGGAGGTCATTTAGAGCATGGTGGGGGAACAGCAATCAATTGGCAGCTCTTCCACCACACTGCTAAACTCGAAGATACTTTGTCTTATTTTGGCACTATAGAAACCTGAGACTACTAAGTTATGGGAAACACTTCTCTACATGCCTGTCTGCCCTAGAGCCAGCAGTTTCAGAGCATCAAAAGCCCCATCCCATTTACGGCTAACCTTCCAATATCCATTTTTCATGCTCACGAATACCATAAAAGGCGCAGTGGCTGTACAGCGAAAAAAATCCGTCGCACTATGTTGGAAATGGCCCTCTCTGCAGGATCACCACCAAACATTTTGCCTTCCTTCTCCCCTTTTTGCTGAATTAGTTTTTGTTGGCTTTAGGACTCTGGGCACTTTACCACTGATAACCAGTGCTAAAGTGCTTGTGCTCTCTACTTAAATCATAGTAATATTGGCTCATACCCAGTTGGCATATTTAATTTACTTATCAGTCCATAGTACACTGCACTATATGTGCCCAGGCCCTGTAAATTAAATGCTACTAGTGGGCATGCAGCATTGATTATGCCACCCACTTAAGTAGTCCCTTAAACATGGCTCAGGCCTACCATTGCAGATCCAGTGTGTGCAGTTTTAAACTGTCATTTTGACCTGGCAAATAACCCTTTTTCAAGGCCTAAACCTTCCTTTTTAATACGTATGAGTCACCCCTAGGGTAGGCCCTGGACAGCCCAGAGGGCAGGGTTCAATGCATTAAAAAAGGTAAGACATGCACTTTTAAATGTTACATGTCTTGGTAGTAAAAAGCTCCTAAATTCATTTTTCACTACTGCAAGCCCTCTATCTACCATAGGATAACATTAGGGTTACCTTATTACATTTTATAAGTGTAATTTCCAAATGGGAAGATATGACTGGTTCAAGTTTGGTGTCTCTGGAATTACAATTTAAATGCAAACGTATAGTATAGTCAAATTTTAAATTACAATTTGCTTAATGCCACTAGAAAGTTGGCATTTTCTTGTTTTGTTTTAGCCATTTGGTGTCTGTAGCCTGTCTCTGATCACATGACTGGATGTAGTTGGCAGTTAGCCTTTGTGTATTCCTCCTTGACAGCCAGATACAATGGGAGCTTAGGTATGTCTCAATGGGCCACTTCTGGCAGTATGGGAGGGAAGAGCTGGGCAGAGCCTCACTTAGACCTGAGTAGGCTGTGTCCTGTCCACACACAAAGGGCTGCATACCCTCCCCTGTAGGGAGTCTGGAGCCAGGGTACATAAGGAGGACCTCTGTGCACTTTGAAAGTAACCCTGGGCAGTGAACTACGCTCCGCTTGTGGAGTTTCCCACACTCCGCATTACGTGGAGCTCGCCGAGTTCCAAAAACCTTCGCTTCGCATAGCGGAGCGGAGTTTTTTTCCCCGCTCGCGATCGTCAACACCAAGTTGGCGATCGCGAGCGAGGAAAATCAAACTCCAGGTGAGATTTTTCCTCGTTCGCGTTCGTCAACATCAAGTTGGCGAGCGGAAGCGTGGAAAATAAACATCCCGGTGAGATTTCTCAACGCGGGGTGATCAGGTTTCTCAATGCGAGTGGTCACGTATGAGAAACTGCTTGTTTGTGTTGAGAAATCTGCTGCTTGAGTAATAATCTACTCAAGCGGCATCAAAGGGAAAGAAGGGACCGCTTGCGCTGTGCAAGGTGCCGTTCGCGATGACTGCACAGTGCGGACAAGCATCCGCACTGTGCAATCACCGCGATCAGGATTTTTCTATGGAACTCCGCCGCTTGCAGAGCTCCGCGTAGCACGGCAGAGTTTTTTTGCCACTTCTCCGTGAACTCTGCCCAGGTTTATTTGAAAGGCATGTCTCTGAAGTCTCCCCCACTTCACAGACACTACTGGGTATAAATACTGGACCTCAGGCACCACCACTTGAGTACACTTCCGGACCTGTGTATTCCCTGCCAGGAAGAAGGAGTGCTAAGCTGCTGAAGGGCTGTCACTCTGCTGGACTGCGGTCTGCTGGACTCCGGCTTTGCTGTGGACAGAGACCAGTAGCCCAACTGTAACTGGTTTTCTACTGTCTCAAGGAGTACTTTGAGGGACCCCTACGTCTGTGGCCAAAGGTTCCCCACCTGAACCGCGGACCGAGAAATAACTGCAAAGGCACCCCTGTTGACCGCACTGCACCAGGGCCAAGAAAACTGAAGTAGCCCAACTCGGCAAGTTAGTGGCCACCCTGGAAGAATCTGTACTGACTGCTGCAGGGTGCCCCAATAGATGGCCAAAAGTTACACCTGAGTCATTCGGGCCGGGGAGTGTCCTCTGAGTCCAGATTGGTGCCCAAAAGGAACACAAGCCTCTACCAAGGGATATTGATGGAACTGCTGTGGACAGAGACCAGTAGCCCAACTGTAACTGGTTTTCTACTGTCTCAAGGAGTACTTTGAGGGACCCCTACCTCTGTGGCCAAAGGTTCCCCACCTGAACCGCGGACCGAGAAATAACTGCAAAGGCACCCCTTTTGACCGCACTGCACCCAGAGCATTCTTGAGTATCTTTGATCTCCTGCATCTGCAGCATCAGGAGTGGACCACTCCATTGACGCCTATGGAGGTCCTGCTGTAAAGCTTGGAACTGGACTAGAAAACACTTTGGGGGCCAGGTAACCATCCAAATACTCCTTATTGGCCCCCCACACCTTCTGTCTGTTGGATTTGGTCTCAAATCTGGGCTGGATTAGTCAGACTCAGGTCTTACAAACTTTTCAAAAGTTTACAAATTTTATGGTTGCCAATGCTTATTTGTGGTTAAACTGAGATTTAAGTTTTCTTTAAAAGTCTGTATCTCCTTAGCTCTTTAGTGGATTTTGCTCATCTTGAACTTAAAAAATCATAAAAATATATTTTATTTTTATAAATTGGTGTCCTTCTTTCATGTTGCATGGATTTCTTTTTCATTGTTTCGTACTGTTAAATGCTTTACAAGAGTTCCTTTGTCCAAGCCTTGCTCCTCGAAGCCATAGCTACCCAGGCTTGAGCTTAAGGTTTTACAAACAAACCTAACTGGACCTAAGGCAGTTTTTGCAAGTGTGTTACACGGTAAGGCCACACAGCCGTACCAAATAATGCACCCAATCCTTCAATGTTATGTTCCAAGCATGTCCAAACATTTAAATAGAGTAGAGGAGGGCAATCTACTGAAAGTTCGAGACACTCTCGAGCAATATAGCTGGCTCTGGTTCAGATTGAGGTCCTCATGAAATCTTGAGTCCAAAACTAGCTGAGCCTTCTGTACTCGCACCTCATTCTCAAAGCCTACAAAAGTTCCCCTTCCAACTGTGCAGCCGATGAGCTGCTGTCCAGCAGCGGTGCGCTAACCTCTTTCTGCATTTTTAATTATGCCCTCAGGATTCATATGAGCTGATCGGGAGATGCCTTCCCAATCACAAGCTGGTGCTAACAGCCCACAGCACCAGTTTACCCGCGATAGCAGCCGCATAAAACATCGCCACAGAGGATCCCCGCAACTATCGCTAATGAGATGCAGAGTGGGCGTTCCTGTGTCAACAGCCGCGACCACACCACTCCTCAACATTCTCAACGACCAGACAGATCGGCGATAAGAACACAAAACCGGCTATAAGGTGCGTTAGCACCAGGAAATCTACACCTGCTCTGACCTAGTGTTAAGTTGGACGGCAGCCAGCACCACAAAAGGGAGACCAGCCCAGGGCCACATCGGAAGGGCAACAGATGCCATGGAGCCACACATCATGCGCCCCGGACACACAAGAGGGTCACAACACCCACCCACACCACCTCCCGGACCACACCTCCCTGGCACCCCCCCCCCCCCCAAGACATCAGCCACACAAAGACATGTACAAAACATTCTGCATGACGTCGTACAATCACAACAGTTGGAATGCATGTGTGGTCACAGAAATGAGCATCATACATTCACTTTCGAAGCAACAAAGAAAACTTTATTAAAATAAACACCGAAATTAAATGGAGACACATGGCGGCTCCCCGCGGGACAGTCTGTAGGTCACAGCCTGCAAGACAAAAAACATGATGAGAAGGTGTGTCCTGCGCACATCAAAGGACAGAGAGTGAAGGAGAGAGAGAGAGAGAGGGAGAGAGGGAGAGAGAGAGTAGAAGAAGAGAGGGGGAGAGAGAGAAGAAGAGGGGGAGAGAGAAAGAGAGAAGAAGAGAAGGGGAGAGAGAAAAAAAGAGGGGGAGAGAGAGAGAAGAAGAGGGGGAGAGAGAAAGAGAGAAGAAGAGAAGGGGAGAGAGAAAAAGAGAGGGGGAGAGAGAGAAGAAGAGGGGGAGAGAGAAAGAGAGAAGAAGAGAAGGGGAGAGAGAAAAAGAGAGGGGGAGAGAGAGAGAAGAAGAGAGGGGGAGAGAGAGAGAAGAAGAGAGGGAGAGAGAGAGACAGAAGAAGAGAAGGGGAGAGAGAGAGAGAAGAAGAGCGGGGGAGAGTGAGAGAGAGAAGAAGAGAGAGGGAGAGAGGGAGAGAGAGAAGAAGAGAGAGGGAGAGAGAGAGAGAAGAAGAGAGGGGGGGGGAGAGAGAGAAGAAGAGCGGGGGAGAGTGAGAGAGAGAAGAAGAGAGAGGGAGAGAGCGAGAGAGAGAAGAAGAGAGAGGGAGAGAGAGAGAGAAGAAGAGAGGGGGAGAGAGAGTGAGAGAAGAAGAGAGAGAGCTGGCCCTGTGCACCCAGGCCACACTGCTCAACCGCTGCCACCGGTGTGTTTTCAACCACTTGCTGGCATGTAGTGCAGTCCATTAGGTCACACATATGAGTCAGAGCCGTCATCTGAAACAGAGTCCAGATACATGACTGGCACAGTACACACACTCGCACAAGACAACAGCGCCTGCCCGCCCATGCACACCGAGGCAGAGGCATCACAAAGGGCCCCGCCGCCCACGAAGCATGCTCGCCCATGCACACCCAGCCTTCACTGCTCACCTTCTGCCACCGGCGTGTAGACTGGATGTCCCACCACGTGCCGCTGCAAGCCACAAGCCCCGCGGACATGGCACCCTCCACACCATGCAGCCATGCTCCGCAGGCCACCAGGTCCCACGTGTGTTGCAGGGTCTTGAATACTCCATGGTTGAGGACATACCAGTACACCGGGCAGCATTGCAGGCTGCCCACCCACTCTGCAGCTTACGGTACCACTGACTCAGTGCACCCAAAGTCACCGTCCCGTGGCGGGGTGCCTGTGTCTGCCGCAATGTGCCGGGTGCGACTAACCCTGTGCAACCCCAGTCAGTGCCCCGTGGTGGTCGGCCTGTGCCGTACGCAGGCCTGGGTTGCCACTAACCCTGTGCAACCCCAGTCAGTGCCACGTGGTGGTCGGCCCGTGCCATAGGCAGGCCTGGGTTGCCACTAACCCTGTGCGCAACCAAACTCATGTGCCCTTCATGATTGGGAACCGTGGCGTCCGTCATCCAGTCACCACGGGCAGAGGAGAATGTGACGTCGTCGGCCCCTTATTTTGGCAGAGTCACATGGCCTGTGACGCATGTGCCGGATGGGTGTGGTGTGCGTGCAAACCTGACCTCAGGGAGTGGCTGTGACATGCTGACAACTAGACCAGTGACCTGCACACCACAAGCGAGTTCGCCTGCGACGGGGAGCAATGAGGACCCCCCCTCGGAGCGTAAGCGGAGTGGTCTGGCCTGCCGTATGCCGGACCAGCGCAGGGCTTGACACAATGACACGTGGGCTCTGGGCGTGGTTCAGTCCATGCCCGGACAAGGAAGTAAGTGATGCGTGTGTTCCAGTAGTAGTGTCCACGGGACACGGGACACAAAATGCAATGTAACACCCTCGGACTGGCATCCCACAGGATGAGCATCATTGATGCAAGGGAAATCACTGTCCCTACATTCATCCACACATGCATACATGACTGATGATAGACATGACACAGCAGTGCGTCAATGGATGTTTATTGCACATCCAGTGTAGTTATGCAGCCAGAGCAGTTTAGGGCAATGCCCAGCACACTAAACACTATGGGCCTGTGGAGAGCCAGCCAGAGTCCATCCGTAAATGACACGTCCTGCTGAAGGGAAGGGTACAATCCGCAGTCTGGTCGCAATGTCATTGGTCACCAATCCGGAAGTGGCAGTCCATGTCGCTGTCCAAGGTGAGTGCATCGGAGTGTATCGTGGGTCAGTGTGAAGGTCATGAGGCCATGTGCGGAACAAAGCAGACACAGGCCAGGTGGCGGTAATAAATGCTAGTGCCTGGTCCTTCTGACCACAGTCCCATCCACATCCTCGTTCCCGGGTGGGTGCCCTGCCCCACCTGTGGGTGTTTCAGAACCGGCTGCCACACTGTGTGCCACTGACACAGCAGGGGCCTGAGTGGATTTGGCTGCCGCACTGGGAGGCACTGACACACCAGGGGGCAGGGATGTGGATGGTGTGGGGGCAGCAGCATTCGATGATGTGCAGCGGTGGCTGCCATCCTTTCCGCCTCCATCCGCACCATATCCTGCATGAGCCTCCGTATGTGTGCCAGCTCACGGCTGGTATTGCTGGAGCCACTCTGAGCAGACAGCTGTTCTACTCTCCGCGGCATGACTCCAGCGTTTTCAGTGAGGGCTCGTTGGAGCCCATGGGGAGGACATAGTCAACCAAGGATGGCGTCCAGTTTGGCAGCCATGATGCCAAAGCCCACCTGCACCTTCTCAGCCGTCTCCATCTGGCACTCCAGCACACGGCGTTGGAAGGCCATGTGTTGTTCCTGGAGGTCTTGGGAGGGTGCCGGGGCTGTGGGTGCCTCCTTCTGGGTGGTTTGGGTGGTGAGTGGGGTCTCATTGGTGAAGTGTGGCTGGGACTGCTCTGCAGGAGGTGTTGACGGTTCCCCTGCGACGTGAAGGGGAAATGGTGTATTACTATGTGTCCACATGTGTGTGGACGCATGGTATAGGTTGACATTCAGGCAGCATGGCATTGTACATTGTGACAGTCTGTAGATCTGGGCGATGACCCGAGTAATTTTGGGTGTGCAACGTGCTGTGCTTGATTGTGCATGTGTGCCATCGTGGTCATCTCCACCTGTCCCCCCAGTACCTGGTGGTCACTCACCCTGTTGCAATTGTGTTGTGTCCTGTCGAGCAGTGTACATTCCCCCGACTCCGGCCACAGTCTCCACGCTGATGACCGTCGACATCAGCTCCTCCATGTCATCCAGCTCCAGCTGGGACGCTGGGCCCCCACCTCCAGTCTGCGATGTTGCCTTCTGGTTGGCTGAGAGTTTCTCCTTGGTCTTCCACTTGATGTCGTTCCATCACCTCTTGACCTGGTCCATTGTCCTCTTGTGCTCTCCGACGGCAATTACCTTGTCGACAATGTTCCGCCATATTACAGTTTTGGTGCCCAGTGACACGTTGGCGGTGACAAAGATTTGTTGATGGTGTTCCATCACCTCCATGGTTATGATCCCATTCGCCTGCGGACTGAACTTCGTCTTCCTCATCTTCTTGTCCTTTGCCTTCCCTGTCCCCGTGGTCCCAGGCTGGTCATCTGTGGTGCTTGTGGAGTTGCGCTCGTCCTCTGCGCCTGCTCCGGCAGCCTCCATGGTGCGTGGGTGTAGGTCAGTTTGTGTGTGGGTGTTTTTTCTGCTTTTGTGGAGATTTTTCCCACCTGCCACGTGTGTTTTGCAGGCCTGGCGCTGCTTATCGCTGATTTCCTCATCGCGCTTTGGCCCATCGCAGGTTTTTTGGTGTTGTGGTTTGTGTTTTTATCTCCATCAAGGTGGTTTTATCGCAGACATTGTCCGCGGTTTCGGCTGACTATCGAATGGTATCGCCGTGTTGGGAATTCCACATTGTCACGGGGTTATTTTCCCGCGATATTGAAAGTTGTGTTACGCTACTCATGTGGTAGTTATCACGCGTTCTTGTGAATATACCCCCTAGAATTTTAGTACGTAGAAGTACTGGTATTGGCATCTTTGTTAAACCCTAGGAATCCAGGAACACCAAAATAAAAAAATTAATGATTGCCCAGGCTCTCCTTAACTTAGTATACTTTTTATAGAAATAATTCTTGTGCCAGTTCGATTTAAACTGTAATGGTTGTGTTTAACACACTGTACGAATTTAGTTCCTGAAATAAACACAAAGGGCAGATTTATTAAGATTTTGCACTGAAGTAACACGGGCCCTCGCAGCCCCCGCAGTGCGGGGGGAAGGCTGAGTTGCAGGGAGCCCCCTCAGCACAGTACTCTGGACTGAGAACTCCTGATTAAATCCGGAGCGGGGGTCCCTCCATGTACCTTGTAGAGTGGCCCCCTCAAGTTTCCTTACAGCACTGACATTTTGCACAAGGTTTGCAGCACAATATTGATGCAAACCAGAACTAAAAGTTCACTGGGAATTTACTTTCCTACTTTTGAGCTGGAATGTTGCCTGAAAGTCACTGAAAGCAGCGTTCTGCACTGCTTTGCATTACTTTGGGTCAGTGGGCATATCATGGGAGGGACATGGGTGTTTCCACGTAACCAGTCATTGTTTTTCATGCTCAGTCCTATCTACTCACAATAGTAGTGAGTGTTTTGTGGCAAACAATGATGCTTCTTTTAGGTTGGAGTTACCTTGGAGAAAGGCACTTAGTTCTCCAAATGTTTATGACTTTGCATGTAGGCTGTACGGTACAGTACACATCCAAAGTGTTAAAAGCTTTAAAGTTTGTCTAGGAATAGTGTTTTGTACTGGAAAGGAACCCTTCCAATACAAAACCTATGCTACACATGACGCAGGCACCTTTGCACTATAATGCAACGTTCCATGCATGGCGATAGTCAGCCTGTTTGTGCACGAGAGCTATGGAGAGAGCAGAACAGTGCCATATATTATTATATATGGTTCTGTCCTGCTCTCTCTCTCTCACGCAAAGCAGACCAGCACATTTGGTTGCTGCATTGTGAGACAATTTTCTAAATCTGCCCAATGTACTGGACTCGAGGCTTTCCCACGTGACCAGACAACTCGATCCTATGCAAATTACTTCACTGTACCTCAATTCAATTGAGCGTCAAATCTGAGACCGCCTTGAAGAAATTCATTTAAGGATGTGGGCTATTCAAAAAACACGGTTAGGTAAGGTAGCCACATTAATAGTGCACGTGGTAAACTGGCAGCTCTTGGTTCACACATGGCAGTGTTGTCAGGGGAATCATAGGTAGGGCACAGTTAAGGCTTAAAACCTTACTTTTAACTAGAGGTGGAAGAGCCCTCGTAGGCTTGAAGTTGGCTCGAGTCATATGCCTGGCTCTGGATCAACTTGGGGTTCTCTTGGACCCTCGAGCCCTAAATGAACCAAGTCTAGGTCCTTCCTGATGGAAAAATAAGCAGAAAGGCAGCAACCCTTCATCCCTTCCAGTCTACACCGTGACTTTGCGGTGCGTCGAAGTGCAGTGGGTTGAACATTATGGGGCAGATTTGCAAACCCACTGTTGCGTCACTTCTGTGACGCAGCGGCGTCGTAAACAATGCGCCACGTTGTGACATATATACAAAGCAATGGATCTAGAGAGATGCGTCACGTTGTAAAGCCCTGCGCAACATTATACCTGCGTCAGGTATAATGTGTGCAGGGTGGGCATTTCCACGTAAGAAAGCCTCATAAAAGGGACTCCGTGAAATCTACAAGATTTCACAGAGTCACTTTTACGATGCCACAGCGTCAAAACCTTGCACCTGCTTGAAAGAGACGTAAGGAATGACGCAGCATGATAGGAATAGGCATTCCTGACCTTTGCTGGAGTTGTGTCGTGCTTACGACACGACTCCAGAAATGCGCTGCCTTTCCGTCAAAAGATGCATCACGCATCTCTCTATCCTTGCGCCACGGTGTGCCGCATTGTAAATGCGATGCATCCATGGTGGCGCAAGGCTTTTTTCCGTCACACTATTTCACTGACGCATCTCTGCTAATATGCAGAGATACGCCAGTTCTTGTAAATCTGCCCCTAGTGTGTTATGGTTTTGAAGTTAACGATCATGGTAGTGGTAATGCCAAGTCACATGTCTTGGATCACAGGAAGAAGGAGATTTGGAGAAGATACATGCTAGCGCCGCCGACTTGGGAAGTGCGGCTCCGGGTTCAAATCTCAGCCTCCCCTCTGCATCCTGTGATCCTGGACAATTCATTTAATTTCCCTGTGCTTACAAAAACAAATGTGTAGCATATTTTGGTGCCCTGTACAGTGTTCTAAAGCTCTCAGGCCTTGTTTACGCTGTATGAAACCTTTAAAAAAAAGGAAACAGTTGTAAACCAAGGCCTAATATCCCTTGCAAGCACAACTACTCTCACACACTCTCTGAGAGGCCAGTGGAAAGGAGCACTCTGAATGCAATGTTTATTATTATTGCCAACTGGGACATGTGGGTGGTTGCGGGCAGAGTAGACACCATGCCCAAAATCTTCACATGCTAAATGTTTGACTTTGATAGGAACAATCTAAAAAAAAAGTTGGAACACAAATGCTCAGTAAATAAACATTTATTTTTAAAGGTAAGGAATCCCGATCTTCATTTACATCTATTTAGCACAATGTATGTCTTTTCTGGGATTTACAAAAAAAAATATGATTCTTTTGCTGATTTTTTACTGCAGAGTCGGCGCGTATAAAGGGGCATATTATCAAGAAACGGCGTTAAAATTATCGCCACTTTAGTGGCAGAAAACTGCCGCTAAAGCGGCGATAATGGGCTTGATAATATGCCGCAGAGAATTCCAATAGCAGCCCATGTTCTGGTGTCAACATGAGCTTTTATTGGAATTCTCTGCGGCATATTATCAAGCCCATTATCGCCGCTTTAGCGGCAGAAAACTGCGGCGATAATTTTAACGCCGTGCTTTATAATATGCCCCTTAGACTCAAAGAGCAAGGTTGGAACCCAGGCTCAGCTCCTCACAGTAATTTTCTGGTTTGCCCACTTCTGCTTTTAACTAATGTCAACACAGAGGGCAAATCCATTGCATTGCACTGTAGCACACGTTTCAAGACATAACCTGTTTGTAATTTCTAAGGGTATTTGCTATAAGTTTACTTGATACATGCAGGAGTCATTTTTATGATGCATCTTTTGTCACCTGGTTCATTCTTCGGCTCTTAGAGCACCCCAAATCTCTGACTCAGCTCCTCTTGGTCTGCTCTCCCTGCAAATTTCCTGCCTGCCCACCTCGAATCAGGATTTACAAGGTAGCTAGAAAGGGTTCATTGAGTTTAAGAAGACTTGGGTGTCTGTCTCATCTTATTAATAAGGTACATTTAAAAATAACATAAAGGGGCATATTATCAAGATGTCCTTCATATCTAACATGGGCTTCAATTGGAATTCCATAGAGCATATTATCAAGCCCATTATCGCCGTTTTAGCGGCAGTTTTCTGCCGCTAAAGCGGCGATAATTTTATCGCCTGTCTTGATAATATGCCCCAAAGTTCTTTGCTCCCGCCTCATTTCATCGACCTCAGAAGCATGACAGGTTAAAAATACCTGCAGAGACAAAAATATGAGGCATCTCTGCCCTGGACAAAGGCAGTGACGTAACGCAAAATGATGGGGCCTCCTGCAGAATGTGATGCGTCCAGTCTACAGCCTTTCAAATGTAACGTCATACTCAGACTCCTCCCCGTCTGCTAGCAGGCCAATGATGGGCCTGCTGTCAACATTTATGGCGCAGCCATTGTAAATGTCGCGCATTTTCCATCGGATATTTTCCCCGTTTTGGAGAACTCGTTATTCCTTTTATGATGCTTGATATTAACCAGCCTAGACCTTCATAACTCTCAAAATGGGATCCACTGGATCACACTGTAAGACCCAGTTAGGCTGCTATGTATCCGTGATTGTTGGACACATTTGAGCAATGCCTGTTTTAGGCTCAGTTGAAAGAGACCTGGCCTTTGTTTTATAGACCCACAGCTTTGACATGTGACTTGGATCAGGGGTGACATCACTTCCTAGAAGCCTTCTTTGTGGCGGACTAGCTGAACAGAGGCAGATAACCAAACCAAAGGAAAGGCTTTATTTCTGTTAAGCTATACAATACCCATTATCTGCCCTGATACCACGTGACTCAGAAAATCCCCAGAGGAGGAACAATGTATGCAGCAGAAACATTCATGTTGAGTTGAAAGCTTTAAAATCTCAGGCAGAAGACAAAGGGGGTGCATTGTTCACCCAATCAAAGAGGGAAATTCAGTGCAAAGGCATGTTTGCCAAAGTGATGTGTGTGTATTGAGATTTAGTAGTTCAAGGTTTTTATTGCACTATTCTGACTGTTCTGTGGCAGACTATAATAAAACCCTTTGGTGCTCATTCAACGGGCTGCAGTATTTGAGGTGGTAACAACACAGTCGCAGATAAAGCCGCAGTGTGGAAATTACTCTTGCGGCATTACGTTCCCATTCCTTGTTCTACACCTTAGAATGTGGCTACCCAGGTAATAGTACAGGTTTTACTCTATTTTAAGACGTTGCTCTCAGAGTGCGCATCACTTTCCCCGCACATATTTCTCTAGACAAACTTTGTGCAGGTAAAAGGTGTGGCATTAACCCACCAGCTTTAACATAATATTTGTAAAGCGCGCGTTCACCGCGAAGGATATCTTGGCACTGAAAAACAGACGTTCATTGTTACCCAACTCTGTGGTACTCATTTTATTGACCTCAGAAGGATGATAGGCTGAGTGGACCCACTGGGATTTGAACTTGTAACCATGCAGTCAAACACAGGCTCCTCTAGGGGGTGCATTAGTCCACTAAGCCACCAGACCCAGCTTTGATCTCAGTTTAGTTGCAAACTCTTGTTTGAGCCCGATTCATGATTACCAGCCCATTTGTAATGATAGAATTTCTTTAAATATTTTCTTTGAAAAAAATCTGAATGAAATTTAGCAACACAGTCTACTAATATTCTGTAAATATTTTTACATTAGGTTCATCTAATACTACAAAAGATACGTTTAAAAGGTAAGCCTACAATTTGTATTTCTACATACGATTTATGAAGTGCCCACACTCGTGTGAGGCGGTATCAGGGCGCCTAGGGCAGGTGGGACTGGATTCAAGTACACCAACTGAAGCAAGTTGGGTTAGGGAAACTCGGTGGCTTATTTGCAAGCCCCTTGCGCCGACGATGAGTCACTTTTAAATGGGAAAAGGGGATGTTCCAACAGCCAAGGGGATTGTAAAAAGCCCCTAGTGTTATCTTATGCTACGAGGACATGCACAGTGCACGTTTTTCCATCTGTACTGCCTTGTAGCATTTCCGGCAGTCTACTGACTTACCCCATGGTCCAAGGTTACCATTACAGACTGCGCATGCAGTGTCATGGAGTTTGGGATACAGTCTTATGGTGTCAGAGAGGGAGACTATGTGGAGTCTTAGGTGTGAAGGGTGTTCCTTCGTACTCCTTGCCTTTCCTCTTGTGGAGGGAGAGCAGAGCCACCCAGGCAAGCATCTTTCGGCATCTGGAGGCTGGCAAGGGTGGAAAACCCTCGTGAGATAGTTCGCCATCAGCTCGTGAAGTGCTCCGTGAGTCAGGCACGGGGCTCTCCTAAGCGTTGAAGTTTGCCCACTCATTAATTGGTGGCCAGTAACATGGTTTCCCAGACTCAGTGAACCTCAAAATGTAGTCGGATGCAAAAATGGGACCAGCTATGGAGGCAACTCTGCCATGTTGAAAGGAGCATTAGGGGAGTCGAAGTTGTATGTCTCCTTGGTCATTGCTTCCGCCTTCAGAGGTGCAAAGTAACAAGGATGGACGAGTTTCCGGTTTGTGTCCATGCAATCTTAATTTTGATTTATTGGTTACAATATGTTTGTTGCATGCGTCGTGGGGCTACTTAATCCTACATACCAGCAACTGCATCTGTTAGCAACCAATTGTAACTGGCTTTTCTACTGGGGAATGAAAACAAAATGAGCAATTGAGAACAGATGAAGGATAAAAACTGATGGGAAAGGTCGGGTCTAAGAACCAGGATAAGGCAAAAATGTGCTGGATCAAAGGGGCATTTGAGAAAGGAGATAGTGACGAGAGCTGATGTCTGACAGCCTCAAGCTCCCGCCAAACCTGCTTCCGGGATAAGCATAAGAAGGCGGGAAAGCTCGACGAATGCTGTCGGACAGACCAAACTAATTTGGGCTTTTCGTCCCTCAAAGGCAAAAGCAATGTACTGTATCCTGACTTGTTTGTCAGGGATGCTCAGGGATCCGACGAAGGCCTCCTTCGTGGCTCGCAGGGATTGGAATAAGTTGTCAGTGCGTGAAGCTCGCGGGCCGCGCGGGCCACGCCGGCTGTCAGCCCTGGGTATCCCCCAAGGCGCCTTCTTCGCATGACACCATTTGATCTGCCCACAGGAGCAGAGATGCTGCACACTGATGTCTTTTTTGCTGAGAGGGCTGGCGGCTACAGAGTGAAGAGGAAATAAAGGGGTTCTGTTTGTTGGGAATGGCTAGACAACAAAAATGAGAAAATACGACTTTATGTAAGAGCCCCGTACAGTCAGAGCAAGAGATGCATTTTTTGAGTCAATGCTAGCTGCACGTTTTACAGTGACCACAGACATGACCAGGCTCCATAACATGCTCGAACAACTTTTTCACTGAAACAAACTCAGAGTTTTGACTTACATCGTGCAATGGCATAACCCGAGAAATGAATATTGTAGGAAAAGGGATGAATGGGGAATTGTACATATCATGCAGCGGACTGTGGGCAGATTTACAAGCCCCTTGCGCCACTTTTGCGTCACTTTCCCCATGTTAAAAGTGACGCAAAAGTGGCGCAAGGGGGTTGTAAATCTGCCCCTGAATGTCTGTAGGCTCTTTAGCATACATAGCTCAGTCTATGAACAAACACACCCTAGAGCAGAAATCATTTCGGTCTATCCTTAAACATAGAATGAGACGTGCAGGAGCCTACAGGGGAGGACATGTATTCCATCAGTGGAGACAGAACAGAGAACCGCTGACCCTCTTTCGAAGAATGCGTGCCAAGCACCTGCATCAGGGCATGATTAGCTGTCTATTGGGAATGTTCATCCTAGCAGTCTCTTGTCTCATTGCCTACCACACATTTCTGAATGTTGTGCTATAGGAGCTGCTAGAAACTGGATCTTGCGATATACTGAGTGCGTGCGTGAGTGTATGAGTGTGTGCGCGTACATGTGTGTGCCTGGGAGGCTGTGCAGGAGAGGGTACACATGTAGTAAAGTTGAAATTATTGGGAGTGTTTTGTGATCTGTCAGAATGGTGGTGGTCTCTCAATGTTTGGAGTCGAGACAGAACAGTTTGCAGCAATTCTTGGAGTGAGAGAACTGCTATCTGTCTCTCCAGGAGAGTGATATACCCCGAGGCTGAAATAAACCAGCCATTTCTCATGTCTACATCTTTAATAATTTCACCAGTCAAAGCTTGGTGAACCTCAGCTAAGAGCTGGTTGGAGACACAAAAACAGATGACATATAGCTGTGTACTTGTGGATATCGTCA
Source organism: Triturus cristatus (assembly GCF_964204655.1). Lineage (NCBI taxonomy): Eukaryota > Metazoa > Chordata > Amphibia > Caudata > Salamandridae > Triturus > Triturus cristatus. The sequence goes on along the minus strand of NC_140584.1, from coordinate 898,094,935 downwards.
TTACAGAGCACTGGCCGAACACTCCGCAATGCCGACCCCAGGCCACTACTGAGCAGTGGGCACAGAATATTCCACGGCCTTATAAACACTGCATCTTTGCAGGCACACAGGATCAGGCTATTCACAAGAGGGTGACAGAAGTTAATCATATGCCCTTCATTGGCACAGGCATTATGTCCTGTAGGTCCCTTTCCAGCCGGTAAGTGGCTAAGACGATGGGTGGTGAAGTGTGCAAGAAAAGAGGTGGCCACTGAAGCCTCATTGGAGCGAGTGGTTAATACGACTCCATATGCACACAAGTCTAGACTTCAAGGAAGATGAAAGTTGATTTGTGTGGTCTATGGTATGGAAAGTCATGTTGGCAGAGTTATGCCTTTCGCATGGACAAGCAGACACTACCGCAAAGTCTGTGAGATGAATGAATGTGGCCAATCACCCTGCCTCTGCCCTCCTACTTGATGAAGTGCTTAGAGCTCTCAGCAGTAGGCGGTCCTGTTCCAATGATACATTAGCTTACAGATCACTGCTCCGTCCAGATTGCCGTGTCCAGCGGGGGTAAATATACCCTTTAGTGAGGACATTGATTTTCTTCGGTCTAATATTGATCGCTACTGTGACATTTAGGGAGCATGCAATTAGTGACAATCACAATCTTGAAGCAACAGGATGGTCACCTGACGAGTCCAGACGAAGAATAGGAGACTAATTGCCCGCGGACCCTGGTGCAATCTGTGTAAATAAAATGAGGATTGCGTCTAGCTGGACATATCCGCAGGGACATACGTCTTTATGTGGCAATTGCTGTTCCACCATTGACCTTGTTATGGAACGTTCTGAGAAGATATCTCAAGGGGGTTGCCCTGCGCTAAACAGGCCACACCACACCGGTGGCATTATATTGGTGTTTGAGGTAAAAAAGGTATGATAACGAGACCGAATGTCCAAAATGTGAATGTGCGGTCCTTTCTAATGGGAATAAAAAACATGGCTGCTTCTTTAGGCGGTAACTGCGGTGCACAGTGCAGTGTGGAGTGTATCCTGTGACACTCATGCTTTCACAGCGGCATGCAAAGACGACCTGGAAATACATATGTGCTTCTTCCATTGGCTGTCAATGACAGCAAGAGGCAGAATTAAACCATGTCCCCTTTGCTTAATTTGTGATGATGGCTGAAGGTGGTGGGCATCAACACTCCTTTTTGGGATCCTGTACTTTTTTTTTTTTTTTCAGACTTTCACTCAGAATATGAGAGAAAAAGACAACCGACTACAAGTTGATACAATACTTGTAACAAAATACCTTAAAATTGATACTCTTATCCACTGTGAGCCAATGAAGGTCATGGAGAAGGTCAGACACAAGAATGTTTGGGTAGCTGGAACAGGAGCCTGGCGGCAGAGTTAAGAATCACCTGAAGGCGTCTGATCATTTTAAGGTATTTTGCTACATGTATAGAATCAACTCGCACTCGGAACCTCAGAACTTGGAAAATCTAGCCACTCCCTACCACCCTCCTCCCCCTCTCTCAGCAGTCTGAGTTCAAGAAACGGATCTCTGTGTACAGTTCACAGAGTTAGGCGCACTCAGATGGGCAGCTTTTCCTTCTTGTCTCTAGGCCCCAAGTTATGTCAGCCAAAGGGCAGACATAAATGTAGAAAAGCTTAGGGCTGAGGAAAGGTCCTTGTGGAACTCTGGAAATAAGCAAGTGTGCACCAGACTCCACACTTGTCAAAGAGACCTGAAACGTGCTATCCACCAAGAAACAGGATAATCAGGCCAATGCAGTGCCCTCGAGACGCAATTGTGCCAACCTTTTGACAAGAATGTTGTGAGACACAGTGTTGAAAGCACGCTGAGGTCTAGTAAGATCAGTGTGGCTGTGCCGTCCATGTCCAGGAGCCATCTGAGGTGTTCTGGGACTCCTTGAAAGCCGGATCCAGTGCTATGCTCAGCTGAGAGGGGGGAAGGGCATTCTGGGCTTCCACAAATAAGGTGAGTTGGATGTTGACATGCTTCCCCAGTATCTTGGAGAGGAAGGGGAGCAGAGAGATTGGTCTAAAGTTGGACCAGTATGATTGGTCAAGATGGGTTTTTTGTAACAGAGGGAGCACTATGGCAGGCTTTGCGTATAAGACCCTCGTATAGGCAAGAGTTTAGCAGTTCAACCAGGAGAGACATGCAATGAGGACTCAAAGTGCTCAGCTTGGCTGGGGGAAGAGGATGGAGTGGGGAACCTGATATGATGTGTACTGTTCAATTACAAATGAATTCCATGGAATGGTAAATTACTGTTTGGGATTGAATTTATCAGTCGTAAACCACATGCAATTTCCAATTCCTTGGGTTTTAACACACATTTACCACCTCCTCTGACCCAGTGGTAAATATATGCTTTTGCCAAAGGGTGAGGTGGAGAGGGAGGTGTGGGCTTTACGGGAGGGAAGGGAAGGGTAAGTTCTGGCAGGGGAAGAAATGCTTTCCCTACCAGGAAAATAAAAAGGAAATCAGGCAACGTCTAAAATCCCAGCTGAGTTTTCTGGGCAAAACAACTGCCTGGAAATATGGGGTCCGGTGTTCCCACACCCTGGATAACTGGGTGCAGAATCAGCAGCTTACTCTGGATCAGGCATAGCAGAATTCCAAATGGTGACTCTGCTCTCCCTGGTTCATGATCAATGGTATTGGACCAGAGAGGTAGGTACTCTTCTGCACCTGGCAGTCATTTTGCAGCAGTGCAGCCTTTATGCATGCATAGCTCATCCAGCTTTGAGAAGCTTAGGCTTCTTATTAACAACGTCAAGTCGGCTCTGGGAGGCTTTCCTCTTTAACATTAGCAGTATACAGTATTAAGTGCTTTCTAGATTCAGTCCCAATAATTTATTCATTCAATATCTTAAAAAGGGAGAGAAGAGCATCACAAGAATGTGGTCATTTGGATACACTTCGGGTTATTAAAGGTGCCAGAGAGAGAAGGTCGCCTCGGGTGCTAACCTCGAGGGATGAAGTACGTGAATGCATATTATCAAGCACTGCGTTAAAATTATTGCTGCTTTAGCGGCAGTTCTGCCGCTAAATCGGCGATAATGGGCTTGATAATATGCCGCAGAGAATTCCAATAGAAGCCTATGTTGACACCAGAACATGGGCTTCAATGGGAATTCTCAAGGGCATATTATCAAGCCCATTATTGCCGCTTTAGCGGCAGTTTTCTGCCCCTAAAGCGGCGATAATCTTAACGCTGTTTCTTGATAATTTGCCCCTAATACTGTTATGCAGCACGGAAGAAGGCTTGTTTTTAAGTTGCTGTGTTAAAATGAGGGGCCCCACAATGCACACATTACATGTCTGCGACGACTGGTCTATTAAATATCAACAGCAAAAATATCATGGTACAAGATTATCGAGGACGGAACATTGAAAAATAAGTGCATGTAGGGAAGTATAGATTTACTATTCCTAACTCGCCATCTATATACCTTGAAGATATATGTACTGCGTAGGTACATATATGTGGAGTTATGTATAGAAAATCTAGACTCACTTACCTCTCAAGACTTTATTTTCAAAATTCTGTCCTCGATATTGTGTCTTCATTGATATTGTGGTTTCGAAATTCAGGGGGCACAGCCTCTGAAACCCAAGAAAAATATTTATATTACACTGGAAAGTTCTTCACTTTAATAATAAAATCCTTCACTGTGTCCTTTTTAGGGTTGAGCCTGCGAAAGCATTCATTAGCGCATGCGTCTCGCTTGTGAGACACTGCTGTATACATATAAGGACTGGGAGCCCGCCTCTGGCTTACCATTTTTCTTCTGCAGCATCACTCTTCTTTGCAGCCGTCTTCATTGGAAGCTGCAGCCAAAACATCACTTCCGATGATTGCTGTGGAGCAGGGACCAAGCACAGATTCATTCAACTTAATCTGTGCTCGTCCGCTGCTCCCGGAGTGATTCAGGTTCTATTTTTTGCACCCTCCCACTCTCCTGCTCCCTCGATGGCCCTTTTTAGGTCTCGCTGGCGTTGCAGGGCGAAGCGCTGCCGCCAACGAGAAACTATTGTTGCCGTGATGCCTCTCAAGGGAGACAGACTTGGGCACGAGCCGATTCTGGTCCGGGCACGAGCCGATTCTGGTGTGTGAACGCGCTTCACAGTGTGCCCGGACCAGAATCGGCTCGTGCCCAGGTCTGTCTCCCGGCAACAATAGTCTAGTTGGCGGCACCCTCCCAAAATATAATTTTCTGTTTCCCTTGCACTCACTTGCTGTTGGTCTGCCCTTCTCGGTGATGCTCTTCACCCCCTCCGCTGCTGCTTCCGCTGCCCCGGACCCTCCATGCTTCTTTCCTGCTACCTGCGGGTTCCCGGAAAGCGCGTGACTCCCCCTGGTCACGTGTGACTCTACAGTCCAATTGCAAGACCCCGGCAGCAGGCGTGGGCCAATCACTAGCCGCCTGAGTGTTGCGCACACGCCGTGGCGAGTCTTTCGCTCATGGCATCTCTTGCACACGCTGTGTTCTACAGGGCCGCGGAGTAGGGGTCCGGCTGCATGTCCTGTAACTGGCGCTTCAGCTTCATCCGGAGAACGAGAGGACCATCCCCCGCACGCCCAGCTAGATTCCTCACCGAGGCAGGTTATTTGTGCCTTTCTGCCCTCTGCTCCTCTCGTCTTTTGTGCCCTTCTGCGCCACTCGTTTTTGTGCCTTTCTGCCCTCTGCTCCTCTCGTTTTTTCTGCCCTCTGTTCCACTCGTTTTTTTGTGCCCTTCTGCGCCACTCGTTTTTCCGTCGTGTTTTGTGCCTTTCTGCCCTCTGTTCCTCTCGTTTTTTTTGTGCCCCTCGTTTTTTCCCCCTTTTGTGCCCCTTTTGCCCTCTGTCCCACTGGTTTCCCCGCCGCTGTGGACCCCTTCCAACACTACATATTCACCAAAGGATTGTGTGTGTGTGGCTCGGTGTGCGGCTCTTTTGTGACCTTCTGCCCTCTGTGCCACTCGTTTTTGTGCCTTTCTGCCCTCTGTGCCACTCGTTTTTCCCTCTTTTTTGTGCATTTCTGTCCTCTGTTCCACTCGTTTTCCCTCTTTTTTTGTTCCTTTCTGCCCTCTGCTCCTCTCGTTTTTGTGCCCTTCTGCCCTCTGTGCCACTCGTTTTTGTGCCTTTCTGCCCTCTGTGCCACTCGTTTTTCCCTCTTTTTTGTGTGCCTTTCTGTCCTCTGTTCCACTCGTTTTCCCTCTTTTTTGTTCCTTTCTGCCCTCTGTTCCACTCGTTTTCCCTCTTTTTTTGTTCCTTTCTGTCCTCTGTTCCACTCGTTTTCCCTCTTTTTTTGTTCCTTTCTGCCCCTCTCGTTTTTGTGCCCTTCTGCCCTCTGTTCCACTCTTTTTTTGTGCCTTTCTGCCCTCTGCTCCTCTCGTCTTTTGGGCCCTTCTGCCCTCTGTGCCACTCGTATTTGTGCCTTTCTGCCCTCTGTGCCACTCGTTTTCCACTTTTTTTTTGTACCTTTCTGTCCTCTGTTCCACTCGTTTCCCTCTTTTTTTGTGCCTTTCTGCCCTCTGCTCCTCTCGTTTTTTCTGCCCTCTGTTCCACTCTACAGTGATTAAAAGCGTAGACTGATTGAATGAGAAAAGGGTGTTTGATGGAGAAAATGTATGATTGATCGTGGAGGTGAAGGATTCACAACTGGCAGCCACATACTGGGCTTAAAGCAAATTGAGCACAAGTGGCTAGTAGGGAGGGCGAGAGAAGGAAACCAACTGGTAGATGAAACAATATTATAATTTAGCCTGAGAAATGGTGCTTTTACTACTTTTGGGAAAGAATGAAGAGCATGCTTTTGTAAAGTGTGACCAAGGCTAAAGACTTGAAAATGGGTAATCTGATCGAAACGTGACTGACGGGTAAAACTAACAGTAGAGGAATGTATGTTTCTAAAATTGTTGGGACAATACCATTCTGATGCCTGGTGCATGGTGCTTGTTTGCTTAAGAAGCTGCTCAGAAGTTGTGTAAACTTTCACGTGCTGTTTCAGAACAGGTTTCACCTAATATTTTGAAGTTATGGGTATTGTGCCCCTTTGAACACCGAACACTCTGCAGACATTACAATTTTCACCCTCTTTGGCCTCAGCTGTGACAATAGTTGCAGCATGAATCTTTTCTGGATTCACATGCTGTACACTATTTCATCATCTAGTAGTTAGGTCTGGGAATGTTTCAATTTTCTCTATTTTTATTTCTGTTTGGATGTCAACGGCTAGGTGGCTAGTGCTGTCTCCCTATGATGTTAGAAATAGGCCCACAGTGTGTAGTTGCCATCTTCAGATTCTTTTTTCCGCTGTTGGGTTCAGAAGCGTGGTCCACCGCTTTAGGTTGCAATCACCTAAAATAATGGGACAGCACCAAAAGTCATAAAATCATCGAAGTGAACATCTGACGTCAAAGAAAACTGAAGACAGGCTTTAATTTGGGCTTTGACCATGTGAGTCGGAGAACGTGTGGTTGGGGTGGGTGGTTTTCGTAGAGATGGAAGGTATCCTCTTTAAATTTTGCTGGAAGTTCACCAATACATTTGCCCAAAAAGACCACGTTTTCAATCTTTGCCTACACAAGGAAGATCAGTCTGAGGGATGTAAGTCTTGCGAGCAGTCCCGTCAAGAACCCTTTTAGTAACAAGTGGTCAAACGTGTTGCCTTTTTTTAGACAATAATTGTAACACTAAGGCTAATATATATTGAATGTCTTGCATCAGAGCCAAAATAGGTGTTACCCAATTATGAAACACCTACAGTTTCCTTCTCATTAAACGAGACAAGCGATGTTTTACAATGCTCTTTTTGTGTGTCAAGCGGCTCACTAATTCTCCTTGACAAGTAATCAGGAATAGTATACTTGTTAGATGAATTTTCTCTAAATATTGTCTTAGTGGGACGCGGTTACGGAAAGTGTCAATGGTAGCTGAATGGTCACTTGCTGGGTCTTTATGAACAGAGACTCTATGCTGCAGAGTCCATAGTTAGAAGCAGATTCATCCATATTTAAAAGTGTCTACTGTATGTACGATAAAACACGAAAAAGAAAGTACTAAGGCAGACCAGATTTCTAACCCCCACCTGCTGGCTTGCCGATGTGCTGCGACTGCTGATGCTTCATATCAAGCGCATGTGTTCAGGTAAGCACCAAGATTAGTTTTAGGATTATCCCAGAGGCGAGTGGTGAATCTGGGCAGTGGAAGGGTATTCTCAAGCCCACACACTCACCACCTCTGCTGACTTTACAGAGTTTAGGATAGTCTTCAAGTGCCAATGATGTACCAGCTTTCTGGATCTGGCGAACGAGTTCAACTGAGCACAAAGTTTGGTGTTAGGATTTTGCAGTAGGGGTCCAGCCAATTGATGTGGTAGCAGTGCTGTCTTCAGGATTTTTAGGGCCCCTGGGCAAGACATATTTTGGGACCCCCATTTGAAATAACTTTGAATTTTATTACCCATTATCTGCAATTAAAGTACACATGATGGCAAACTTTTGGAAACCTGGTTTACACAAAAACAGCTGAAATGCCTTTTCAGGGGTTCAAAAATCATTAACATTACGCTGGACAAAGAGAGAAAAAGTCAAAAGAAGAGATAGGCAGAGATAAAGAGAGAGGCTGAGTTACAGAAATAGACAGAGTTGAGCAACGGTGAAAAACAGTTTACTTTCAGAGGAGGGCCCTTAGAAGATGGGGGCCTGGGGCATTTGCCCACTTTGCCCATGACTTAAAATTCTTTGTGCGGTGGGGGTGTCTTCAGACTTCCCAGCTGTACAGACAATGACACATAGGAAGAATGAGACAAGTGCCACCAGTTTATCACGTACATATGCACTGTAGTAGCATAAGTAATACTGTGATTATTTATGTGCTCGGATACAATTCGTAAAAAAACAATAGTAAAAATATGCCTAGGTCTGAGGCAACCACCAGTGTGTTGCATTTACTAAGGCTTTGCCTTAGTTCTACAAGGTTCGACTTTTCCCACCCACCGACTCCTGAACTTGGTTTAGAGCACTAACGCTTGAGTGTGAAAATTCCAGGTTGTTGTAGCCCCAAACAACCCCACTTGCCATACTTGTTGATGTGCTGTCCATGCCTTATGGGTTATCAACAGTCCCAAAAAAAGGGGTCAGGGCTGCAGTGGAAATTAAGACCCAATTTCATTCTTTAAAATTTCACACACAAGTACTGCACTGAAAAAAAAGATGATTTATATGTAAAAGTGTTTATTTCAACAGACTCATCCTGTTGCTTAGCATATAAATAATAAGCACACAGATTATAACCTGATGCATGACACTAACAACCGGAATAATATTAACATTTCTAACCTGCTTGGAATGTTTTTGGAGGTTTAATACTCTGAAGACTACTTCTATGTACCATATTATGAGAGCATGGAGTAGTTTAGCTTGCATCCAGAGTTTCTTGGGATTCTGTGCTCTGCATACCGGCTTGCAGCAAGAAGCTGTAATGATAATCAGGAAAGAGTGTCCCTCGAAAGGAAAACACACATCAACTGGGCTGGCCTCCTCCTCTCGCAATTGGCTCGGCTTTGGCTTCCAGCGCAGGAATCAATGTTGTGGCAGCACACCAGCCCAGAAGTCTCGGTCAGGATCTCTGACAGTATTGTGTGGGATAATCTGGGGCAAATGCCTCTTTAACTCAGCGGGCTTTTTAGGTCTCTCCTGGCTATCACGTAAGCGATCGCTCAGCGAGACTTATGTGTAGGGGCTTCAGAAAATGCTCCCAAAGGCTTCCCAGGCAGATCGGGTGGCGGTTACGCACACAACCACGCGCATTCCATTTGCCACCAGCTACTTCCTGCGCCGCCTCACGCATTCAGAGAGATTTAGTAAGGGGCACAAGACCTTAGGAATGCGGTTTATGGCCAGTGCATGTGAGGCATTCAAGCGCGAAGGTGGCATCTGGCATCGGACTTGAAAGCAGCAGACTGCTTTCGCCAGCGGGCGCTCGGCCTCACTTCCTGCATCCCCTCTTACAACAATTAACTTTCGTTATAACTCACACCCCATATGCTCGTTCCCTCCCACCCTTCCTTTGATGTCCGCTTTTCTTGTTGTTTACAAACCACGCCACACACTGCTGCACTCCACACACTGCTGCACGCCGCACACTACCGCACGCCACACACTGCTGCGCACACTGCTGCATTACACACTGCTGCACGCCGCACACTGCTGCACGCCTCACACTGCTACATGAAACACTGCCGCACGCCTCTCACTGCTGCACGCCACACACTGCTGCACGCCTCACACTGCTGCACGCCTCACACTGCTGCACGCCTCACACTGCTGCACGCCGCACACTGCTGCACGCCGCACACTGCTACACGAAACACTGCTGCACGCCACACAGTGCTGCATGCCACACACTGCTGCACGCTGCACAATGCTACACGAAACACTGCTGCACGGCACACACTGCTGCACGCCGCACACTGCTGCACGCCACACACTGCTGCATTACTCACTGCTGCATGCTGCACGACACTGCTGCACGCAGCACACTGCTGCACGCCGCACACTGCTGCACGCCGCTGCACGCCACACAGTGCTGCATGCCTCACACTGCTGCACGCCGCACACTGATGCACGCCGCACACTGCTGCACACCTCACACTGCTGCAAGCCTCACACTGCTGCACGCCTCACACTGCTGCACGCCGTACACTGCTGCACGCCGTACACTGCTGCACTCCACACACTGCTTTTATGCGAGTTTATGCTACTGACATTGTAAATGACAATGCCTTTTATTTGTTTTAAAACCAAAACATAAATAAAAGGCATTGTAATTTTACAATGCCAATAGCTCTAACTCTTATAAATGCGAGACCTATTGCATTGCAAATGCTTGTTAAAATGTATTTCTTAACCCCTCCCTCTGCCTTTGCCATTTGCCTGCTCAACAGTGGTTTTTGCTTGCTTCCCCTCGTTTTCAGTTCCTCTTCATCGTTGCATGCAGTTGTGTCCCTTACTGCTTGCACCCACCCCCTTACTCTGTTGCTTGTCTTTTTATTGTTTTTTATTTAAAGCTTTAAGTGACTGGTTGGGACAGGAACTAAAGTGTAATTTTAAACGAAGCCTCAAGTGGGGCACCCAGCCCTGATTGTTTAATCTAGTTCCTTTTTTCTTCTCCGCCTGGAAAACATTTTTCCAAGTGGTCGAAATCCCTTTCATCTTTTCTCTACCCCTCAATCCGCAGCTAAACCACCATAGCTCAAATTCGCATTTTCTATCTATAGGTGTTAATGAGTGGTGATTCTATAAACCAGGGCTGGCGTAGGCATGGGCAGTCAGCTGCCCAGGGACTTGCGCTCAGCTAAAACACAGGGGGCCCTCTTCACTGTGAAAGGCCACGTTTTCACCGTTAGTTCACCTGCTTCTCCAAGTCCCCCTGCCCCACGCAATCAGATTACAAATGAAAGAGGTCTTGACCTTGCTGGTCAGGGTGTGGTGGCATTCCTATGGGTGCAGGGGTGAGGGAAAGGGACAAGCTGAATGGGGAGGGCACAGCAGCTGGGCCAGCAATTATGTTGGCTCACAGTGTCAGCTACGGGCAGCACCTCTGTTACTGTTAAGTACCGGGCATTCTAGGTGCCCTTTCTGCATATTGTTTCTAGGCGACAAAAGGCCCATTTGTTTCCAGGACCTCCCAGATACAGGTAAGGAGAGATGGGTGAGGGGAGGAGGGTACAGCCAGATAAACTTGCTTTATGTCAACCTTTGCATCACCCATAGCAAAGATTCTTTTTACGGGAATGCAAATTTAAAATGTATGTGCTGTGGAAGGATAGTGTTTTGTGAAGTGCCTCGTTACTGCTTCGAGGCCCACAGGAGGGGCCCCCCTTCCCTGGGCCTCAAAGCACTGGAGCAAGCTTCAAGGTCCAGGTATGGGAGCCCCCTACCCTGGGCCTTGCAGCTATTATGAGTGCTATGAAGCCCAAGGCAGGTGGGCCCCAGTTATGTCAAGATGGCTTATAGATTTACTTAAGAAATATTTGGCCTGTCTTTAGAAGGTCTCATGTCTAGAGTCTTTGGGGCGTGTACCTACTTTTAAAATGTATTAGATTCCGTCCCATGCATCCCAGGAGGGCAGAAATAGCCAGGGCCTATAGATATGGTTTAGCTGTTCGTGGGCGGGCAGAGAAGGAAAATTACTGTCTTTGCCGCCTTGCCCAGAGAAGACAAGGACAGAGTCCATTTCTCCTGCTCCGCTGCTGGCAGCTGCCCCTTCCCCTCTCATTCTTACTCTTCCTCCCTCTCTTTCTGTCTTGCTCCTCCTCACTTACTGAAATCGTGATTTCAAGAAACGGTTATTATACCCTCTTTTCTCTCCTTTCGTTTAGTTGTTCCTCTGTGAAATAGATCTAAAAAAGAAAAACACTTTTGCTGGAAATGTCGTCTTTTTCTGGAGTTTTTCTATTCCAAAGTGCAGCCTCGTGATGGAGAGAAATAAAAGGTTCAAAATGTGAAAAATAACTAAATAAAGCAAGACAGAGTGGGTTGCAAAGTGGCCAGATTGATTTTATTCTCACTCAAACACATTAGCGCCACTTCACAGAGTTTGCCAGTGAAGCGCTACTTTTGTTTTTTCATCTTTCTTTGAACAGCATTGTTTTTCCCAGGTGGGGAAGTGCACCATTCCTGGAGGTACTGCCATACCTGCTTGATGGGTGGATTGAAAAACAAAATGTGTACCGGTGGTCTGTGTTCAGGGATTTGGCCTTTTTAAACCATACTCCTTACGTTTTTTAAGGATATAAGCAATGGACATTAAAACGGGTCCCTTCTGGGCCCTGTAGTCATGTCCTTAACTTTTCAGGTAAAAGCATTCACTGATTTCTGAATAAAATGATCAAAAGCGTTAAGGTAACCATGTTGTTCCTTCCTACATTTCACATGCGCTACTTAATTTGCATTCCCTTGAGTGTTTGCTTTGTCCTGGATGTTGTTTTTTTGGGGGTTTTTAGGCAGCATATTACTCTTGTCTAGTGGGTAGTTTGAATTGAGTCACAACGAGGTGTTTATAGCGGGGCACAATTGGGTTGTAGCTGAAGGCAGAGCGAGTTTCTTTCAGTGAGGCAGTATAGTGTTCGGTGGGGTAGAGGATGTGGCACTATAGTCAGGGCTGCCGAATTCGGAACTGAGGAACCAGGTTCAGCCTTTATGACCAGTCAACCAGACCATTTTCCTGAGGGAGAACATTCCTGTGCTAGATTTTAGAAGGGCCCCACAAGACATTAGAAGCCCTGGTGTCTTAGCACCAGCAGGTGGACCTTAGCGGTGACAAGTATGGGGTAAACCTTGAATGCCTGTCCACCACAACCCATACTGAAGCTCATCTCCAGTCTTTTGAGCAGGCCTACAAAGAAGCACTCCCTAGAGCAACAGGATCACTGACGGAATATCAAGAGTCAGAATATCGACCTATAGAAATATCGACGCAACAATATGGACATAATGGTAAGTACAAAAATATTGATAAAAAATATCGTTGTTAAAAATATAATTGTTAAAAATATCATTTTTTTATGTATAAAAAATAATGTAAAATAAAGTTGATTACACATATAACTAAAATAAACATAGTTACAAATATTAAAACATGTTTAAGATTATAAGTAATACATATAATATAAAAACCAATTAAACATATATATCTATAAGGTATAATAATATATACTTACTTAACAATAATTCTAAATAATTATTTTAATAACGTATAAATTGTTTTAAAACATATTAAAAATTATAAATACATATATACACATACAGCAATAATATAAATTAAAATAAAAAAATATATATAAATTATTACAATATTTTTAATACATTTTACACTACATTAACTAAACCAGTAGAGAAAATATTGGATAGCGGAGGCAATAAAATTACTATTCCTACTCCAGAGAGTGCAACAGTAGGGAAAGTGTTGGCTAGTGTAAGGGTAAAAATTACTATTCCTACTCCAGTGAGTGCTACAGTAGGGAAAGTGTTGGATAACGTAGGGGTAAAAATTACTATTCCCACTCCAGAGAGTGCAACAGTAGGGAAAGTGGTGGATAGCGGTGTGGTAAAAATGACTATTTCCACTCCAGAGAGTGCAACAGTTAGGAAAGTGTTGGATACAGAAGGGGTAAAAATGACTATTCCCACTCCAGTGAGTGCAACAGTAGGGAAAGTGTTGGATAGCGTAGGGGTTAAAATTACTATTCCTACTCCAGAGAGTGCAACATTAGGGAAAGTGTTGGATAGCGTAGGGGTAAAAAATAACTATTCCCACTACAGTGACTGCAACAGTAGGGAAAGTTTTGGTTAGTGGAGGGGTACAAATTACAATTCCCACTCCAGTGAGTGTGACAGAAAGGAAAGTGTTGGATAGCCGCTGGGTAAAACTTACTATTCCCTCTCCAGTGAGTGCAACAGTAGGGAAAGTGTTGGAAAGCGGAGGGGTGAAAATTACTATTCCCACTCCAGTGAGTGCAACAGTAGGGATACTATTGGATAGCGGAGATATACAAATTATTATTCCCACTCCAGAGAGTGCAAGAGTACGGAAAGAGATGTATAGCGTAGAGGTGAAATTTACTATTGCCACTCCAAATGGTGGAACAGTATGGAAAGTGTTGGATAGCGTAGGGGTAAAAAGTACTATTCCCACTCCAGTGAGTGCAACAGTAGGGAAAGTTTTGGATAGCACAGGGGTACAAATTGCTATTCCCACTCCAGTGAGTGTTAAAGTAGGGAAAGTGTTGGATAGCATAGGGGTAAAAATTACTATTCCCACTCCAGTGAGTGCAACAGTAGGGAAAGTGTTGGATAGCGTAGGTGTAAAAATTACTATTCCCACTCCAGTGAGTGCAACAGTAGGGAAACTGTTGGATAGCGTAGGGGTAAAAATGACTATTCCCACTCCAGTGAGTGCAACAGTAGGGAAAGTGTTGGATAGCGTAGGGGAAAAAATTACTATTCTCACTCCAGTGAGTGCAACAGTAGGGAAAGTGTTGGATACCAGAGGGTTACAATTTACATACTTATCAATGAAACAATTATTAAACATAAATAACCTAATAATAATAAATTATTTATAAATTATTTATAAATACTAATAAATACATATTAATAATTACTTTATTATAATTAAATTACTTCCTACCCTATTCCCCTATAAACCCAAAACCTGCTCCTAAACCACGAGACAATTTATATAATTGTCTAATAATTAATTAATGACAATTAATAACCAATTTATAATTAATTACTAATACATTCATTATTAATACTAATAAATAAACATTATTAATCAGTTTATTATTATTAAATTACTGGCCACCCTATTCCCCAATAAACCCACAAGCCACTCCTAAAACAAATTACACAATTTATATAATTGTTTATTAATTAATGAATATTAATTAATATACAATTAATAATAAATTAATTATAAATACTAATAAATAAACATTAATAATTACTTTATTTCTATTAAATTACTTCCCACCCTATTCCCCTATAAACTCACAACAGAACTAAATTACGCGAAAAAATTATTTTACATAAAAATATTTACTGCTAAAAATTCAACACATACATTAAAAAAAAGCTACACTTATACCGAAAAATTACCTCACATACTTTTTACACACATACTAAAATACATAACACTAATATAAACATTGATATTATTAAAAACAATATTTTTACAAACAATATTAATGTCTTTGATATTAAATAAAGCAAAAACCAAAGTAAATGATGGACAGAGTGTTGAACATTGCAAGCACTCACCCCCAGTCAATTGATCTGGGTTTAATCCATCACCGTTCTTTAGCCCACTCTGCCACCCCAGTTCAGACATGGCCATATGCAAATCAGTCTGACCCTGTGCCTCATGGGAACAGTCCAGCCCGAACTGCCAAGTCATGTCTTCCCTGGACCGGAAACAAGCTTCCTAGGACCGGTTTCTGGCATTTCAACCATCTTCAGCCAGGCTTGCTTGAATCCAGTGGCAAAGTGAACAAGGGACTCACGTCTGAGCATACCCTGCCAACTTATGGCGAACAAAGCAAAAACCAAAGGAAATGAAGGACAGAGTGTTGAACATTGCAAGCAGTCACCCCCAGTCAACTGATCTGGGTTTAATCCATCACCGTTCTTTAGCCCACTCTACCACCCCAGTTCAGACATGGCCATATGCAAATCAGTCTGACCCTGTGCCTCATGGGAACACTTCATCCCGAACTGCCAAGCCATATCTTCCCTGGACTGGAAACAAGCTTCCTAGGACCGGTTTCTGGCATTTCAGCCGTCTTCAGCCAGGCTTGCTTGAATCCAGTGGCAAAGTGAGCAAGGGACTCACGTCTGAGCATAGGCTTGGCAGTTCGGGCTGGACTGTTCCCATGAGGCACAGGGTCAGACTGATTTGCATATGGCCATGTCTGAACTGGGGTGGCAGAGTGGGCTAAAGAACGGTGATGGATTAAACCCAGATCAGTTGACTGGGGGTGAGTGCTTGCAATGTTCAACACTCTGTCCATCATTTCCTTTGGTTTTTGCTTTGTTCGCCATAAGTTGGCAGGGTATGCTCAGACGTGAGTCCCTTGCTCACTTTGCCACTGGATTCAAGCAAGCCTGGCTGAAGACGGCTGAAATGCTAGAAACCGGTCCTAGGAAGCTTGTTTCCGGTCCAGGGAAGACATGGTGGGAAGACATGGTTTGGCAGTTCGGGCTGGACTGTTCCCATGAGGCACAGGGTCAGACTGATTTGCATATGGCCATGTCTGAACTGGGGTGGCAGAGTGGGCTAAAGAACGGTGATGGATTAAACCCAGATCAGTTGACTGGGGGTGAGTGCTTGCAATGTTCAACACTCTGTCCATCATTTCCTTTGGTTTTTGCTTTGTTCGCCATAAGTTGGCAGGGTATGCTCAGACGTGAGTCCCTTGCTCACTTTGCCACTGGATTCAAGCAAGCCTGGCTGAAGACGGCTGAAATACCAGAAACCGGTCCTAGGAAGCTTGTTTCCGGTCCAGGGAAGACATGGCTTGGCAGTTCGGGCTGGACTGTTCCCATGAGGCACAGGGTCAGACTGATTTGCATATGGCCATGTCTGAACTGGGGTGGCAGAGTGGGCTAAAGAACGGTGGTGGATTAAACCCAGATCAGTTGACTGGGGGTGAGTGCTTGCAATGTTCAACACTCCGTTCATCATTTCCTTTGGTATTGCTTTGTTCGCCATAAGTTGGCAGGGTATGCTCAGACGTGAGTCCCTTGCTCACTTTGCCACTGGATTCAAGCAAGCCTGGCTGAAGACGGCTGAAATGCCAGAAACCGGTCCTAGGAAGCTTGTTTCCGGTCCAGGGAAGACATGGCTTGGCAGTTCGGGCTGGACTGTTCCCATGAGGCACAGGGTCAGACTGATTTGCATATGGCCATGTCTGAACTGGGGTGGCAGAGTGGGCTAAAGAACGGTGGTGGATTAAACCCAGATCAGTTGACTGGGGGTGAGTGCTTGCAATGTTCAACACTCCGTTCATCATTTCCTTTGGTATTGCTTTGATATTAAATAAAACATTATTTCTTACCTTACTGTCGATATTCTGTACCACGATATTCTTGATGTCGATATTCTTGACCTCACTATATTTAAAACTCGATACTATGGTAGGTCGAAATAAAAAACTCGATATTCTGTCTGTGCAGCAGAACAACAATGACTGTGTCACTGCGGTCACAGGACCCTTGAGCAGCGAGGCTCTAGGGCGGTGCAACTGGTGTGATCGCACCGGGTGCTGACTTCGGGTGGGTCGTTATGTTTGCAAGTATATTATGTTTTTAAAAACACTTGCTGCCTCCAGCAATTTTCGGCAACAATAAAAATGTCATGATAGCTCCAGTGATTAATGTTCCTTCCAGAGAGAGGTGAAGTTTTGTCAAGTGGAAGTTCTGCCTCATGGAAAGGTAGCACAGAGGATTAATGTGCCTGTTGCAAAGAACATGTATCTAGCAGAACACAAAATGCATATAATGTAAATAGGTCAGTGAGATCCTTTTGTTACTTGCAGTTTATAAGTCAAAATCCTAACATACAACAGTGAGCTGTTAACTGTCATCTTAGAGCTGCATGCAAACTGCAAGGTATGAATTGGAGGGTTATGGTTTAATTTCCCAGTCTTTGATTATTTTAATATTGCAAAAAGGGTTCATTTGGTTAGAAATCAATTCTGGTTATTAAAGAGAACCCCCGACTGTGGTATTACATTCTAAATTCAGAGTTTGTGTTTCTCCAGATCAATCACTATTAAACTATACTGCCTACTACTATGGTTGTCATGTGACTCCTGCACCTTGTAGTCCTTTGTCTTTTGTAACATTTCCTATACAGTGATTTACACACGTATGATTGATTGTCTCTGTGTAATGTGTCTGATGTAAAGTGCTCTGACACCCTACACTGGTATCAGTGGTGCTGTAAATCAAATTAAATGCATCTGAGCGAGAGTGTGGTTATGGAGACTTGAGGGGCACTGTTAAAGGGTGGTAGGTAGTGAGGGTAATCAGTGGCGGAGGGAGTCATTGGGGGGCACCAACAAACATTGTCGCACAGGACTCCACCAGCGCTAAAGCTGGCCACCTCCATCTCCTACAGTACTAACACCAAATCAAAAACGATTTGAAAACTGCCAGAATCTGCAGCATACTTTCACTTTAAACACACCCATATACTTGACCTTCCCTAATGAATCAATACTAGGGAGCCACTCAACGAGAATAATCTAGAACATTGGAGTTACTCTATTTATGTTTCACTGGAATTGTATTTTTATGTTTTCATTCTCTCCTCATTATTTGATTGCAATCTTTCCTTTTATCTGTTTTTTATAAGAAATTTATATTTTCTTACCTATTTTCCATCACCTCATCGCCTTGTGAGGAAAATGTATTCATTCTGTATTCTAAATACAAAAGCGTTGGTTCTTGGTTCTCCGCTGCCCATTTTTGTTCTGGTCAGTAAGTTTCGTAGCTTTCAAATGAAAATGAAAAATACATGTATCTTAACTCAAATTCATCTTGCTATATTTCCTGTTGCATACTTTTCCCAGTGATGCCATTCAATTTTTGTCCTGCGATGCTCTGGAATGTTTATCATGCACTCATCTGGAAACAATCAGTTAATATGGAGAAAAAATATCCATCTTTTTGAGACCTGCACCTAGCTTTTACATTCAATGTGACAAATATAATCCATTTAATTCAGTTTTAAAATATATGGAACTTTAAAAAAAAAAAAAAATTATTTATGATTTTGTCATACATAAAAAAACATTACATGACATCAAACATGTAGGAAGCTCCACTTGCTGCGCAATGGGTTCTCGTATATGTCGTCACCATAGCAATACTTGGAGTAAATGCATGTTGTATAATAGACATTCATTCCTGACCAACATATATGGACTTATTTCATTTGTATATTTATCTTTTGTCCATGTTACTGATATTCACATTAGGGGCCCCATTAGCCACCCTAGCGGTGCTGGGACCGGCCGCCAGTGGTGCGGCGGCCCCACACCTGCAATTAGGATGCCACCGCCACAGTGGTGGTGGCATCCTCCATTCCCAGCATTGTGGCGGGCGGTGCTCACAGCACCGCCCTCCACAAGGCTGGGAATGCACTGTGTGCATTGTCATGCACAAGGTGACAGGCACCGCAAGGTGCCTGCCACCATGTCCATGACAATGCAGGAGAGTACCATAGGTACCCCCGATGTGCACCCCCCACCCCCTACACCCTGGGGGCCCGCAACGGGCCCCCGACAGCAATCCTCGCATGCCTTTCCGTGGCAGTGCCACGGAAAGGCACGTCTCCGCCTGCATCCAAATATAGATGGCGGTGTCATGCAGACACCGCCACCATATTGAGCACCTTTTCCGCCCAGTCGACTAGTCGACCGGCGGACGGTCTGTCTGTTCGCCGGGGTCCCCCCCGCCATACTAATATGGCGGGGGGAAGGATGTAGGGCCATTCCAGGTAGGAGGACGACTGGGGTAGGTGGTGAAGAGGCCACGCCGGAGCAAAACTCACTAGAAGGTGTGTACGCTCGTCCCCTAACCTATGGAGCATTATTCTCCCCGTTTTTAGGCTTTTTATCCTGGAGCGACCTGACTCTCACACAGAGAGCAGTACTATCTCGAATTGTACGCCCGGATAGTAACTGAGGGTAGTACCCCTCATTCCACATTCACTTTCACTCTTTTTTGGTCCTGAGGAAGCGCCAAGGATCCTTTTTTGGACCATTGGGGCGCGAAACATGTCGACCACATGACCACACACCAGTTACCTAACGGCACATCATTTCCAATAAGGTAACACCCAACCTACGGGTTTTTTAGTATGTCAAGGGTGCTATTTACATTAAACCTTATTCCAGTAACCCTTAGACATTTTTAGGCTACCACGTCACTAACACACCCCATCACCACACATCTTTTTATTAGGACCCAAACCACACACCCGCATGCACCAAACGGCGTTTTCTCTAAAAGATCTCCGCTAAAGTGACCCTTCGGGGGACCCGTAGGGCATTGCAGCGCCGGCCCGACGAGGAGCAAACGCCCAATGATGAAGCATGACATCCTTCGGGGTGTGTGAGGGCAACAAGAGAAACTAAGGTATGCCCCCCCACCTGATCTAAACTTATTTGGGCCTAATACTAGCCTAGGCCTTTCGTCTCTTTTATCTCTTTCCGAACTGGCCTCTTTTGCCCTTTCCCTCCTCAGGAACAGTGTCTCCATTTGAGTATTATGTCATGTGACTCCTGCACCTTGTAGTCCTTTGTCTTTTGTAACATTTCCTATACAGTGATTTACACACGTATGATTGATTGTCTCTGTGTAATGTGTCTGATGTAAAGTGCTCTGACACCCTACACTGGTATCAGTGGTGCTGTAAATCAAATTAAATGCATCTGAGCGAGAGTGTGGTTATGGAGACTTGAGGGGCACTGTTAAAGGGTGGTAGGTAGTGAGGGTAATCAGTGGCGGAGGGAGTCATTGGGGGGCACCAACAAACATTGTCGCACAGGACTCCACCAGCGCTAAAGCTGGCCACCTCCATTTCCTACAGTACTAACACCAAATCAAAAACGATTTGAAAACTGCCAGAATCTGCAGCATACTTTCACTTTAAACACACCCATATACTTGACCTTCCCTAATGAATCAATACTAGGGAGCCACTCAACGAGAATAATCTAGAACATTGGAGTTACTCTATTTATGTTTCACTGGAATTGTATTTTTATGTTTTCATTCTCTCCTCATTATTTGATTGCAATCTTTCCTTTTATCTGTTTTTTATAAGAAATTTATATTTTCTTACCTATTTTCCATCACCTCATCGCCTTGTGAGGAAAATGTATTCATTCTGTATTCTAAATACAAAAGCGTTGGTTCTTGGTTCTCCGCTGCCCATTTTTGTTCTGGTCAGTAAGTTTCGTAGCTTTCAAATGAAAATGAAAAATACATGTATCTTAACTCAAATTCATCTTGCTATATTTCCTGTTGCATACTTTTCCCAGTGATGCCATTCAATTTTTGTCCTGCGATGCTCTGGAATGTTTATCATGCACTCATCTGGAAACAATCAGTTAATATGGAGAAAAAATATCCATCTTTTTGAGACCTGCACCTAGCTTTTACATTCAATGTGACAAATATAATCCATTTAATTCAGTTTTAAAATATATGGAACTTTAAAAAAAAAAAAAATTATTTATGATTTTGTCATACATAAAAAAACATTACATGACATCAAACATGTAGGAAGCTCCACTTGCTGCGCAATGGGTTCTCGTATATGTCGTCACCATAGCAATACTTGGAGTAAATGCATGTTGTATAATAGACATTCATTCCTGACCAACATATATGGACTTATTTCATTTGTATATTTATCTTTTGTCCATGTTACTGATATTCACATTAGGGGCCCCATTAGCCACCCTAGCGGTGCTGGGACCGGCCGCCAGTGGTGCGGCGGCCCCACACCTGCAATTAGGATGCCACCGCCACAGTGGTGGTGGCATCCTCCATTCCCAGCATTGTGGCGGGCGGTGCTCACAGCACCGCCCTCCACAAGGCTGGGAATGCACTGTGTGCATTGTCATGCACAAGGTGACAGGCACCGCAAGGTGCCTGCCACCATGTCCATGACAATGCAGGAGAGTACCATAGGTACCCCCGATGTGCACCCCCCACCCCCTACACCCTGGGGGCCCGCAACGGGCCCCCGACAGCAATCCTCGCATGCCTTTCCGTGGCAGTGCCACGGAAAGGCACGTCTCCGCCTGCATCCAAATATAGATGGCGGTGTCATGCAGACACCGCCACCATATTGAGCACCTTTTCCGCCCAGTCGACTAGTCGACCGGCGGACGGTCTGTCTGTTCGCCGGGGTCCCCCCCGCCATACTAATATGGCGGGGGGAAGGATGTAGGGCGGATCGCCACCGCCATGCGGGCGGTGGCGACCAACCCTACATCCTAATGAACCCCAAAGTCTCTTAAGTGATGCCAAATAAGACCAATTGTCCTGCGATGTCACTTTCTCTGATGTCACTTCTTGTGATGTTTCATGCAAATGAGAGGGGCCTCACATCTTCCCTTTCGCCCGGGGCCCCAGAAGTTCTAGGACCAGCCCTGCTATAAATCATTGTCTGTCATCAGTGCCGTTGATGGACCTTAATATGCACAAAGGCCCAGTGAGGTAAATTCTCACTGCTGAAATCTGCTCTGATCTGGAAGTCATGGCTTCTGATTTTTAAATCCAATCCAAAACCCACCTTCGATCCTTCCAAAATCAGTTAATTTAATCTTAAAATCTGAAGACTTTTAAAACCTACTATTTACAGTCTATATCTCAGTCAAAGAGAGATGAGGAAATATGTGGATATGCTCTAAATTGACCCAGAGTCATTGAATTGAAAGCAAGGTTTTATGAAGAAAGGTGTACCTGTTTTATTTTTCCCTCCATAATGTTGTAAGAAAACAATACGATCCACAACTAAATAAAATGTCTAGAGACCACTCTGACAAACACTCGTCATGAAAGAGGCGGCCAGATTTCAAAAGCGCTAAGGTATCAAACAAGTTGAAGTTTATAGTATTTTATTTCAATTAATTTAAACCATTTCTTTTTGGTCATTAAAAAATAATGGCAATTCAAAAATAAAGAGGCATGAATTTTGATGGTAATAGTTTTCAGACTACAGTTGGACTTCACATATTGATCCAATGTACCAATCACTTTCAGACACCATAACTGATGCCAGCGCTCTGAAGTGGCCCAGGTGATGTGTGGCACTGTTCAAAACAAAATAAATGTGGGGAGGAGAAATGTTTATGGTTCAAATCTTTTTATTCTTATAAGCCAACCAGCAGGGTAAATATCAAGCAGTATACAACTTATACATCTGGTCTGCCAGGCTGGAGCCCTGCGTGTGATAATCAAAAGGTAAACAAATAAAAATCCCTAACCCACCCCCCACTCCCCAAGACGCTCATTGCACGTCATGGCATGTTTGATACAGTTTTTAATTGGCATCTTGGGTTTGTCCCTGAGCAGAAATTTCAGAAAGTTTTGAAAGCCGCAGAATGTGAAGGCATATAGGGCATATGATCTCCTGAAAATCTTGGGACATAAGAGAAAGGAATGGTTGCCATAGGTCACCATAGGATGCCTCGCAGTTTGTGGTGGTGTGTTTGTTTCTTTCCATTCCAAGGATGTACCATAGGCGGTGAATCCATCCTAAGTGGGTGGGTGGGTGTGTTATTTGTTCCCCAGTGCGAAAGAATCTTTTGTATGGCAGCTCCCAGCGCAAGTCCAATTTGGTGCCTCGCAATGATTTCAAGGGGTAAGTGAGAGGATTAGGGAGGCTTAACAGTATATAAGAGGGGAATCTGGGAAGCTGGGTGACTAGATGACGATCGGTATCGTTAAGAATTTGTGCCCAATGTGTCTGAATCTGCGGGCAATCCGGAGAGAGGTGTGTCAAAGAGCCCACCGTCCCGCATCCCCTCCAGTAATTCTTTGGCCTGGATGGATCAATCCTATGTAATCTCTCGGGGTGAGGTACAAGTATTTCACTACTTTAGTAAATGTTTCGATGAGGGCGGTATAGTGAGCCATGTGACGGGCTCTTTGATAAATCTGCCCCCAATCTGTTTCGAACAGTTGTTGCCCGATCTCGCTCTCCCGCTGCATTTGATTGGGTTTGTATGTGTGCCTCGAGGGGTGGAGTAGAAAAGCGTACAAGTCAGAAATTGTCTGAGGTTTTCGTGATCAACCATTTTTCATAGACCATAAGGTGCCTCTGGGTAGCAGCCTTATTATCGGGATATAGAAGCCAGTGACGGAGTTGCAAGTAGTGCAAGCGTTTCCGTCTCTGGAAGATTGAAGTCTGAGCGTAGCTGGGGGAAGGGAATCACCCCTTCTTCGTCTATCATGTGCTCCATGGAGCAGCAACTGGTCTGCCGCCAAGCCGTGAACGCACCAAGGTTATTCCCGGGGGAAAAATCAGGGTTATTAAATAAGGGGGACAGCAGAGAGGGGAAGGATGACAGACCATAGCATGTACCACACCAATCCCAGGTGTCCATAGTCACCTTAGTGATGGGTGACAGATATAGGTTCCGGGGGTGGTGAGATTTCTTCAGGAAAGAGATCTTCCACAAGGAGGTTCCGGCCACTGCCCTGTCTTGAATTAGCCAGTGGCACTCAGATTAATACCTGTTCCATTCAACCAGGTGTCGTAGTAGGGCAGCATGGAAATACAGTTGGAGGTTAGGTATGCCCAGACCCCCATCGTGTGGGGAGAGGTAGCTGACCTCCTTACGTATCCGGAGCTTGTTTCCTGCTCAAACGTTGTGGTGGAATTTATCTTGTAGCTTATGTAGCATTCTGGTCAGAGGCGGTAAGGGGAGTGTTTGGAACACATGGAGAATTTTGGGGAGGATAGTCATTTTAATTCTTCTATGCCATGATGTCTGGAGGCGGCCCCGTCAAGCTAGTTCTTATTTTTTTATGTTTATGTAGAGATCGATGGGTATTATCTATAGTTTTCTGGCATAATTGCACTAAATGGATGCCTAGATAGGGGATCAAGGACATAGTCCACTGTATAGGAAACTAAGCTGCGAGTCGGGATTCTGTCTTGTGAGATAAGGAGAGACTCAGGCCTGGAACTTTGCGACATTGACTCGGAAGCCCGAGGAAGACCAAACATTTCAAGTTCAGTGAGGTATGCAGGTAGGGCCATTGCTGGTCTGTCTAGGGTCGCCAACACATCGTCGGCATTAAGGCTGATTTTATGTTGTTCGCCTCCGAATGTTGTGCCAGTAATTGCGGGGTTTTGCGAACCCTCTGGCCCAGAGGCTCTATATTAAGAGCAAAAAGCAGGGGAGAAAGAGGGCACCCCTCCAGTGTGCCCCTGTTGATGGAGAAGGGTGTGGATGTGTGTCTGTTCTCTTAACGATGCTGAGGTGAGTTGGTAGCAGTTAAGTATCCATGTATGGAATCTTTCAGCGACCCTGGAAGCGCGTCAGCAATTGTTCTAAAAAGGGCCAATGGACCCTACGGAACGCCTTCTCGGCATCGACCGTCAGGAGCATGAACTCGTCTTCTGTGTGTGAGGCTTTCTCTGTGATGTGCAAGACCCTTTTTGTATTATTGCCTGTTTGGTGTTCAGGAATAAATCTGGTTTGGTCTGGGTCTATGATAGCTGGCACGTGGGCCTGATCTAGCCGCGAGAATGCCGGTGAATAGTTTGAGATCCACGTTCAAAAGCGAAATTGGGCGATATGAGCTGCACCGCTGCCAGTCCTTTCCGGGTTTGGGGAGGGCTGTCAAGAGGGTGGTCAGCATCGAAGCGGGAATGGCGCCTTGGGTCGAGAAGGAGTCAAATAATCAGGTCAGATTCAGAGCCAATAGGGGGCAAAGTGTTTTATAGAAAAGGGGTCAGAACCCATCGGGACCCCGGATTTCAACTGTTTCTGTAATTAAAACTGTGATGACCGCCTTTACTCTGATATCTTGTTCCAGGGCCCCAGACTGCTCTGAGGTGAGCGGTGTAATTTGAGCTCCTTCAAGATAGGATGAGCCGACCGCCGGGTCCAGCTGCTGATCTGTATAAAGGTCAGCGTGGAAGTCTGGGAAGTATTCAGCAATCAGGGCATCCTCTGTGATATTGGTCCCATTTGTGTCTCGAAGTGAGCAGACCCCTGTATTTTGCTATCTAACGCACAGTTTGGGAACCAAGAGGCGGCCTCATTTGTCCTCTACCATGTAGTAATTGTGACGTAGTCGGAGTGCAGCGTATTCTGCTTTATCTAGATCGATGTTTGCTAGCTGTGTGCGTGTGCTTGTCAATTGCAGCCTGATTCTTGGCGCCCCTGTGCCTTGGTGAATGCCCTCAAGTCCCTTCTCTCGCCTCGTCGGGGCGACTCTCTTCTCTTTACAGATTTTGCTATCCACAGCTGAGATAGCCATGCATTGCCCGCGGATTACCGCTTTTAAGGCCTCCCAGAGTGTTGCAGTGGATACCTCAGGGGAGTCATCAACTCTAAACAAGTGGAGATGGCTTGCCCCATGTGTTTCACTACTTCGGGACGCAGGAACAGAGTGATCTGTAACTGCCACAAACGTGTGGGACAGCGAATGGGTGGGCAGTTGAGTGTCAATGAGACTGTAGAGTGGTCTGATAGGGCTGCCGGGAGCATCTCAACATCAGAAGGGAGGCCGAGGATGTCCTTTGTACCCAGGAAGAGATCCAGTCTCGCATATGTGTTGTGTGCATGTGATAGGTAGTAATATTCCCGAGTTTGTCGGTGGAGTTCTCTCTGAATATCGTGAAGGTCCATTTCCCTAAGTTCCCGATATCCCTCCTTAGAGAGTGCTCCTGTCTGCCCAAATCTGGATGTGGGCCTGTCAAGGACATTATCTAGTACTAAATTAAAATCTCCGCCCATGAGAACAGATCGGTCAAAGGAGGAGAGGACCTCTATGAGTCCAGCTTGTATGAATGTTTCTTGGCCCTAGTTTGGGGTATAGATTGATGCACCTACTAGGGACCAATGCCCAAGGGTAACGTGGCATGCGAGGAGGCGGCCTTTTACCTCAGTCGCTTTAGTTCCTATAGTCCTTCGGAAGGTGTGTGAGAATAGAATTGCAACTCCTGCTGTTGTAGTGCATGTAGAGGAGAAGTATAGGTGTGGGAAAGAGCAGGTTCTGAGCCTTTGGTAGTCCTGCGGAAGGACATGCGTCTCTTGGAGCAAGCACACTTCAGCCCCCGTGCTCTCCAGGTAGGACAAGACCGCCCTGCATTTGGTTGGGCTATTGAGGCCCTTAACATCTAGGGTGATGACCTTCAGTGAATGAGTCATTCAGGGGACTCGATGAAGGCATGTGAGAGAAGTCGCCTCCAGGGCTTGCCATGGCAGCCCAGGGTCACGTTGGCCATGTGTGTGTGAAGAACTGCGTGAGTGGTGAGCGTGAGTGGAACCCCGAAACAAACAAACCCACCCCCAACTGTGTTAACCCAACAGAAGCAGAAAAACATTGAGACAAATAGTAAAAACGTAAAGTCTACAGACCAAGAATCGAGTTTGGGGTCGTGTTGTGGCCAACGCCCGCCCGCCAGCATTGCTAAATGCATATACACTTGCCCTTCTACGTTAAGAGATGTCTTTTTCGTCAGGGATGGAATCGATGGTGGCCTGCTGGACCTTTGCGATCCGGTCTAGTGATCCGGTTCCCTGGTCTGCGGGTGCGCCAGCACAGGCGCCCAGCGGTCAGGTGTGTTGAAGAATGTTGGGAGCCAGAGTCAGTAGGTGTTGGGTCGATGCCTAGTATCTTGCACGATTCTTCGAAGGAGCAGAGTTGGTGGAGCCTCCCCTCCAGTCGAAAGATCAAATTGAAAGGGATGGCCCCAGGCATAGGGCACCCTCTGATTCCGGAGATGAGAAGTTGCTGGTCGGATGGCCCATTTCTTTGGCAAGGTAGATGCCGCCAAGTCCTGGTAGAGAGTGAGCCCCTGGTCACGGAAAGAGATAGGCTGCTTCTCCCGTGCCTTCTGTAGGATGTCCTCTTTCAGCTGGAAATCCTGCAAGCAGACCAGGATGTCTTCTGGTGGACCAGAGCCCGCAGGCTTGGGGCCAACTCTGTGCATCTGGTTGATTTTTACCTCAAGAGTCAGAGGGTCACCCAGCACAAAGCGGAAGAGTTCCAAGACTTAGCCCCTGAGATCGGTACCTTCTGTTTTGGGTGGTACCCCTCTGCTGTTATTCCGCCAGGACCTGTTCTCCAGGTCTTCTGCGTGTGCCTGAAGGTCCAACTGTTGGTCCTGGAGCCACAAGATTTCTTGCTGTAGCGCTTCCACATCTTCTGCGTATCCTTTGCCTTGGTCCTCCAGTGCCACAACCCGGTCCCCCAGAGAGTCCACATCTCTCCTGATCTACCGGATATCCACGGAAAGGTCTCGTTTGACCTCTTGCTGGTCATCCCTCATAGCAGTGAAAAGGGACTCCAGGAACGACTTGGTGACTGGCTATTCTGGGCCCTCTTTCTCCTATGTGGGTTGTGTAAGTGGTGCTGAGGGAAGCTCACCCACCTGGCCCCCTAGGGGTCTCGAGAGCATTTCTTTCCGAATGTGCTCCTATTTAGCTCTGGCAGCCGCCATCTGGGTGCAGAGGGGACTGGCACCCTGGATCTGGTCCGTCCTGTCCTGTTTCTCACCTCTGGGGGTGCTCCTGAAGTCTTGACCGCCCAGTAGCAATGAGAAGGGAGGTGGCCACCTCTTGGAGTTCCTAGTGCTCCAGGGAGAACGCCAGGGTGCCAGCTTAGCAGTGCTGAGGAGGGGCTCCGGCACACTCCCTCCTGCCTCCGCAATCCTCAAACAGGGCCTTGTTGTGCCAAGACGGATCACCAGTGATGTGAAGTTCGACAGCAGGCCCCCACTCTATGGCTGAGCTGCAGCTTAGCTTCAGGTGGTCTTAGATGAGTACAGCGTGGGCCCTCCAAGTC
Organism: Triturus cristatus; assembly: GCF_964204655.1. Lineage (NCBI taxonomy): Eukaryota > Metazoa > Chordata > Amphibia > Caudata > Salamandridae > Triturus > Triturus cristatus. Next base: position 898,066,809 of record NC_140584.1, on the reverse strand, counting down.
CAGCAGCTTTGTCCAGTACCTCGCGCTATGACTACTCAGGACAGGGCAGCAATCGGGTCATTGCGGAGCAGCGCTGGCTCACCATACCTCCCTGAGTCCATACATTCCTGTGTGTTCCAGCTGTGCGACCTCAACGCGTGGGCCCCCAGAATCTCAGCCGCCTCCGGGACTCTCGTATGTGGCCGTACTTCCCTTTTAGGGGCTTCTCTGCAGGCCGCTGGGTCCTGTGTGAGCACCGGTCCTCCGTGGTGTTGACGGTGGTAAGAGCATTCCAGCGCGGTGGCTAGCCCTCTCCAACAGGGCTGCCGTTCCTGGCCCTTCTCTCGCTGTCTCCCAGCAAGCCCCCCTCCCGTCACACCGGGGGCCTTTCGGGGCTCCAGGACACCCTCTGAGTGACTCCGTCGCATGCTTGGTTGCTTCTCTCCAGAGGGCCGCCTCCACGACCAGCAGTGTATACCTGTTGCGCCGGGTCTCCTCCTGGGGTCCGTGTGGCTGGCTATGCCGTAGCCACCCGTAAGCAGCGCTGGCAGCCGACTCTCGGGTTGCAGCAGTTCCGGCGGATCTAAAAGCTTTATGTTTGGCCTCCGGCAGTCAACGCTTTCAGCTGGAATGATCGCTGGCTTCACTGGCCAAGTTGGGTAGTGGTTACGGCGTCAGCAGGCGATGGGGCAGAGGAGATGAAAAATAAAATGTCTTACTCGCCGGCCATCTTGGCCATGCCCCCCGGTGGTGACATTTTTGTGAGGCTATAGTATAGACAGCTGATTTCAGAAGTTAGGGAGCTCATGTGAACCGTAAGTAAACCGTACCTCTGATGTAACGATGGTAAACAAAAGATCTTGTTTGAATTTTGAAGAGGTTTTCTCTCCAAAGGTTGTTTCATGCGGTCCTGGCCAAAGATCTGCACGGCATCTGTCATCGCCCAGCAGTCACAGTCCAATCTGCAATTCAATGTCCATTTTCGCTGTAGAATGTTGAACCAGCCCTGCCAGCTTTTTTGTCAATTTTTTTAACTCCTCTGTGGACTATTGCTAATTCTTACAAACAGCAAAGCTTTCCGATCCCGGCTGAAGGATAAAGTGTTTTATAACAGCACCTTATCATCCACAAAGCTGTTTTTCAGCCACCAATGGTAAATTTACTTAGGGCCCTTCCCAAAAGCTGGGTGGGAATATATTTTTCGTATGCGAAGTTTTAAAAAGATTACAGATTTTGTAAGGTATTTAGAAGAGAATTCTTGCACTCAAAGCCCTTTTTTTCAAGTTAAAAACGTACTTTTGTAGGGTTGGTCATTAGAAACCTAAATGGTGAATCTTTGCAATAGTTTCTCTTTGTTTTTTTTTATGGCAAACATGTGTATGGGCTGTCAGGGAGGTGTACCGCCTCATAGCTTAGGACTGGAACAAGGTGAACTTCATAAGGGGGTAAGAGCAGATCTTCTGTTTAACTTGTAAGAGAATAAGTGCCGGGGCCCAAAGCGTTGTGTAGAGACTCACAGCAGGTGCTGTAGAAAGTCGGGGTGGCGAATACCAAGGCCATGTAGTCTTGAGTCCACCTGATGCTTCATTAATCCACCATTAGATGCTCCATGCCTTTTTAGGTCTCGGCCTGGCGAAAGCAGCGCATGCGCAGCTCTGCCATGCAGAGGCCTTTTGGAATTGATACGATTCCAAGGAGTACGCGGGGAGACAAACGAGACAGAAGATGTGCACGAGGGGATTGGATGCTTTACTGGCGGCGTGATACACTGGGGACTTTTTTTTCGCCGCCAGTAAAGGCAGTCCCCGCGTGCACACCATGACGGGCCGCGCTTGTTTCTATTCGGTCCGCCCACACCCATCTTGTTTTTTAAAGCATCAGTGAATGTGCTTTCCCCGTTTTTTTCTCACTTCTCCAAGTATATTTATTTTCATAACGTTTTTAAAAAAACATTTTCCTCAACTTTGCCCTTCGAGGTGCAGTGCGATTTCACTTTTATAAAGCTTCACCCTTCAGACCGCTTTCCTGTGCATTTAAACTCCACGTCGCGCTCTCTTGTACGTTCGCCTCCACCATTCCTTTGTTCTTTCTCCATGTTGCTTCCCCCACCGCACCCTCTGTGTTGCTCCCCCCACCCCTCTCACCCATTTTGCATCACCTGCCATTCCCGTTTCACCCTTGCCCTCATGTTGCATTCCTACTTCCTCCTCTTTACGTTCTTTTTCCACCCAGGTTACTTTCTTTGTCTCTACTGAGCCAACTCGGATGGGTAAACTAAAATGATTTTAAAAAACGCTGTTATTTGGTAGGTTTGGCAGACATGCACATACTTGGCCCACATGCCTTTGTTGTGTTATAATAATTATTCCAAGGGCCACACTTACCATTGACCCGCAATATCCATTAAATAAGGAGCAGTTGGCAACGTGGAAGGTTCAAACGTTTATTGTCATCATAGATCTCTATATAGAGGAGCCTCGTCGATCCTCACCCATCAGGTGCGCCGAGGAAGACTGCTGGCTCCTTGACAGTAACACACTTTTATACATTTATCAGCACAGCATACAAAACCTTATATGTGGAAAAGTACCAGTTAGTCCTGGCGCCCCTAATGAGCTCATGCCTATTTCTAGTTTCGGTTACACATACAAAGGGTTACTATCTTTACAGAGAAGGTCGGAAGGGTGACTCCCTTCTCGTCCCAGGTCTAGAGGAATTCGCTTGATACTCCCTTTTAGCAGATGTGACATTGCTTCTCAGCAACTCTGTCTGTCTCCTAATTATTACTGTGAAAAGGGAAGGCAGATGGTGTGTAAGAGGACCACGTGACTCCTAAGAGCCAGAGCCGCAATCCAAGATGGAGGCAGTTTGGTTCTCGGCCCTTTTGTCATGCTAAACGTAACGGGGATTTCGATCCTTCCAATGCACCGTGGCTAAGCATACCGTCATTAGGTATACTGCGCTAATCATACCATAATGACCTGAATACCTCAGAACGGCCCTTTTAGTGCAGTATAACTAATAACGAAGTCAGTCTTCAAAAATACCCTCATCAATCTGCATTAAATCATGCGTCTCCTTCTGAGTCCGCTGAGCATCGATCCTGGTTTGGTTGGACGGGGGCTTAGGGATGGATCGGCGAACCTGAGTAGCACAATATGCACAATAGGCCGGCCCGCATTGTAGACAAATGCAACAGGTGAAAAGGAATCCTACCACCCCCAAGAGAATCATAAATAACTTCCATCCCCAGGCGGTCACCAAATCCCAGAACCACCCGGACAAGGACCAAGTACCAGTGTCAGTGTGAATTTCAGAGGCTAGTCGATGCAGTTTCTGGATAGCTAGATGGACGGAAGGGGCGGAGTCAGGTATATATACACAACAGGAACTGCCGATGACCCTACAGGCTCCACCACGATCTGCTAGGATAACGTCTAAAACAAGACGATTTTGAAGGGTCACGAGCCGGGTCGCCTGGAGCTCTACTGTGATATTAGTTAATATCCCTGCAGTAGTGTTAACCACCCCTTCCACCACTCTGGATAACCTCCTAACTTCCTTACTATTGAGGATGGGTCCCCATATGGGCAACGCCCCTTTTATAATATCAACGAAATGTTGTGCTGGAGTGTCAGTTTGATCAGTGGCATCATTACGGGCGACTTCAGCTGTTAGGCTCCGCCGATTTAAGGAATGAGACTTATGATAATCGGAAGGAGCTATGTACACCGGTGGGTAAAGGAAAGACAAGTAACACCTACCCATCTACCCCCTGGGTAACCAGGTGTAGGCGTTTTCACCAGACACAAAATAGACATTGGGAGGGGTGAGTGTAGGGGGGCTACTGTATGTCTGCAACCTATAAGTGTAATTACATCTGCTATATCCTACGAACAAATGCCCCATCCCCTGCACACAGAAAGAGGAGGATGTATTCAATACCGGGACCGGAATGATTTTCTCATTTGAGACATTTCGCTCTTGGAAGTATTTGAAATATTCAGTAAAGTTGAAGGTCATGAAATCCAGTACTTCATCCCTCAGCCAGGTATCATTTTCATGATCGGTATATACATTCATGCAGGCGGTGGGGTCAAGGGTACCATCCGTTCCCTCAGCATTAGGGGTAAAACCTTGGTGTGTCTCTATATATGCTAAAATCAAGGCGTAATCCTTCTCTGAGAATCGACGTTCATCTATAGTGTAGTGTTCGTACAACATGGATAACATTTTAAACCAAGCTTCGCAACTACCTAAGTAAGACAGAGGCACTGATATAAACAAATCTTGCTTATGCATCACTGACGGGAGAAGCCCACAGACCCAACAATCAGTAACGTTTGTGGAGCTATGAGTCTGGTGCAGCATTTCGATAAAAGCATTATGTACATATGTCTGTCGGTGTCTTTCTTTATGAGGAGTAAAAGTCTGGAAATGATGTTCCTTAGGGGCAGGAGTAGACATTATCAGGGTGTGCACAGGATGACGAAACTCTAAATATATGAACAAACCTAAGCATAGTACAAATGATACCATCAGTATAGAAATGAAAACAATTTTAACACGCAAGCTCCATGAAGAGAACATTGGCAAATGCGGGGGAACAGCACGGGGTACTATGGGACGCCCGTCTTCGGGGACAAAACGAGCAAAAGGGTACATTTTCCTCACTAAAAGTCCAATATAATCTCGGGCAAAAAAAGGTCTACAAGCAGTCCGTCCTGCCGGAGGGTGCTTCTTTCCTGTGTCCGTTTAGAGCCTCACAGGCAGACTCCTATTGTTCAAGAAAAACAAAAAGAAAAAAGGGTAAAAACTTCTCGCGTTGGAGTCACACTTGACGCAACTCGTGTTGAAAAGAGACCTCCACCTGGGCCCCTATTCGTCTAATCAATGTCTCTATCTTCGTTCTGAACAGAGCTTTACTTAAAGTTCCATGCTCTCAACGAGTTCAGTCCAGTGTTCCGACAATCCTCAGGTCTCTGCGGCGGCCTCCAGCTGCACTTGCCGGGGCTAGACCTGGGATTCGTCTATTTCCGGGGCCGCAGGTGATATCGATCCTGACCAGGGGTTTCAGGATTCGTGAACAAGGTGGGCACAGTGGGGTCAGATGAGGAGCTGGGCTCCCAAACAGATGCTTCACTTTGGACGATTGGGTGGCGACAGAAAGGGGTTTCAACGCCCACAGCACTCTCCCCTCGCCCGTCAACCTCTCTGCGGGTGTCCAGGGAAAGTGACTCTCCTGTGCTGGGCTCACCTTGAGTCGGCTGACCTTCCTCCTGGTCCAGTTGCTCCCTTGGCAATGGGAGAGGAACTCGCTTAAGATGGGAGATATGGATCCAGTGCTGCTTCCCTTCGACTTTCACCGCTGTTCGCGTGGCCAGGAGCACCTGGTAAGGCCGGGACCAGCGCGGATCCAAACTCGATTTCCGTTGGTAGTTTCGGACCAGGACCCACTGTCCTGGTTCTACGCCGTGTCCAGGACCCTCCGGCAGGGGCTGCAGTGTGGCAGATATCTGTTGATGAATGGAACGAAGATCTTTAGTCAGAGCATACAAATAATCAGTCAACATAGGATATTCAATGTCCCTGAAAGATTTGGGCCGGGGTACTCCCCATACGTTGGCAGGTCGGCCAAAAATGACTTCGTAAGGGGAGATACCGCTCCGTGAATGGGGAGTAGTTCTTACAGACAACAGGGCCAGGGGGAGGAGATCGGGCCATTTTAATCCCGTCGTGTCCTGAAGCTTAGCCAATCGCAGTTTTAAAATTCCATTATATTTTTCAACTAGACCCGCTGACTGGGGATGTCGAGCGGCATGAAACTTCTGCCGGATGGACAGGCCCTTGCATACATACTTAACTAAGTTAGCATTAAATTGGGTCCTATTGTCACTCCAAATTACCCGTGGCAACCCATATCGAGGAAAGAACTCTTTTACCAGAGCTTTCGCAGTTGCCAAGGCAGTGTTCTCCTTCGTGGGGTACGCCTCTACCCATTTGCTAAAGGTACAAATCACCACCAGCACGTATTTCAGATTGTTAACTCGCTCTAGCTGTATGTAATCCATTTGGAGTACTTCGAAAGGCAAGGTGGGCGGTGCAAAACTACCTGCTAGGACGGGGATACTAACCCCAGGATTATGTTGGAGACAAATTATACAATGCTGGACCAAGTTCCTAGCTGTCTTGGGGATATTGACATTATACCAAACAGAATCCAATATGGCACAGATGGCCCGAACTCCTACATGCGAAGGTCCGTGTGCCATAGTTACCACCGCATTTACAAAAGCGTTCGGCAGCAACCATCTACACCTCTCTGACAGATCGGTCCAACACCCATTCTCATCAAGCCTCCCCACTTGCTCCTGCCAGTATGTCAGTTCTTCCGGGGTCACATCTTTCTGCAGCTCTTTCACGCTATCTATGGTGTTATTAAAAACCTCTGCTTCTATCATTCTTGTCACTACAAGCATGGAAGTGGTGTCAGACCGGGCCGTTTCCTTCGCGATCTGGTCTGCAAAGAAATTTCCCCTCCCCACGTCATCAGTGATAACTTTGTGTGCACTGCATTTGACTATAGCCAGGGTCTTGGGCAATGTTAATGCGGCTAGTAACCGTTCAACTAGTGGTCCATTCTTTATTCTCTCACCATGGGATGTCAGGAATCCTCTTTCCGCCCACAACCTCCCAAAGCTGTGCGCTACACCGAACGCGTACTGACTGTCGGTGTAGACGTTCAGCCTGATGCCTTTCCCTAGTTCGCAAGCCCTGAATAATGCAACCAATTCGGCTGCCTGGGCCGACCGGTATGGTATCTTCGCCGCCTCAACTACCGTTTGTAGAGTAGTGATCGCATAAGCCGCAGCTGTCTTACCATCCGGTAATCTGAAGCATGACCCATCTACATACAACTCCCCTTGGGCATCAGATAGTGGGGTGTCAGTCAGGTCTATCCGACCCTTGGTTTCTTCTTCAGTTCGAAAGATACAATCATGTGTGTCTTGTCCACCGCCTTCCGAAGGGAGGGGTAACAACGTGGCAGGATTCAAATTAACACATCGTTTGATCGTTATGTGTGGTGCAAACAGGGTCAATTCGTACCCTGTAAGACGTGCACTAGTTAAGTGCTGCGTCTGCGTCCTGTTTAATAATACGTCCACAGCATGAGGCACCATCACTGTCAGGTCCGTATTCAGGACTAGCCCTTCCGATTGTCTGATTGCTATGGCAACTGCCGCTACAGCCCTCAGACAACTGGGAAGTGCTCTTGCGACATTGTCCAAAACCGCCGAGAAATATGCACAAGGCCTTTGCTTACCACCAAAGGCTTGTGTCAACACTGAAAGAGAACAACCGTCCACCTCATGCACGTAGAGCACAAAAGGCTTCCGGTAGTCAGGGGTGCCAAGCACAGGAGCAGAGCAAAGAGCAGTTTTCAGAGCGGAAAAAGCATTCTGGCATTCGTCAGTCCACGGTAAGGGTTCATGCACATCCTTCGTAGTTAGATACAGGAAAGGCTTAGACAAGAGAGAATAGTTAGCAATCCATTGGCGACAGTAGGAGGTTATGCCAAGCAAAGCGCGGACATCACGTTGCGTGCGAGGGACAGGCATGTTAGTTATGGTTGCGATACGCTCAGAAGTCAACCGCCTTCCCTCCTTCGACAGGAGATGACCGAGATAGGTCACCTCCGGTCGACAATATTGAAATTTAGAAAGTGACACCTTGTTACCGTGGGTGGCCAGATGTCGCAGCAGGGTTACCGTGGCGTCGCGACAACCCTGTTCTGTATCAGAAGCCACAAGGAGGTCGTCAACATACTGCAATAAGACATTACCTGGCGGCAATTGCAAAGAGTCCAATACCTTTTTCAGGGCTTGGCTATATATGCTAGGACTTTCGGTGTACCCCTGGGGGGCGCGACAGAATCTAAAGCTGCGGCCTCCTAATGAGAAACCGAACAAATGTCTACTATCTGGATGAATGGGAATACTAAAAAACGCATTCTTTAAATCAACCACCGAAAAAAATGTGGCAGTGGGAGGAATCATCGTCAAGATGGAATTAATGTCCGGCACCACAGGATACTGGGGTACCATAATTTTATTAATTTCTCGTAGGTCAATCACAAATCGATAGGTATTAGCATAATCAGGGGACTGGGGTACAGGGGCTCGTTTAAGAATCGGGAGAATCGGACTGTTGCAGGTATTGGACGCCGTTTCTTCCACCACCCCTGTTTTAATCAGGTCGGAAATAATGGCCAGTAAGGCACGTTCACCTTCGGGGGCTATTTTGTATTGCGGAATCCTTGGCAATTGAGCATTCTGTTTTAAAGTGATGGACACCGGTGGAATTGGTAAGTACCCCACATCAGTGTCCCCCAGGGCCCAAAGGTCCCTCGGGAGTGTCGCAAGCTCAGGGGGTAAGGAGTCAGTTTTTGCAAAACATTGAATGGAGGGGACAGAGGGATTCCTAATGGTTAGGTAAACTCCATCGGGGGAGCAAAAGATGCGTGCATGTAATCTTTTTAGTATATCCATACCCAGGAGATTCTCCCCACACTGGGAGGTGAGGAGGAAAGGTGATTCAATAGTTACTGGTCCCACAGTAAGGGAAAGTGGTTTTGAAATGGGGCTTACCACAGGAGTTCCAGAGAACCCCACGGACACATTAGTCTGGCCAGACAGAGCAGCCCCCGGGACCAAGGCACGTGAAACAGAACTGTTCATAGCCCCTGTGTCAACCAAAAACTTACCTGATGCCTCCAGCAATTGTGCATGGACATAAGGTCCAGCCTGATCTATCGGGATTGACACATGCCCCTTACTCTGCCCTTGGCTATCCTATGCTTGAGTGTACCCAATGTCTCCCTCCGTCACACGTCCGTCATGGTAGTATTGTTTACCCTGACTCTGATCGAAATAATTCTGACTGTTCTCACCTCGTACCGCCTGTTCTTGTCTCGTGTATCCACCTCGATGTCCACTTACTCTACCCCTTCCACGTCCCCTCGGAGCAGCGTTCTGTTCATGCAATAACGGGCATTGAGCTCTCCAATGCCCCTCCTCCTTGCAGAAAGCATATTGATTTATGCCGAGATCCGTTCGCCCAGTCGGGTGCACGGGCCCCGCCCCTCTCGGAACGAAATTCTGTACCCCTCTCCCTCTTCCTCTACCCCTCTCCACCTGCTGTAACAATACTCGTGTTTTCAGATCCTTTGACTTTCTTTCTGTCTTATCCTTGCTCTCATTTTCCCGATGTTCATAATACTGAGCCATGCTTAATATCGTGGAAGGCGTGGTGGTCGTCCAGGTACTCTCGGCTGCCTGTAGCCTAGCTGATACCTCGGGTAGCAAATTTGTTACAAATCTATTAACAAATAAACGTACACCCCCCTCCGTAGCCAGGTCCTGCCCGCTGAAATCAATGAATACTCCCTCAAACCTTGTGAAGAAATCAGATACACTCTCATCCTTCTTTTGTTTACAGGCCGTCAGCTTGTCCCAATCTACCTTTCTGGGCGGGATCAAGGAATGCATATATGTTATTATTTTTTCAGGTAGAGCCAATATTTCAGGTCGGGGCTTATTCCCCGGCTTGCGATCTCTATCCCAGTTTCTCAGTTGGTCCCATGTCCCACCAAACTCCGTGACATGGTCCTGGTCATGTACCTGGCGCCAAATATCCACCGGTACTAGTAGGGCGAAGAATAATTCAATATCCGCCAACGTCATCACTGCTGACGAGGCGGCTTCGGTCAGTTCTTTATAATAGGCAGTGGGGTTTTTCCTAGGATCAGGCAACTGGCTTTTCAAGGATAATACCTCACTCCGCTTCCAAGGGGTATAGACCCATTGTTCCTGGAACCGGGCATCTATTCCCGGACGGGTAATGACACCGTGGTCATCCACCACTGCGGCAACTTCCGGATGGAAGATAGGGTGTACCTCCCGCATAGGGAATTGGGAGGATCCGGCGGGAAGGGCGGACTGCAGACGAGTTCTATAAGAAACCAAAGTCTGCACCTTCCCATACACGTCTTCAGGTGTCAGTCGGGATTTGTGAATCTGATCAAGAATATCATACAATATGGCCGGAGCTTTCCCTTCCTGGTGTACCTGTTCCCATACAGAGATGAGACGGTTAGCCATATGTTCCAGGGCATGCTGTTGCATTACCGGTTCGTAGTCTCTCATGGTACTCCAGATATCAGCAAGGGTATAAATAGAATGTCGCATCCACTGGGATGCTTGTGTGGCAATAGCTGCCCTTTCTTCTGTCCCCAAAGCAGAACGAGTGAACAACCTCCTCCCCTCCGCCAGACTGGTCGGATGTACCGAAGTAGTCACAGCTGCTACTGGTGTTGTGCTAGCGGAGGAGGAGGGTAGAACAGAAGGGGAAGACATTGACCCCGTCGGCAGCTGAGGGGTCCCGGCTGCAGCTGTCGAGAATAAATTAGGTAACAGGGCTATAACGTCGGACACAGATGCCGACAACTGGGAGAGGTTTGGCAGGGAGGGAGAGGTAGTATTGGCCGGGGGAGCTGAAGCCGAGGCCCCCAGGGACGTATCTGGGGTCGGGGCCGAGGCTCTTGATACCTCGGGGTATAGTCTCTGGGGCACATAAGGGGGCGGTGGCCTGGTGTCCAACAGATCCTCTATTTCATCTTCCGCATTCGGGCGGGTCACATAACTTTTATCAACTTTTAGTCTGAATTCGCGATTCATGCAATCCAATCCTTTCTCTACTCTTTCTCGGTCATAGGCCATAGCCTTCTGAGTAACATTCTGTCCTGCCTTGGCTCTAGCTACTTTCTCTTCCCTTATTCGCCGCTGTTTAGCCTCCTTCTGCCATGCAATTAGAGCATCGAACATGCCTTGCCTTCTCCGCCTAGAAAACAATTGTTCCTGTAGGAACGCAATTTTCTTTTCATCAAACGAACCAGTCTTGGGCCACCGTAATTCTTCATTACCCTTAGTATACTTATGCCACAGAGTGCAAAACAATAAAGGAGAGATTCCATGCTTGACATACATAAAATGGCTCGGACTGCCTTCCGGTGGGGCGGGTTGGCTCTCAGCTAACCTGGAGTCACTTGTGCGGCAGCAGCAGCCAAAACAATTCAATTTACTGAAACAGGACATTTTGGTTAGTTTTTAGACATGTACACATAAAACAACAATCAGACACAACATACAATCAATATCCGAGAACCAAGCCCGTCGACTCTGGTTCACGATCCAGGTTTCAAACTGCACGCGGGGATTCCGGTCACCCTCCTGGCTCACCACTAAGACCGACCCCTCTCCAACAAGGACTTGCCCCGTCGGTAGTATGGCCTGTGGCTACCCAGTCCAGGTCACAGGTCCTTCCACGTGCAATCCGTCTATATTCCTCCGGCGCGCTATTTCTAATCAATCCAATATCATCTGTACGTACTTCGAATCAGATCACTGTAATGTGAACCTAATCAAACAAGACACCACTCTCCGGTGCGTGTCTTCGAATCAACGAACCGCTGTCCAGCGCGAGCTTCAAACAAATGCAACCAGTGCTCAAGTCAAGACAAATGCATCGTTCTCAACGAATGCTCTTAAAATCGATCAAACAGCACACCGTCCTCAACGCGTGCTTCAAATCAAATCAAATTAATCTATACTCACCGGGTGCACCCAGATACGAATGTTCATTCTCCGCTGCCAACTCCTCCTGACCAACTTAGTCCATTTTCTGGGTTAAGCCCGTAGGACCCCGGTGAAGGGTGACTAGCAGCAGGGGACGTACCGAAAAGTCGCGCAGGGTGGGAGAAATCCTCAGGCTCCTTCTCCCGTCGACCGATCAGGACGCCCCCAATCCCACCACCCGAATACGGGGGGGGTTGACCCTGTCACGGGGTCCCTTCGCGGTCGCCAACTGTTGTGTTATAATAATTATTCCAAGGGCCACACTTACCATTGACCCGCAATATCCATTAAATAAGGAGCAGTTGGCAACGTGGAAGGTTCAAACGTTTATTGTCATCATAGATCTCTATATAGAGGAGCCTCGTCGATCCTCACCCATCAGGTGCGCCGAGGAAGACTGCTGGCTCCTTTACAGTAACACACTTTTATACATTTATCAGCACAGCATACAAAACCTTATATGTGGAAAAGTACCAGTTAGTCCTGGTGCCCCTAATGAGCTCATGCCTATTTCTAGTTTCGGTTACACATACAAAGGGTTACTATCTTTACAGAGAAGGTCGGAAGGGTGACTCCCTTCTCGTCCCAGGTCTAGAGGAATTCGCTTGATACTCCCTTTTAGCAGATGTGACCTTGCTTCTCAGCAACTCTGTCTGTCTCCTAATTATTACCGTGAAAAGGGAAGGCAGATGGTGTGTAAGAGGACCACGTGACTCCTAAGAGCCAGAGCCGCAATCCAAGATGGAGGCAGTTTGGTTCTCGGCCCTTTTGTCATGCTAAACGTAACGGGGATTTCGATCCTTCCAATGCACCGTGGCTAAGCATACCGTCATTAGGTATACTGCGCTAATCATACCATAATGACCTGAATACCTCACCTTTAATGTGACGCAGTCGGCCGTAAATGCTTTTTTTTTCTATTAACCGTCTTGCACAGCATCACGGATGTCTTATCCTTTGGATTCCAAAGGAGAGACCAATTGGCTTTGCCAGCGTTTGTTTACTGTTCTTGCTTTTGACCTGTGCAGTTATGTATTCACTCCAGCTTCAGTGCCCTCTTTTCTTTTGGCTATGAAGATAAATCGGCACAATACAAACAGCTCCGCTCGCCTGCTTATGTGTGGCTTTTTTATGTGTGGCTTTTTTTTGGTTTGGGTTATTTATTTTTTGCTTCATTTTACATCGACAAGCCCCACTTTGCTTCTATACATATTAGTTTTTGGTGAGAATTATCTGTATGTACTGCTACTTCTGTTGCGGAATGTGTTTTTATTCTACAAGACTTCCCGAGAAAGGTTTTCTTTCCTTGTTAAGCAATATTTGCATAAAACAGTATCCGCATTCTAAGCTTTCAGCAGTGTGCACTGCCCTTGTTGATAAAGCATGCATACATGCCAACTTAAAGAACAATCTCACCGTGTGAGGAGGAGGTGGGGCCTCGTGACGAGAAGTACCTACGAGGCCCTTTTGAAGCCCAACCCGCCCCCAAGTCCCCTCCACCCCTTCCAACCCCCTAACCTCCAAAAACAAGCATTAAAAATGCAATCGGTCTCGCCTTTAATTAAGTTAAAGCCATTTAATTTGCTAAACAATACCATTAGCAAAGCAAATGGCTTTAACTTAATAAAAGGCGAGACCTATTGCATTTTCAATGCTTGTTAACAAACTCTTGCAGGTTCTTTTTAGGGTCGAGCCTGCGAGACCATTGTCTAGCACATGCATTTTGCTTGTGAGACACTGTTGTTACAAAATGGGCTTGGAGACTGCCTGTTGCTTACCATTTGCTTTCGTGGCACTCTTCTTTAGAGCCTCTAATTCATAAAGTCAGGCCTAACATAATTTCCATTCCTCTCTGTGGAGCAGGGACAAAGCACTGATTGATTCAACTTAATCAGTGCCCGCCTGCTGCTCCAGACGTGATTGAGGTACTATTTTGTTCTCTTTACCTTTTAGAATACATGCCAGTAGACCCGGTTCAGGCAGGAGACTTCTGTTCTGATTTTTAAATCCAAATATAGCTTAATTTTGGATGTCTTCCAAATGAAATTGGTTCTGTTTCAATAACAGTCAATGGGGGAAAACATTCTCCAGATTTGTTTTTCATTCTCCCACTTTCCTCCTCTAAAATGTTAGCATGTATGTTTTAGTGCCATGCAAACAAAAGGCATGTGTGTGGCTAAAACATGCCCAGCGGACAAACAACATTGCAAAGATTTATTTTCTATAGTTTTTTTTTTTTTATTTTGCCAAGTTTTCATTTCTCACCTCTCACTCATGTTTACTTTTGTTTTTGCTCGTGGGCACGGTTCTCAAAAGTTGAGGATTGTTTTATTGCAAATAGACATTGTTTCTTTCTTATGTGTAATTTCTGAAATGATCCTTTACCTAATAATCATGCAGTCCACCCCTGTCCACCCCACTCCAATGCACCCCACCTCACTACACACCAATCTGCCACACTAAATCTAGTGCACCCAGACCAATCCTATCCACCCACTCCATTCCACCATACTCCAATCTTCCCAACCCACCCACTCGAATCTGCACCACTCCAATCAGCCTACTCCAATCTGCCTCACTACAATTCACCCCACCCCAATCCAAAACAATCTTCGCCACTCAAAAAACAAAAAATTGCCCTATTCCAATCCAAAATAGTCTGCCCCACTCCAGTTCAAAACAATCTGCCCAGCTCCAAAACAATCCGCCCCACTTCAATCTATAACAATCTGGCCCACTCCAATTCAAAACCGTCTGCCCCACTCCAATCCAAAACAATATGCCACACTCCAATCTGCCCCACTCCAATTAGAAACAATCTGCTCCACTCAATCCAAAACTACCTGCCCCACTCCCATCTGCCCCACTCCAACCAATCCAAAACAGTCTGCCCCACCCCAATGTTTCCCACTCAATCCAAAACAATCTGCCCCATTCCAATCCAAAACAATCTGCCCACTCCAGTGTGCGCCACTCCAACCTGCCCCACTTCAATCCAAAACAATCTGCCTAACTCTAATTCAGCCACTGAACTCTACCCCGTCTCCTCAACTCTACAACACTCTACTCCCCCTACTCCACGCTAGGACACTCTACTCCAAGAAATCAAGTCTACAATACTCAACTTCCCACAATCAACTCTAGAGCACTCGACACCACTAACTTTTAGCCACGCTGAACAGCAGACACACTGGTGTACAACTAGGTAAAAACACATTGCCAAAGCCAATAGCTCTTCTATAGGCGAGACCTATTGGCTTTGCCAATGCTTGTCTTAGTATTACAGCAACTGGCCACTTTTAATAGTAGGTGTGCATACTCACATCCTTACAGACCCACATGGTGTATTTTTTTAAATCCAGAATGCAATGCAATATTTAACACGTGTGATTGTCACTGTGTCAATGTCTCCATGTTCCTGTGTACTAAGTCACACGCCAACAGTGAGATGCCCCTCCACGCACAAACGGACAGGCACACACAGAGAAACGTAACCACAACTTAAATAACACTAGCCTTTCTTTTGAGGAGGAAAGGAGAATGCTTCCCCCTCCTCGTCTTGCCTGTCACTTAAATTCTCTGACAAAAGCTGACCTGTGTGCTGTTAAGGGGTGAAAATTCCCTTGGCCGCACTCCATGTCTTGCCGCTGACTGACATGTTGGATGTGTGCTGGCTCCCAAGGAAGCAGGGCTCAGGATAAATCAGCACAGGCTAAGAATGACTGATGTGGAGAGAAGTGCCAGGGGCAGAAAGGGGGACAATCCAACCTCTGTCCCCTGCCTTGCCGAGCTCCGCTGGCGCGAGGCGCACCGCCAAACCTTCCTCTGCGCTCTGCTGACCCAGAGGCTTTCAGACATGTTAGAGTGACAGAGTGACGCTCCAATGTCCATCCTTTCTTGTTTCTAATGCATTCAGACCCTAATCCTGCATTGGCAGATGCTGCATTTCTCATCATTCTGACCTGCTCCATCACTGGAAGCTTACTTGCTGTACTTGGTATGCAGTATTTCTATTGCGTGAACCTAGCCAAGAGGCTGTGGATCTCAGTAGCGGATCACTCTCAAAGAAACAGTCAGCGAGGGATTAGAGAGGTTGCTGGGTTCCGAAAGCAGAAGGGTTCAATTGCTACGTCATAATGTAGTGTTCTTTGAAGTGGGCAATTCTTCAGCTCTTTGTTACATTTGGCCAGCGTTGGAGCCTTCTTGGTGGCTACAAGAATGTTTCAGTACATGGTTACCTAGATGAAGAAGCCTGTTGTCTTGATTTTTTTTTGCATTTCTTCGTTTTCTGTCTGGTGGAATCCCCGCTATGCGTGTGCCAAGTGCCACCAAAAATATTGACTTTGTAAGATAAGCAGGGTGTTTGTCGTGATGGTGTTAGAAATTATGCAGCTGGTTTGAAAGATGTTGTGGTATGCAAGTGTAGTTCCATTAGGGTGAGGGTGATGTACTCATATTTCTTCAGACCTTTAATGACCTTTAATGAGGTGTGCTGTGGCATGTGGGATGCCTTAGATGGGGTGCCAGTGTGGAGTCTGGGAGGCCATGGAACAGGGAATTACCACCATCCAGATGCAAGACAAGGGCTAGAATAGCAGTTCAAAAGTCACTTTTTGGGAGGAACAATTTTGCTTTCTTCTTTAAAGAGAGTTGGTACTAGGCATTCCTCATTTTCTTCTTGATGTGTTCCTTGAGGGTGAAGTTGGTGTCCAGGGTAAATCCAAGTGACTTCTCATAGGGTAAAAGCTGGGGTTCGTCACTGTCCAGGTTCATGTGATTGAGCCAAGTTCGGACTAGTTGTTGCTTCTTCTTGAAGAGCATGCATTCTGTTTCAGTGGGGTTGAGCTTCAGGTACGTGCTGATCTTCCGGATCGGAAATAGGTGTATGCAGAGTTTGAGGCATTCGATGTCTGGAGAGGAGTAAACTTTCAAGTAGAGTTGTGTGTCATTTGCTTATTAATTAATGTTGATGCTAAAGAAGCTCGAAGGGATCCATGTAGAGCTTGAAGAGCTTGTAGAGATTAAAGATGACAGAAGACAAGTTGGAACCCTTAGAGATACTGCCTTGGTACAGTCCGTAGAAAATAGGAATGAGACCTATTGAGACCCCAAGAGAGCAGTCGCGGCTCGCATGACTCGTGGGTGGAGGGGAATGTGGGGGGGCCATGCGGGGGTTCGAGCGGAGAAGGGGAGGGTTTTAAAAAATAGAAAATAAAATCTTACAGGGTCCCGTGCGGCCTCCGCTCCTTGACGGGTCCCGCGCCCACGTTTTCCTGCTGCTATCCTGCTCAGGAACAGGAAGCAGGCATCATCTCTCCCCTCCCCTAAGCCAATCACAACATTGCAATGGCAGCTTTGTGATTGGTGCAGACGACGCCCAGCCGGGTGCCTGTAGGGAGGTCAGTTTCTCTATGTAGGCTGAAATCGTACTGAAGCGTACACGTGAGTGGGGTGGTTGGAGGTTTTGAAGGTGGCTAAGAGATCCTTCAGTATCTTCAACCAGGGGTCATCTTTATCTGAGGTCAAATTGTGATAGATTGATCAGGCCTCGTTGTTAGTTAAGCATATCACTTTAAATGTAGATATGGCCTCAACAAGCGACCAGTACAAACTCTATAACTTTACATGTGACCAAACCCCTAATTTAATTTATGATTGCCCCAATAATCACCCATCTCAGAAATTTGCTCACAAGTGAAATAACTGGGTATTCGTTTTGACTTCAACTCTCCTCTCAGTGCACAAAAAAAATCATGCAGTCATACAAAATCCTACTATATTACAGCACATCTACTGCAACTTTGTTTAAGCGCCTACGAGCATTGGTTATTCATGCTCCATAGATACTCTGTAGGTACTCCAAAGTGCAGCTGTCAGGCTAGTTCTTGCCCTTTGATACTGGGATCACATCTGCTCCATCTTCATCCGCATCCATTGGCTCGCGAATAGCTCCTCTGTACAGCCGAATTGCATGAGCATCATTCACACAGCTAAATAACACATGATCATCACCAAGTGATTTGAACCGGGCATTTTCAGGCTTTTCTCAAAGGCGAGTGAGGAAAGGATATTGGGGATTCACAGACTTCTGTGGGCTTCAAGAGATTTGCGAAGGAAGAAGCAATGTCCAAACAGCATTGCCTTGGTGCTTGTTCCATCCTTCTCAGTTTGCCTTGACAGATCACCCAGGGGCTACTGGAGTGCAGGATACAGGAGGGTTTGAAGTAGGCTGGCCCTCTTCTGTAGATACTCGGAGCCAATGTTGGCCTTTTCCACAATCCATAACATCTCTTTGTTAATTAACATTTTTAGTTTGTTTGCAATAAAGACAACCACAGTGTTTCCTAATTATAAAATACATCCACCCCACCCCTCTCCTCTTCACACCCTCCCTCGGGGACACCTCTATATTCTAATCATGCAGTTGTACGGAGAAATGTGTTTAGAAAAGAATGGGAAACAGGAAGTCCCTGTTCCCGGCTCAGTATCTTTAAGGTTGTCCATCACAGCCACAGGTTAGCTCATGTTCCTCCCATCACTGACCTCTGTAACCCATACACTCGCCTCCATTATCCTTAATCCTCTTCGTACCAGCCCCCCACATTTTTCAAACTTTCTGGGGCACCATCTATCCACTGTAAATCACCTTTTCCCTGGCATAACAAATATTAATTTCTCGCTCCCACTCGTTCATTTTTGGCCTTATTCTGTCCCCCAGTGCAGTGCCATTTCTCTTTATGCTAGCAGGAAACCCAGGTTAATGAGGAGTTTCTGGTAGGAGGTTTCATCTCACTCTCTCCACATACCTAGTAACACCAGGGGGGCCTGTGCCTCTATTAATATTCTTGTATTCTTTGTATTACTTTCTCTCAGAATGGTTGCAGTGCTGGGCCAGCCCATAGCGTATGCAGAAACGTACCCCTTTGCCCACAAGCAAGCAGGCATGTCTTATCACCAGCGTTGTCTATTTTTATGCAACAGGAATCTAGTGTAGTATATTCTGTGCAGTATTTTATTTAGATGAGGCGATATCTCGCTTTTATTGCTACCTCGCTTGGGCATTGCAGGGCCTCTCCAATCCAGTGGGACCGTAGTCTCTAGCGCATGACATAATTGAGGATACTTAAATATTTGTGTGGACGCCATTACATATTCTGCTCTGAGGCGCTCAGATGTGATAATACTATGTGCATCTCAGACGCCCCCCAACAAGGAGAGTCCTATGCCATCCATTCATTTCAACCCTGGTAGCCTTGGCACCGGGCCAAGTTTCGCACCCATCCATAGGGATATTTTTGGTGTCAATCTCTTACCCCAGCCCATCTCTCTACTGAGTCAGCGCCGAGCAGCGATCTCTATTGCGGTTGCTGGCGGACAGCAGTCTCCACCGCACCACCATGCAACACTTGTAAATAGCCTCGTTGACCCAATGCCTTCTGAACTTGCCTGTATTCAGGGTCGTCGCGGGGTGTGTACGCCCAGCATTGACAAAGCCAATTGTTTTGGAAAGATTCTCTCAAGCTTCTCTAACTTACAGAACAGGTACTAGGTGGTCAGCAGCAGGACAAACTTCCCTCGTATAAAGCATGGGATCATAAGCAGCCGCAAGATGGTTTAATAAGGGTACAGGAGCGACTCGCACGCGAGGAAAGTGCAGGGAGAGGAGTGACTTGGAAGTAAGAATGCTACAGTGACACTAGTGGTTCAGATGTCTGAGCAAACTACACATTTGTAGGCGTAAACAGTGTCATTATGTAGAGTACTGCCTTAGTGAGATTTACATCCCACTGGAGAGACACGAAGTCACAGTACTGACTCTAGAAGCGAAGTCGGTCACTGAATTCCTATTTGCATTTCTTGCAATCTAGCTCCTGTGTACTGGGCCGTCAACACCTGGTAGCAGATGCTGGGTTTGTTTCTGCCAAGATCTGTCATTTTCCTGTTGTTGCATCAGTATTGGGAATCCTTTGTTCAATTCTTCTCAGACATACACCCTCAGGTTTTGCATCTCTCTTTTTTCAAAGTTTATGGAGGATATCGCAAAGTCTGTTGCTGATCTCAGGTCGTGGATTGTGTGAGAAGTTGGCCTGATGTATGATGTCACTAGTTCTAGTGTACACCTTATATCAGTCCAAATACCCTTATGGTGATTGGTTGTAAAGTCAACCTTATAGACCAGCTATCCTAGTGGTAGCATGGACAAGAGCAGTCTTAGGCTAAACTCTGAATGGCATGTGAAGCCAGCTGTGATACCATATATAATCCCTTGAATACCAAATGAAAGGACACCACAACAGATATATATATAAAATAAAGTGTATTTATTCTAGTCAAACCCTCAGCACTCTTTATGAGATTAGAGGTAAGTACAACACAGTCTTATTTAAGCATACATTAAATCACACAGGTAAGTAATACAGTTAGGCCCTAGGGGCCACGCAAACCATATACTAAGTAAGTGGTATAAGGACCACTGTCACGGAAATAGAATAGGCCTAGGCCTAGGGAATCGCTGGGGCTACACTACACTAGCGTTAGTTAGGAAGTGGGAGGCCCACGGGATTCGTGTGCAGAGTGGAAACACTCACGCGTAATGCGTAAAAGTCACTAGCAATAGTACAGTTTAGAAAACGGTAGATTTAGGACACTTCCGGAGTAGCTAGGAAGTTGAGACTGGAATACTAGACACTAGGATAGTCACTATCCTGATGAGCACCGGAGTATCCAAGTTACCTAGCCCACAGGCTGTGGGTGCATAGGGGTAAAGATGCGTCGGTTTTCGTCGTCGACTCCTATGGATGCCTGAAGAAAGATGCTGACAGGCAGTCAGTGAAGAGTGTCCGGTGGATCCCAAGGCTGGGATCAAGAAGAGAGGAAACCTGCAAGCAGAAGGGACAGAGTCAAGGTCACTAGCCAGTGACCACGTGGAACCTGGAAGGAACCAGGCGATGTCGTGAAGATTGCAGGTGAAGGTGAAGCTTGTCGCTGCAGCCAGGAGGACCAGGAAGCGTCGAGGATGACCAGGACCAGGAGGCGAGCTGTCCCATGAAGGCTCTTGCTGTCGGCGGCGTCGAGGTTGGACTAGGACTCACCAAGCCTTGGCAAGCGGAACCCACGAAGAACGGAGGACTTGCTTCTGGTGCAGACCAGGAAGGTCTGGGGTGCTTCTTCTTTGCAGAGAAGCGGGAGCCAGTCTGGAGGAGCCAAACCAGCGCAGAAGATTTCAGGGTGCGTCGTCACAAAGGCCACTAGCCAGCGGGCAAGCAACCGGACAGACGCGGCAAGCAGAAAAATGCAGAAGGGCCCCACGCAGGACTCGTGGAGTGTGGGGGGCTGATCTTCGGTGCAGATGGTGCTTGGGGTTGGGGCTTCTCAATCCCCGGTGCACAACTTCGAGGGTGCCTCAGAAGCTGCGCTTTAAGTTACTAGCCACTTTTCCCAGGTAGCCGGTCCCACGTCGCTCGTCGCCTCCACGGATCTCAGCTTTGCTGTGGATGTGGATCAGGGTCGGAGAAGTCTGGAAGTCAAGGCTCTGGTCGGGCTCTGCAGTCGGTTCCTTGTAGAACGTGGGCAAAGCAAAGGGTAGTCTCTTGATGGTGCCTGTTTGCACAGGGTAGCCACTCCTTGGCTACAAGGGAGATTCTTCAGTCTTCTTCTTTCGTCGAATGTCGAAGGTCCAGAGTTTCTGTTCAAGTTTGCAGGTTCAGGATAATCTAAAGTCTTGAGGCCCAACTCCCACTCTTATACTAATCTGGGGGGCTGGGATACCTGCTAGGTCACGCCTTATGGGTGGGACCTGGGAGGGGGGTGGTTACACCCCCTTCCCTTTGTCCAGTTTCGCGCCAGGACTGGGGCTGGAGTGCCCCAGCACCGGTTTGAACTGGACTATGCATGGGACACCTTGTGTGCCCCAGGCATGTCTCATTCCTTTCAGCCCTCCCTGCCCCAATACACTAAAGTCTGTCTGGGGAGGTGCTAGCACCTCCCCAAGCAGGAAACCTATTGTCCAAGCCTCCCTTGCCAGGATCACTCCCAGCAGCAGGGGGTCAGACTCGTGTCTGTGGCAGCAGCATCCATTTTGTGATGCTGAGGCTTTGGTTAGAGTTAAACAGCAAAGTAGGATTTTAACATGTCTCTCCCTCTAGAAGGGAGGAATAATATCCTCATCACCAGAAATGGTATGGGGGTATTATTCCAAAGTGTTAGACACCTTACACGACATGTTTTGATAAAGCCAAACCATAGTTACCATAACCGTTTAAGATTATAAGGCACTTTCAGAGTATATGGTAGGCTATATCATAGAACAGCTATAAGGACATGGTTCCGAAAGCTGCAGACAGGCTCAGCTCATGCTAGAGCACCATCTCACATGTTACCAAGCACTCTGCCTCCAGGATTGTTAAGGCCTGCCATAGGAGTGACTGATAGGTACACATGTGTCTATATATAAGGGTAGATATAGGCATACTATATCTAAGCAAGGGGTGATTACACGACCTTGCCCCAGCTGAGTGATCAGCCAGTTGTGTCTGATTGGAAGGCCAGGGCAGGGGTGGCATAATACATGCTGCAGCCCCTGGTAGGCCTCGGGTACACCTATGCCCTGGGTACCTAGGGTACACTGTACAGGGTCCAATAAGGTGATCTTTACCAATTGGTTATGTACCTAGGGTACATGGAGTCCATTTTAAAGAGAGAGCAGACAGCCTGAGACCCTGAATGGCAGGATCTCAGGCCAACTAAGTCGAAAAACCAGCTAGACACTAGGCAAAAAGTTGGGGGTAACCATAGTCAGATATCCACCTTCCTACACAACCCCCCCCCCAAACGAAAGGAGATAAGGCTGGCCTTGACAATGTAAGCCTCTATTGCCTAAGTGGCCATATAAGGACGAACCAGCACTGGCATGGTTACCCCCTGTCTCATGGTCCACTAAGCAATCCCTCATCCTAAAGGTATCATAGGGTCTCCACCATAGGGAATCTCTACCTTGGGTGTGTCTTTGCAAAGGAAAAGGCTGGTGTTGAGATGGAGTACTGAAGTGAGTGTCCTCAAAGTGAGGCCTCAGCTTCCTCCAATCATCCGCAACCATGGATGCCTTTCTTTCTTTAACTGAGTTGCACTGTGCTCTCAGGGTCAGCCTCTGGCTACCTAAAGCTGGAGGCTGGGTCCCTTTTGTGGGCTTACTGGAGGGACAGGTCAGGTTTGGGGCCCTAAGGTCCCAGGTTTGCCTGTGCCCAACAGAATCCCTCTGGGGGAGGTCCCTAACTACCTGTAAAGGGGATCCCTCAGGAATGTTTTTACCCATCACCTGGCTAGGGCTACTAGCCAGGCAATCCTCATTCTTTTGATTGGGGGGTTCTTGTGGACAGGGGCCCTCTTGGGGTCCACTGGCCTCCCTGACCTCTGCAGCCCTGGGCTGACTGAGGCAGGGTAGAGAGAGGCAGGCTACCTGCACCCGACTGGGTCCCACCTTGGAAGGGGCCACTGACATCAGAGGCTCTGCCAGGCCAGGCCTGGCTACCTCTGGGGCAGTTCCTTCACAAGGGGTGAGGTCAGATCCCTGAGGAGGCTGACCTTTTCCTAATGTCTGGGGAGAGGGAGACTTTTCTTCCTCCCCACTACTCTCTGTTTGTGTGGAGTGATCCATAGTTTCAGGCTTCACTACACCTATGTCAGTCTGAGTATGGGCTGAAACCATTACAGCCTTGCCAACCTTTTCAGGGAGGCACTCAGTTTGGGTTTGAGCTGTGACTGTCACAGCTCTGCCAGTCTCTACAGGGAAGTCTGTCTGTGCCTGGGCTGTGGCTACCACTGCCCTTCCAACCTTTTCAGGGAGGAAATCTACTTGGACAGGGGTTGTGGCTGGCACAACCCCACTACCCTTTTGTGAAAGGCCTACCATTTTAGAATGGGTGTCTTGTTCAACTTCAGCCCAAGCTGAGAGTTCTAAGTCATTCCCCAGTAAGCAGTCCACAGGCAAGGTTGGAGACACTGCCACCCTTTTAGGGCCAGTGACCCCTCCCCAGCTGAGACATACCTCTGCCATGGGATGACTGTTCTGTTTGCCATCAATGTTAGTTACCTGGTATGAGAAACCAGGCAAAAGCTGCTCAGAGGCAACTAGCCTATGGGCCACCATAGTGATGCTAGCTCCAGTGTCTCTGTAGGCCTCAGCTTTTCTACCATTGATGTAGGGTTCCTGTCTGTACCTACCCAAAGTGTTGGGACAGGCAGTGAAGTTGGCAAACCCCATGCCACCATCACAGACAAGAGTAGCTGCTGTAGGGGAATTGGCTAAGCCAGGATCCCCCTGTGTTCCCCAAGACAACCCAACCAAATTTTTGGGGGCACTCCCACCACCTGGGGGATTACTGCTGACAGTAATAGGTGGTGTGACAGGAGTAGTTGGAGGAACAGTTTTGTTTTTAGCCCTTGGGTAACTGCTGTCAGTTTTCCAATGCCCAGGAGTTTTACACTCATGGCAGTAAGGCTTTTTAACTGTGGTAGAGGAGGGAGCTTGGGACCCACCACCCTGTGTGGCGTTTTGGGGCCCTGAGGAAGAATTCTCTTTTGCTTTATCCCACCCTTCTCTTGAGGCTTGGTGGTATCTTTCTTTTGGTCACCACCCTGATTTTTAGGCCTAATCCTGGTCCTGACCCATTTATCTGCCCTCTTTCCCAATTCTTGGGGAGAGGTCAAATCTGAGTCTACCAGGTGTTGATGGAGAAGCTGGTTCTGACAATTACTAAGGATCTGCTCCCTCATAATCAAGTTGTACAATCCTGTATAGTCCTGCACCTTGCTGCCAGTTAACCAACCTTCCAAAGCCTTAGTGGCACAATCCACAAAATCAGACCAGTCCTGTGTCTGTGTCTTCTGGGTGTCTCTGAACAACAACCTATATTGCTCAGTGGTTAAGCCAAACCCATCTATCAGAGCACTCTTCAGGACTTTGTAATTGTTAGCATCCTCATCACTGACTGTGAGGAGCTTGTCTCTACCTTTGTCAGAAAAGGAGAGCCACAAGATAGCTGCCCACTGACTCTGGGGTACCTGCTGTACTTTGCAGGCCCTCTCCAAAGCAGTCATCCATTTGTGGATGTCATCCCCATTCTGATATGGGGGGACTATCTTGCTTAGGTTTCTATGGTCATAAGACCTATCCCTATCTCTAGGAATGTTGCTGCCACCAGTGGGTTCTGACCCACACAATTTTTGCTCTCTAGCCAGAGCAAGCTTCTCTTTGGCAAAAGTTCTTCCCTCTGAATCCTCAGATTAGCTTCCCTCATTCTGGCTTCATGTTCCTTTCTCTCAGGGGAAGTCATTCCCCTGTGAGAGGAAACACTAGAGATGCTAGAGACATGGGAGTGGATGGATTCCCTTGAAGGGGATCTGTCCCTCCTGTTTCTCTGGTTAAGCCCACTTGGGGGTCTGTATGGGGGGACCCCATGCAAACTCCCATGTAAACTTAGGTTAGCCTGGCTAAGTCTTCCTACTTGGCCCTGGCTGTCTACCTCTCCATCTGAAGCCCCATCTGACTCCTCTGTGGTGGGTAGACCCTCCTCTGTACCTAGGGTACCTGCCTGAGATGCCCTAAGAGTATCATACTCCTCTAGGAGTTGTCTTAACTGAAGGAGGGTAGGGTTTGCACCCTGTTTTATTCCTCTGGAGGTACACAAGTGTCTCATCTCCTGGAATGTTAAGGTATCATATCTAGAGGGGGTCTTTTGCAGACCTGATCCTCCTGAGAGAGCATCTACTTGATCTCCTCTCAGAGACATGATCTAGTGAGGGTGTGGTGTGTGCACCTACCTACACTAGTTGTTTCTACTAAACCTCTCTAGTAGTTGTAGTCAGGGTGTGTTACTCCCTTCAACCTACAACTACTAAGTCCAGTAGGACTTAAGTATTATAATCTATGTTATATGTACCTAGACAATATCTGTGTGATCTTTCAATTTAGTATCTCAAGATTACAATGGTATTACAACAGCAAGCACAGATCCCAACCGCTGCTCACCAATGTGAGAAGTTGGCCTGATGTATGATGTCACTAGTTCTAGTGTACACCTTATATCAGTCCAAATACCCTTATGGTGATTGGTTGTAAAGTCAACCTTATAGACCAGCTATCCTAGTGGTAGCATGGACAAGAGCAGTCTTAGGCTAAACTCTGAATGGCATGTGAAGCCAGCTGTGATACCATATATAATCCCTGGAATACCAAATGAAAGGACACCACAACAGATATATATATAAAATAAAGTGTATTTATTCTAGTCAAACCCTCAGCACTCTTTATGAGATTAGAGGTAAGTACAACACAGTCTTATTTAAGCATACATTAAATCACACAGGTAAGTAATACAGTTAGGCCCTAGGGGCCACGCAAACCATATACTAAGTAAGTGGTATAAGGACCACTGTCACGGAAATAGAATAGGCCTAGGCCTAGGGAATCGCTGGGGCTACACTACACTAGCGTTAGTTAGGAAGTGGGAGGCCCACGGGATTCGTGTGCAGAGTGGAAACACTCACGCGTAATGCGTAAAAGTCACTAGCAATAGTACAGTTTAGAAAATGGTAGATTTAGGACACTTCCGGAGTAGCTAGGAAGTTGAGACTGGAAAACTAGACACTAGGATAGTCACTATCCTGATGAGCACCGGAGTACCCAAGTTACCTAGCCCACAGGCTGTGGGTGCATAGGGGTGAAGATGCGTCGGTTTTCGTCGTCGACTCCTATGGATGCCTGAAGAAAGATGCTGACAGGCAGTCAGTGAAGAGTGTCCAGTGGATCCCAAGGCTGGGATCAAGAAGAGAGGAAACCTGCAAGCAGAAGGGACACAGTCAAGGTCACTAGCCAGTGACCACGTGGAACCAGGAAGGAACCAGGCGATGTCGTGAAGATTGCAGGTGAAGGTGAAGCTTGTCGCTGCAGCCAGGAGGACCAGGAAGCGTCGAGGACAACCAGGTGTCACGTCCGCCGTCGTTCCTGTAGATTCGAGTGAAGCACAAGGGGTCCACCTCCCGATGCCCCCGGCTCTGGTTATAGAAACACAGAGTACCAGAGTAATCAGGCGAGGGACTAGGGACAGGGAAGGGAAAGCAGAGACAGGTATATCAGGAATGACAAAAGGTAGTTAACCAAGCTACTCTCATTTAGGTCTCACTAAATGTGTCCATTCAGGCATACCGCTGCACCATCAGCATTTAAGCACAACATGAGCTAACACTCCCCCGGTTCACCTTGCCCCTTCTTTGCAAATTATATCACTAAGCGCTGTTTGAAGTGAACTCCACCTCCCTTGAGTCTAACGAGCGCTGGTAACCAAATGTCTTGTAAATCAATATAACGCACAACGCTCTTTCTCCTGAGTACAACGAGAGCGCTGGCATCCAATTGTCTCGTAATTCCAAATGAAGCCCCCACGCTCGTTCCCCTGAATACAACGAGAGCGTTAGTAACAAAATGTCTCGTACATCCTAAAAGAAGCACCACGCTCGTCCTGAGCGCTGCCTTAACGGGTACTCACAACAAAGTCTTGCAAGCTTTTGAGCGCACGCTCTTACTCACGGGCTGCTGAACTATCTCTCTGCTCTAATCGGAGGTCTTGGTGAGTTCTCACGGAACCAGTCGCGAAATCCTCTGCTTCATTCCGGTCTCTCACGGCACCCCCTGGTAATCCTTAGATCCTGAAAGACGTGGCGACGCTTACGTCAGCGTCCCACGTTAAAGTTCCTGTATGAGGGAACCACAGCATCCGCTGTATAGTTTTCGGCGTCTTCTTCTTCCTACGAAGATCCCAATCCTCCTGGCAATCGAGCTCCCAATGCTCCGTAAGTCGTAGACGCTATTGCACGCGTCTTCCGTGCTGTGCGCTGGGCGTCGGCACCAGCTTGAATCACTATCCAGTATTACGCGCCTCGATTGGCTCTCGAGCCGCGTATTTACTCGGTGTTTGGCCCCTCCTCCGTACAGCCGAGGATTCTGGGTGTCGTAGTCCTCAACCGGCTGTACATTCGGTAGGCGCTCTTGATCAGCGCCTGACAGTATGCCCCCCGTCCGAGCGCCTCCTAGGACCAGGCTTGGCCGGGAAGCGGGCGTGAAAGGTACGCACAGCCTCCGGTGCGTGGACATCCGCGGCAGGCACCCAGGAATCCTCCTCCGCCGAATAGCCCTTCCAGGCCAGCAAGTACCACAGTCGCCCCCTCCGAAACCGGGAATCCAATATCTTCCCCACCTCGTACTCCAGATGGCCGTCGCGGCATATCGGCGGAGCCGCCATCCTCCGGGCCCCGGCCGCCGGTTTCAACAAACTGCAATGGAACACCGGATGGATACGTAGTGAGGCGGGTAACGCCAATCGATACGCTACCGCGCCCACTCGGCGAACCACGAGGAATGGACCAATGAATCGAGGATGGAAAATACTGCGTAACTTGAAACGGAGATATCTCGTAGACAACCATACACGCTCGCCCGGTTGGTAGGAAGGGCCGTCCTGCCGGTGGCGGTCTGCCCAGGATTTGTATACGGCTTTTGCATGCTCCAGAGTCATCCGTAGGCGTTTATGTAATCTCCCCAGTATCTGCAACTGGGCTGCCAACGCCGGCTGATTCTGGACCTCCGCCGAGAAGGACAAAGGAAGAACCTTGGCATGATAGCCGTAGTTAGCCCGAAAGGGCGCCTCCTTGATGGAACAATGCCACGCGTTGTTGTAGGAGATCTCCGCCAACCAAAGCAGCGACACCCACGAGGCGCTTGCTTCCTTGGAGTAACAGCGTAGATACGTCTTCAGTGTCTGATTAAGACGCTCCGTCTGCCCATCCGTCTGAGGGTGGAAACTGGTGGACGTGGCCACCTCCACTTGCAGAGCCGAACACCAGGATTTCCAGAATCGAGCAATAGACTGCGGGCCTCTGTCCGACACGATTACTCTCGGAAAACCATGCAGTCGTACCACGTGAGATAACAACAGCTGAGCGGTCTGGCTGGCTGAGGGAAGATTCTTGCATGGTATAAAATGGCCCATCTTCGTGAGGCTGTCCACTACGACCATGATCGCGTCGTATCCTTGGTCCATTGGCAGGCCCACCACGAAGTCGACGCTGATGTTTTGCCAGGGCCCAGCGGGAGTAGGTAGCGGTACCAACTTGCCCTTCGTTTTCGAGCGGTCTCCCTTGGCTCGGGCGCACACGTCGCACTGTTTTATCCATTTTCTGACATCCTCCTTCATGTGATCCCACCAGAAGTGTCGTTGCAGAAGCTGAAGGGTTTTTGCGCACCCCGGATGACCTACCATCAGAGATTCATGACACCACTTGAAGGCTTGCCGCTGGAGCGCTCCTGACGGCACAAACAATCGGTTGCGGAAAAACGGCAAACCTCCCTCAATCCGCCGATCTACCCCCTGGTCTTCCCATTGAAGCCACTGCTCAATGGTGTAATGTGTCCTGATTGCCTGTAAATACGTATCCGCCCTGATGACACATATTACTTTGGCCGGGGATATGATTGCCTCGGGGACTTCCCTGGGAGACAGGCGTTCTCCGCCTTGTCGAGATAGCGAATCAGCTTTCTTGTTTTCCGACCCTGGTCGAAAGGTAATGACGAAGTCGTATCCTGCAAAAAACAGCATCCAGCGCATCTGTCGTTGCGTAAGGTGTCGGGCAGTCTTTAGGAATTGCAGATTCCGGTGATCCGTATACACAGTTACCGGATGTCTGGCTCCCCACAGGTAATGCCTCCATTCCTGAAATGCTTTTCGGACGGCGAGCAACTCTTTCTCCGCGATGGTGTAATTTGCTTCCGCGGGTGTCAGTTTCCTAGAGAGAAAGGCGATGGGATGCAGTTGTCCTGATTGCGCCTCTCTCTGCGAGAGTACCGCCCCCACTGCTATGTCGGAAGCATCGGCTTCCACGATGAAAGGCGCTTCGGAGCGTGGATGTTGCAAGATCGGGGCTGTAGTGAACGCCTGTTTTAACTCGTTGAAGGCCTGCATCGCTTCTGGAGTCCAAGAAAACGGGTGTCCTTTTCTCAGCAACCGAGTGAGAGGAGAGACCAACTGCGAGAAGTGAGAAATGAATCTCCGGTAATAATTTGAGAAACCCAAAAAACACTGAACGTCTCTTACTGTCTTTGGGATTGGCCACTCCTGTACGGCTGTCACTTTCCTCTCCGCCATACTCAACCCTGCTGGACTCAGTACCACCCCCAGGAATTCCACCCTCTCCACATCAAACTCGCATTTGCTCAACTTACAAAACAGTTTGTGCTCTCTTAATTTCTGCAGGATTTGGGCCACATGAGTGTGGTGTGCGCTAGGGTTCGTGGAGTAAATTAGGATATCATCTATGTATACCACCGCTGTTTTATCGATATACTCCTTGAGCACGTCATCTAGGAAGTATTGGAACGCTGCCGGGGCGTTACACAGCCCAAACGGCATCACCCTATACTCAAAAAGACCATATCGCGTTTTGAACGCCGTCTTCCACTCATCTCCCTCTCTTATCCGAACCAGGTGATAGGCCCCCCTCAAATCTAGTCTAGTGTAGATGGCTGCCTCCTTCACCTGGTCCAGCAAGACCGGGATGAGTGGAAGAGGGTACCTGTTCCTCACGGTGTTTTTATTCAGAACGCGATAATCGATGCATGTTCTTAAATCGCCATTAGCCTTCTTGATGAAGAACAGGGGAGAAGCGGCCGGAGAACGAGAAGGCCTGATGAACCCTATGTCCACATAGTGCTCCAAATAGTGTCGCAGATGTTCCGTCTCCAGATCCGAGAGTGCGTACACTCGACACGCCGGCATTTGTGCCCCTGGGATCAAGTCTATTTGGCAGTCATATACGCGATGGGGTGGTAGGACTTCTGCTTCGCTTTCGCTAAACACGTCCCTATATTCTTCATACGCTGCGGGGAGGACAGTTTCTTTCTCGGCTGCCGTGAGAACATGATACCCCTGGGAAAGCGCCAGAAGGTGTGCTCGGTGGGCGTTCGCGCACTCCTCTTTACAGAAGGTGGTTTCGAATTCCACTGTTTTACTCTTCCAATCTATCGTGGGATTATGTGTGGTTAACCAAGGCATTCCCAGTATTACCTCATACTGAGGAGCTTCTATGATGTTGAATGCGACCTCCTCCACGTGATCCCAAAGACACCCTGTTTTCGTTAGGGTCAAAGATTCCGTGACTTCTGTAATGGGTCCTGATTTAAGAGGCTTCCCATCTACCGCCCATACCTTTTCCGGACTCTGTCTCGGGCAGCGCCTTAACCCCAGCATCCGCACTAACCCACTATCCACGAAATTCCCGGTGGCTCCGGAATCGATCATCACCCTGACCATGTGTTCCGAGGAACCCACCTTTAAGAGCATATTTATCACAACGTGTGACTCCGAAGCTATTGAATCTATAATCGCCAAAGATGGCAGCTGTAACGTATGATCAGCGGGCCTCTGGCTTCCCTCTCTTCGGATCGGAGCCTCTGGGGGAGACTCCTGCAACGCGGCTACCGCCACCCTCTTCATTCCGGCATACCCACTCTTTTTTGGCTTTACGGGACACTCCCTCACGTAGTGCCCCTTTTTTCCGCAGTACATGCATAAGCCTGCTATCCTACGGCTTTCCCTTTCGGCCCTAGACAACGGGGCTCGGATTGCACCCACCTCCATGGGTTCGGCTTGGCCATCTGAAGAGGCCCCGACCCGTCGGGATTCTCTCTCCGTTTTCTCGACAGGAGAATACACCCTTTCGCCCTTGCGTTCCGCTAATCTATGATCTAGCCTTAATGTGAGGTTCATTAGATCCGTGTAGGTGGTGGGCTGTGGGTCAATTTGGGCCAGCACGTCCTTCATGTCGTCACTTAAACCCTGGTAATAAAGGGACATTCTTTTTTCCTCTGGCCAGGCGGTTTCCCCAACGAGCCGATTAAATTGGTTCAGATACGTCACGAGGTCCTGCTTCCCCTGTCGAAGCTTCAATAATTCTCTATCTGCCGAGAAGGTGGTAGCCCTTCTATCGAACACTCTCTCGAACTCTGTCCGAAAGGCATTCCAATCTGACAGTAGGGGATCGTCGTATTTGACCAAGGGCACCGCCCAATTGGCAGCGTCTCCCGTCATATACGAAATTGTAAAAGCCACTCGTGAATGGTTGGACGGAAAGGAAGCGGGTTTACATGAAAAGTGCAAGGCAATTTGCGTTAAAAAGTTTTGGATTTTTAGAGGATCCCCTGAGAATCTCTCCGGGCTAGCCAGGGGAATGGGTGGAGACACATTCACCTGTATGGGTGACGAAGATAAGGTGGCGTCAAACGGATTCCTATTCTGTCGGTCAAACCTTTCTTTCAGGGCGGCTGTTTCTGCCCTTGAGGCCTCCAATTCCCGTTGCACCACCAGGAGAGCCTGCAACACCTCGTCTAATGAGGCCATTTCTGTGTGTCACTCGAATCCCCAGGGAATATTTCGTGGGCGTGTAATTCTGTCACGTCCGCCGTCGTTCCTGTAGATTCGAGTGAAGCACAAGGGGTCCACCTCCCGATGCCCCCGGCTCTGGTTATAGAAACACAGAGTACCAGAGTAATCAGGCGAGGGACTAGGGACAGGGAAGGGAAAGCAGGGACAGGTATATCAGGAATGACAAAAGGTAGTTAACCAAGCTACTCTCATTTAGGTCTCACTAAATGTGTCCATTCAGGCATACCGCTGCACCATCAGCATTTAAGCACAACATGAGCTAACACTCCCCCGGTTCACCTTGCCCCTTCTTTGCAAATTATATCACTAAGCGCTGTTTGAAGTGAACTCCACCTCCCTTGAGTCTAACGAGCGCTGGTAACCAAATGTCTTGTAAATCAATATAACGCACAACGCTCTTTCTCCTGAGTACAACGAGAGCGCTGGCATCCAATTGTCTCGTAATTCCAAATGAAGCCCCCACGCTCTTTCCCCTGAATACAACGAGAGCGTTAGTAACAAAATGTCTCGTACATCCTAAAAGAAGCACCACGCTCGTCCTGAGCGCTGCCTTAACGGGTACTCACAACAAAGTCTTGCAAGCTTTTGAGCGCACGCTCTTACTCACGGGCTGCTGAACTATCTCTCTGCTCTAATCGGAGGTCTTGGTGAGTTCTCACGGAACCAGTCGCGAAATCCTCTGCTTCATTCCGGTCTCTCACGGCACCCCCTGGTAATCCTTAGATCCTGAAAGACGTGGCGACGCTTACGTCAGCGTCCCACGTTAAAGTTCCTGTATGAGGGAACCACAGCATCCGCTGTATAGTTTTCGGCGTCTTCTTCTTCCTACGAAGATCCCAATCCTCCTGGCAATCGAGCTCCCAATGCTCCGTAAGTCGTAGACGCTATTGCACGCGTCTTCCGTGCTGTGCGCTGGGCGTCGGCACCAGCTTGAATCACTATCCAGT
The DNA here is from genome assembly GCF_964204655.1 of Triturus cristatus. Lineage (NCBI taxonomy): Eukaryota > Metazoa > Chordata > Amphibia > Caudata > Salamandridae > Triturus > Triturus cristatus. The sequence goes on along the minus strand of NC_140584.1, from coordinate 898,033,701 downwards.
ATTACGCGCCTCGATTGGCTCTCGAGCCGCGTATTTACTCGGTGTTTGGCCCCTCCTCCGTACAGCCGAGGATTCTGGGTGTCGTAGTCCTCAACCGGCTGTACATTCGGTAGGCGCTCTTGATCAGCGCCTGACACCAGGACCAGGAGGCGAGCTGTCCCACGAAGGCTCTTGCTGTCGGCGGCGTCGAGGTTGGACTAGGACTCACCAAGCCTTGGCAAGCGGAACCCACGAAGAACGGAGGACTTGCTTCTGGTGCAGACCAGGAAGGTCTGGGGTGCTTCTTCTTTGCAGAGAAGCGGGAGCCAGTCTGGAGGAGCCAAACCAGCGCAGAAGATTTCAGGGTGCGTCGTCACAAAGGCCACTAGCCAGCGGGCAAGCAACCGGACAGACGCGGCAAGCAGGAAAATGCAGAAGGGCCCCACGCAGGACTCGTGGAGTGTGGGGGGCTGATCTTCGGTGCAGATGGTGCTTGGGGTTGGGGCTTCTCAATCCCCGGTGCACAACTTCGAGGGTGCCTCAGAAGCTGCGCTTTAAGTTACTAGCCACTTTTCCCAGGTAGCCGGTCCCACGTCGCTCGTCGCCTCCACGGATCTCGGCTTTGCTGTGGATGTGGATCAGGGTCGGAGAAGTCTGGAAGTCAAGGCTCTGGTCGGGCTCTGCAGTCGGTTCCTCGTAGAACGTGGGCAAAGCAAAGGTAGTCTCTTGATGGTGCCTGTTTGCACAGGGTAGCCACTCCTTGGCTACAAGGGAGATTCTTCAGTCTTCTTCTTTCGTCGAATGTCGAAGGTCCAGAGTTTCTGTTCAAGTTTGCAGGTTCAGGATAATCTAAAGTCTTGAGGCCCAACTCCCACTCTTATACTAATCTGGGGGGCTGGGATACCTGCTAGGTCACGCCTTCTGGGTGGGACCTGGGAGAGGGGTGGTTACACCCCCTTCCCTTTGTCCAGTTTCGCGCCAGGACTGGGGCTGGAGTGCCCCAGCACCGGTTTGAACTGGACTATGCATGGGACACCTTGTGTGCCCCAGGCATGTCTCATTCCTTTCAGCCCTCCCTGCCCCAATACACTAAAGTCTGTCTGGGGAGGTGCTAGCACCTCCCCATGCAGGAAACCTATTGTCCAAGCCTCCCTTGCCAGGATCACTCCCAGCAGCAGGGGGTCAGACTCGTGTCTGTGGCAGCAGCATCCATTTTGTGATGCTGAGGCTTTGGTTAGAGTTAATCAGCAAAGTAGGATTTTAACATGTCTCTCCCTCTAGAAGGGAGGAATAATATCCTCATCACCAGAAATGGTATGGGGGTATTATTCCAAAGTGTTAGACACCTTACACGACATGTTTTGATAAAGCCAAACCATAGTTACCATAACCGTTTAAGATTATAAGGCACTTTCAGAGTATATGGTAGGCTATATCATAGAACAGCTATAAGGACATGGTTCCGAAAGCTGCAGACAGGCTCAGCTCATGCTAGAGCACCATCTCACATGTTACCAAGCACTCTGCCTCCAGGATTGTTAAGGCCTGCCATAGGAGTGACTGATAGGTACACATGTGTCTATATATAAGGGTAGATATAGGCATACTATATCTAAGCAAGGGGTGATTACACGACCTTGCCCCAGCTGAGTGATCAGCCAGTTGTGTCTGATTGGAAGGCCAGGCCAGGGGTGGCATAATACATGCTGCAGCCCCTGGTAGGCCTAGGGTACACCTATGCCCTGGGTACCTAGGGTACACTGTACAGGGTCCAATAAGGTGATCCTTACCAATTGGTTATGTACCTAGGGTACATGGAGTCCATTTTAAAGAGAGAGCAGACAGCCTGAGACCCTGAATGGCAGGATCTCAGGCCAACTAAGTCGAAAAACCAGCTAGACACTAGGCAAAAAGTTGGGGGTAACCATAGTCAGATATCCACCTTCCTACAGATTGGTTTATAAATTTACATTTAGCAAATCATACTTCCAGGAGCCCGGGACTCCGACAGCAGTAGGCTTTGAGGGTCATCTAGAGCATCTTGAAGGTCATCCTTTGTCCCAGTGGCAGCCAATGCAAAGATTGAAATGCAAGTGTCATGTGCTCTGCTCTCCAATGGTCAAATAATAACCCAGGCACACAGTTCTGATCCAGTAGAAGTTGTTCTCCTGAACCTTCTTATGCCAATTGATCTAGGGCCTGCCTTGTGGTGGAGCCTCAGTATGAGTGCGAATTTGCTGAACACATGCCTAGTTGAAGATGCGCATTCTTAGTTAGAGCGTTTTCATGTGGGTTGAACGGGGGTGTAAGTTACAAGGTGGCCCTCGTGAATCTGAATTTGATTGCTCGAATTGTGGCAAAAACACACATCTTTTCCTTGTTATACTACAATCCTCCTTCATTCACCAAACGCTAATGCTCCAACTACATTGACCAGCCTCTCCAGAACCATCACAAATCTGCAGGCTCTCCCACGGAAAGCCCAACGATTCTAACACACATTGTGAAAGTGCTGTGAATTCAGACAGGTATGACCTGCTCCACTCTACTCGCTCGTGATGTGTCTTTGTAAAAGTAACAACACCCATGTGGTGATAGCTGGGGTAAGCAGAATTAATTTTATTTGCTTTTGCGTAATAACTCAAAATTTTGGGAAAATTGCCTACAATTACGTGTGATAATGCAAAATACAATTCCGTTATTTAACGCTATACTTTCGCACAAATCTGCCTCGATCTGTTGCGTGGGGACGCATTTTGAGCTAAAAATAGTGCAAAAAACCTTATTGCCGCAAACAACATCTACTAGCATTCTGGTTGTTCGTGTTGTTCATGTGCTACATTTTTTATGTTAATGGTGTCATTTTGAGAATTTTGCATAACAAGCGTAACACAAAATTCCTGAATTTACATGAATTGCATCAGCTTGATTAAAATTTCACCCGGGCCTAGCTATAGCGCTAAATAAAAACCAGCGGGTCTACAAACTTCTACTTTTATTTGACAGAGCCCCTTCTTGAGTAGTAGGTGCCGGTCCCTCGCTTCAAGGCCCTTTTTCTATCTCCATTGTGGGAACGCCTCATTCCTTCTTGTTGTCAAACGGGAATTCCTCAGTGTAGATACTGTCTGGGCACCTATTATTAACAGCATTGTGGCTCTGGAAACACAATGAGGTCAGCTGGCGCTGTCTTGGGACAGTATGTGGGAAAGAGGACTGCGCCTTGTGGAAACCCCAAGAGAGGAAGGGCTTGCGTGTGTGCAGGAAGGGCTCGGCATTGTTGCCTCACAGATGGCACTATTTTTAGTGATCCTTCTCCGGCAACAGAGGATTACTAACACTCGGCCTAGAGCGGTCTTTGCTATTAATAAAAAATATAGCCCATCGCGTTTCATATTAGGCATTCTGCCACACTCTTACAACATTTTTGGGTTGTTGTAACCAATCAATCAATCAGTTTTTTATAAAGCGTGACTACTCACCTGTAAGGGTCTTAAGGCGCTGGGGCTACTAGCCCGGAGCTGAAGGCGGGATGTTAGAGGGTCCCCTCGCTGACTCTCAGCTGGAAGGTGCTCACTAGAAATGCAGTTTACACACTGATCTCTGCAGCAATCTTTAGTGCCAATATCGGCAACACTCCCCATCCCTCCCACAGCAATAACTTTGAGAAATGATCACACAAGACACATTCTTAGTGGAGAAAATTGCTGCAGGTTTATTTGCATAACAAATATGCCAAAATGGTGGATCATCTTACGGGCGATCCCAGTGCAGGCAGCCCCTCGCCGCCTGACCGGCTGATGAGCCAAATTACACCGTGGCCCTAGCCAACCGGTGTTTGTTAGATTTGGGGGAGGGGATAGCCCCTCCCACCGGTGGACCGCCAGTCCAAGCCCCTTACTCACGCCCCACCCAGCTAAGGGGGGCGCAGCGTTGCAGGCAACCCCCGGTTGCTCAGGTCCACAACCGCCCGTAGGACTAACGGGGCGCCGTCGCTCCTCCAGGGTCCAACACGAGGACCTCCCTAGGACTATTTGGCTTTAGCACCCTTACTGTGCTCCTGCAGAGGGTACCCTTCTGTACCTTACAGCCTCTGGATCGCCCTGTAACTCCGCCTGCAACACAAAATAATAAGTTAGATAAACACACGCCCCCCCTGTCCCGCCTGTACGCCGGGTAAGCGGTAGGGAGGGAAACGGCGTCAAGGCAGCATAAAAAGAGGGCGAACAGTGGGCGGGAGAGGTATATGTACCTCTCCCCCGCCCCCTCCTGCCAGGAAGTGATGCGGGCATGGGGGACCCTCGAGGGTCCCAAACACTGGGAGGCTGACTCGTGTGCCATCCTGTGGCAATAAGGGGGGGCCGCCCTCTTAGGAGGGCCCCCTTCGTGGGCCGGGCCAGCCCTGCAGAACACTCGGTTGGTTGTTTTCATGTTTCCAAACCGGTCTTCGGGCGGGAATACCACCGTGTTTGACCTCTAACTGAGTTGGGGGATGTGTGAGGTGAGCAGATGGCGCCGCCACCAGTTTTTGTTGGATGTGCTGTGTCCACCTACCTCTACTTAAGGCCCTTACTGCTTAATTCAAAGGGACAGAAAATACCGTGGCTGGAGCTGTCGGGAAGAAAGCTCATGTTTCTCCTGTGGGGTGTCGTCCCCCAGCGAGCACTGGACTCTCCTCTTCTCCAGGCTTGAAAAGGTCTCCGAAGGTCTTGCTGAAATCTTCAAGGAAGATGTCCAGATGGCTGACCTGCTGCGGTTTAGAGAACTTACATTACCCTGCAGGTGAGTCATTTGTTTAAACATAAAAAAATTAAAAAAATAAGTATAGAGGATATGTTTTCTTGGGATCCTGCCGTCAGCGCTGCCAAACGCTAGCGTTGCCTATAATGCCCAGGCTGCCTAGTTTTTATCACACCTCACTTGTCTCCCACCGCCCTATGCTTCCTGTCTCTTAAACTCACTCTTGCAGATTCTTTTTCACCCCTGCTTTCTCCCCTTCTCACTGTTTTCTTGTCTTTCTTTTCCTCATTCGGTCTCCATTTTCTTCCTTCCCCTCTCTTTCTCGGAGTGAAAATCTGATAAAAGAAATCTCACGTTCGCCAAAAATGAGTGTTGGTATTCACCCCCTGCATGCATTATCACCAGGCTCTGGACTGTGCCAGAACTTTCTGTGCCTTTATTCCCCTCATGGAGCATTTGTTTTAACCCTCAGACCATATCCCTGAAAATGCAAGCACAAGCAAGTATTGCTTCAAAGAGCTCTCTCTCGTGTCTCCCCAGAGGATCTGAGATGCCAGCCCCCCCTAGCCCCACCCACTGCCAGCCACGCTGTGTCCTATGGCTGTATTCTGCACCCGGACTCAGTCGTAAGATACATTTATCGCTGCCCTCTCTTCCTCATTGTGATGCATGAAACGGGCACTTGCATCCTTCCTGCTGTGCTCTCGAGCACAGGCGCGAGGGCTAGATGCAATAAAGAGGCAAACAAGGAAACAATCACCACGATATGATATTTTATGATTATCATGTGTAACTCGGCCCCTGGAAGCAAGAGGAGATAATAAACATGCTTTGAAGTATGATATCTTGGGGCATATCAGCAAGGGCATTATCGGCGCTTTAGCGGCACTTTTTCTTAACGCCCTATCAGCATGGACAAGTTACCGCGTGTTTCCATGCATTTTCGCCATTTCCCTGAACGCCCAGCTGAGCATCTCTAATGAGATGCAAAGTGGGCGTTCTTCCCCCAAATAACGGGAGAAATGTCGCTAAGCGACATTTCTCTTATTATCTAGTTTCACGCTAACCTGCAGAGCAATAAGAAAAGTACCGCTAACCGTGGTTATCGCTACTTTTCTTACGCCTGCTTTTAATCTGACTTAGCCATTATATCCCACGGAAGGTGGATATAATGGTTAAGTCTGTCCTGCCCTATCACAAACATTTGGCAATCATTGTGCGATTATTGCTGGTTTTCCAGCGAAAAGCGTACAATATGTAGCTATCGCTGGTATTTCTATCGCTTTTGAGATAAGCGTCGATGATGGCGCACTATCTCAGCATTAGAAACCAGCGATAGCCAGCGATAATTATCCTAGCGCTAAGTGCGCTTAGCCATAATTATCGCTGGTTGTTGGTGATATGCTCCTTTATGCACATGAGGTTTGTCTTCATGTCCCTTCGCATGCCGGAAGTGGATGTTCCCAGGGCTTTAAGTGGGATGAAAAAACTGAGGGTCTCTCAAAAGGGCGTGGTCAATGTAATTAAGAGCGTGGCTTAAAACACGTAAGCTAAAAATCTGTGTTTATCACAGTGTGCCGCCCGACTTGTATTTTGCTGTTCCTGTCATTGCGTCCAGATATATGATACAACAAGTCACATCATACCTACAAGTCAGGACTATTGGCTTTGTCAATGGCTGCTAGTTGCATAAGATAAATAAGCAGCAACTATGGCGTGTATAGAATATTGAAAACACTTACACTTAAAGCGCTGGTGGTGACACCACGACAATGTTGCTGCTTCTGAGATTCAAAAAGAGAAGGTAAATCCTTAGAGAAAATGACTCTCTTTAAAGGATTTCCCTTCCCCTACAACGCTCACCTGGCATGACGTCGTGCTGTAACTTCTCCACTAATGAGACGAGAGCAGTGTGAGCACCCGCACATGGATGTGCCTGCTGTCCCTGCAGTCCGGAAAAAAACGGACCGTCTGTGCCAGGGTACAAAACAGAGCCCGATAGAGACCCGTTTCGAGGCCCCCTTAAAACAACTGCCGGTGCTCAGACCCGGTGAGACCTGGCCCACTTAAAACCCTGGATGTTCCTTTTTTACGGCAGGGGATGCTCTCGAGACCACCTCAGAAAGGATAGTGATAACAGCTTTAGACCTAAAGCAGTCTAAAAACTAACACATGGAATCCAATTAAACTTTCCATTTATTCCACAGATTATTCTGAGCCTATTCCAGGGGCGCAGCTTCAGGGGGTGTTACACCCCCGTGTGAATGTATTTTCTGGTAAATAGTTTGGTGTAGGTGTTTTCAGTCAGGAATGGTGAGGTTTCTGTCGGATTTCACCAGGAAATGTTCCATACACACTGATAACAAGCATTGGCATAGCCAATAGGTCTCGCTTTTGGGACCTTATAAGTGTTTAGCTATGCAACAGTTGCATAGCTAAATACTTATAAGGTCCCAAAAGCGAGACCTATTGGCTATGCCAATGCTTGTTTCTGTTTATTACTGCTCTGTAGTAATGGCGGTGCACGGGTGCCACCATTACTACATAGAAGTAATAAACAGGAAAAAAATAAAACTGTCTCATGGAGAACATCAAAGCGGCCGCGAAAGTGAAAGTGATCGCGATCAAACATCAAAAGTGGCCATGCGGCCGTGAAAGTGAGGCGCGCGCGCCTGCGCACATGCACTGTAGCTCTAGGCTACAGTGCTAGCACTTTTTTGAGCCCTCACAAAAAGTCTCGCCAGTCCAGCGCATGCGCTGGGTCAGGCGAGACCTAAAAAAGGACCACACATTCTCCCTCTGTTCAAAAAGTCTTCAGAATGTTGGTTATTTTACAAATGATTGTATTTTCTCTCACTTCGTACCCCTACCAATCGACATTTGTGTCCCTTTGCACTGTCCCTTTAGCCCCTCTCATGCACCCTGCTCGTCCTATAATGTGTTTTAATATTATATGACAGAGCAATTGTTGGAAATTCTGAACCTCACCTCCCCAATCTTACTGACCAAGCTACGTCCCTGTCACATTCATTTGTCTAACACCTGCTTTTGTGAATTTAGTGGAGGCACAAACTCCCAGATTGAGTTGGCTGGGGTTTATAACACAGAATAAGGATACAAAGTGGACACACTCAGAAGTGAGGTGGCGCGTCATTCACACAATTACAAAAACCCATTGTCATCTTATCCTGATTTGAAGAGCACCTACACAGACTGCTTGATGGAGCAGGGGCTGTTGGTGTCAGAACATTAGACCACCCTATTTAGAGTGGACGGTCTGAAATTCTCTCTTTTTTCTGTTGTGGACCACCAGGGACTGTCTTCCACCACCGTGACGGACGGGTCCCACCCAACAATAAATCAGGACCTAGGTTTTACACGGTGAATGATACCGGAGAACCACTTGGAAACCCAACACAAGATCCTCAGTTAAGCCCCCATCCAGTTATAAACTTGAGAGGATGGCACCGATACCTGTAAGGGGTGAGGAATCCTTTGAATGAAGATCTAGATAGAGAATGCACCAACACGCATGGCCGTTCTCTACACTGTTCCTCACCAAACAGCGGCTGCTCTTTAAGGAGATTTCGAATACGGAGCGAAAGTTTTGAAACCAAAGGCCTATAGTCCATACTCCGTCTGTACGGCTAAACCAAGTGTGCCTGAGATATGCTCTGTCTAGGAAGGCCACATCTAGCCTGGATTTCCGCGATTTCCATATCAGCTAAATACACATACAATGACTCTAGTTGTAACTCCCTTGCATATCAGTGGTTATCCTGGAAATCTGTGCGAATCTTGCCGTCTTCTACCTAAACTGGACAACCATTACCGAAACACCTACACACTCAGGATAAAAAGTCACATACACATAACTGTATCCCTCAAAATTCCCTTAAAGCAATTATGATTGTTTTAATTAATCTTTCCTCTATAAGGAGTGAACCTATGACACGTGAGCCAGCATTCAACATGGTGGTTCAGGTTTCTCTTTTTGAATCTCTCAAGTTTAGGTTCATTCTTTGTTGCTGGAAAGTCTCCAATACATTTCTTACACCAAAGTCTGCACCTTTACATAACATAACGTGTATATTTGAAAAGCCCAAGTTCACCCAAGGGTATCTTGGTGCTGAATAACAGATGTGTTTTTGTTACCCAACTCACTGGTGCTCATTTTATCGACCTCAGAAGGATGAAAGGCTGCGGGGACCTGCCCTGTTTTAAACCTGTGATCATGAGGTCGAACTCAGGTTCCTGCAGTAGACGCATTAGTCCACTACGCCTTCATACACATTTGTAACCCTTTTTGGAAGCAAAAATGTGGAACTTGACAAAATGGGAGCATAAAAGTCAGATGGTCACACTCTGCCACCAGATGCCCAGGATAGGTGGTGTATGTGCATATGTACGTATATGATATTTCTATTGCGTGAACCCAGCCAAAAGGCAGCAGAGCAATGTACATAGTCAAAGACGAGTGTAAAACCAACAGGTAAGAGGAGATGGAGCTGGGCTGAGGATGGGTAATGTACTGTGATGTAGTGATGCCTAACTTCACCTCCTGGCTCTCTGTCTCAGCTCTCTTTCTCCTTCACTATGACCTTCTATGACCCGGACATGAAACACACCACAACTATAGTGGGGAAAGGGGCGGATGACTAAAGGCATCTGTGGGTTTCATATACATACAACTGTTATGTTTCTGTGTTGTTGAAATGGAGCAATGCCCAGACTATCCTGACTTCCTGTCCCCTGCAACAGGGTCACGACCCGTGCCCTGCGGCCATCTTGGAGCACAGATCTCTGCGTACTATCAAGACTTTTTGGCCTCCCTGAGTGATCTCTTATTGCTTCTTCCAGAGGAGGGCAGTGTCCTGGTAACCTCACCAACATCCCCAGGTTCGGGAACAATACCAGGAGCATTGTGAATGGGAGGCAGCATGGAGACAGGGACCCCAAGAAGAGAAACCTTATTATACAGCATGTACTTGAAGAAGAGAAAGGTTGGGCATGTCGATGACACGCCATGCACATATTTTCCTTTCCGGCTCTCTATTTTCCTTCACTAGGATATGGTTATACTTCAGTTATGGATATTGTAGCTGCCTATGAAGCTCATTTGCCCCTGGTTATCCAGAAGGAAGCACACAAAGGTAACTGCAGCACAAGTGAACGAGACCTCACTTCTTAGTGGTTGTACAGTAATCATATATGATAGGCCAGGGTTATCTGCCCAGAGCAGCTGCTTTCCTCCTTTCCTGTAATGCCGGCCATGAGTGTTCCAACAAAGGATGCACTTGATAACTTGAGACAGGGCTGTGGAGCCTTCCCAGTAATTTCCATCCCTCTCCTCCTCAGCTTCCTGCTTTGAATCAGAATAAAAAGCACATAATTTTACTGAAAGAATGTTTTAAATGATATCTAAAGTGAAAATGCAGCATCCACAATGCTCTCTGCACGCTCGCGGCCAATGTCACTGCCAGACAAGATGTCTCTGTGCCGCTCCTATCCGTGAATGAAACAAAATGGACGCCAGCGTTCACACTGCAATAGTTATTGAGATGAACAGATGGGGAAGAATCAGTTTGCTGTCTGCAGGCTTACTTGCTTCCTTCCAACAACGCTGTTCCACTCAACACTAAAACATATTTGCAAACCAAATAAATCAGAACAAACATAAGCAAAGCCAATAGGTCTTGGCTCTACCAGGCTGCACTATAGTCTTTGCCAATGCTTTTTGGATTGATATGAGCATGCGTGATGATACCTGGACAGGCTGTGCCCGTTCCAAGATGGCCACCAAAGCGGGCACATGCGTCATGATGCACACATGGGCACACATGAATCACGACCCACAGTGGACATTCATGTATTTTTAATGTACCATTTTAACATGCAGTATGGCCATGTTAGAATGGAAAATTAAAAATCAAAAAGTTCAGACGCCCAAACTCTGGGGAGCACTAGACCCACCCACACTGCAGGATTGAAAGGGGGATGGACCTCTACATGGCAGCTGAAAAAGTGACATAAGGCTCGAGGGTGCCCGAGGAAATTTGTTAAGATATGGGGTTCCTGGATGCGTCACTATGGGATTGAACTTGGGGAAGGGGGCAATCAACTCCAAGCAGCGCAAACACACGAAAACTGACAAGGGGAGAAACTGGTCTCGCCTGCCACACCTGCTCTATTTGATCTGTAAATGTAGATTAAAAAGTGTTAAACATCGTTTCCATGTACTGATGCTTACATTATGTATGTACAATATTCTGGAACTGTTGAACATAAGAAAAACAAATATTAAATTTAAAAAAACGAAAAGTTGGGGAGCACAAAAAATTGAAACAAGTAGCCTGGTAGAACTTTGCAGCTACCTTTGCAAAAATAAGAAATATTAAAAACAATTCAAAAGCACAAATGTGGAAACAGCCTCAAGCCCCTATGCTGAACTTATGGTGGGGAAAAGTATGGAACCTATACGCCATGGAGAAGCTTACAGCTATACCCTGGGACACGGTGGCTAAATTTGACGCAACACTGCGTCCTTCCACCACGCACATATGTTGACAAAAAAGAATAGGGGGCATACGTCTTACATGTCTAAAACATTGAGGGTCTCAGAATCAGAGAGTGACCCACCATGACCTAAATTTCTCTTGGGACTATCCTCAATACGATGCTAAATGACTCCATCCTAGAATTTTGTTTCACTTGTACTGCTGAATGGCATGCGTTTTTCTTTTTTTTTTTAACATATGTGCAACTTGAGGTGGGGCATAGGGGCTGTTGTGTCTTTAAGAGCGATGTTGGTCTTCCCCTGCTTCATCTCTTTGTAGAATTCTGGGAAGTCGCGAGTGCCTAATCCTCCTGTTCTTTTGTCTTCTCCAATACTTATAATGATGCTTAAATGTGTGTCCTGTTTGTCTCTACCAAAATGGTAAATAAGCTTGTTAAAAAAAAGCAAACACAATAAGATGACGGACGGATTGCTGAAACTTTTCAGACATCACCCCGAGTCACAGATCTGAGTTGAATCCATCATCGTTCGTCTGCTCACTAAGCCACCCCAGTTTGGACCCAGCCATACACTGGGTGAGTGTTTGAAAAGTTTCAAGACTCCGTCCATCATTTTGTTTTGTAATGTTGCTATGTGCGCCCTAAGTGGCTAAGGGTATGCCCAGACGTTGGTGCTTTGCTCATTGCGAAACTGGATTCAAGCTAGCCTTGCTGATGAGGGATGATACCCTGAAACCGGTCCCAGGATGCTTGTTTCCGGTCCAGGGAGGACCTGGCTTGGCGATTGGGGCTGAACTGTTCCCATGAGGAGCTGCGTTAAGACTGATTTGCATATGGCTGGGTCCAAACTGGGGTGACGGGATGAGTAAAATAACGATGGATTAAACCTAGATCTGTGAATGGTGGTGAGTGTTGGAAAAGTTTCAACACTCAGTCCATCATTTTGTTTTGTGATGTTGTCAAACAAAAATAATTCAAACTTGGGGTGCAGAGTGAGAACAGAGCAAAAACAAGAATGTGTAGAGAGCAGGGGAGACATTTGAACAACTGTAGATGCACCCCCATGGAGTGCTTAATGGTAACAAAAAAAGTCCCTTAAAGGTAGGACTGGAAGGATACAACTAATCCTATCAGAACACTGAGAGACCTAAATGCTCCTGAGCAGGATAAACAGGAATAGGGTGGACACTATCAAAACAATACCAGAATAACTGAGTTTGGCTACAAAGCTATCCAATCATGAGCAATGGACTGACCCAAACCCATTCTAAGTATATTGGAAACAATAGGTCAGCCTGGAGACAGCTGAGGCTGTCTGTAGCTAAGCCCTAACAATTGTAGGTACGTCACTTTATGCCAGGTGTACCACATCCCAGGTTGCCTCGCAGTGCTGCACCATGGCCCATTCTTTTTGTTGTGCTGATTTAAGAATCGCACACAACGCAGAGTCTTGGTTCAAGGATTTAATGAAAGTTTGTTTCTTCCATATTCATAAGGCAGGACCGCTTCTGTGAATCCTTGTGACCACCTGAAAACGTACACATGGAGGGCTGAAAATGAGAGCAGGCCTCCATCTCCTCATCAGCAACCACAACATGTGGGTATTATAACCCAGCAGTGATCCTTGGGACTTATGGTGGAACCCTAGATGACTACAGAGCCCATTTGCACAGAAGAATCTTCCCCCATGAGCACTGAGTGTGAGAATGACTAGTGATTTACAAGGGCAGTCTGCAACCTTTCTATGCTTTGCAATCATTAGAGTACATTCAGTCAATTACTTTCCTTGATAATCACATGGAAGAGGAGAAAACCTTTTGCCAACCCCTTTCCCTTGCCATTGGCAAAGAATCTCAGCATTGACTTTGCAAGTTTCAAAGACATTAGTGACTCACAGTGTTGCTTGAATGAACTACGGCCAGAGCTGTCGACTTTGGAGCTGGGGAACCAGGTTCGAACCTCGGCGGTGGCTCAGCTTCCTGTGATTCTGGGCAAATCACGTAATCTCCCCGTGCCTACCAAAACAAGCATCTGCAATGCAATAGGTCTCACATTTACTAAAGTTTGAGTTATTGGCATTGTAAATGACAATGACTTTTATTTCTGTTTTGGTTTTTAAAACATAAATAAAAGGCATTGTTATTTACAATGCCAATAGCTTAAACTCTTGCAAATGCGAGACATATTGCTTCGCTGAGTTACCCCCTTCTGTCTCCAATGGCCTCTGAAGAGCTCCCCATTTGCCGCGAGTTAAATAAACAAGCCGGTGGTCACAACTGCGCACAAGAGACCCTCTTGCCCTCCTGCAGTATGAGGAACTCATAAGAAATAGTGCTTACAGACTAAAGAAGACGTACCGTGTAACAACCGAAGAAAAAGGGCCAGTCCTCACGGGTGGTTACAAATGAAGACAAGGCGGTACTAAGGATGGACGAACAAGCCTAATAACGAATCAGACGCCAGCATTTACAAAGGACAATGACACAAGCCAATGACAAATATGGGCGGAGAGTGGGCGGGGCTTCAAGTACATACTCCAATACAGCATGGCTCGCAGAGCAGCACATGCACTGCCCAGGCTCGACCTAAAAATGAATGTGTTCTTGTGTAACGTAACTGGTGCTCATGTAAAGCGCTTTAATACCTTCAAGTCGAGTTTGTGCCATATAACACTGCAAAAAAAAAATTTTGGGTTTTCACCTCTTAGTTCACTGTAGGCTTTGTGAGGGTGAGAAACTGTTAATGCTCTGAAGTGAGTACCATACAAATTGCATAACAGTTATCTAAATTAAATAGTATGAATTACAAAACGTGACCTAGTACTGGGTCCACAGGGTTTGATGGTGTCTGTGTTTCAAGACCCACAAAATAATGAGGGTATTAAAGCTGCGGACAAAAATGGGGGTGGGTGGAGTGCAGTTGTGAGTTGCCTCCCATGTTTCTGTGCACTACTGTCTCTTTCTTACAATATGTAGGAGGCAGAAGTGGAGGTTGTGGATAGGTGCCTAAAATAGTGGAAGCCTAAGGTGGAAGGACATGCTCTTGGAGGAGCCAACGTCTCTGTGCAAATTTGTGGTGTATTATATTGTAAATGCATTTACATAGCACTTCTTACCCCTGACAAGGCCACAGAGTATATTTATTTAAGAAGGAAGTAAATAAGAAGGCAGAGACAAGCAACAAAGCAGGGGCTTTTAGAGATGAGTTAGAACAAGCATTGGCAAAGCCAATAAGTATAGGCGTTATGAGGCTGATGCTTTTTGGGACCGTACTCATCAAAAGGCATTAGAGGTGGGTCGCGTCCATGCACTAGCTGAGCCCTGAAAATGTTTGGCATGTAGACTGTGCAATAAACACATATAGTAATATGATAAAAACTCTTCAAAATTAAAATAAAGTGAGTTTCATTAATATACAGAAGCATTTCAACATAGTACATTAGATTATATCACTGCATTGACAGGCATTTATTAAAAGTGATTTTTTTTTTAACCTGAACCTAAAAAAATATTCACATTCACCAGTCCTGACCTGCCATTAGTGAATAAAGAGCCATCACTTGTCATATATATCCTGTAAGTGGCCTAGATTCTCACATGGAGCAACCTTCTAGTCTTTTTAAATCATAAACTAGAGAGGTGTTTGTAAAGCACACATCCATAGCTCACACATTTCAAAGTGCTCTCCGATGCAATAACGAAAAAAAATGACGTCCGGTGAAATAAAATATTTGCCTAGGATCACACAGTTTAGTGAAGCAGACAAGCCAGGAAAATGCCTAGGTTTTCTGATTTCACATTGCACCACTCAGCCACTAGATGGGTATCTATTTCCCTCCTCTTTTTTACATCAAAATCTTTTTTTAATTCTCGGTGCATTAGATCAGAGCGTGGGTGTCTGGAAAAGCCACATCAATGGTCTGCTCGTTTTAGGCTCAAGTGTCCAAGAGGACATCAAACTACGTCAGAGCCAGGCAGCTGGCTCAAGCCTGGCTCTAGGTTTGAGTGGCTCGCTAACCTCAATTCGCATGCTCACAAATGACCGACAATATGGGAATGAGTGTTCCAATTATGAGAAGCCATTCCAAGATGGCTACCGATGCGCACAAATATAGAACGATGCATTGGGATAACACTGGGATAGTCATGTTAGAACACTAAATTAAAAAGTAATGAGCCAAGTAAGCCATGGAAGAATACAGGGGCATATCAGCAAGGCGGCGATAGAAAATTATCACCGCTTTTGCGGCCGTTTTCGGCCGAAAAGCAGCGATAATTTTATCGCCTAATTAGCAAGGTCACGCTAACGCGTGAAACCTTGCTTTAGCATGGGGATTCTTTACGCCCAGCTTTGCATCTCTAATGAGATGCAAAGTGGGCGTTCCTGACCTAACATGACAGGAGAAATGTCGCTAAGCGACATTTCTCCTATCATCAAGCCCCACGCTATGAAGCATAGTGGCAAGAAAAGTAGCGATAACCCCTGTTATCGCTACTTTCCTTACGCCTGCTTCAGGACTGATTTAGCCATGATATCCTATGGACGGTGGATATCATGGCTAGTTTGGGAGGCCCTATCAACAAGCTAACGCCACATTTCATGAGATTATCGCTGGGTTTCCAGCGATAATCTCACGTTAGGCAGTTAGTGATAGGATTTTTATTGCTTTTGAGATAAGCGTTGCTAATAGCACGCTATCTCAGCGATAAAAATCCACGCTAACCGGCGATAATTATCCTAGCGCTAAGTGCGCTTAGCGATAATTATCGCCGGTTGTTGCAGATATGCCCCACAGTTCCTTCCTATCAGAAAACCGTGAAATGTAAATCCTCCTGGGTAGGACAAACACAGGTATATGGAGAAAAGCGTTTGATTCAGGAGCAAAGACGTGCGATTGACAACAAAGCTATCAAATCACGAGCAAGGCTCAAACCCCCACTTAGCATATGTTCTGTATTAAAAACAATAGGTCTTACCAACAAACAGATAGCTAAAGCTGTCTGTCACCGAGACCTTAAAAGAGGGGTGGGGGGGAGGAACACACAGCAATTTGTCAGGAAAAGCTAGATAGCAAATGAACAAGTAAGATGCGTCTGCACTGTGGGAGAACATTAGCCCAGGGGCTTAGTGCCTTTTTTTGCATACATCATTATGGGATTATGGTAATTGTGTTATTTCTGAGTTTCAGCGTGCCTCGCTGATGGTGTGCACTGAAAGCAACACAGCATTAGCTCCTCTTGCCTTTCTTATGCCGAGTGCACAGTTTCAGCCCTGCAGCTTTTATGGCTATGAACTCTTTTCTCCTCTGGGTGCTGTCATGGGACCATCAATAGGGTTTTACAATGACCTTTTTACTGAAATTGAGTCTGTGCATGTCTAGGGTGCTAAGGAAAGGAGAGGGGAAGAGCAGCAAGGAGGAAGACTGGGGGTGGCTGGAATGTGAGAGGCAACGATTTACATGAATCATTTCTAAATAGTTTCACACTACATGGTTCTCCTACATTTACTAGCTCCTGAAAGGGAGCCACATTATTGGCCACAGCTATAACGGTGCACGCCATTAACGCAGCCATCATCGTTCAGTAACCCCCCGCTCAGAAGAGGATTGAAGACACTCTATGCTGTGCATGTCCCATGATGTCAGTGTGACCTGTGCAAGCACAGCATGGCTAGGCTAGAATTGCTGCTGCTTCCTGATACTACAGCCCAAATCCACCTGTGAGGGCCACATGCACATTGCCATACAAACAGTGGGCCCGATTCACAGAACTAACTTGAGACAAAATCCTAAACTTACTACCATTTTGGTATTCACAGAAGGCACTTACTCATTTTGGTATTCACAGAAGGCACTTACTCATGTCGGTATTCACAGAAGTTAGGAGTCCTAACTTTACTACTCCTACACTGAGAAAAATCCAAACTTTAAGACTTTCGGTATTCACAGAAGGCATTTAGGAGTCCTAACGTTTGGACTCCTAACTTCTGTGAATACCGAAATGAGTAAGTGCCTTCTGTGAATACCAAAATGGTGGTAAGTTTAGGATTTTGTCTTAAGTTAGTTCTGTGAATCGGGCCCAGTGGGAGGTTGATCCAACTTGGGCACAGATGCACCACATAGCTATTATTTTTCCCAACACCACTTCCCAGCAAGAAGAACCACACATGCATATCCACACTCTAAGCAATGGGCATGTCACTCAAACCAGAAGATGCGTAAACCATTTGCAAAGCCATGCGGCCTTTAGCATCGAAATCATGCACCCATAGCATAATGACTTAGACATTGCCGCCTAACCGAGAATGCGACCAAAACACAACATCCCTGAGATAATATCACAGGCTGACTCGGATACTGGTCTGTGACGGTAGCCATGGGGAAAGACACTGGACTGCAGATCAGGCCATACCAATGGCAAACTAGGCGCTATATAATTGTCAATAAGATTGTTCATAGGCCTAATTGAACACTGCATGCTGCCACTCTGTATTTAAAGGAATTCAATCAGTGCCTTTTTCTCTCTCGAAAATGTGGGTATTTACAGAGCTCATATCCTGAAGTTTGGAGAAAAATGGTTGAATTTCTAAAATATATTTAATATATATTGAGTGATGATTCATGAGGCACTGGGGAGACTTATTACCCTGATGCCAGGGTAACCGCAGCTTTGGCTGTCATGTATTACCCATGTAGACGGTCCAAAATGAAGCAGCCTTTTTCACATTATTGATGGCAACCCAGCCTGATGTACTGAGGTGGTCACTGTGGGTAATCTTACATGGGGTAGCTCTTATGTCAGAAAAGGTTGTAGACACCTGCTCTGGGCTCACTGTAGCAGCTGGAATGCAGCTTGCTGGAGCCATGTTGATGCAGACACAAATAACTCAGAGCAGGAATGGGAAGCTGCAGCACCCAGTGGGTAGATGGCTGCTGTGGTCTGGATCAAGGCTACTAGATAGAATTGGGACCAGAGTCATCCGGGTGGTATGTGAGGAAGGTTATGAGGGGCGGAAGGGAGGGTCAGTCGCTGTGGTCAAGGTAGCTGCCACTGCTATTCCCTCAAAATATAAAACTTCTTTATTACAAGGCTCATAGCTTAAATGTTCCAGAGAACAGGTTAGGTAAGTTTGATAAAACAAGCCTTCTACCAAATCTATGCCAGGCTGGTGTCATGACCAAAAAAAAAGTTACGTTTGGGATGAAAATTGGCAGGTAGAAAAGCTACCACTTCATTGACACATGATGTTCTGGGTTTTCTTCAAGCCTGAGGACGGGAGGGTGATGTGGGGCAGAGCTGGTCAGCCATGTGCTGCTAGGGCAGTAAGCTGCCAACCTTGTCTAGTCTAGTCTTTAAACGTGTAAGGTGCAAATTTGACTAGTCATTACCCAACTATGGTTCTCATGACTAAAATGCTTCTGCCTATGGAGGCATGGGAAGAGTTTGGGGTGTGAACTCCTTTTTAAAAATGGCTTCTTTTAACCTCAGAGGATTTAGTGAATTCTCGGCCTTTCAAATGCTGCTTCGGTTCTGGCCCTATCGCTATCTTTCACTGGTGTTGCAATTGTTCTTGCGCTCATTCGACTAAGTGCACATTTTTATCTAGTGCCCAAGCTTACTGTCACGCCTCAATCACTAAGGTATAGGGAAATGTCTAGAACACCCTGGGCCGGATTTACCAATTTCTCACGCAGCGCAGTGTAGCAGCCGCAAATGCTGTGCTGCGCGAGAGCATCAAATTCACTGAAATATGGCCCTCTCCACACCTCTCCCCAGCACCAGCGCTGAATTAGCTGAAATGCGCCACGGAGACACCTTTGCGCCATAGTGCAAGGGTGTCTCCGTGAGTCAAGCATAGGTTTTGTACTGGAAGGAACTCTTCCAGTACAAAATACTATGCTTAGATTAATTTTAACATGTTCCCCACTTTGTATGTGCGCTTTACAGTGCAGCACACATGCGAAGTCAGAAAAGAAAGGAGAAAAAAAGCATTTCTCCTTGATAGCGCCTGGTTGAAGAGTGCGCTATTTTCTGATGTTAAACCCTGTCTACTTTATTTAGTAAATTGGGTTTAGCATCAGAAACCTTGGGTGGTTGCATGGGAATCCCCATGCAGCACCCATGGTACGTCCCCTTGGCGCTAAGTAGTGCAAAGCAGCGCATATGCAGCTACGTGTTACTTTCACGTTATTCTCCAGCGCTAAACAAGTTTAGTGCTGGAAACAAAATCGGACAAAAAGATTTTGCACCGATTTCTGTCACTTTTGTGAAGCAAACATGGTGTAAAATCTTAGTAAATCTGGTTCCCTATCTGCAACACATCATCAGAACCTGAATCAGACTTCGGTCTGAATGCCACCCATGAAACCACGTGCAACTGCACCAGGCCTCCAAAGCTTCTACGAGCCATTCAGTGGAGGACTGGGCATAACATTACCATGCGATGCGTGCCAAGACTGATATGTAAATACATGTGCTAGTGAGGTTTGCCAGGCAGAGAACGTCATCAATATAAACCTATGCATTATTTCTCAAAACAGAGCAATATTTCCCTCTTTCTGAGACCCATCAGATCTTCAGACAGCCAAGGATCTGCTTGACGGGCTCTTCTCCAAGGTATTACACAGTGAGCTCGTGTCATTGGATAAAGAGTAAAAGACAGGGAGTGTAAGTAGGGGCTAAAAGTTGCTAGAAATAAACGTGACAAGTAAAATCAATGAGAAGTAAAATGTTCACATTGTCAAGTAGGAGTTGCGCTTCCAATTGCCTAAGGGTTAATTTTGGTGGTATAAAGTATCTGCATGACTATGACGTTACCAGTTTTCCACTGGATATGGCAGGGTCACTTGTGGGTTCAGTGCATGCCCGACCACACCATTAAAAGCTACAGTGATTCCTAGGATAAGAAGCGTACCGTAGACTTTAGCTGAGACTGACTGGCGTTCACCAATGTTATCCGTTCACTGGCGCGTGTCCCACTAGTCTTAGTTTAGAGAAATGTGTCCTATGTTGGAGAGCTGAGAGGATGAAGTGAGAGAAGTCAACGGTGGCCGGGAGAGCCCAGTACTCACCGCTCCTTCTGTGGAAATTAAAACACAGCCTGATCAGGCTGACTTACCTTTTTCACTGGCAGAATAATTCATCAGTGGTGGCTCCTATGGCGGAGGAGCGTCGCCCACTGCTTTCAAGCAGTGCAGAAGCAAAAACATAAAATGGTAATAACTTCCAGTTAGGGCCGCCTAGTCTTGCCTAATGGTAGAAACCGCCCTGCAGGGCAGTGGAGGAGTGGTTTGCCCACTCCTAAGTGCGCAGTGACTGCTTGATCGGCCCTCTCGGGCTGCCCAAACCTATCACGCTCACTTTCCAACTTCTCCATGGAGGCTGCATTACAGCCTGCATGGAGAACATCCCCACCCCTCCAACCCCTGGCTGAGCGCCGTGTTTGGCGCATTGTGATTGGCTTTGGGGAGGTAGCCTGGCTGCCTCCTTCCTGTTCCTGAAGTCGGAGGCAGGAGAGCAGGAGCACAGACGTGGGATCTGGCGGCAGCAAGGTAAGTGATTTTATTAATTTTTCTCCCTCCCTCTCTGGGGAGAGGTGAATACTGTCATATGGGATATAATTGGCCATGGAGACCGTTGCAGTAACATTTTCGGCCCTACAACTTCAGTGGTAAACTACTGTACTCACCAGATATCCTCAGCACTGCTGCCACATGTACACATTTAGGGGCATATCAACAAGGTGAGGCAATATAATTATCGGCGCTTTTGCGGCCGTTTTCGGCTGAAAAGCGGCGATAATTTTATCGCCTAATTAGCAAGCTCACGCTGACGCGTGAAAACTTGCGTTAGCGTAGGAATTCCTAACGCCCAGCTTTGCATCTCCAATGAGATGCAAAGTGGGCGTTCCTGACCTGACATGACAGGAGAAATGTCGCTAAGCGACATTTCTCCTATCATCAAGCCTCGCGCTATGCAGCATAGCGGCAAGAAAAGTAGCGATAACCCCTGTTATTGCTACTTTCCTTACGCCTGCTTCAGGACTGACTTAGCCATGATATCCTATGGACGGTGGATATCATGGCTAAGTTTGTGAGTCCCTATCATTAAGCTAACGCCACATTGCATCAGATTATCGCTGGGTTTCCAGCGATAATCACTTCGTTAGGCAGTTAGCGTGAGGATTTTTATCGCTTTTGAGATAAGCGTTGCTAATAGCACGCTATCTCAGCAATAAAACTCCACGCTAGCCGGCGATAATTATTGCCGGTTGTTGCTGATATGCCCCTTAGTGCTTTGTGAAATGTCTTTTCATTTCGAAGGGGCAAGAGACTGACCTGGGCCTGCAGGTGAAATACAGACTCCTCCTGAATGTGCATTACACCACTGAGCAAATAACTGGGGGTTTGCCAAGGTTCAGAAGTGAAAGAGATAGAAGCATTAAAGTTGATGATTGCAAAGGATAGATTGAGGAGGGCCTAATTATACTCAGGATGATGAATGATCAACAAGACAGGACTAGACTCTTTAGACAAGTGTTAATAGATGCTGGGACGAGCAGCTGGAATTTTGTGGTTCCTTGAAATCTTAGCGCTGGGACACTGCGAATGGAGTAACCATGCGCTTTATAAACTTTTTAACATAACATAACAAGTGGGTGGATACCAGCATCAGGCAGCCTTCTAAGATTCTGGTTGATATCGGAGCTGGCTGTCAGACCGATTGTTTACAATGTTTATAGCATGGGGTTTGTGTCAGTCCCCTCCAACCACTGCCTAATTTGGGTCAGCCTCTTTAACCCATTTACTTGAGACTTGTCAGTCACATCCTAGATCAGCCAAGCTATTGACTGTTGCACGCTTCATTTGTTAAAAGAAAAGAAAAATAAAAAATGCCATGGCGCTTCTCAGGAGGACAATGCAACTTGCATTACCAGTTGCTGCTGCCAGCGCTCCCAATTTCAGCACCAACGCAACAACAAACCATCGCAGTCGGACAAGTGTGACAATTCAGACTATTCCAGGCCACCCAAAGCTAAAAGAATAACGTAGGCAGAAGATATTATCATTTTTTCAAAACATATACACTGGTGTTGTGTTCATCTCAAAATTAGACAGACAGTGCCACTATGTGGTTGATTGTCATTAGTGCCAGTGTTGAGAATTAAGTGGTGGTTCTGAGCACCGGAAACCACCAGCTTAAATTGAGCAGGGGATTGTTGCTATCTGGTGTGTCATTTCATCTGTAATGAAGTGCCTGCATTGCAAGGCACAAGAGACTAATGAACATTTTAAAGGTACATATAAGAGTCGCATGTTTTGTCCCCATCATCTCTTTGTTTCAAACATGCATTTTTTTTAAAAAACGATAACAGGCTTTTATTGAATGTTTTAGTCATGACTCAAGTGGAGGCATGACACTAACAAAGCTTTGTAATTGCATTTTGTTTATTACATCAAACAACCATTTTGGGGTCAGGCTGTCTCGAAGTAATAAACAAAGATGAATTAAGATCTGCATAAAATGTATACTTGTACTCTATTATGTGGGCAGTTGATTAGAATATTATGAAGCCAGACAGAAGACTATAATGAAGGCCTTCTTTTCTTTCTAAAACAACCAGTGTTAACACTACCTATTTCAATACTGCCACCACCAATACCAGCAATGCCACCACCCCCATACCGCCATCAATATCACCCATCAGTGTAACCACCAGCGAGTTTACCACCATACCTCACGCTACAAATACCACATCAATAATAACACCACCAACAATAGCACCAGCAATAGCACCGATACCAATACCACTAACATCATCACCACAATAACACAATTGCAAAACCAATACCACCACCAATAACACTAACAATAAAACCAACCAAAACCTCCACCACTAACACTAAAACCACCACCACCACCAGACATTAGCATAACTCCAACAATACCACAAGCACCTCCAGTACCATTCGCAATATGACCACTACCAATACCACACCACCTATTCCACCACTAATACCACTACCAATACTACCACCACCAATACCAACACCTCCTACACCAACACTACAACACCAACACCTCTACAACCACTACTACTGCCACTACCAAGCATTGGCATAACGAATAGGTCTGATTTTAGTGCACTATCACATGGGAAGATTATTTCTGTTGCCTGCATTTGCATGCATTTTCCCACTAAACCAACACTTAATTGAGTGGCGCTGAGGAGGGAGTGACTTCATGCCCTCTGATCCTGAACTGCATCTGGGACCCTCCTTCATCCACCCCCACTCGCTCCTCCACTATAAGATGAAGAGGCTCTGTAGGAGAGCCCGCAGCCCCGGTTTGACTGGGCTGCCACATTGCAGGTTTGGTGCTGCCTCTGGCCGCAAGTGGGATGATTTCCTCCCTCCCTCACTCTTCAGTCATGTGTTGTGTGGCCCTGTGCACTCTCCCGGGGCAATAGCTTTCTTTGGGGCACAGATTGTGGTGAAAGCTGATGGACCTGCTGGTGGGACTTCTAACCATGATTCTTTCTGCTGGACCCGCTGGTGGGACTTCTAATCATGATTCTTTCTGCTGGACCCGCTGGTGAGACTTCTAACCACGATTCTTTCTGCTGGACCCGCTGGTGGGACTTCTAACCATGATTCTTTCTGCTGGACCCCTTGTCGGACGTGGATAGTGGTGATTCGATGGTTGGTGGTCTAAGGGACGGTGGGCCCGCTCTCCTGCTGGCGACCCGCGCTGTGTCTAGAGAGGTGGCCCACCTTTTGCTGGGCTGCAGTATGGCGGTGTGGATGATTTCCAAGCCAAGGAGAGTTGATGTAAAGACACCAGAGAATAGAGGCCCTGAAATCTGGTCTCGGACAATGGGGTAACGCATGGAGGCCGCCAAAATATGACCACTGAATATTAATGGCTAGATGGATAACTGCCTATGTAGCTCCTCCTAAGATGACAGCAGCATTGGTGTCAAAGTTTATTACAAAAGAACAGAATGACAAGTGGAATTCACCATGCAACTCACTATCTTTAATGCATCAATGATGTTGGTAGGAAAAACGTCCGCCCGCTTGTCTTGCCTACTGCATATTTCGTTGGTACAATCTGAATCCCTCTGCAATACTTTGCTTTTGTTTTTAGGTGTTCTCTTGTAAACTACTTCAATGCAGTAGTCACTGTTCTCATATAAAGCAGTCAGATACAATTTGGCTCTTGTATACACAAAATACATTTATTAAACCCGGGTCTGTTGGCTTTGCCAGCGCTTGTTGGCAATGTGATTCGGCTGAGGTTTGGTGGTTCGTGCGAAGTGGAACTTTCTTTGTTTTATTGGCCTTTTCTTAGCCCGGATGATGCCTGCAGACAGCTCCATAGGGGCCTCTTCCTGAGGCCCCTCCCAGGGAATCCTTGCTCAGGTTAGCAGAACACAGAGCCATTTTTAGCACATTATTTATTTAGCCTCTGGATTCCCGCTGCTGCTATATATAGATTCTGAGTTGTTGGCTGCTGTGTGTGTAACCTGCTGAGTGCTGGAGGCTCCCACCTGGGCTGGGAGCTGAGAGCAGCGCTGGAAAACATGGGAAACACCAGCCCCCGACTGCAGTCAGTGCAGCACAAGGGCTGCGTATCTCGGCCAAATCCATTTGTTTTACAAGTAGGGCCTGTCAGTAAATGCTGTGGGACCATTGACCACTACATGAAATATTCCAAAAAGCAGGCGGCGCCTAATTTGACCCAATAAAGTACCAAAGCAGCTAGCACCACATATTGCCCCTGCCATGCTGCCAATGATAGTAACAACACAATTACTAACCACTACCTACAAGTGTGACAATTCGGAGTATTTCAGGCCCCCAAAGCTATAAGAATGGATCAGGTGGCAGGGCATAATAATTTTTAATGTATATTCAATTGATAATTAATTGTTGTTGCGATCATCTCTAAATTAGCCAGAGAACACCACCATGTGGCAGACTGTCATCAGCGCCTGTGTTGACAATTAAGTGCTGGTGCTGAGCACCGGAAACCACCAGCTCAAATTAAGCACTGAAAGCAGGGTATAGAACAGTACACAGGAACACTTCTCCTCCACATCAAGTGATAAATGTAACCATAAAAAAGCAGGCTGTGCTGGGTCATCGCATTGTATTCACCTGCCTTCCCCAACATACCATCCAATTTCCCGGAGTTCCTAATGGCCATTCCAACCCTGCACGTGACCAAGTGGTGACGATTTAGCCCTAGGCCTCCCAAAGACTATAGGTCAGGCCGCGCTACAGTACAACGTTAATTTTGTGTGTGGTGTACAGTGTGCACAAAAGAGCAACCATACATCTATAAGTCACAGCTCATAGAAGTCATCTTTGGTTGCTTTTCTCACTTGCAAGGTAGCGTAATATGTAAGGAGATACATTGGAAGCTGCCCCACCAGAACCTACAATCAGTTCCTCCATCAGTCTCCATGTCAACTCTCACTGGCCCAACTGAGGGCAGAAGAAAGCACAAAAAGTGAACTCCGAGGCAGCCGGACTTCCTTCATGCCCAGTGCTCAGTTACATGCACAGTGAAAGGGACATGTAGGATCGTAGCAGGCCTGCAGGTTAAGTCGAAGGAGCTTATTCACAAGCCCCTTGCGTAGTTAGGACGTCTCTTTTTCGCATATTGAAAGTGACGCACCGCGGCGCAAGGCGCTTGTAAATTAGCCCCTTAGAATGCATGCTCCAAACTTCGGTAACACAATGGTGACTGCCTCAGTGTGGAAGTGTGCACCCTTGAGTCAGCGTCCATCCTGAAACATGCACGGCCCTCACACACCACAGCTCTGCACGTGCGGACTCCCCGAAGTTGTGGAGTACACTGACCTACATAACAACCCCACCTACTGCAAATGCAAAATCTGGGTGCCTGCATACCTGCTTCACTGAATCCACTGACTAGTACGCCACACACAGCATGGCCACCTGCAGTGGACCTCAGCGAAAGGTCAGCGCTAAACTCCCAAACAGTAAAGACACATATGCGGCACAGCACAGTGGGGTAATGCCAAATGATGCCCTCCCTTCAGGATATCAAGAGGGGCCCCTGAGTCTCTTGTATCTCACAAATATGAATTGTTCTTAGGCTGAATGAGGGCCTCCTGAAGGGTTGGGGACCTTCTGCACCGCAGGGCCCAGGTTCGGACTGGGAACCCAAAGCAGCCCTGGCTATTTTGTCAGACAAGCCAACCCTACTCCCACTTTGGAGGTGCAAGTGTGAAGCACTGCTGCTTTTGTTACTGACCCATTAACAAAACCGGTCCCTACAGCTGCAAAACCAGCCCCCATCCTTTCAGCCTCTTGGGGAAATGCCCGATGCCTGGTATGGCCAGTTCGGCCATGGCAGGGGTCCCTGGCACAGCTTCCACAACGACCGAAGGTTGCATGACATTTCCTTATGGTTTCCTGTAGTGCAACAACAGAGCAGTACCTCTACAGCAAACTCCTGAGGCTTCCATTTTAATGTACAATAGAAAGTTCTGATGTTCGTTCCTTTAGAACGCTACATTTACCAATATTACAGTGGCTTCTATTTTAGCTCCCCGAAATAGTCTGCACCTAGGTTTGACCAAACACCTTTTAAAATGCCAACAGCCCATGCCACACTCTGCTGTCTGCCTAATAATATTGGTCAATGTCAGATTTCTTACCACGCTGATCTTAAGGCCTCTATTGTTGGAAAAATTCAATTTACGTCCCTCTGCTTGGAGCTCGATCCCTCGCGTGGACCTGACCATGTCTGCTAGATGTTCGGATTCATGATCATCTTTGAGACCTGCAGTGTGTTCTCCATTTTCTCAAAGCAAGATTGGTCAACAGGGCCTCTGGAATAGATGCCACCATCCTGCAGAAAGTGTAGGGTACCAGAATATCGTCTGATAGAGATATCATGTCCTAGATATCATTTACAAAAATACGCCCAGCGCCACTCACAGATCCACGCACGTGTGTGTGGGCAGGTCTTCGACCTGTAGAGTCTGATCCGTCTAAAGCCAGGTAAAGGCAGCAGATGAGCGATGTCTCTACTCTAAGCTCGCCGAGTTGTTGTTTCCTCTTCTGCCAAGGTGGTAATGTCTTCAGGGTGCAGCTCGCGCTTCCATCATGGTGACGGATGCTATTGTCAGATAATGGTGGCACAGTTTTATTCGTAAAGCTAAACTCATCAGCCAGAGACAGCCATTAAACCTGATCGTAAAAGGAGAGGGGTTGGCAGCTGTCCTAATGGCCGGGCTGTCTGCCATAGGTTAAGTGTGCATTAGCCTTTGGTGGTATTTAAACTTGGCTTTGACAGCGGACACTCCACACTGCGAAGTGTGTGAGTAAGAAATGGCAATCTCTTTTGTCAGAAAGCCACTTCTTCCCTTCGTTAATCCTGAAAGTGCTGATTTTTAAGGGCGTTCCCATTGGGTGTGCATGCTACAGAGGTTTCTCTGTGTTTTCAGCTTCTCTGCATTTTGTTTGCATTTTAAATTATGGTGTGTTTCATATGAATATGCACTCAGAGAGCAGGAACCATGTGGGCATCAGCAGTGCAAGCTTCCTTCACACTCACAAAGCAGGAACTGTGTGAGCATCAGAAGTGCAAGCTTCCTTGTAAATGTAAATGTAATGTAAATGTAATGTAAATACATGTATAGCGCACTACTCACCCGCAAGGGTCTCAAGGCGCTTGTACGAATACCGCTGTGGAACCCATCCTGGCTTTCCCTGTGAGGCGTCCACTCCTGGGCACCCCCAAGGTGGAGGCCAGGCATCCTTAGCGTTGTGGGGGCCGTTGTGGAGATTAAGCAAGCTATTGCCCAGAGTTGCAGAGTGGGACTCCATGATTGGAATGGCACCGAGGCGAGAATTATCAGGTCCGTGGAATTTTTTAGCCCAAGACCCGCCGAGGCGGGGAATTGAACCCTGGTCCCGGGCTAGACCTCTGCATCAGGGTCTGCCGCTCTAATCATTGAGCCACACTTCTCCACTCACAGAGCAGGAACTGTGTGAGCATCAGCATTGCAAGCTTCCTTCACACTCACAGAGCAGGAACCATGTGGGCATCAGCAGTGCAAGCTTCTTTCACACTCACAGAGCAGGAACTATGTGGGCATCAACAGTGCAAGTTTCTCCTGCACACGGGACAGGAGCCAAATAGGCATCGGTGGTACCAGCTTCCCACGTATGCAAGGAACAGGAACTATACTGGCATCAGTAATGCAAGCTTTCCTCGCACCATCAGGAGAGGTGCTGACCATCAGCGGTGCAAGCTTCCTTTAGATATATACAACAGGTAACAAAGGGGCTTCAACATTGCAGGCCACCTCTGCCCCCCAACACACACCAATCTGGAACTGAATGGGCATCAGCAGTGCAAGATTCCTTCATACTCACAGAGCAGGAACCGTGTGGGCATCAGCATTCCTAAAAACGGAACAGGAACCAACGAGGCAACGGTGGTACAAGCTTCACACACATGCAAAGAACAGGAACTAAAATGGCATCAGCAAAGCAAGCTTTCCTCACACTGTCAGACAAGGTGCTAAGCATCAGTGGTGCAAGTTTCATTCAGACATATAAAACAGGTAACAAAGGGGCTTCAGTAGTGTTGCCCCCCCCCTAAACACACACACACACCAATCTGGAACTGAGTGGGCATCAGGAGTGCAAACTTCCCTTGTACACACAGAAAAGGAATTGAATAGGCAATAGAGGTGCAAGCTTCCATATCACACAATGAACAGGAACCTAATAGGCATCAGCAATATAAGATCTGCACACACTCCCAGAACAGAAACTGTCCATCAGTAGTGCAAGCTTCCTTCACACTCACAGAACAGGTACCACATGAGCATCAGCCGTGCAAGCTTCCCCGCACGCACAAAACTAGGGACTGAATGGGCCTCAGCAGTGCACGCTTCCCATGCACAATACAGGCAGAAACAGTAAAAGCTTTCCTCACATACACAGATACCCCGCTGCCTTTTCTCACACTCTCGTCTCACAGTCTTTCACTCAAAATTAGATGCTGTTTGTAACATTCCAATATTTATGCGTATAATAACTGCCTGTCTTTTGTGTGTGGCTTACGTAGGGGCGGTGTGTTTTATAAATGTTCAGGAGAGGTCAGTGTGCCTCTCATCCCCACGCACTTGATGTCCCATGACAAGGCCACACAAATGAAGCGCACCCTAGACTTCTCAGCACCATTTCACTTAACAAAAGACATTGGCACAGATTTACTAGCTTACTCACACAGTGTAGTGCAGCAGCCGCAAATACTGTGCTGTGCGAGAAGGGGAGAGACATATTTACAGAAATATGTCACTCTCCTCTCCCTAGCATCGGTGCAGAAATATGCTAGTGCAAAAGTGTCTCTGTGAGTCTAGCATAGGTTTTGCACTGGAAGTTAACCCTTACAGTTCAAAATACCATGCTTAGACTAACTTGAAACCTTTTCCCACTTTGTATGTGTGCTGTGCAGTGCAGCACACATACAAAGTCGCAAAAGAAAGGAGAAATGAGAGCAGATTTGAAATGGGCGCAATTTTCTCACGCTAAATCCTGTCTACTTTTTAAAGTAAATCGGGTTTAACGTCAAAAACCTTGGGTGGTTGCAAGGAAACACCCATTCACCCCCAATGGTACGCCCCCTTGACGCTAAGTAATGCAAAGCAGCGCTATGTACTACTTTCGAATGTTTTCCAGTGCTAGAAAGTAAATTAGTAAAAAAAGTTTAGCATCGTTAAGCAAACATGGCGTTAAATCTTAGTAAATAGGCTCCAATGTGTGGGAACAAATAAGGCCGCTACCAATTCCTGACAAAATTGCCAAACCGAGATAGGCCAACGGCAGTCAGGGGCAGTGCTCTGGAAAGGAGACACATTTCTTGGGCCCTTCCTCACGATCGCCAACAGCACTAAGGAGGGGAGGGAGCTATGCACAAAACTGCAAACAGGATCTGCTTGTATTTTTTCATGTGGTTCCTGTAGAAGAGACATCCGTGGATTGCTTATCAAGGGGTGCTAGGTGAACACTTGTGTCTCTGCACTCACTTCACTACTTCAACACCTCTCCAGATGACTGTGAGGAAGGGCAGTGCTTGGAACCAGGGTACTCTGTAGGGTTGTGCTTTATGAAGAGGGCTCCTGGTTTATGGCATTTATTTTGTTAGCATTTATGTCTGTATATATCCATATTTGTTTTTATCTCATCAGTGTTTTTCCATAATTATTTTGTGTTTTGAGAATAAGTGAAGCCGTATCTCGTATATTTCCACACTTGTTTACCAGAAAAATGGGCGCTTATAATTTGAAGAGCTGTTGTGTTTTGCCTCTGTCAGGAGCCACATATAATAAGCTAAATACGCCAACGGGAAAGTTCTAGCAGTATATCCCAAGCAAATGTTGAGATATGGAGTTAATTAAGAAATATCACCCTGATCCTGAGGGCACTTGTGCCTGCTGATGTCATCGTTGTGGTTCATTGACTGTCGTGTTGTCTTGCTCTTCTGTTCTTCGTCACTCGTGTGCTCCAGGTCCCGCTGACATCTTGTCCCACAGTCCTCTAGAAGGGCGCTGGCCTCGTGACTAATCCCCAGCCTGCGCGAGCAGGGAGAGAGGGGTGCATGCTGGGATATGACGTCTTTGGTTTATTGCTGGGGTGTGAGGCGCCTGCCAGTGCCTCGAGGCTCCCCGCGAGCCTTCTTATTGATTCTGTGTGGTTTTGAGATTGGATATGTGCGTCTTTCCTCGCAGTCGGGTATCCTCCCTGTGTTCCTAGAATAACCCTTGGTTGATTCCAACTCGTTAGTGGAGTAAACCGTTGTGAAAGGGGTTGGACATACAACTGACTTTACCAAAGCCCGGACGTCCTTTCAGAGGTCTTGGCATTTCAGGAATTATTCCATTTTCCACATGGGCTGCTCCACCCCGAGGACTCAGTTTGAAACGTTTGCTCATATAGGCAAAAGATCTATTTTTGTAATGACTTCCTGTTTGTCATGGAGTAAGTACCTATTGTTATTCCTCTCAATCGCCTCCTATGCTCAGCCTATAATTGGGCAGGGACTTAACCATGAATGTGTCTGTTCCTGGACTCAGTAATGTTTCAGAGCACATTCTCTCTGGCTTGATTTACAGGGTTACAAAAGTGACTACATTCTACTTGCTCAACATCACCTGCTTTGTTAAAGTAATTGCTCGCCTCTCCATCCTTTCTGCCCTTTAGGAATGATACTTTTATATTAACTGGGTCCACTGTTTCTACATGTTCAGTGAATGTCACTGATTCTGTTGGGAAAACAACTAAAACCCTTTATGTTTTTTATATTTTTTATTTCGTCTTGGTTTTTTAGATGACAGGCCAATGTATGTCCTGTGTAGAGTGCTCCGATTGCTCAAGCTTATGCTCAAGGAATATAAAGACTAATAATAACATTAATTCAATTTGGGGGTCTTTGTGCCCGAGCGCTATCTCACCCAGTGGTGAATTTGTAAAATAATAAGTGCCGGGGCTCTCCTCGGGAGGCAGCTTGCACCAGCCCATTTCTCCTGTTAGCGCCGCCTAAAACAGAACCAACTACTAACCATGAAAGTGGGGAATGGATATGGTGTAAGGGCCAGAGCTGCCGACTTTGGAGCTGGGAAACCAACTTCGAGTCTCCCTGTCAGCTCAACATCCTGTGATTCTGGGCAAATCACCTAATCTCCCCGCCTACCATAAATGAATGTCCTTAACGGGTTCTCATGAAAAGCGCCCATGTTGATGATTAAGTGCCGGTGCAAGGCACCAGAAATCACTGGCTCAAATTAAGCACTGATCTCACCTTTTCATTATGCCTCCTAGTTCCATTCATTTCATCTGCCCCCTCGCCAGTCTTCTGTGAGCTATCCTCAGCTTCCAAGCTTTCTCCCCCAATTACTGCCTCTCCCCAACCAGTGTCTGACAAGGTGTGCACCCCTCGCAGCTGCTTCTGACTTTCCATTTTGTGATGGATCTGCTTTTTATGATTATATAGTGCTACTACCAACTAACGGTGTGACTGCAATGCATGGCGTACAATTCCAAATCCCGGGGTCGACAGGAAATTTTTCATCCAGCACGCACTGTGAATCTAATCAGTCCTAGAAGCGTGGCCTTCAAGGCTTATTGAAGGTGAAGGATTAAGGATGCTCAGGTTCTCTTTGGCAGTGCATGCTCCTCAAGCTACCCGTCCATGCCCCTCAAGCACCTCACATTGTCTGGTTATGTGCCACTAGCTCCCCACACTGTTGTTCCACATGCACCAAGTGGAGTGGCACCAGATTATTTTAATCAAAACATCGTCCGACAGAATTATTGTGTCCTAAAGAACTTTTTAAAAAAGAGCCTCCTTTGGAGTTATTAATAGAAAATATATACGCAACACAATGATACTTTTGTAAATGATGTTATGGTCATGATATTTCTGAAATACAATGGGGCATATTCAATTTACGTTTCTATGTTCCTGTGGCGCAATGCCCTGCACCATATTTACAAAGCAGTGGTAAGGCTTAATTCCGCTTTGTTAATGTGGTACTCTTTCATGCCGTTTTCTGCATGAAAGGGGTGTGCAATGGGTGTTGCTATGAGTATCCCACCGCAACACCCATTGGACCACATACTCAAGGAGCTATCGCCAAGTTATCAGCACTTTATTGCTTCCAAAGTCGCGATAAATTCATCGCCACATTCACAAGCTGGTGCAAACAACCTATATCACCAGTTTTCCGGCGATAGCATCTGCAAAAAACATCACCACAGACGACCCCGGCAACTATCGCTAATGAGATGCAGAGCAGGCGTTCCAGAGCAAAAGGCTGCGACAACACCACTCCACAACATTCTCAAAGACCATACACATCGGCGATAAGATCCCAAAACAGGCTATAAGGCGCGGTAGCACCAGGAAACTAACACCTGCTCTGACGTGGTGTAAAGTCGGACGACAACCGGCACCAGACAAGGGAGCACAGCCCAAAGCCAAACATGAAGAACAACAGATGCACCCGGGCAACTGAACATGCAGCCCTGAGCCCCAATAGGTCACAACACCCACCGCCACCACACCCAGGACCCGTTCCCCCAGACCCTCCCCTCCAGACCACCACAGAGGCAGCACGGACAAAGACAGCAGACCCACAGGAAACCCACCAGCCTCACGAACTCAACACCAGAAGATGCCATTGCCCACTATTGGCTCAAAAGGACAACCATCCTCCGCATCCTTACCATCATCGCCCAACAGGCCGATGGCACCAACACAGCGGACAACCAACATCCCACCCCACACAAAGCTGCTGGCTGTGCTGCACCTGTTGGCCTCTGGTAC
Organism: Triturus cristatus; assembly: GCF_964204655.1. Lineage (NCBI taxonomy): Eukaryota > Metazoa > Chordata > Amphibia > Caudata > Salamandridae > Triturus > Triturus cristatus. Next base: position 898,000,090 of record NC_140584.1, on the reverse strand, counting down.
GGGGGGTACCAGAGGCCAACAGGTGCATCTGGCACCGGGGTACCAGGCTGATGATGGCATCCAGGACAGGTGTGAGGGACTTGAATGCAGCTGGCTGTGAGACTTCTCAGACTCTGGCGGGTGTTGGTTGTGGGAACCAACACCCGCAAGAGTCTGAGGAGTCTCACAGCCAGCCGCATCCAAGTCCCTCACACCTGTCCTGGATGTCATCATCAGCTTGGTACCCCAGTATCTATACGTCCACCAAAATGCGCAGGATCCGCTGGAGACCAAGCAAGGACCATACGCCATACCTGGATGCACGCACATGTTGGGGGCAATCCACAGCACATATGTCTGACTTGTGCCCCCTGGTGACACAGCACACAATCGCCGCAACAGAAAGCATACGCATTCCATCAATGTGCAGGCAATAGTGGGCCACCAGGGACTCTTCACCAATGTCGTCGCCAACTACCCAGCCAGTGTGCATGATTCCTTCATCCTCCGACAGTCCATCATCAACCAGCGCTACCTGGATGGCACCAAGGTAAATGCACAACCCCTTGGCAAGTTCCAAATGAATACCCCACACACCTCAACTCCACAATCATGCAACTCACAACTCTGGCAATACACACATCACAAAATCACATACAACATGCAAAATAACATGCCCACCCAGCAGACACGACAGAACAACTTACAATGTTAACCTGGGCAAGCCGTGAACATGAGCCATCAACGGCATGGCACCCCAGCCACACAATAGCGGAATGTGAGGAGAGGTGGGAACCAGGCATGTGTGAAGGAGGCAGGAGAACCATGAATGGGAAAGTACACAATGCCAAGAGTGGCGGCGATAAGCTGGACAGACCGCAGTATGCAGAACACACCCATATCCATGGCGACATACACCGCTGGTATATGGAGTGTAGTGGACAGTGGACGCAACCATGTCACCCCAGCCAGTGGGGGTGTATGCGGAAATGTTGCCTGTTACGTCCCCCCCATAAGCGTGAGCGGAGTGGGATGGCCTGGCATACGCCAGGTCAGCGTAGGGGAGTGAATAAAAAGCACGTAGCCCTGGGCGTGGTCCTCTTCCGGAATGCCCAACGTCTCTGCCAGAGCGACGCCTCTCACCCCGCCAAGAGGCAGATGACGTCCTTGTGAGCGGAGTTGCCTGCGATCCTGTGCGCCTGCCATTCCCCGGCCCGCTGGACCCCAAACCCGTCAGGCCCGCCCCTGCACAGCCAGGCCACACTGATCACCTGCTGACACCAACGTGTGTCACAGAGGGCCCACCATGTGCAGGCGCAAGCTCCAAGCCCAAGCCCAAGGTCCGCGACTCTGGCTGCCTCTCAGACCATCACGGCCTCCACGACACAGGTCCGCTTTACTCCTTTCTCGTTGACGTACTCTACTGCTGCACCCGGCCTACACTATGGTCAAGTAGGTCACACATTTGGAACTGAGTCTTGATTACACGATGGCAGAGTACATATGTTCATGGCAGATTTTATATCGATGTGGTGCCACCAAGCCTGTGCATAGCATAACAACCACACATGCCTGTGGGCCTATGCCTACGCCGACTACTGCCCTCAGCCTACGCTGCACACGAGTAGGTCACAGAATTGGAACTGAACATCGATTATTCAAAGGCAGAATACATATCATTGCACGCAAGGAGAGGCGTAAGGGGATGACGTGTTGCAGTCCAGAGGAAATAGGATCATCGTTACGGAGGTGATCGAACACGACCGACAACTGCCCTGGTGTCACTAACTCTGTGCATCGTGAGCCAATGACACAAGGCTGTGGGCCAATGCTGACCGCTGCCTCCGGCCTACACTGCGGTTCAGTAGGTCACAGAGTCTTGATTTAGCGATGGCAGAGTTCATTTCAGTGTACCAGCATCATCGCGGACTGCATCCCCTCTCAGCCCCGGTGCCACTAAGTCTGTTCCCCGACATTCGTGGACACTCTCTGGTCGTACATTGGTAGCGTCTGAGCCTATGGACTAGGGGGTAGTTTTCATCCTCATGTAGCTATTACAGAATTGGTGGTGAAAAAGGGGCTGTCGCTTTCCTCTCCACCATTTGCTGCTTCCGGATAACATCAGACCTTCCGCATCATGCCCTAGAGGACACCTTCCTCTGTCCCCCCCAAGCCTCCGCCACATTCACCGTCGACATCGATGAGGACCAGCTCACTGCACCAGGCCCTAACTCAGTGCACCGCAAGTCACCGTTCCGTGGCAGGGTGCCTGTGCCGGCCGCTGTGCATCCGGGGCCACTAACTCTGTGCCGGTCAGGTCCAGGACCCCTTCTTCTGAGATATTGTATGGCCTCTGAGGCGATGGCCTTGGGGTCATCAACTCCATGTGTCTGTGGCCCTGCGCTGTCCACTGCCTCCGGACTCAACTGCGGCCCACCAGGGCTCACACATCAAATCGAGTCCTGAGCGGCCCGTGCCACCACCGCAAGGACCACCTCCAACCGCCATCTGCCAGAGTCGAAACGGTGGTCCTGACAGACTTACGGAGTTGCTCACACCTGTCGTGGATGCCATCATCTGACTGATACCCTGCTCAGCACTTCAGGTGCCACTAACTCAGTGCACCACAAGCCATCGTCCGTTACTGATTGAGTTTTGTGCTGTGGAGAGGTTGTGCAGCAATGTCATCTCAAGCAGTGTGGGAGACCTGGGATGTATATGAGGAAGATGAGGCAGGTCTAACACACCCCACTGCATCTGCATCAGGAATATCTCGAAGGGACACAATCCAAGACTTTTTCTCACATGAGCGCGCTCATCTCTAGTGCCCCAACCACAGTGCACTGCAATTCACGGACACTTCTGTTGGCATGTTGGGTGTCCTCTGGACTTTCTCCGGCTCCCTCCATGCTGCTCAGCAGTTGACTCTGTTATGCAGGCGCTTTCAGTTTCCGTTGCACTGGAGTCCACTGTTCAAGTGGTTGCCAGCACCAAGCATTCCGTGCATGCTGGCTTACACTCACCCCACACACATCCAGCACAGGCATAACTGTACATGTGGCCCTGCCAATAAAGGGCCCGGGCGCACGTGCCCGTAGCCAGTTCAACATGATATATGCGTGTGTCCCTGTGGTCTTGTTGTACGCAAGAGGGCCCCGGGCCCTACAACATTACATTGTGCTGTGTACAGCGGACGCAGACATGTCACTGCAGGCAGAGGGTTAGAGCTTGGACATGTAGCTTTGTCGTCACCCACTCAATTCGTAAGGGAAGTGGCCTGGGCCGTCGTACGCAGAGCAAACGTGGGTGTGTGACTACTATTTGCGTGCCCCTGGGCGTGGTTCTGTACTGTGAATGTGCATCTGCATGTGTCTATGGCAGTGTGGGTGTCCTTTGTGGGGTGTAGGTGGTCCCTGAAGGGTAATAGACACCAGCGTATGTGGTCTAGTTCGCCTTCCATGGGTTCGGACCCCACACACACCTGTTCGGCCTCCTCCTTTTGGCGTGCTGACACATGGCATTGGGGTGCCATGGGTGGGTGAAGTGTCGTGAGCCAGCTGTGCTTGCGGGTGCTTCCTGCTGTGTGGTCCGTTGCAGGCTCTGTGTTCTCCTCTGAGTAGCTTGGCTGCCCGGGTCCTGGTGGTGGAATGCGTGGGATATCCATGGGCTGTTGCGTCAGTGTTGAAGGTGTGGTGTTCCTCTCCGGGATCACAGACGTGTTGTCTTCTGTGCTCTCCTGGAGGTGTTGTGTGCCCCTCTGCAATGTGAAGGGGAGATGCATGTTGACATTGTGTTGACATGTATGTTGGTGCATAGTTCTGGTTTACATGAAAACTGTTTGACAATGTACATTGTGACTGTTTGGGAGGTGCTGAGTACTGCTGCGGGACAGTGTACATTTGAAGTACATGACGGATGTGAGGTCATACGCGTACTTTTCCATTGCACAGTTTCCTGCTCTGTCAGATGTAGTAGGCATGTTTCTGTGTGTGTGCGGAGCCAGTTGTGTCCTCTGTTCTGCAGTGTACCACATTGTTGTCAATGTGGGCGTGCTGTTCTTGCTATGTGTGTGTGCTGCAGTGTGCCAAGGGGATCAGGGTCATGATCCATGGTAATTGTGAGTGTGTAGTGTGCTACACCTCGTTGGGCATGAGTGCCATTGTGCCCATCTCTCCCCGTCCCCACAGCCCCTGGTCATTACTCACCCTGTTGATGTTGTGTCCGGTCCTCTCGGGCTATGTCCGTACTCCCTACTCCTTGTACCATCTCCACACTGATGACTGTGGCCTAGCTTTCCTCCAGCTCCTCCTGTGGTGCAGGACTGCCACCTCCTGTCACCGTTGCAGCTTTCCTGTTTGCAGCGGGTTTGTGCCTGATTTAGGTTGTCAAATCATGACAGCGCCTCTTGGCCTCCTCAATTGGCCTCCTCGGCACTCCTAATGCATTCCAGGTGGTATACTTGTGGGTCAGTTGATGGTAGTGTTCTGTCACCTCTGTGACACTGATTTGGTTTTGCTGCGGACTGCACCCAGTCTTCCTCTCCCTCTTCTCCTCGGCCCTCCCCGTTGTTCCTTGCTGGTGGTCTGTAGGGGCTGTGGGGTTCGTGTTGGCCTCTGCGCTGGGTCAGGGTACGTCCATGGTGATGCGCACTTTGGATTATTTCTGGTGTGTTTTTCTTGTTCTGCTTTTATAGTGCATTTTCCCGACAGACGCGTGGGATTTGCAGGCCTCTGGCTGGGTTTTCGCAGCTTTTTGTATCGCGCTTGGCCTCATCGCAGCTTTTTAGGCGTTCGTGTTTCGCATTTTGGCAGCGTGGCGTTAATTTTAATGCGGCCATGTGGCGCATTATCTGGTGACTATCGCATGGTACCGTCGTGTTGTGAATACTTGGTTAACACAGCATACATTTTCCGCGATAGACTGCGATGTTGTAGGTTGGGTTAAGTAACTTTTGCTGATGGTTATCACACGTTCTTGAGAATATGCCCCATTGTTCTTTGACACTGCCCCGGATTTAGAAGGATGTGTGAATCTGAGGCAACAGCAAAAACGAATGCCATGCAAAAGCAGGTGTTAGATTGCTGCAACGAGTAGAAATACTTTTATTTCTCCTCATTTTTGCTCTTTCTGTGTGCTGCATTCTGCAGCACACATAGAAAAAGCAATTCACCTTTAAAGATTGTTTATGTGCAGGAAGCTGTCCCTTTCTGCACATAAACAATCAATCCCGGCAGCGCAGGCACCCTTGCACTATGGCGCAAGGGTGTCTGTGTTGATGTTAGGCAGCTATTTTACCGCCAGCGCAAAGGAAAACACAGGGGTGCGCCCTATTCATGTGAATACGGCGCATCCCTGCGTTTTTTAAATGACACTGCATGACACTGCAAAAGTTCCAGCAGTGCTGCGCCATTTCCTTCTGAATGTACCTCAATATTTTTGTTACCTATATTCAGATATATGATCGCACCAAGCACTCCGTCCTGCTTCAAAGTGCACCAGCAATCTCTTTCAATATGCCCCAAGTTTCAACTCATAATGGCTATCTCTGTACCTAACGTTCCTCGTTTAGTTTCATGGGCACACTACCATGTGCTTCAAGCGCCTCACAATCACTCCTTGGAATTTCCATCTTTTGAGGCCTGGCTAAGGCTAAACAAGTGATTGCACATCCAGCAATACCAATAACCTGTTGTTTCACAAGAAACTAAGAACCTCATTCCTTGCAGTGAGCCAGGGGGTGTTTGGCCTCAACTTGCATGCAACCCAGTTCCTGGTCCTTCTCGACTGTCTGGTCAACGTCTGACCAGCACAGCTGGGAGAATTCACTTACCAGCTGCAGTCAGACCTGTCTCAAGCCCCTGCTCAGCTGTGCTCCAAGGTGGCTCCTGCTGGCAAGAGCTCACAATCCATGTCTCCTGTGCTGGCTTTGCTCAATGACTTGCTGGGTGGGACATAGTCCTCAGCCTGGCGCGCTCTGGGTCTGTTATGCCATTTACTTTTCAGACACTGTCCCCTCCCTGATACCATGTTTTGAGTGAGCGTTCTGCAAACATGCCTTATCAGACTATTGCAAGATGGTCAATAAATGTTTTTATGGCTCAAACTTCCCAATCCAAGATGGCCGCTATGCTTCCTATTCCACCTCTTACTTTTTCTGTTGGAGTCACGTCTCTGGAGGATACCACAAAAGGAGCAGTAAATCTATATGCTATACTACTCAACGCAATTGAGAATTATTTTTTCGGCGGGGTCATTTCCATTTTTGCATGATTAAGGAAGTTTTCTCGAACTTTCTGAAGATCTACTTTCAAGGTTAAGGAACCAGATTAACTTATGGTTAAGCTATTCAGTGCCTTGCCTTATCTAACCTTCTACCCAAATTACTTAATGCCAGATTGACGTTTGCCACTTATGGGTTTTTGATATTGGCGTTCTCGCTAGAAAGTGATTCTTTCTTGAAGACACTTGTTTTTGCCATGTAAAATATTAGTGGTGAGACAAAGTGGCTACATGAAGGAGTCACTCTGTCTTCCGGGAAGCAACTGATGTCTGTCTCATCCTCTTTGCCCTGCACTTGACAGGGGGGCTAATTGAGATAGGGTATCAATGCTTAGTGATTGGCTGGCTCTCTAAGTAAGCCATATAAGCCCCTTCACTCACTCATCTCCCCACACTGCTCGTCCAGCCACACTAAGGGGCATATTATCAAGACCGGCGATAAAATTATCGCCGCTTTAGCGGCAGAAAACTGCCGCTAAAATGGCGATAATGGGCTTGATAATATGCTCTATGGAATTCCAATTGAAGCCCATGTTAGACGTCCTTCACATCTAACATGGGCTTCAATTGGAATTCCATAGAGCATATTATCAAGCCCATTATCGCCATTTTAGCGGCCGTTTTCTGCCGCTAAAGCGGCGATAATTTTATCGCCTGTCTTGATAATATGCCCCTAAACTTCTTACACTCGCTGGCCAGGAATCGCAAGTTCCTCACACTGTCTGACCATACACCAAGGCCCTCACACTGTCTGCACATGTTTCCCAAGTTCCTCAGCCTATCTGTCCATATATCACAAGCTCCTTGCAACATCTGCCCATTGCCAGTGTCTGCCTGTATGTCTCTGCTTGTTGGAAACATGTGCCTACATAAACTCGAAATCCCGCTCCATCGTGTCCAAAGTCAAATTCTCTGTTAGATATCATTGTGAAGAACTTTACTGCTTTAATAAGGAAGTAAAAGCAGTCAACACTGCATATAAGTTGAAAATCAAGATATAACCATGACATAAGTAACAATATGAGCATTTGTGAATTCTGTACAGCTTTAAGCCCGCATGTGGCGGCTGTGCACTTTTTGACTCTCATTAAAAGTGGTGGGTCTTGAGGGATTTCCTCAAGCCTGTGTAATAATGCACTGATGCAGTAAGGCAACAGTAGAGTATGGTGCCAGTGATAATAAAGACGCCTGGGTCGGTGGGGACGCATGGCTGTTCGTTTTCAGTAGCTAAACAAATAGAAAAAAATACCCACATTTAACCAAAAACTTGCAACAGATTGCCTTTAAGTGCTGCACAAGGGCTGTTCTTCCATTCACTGGCTCCTGCGGGTCGTCTGTATTCCCTTTACGCTGGTTTTCGACGGAGGCTGGCAGAAATGTGTCCGCCTCGCCTTCCCGCCAGTCCTCCGGGGGCACCTGATTATCCGCTGCTGCTAAGTGGAGCGAAGATCTTAAGTGAATTTCATGCCTCCTGAAGCAATTGTCTACAGTTACTTTGCTCTTTATTGACTCATCCATCTGTACCAAACTCGGCACAGGGAGGGGACAGGCAGAGAGGCTGGAGGAAGGGACACGAGGGAGAGAAGGCCAAAGCTAGCTCCAGGTCGGAAGTTGTCACCTTTCATTTCCTGATGGTGCTGCCAACTATTCTATCTGTTCCGGGGTAAAGGTTAATCGCTGAGCTGAGGTCAATAAAGAGAAGAGAGTGACAGGGCGGTGGTTGCTCTGTTTAAATTGAGCTTGTTATGGATTCTAGTTGATTCTGAAAGGGTTTGGACAAGCAGTTGAGCTATCCTGTAACTGTCCCATTCTCGTCGCAAAAATGACATAAAGATATTGGGGTCACAACCTTCACTTTCTTCTCTTAAGCTTTATTGATGAGAGACAGGAACCACCCAACCATCACAGCCAGGCGCAGTTACAATCTGCTTCCAACGGTTAACATGCCGTTTAGAACATCACTGTGTCATGGCAGCCTCAGCCTATTACAACACAGACATAAGTAAGCTAACATATTTTTACACTGATTCTCTTTGAGGAACTCAGTTTTGATGGCTTGTGATTTCACAGCAGCTGCCTTTGCTAAGGGGTAGGTAGACTCTAAACTTGTAGAACATAACACACTGTGTCTGCTTTTTCAGGGGATGTATTAGATGTGGGAGTCTGATCAATCGATCAAACACGGTTTATAAAGCTCGGCTACTCACCCACGAGGTTATCCAGGCATGGAGAGCTTTGCTGTTATGGGTGGCTTCAGTTGAACAGCCAGGTCTTGAGTCCCTTCCTGAATTCCAAAAGGGAGGGTGAGTCGAGGAGGGGGTGGGGGAGGCCATTTGGACCCAGGACTTGAAACGGGAGACACAAAACACAGGGACTCAGCACCATAGAGTACACATTTAGAGGGTCAGTTTTTCTAAAACAGTGAATGAAGAGTTCTATGTGCCTTAAAAAGGACGTGAGAGAACATCACACCAAGACGCCTCACCACCAGAACGCAGCTGCTTTTGGATATAGATTGGGGAAAAAACATACCCTTCGTGGCTGGGGATTCCAGTTACTTCTGTAATTTGATCTTATATCTCAATAAAAGTCTTTGCCCATTGAGAGGTGTAGGGGACATTATTACTAATTGTATAACATTCTGCAGAGATAATTGGAAAGACGTACGATAGGCATGAGGTGGTCAAGGACAACATGTTTGAGCTCACAAGTGGACCAAAACACCACCTACTCTTTTTCAGCTTTTTTAGCCGGAAAACACTGCAGCTCATCAATAACCCTGGGCGTAGTTCGCGAAGTTGCACTACGCGAAGCTACGCAAAGTGCACTTCGCACTACGCGAGCTACGCGTAGCACTTCGCGAACTGCGTAGTACCCTGTTCGCACTGTGCAAGATGCCGTTTTCAACGATTGCACAGTGCGGACAAGCATCCAGCACTGTGCAATCATTGAAAACGGCATCTTGCGCAGTGCGAGCTGTATTTTTCAGCTGCTCGAGTAGATTTTTACTCGAGCTTCAGATTTCTCAACGCGGACTGGTAGTTTCTCATCGCGAGCGGTCGCGAGCATACGCGACCACTCGCATTGAGAAACCTGACCTCCTCGCGTTGAGAATCTTGCCGGGATGTTCATTTTCCATGCTCGCGATCGGCAACTTGATGTTGCTGATCGCGAACAAGGAAAAAGTCTCGCCGGGATGTCATTTTGCTTGCTCGCGGTCGCCAACTTGATGTTGAGGACCGCGAGCTAGCAAAAAATGACCGCTGCACTACGCAATGCTACGCTACGCATGTTTGCACTGTGCTACGTGCAATTCGCGTAGTGCGAAGTAGCGCAAACTTCGCAAACTACGCGAGCGTAGCGTAGTGCTTTGCTCAGGCTTACTCATCAACAATCCTGCAAGCCAACAGCTGTCCTACACATCTGCATGAGAGAATGTCAGGGAAACCACCTGTATTCCTTCTCATATCTCATGCTTCGCCCATCACAGGATCATGTATGTTCCATGTCAGCAAAAAGAAAAGCCGAGCTCTTCTCTCTGTTCCGGATGCCAGCTTTAAATACATATCTGCTGGCCTCCTTTTTTGAATACATTTATAAGCCGGGCACATGAGCAGAAAATGCTGTTGATCTTCGGCGCTAAAAGCACAGACAAGGCGGCCGTGAAGTCGCATAACGTTTCTTTATGCCACTTGTGCTCCTAGTTGTAAAGTATCATCTCTTTCCAGGGCAAGCAGACTTCTTTCTTGACGACTCACAAAAAAACTGAAATATGGCTGCAACCGAGGTCTGCCCAACAATTATCAGTTCTCAAAATGTAGCTTATTTAACATAGCGCCTCAATCCTATGCATCCAGTAATTTTTCATATGCATTGCCTTCAGGAGAGTCAGGTTCTTGGAAAGCAAAGGTGATCAACATCTGCCTTCCAGTGTCTACAGATGTCCTCGGATTCCAAGCATTTCAGAGCCTCTACACTATGTTTCTCTTTATAGTTCATTGACGTGCGTTCCTACCAAGCTGTGCCCACAAAATGCCTTGTTTATGGCTCATACCTCTTCCTGTTGCAGTGTGGTGGTCCCTACTGCCTTCATGGACATTGGCCCTCACTGCATTACAATCTAAGGACACCGTACGAAAGCTGTTGGGAAGTAATACCAACGTCTTCCAACCTTTACTCCTGTCAAAGCTATGTGTAAAGTATTTATGCAGCACTTCAAACAGTAATAAAGTTAAAACACAACACAAGAAATTAGACAAATAGAGTAAAATGTATTACATTATTTGAGACAAAAACAACAAAATTCTAATCAGTAGAACTGGAGATAGGCAGTTTTAAAGATTTCAGTGAAAACAGTGCCTAGAAGCACAAAACCCCAACTGGGGTTATCTGGTCGCACTGGACTGGGATAAAGTCACAAGTTCAGGTTGACTGCGATGGAGTGCGGGCTGGATACAGGAACCCAGTTAGGTCTGCTGAAGAAGAGTACCTTAAATCCTGGTTGCGGTATGTTGCGAGATCCTGCGTCAAGGATGCATAGTTCAGTGCAGGGGCATAACACATGCCCACGAAGCCCCTGCAATGTGGGAGGGCCCCCGAGCTGCAGGGGTCCCCCTCAGCACACAACTAAGGCCCAATAGCTCTGTAATAAATCCGGAGCGGGGGCCCCTCCGTGTATGTGGCAGGGGGGTCCCATCAACTTTCGTTACACCACTGGTTCAGTGGCTGCTCCGAGAATATGTGAGGTTGCAATGCGAGGCCCTGTGTCGCTGTTGAGAGTACCATTGATGAGGGGCTTGCGAAGTGAAAGCCTGCATTTGGGATGAGCCGTACAGTGGTGGTTTGGGGAGATAGTGTCCTGCGATATAAGTCCTGTGTGGGGGCTGCTTTGTGCAGAGGTTCTGATGTGGAGTCTTGTGAAGCAATGTTTCACGTTGTGTTGGTTCTGCTGGGGCCAGAGATGGGCTGGCAGAGCATCTTAAGGCCCTCTTCCAATAGTCCATGACTGAGGTGGTACCACTTGGGGTGACAGGACTCACAGCTGGCAGAGTCCAGGTGCAGGGGTCAAGGTTGTTAGAACCTGTTCTGTCCCTAGGTTTCTGATCAAGAGACCAGCCAACTGGCCCCTGGAGTCACTCTGGTGGTCCTGGATTCAAGATGCAGGTCCAGTCCTTTTCACTCAGGCAGCTGGCAGCTGGGCAACAGGGTAGCAGTCCTTCTTGCAGAGCAGCACAGTAGTTCTTCTGAGTCTTCCTGTGTCCAGAAGTGTCCAGAAGTGTCCTAAAGAGCTGGGTCTGAGGGTCCAATATTTATACCTGGTGCCCACTTTGAAAAAGGAGAAGGTTCTGGAGGTTTCCACCCCCAGAGGTGCTTGAAATTTCCTACCTCCCTGCCCTGGCTCCAGATTGTCTGAGGTCACAATAGACTACTGTCAAACCCTTTGTGAGTGTGCTCGAGAAGAGCCTATGTGGTGCATGTGTGGTAGGTGACAGCTCCTCCCCCTCATCAAGTCAGAGATGGCCATCCGGCTAACACCTATCCTCCCTTTGTCTCACTGTCTGGGTTCAATCATGAAAGACCAACTGCCAGCCACACCTAGTCATGTGACCCAGGATACAGGCAGCAGACACCAAAATGGTTGGGGCAAGAAAATGCTAACATTCTAAAAGTAACAACAACAAGGTGATTGATTTAATGCTTGACTGGCTACTTGCAATCGCTCAGGGCTGAATACCAATCTATCATTTTTTGTCCCACCATCCATGTCAGTTTGGACCCAGCCATATGCTAATCAGCCTTGACCCTGCTCCAGTCGGAGCAGTTTAGCCTGAACTGCCAGTTCAGGCCCTCCTTGAACTGAAACACGAGCAATCCAGGACCGGGTTTGCCCTTATTATGGGCTCATCTGCCAGGTATAGCTTGATTACAGTGGCACAGTAAGCACGGAACCGATGTCTGGGCAAACTTGTTGCACTTGGGGGTCAATAACAGCAAGGTGCTGGATGGAATATTTGAATTAATATCAGCCACTGGCAATCGCTCGGGATGCATCCCAATCCATTGTTTTGCCCACCATGCCACCTCAGTTTGGTACCAGCCATATGGTAATAAGTCTACACTGAACTACCAGGCTAGAGCTCCCTGCACCGGGAGAACGAGCAACCCAGGACTGGTTTCACCCTTAATATGAGCTCACCAGCCAGGTATAGCTTGATTCCAGCGGCACAGTGAGTACGGGACCCACGTCTGGGAATACCCATTGCACTTAGGGTGACAACTTCAGAAACAGCAAGGTGATGGATGGAATGCCTGATTTAATCTCACCCACTGGCAATCGCTAGGTCACATCCGAGTCATCGTTATTTTGCACATCATGCCACCTCAGTTTGGACTCAACTATATGCGAACCAGTCTTGACCCTGCTCTACCTGGAACAGTCGAGTCTAAACTGCCAAGCCAGGTCTTACCTGAACCGGAAAATTTTATTTTTCATCATCCCATCCTGAACTGAGTGTCAGGATGGGGCGGGGCCTGCTGAGTGGCAGCAGGGAGGAGTGGTGGGCACAGGGCTGCCTGTGCACTGTTTGTAGTGTGCATGTCTCTTTGGCCTGCCATCTTGGGATGGCAAGCCATACATACACACTTTAAACCTATGATGTGTTGAAAGGCCACACCCTACTCCCATTGACAAGTAAGCACAGCCAAACTCTGAGCACAGTGATTCCTCATACATGATTTTAGAACCAAGCCAAAGGCCACACCTTCCAATCATTGGCCAATGAGCATGGCCAAAGGAATATTCCCAACTGAGTCAGGTTGCAGGAGTGAGTGCTTGGTATGAACATAACCCACACTCTGACCCTGTGGCCATTGTAAACAGACAGAGGATGTGTGCCGTGGATTTAGGGCCAGGAGATCACGTGGGTACAGGGCATGGGCAGGGCCACACCCTCAGTGCTGCCCTCGGCTGAAGACTGTAGGCAAAGGTTCCAGACAGAAGGTTGTTGCTTTAAGTCACACCCTGGGCCATGTGGACGATGCACACAGTCAAGGTCAATGGCTGAGTGGGTGGAGGTTGTGCCCGCATATGAGATGCTACTAATGATGTCAATCATGGTGTTCTTTGTGATGTCATTTCTTTAGTATATAGCGTAAGGTCATGAGCAGTGTAAGGCAGGTGTGGAAATATGGATTTTTTTGATCAGTTATGTCCCCTATCTTGGACCCCAACGGTTTCATGTATGAATCACAAGTACATGTATGTTCCCTCCAGTTCCAGTTATGAAGACGCAAACACATGTGCGTCCACCGTCAACATGTCCTCTTTCAGATCCGCCATGAATAGGCCGGATATTCCATTCCTAAGTATGAAAGGCCACCGGCTTTATATGGTTCACTTATGCCATTTTACAGTCCAGACAAGTAGGCCCTGATTCTGCCATCAAGCTTTTCTTGCCTTCTGCCTCTGAAAGCTCCAGTCTGAGCCTGCATCTGTGACCATGAACTTTGTCTCATTCCCTGCGCGGCTCACGGTGCCTGACATCAGCCTGTTGCCTGCCAAAAACTGCATTTCACCTTCGAAATTATCTGCTCCGCTCCCTGCCCAATGCATTCCTGTCTAGTAGTTTAAGTAAACATTCTTCCAGCTACAGAGCAGAGGCCCGGCTTCTCTGTCTTTATGCAAGTAATTCATAGCCCTATTATTATGGAAGACTTCTGCCCTCGCATCTAGTGTAGACACTTAGACGCTTGTACACGCACTAACAGTCAGTATAGTCAGTATAGAATAAGATTCTACTCTAAGAGACCTCTCTTTTGTGATACCATAGTTCTTTAAACATAGGATGTTAGATATGATTTGGGATTAGGTTGACTCGACCCTCCAGACATCTGTCGCCACATGTAGAGCTAAATGTCAAATCCCCTTCACCCCCTAGTCGCACGTCAATCATACGTCATGCTGCTGCGCGCGCATTTCTGCCAAGTATTTCTGCTGACATTGCGAAATTCTTTCATGGAACCACCCTATTATGACATCATACCTGATGACGTTCTTTAGTTACACCCAGTTACGCCCACTTTTGCTACGCATGTATGTTTTATCTCTACTATCAATTGTTACGCCTCCTGCATTTGCTTCACTGTAATGCCTATTGTATAAAAGTGATTACTTATCAATAAAGTATGTACTTCACTTCCTGAACCTCCGTGGTGATGGAACCTGGAGTCCACGATTTGAATCGTCCATTGGAATAAAGCCCATTCTGAACCTCTAATATCACGGATTTTGCCTCTTATTTTATTGAGCTATTTTTATTATTTTTCTGTATCAAATTAAGTCCCGGTAATTAAATTGTTTACCACATGAATGGCGCCCGAACAGGGACACTTTCTCATCTCACGCGCCGGCGGTGCGTTGCAGGCCCGGTCTCCTGCCACAGCTGGACGGACAACAACGCGTACCAGCAGGATTTCCTGTATCTCCCTCCGGTCAAGCGGGGGCGACTGAGGCTGCGATCAACACCCAGACGAGGCGGTGAGAAGTGCGAAGTATCCCGACCAGAGCCTAGCTGAGAGAGCAAGATCCGAGGTATACAGAGGCCCACCAAGTTCCGAAGTTCCGAAGTTCCGAGGTTTCCGATGTTCCGAAGTTTCCGAAGTTTTCGAGTCGAGTCCAGTCCAGTTCAGTTCAGTTCCGTTCCGAGGCCTTCCGTTCCGAGCTACCCGGTGAGTACCATTACTGGGGAGGCGTTCTGACGTGCACATAGGTTGTGCCGGTCCAGACGGGTTTGGGTACACAAATCCGGTCTGCACTGTTTTAGCAGTGTATCTGTACTGTTTAGCAGTATATCTAGTATATCAAGTATATAAATTCAGAATAATTCAGTTAATGCTGAGGATTATGTTTAGTGATTAAGTTTTCTCAGATCGTCATCATCATTGTTGCTCATTTGAACGTTAAATGTTAAATGTGTTAATACGTCCTGCATATTGTGGTGTGAATGACTGTTCATTATTGTGTTTATTGTATTAAGTTTGTTCAAGATCCAGTATCAGATCAGTTCTCAATATGCCGCTCTTTTCGAAACTAAGACAGATCACAACTAGAAAAGGGGTACTCGAAGAAGCTGTTCCTATTCCTCCTAGGGACACTCCAGGGTACTTCATGTATCATAAACACGGCTTAGACGCTATATTATTTCTTGATTTATGGGTAGACTACACCAAGGAATTACCAGAAAGTCAGAGGTGGCCCGCAGCTGGGACCTGGGATGCAGAGTGCATCATGAAAGTAGAGGAAGAGTTATGGAAAAGGAAAGCCAGACAGTCACAGAAAGACGCCGTTGAGTTATGGCGTAAAGAATCTCATAGACGTACAGAAAAAGCACTCAGACAGGAGGAGAAAAATAAGGAGAATTCAAATAAAGTCCGAGAAAATATATTAATTGAAGAAGGTACACGAGTGAAATCAGAACAAGTAGACAGACAAAGAAATGCCCTTATGAATGGTATGTATCCCCTTCTGGCCGAGGGATTACCTAAGGCTACTCCGGAGATACCAAAAGACTTGCCACCCCCATTGTTCCCAATAAAAATGCATCCTAAGGGGCATCCTAGAACAGCAGAAGATGTTTTCCTTTCCTCATATTTAGATGACGCAGCTCCCGAGTATGCTAACTCCGCCCCACATAGACCGTCTGCCGGGGAGGTTCAACGCCAAGATCCTGTATCTGTATCCCTACAGCATCAAATCCTGACACAAGTTCCGGCAAGCACATTTGTTTCCACATCTGTTCCTACAGCTGCTTCTACAGCTGTGTCCACACCTATAGTTGCTGTATCGCGTTCAACGAATCCTTTCACGCCCGATAGCCCAGACGGGGCTACCGGAGGTGCTACCAACATTTTTTCTACGCCACCCAGAATAAATAAACTTACTTTTCAAGAATCAGCGCATCCACGTACGCCCAAACTCATAAATTCCCGCACGCTTAAGGAACTTCTTGTAGATTGTAGATATGACCCTGTGCCCGGCAAAGAGGACGAAATGATCCTGGCATCATTACGTATCAGACGAGCTGCGGTGTATTTAGGGAAGCTACCAGGAATGACTATGCATCTAGATAATATATATCATTTTGTCCAAACAGGGCGAGATTCTGAATGTATTAACAGAGCTATGGAATACCAGAAAGTGGAGATACAGGGGGAACTGTTACGTTTCCTCATAAACTGTGTGATCAGAAATCAAGACCGACCGGGGGTTGATCCGGAAATAATGCAAACTCTTACCAGATGGAGCCAGAATATATCAGAGGGGAGACATGATAGGCAAAAATGTATAATAGCCATGTGCCGAAAGATCCGTAAAGAAATAGAACGCCTACACGAAGAGAGATTAGCGGTAGACCAGTTTGAACAAAACGAGGAGGAGGAAGGATCAGGACTGCCCACAGGACAGTCAGAAACCGTAGCCTATGTAGGTAGAGGAAGATCTTGTAATAGTACTAGATGTTTCACTGACCCGATACGTCCGATATGTCCAGATAATAACAGGAATTTCCAAACACCTATAATAAATATAAGGTCCCCCGAGCATTCGTTCCAAGCCGCTGACAAATTACTCCGAGAACGAAGGGGTTATCATTTACTCGATTCTATGGATGAACAAGAATTAGCCAGGTCAGCCGTTCATTGGGTTGACAGTCCCGGAAAATATGGTGATGATACAGTAGCACACACATTTTTGAACCTCACCCCAGATGAACAGCGTCTAGCTGGGATTTATATGATTCAACAACTTCTTATACTTTATAAAAGCCAACATTCCGATCCTGGTCCTTTACCTAATATATTGACTGAATTACTCACGAATAGATGGAGAGGTTCAGGTACTAAGTTAATTAGAGATATACTAGAATCAAGAAAGCAGTACATTCTTTTTGTATGCCCAGAACATGTCTCACTGCCCATCAAGGAAAGAACGACGTATTACATGGACAGACAGAATCCCTTACGAGAAGTACACCCAATAAAGGGCGAGGACAATCAGTTTAAGCGTGTATTTGTATATACGCCCATATCGAAAATAGAATTGTTAGAAATGAAGAAAGTGGTACCCAGTCATGACAAAGACCCAGCGGGTTTTCACCGAGAAATTAAAGACATGTTACTCATGGGAGAGTATACCTATCCCGACATTATGACAATATTAAAGGTATTAATGCCTGCTGGCATTTATGAAAAACTCAAGGAAAAAGAGTGGGAGGTGGGAGACCAAAAGATAGACTGGACAGCATTAGAAAATGAAGAAAAGGCCCGAGGTCCAGGTTCGGGGCTTGGGGATAAACCTAAAGCACTACCAGGTCTACTAGTACAGGTATTGCCACGTTTATTAACCACGAAAAAGGAAGACTGGGGTGCAATCTCAGCCTGTAAACAAAAGCAAGATGAAGACACTAGTGATTTCTATGCCCGATTCGAAAAATGTTTTGGTATAAATAGTGGCATAAAAGCAAGTAGCGAGTCATACCCACATCTGTTTGTGACAAAATTAGTTGAAAATTCCTTGCCTCAAGTGAAGAATAGAGTATTAAAATTCGAGAGTACCTGGCAAGGTAATACCCCATCACAAATGTTACAAATGTTACAGTACCATTACAATAGAATTAGAGAGGAACAAGAACATGAACAGAGACGCATGAAAGACACAAAAATGAAAATGCTAGTCTCCCAGACAGTTCCAGCTAAAGGTCATAAAAAGGGTACGACACAGTCCGGTGATTCAGCAGGACCTGTAAAAGGGACATGCAACTATTGTAAACAACCAGGTCATTACATACACGATTGCCCAGTCCTGAAGCGTAATATCGCCACAGGTAAAACACAAGAAAGACCACGGCCACCTAGACAGGATCAGAATGAACAAGGAGCCCCGCAGCATGCACAGTCCATGCCAGCTCCACAACAGTCTATACAGCTTGTGCCAGCCGCACCAGCGCTGCCTGTTGCTGCCACACAAACCACGACACGACAGCTGTACCAGACCGCACAGTATGACTATCCTGATTATCAACGATACGCATGAACCAGCCTAGAGAGGGAAGTTGACTTACCCCTTATCGAGGTCCCTGTAGACCAAGAAGGACCTTATGTACATAGTGAACTATTAGGCCAGGATAGAAAATTTTTACTTGATACAGGGGCAAGTCGAACAACTATAAAACGTAGTGAAGTTCCAGGGGCACCCCTCTCAGGCTCACAGAATATTTCCCTTGGTTTCTCAGGAAAACCTATTGTTAATGAAGTATCACAGCCTCTTCCACTTACGATAGGACCTTTGACCCGAACTACAGATTTATTGCTTACTAAATCATGTCCAGAAAACTTGTTAGGTATAAAAACACTGAAAGCTCTAGGAGCTATAATATGTTGTTCTCCGGAAGGAGTAAGATTGTTTTTACGTGATTTCAAAGGTCACTATGTGTCTCGAGACATGGATCCCCGACTGCAGACTTTACCTACACATTTATGGGCACAAGGCCCTACTGATGTTGGTTGCATGAATATTACACCATACCGAGTTACACTAAAGGCAGGAGTGGTACTACCACGAATGCGACAATACAAGTTACCACCAGATGCTGTAGTGGCTTTACTACAAATCATTGACGAGCTCATTGCCCAAGGAGTGGTTGTGGAAACAGACTCCAATGTATGTAATTCCCCGATAATTCCGATTCTTAAACGAACAGATCCAAAGGCCCCGCCAGTGTATCGATTGGTTATTGATCTGCGCGAATTGAACAAATGCATTGTGCCACAATTCCCTGTGGTCCCAGATATCTCGTCATTACTGACAGCTATTGATTCCGGAGCAACATTCTTTACTGTAATTGATCTCAAGAATGCCTTTTTCAGCGTCCCAATAGATCCGGAAAGCCAATACTTGTTCGGATTTAGTTTAAATGGACGTAGCTTTAAATTCACACGCGCACCTCAAGGATTTACAGAAAGCCCCAGCATCTATAGCCAAGCACTGAAACGAGAACTCGACAGTATCCACATGCCAGTCAACACTGCCCTGCTTCAATATGTCGATGATCTGCTGATCACCGCTAGAAGCGAACCTGAATGTGAGAAAGCATCACTGACAGTTTTACAAGGTCTAGCCGAAAAGGGGCACAAGGTGTCCCCTTCCAAGCTGCAATTCTGTGTCCAGCGAGTTGTTTATCTTGGACACTCGCTGTCCAAGGAGGGAAGGCAGCTTACACCCGACCGCATTCAGCTAATAGCTAACATGCCAATACCCAAGACACAAAAGGAGGTGCGGGCGTTCATAGGCCTCACTTTATATTGTAGGCAGTGGATCCCTCAGTATGCATTTCTAGCAAAACCACTCATTCAATTGACAACACAGGAGACAGCCACATCGACTGTTCTCCCTTGGACTCAGGAACATGCACAAGCTTTTGAAAGCCTAAAGAAAGCTTTATGTCAAGCACCCGTTTTAGCAACACCATGTTACTATAAACATTTTACACTCTTTGTTACAGAACGCGAAGGTACTGCTTTGTCAGTACTCACTCAGGAACAAGCAGGATCACACAAACCGTGTGCTTATTTTTCTAGTACATTAGATCCCGTAGCTCAGGCTTTGCCTGCATGCCTAAAATCAGTGGCAGCAACAGCTTTAGCAATCAGACAAAGCGATGCCATAGTATTAGGACATCCATTGACAGTTCAAGTACCACATGCAGTAGAGGTTCTCTTGAACCGCACACAAACACAACACTTGACTATAGCACGACTCACTGGTTACGAATTAACATTGTTCCAGCCACATATAGAAATCAGACGTTGTAGTACATTGAATCCTGCCACACTGTTACCTGTAAATGGAACAGACCCACTTGCACATGATTGTATTGAAGTTATCACTATCACGACGAAACCCAGACAAGATTTGACAGACGTCCCATTGTCAGACCCAGACCTGACATTGTATGTAGATGGTTCATGTATGAGAACAGGTACAGGAGAGTTAGTGGCCGCTTATGCAGTCACAACAGACACTGAAATCATTTAAACAAATTGTATAAATACCTTGTCCGCTCAAGCAGCAGAGCTCATGGCTCTGACACAAGCCTGTATTCAAGCCACAAATAAAAAAGTCAACATATACACTGATTCACGTTATGCATTCGGAGTTGTACATGACTTCGGCGTGCTGTGGCGAGAGAGAGGTTATTTAACTTCTCACGGTGCCCACATTCAGCACGGACCCCTCATTCATGCCTTATTAGATGCAATACATCTACCCACTGCAATATCAATTATGAAATGTAAAGCTCATACGAAAGTTACTGATATCATTTCTCAAGGCAATGATCTAGCTGACAGAACAGCTAAACAGACTGCTCAAACTCAAACATCCGACATGACAAAGACAATAGTCCCGACACCAACACATTGCATGATGGTTAAGGATCCCGCTCTTGACGTAATTGACATACAGACACATGCTACTCCAGACGAAATAAAGAAATGGACTGAATTAGGAGGGATCCAAACGGATCAAGGATGGATGACGAAGGAAAAATCTGTGTGGTTCCTTCCTGATTCAATGGTCCAAGTCGTTATTAACACTGTACATAGTCCAGCACATCTAGGAGAAAAAGCTATGCTAGACAGCATCCAACACATTTGGTTCAACAAACATTTACGAGCAGCAGCTAAACAAAAAGTTCGTACCTGTATGATCTGTTGTCAGTTTAACCCAGGAAAAAGCATTCCCGTAGAACAGGGTGGATTTCAGCCTCCTGATCACCCTTTTGAAGTCCTCCAGATGGATTATATCCAGATGGAACGATGTCGAGGATTCAAATATGTCCTCGTAGTTGTCTGTGCTCTTTCCCGTTGGACAGAGGCATACCCAGTTTCAGATTACACTGCCCCGACTACTGCCAAACAGTTAGTTCGAGAATTCTTCCCACGGTACGGTTTACCACGTGTTGTCTACTCAGATAACGGCCAGCCGTTCTCATCCGAACTAATGAAACACGTTTCACTTCTGTTAGGTTATCAGTGGAAGTTTCACTGTGTCCGACACCCCGAGGCAGCAGGTCTCGTGGAAAGACATAATCAGACCCTGAAAATTAGATTGTCCAAAATTTGTAGAGAGAAAGGTGTCGACTGGGTAGTAGCTTTACCCGTTGCACTCTTTTACATGAGAATGGTAGCACACTCTCGAACAGGGCTATCCCCTTATGAGGTGATCTTCGGTAGACCACCAAATATGTGGGGGACGCCTATACCACGCAAAATAACTGATATTGACTGTAATATGCTGACAGATTACTTGGCTTCCTTGATGTCTGCACTACAATCTTGTCGTTCACAGGTAGCTGCAGCTTTTCCCGACAACACTGAGGTGAAACCCCATGACGTAATTCCAGGAGATTTGGTCTTAGTGAGGAACTTTGATCGGAAGTCTCAGCTGGATCCTAGGTGGAGGTCGCCTCAGCTCGTATTGCTAACGACGAGGACAGCCGTAAAGATCGAAGGTCGAAAAGGCTGAATACATTCAAGTCATATCAAGAAATTTCATGGACTGTCGTCAGACGTAAACGACACACCTTGCGTGTCTTCCTCGATTGACTCAAAACTTCCTTTGGTTGAACTGAGTAACCACGAACAGTACAAACTAAAACTTAGGTCTAACCAGTCAGGCAATTTGATTGTTTAAGTCCTCTCCAAGGTGAATCGGTCGAATTTGTCTCTGACATGTATCACTTAGACCTGTATAGAGAAAGAAACAGAAGGATAAAACTGAAACGACAGGTGTACTGTAAATCACTGCGTAGTCATTGCACAGTGACGTTATTAATTTTGTTTTTCTTAAGTCTTTTAATAATTACTGCAAGTATATTGTTGCACATATATTATCCTATTTCTAGACATGTTTATAAGGTTACTGCTGAACATTCTTTTAGTGAATTACCTCTGCATGAGTTGTCTTATAGATTTGCGCTGCGCAATAACACGTTTATTAGTATGTTACATCATTCCCATCAGGTTAGCAATGCTACAAATTGTTGGATATGTGGCCGACTCCCTCCCTATCAGAATTATAAAGGAATTTTACCTCTCTTTCCATACCCGTTCACACACAACGGCTCCTGTGGAGCATGGTTTAGTTTAATCAATTCCCTAGATTCGAATTCTGCAGTGTTGGACAGGCCACACGAAGGGCTTGCTCCCTCCCCGCACGACAGGGCCCGAGCTCCGGCCCACCAGGCATAACCCACGAAAAGCACCCGTACCCCGTCTCCCGACGGATCTTCTGCCCTCGGACCTCTACTCCTCACGGGGCCCAGCCCCACCGGCTTCCCCGGCCGGTTCAAGCCGCCATCTTGGGCCCTGCACCACGAGGCCGCGTGGCCTCGCCCCGACCCTAACCCCGGGCCTGACCGGCCCCGACATCCCGGCACCACCATCCACCCAGGAGGTGAGCGGACCACTTGGCAGGTCAATGGGAGGACGAAGTGTCAAGAGCTCTTCCCCCGCCAGGTGCCGATCGCCCCCAGCTCCCCCAGGCGCTGGCTCCACCCCCTGCTGGGTGTCTGGACACCTTCATCCCGGGCCCTCCGACCTCCAAGTGCGAGGGTCCGGACATCAAAGAGCGCCTGCCCTATAACTGGGGCAACTCCGGAGCAGGAAGGCAGTTGTATCCTGGAGTCGAGAGACACCGAGAGAACTCAGCCTTGACGGACTACTGGCGCTGCCGTAGCCCGCTCTTGTGAATCATCGTCCTGCCTGCTGGCGCTGCCGCGGCCTTCTACAACATCCATCCTCGTCGGGACCTGCTGGCGCTGCCGCGGCCCGTTGTAACGACCATCCTCGTCGGGACCTGCTGGCGCTGCCGCGGCCCGTTGTAACGACCATCCTCGTCGGGACCTGCTGGCGCCGCCGCGGCCCGTTGTAACGACCATCCTCACCGGGACCTGCTGGCGCTGCCGCGGACCGTACATCGACCATCGTTCCGGGACCTGCTGGCGCTGCCGCGGCCCGCACCAACTAAGCTCGAGGATTGTGAGCTAATCATCATCTCATCCAAACTACCTGACTGGTAGACAGACTGTCCCGCTACCCCTTACCCTGCTTTGAGAGACTTGAATCGAGGGGACTCCTGAGTCCAGACCTCCTTGTACCATTCAACCGTACCTTAAGAAGTGCTTATAAAGAACACTGAACCTTATCCGTGTGTGGTATCTGTCTGTGGGGGGGGAAGCTACTGTTCTGTACGATCGCTGGAGACGGCTCTCCCCGGAGACCTCTCCCCCTGACCCCGGCCGACCCTCCCGGTCCGTCTATCCTTTCTAACATTGGTGGCCAGCGGCGCGATCCGAATCAACGCGTAATCGTACAGAGAGTAGCTCACCCCACGACAACAACACGATGTCAGCCAAAGATAGCAACTCCACCGAGAAATTCCAAATGGAGAAATTAGAAGAATACAACCACCGCGAACTGAGACAATTCTGCATAGAACTTGGCATTGCTACCACCGGCCTGAGTACCAAAGAGGATCTAAAGCACGCCCTAGAGTCGTGGGCAGAAACTGGGGTCGCCGGACCCTCCGACCAAAGCAGCATCACACCAGAGGGGAACGCCACGGCTCCCGAGGAGCGGGGAACGGGCCTCTCGCAGGAGGAGATCCGGGAAAGAGAAAGAACCAGATTGCACGAGTTGGAAATGGCACGACTCAAGATGGATGGGGAACTCAAGTTAGCTGAACAGAAACTCAACCTCGAGCACATGCGGCTCCGAGATGAACGAGAAGAGAAGCAGAGACAGAGAGAGCTGGAGGAGAAAAAAATAACGCTCGAGCACGAGCGCAAACTGGCGGAAATAGAACTTCGGAAACAGAATAAAGAACTGGGGGTGCCTGAGCGACCACACACCCCGGGGCCAATCGAGAAAAAAGTCCACATCCCCAAGGATGTTGTCCGCGAGTATGTCCGAGAAGACGACATACAACAGTGGTTTAAAGCCTACGAGATCGCCATGACCTCCCACCGGATCGACCGGAGTGATTGGGGAGCCGGACTCTGGGGGAGGTTTATCAACGAGGGGCGCGATGCCCTACTGCAGCTCCCAGATCACCAAATGTCGTCCTACGACCACATGAAGGCTGCCCTCCTCACCCGCTACGGCCTCACACCCGAGATGTACCGCCAGAGGTTCAGAGATTGCACCCGGATCCCAGGTACAACTTGGGTAGAATACGTGAACTATTTCAGCCGTGCCTTCGAGGGTTGGATAAAGGGGAGCCAGGTCACCACCTACGAACAACTCTTTAACCTGATGGTATGGGAGCACCTGTCGAACAACTGCTTCGTCGAGCTCAGGCAGCACCTCCTCGACAGTAAGCTGACTGACCCCCGGCAGCTCGCCGCCGAAGCTGACCGATGGGAAAGCACCCGAGTGGGCCGGAGGGGGCCACACGAACAGAACAGAAACAACCAAGGCCAGCACCGTCCTCGGGGAGGAGGAGGGGGCCAGGGGCGAGGGAGAGACGCCTTGCCCGCAACACCCGTGGCCAGCACCCCGGCTCCGGCCGGTCGGGGCAACCCCCCGTGGCGTCCTGGGGTCCGAGCCAACGTCACGTGCCACCGATGCCAGCGAGTCGGCCACTACGCCAATGACCCGAGCTGCCCGCAGAACCAAACACCCAAGCCCCGCCAGGTAGCTGCCGCCGCCCTGGGGGAAGAGCGATCATTGGAGGAACCAGAGGAGTATGAGCCGGCCCAGCAAGAGTGGGAACCGGCCGCCATGGTCCTGGCGTGCTTAGGGGGAAGAGACATGGTCCCGCGGGCTCCCCTACCCGCTAACACCAGGAAATACGGTCAGTGGGTGACCATTAATGGACAGCGAGCCGAGGCCTTGCGTGACACAGGCGCCAGTGTGACGGCCGTCCGCTGTCACCTGGTGAAGCCCGAGCAGATCCTGCCGAACATTCTCTGCCCCGTCCGCTCGGCAGACAACTCTGAAAGTATGTGTCAAATGGCCTGCGTTCCATTCGAATGGGGAGGGGTCTCCGGCCTGTTGAAGGTGACGGTCCGGGACGATGCCCCCGTGGACTGCCTCCTGGGAAATGACCTCGAGAGTTCCCCGTGGGCCACCGTTGAGAGAAGAGAGCACCTGGGGATGCTGGGCCTCCCGGACTGGGCCTGCATAACCACCCGGTCCATGGCCGCCCGTGCCGTCCCTCGATCAGAAGAACCAGAATGGCCAGCACCTCCGCCCCCAGTCGCCCCAGTAGAAGACACCGACGAGGCCAGCCTCCCAGACCCGACGGCCGAAGGGGACGCGCAACCCCAGGACCTTCCTGACCTGGCTCAGTGGCGTCAAGAGGGGGGGCCCACCCAAGCACAGTTCCGCCAGGAACAAAAGACCTGTCCCTCCCTCGAGGGACTCCGCCAACAAGCCAGCGCCCAGAACGCAGGGGACTCCACCGGAACTCACTGGGTCTACTGGGATAACGACCTGCTATACAGCGAGCAAAGAATCGCCGAGCTGGGGGCCGGTCGAGTACTGGTGGTACCTCTCCGCTTCAGAGACTTTCTGCTCAACCTGGCCCACGATGTCCCCCTGGCTGGACACCTGGGCCAAGATAAAACGTACAGCCGCCTAGTGACCCACTTTTTCTGGCCGAAGATGAGGAATGACGTCCTGAACCACTGCCGATCTTGCCCCACATGCCAAGCCAGCGGGAAGAGTGGTCGGAAGCTGAAAGCCCCTCTGCAACCCTTCCCTGTGGTCACCACCCCGTTCGAGAGGGTGGGGATAGACATCGTGGGGCCTCTGGACCCCCGCACGGCACAAGGACACAGGTTCATCTTAGTACTGGTGGACCATGCCACCCGCTACCCCGAGGCGGTGCCCCTACGGACCGTGACAGCTCCGGTGGTTGGCCGGGCCCTGATGGGGATCTTCTCCCGGGTAGGCTTCCCCCGAGAAGTCGTCAGCGAACGAGGCACGAACTTTATATCCAAATACATGAAGTTCCTCTGGCAACAATGCGGGGTCACCTACAGATTCACGACCCCCTATCACCCCCAAGGGAACGGACTAGTGGAGCGTTTTAACCGCACCCTCAAGGGGATGATTGGGGGATTGGAAGAGCCCCTCCGTCGCCAGTGGGATGTACTACTCCCGTGCCTCCTCTTCGCCTACCGCGAAGTTCCCCAGAAGTCCCTCGGTTTTAGCCCTTTCGAACTCCTGTACGGACACCCTGTGCGAGGGCCCCTCAGCCTAGTAAAAGAAGGTTGGGAGATGGCCCCCCTAAAGACCCCTCCCGACGTCTTCAAATACCTCCTGGCCCTACGCAATCAGACCCGGCGCTTCAGAAAGATGGCCAAGGCGAACCTCGAGGCCAGCCAGGAGGACATGAAGAGGTGGTATGATCACAATGCCTCCGCCGTTGAGTTCGAGCCTGGACAACAAGTATGGGTGATGTCCCCCACCGAACCATGTGCCTTGCAAGATAAGTGGACGGGGCCCTTCAAAGTGGTCGAGCGCAAAAGCCCCGTACTTACCTCATCGACCTGGGGACCTCCCGGAACCCCCTTCGGGTCCTCCACACCAACCGACTCAAACCACACTTTGTGCGCTCAGAACTCAGCCTCCTGATGGCTACGGACAGTGGGGCAGAGGAAGACTCCGAACCCCTCCCGGATCTTCTGAAGACTCAGGAGAAGGACGGCTCCGTGGACGGGGTCCGGCTCTCTGACACCCTCACTTCGGAGCAACGCCAGGGCTGCCGGAACCTCCTGCTGCAGTTCGCTACCCTGTTCTCCCTCACCCCCGGGGTCACCCCTTGGTGTTTGCACGACGTGGACACCGGGGACAGTCCCCCTGTCCGACACCGGGCCTACCGCGTACCAGATCGGGTACGGGCCTGCATACAGGAGGAGGTGGCCATGATGCTCACAATCGGAGTCATCGAGCCCTCGGACAGTCCCTGGGCCAGTCCGGTTGTATTGGTCCCCAAAGCCGCTGCCCCCGGCACCGCACCTGAACTGAGATTCTGCGTCGACTACCGGGGCTTGAACGCTGTCACCCGGACCGACGCTCATCCGATCCCCCGAGCAGACGAGCTGATCGACCGGCTGGGGGCCGCCCGCTACCTCAGTATCTTCGACCTAACAGCGGGCTACTGGCAGATCGGCCTCACACCCAGGGCTCAGGAACGGTCAGCCTTCTCTACCCCCGATGGCCACTACCAATTCAAGGTCATGCCCTTCGGCATGAAGAATGCCCCCGCCACGTTTCAACGCCTCGTGAACCAGGTCTTGGCGGGGCTCGAAGAGTTCAGCGCTGCCTACCTGGACGATATCGCTGTGTACAGCCACCACTGGCCCGACCACCTCCGTCACCTCCAAGAGGTCCTACAGGCCCTCCAGCGGGCCGGCCTCACAATTAAGGCCGGCAAGTGCCAAATTGGCCAAGGGTCTGTGACCTACCTTGGGCACCAAGTGGGAAGCGGGCTGGTGGCCCCGCTACAACTTAAGATTGCTGCCATCCAGTCCTGGCAGCCCCCCGTCACCCAGACCGAGGTCCGAGCCTTCTTGGGGATCACCGGCTACTACCGGCGGTTCGTGAAAGACTACGGCAGCATCGTGGGGCCCCTCACGGGTCTCACGTCCAAGAACCAGCCGAAGCGGATTAACTGGACCCCCGATTGTCAAGCGGCCTTCGAGAAGCTGAAGGCCGCTCTATGCACCGCCCCTGTGCTCCAGGCCCCCGATTACAGTCGGGAATTCATGGTACAGACCGACGCCTCCGACCACGGCATCGGAGCCGTCCTTTCTCAGTTAAACCCCGAAGGTCATGACCAGCCGGTGGCCTTCATCAGTCGACGTCTCCTGGCCCGAGAACAGCGCTGGAGCACCATCGAGAGGGAGGACTTCGCAGTGGTGTGGGCCCTCAAAAAGCTCCGGCCCTATCTCTTCGGTACCCACTTCCGGGTACAAACCGACCATCGACCCCTGCAGTGGCTGATGCAGATGCGGGGGGAGAACCCAAAACTCTTGCGCTGGTCCATTTCCCTGCAGGGAATGGACTTCACTGTGGAGCACCGACCAGGCCAAGACCACGCCAACGCGGATGGCCTGTCCCGCTTTTTCCGCCTCGACGAGGAGAGTCCCCAAGGAGATGGGTGACTCTCCCCGTCTTCAGCTGGGGGGGACGCATGTTGGACAGGCCACACGAAGGGCTTGCTCCCTCCCCGCACGACAGGGCCCGAGCTCCGGCCCACCAGGCATAACCCACGAAAAGCACCCGTACCCCGTCTCCCGACGGATCTTCTGCCCTCGGACCTCTACTCCTCACGGGGCCCAGCCCCACCGGCTTCCCCGGCCGGTTCAAGCCGCCATCTTGGGCCCTGCACCACGAGGCCGCGTGGCCTCGCCCCGACCCTAACCCCGGGCCTGACCGGCCCCGACATCCCGGCACCACCATCCACCCAGGAGGTGAGCGGACCACTTGGCAGGTCAATGGGAGGACGAAGTGTCAAGAGCTCTTCCCCCGCCAGGTGCCGATCGCCCCCAGCTCCCCCAGGCGCTGGCTCCACCCCCTGCTGGGTGTCTGGACACCTTCATCCCGGGCCCTCCGACCTCCAAGTGCGAGGGTCCGGACATCAAAGAGCGCCTGCCCTATAACTGGGGCAACTCCGGAGCAGGAAGGCAGTTGTATCCTGGAGTCGAGAGACACCGAGAGAACTCAGCCTTGACGGACTACTGGCGCTGCCGTAGCCCGCTCTTGTGAATCATCGTCCTGCCTGCTGGCGCTGCCGCGGCCTTCTACAACATCCATCCTCGTCGGGACCTGCTGGCGCTGCCGCGGCCCGTTGTAACGACCATCCTCGTCGGGACCTGCTGGTGCTGCCGCGGCCCGTTGTAACGACCATCCTCGTCGGGACCTGCTGGCGCCACCGCGGCCCGTTGTAACGACCATCCTCACCGGGACCTGCTGGCGCTGCCGCGGACCGTACATCGACCATCGTTCCGGGACCTGCTGGCGCTGCCGCGGCCCGCACCAACTAAGCTCGAGGATTGTGAGCTAATCATCATCTCATCCAAACTACCTGACTGGTAGACAGACTGTCCCGCTACCCCTTACCCTGCTTTGAGAGACTTGAATCGAGGGGACCCCTGAGTCCAGACCTCCTTGTACCATTCAACCGTACCTTAAGAAGTGCTTATAAAGAACACTGAACCTTATCCGTGTGTGGTATCTGTCTGTGGGGGGGGAAGTTACTGTTCTGTACGATCGCTGGAGACGGCTCTCCCCGGAGACCTCTCCCCCTGACCCCGGCCGACCCTCCCGGTCCGTCTATCCTTTCTAACATGCAGTTTATCAAGACAACTGGGTATGGGGAAATTTGAACTTAGTTTTACTTAAAGTCTGCTACCCTAACAAGGAGGGACTTCCCAAAAGAACAGGAACTGATCTGGAAAACGAAGTGTATGGATTAGGTAATTTTACGCTTAATCTTATGATCCTAAATGTCGAATCCGAAGCTACTCCAATTTTGCCCGCTATGTCAATATTTCCAGTAGAAGGTGAATTATGTGTAAGAAAGAATGGTTCCATACATATGGGCCATAGTAGATGCACCACTGTAATAGAATTTAGTGATCAAGGCAAGTCGACATTTAGAGCTTCCCGCCATTCCTATTTTATATGTGGTCGGACGGCATATATACGTCTGCCTCTAGATTGGGATGGTACCTGCTACATCGGATTCCTTTTGCCACCTGTTTTCCTAGCTCCTCCTGATTATCACAGAAATACTCATTTAGTACACAATAGAGAAAGGAGAGATCTCCCAATAGTCGATTACACTGAAACAGCATGGGAAAAATACACAGATTTCAATAAAGGTCTCTTTCCCTATATAGGTACCGTTACTAATAGTAACCTGATACGTAGATTAACTAGAACCCTTGAAGCAGTAGTGAACGAAACTATTTCCGCCTTAGGCAATTTAACAGAAGAGCAGTCTGCTATGCGGATTGTTGTGCTTCAAAATCGTCTTGTCCTTGACGTCATCCTGGCCGATAGGGGCGGAGCTTGTAGGGTCATCGGATCAAGTTGTTGCATTTTCATACCAGAAAATTCGCCATCTGTATATAAAGCCATAACTCGCCTTCATAAGATTGTAAGCCAGATACATCAGAATCCAGGCACCTGGACTTGGTCCGGTTGGTTTTGGAGTGTATTATCTACCTTTGGATGGAAGGTCCTATCCTTCCTAGGTATTGGCTTTCTCATACTATTCAGTTGCTGTTTATGCCTACAATGTGGACCAGCGATTTGTGGTCTGTGTGCCACATCGTGTATTCCACCACCAAGATTTCATTCATCCCAGAAGAGAAAAGAAGAACAAATGATGCTATATGAACAGATCAACGGAT
This sequence comes from Triturus cristatus, assembly GCF_964204655.1. NCBI lineage: Eukaryota > Metazoa > Chordata > Amphibia > Caudata > Salamandridae > Triturus > Triturus cristatus. The sequence continues at coordinate 897,969,347 of NC_140584.1, read as the reverse complement.
TGATGAAGATTGATATCTCTTAACGGGCAAGTAGGGGACAAGGAGGGAATGTGGAAATATGGATTTTTTTGATCAGTTATGTCCCCTATCTTGGACCCCAACGGTTTCATGTATGAATCACAAGTACATGTATGTTCCCTCCAGTTCCAGTTATGAAGACGCAAACACATGTGCGTCCACCGTCAACATGTCCTCTTTCAGATCCGCCATGAATAGGCCGGATATTCCATTCCTAAGTATGAAAGGCCACCGGCTTTATATGGTTCACTTATGCCATTTTACAGTCCAGACAAGTAGGCCCTGATTCTGCCATCAAGCTTTTCTTGCCTTCTGCCTCTGAAAGCTCCAGTCTGAGCCTGCATCTGTGACCATGAACTTTGTCTCATTCCCTGCGCGGCTCACGGTGCCTGACATCAGCCTGTTGCCTGCCAAAAACTGCATTTCACCTTCGAAATTATCTGCTCCGCTCCCTGCCCAATGCATTCCTGTCTAGTAGTTTAAGTAAACATTCTTCCAGCTACCGAGCAGAGGCCCGGCTTCTCTGTCTTTATGCAAGTAATTCATAGCCCTATTATTATGGAAGACTTCTGCCCTCGCATCTAGTGTAGACACTTAGACGCTTGTACACGCACTAACAGTCAGTATAGTCAGTATAGAATAAGATTCTACTCTAAGAGACCTCTCTTTTGTGATACCATAGTTCTTTAAACATAGGATGTTAGATATGATTTGGGATTAGGTTGACTCGACCCTCCAGACATCTGTCGCCACATGTAGAGCTAAATGTCAAATCCCCTTCACCCCCTAGTCGCACGTCAATCATACGTCATGCTGCTGCGCGCGCATTTCTGCCAAGTATTTCTGCTGACATTGCGAAATTCTTTCATGGAACCACCCTATTATGACATCATACCTGATGACGTTCTTTAGTTACACCCAGTTACGCCCACTTTTGCTACGCATGTATGTTTTATCTCTACTATCAATTGTTACGCCTCCTGCATTTGCTTCACTGTAATGCCTATTGTATAAAAGTGATTACTTATCAATAAAGTATGTACTTCACTTCCTGAACCTCCGTGGTGATGGAACCTGGAGTCCACGATTTGAATCGTCCATTGGAATAAAGCCCATTCTGAACCTCTAATATCACGGATTTTGCCTCTTATTTTATTGAGCTATTTTTATTATTTTTCTGTATCAAATTAAGTCCCGGTAATTAAATTGTTTACCACACAGGGGTGAGAGTTAAGGTTGCATAGCTTTCTTAACTTGTGAATTTCAATTAATTTTAGGTTTTTGCATCATAAACAGCGCATCAAAACAACTGGGTTTCTTTTGGTTCCAACCAATCCTTTTACATCTTTAAGTTAACTTTCTTAACCTTGGCTACATTTTCCTTACTAGTACATGACATTCCATCACTCTGAGCTACTTACTAGCAACCAAGCAGAATACAGTTTGTTACGTGGTTACAGTCAGGATGACTCATTTCTCCGCGGATAAAATGATTTTTAAGGATGAGGCTGGGAGTGGCAAACTATGCTTTTTTGCTGTGATCACCCATATGAATCAAGATTCTACTTTGGGAATTGTTTTCTGTAATGTACCAAATTGCTCGATTTGTGGTCTAAATATGTTTGAAAAGTAGTGTTGGGTTCCTGTGCCTGCAAACCAAGGGCCTAATTTAGAATTTGTAGGATCAAAAACTCTGTGGCAGATGTCCCATCTACCATATTACATGTCCCATAGGATTTGATGTACTTGTAATACAGTGACATAGTATCCCATCCACTAAGATCTAACTCAGGGGCATATTATCAAGCACGGAGTTAAAATTATCGCCGTTTTAGCGGCAGAAAACTACCGCTAAAGCGGCGAAAATGGGCTTGATAATATGCCGCAGAGAATTCCAATAGAAGCCCATGTTGACACCAGAACATGGGCTTCTATGGGAATTCTTAAGGGCTGTTGGACTTGGCCCTTCTGGCAGGTTCACCCCTGAACTTTTTGCTCTTTATTGGTGACTTGGTGTGGTAATTGTTTGGTCTCTGCGCACTTTCCCTGTGTCCCAGGGTAAAGTGCGTGCGTGCTCTGAGTGCATGTGGTGAGATAGGCCTGCCCTCCCATAGGAATGCATGGGGAAAGTATGTGTCCCTAGTAGTTCCTGATGCGTGGGGTGTGCAGGCCCGAGTTTGGTATGTGCGGACTCGTGGGAGTGAATGCTGCGCGATGATGTGTGCGGCGTGCATGTACCTAGTGTGGAAATGCCACTTCTAGAAGTGGGCACTTCTGTGTGCAGTGTGTCTGTCGCGTGATTGGCTGGTCGTGTCATGTGACGGGCTAGGGATTCCCCAGAGTCAGGATGAGTCACCCAGTGGTGAATGGGGAGATCAGCAGCTAGATGGGTGGGAGGAGTACACCTGGGTCCTGAATAGGACAGGGTTTTCCACACACAATGCTGGCCCCGCCCCCTGCGGTGCGACTGACGACCCTAGCCCTGCCAATGAATAGAGTGAGGGGCTGAGCACATCAAGGGTGCTCCCCAGCCAGCTGCGACTGGTTTTCCCCCTCACCCTGAACCCAGAACAAAGGGATTTGGTGTATAAAAAGGGGCTGTGTCCCCTTACAAAATGTTCTTGTTCTGACTTGAATCTGCCAGGGGCGCGCTGCTGCTGGGGCCCAGGAGGGACCGCCATGGGGGCTACCTTCCTGCTGGAGGGCCCTGTGTGCTGGCCCCTGGGCCCTGCTTTGCCCCCTGGACGCCTTCAGGACCTTTTTGGACCTTTTGCTGGTCCTTTTACACTGCCCAGGCTTGATACAGCCTTCTAGCGCCTGGGAGCGCTGAAATCGGGCTCCTGACGGAGCACTGGAGCTCTGCAGCGCTCAGCTGCCGTCCTTGACCCCAGAGGGGACCCCCAGCGTGGGGATTCCCCCGTAAAGGCTGCACCGTGTGGGAGCCTACCCCGCCGCCTGGCGGCTTGTTGTAATTATGCGCGGGTGCCCACCCCGCATTGCGGCCTTAGTTTATGTCTTGGCGGGTGCCCACCCAGCTGAAAATGCCGCCGACTGCTTTGTTTGGGAGCGGGTGCCCACCCCGCACTTTGCCAGGTGAAGGATCGCCGCCGCGGCCCGAGCTGCAATGAAATCACTTCCGGGCCGCTGCCCAACGCGACCCGGAAGGCAGGAGAGACTGCGTCCCTGTGGGCGGGGCTTCCGTGCAGAAAGGGAAGCCCCGCGCGCCGCACAGAAGGGATGCCGTCTGGAGCCTCGCAGGCTCCGGGAGGAAAAGTAGAATCGGAGGGGGCCCGGTGAAGAAAGGCGGCCGGTGCAGGCAGTGCCTGTCCATCCTCTCCTCCGGGGCTCCTGTGGTGAAGGGGGAGCCCCGGTGCCACGAGTAGAGCAGAGATGTCGGCCCTCTACATCGAGGGGGCCGTGGCGGTGCTGCACGCATGCAGCCTGGACCGCCGAGTGCCCCGCGGATTCCCTGCGCCAACTGGGTGAGAAGAAGCGAAGTCCCCGACAGAGCCCGGTGAGTAGGGGCTCTAGCATGCAAGCCGCCGATCCCAGAGGAGATCCAGAACGGCGAGGTCACCGGACCCGGTGAGTAGAGGGGGAGGCTGCCTCCTCTGTTCAGGGTACCCACGAGGCCTCCAGGCAGTCCGGGTTATGAGGCAGAACCGGGACATGATCACGCGCCCCGGCCAACAAGGGGGCATTATTGTTTATGAGCCTAAGTGGCTCCAACGCTGGGCAACAGTATTCTATGAGCCTAAGGGGCTCCAGCTTTGGGGGCCATTCGATAGTTAGAAGTCCCAGGGGGACTTGGGGGCCAAGTATTCCCAGAGCCAGCTGCTCCAACGAGGGGGGCACAATTGTTGTGAGAGGCCCAACGAGGCGGGCCGGGTCATTCTTGAGCCCCAGATGGCTCCAACAGTGACACATTGTTTAGAGCCCTAGCATGGCTCCGACTTCGGGGGCATTATTTTCTCTGAGCCCACGAGGCTCCTACGCTATTTGGGGACATGCTTAGTTTAAAGCGCCCGTGCGCTCTACGTTTCAGGGGGCCATTTGATATTTAGAAGTCCCAGGGGGACTTGGGGACATGTTGTTTCTAGAGCCTAGAGGGCTCCCACGTTGTGACATTGTGTCATGGGCCATTTGAGAGCCCAGGCCCCTATTTGCCTTCCACAGCTGCGCAGCACTTAGTGCCAGCTGCAGCGTTTAGGCCCTGCTTTGTCCCCAGCTGCCCAGCAAGTAGTGGGCAGCTGCTACGTTTAGGTTCTGGCGCAACCTGGACTCTATAATGTGATTTTGGGTGCCAGGAAATGTACTGTGTAGTATGTTTGGCGCACCCTGTGTTCATGCTTTTGGTGCTAGGAAATGTACTGTGTATAGTATGTTTTGCGCACCCTGTGTTGTGTACCTCTAAATGTGGTTAGTTCTGCCTAGGAGGTTGTTTTACCTTGTTTAGGTTGATGGTAGGGAGAATGTACTTCCCTGTGTTATGTACGCCCCTAGTGTAGGTATACTTAGGTGGCTAGGTCTAAGGCGTTAGACTTGCGAGAATTGCATAATGTGATTTATGCCCCTGTGATAGATGCAGGATAGGTTTTATACCTGATGCTAGTGTGATGACGCTGAGGTCATTAGTGCGCCAGTAGAGACTGGTTGTGCTCTACAGTTACTTTGTGTTATGTTCTACGTTTACTATTGGTGATTTGTGCTATGTTCTAAGTGCTAATTCCTGACAGTGGTCCACGTGGCCCTGTCCCCTGTATATATAATCCCTTGTAAATTCTGCCCGTGCCTGTTGGCACATTGTAGAGTGTGTGTTTTTATCTAATGTGTTGTGTATAATACAAAGGCTATTTTTATAGAATACCTTGTGTGGAGTTTCCTTTGTGGTGGGCCTTGGGTGTTGTTGCTGGGTGCGCGCGCAAACGCTTTACACATCGCCTCAGGGATAAGCCTGTCTGCTCGTGCCAAGCTACCAAGGGGGTGAGCAGGGGTTATCTTTGGCGTGTAACTCCCCAGCCCTGACTAGAGTGGTGGTTTCTGCCTGGCTTTGGCGCAAGCCCTAGCCAACCAGAAATCGCCATTTCTAACATTGGTGATCAGCGGTGGGATTTGGACTTGCGTTTGCGCTGTACCGCAGCGGCAACTGGCCGCACTACAAAACTCTGCATTTAGATAAATCACATGGTATAGGGATTATTGTTTTAAGTTTGTTTTTGTCATTTCTTTGGAAATGTGTTTTTGTGCACTGTGAGTTAGGTGTCCCTAGCTCGGGAGGGTAGATCATCCCCCTTAGTGCATTGTGTTTTCTGGATTCACCAGAGGGTGGGATCCAGTGGTGGCAGCAGATGTGTGTCCAGTGCATGTATTCCCATTCCCAGTTCCAGGGGTAGTGGTACCTGTGTCACGTGGTGGTCAGGTTGAGAAATCAGGGGCGGTAGAAACTGTCTTACCAGTCTTGGGAGGGGTTTGGGGATGAATGTGTAATGCGCTGGATGAATGTGAATGTCCCATTCCCAGTTCCCAGAGTAATAGTACCTGTGTCACGTGGTGGTCAGGTTGAGAAATCAGGGGCGGTAGAAACTGTCTTACTAGTCTGGGGGGTGTGTGTGTGGATGAATGGTGTGAGTTCTCTGAAATAAGGAGCTTGCTGGTTGATTGGGTGTGAGTTCTCTGGGATAGGGAACTTGCATTGGGGAGTGATTCCAAAAGTAGTGGCTGAGGTGTCTTCCAGCCCAGCGTGGTGGAAGAGGTTCAGAGTAGCCCAGCTAGGTCTCGGTGTAGGGGCTCACGGCCTGTCTCTGCGGAGAAGGAGTGGGTGGGACTGCGTGTCTCCAGGTGCCCGAAACCCAGTGTCAGGGCCTGGATGGTTTCTTTAGGGAACATCAGGTCGGGGGCCTAGGCTGTACCAATAGGTCACTTGAGGAGGATCTCCCAGTGTCTAGAGGACGTGGAGCGTCTGTAATCAGAGCTCCAGTAGTCCTGGTGTCTGGCGGTACCGCTCCAGTTGGGAGGGTGCAGAAGTCCAGAGGGAGGGGTGAGAGGGGGAGGGATTCCCCAGTGGGAACCAGTAGGTCAGGGACCAGCCGGGAGGGCTGTGTCGCCACTGAGTGACCGTGGTGTCGCCACTTCTGTCCTGGGGGGTCTGCACGCACTGTCAGATGGACAGGAGGTCGTGAGATCAGCGCCAGGCAGACTGTCACACGACCCATTAGTTATGGGTCACCCTCGTTAAGTCCTGGTTCGCCAGGCATCTGACCAAAGGGTATGTCCCTCGGTTGGGGAGCCAGTAGTCGGTGTTTCCGGATCTGGACGTAAGGGCGGCTGTAGTCCTGAGGGCAGGTGGGGCTCATCTTAAGTGAAGAGACCCTGCTCTACAGTGGAAGGGGGTGCAGAGGGAGGGAGTCCTCGCCTCTGACCCCTTGGATCCCAGGTGGTAGACCAGTTGGTGGAGAGAGGTCCTAAACTGGTGGGAGAGTTGTGTTCTGGTGGGTGCTTCCCTGGGAGGGTGCGGAACCCCAGAAGTAGAGGTAGGGTGGGGCATTCTTGCCCGTGACCTCTGGTCAGCCTGAGGGTGCGGACCCTAGGTTGAAGGATCAGTGGTAGTTGGGAACTACACTGAGAGGGAGAGTGGAGAATGGCTTGTATGCCAGGGGTTACTACCCCCCACTCTGGGTTTGGCAAGGACCAGTGGTATCTGGGTGGCCTAGGGCCTGGTCCTGGCCGTGGACAACTAGGTAGTACCAGTGGGGTAGCCTAGTTGGGCCTGAGTTCTTTTCGGTTGTGTTTTTTTCAGATGGAACCATGTTGATTGAGAATGGCGTAGAACCGGAGAGTGTCCCTGCAGTGCGGGCCTGCGTCCGTGTTCTATCGCCCCAAGCAGGGAAGACCATCACGGTGGTGATTGGTCTGCCCTGCGTTTTGGCTGGAAGGGGGTTGTGTTGGACTTGGCCCTTCTGGCAGGTTCACCCCTGAACTTTTTGCTCTTTATTGGTGACTTGGTGTGGTAATTGTTTGGTCTCTGCGCACTTTCCCTGTGTCCCAGGGTAAAGTGCGTGCGTGCTCTGAGTGCATGTGGTGAGATAGGCCTGCCCTCCCATAGGAATGCATGGGGAATGTATGTGTCCCTAGTAGTTCCTGATGCGTGGGGTGTGCAGGCCCGAGTTTGGTATGTGCGGACTCGTGGGAGTGAATGCTGCGCGATGATGTGTGCGGCGTGCATGTACCTAGTGTGGAAATGCCACTTCTAGAAGTGGGCACTTCTGTGTGCAGTGTGTCTGTCGCGTGATTGGCTGGTCGTGTCATGTGACGGGCTAGGGATTCCCCAGAGTCAGGATGAGTCACCCAGTGGTGAATGGGGAGATCAGCAGCTAGATGGGTGGGAGGAGTACACCTGGGTCCTGAATAGGACAGGGTTTTCCACACACAATGCTGGCCCCGCCCCCTGCGGTGCGACTGACGACCCTAGCCCTGCCAATGAATAGAGTGAGGGGCTGAGCACATCTAGGGTGCTCCCCAGCCAGCTGCGACTGGTTTTCCCCCTCACCCTGAACCCAGAACAAAGGGATTTGGTGTATAAAAAGGGGCTGTGTCCCCTTACAAAATGTTCTTGTTCTGACTTGAATCTGCCAGGGGCGCGCTGCTGCTGGGGCCCAGGAGGGACCGCCATGGGGGCTACCTTCCTGCTGGAGGGCCCTGTGTGCTGGCCCCTGGGCCCTGCTTTGCCCCCTGGACGCCTTCAGGACCTTTTTGGACCTTTTGCTGGTCCTTTTACACTGCCCAGGCTTGATACAGCCTTCTAGCGCCTGGGAGCGCTGAAATCGGGCTCCTGACGGAGCACTGGAGCTCTGCAGCGCTCAGCTGCCCTCCTTGACCCCAGAGGGGACCCCCAGCGTGGGGATTCCCCCGTAAAGGCTGCACCGTGTGGGAGCCTACCCCGCCGCCTGGCGGCTTGTTGTAATTATGCGCGGGTGCCCACCCCGCATTGCGGCCTTAGTTTATGTCTTGGCGGGTGCCCACCCCGCTGAAAATGCCGCCGACTGCTTTGTTTGGGAGCGGGTGCCCACCCCGCACTTTGCCAGGTGAAGGATCGCCGCCGCGGCCCGAGCTGCAATGAAATCACTTCCGGGCCGCTGCCCAACGCGACCCGGAAGGCAGGAGAGACTGCGTCCCTGTGGGCGGGGCTTCCGTGCAGAAAGGGAAGCCCCGCGCGCCGCACAGAAGGGATGCCGTCTGGAGCCTCGCAGGCTCCGGGAGGAAAAGTAGAATCGGAGGGGGCCCGGTGAAGAAAGGCGGCCGGTGCAGGCAGTGCCTGTCCATCCTCTCCTCCGGGGCTCCTGTGGTGAAGGGGGAGCCCCGGTGCCACGAGTAGAGCAGAGATGTCGGCCCTCTACATCGAGGGGGCCGTGGCGGTGCTGCACGCATGCAGCCTGGACCGCCGAGTGCCCCGCGGATTCCCTGCGCCAACTGGGTGAGAAGAAGCGAAGTCCCCGACAGAGCCCGGTGAGTAGGGGCTCTAGCATGCAAGCCGCCGATCCCAGAGGAGATCCAGAACGGCGAGGTCACCGGACCCGGTGAGTAGAGGGGGAGGCTGCCTCCTCTGTTCAGGGTACCCACGAGGCCTCCAGGCAGTCCGGGTTATGAGGCAGAACCGGGACATGATCACGCGCCCCGGCCAACAAGGGGGCATTATTGTTTATGAGCCTAAGTGGCTCCAACGCTGGGCAACAGTATTCTATGAGCCTAAGGGGCTCCAGCTTTGGGGGCCATTCGATAGTTAGAAGTCCCAGGGGGACTTGGGGGCCAAGTATTCCCAGAGCCAGCTGCTCCAACGAGGGGGGCACAATTGTTGTGAGAGGCCCAACGAGGCGGGCCGGGTCATTCTTGAGCCCCAGATGGCTCCAACAGTGACACATTGTTTAGAGCCCTAGCATGGCTCCGACTTCGGGGGCATTATTTTCTCTGAGCCCACGAGGCTCCTACGCTATTTGGGGACATGCTTAGTTTAAAGCGCCCGTGCGCTCTACGTTTCAGGGGGCCATTTGATATTTAGAAGTCCCAGGGGGACTTGGGGACATGTTGTTTCTAGAGCCTAGAGGGCTCCCACGTTGTGACATTGTGTCATGGGCCATTTGAGAGCCCAGGCCCCTATTTGCCTTCCACAGCTGCGCAGCACTTAGTGCCAGCTGCAGCGTTTAGGCCCTGCTTTGTCCCCAGCTGCCCAGCAAGTAGTGGGCAGCTGCTACGTTTAGGTTCTGGCGCAACCTGGACTCTATAATGTGATTTTGGGTGCCAGGAAATGTACTGTGTAGTATGTTTGGCGCACCCTGTGTTCATGCTTTTGGTGCTAGGAAATGTACTGTGTATAGTATGTTTTGCGCACCCTGTGTTGTGTACCTCTAAATGTGGTTAGTTCTGCCTAGGAGGTTGTTTTACCTTGTTTAGGTTGATGGTAGGGAGAATGTACTTCCCTGTGTTATGTACGCCCCTAGTGTAGGTATACTTAGGTGGCTAGGTCTAAGGCGTTAGACTTGCGAGAATTGCATAATGTGATTTATGCCCCTGTGATAGATGCAGGATAGGTTTTATACCTGATGCTAGTGTGATGACGCTGAGGTCATTAGTGCGCCAGTAGAGACTGGTTGTGCTCTACAGTTACTTTGTGTTATGTTCTACGTTTACTATTGGTGATTTGTGCTATGTTCTAAGTGCTAATTCCTGACAGTGGTCCACGTGGCCCTGTCCCCTGTCTATATAATCCCTTGTAAATTCTGCCCGTGCCTGTTGGCACATTGTAGAGTGTGTGTTTTTATCTAATGTGTTGTGTATAATACAAAGGCTATTTTTATAGAATACCTTGTGTGGAGTTTCCTTTGTGGTGGGCCTTGGGTGTTGTTGCTGGGTGCGCGCGCAAACGCTTTACACATCGCCTCAGGGATAAGCCTGTCTGCTCGTGCCAAGCTACCAAGGGGGTGAGCAGGGGTTATCTTTGGCGTGTAACTCCCCAGCCCTGACTAGAGTGGTGGTTTCTGCCTGGCTTTGGCGCAAGCCCTAGCCAACCAGAAATCGCCATTTCTAACAAGGGCCTTAGATGCTCTAGAGACTACCTAGCAGTATAAAAGGTTAGCTTAAATGTAATCGTAGAGACATTAGATACCGACTACTTGGTCTGAGATGGTACACGTTGGCCCTAGAAGCCTCCTTGACTTTTCTAGGGAGCTTTATGAGCCGGCAGGCCTAATGCATGGGATGTGGTGTGAGGATTGAGACCTCCCCAGGGAGCGCGTTCTGTATGCGCTGTGGAGAGCATGGCCAGGGTGTAGCAGCCTGCCAATGGACACTTGAATTATTAGGACACCAGGACAGAAGACAGCAGCTGAAGACTGTCATTCCCAAGGACTAGCCCCTCTTTCACTCTCCTTTTCTTGGGCAGTATTTTTCAACACTACAAATTGGCAGCCATAAAGAATCTATTTAATGGGACACAACAACCATTACTTCTTTAAGGATGAATAATAAAGAACTATTGATTGGTGGTGTAATGGCTTTAATAAATTGTATCGACAAAGCTTTCCATGTGGCACAATTATTTGTTAGAATCAGTTACAGATAGGAAAACTTGACAGCTTCGGAATAATGTCAGACGTGTAATTTGTGTATGATCACAACAGAATACTATCTTTTAGTGTGTGTTTCTCGTACATATGTATTTGGGCCCACACACACACACACGCACGCACACACTATATGTTGGGGTGCTATTAAGGCACAAAATACAGCACTAAAGGACATTGTGAAATGTGGAAAATATGTCATGGTTCTTTATGAAAGTTCGGTTTCCTCATCATAAAGACAGCCTTCAAATCACTCTGCACAACCTCACCATTGTCAGGGATACTAGGTACTAACTTATGCTGGAGAAAAAAGACTAATTATGAGGCACTGCGAGTATTATTTTCATCCCGGTTAGAATCAACATTTTGTGTTGATATCTGCAAATTAGTCAAACAATTAAGTGAAAAATGTGGTACATCCATAATTGTGCAATAACATCTGTAGCCACAAACTTACATGGTGCATCTATTGATTCTGATGATGTCAGAAACCAAAAGACCGAAGGCCAAGTGGTTTATGAACGTCAACAGAATCCTGACATGGCAATATTACATGTTAACCATTATGTATTTTCTATGTTGCATGTTTATTTTCAGAAAGTTATCTTGAAAAAGCTGTCCTTTACAAAGTCTGCTATGAATGGTAACAGATTGGAATTAGAATGTTTAGGTTTTCTTTACCTTTCATAAATAAATTGTTGATAGAGCAGTGAAAACTGGTGATGGCTAGTGCATGCATGAGGTTCTGTGGCTGCAGCTTTTACTTCACGCTTATGGCTATAGTTCATTTGCCACATAATTTACCCCACTCATATGCAGTGTCACTGGAAATAAGTATCTCCCAATAACATATGAGTGGCAATCAAGTGTGCTAATAAATACACTTTCACTCATTTAATACTACAGCACAGCTTGGATGACATGATAAAACAATGATTATGTCTCACAGATTCCTTCCCAGAATCAGTTGGTGGATGAAACCAACTGGAGCCATACTCACAAAGCTTAGTTAGTTTAAGTCTGTCTCTGTGTGCTGTTAAAACCCTTGTGCTCTTGGCATGATTATATTCCTTTCTTAATAACTCCTGCACTTGAGAAAGCAGCATTATACTTGTGCATCCTCTTAGTGTATATTCTATTTACTACAATTGTTGAAGGAGTGGAGGGGCAGCATGACCCTGTCGCGACTTCGCCGGTTGTGAATCCTGGCCTCTCTGCACACTCAACAATGGTAATAAATAGTGCCTTACACTCTGCATTTCCGCATATATGCTTTACACATATCCTTACGTGCAGTCTGACATCCCAAGTAAAAAGCATCTCTGTGCCAGTGGACTATCATCAATTGCCATGCTCTAAGACCCGAGAAGAATATACTTGTTCTCTGAATGCAGCGATCACTCAAGAATCACTGTCCGGCTTGCCACCTCTTTTCTGGTTTTCTTATCTATTCTATCTGACCTGTCATGCCAAAAGGGGGTGCTCTGGAGTCACTGACCCCGGTGACGACCATCAGCTTAGAAGTCTGCTGTACAGTCTAGGATGCTCACATGGCAGGGAGAGTGGCCTATGAGTTCGCTTGATAAGCTGCCTCTAGTCTAATTTCCTGGACTGATTGATGCTGCAGCAGTGTCGCTAGACAGTCGACCATAGACCACACGACCTGCTCTGCTCTGGCGTTTAATGGTTGAATTGTTCTAAAGCTTCACCAGGTCTCGCATTTCTAACCCCCTGGTGCAAGGACCCTAGTTCAATGCACCAACACAAATTAGAAATCCAGTTGGACTGCGACCCATACACAAGCCACTAAGTCATACTCTGCCGATGATGTTTTTTGTTCACGGTTAGTCCCATTAGATGAATTCAGGGACACAATGGAACTCCTATCCCTCTTTCAAAAATTAATAACACTCAAAATAGCATTAAGAAACAAGGGATACAACTTCAAAATGGTTATGTCTAAAACCCAAGTATAGTGCATAAAATATGAACGGTACCCACAGAGAACGTGAAAATAAATACAGCGAAAACAATATGAACATTCCTCAGATGGTTAGCAAGTTCCTAGCATCCTAACACCCTATCACTACTCCTAAGCGCTATGCTACATTTTCAGCAAAAGTAGAAAAGAGCAAGCCTATAAATCAGGTTTCTAAAGATGCATCACACAGCATATGTTCTCTCACTAAAAAAGCTGGCTAGGTCTTCTCTATCACAGCCCTTTCGATGTATGATAAGCGGTGCCAGGCAGAAGGCCCTTTCTCTGCACCGCTCCCAGAGCCCTGGAGCCATCTTTGACTGGAACTGGTTTGTTGCTGCTCACCAGCATGACCTCGACCTTGAAGGTTCTGTTGGGGAGCCTCTCCAGTTGATGATCAGATACCTGAGCTTTTGTAGTAGCTGGTCAATAACTTTACCTCATGTTTATAAATGTGGCACCACTAATGTCTCAACAAGACAAAAGAGGTATGGCTATAAACACGCCTACTCAATTCACATATAGATAGTTTGCGTTTATAGCTAACATATTTGAAACACGTCAGTTCTCACTCCTATGTTTGGACAGTGAAAGAAAGATGAACATTCATAACATGATTAGCAAGTTCCCAGCATCCCAACACCCTATCACTACTTTCAAACATTTTCGTAAATTTTAACAAAAGTAGAAAATGGCAAGCCTGTAAATTGCGTTTAAGTTGGATCGCACAGCATACCTTCTGTTGGTAAAAAATAGCTGTTTAGCTATTCTTATTGACAACCCTTGCCTGAGTCGTGTAGCCTGTCCAATTAATAGTCAGATTTTACCTCATGTTTATAGATTTGGAGACAGTAAAGTCCCAACAAGACAAAATAAGAATGTCAATGCATGTCATCTCAATTTACATGTAGATAATTTGCCCCTAAAACTAAAACAATTGGAACATGTCAGCTCACTGTGAGTCCATAATGTTATAGCAGCGACCTTAATATAAACAACAGAAATATGTCATCCTAGGTAGGAGGCAGACATTACGCTAACACTTCTGCGTGTGTTTAAAACTTCATACTGACTAATAGAGATAAAAGAGTCTACAGGCAAGCAACTGATAAAAACAGTAGAGGCTTTATTGGGCCCAATCATGGTGTTCACAACACTGGGATACCCACCTTAGGTTGGATAGTGCTGTATATATGTTGGGTGCTTTCATGAAAAAACAATTGCAACACTTTATCCAACGTCAACCTTTCATGAGGGGGTTTTGAATCCGGTGACGCTGGAGGACCCTGTGTTTAATGCGGAGTTGGGGGAGGGCGTGGAGCGCTACTTCCTGGGCAACTCGGGGACGGCGGCGAGTAGAGCACAGGAGTGGGATGCGCTTAAGGCGGTGGTGAGAGGGATTTGCATTTCGTCCGTCGTTGGGACGCGTAGGGTGCTGCTACGGGATGTTGACCGGGCTGAGGCACGGCTGCGCCAAGCGGAGTTGGAGGGTCATGTGGCTGGGGGCGTGCGGGAGGAGTTGCTGGCGGCGCGTGAGGAGGTGGCTTCTCAGGTTGAGCGGCTTCGCTGCTATGACTATAAAGAATACATGGTCCGGGCCCATGCTGAGCGGGACAAAGTGGGGACACTCTTGGCGTGGCTGGCTAACCCTGCTGCGCGGGGATCCCAGGTGGTGTCCTTGGCTGCGACGACGGGGAGTCTGGTTTACTCACAAAAGGAGATTAATGACCAGTTTTTGGGTTATTATTCGTCGCTGTACCGGAGCAGAATGAGGGGCCTCCCTGACGGTCTGGACGCCTATTTAGACGCTGCGGGGTTGCCCCACCTGGACCCGGAACAGGGTTCTGCGTTGGGAGCAGCTATATCTTTGGGGGAGATTAGGGCAGCGGTTAAACACATGGCCAGAGGAAAGACTCCGGGGGCTGATGGACTCCCGGTGGAGTTCTATGCCGCTTATTTGGATGTGCTGGCGCCGCAGTTGCAGGCAGTTTATAGCGAGGCGTGGGTGCTGGGCAGGCTGCCGGCCTCCATGAGGGAGGCAATCATAGTGCCGTTGCTGAAGAAGGGCGGGGACCCCACCTCTAGGACGGCGTACCGACCACTCTCCATGCTCTCGGTTGACTATAAGATCTTTAGCAAAATCCTGGCCACGCGACTCCTGGGTCACATGTGCTTCCTGGTGCATCCGGACCAGTCAGGGTTCGTCCCCACTAGGAATACAGCGACGTGCATCCGGCGGTTGGAGCGGATAATGGGGGAAGACCGGGAGGATATGCCGGAGGCAGTGGTGCTATCAGTGGACATTGAAAAAGCATTCGATAGTGTGGAGTGGCCGTATCTGTTCCGGGTGCTGAAGGAGTTCGGACTGGGCGATAACTTCGTGCAGTGGACCAGACTGTTATATAGCTCCGCCACAGCTAGGGTTCGTACGGCGCGCACTATTTCGGCGGCCTGTTGGGTGACGAGGGGCACTCGTCAGGGCTGTTCATTGTCCCCGCTGTTGTTCGTGCTGGCGATTGAACCCCTGGCGACTCATGCCCGACAGGGGCAGTGTTACGGGGGCGTCTGGCTGCGGGACGAGCTACATCACATATCGCTATATGCGGATGACCTCTTGATGTTTCTGGCCGATGCTGGGGGCTCTATGCAGGGCACCAGAACCCTACTTAGGGAGTTTGGTCGATTGTCGGGGTTACAGGTGAATTGGGCTAAGACCTGCCTGTTTCCTCTGTCCCCTGGCGCCCGGCTGACTTTGGAGCCCACGGACTTGAGGTGGGAGCCTGCCTGCTTGCCGTACCTGGGCGTCCGTATATTCCATGCCCCAGCTAACCTTTTCGAGGGGAATGTGGGCGCTGCGCTGAGGGGGCTCAAGAGTAGCATGGCGTTCTGGCGCACTCTTCCTCTATCGG
This sequence comes from Triturus cristatus, assembly GCF_964204655.1. Lineage (NCBI taxonomy): Eukaryota > Metazoa > Chordata > Amphibia > Caudata > Salamandridae > Triturus > Triturus cristatus. The sequence continues at coordinate 897,953,829 of NC_140584.1, read as the reverse complement.
TAGCTGGGCGGGTCGCGCTGCTGAAGATGATAGCGCTGCCGAGATTACTGTACTTTTTCCGTACCCTGCCGGTATGGATCCCGATCACCTTTTTTAAGACGCTTCGGACTTTGCTGACAGGATTTATATGGGGAACTGGGAGGCGGCGGGTGGCCCTGTCCACTCTGATGAGGCAGAGGGAGGAGGGGGGACTGGCGGCCCCGGACTTTGAATGGTACTATCTGGCGGCGCAGCTGTAGTGGCTGACACAGGCCGTGGCGCGCGAGTTTCAGGGCCCAGAGGGCCCGGGGGGTAGGCTCATTCCGCGGCATGTGCTGTCCTTTATTGTGCTTCGGCAGAGCCTCCGGCTGGATCAGCTTACCCTCGAGGAGCGTACACTCCGCTTGTGCTGGATTCGGAGTCAGAAGCGAGCAGGCTTCGCAGCCCCGTATGCCCCGGAGATTCCACTGGGCATGTGTACGGCCCTCCCTCATGGCGGGATTGGTCGGCGTTGGCTGGTTGGGAAGAGCGGGGGGTGCACATGATTGGGGATTTATATAGGGATGGCGTATTGTTGCCGTTCCAGGACTTGCAAGGGGCGTATGATTTACCGAGGGGGGATTATCTTCTGCACACCGCCTTGGTGGCGGCGATCCAGAAACAGTGGAGGATGGGGCTTTCGGAGCCCCCGACTTCTTTGGGGTGTCAGTATGTCACTATGGCGGCGGGTACGTTCAAGGCTGTCCACGGAGAAAGTGCCGCCTATGGATGCCCTGAGGGGTAAATGGGAAGGGGATCTGGGTAGGCCCATTCCTGAGACGACGTGGGCGCAGCTGGTGCGGCGGGCCTGGAAGGGCACGCGCAATGCCAGATTCCAACTGGTCCAATTCTATACCTTACACAGGGCTTACTTAACTCCGGTTAAACTCCTTCAGTACTTCGGAGGCTCCCAATCGCCGTGTCCTCGGTGCAGAGTTGAGGGTTCTGATTTTGGTCACATGTTTTGGTCCTGTGTGGGACTGGGCTCTTATTGGGTAGATGTGGTGGCGTGCCTGAATCAAGTGACGGAGCGAGAGCTGGAGGCGGAGATGGGGACTTGCCTGTTGTGGTTTCCGCACACCCTCAAAACCAAAATTACAAGCAAGTTTTACGATCTAGGATTGATAATGGCGAAGAGGGAGCTCACTATGCACTGGAAGGCTAGATCTGGGCCGAGCTTTCGGAGATGGAAGGCGAGCTTCTTGTCCTGGGCGGGGAGCACGTCTAATGACAAAGCGCTGGAGGCGGCGCGGGCGTGGGGAGCTCTAGTGGACGGGCTTAGATCCTTGGAGGAGTTGAATGAGAAGGATAGGGATCCTGTGGACGGGGATGGGAGTGTGGAACCCGGGGTGGGGCCCCCTGGGGCGACTGGGGAGACCGCCCTGAATAGGGCCATTTAGGTACACCTGTGGAGGACTCAGCGTTTGCACAATGTATTGGTAACTGTTGAATAGTCGTGGTGGGCGGCTGGGATCTGGATGGGGGGCGGGGGGGGGTCTCCGGTCTCTTGAGAACAGTGGACAGGCTCGTTTGATTGCCCTGGGCTCAGATTTCCTGGACCCCGGGTCCCTCCCAGCAGCAGTGAAGGAGGGGTTGACGCGGGCACACTGACAGAGGGGGGTGGGGGTAGAGAGGGCGGAGGGTTGGGGCATTAGGGGGGAAACACGGGAAGTTCGGATTTCTCCTGATATATACATTGAGGATTGAGTCCTTTATTTTTCTCTGTTGTTGGTTTCACTGCACTGATGGAAAAATTTAATAAAAATATTTAAAAAAAAAAAAACCTTTCATGAGGGGGTGACCATTAAGACCAACTCCTCCCTTTCCAAAGATCTCCATGTGACTGACAGTTTGGAGGTATTGCTGTTGAACCTTGCATGGGAGAGAAGGAGAACATCACAGGAGTGTGCATAATATTGGTTCTTCTGCTCTAAGGGAGTTGATTTACCGAGTGCTTAATATGTGCCAGTGAATGCTGGTGGGCCATACTGCCACTTTGTTTTGGGTACCAGGAGTCTTTTGGGCTCTCCCACAGGCGACGGCCAGGAAGATCTGCTAAAAAGGTCCTAGACCGGCTGCCTATGATAGAATAAGTAGATGTCTTCGGGTTGTGTCACTGATCCATTTCTGCAAAAGCTTAAGGTATACTTAGTGGGGAAAAGCATTTCTATTATGACTTGTTAGTTTTTGTAATGTGTTATGATATGTTCTGTAATGTGGTTTTTGTTTTTTTCTTTTGTATTGGCGTTATAAAACCTTGCAATAGTTCAGAAAATCCTGAAGGAAGCTGAAACCTAGAGGTGGTGGCAATGATAATGGTGGCGGTACATTTACAATCTCAGGGAACGTGTTCTTAGCGTAGCGTTGGTCAGGTGCTAGATTTCCACTGCTGCTCATGTAGGAGCCTTATGTTGTGTTGGAGGTACGACAAGCTGGAGACTATCCTACGGTGAGGGATCCAGTTGTAAACATGGGCTTCATGTGTAAAGCCATTTTACAGTTGCAAAGGTCAAATTGGAGCGAATTGCAATTTGAGTTTGCGAGTAAATACTGAATCAGTATTTGGAAGGGGCGTGTAAACGGGAAATCCTTCTAAATAATGATGCTTAAGTTATGTACCGCAATCTGGTAGTAAAGATGAAATAAATAGCTCCGAAGAAGGAATGGTGAGTTAAAGTGGTCAAGGTACAAAGCACCCACGACTGGAGACGTCCCAGCCTTGCAGATTTCCGCTGAAACTGACTTGGTGCCGGGAGACCCACAGTAGCCGATCCGCCACCGAGAATAGAACATGGCTTAAATAATAACATGTTTATAAGTCTTGAGGAGACTGCATGCGGCTGCCTCGCGAAGGGCGAAGAAGGCAGTATATCACAACATTTCCCCCTACAACAGACAACAGAAAGACAAAAATATAGTTAATTATATAACTTGTCATGCAATATAGAAATTTGCAGAGTACAACAATGAGGACACAAAAGTAACAACAATGTTTTGCAGCCTAGAATGTAAGTTCACATAGTTAGTCCAGTACATAATCTTTAAGTTTACAAGGTAATTTCCTAGAGCAAACATTCTCTCTGTTGGCTGTCATTTCATTCAAGGAAGTCTCATGGGACGAGACTTCTTGGAGAGAACCAGAATTTTTTTTAGACATCATAGGGCCAGCAAGTGAGTTCGAAACAACAGTATCATGTAACCAACTATAAGATTGAATACGATCCGCATTAGAAGCAGAACGTTTCTTAATGATGTCTGCTTGTGAATCGGTGAGAAGGACAAATTCCTCTTGTTCCACCAACCTCTGTTTTCTAAAAGGGCAGAACCTTTGCTCACCTGACTGACAAGCGCAGGTGAAGAGTACCTAGACATACCTTTCATTACTTTTCGTTTTTTTTTTATTAGAACCCAAACCCTTGTAAGGTTCATTTTTACATTTTTTGCCAGAATCAAAACGAAGTTTCATAGCATCTTGATTAGCCTCAACCCTGGATCTAATTGAATTCAGAGATTCCATATCGTGGCCACCCTTGCTAGAAAGCCAAGTGGGACACAAATTGGAGTGCACCTTTCTTCTTCTGAGCAATGTGAAAGGAGCAACCCCAGTGGTACTTTGAGGTGTTATGTTATTTATGTTATGTTATTTATTCTTTTGTATAGCGCACGGCTACTCAAAAAGAGTGTCCCGGCGCTTTAGGAGAAGGAGGGCTGCAACATAATAACATAACAACGTTAGAAGAAGAGAAAAAGACCGAATGCCAGACAAATACGTGCAAGAAAAACAGGCTACTGGGTGAACAGCCAGGTTTTAAGGCCTTTCCTAAACGCTAGTAGGCTGGTAGCTCCCCGCAGAGTGAGTGGCAGAGAGTTCCACAACTGTGGCGCCAGTAGTCCAAAAGAGCGGCCTCCCAGACGAGCTCTCTTCACACGCGGAACAACCGCCAAGAACAGGGATTCCGACCTCAAAGACCGGGTCGGATGATAGAAGACCAGTCTCTTTTGAAGGTACTTTGCTCCCACCGCGTGGAGAGCTTTGTAGGCCAGAGTCAAAGCCTTAAAAACAATCCGTTTCCGGATCGGGAGCCAATGCAAAATTTTCAACAGGCCCGATACACTGGCCCGTCTATTTAATCCGAAGATAGCTCTCGCAGCAGCGTTCTGCACCACTTGGAGCCGCTGCAGCAAATACTCCGGCAGGCCCAGGTAAAGAATGTTCGAATAATCCAACCTGGACCCGATCAAAGCCTGCACTGTCAGCTTTCTATGCTCCTCCGACAGCAGGGGAAGGAATCTCCGCAGCATCCTAAGGATGCCGAAGCAAATGCCCGACACCCCCAGGATCTGGGATTTCAATGTTAACCCCTTATCCATCTTGACCCCCAAGTTCTTGGCTACTTGGGAGGAGCAAGACGGGGGATACATATTAATCGGCCACCAGGCCTGCCAGTCTGGCTCTGTGTCACACCCAAAGAAGAGAACCTCCGATTTATCGGAATTGCACTTGAGGCTGTTCCGTTGGAACCATTGAAAAACAGCCCCAAGGCAATCCCGAATGCTCTCCCCATTAAAGTCTCCACCTCTCAAACATGAGAAGAGGAGCTGAGTGTCGTCGGCATAGGATACGATCCGGGCCCCATACAACTCCACCAATGCCGCCAACGGGGTCATGAAGATGTTAAATAGGGTCGGGCTCAAGATAGAGCCCTGTGGGACCCCGACTCCCAGAGGCGGCATCACGGCGGAATCTGGCGAGGCCCAGACCGTTTGCCGGCGTCCGGCTAGAAAGGAGGAAAACCAGCCGAACACCGTCCACCGCAGACCTATCTCAGAGAGTCTTGCGAGAAGGCCATCGTGGGGGACGGTGTCGAACGCCGCCGACAAGTCCAACAACACCAACATGGCTTTGCCCCCAGAGTCCAGAACCCCTTTAATGGTTTCTGAGACCTCAAGGAGCGCCGTCTCAGTGCTGAGATGGGAACGAAAACCTGACTGGGTGGCGTGCAAAATCTCATTGGTCTCAAGAAAATTGGAAAGCACAACCTGAACGTGCTTTTCCAAAATCTTCGTGAGAGCCGGCAGCAAAGAGATAGGCCTATAATTGACCGGGGCCTTCGGATCCAGGCCTGGCTTTTTGAGCAATGGAATCACCATCGCCTGCTTCCAGGCGTACGGGACCACTCCCTGACTCAGCGAAAGATTTAACAGCGGGTTTGCCAGTGGATTAATCACCTCCGCAACTTTCGCTAAAAATTTAGCAGGGCAAGGGTCGAGGGGCGAACCCGATTTAAGATTGCCCATTAGCGCTAAAGAGTCAGGGGCAGAGAGCGGAGGAAACACACTCAGCGTCACACCAGGCCCTGCCCGCGGGGATAAAGTGGCCTCAGGATTAGTCTGGGCCAAAAGCCCAGGCGATGGAAAAGAATCCTGTATGCGTTGGATCTTGCTCGTAAAAAAGTCAGCAAGGTCCGAAGCCCAGGTACCAGACGGTTTTTCGTCCAGGATGTTAGACCATGGGGAAATAAATTCTCTCACAATGGAGAAAATCTCCTTGCAGGAGTTAGGAGCCGCATCTATTCTCCTGGCTAGATATGCTTTTTTTCCAGGCGGATGTCCCGGTGATAGGCCTTGACCACCGTTTTATAGGTCAGCTTGGCTGCAGTATCATAATGAGCCCGCCACGCTCTCTCGGCCACCTTACACTGCTGCCGCGTAGCCGACAGTGCAGCGGTAAACCAAGGCGCAGAGACCCGTTTCGGTGTCAGACGGGGTGTCAGATCCGGGGCAAGGTCATTCAGCCTGTCTAGAAGCCAAGCTTGCAGGGTCTCCAAGTCCCTATCCAGATCTCCAGAGAGGGAACATGGGTAATCCACAGCAGCCTGGGCCAGCATCTCTGGGGTCACACGATGATATGCCCTATGGACACGACCCTGTTGCAGTGCCAAGGCAGCCACCGATTTGACAGTGCCTTTGATCGTAAATTTGGCAAGCAAGTGGTCAGACCATAGTACTGGTATAATCTCAATCATCTCAAGAGGGGAAGACGAGAACACCTGGTCAAGAGTGTGCCCCTTCTCGTGCGTAGGCTCCTGCAAATGAGGGATCAGTCCCAGCGGGGCCATAGCCTCAGAAAGTTTAATGGCAGCAGGGTCAGACGGATCATCCAACCGAAAGTTGAAATCCCCTGCCACGATGCAGTGTTCCGCTTTCAGGGCCAGCCCCAACAACACGGAGTCCAGATCTTCAAAGAACGTACCGGGTGAACCAGGCGGTCTATACACAAGTAAACCCTTGACAGATTGATGTGGAGACAGAGTGATAGAAAAAGCGAGAGTCTCCGAGCCTCGGATGTCCTTCCCTGGCAGAATCGCACAGGGCGTGCCTTTCTTGACCACCAATGCCACTCCACCGCCCCTCCCCTCGGCTCTATCCTTCCTGAAGATGTTATAATCAGGCGGGATTGCCATGGCGACATCTGGATTGGAAAATTCACCCCACCACGTCTCAGTGAGCATAAGACATAGTGGCTTCACTGTATCTAGAAGCTCAAATATGTCTTGCGCATGTTTACACGCCGACCTGGTGTTTAAAAGCATGCAGCGATAACCCACATTGAGGATGTTATTGTTGGGGCGCGATAACTGAGCGCGGTTAGGGCGCCAGCCACAGCCAGGGCAGCAGAGTTCCCCGCGATGGCGTCCGGGAAAAACAGTGCGACAACCTGTGACCAGGGTGTCAAAGGAGCGCAGTTCCCCAGGGGAATAATGCAGCACTGGTGTCCCAGGGGGACACATCCCTGGTGTATAGAATCCTACCCGCCGCTCCGATCGCCTCCGGGACGCTGACGGGCGCAGACGGGCAGGACTCTGGCTTGACTCCGGCGCGAGTCCGGCGCTACCGCTGCGCGTCACCGCTGCGCGCAGAAGGCGAGCATTAAGTAGGGCTCACCTGTGGTCCTAGTGAGCGCTAGAGCGCTCAAACAAGTGGCACACTCGCTACTCGCCACCCCCAAGATGGCGACCGGCGCCAAACACGAAGGCGCAAGGAAAGATGAAGCTGCTCCGCAAAAAGCGCGGTGAGGGGCCCAATTTAAGGTGCAGGTATGTGGGTGCACAAAGGAGGACTAAAAGCAAGGGCAAACACAATTTAAAACAAACAAAATACAAAAACGGGATATTTTAAAAAGAAGCAGCTCTGTATATTACAATTCAGCAGCCTAGCGCGCGTGCGTGCTATTGCCTTCTCCAAGGACGAGCTACTACCAAGCTCACCTTAAGTAGGGCTCACCTGTGGTCCTAGTGAGCGCTAGAGCGCTCAAACAAGTGGCACACTCGCTACTCGCCACCCCCAAGATGGCGACCGGCGCCAAACACGAAGGCGCAAGGAAAGATGAAGCTGGTCCGCAAAAAGCGCGGTGGGGGCCCAATTTAAGGTGCAGGTATGTGGGCGCACAAAGGAGGACTAAAAGCAAGGGCAAACACAATTTAAAACAAACAAAATACAAAAACGGGATATTTTAAAAAGAAGCAGCAGGTGTGATATTATATGACCAAATCTTGTTCTTTAAGAACTCTTGAGTATCCAAATCTGACGATATAGATGTTTGCACACCCTCTCTGGTCATTCTGTTCCCCCCTTTCGACTAGGCCATTGGAAGAAGGTGAGCAAAGAGCTACTTTGAGATGTTGAATAATATTGTGCTCTAAAATCTTGCACATCCATTGAGAAATTAAGTGGGTCCCATTGTCTGTGACAATTGATTTCAGTGGTCTCTCCAATTTAAAGATATGTTCTAAGCATTTTATGGCATTATCGGTAGTGGGACCATCACAGGCAACACCTCATAAGGACGAGAAAAGTCAAGCCCAACTTTATCCCAGGGGCCCATTAGAAAGGGTACAGGATGTAGAGGGTTGTTAATGGTTTTCCACCTTTTGTCAGAGAGTAAGCATTCTACACAACTCTCATTGGTTGATCTAATCTGACTCTCTAGAGAAGGCCACCAATAATAATGTTTAGGGCGCTGACATGTTTTGTTGATACCCAAGTGACCACGATGGGCTGTCTGGAGGATTTCCTTGCGCAAACCTTCTGGAGCAATGAACAGGTCATGACGCATCACTATCTCATCAACAACCGAAAGTTCAGATCCCACAAAATCATTTTTTTTTATTTCACCTGAAAGCGTTCTACTCTTTGGCCAACCTTTGACAATAAATTCTTTGATTTTATTGAGATTGTGGTCTTCGGCATACTCCTCTCGCCTTTACATTCAGAAATGGGGCCACATTCCATTACAACATCCACTGCTGCCACCACACATTCAGTATCTTCTGTATCATTTTCTTCACACTCCAGAGACATGCGAGATAAACAGTCTGCACCAAAGTTCTTCCCACCAGGCAGATGTTTGATGAGAAAATGATACTCTTGCAATGTTGAAAGTAAACATACTAACCTGGCAGACGCTTTATTTGTTCCACCACCATTGAGGATGTACATTAGTGGTTTGTGATCTGTATAAACATCAAATTCACGACCCCAATGTATGATCTGAACTTGTGTATTGCCCAGACCCATGCAAGTGCTTCTCTTTCGATAGTGCTGTATCATGTTTCTGCAGGTTGTAATGCTGTGGAAGCAAATGCAATGATGTGTTCCTTTCCACCAACCTATTGCCCAAGTACAGCACCCAGCCCTGACAAACTTGCATCATCATTAAAAAACATTTACATGCATCTTGAAAAGGTTGTAATGCGGGAGCCTGCTCAATGATGAGTTTGACCCTATTAAAAGTGCTGTGTAATCCGTGGCAGGAACGGTGAGTGAAAGTGGTTTATTTAGTGAGGTACAAAGCACCCGTGACCGAAAACGTCTGACTCCTGCAGATCTCTGCCGCAACTGACTCGTCTGCCTCTGAGCATGGAACATAGCTTAAACAACATGTTTATATGTCTCATGGAGACCGCATGTGCCTGCCTCGCGGAGGGCAAAGAAGGCAGCATATCACAAAAACATTTATTTTTTTACCACAAATTCAAAGGAGGTGGTAACCATTTGAAACAGTTCAAGCGCAAAACCATGCAGTATTCCATAGCTTGCAAAACACTTATACAGCATGTCTATACAAGTTCAAAACAGTCCCAGTTTGCAAACATGGGCCTCCTTTTTAGCAGTCCAATTCACTAATGGACGCCACTTTTATTTTGGTCCTCGGGACTATATTGCCAAAAATCTTTTTTAGAAGCAAGCCCAGTGTCTGCTCCTAATAAATAGTTTTAAAAGTTTTCTTTTTTTTTAAAAGCATTCTGCTTCCCTTTTATTCAATTGGGCTGCATTTTTTAAAACATTGCTATGCCTGTGACTCTAGCCAAGCAATTTGCGACTTACCTTGTCCATATTAATGAGGTAAGTCAACCCATTACTATTTAGTATTTTGTCAGCCATTCTATTAATAGGTTGGTTCGCAAAAAAGAAATGCATTCAGCAGACGGAGTGCGAATTGTGACCACTTCTACTGAATACATTTCAGAATATTTCAAATAAGAAATTGCAAATTGTGAATCGTTATTATTCTGAAATTACAATTACCTATTTTGAATATTAGTACATCAGGCCCCATGTTCGTACAAGTATGTTCACCCTATGTACCTGTGCTACTCACTGTCTGTGCACAATAAGAAGGGATTGCAGTTTTGATGGAAAATGTAATTGTGCAGGAAGCAGATAGTGACAGTCGCCATTCGTGTAGGAGAAGGTAAAAAGGAAGGTTAACACAAGCCCCAGAGGACTTTTTTAAAGAGATATTCTCAGTGACACTGAGTGGACAGCTGGAAATAAAACAAGGTTCAGACAAAGGTAAGTATCTTATTTACTTCCTGAGACAACAGTAACTACTTTTAATATTTGAGTTTGTAATTTTTTGGGGGGTTACTGATACTATATTGCTGTACAGGGAAGTTATATTAATAATGCATTTGTATGGGGCTAAAATGATCCTGCACCTGTCCTGCTCATGTTGTCTCTATCCAGGAGTCAGTGAGTGAAGGGCTCTCCCTGGTAACTTTCTGTCAACAATGAGTCTCTTCCCACCCCCTATTTAAGTGTTGGTACACTTGAACGAAGGTGGCATCTTCTTGATTTTCTACTATGGTCACCCATGGAGTGTACGTGAACAGGGGCTGGATCCAGTTATTTGATAGTGACCATGGCTGGACAGGCCTCACTCCTCCTGGCATTTCCCCAGTGGGCTGGAGCCCCTGGGGGCTGGTTCTGAAAGACAAGAGCTGCTCCTGGTGCCTCTGTCGATTTCCCCAGGCTCCTACAGTTAAACACACCTGGTACGTGGAGGTTTCTTGAGAGAGACAGAGAGAGAGAGAGAGAGACAGAGAGAGAAAGAGAAAGAGAGAGAGAGAGAGAGATTGAGAGAGGGACATAGGGGGAAGATAGACAGAAAGAGATCAGAGAGGAAACAGAGTGAGAGGAGAAAGAGAGACAGAAAAGGGATAGATGGAATGAGAGAGAGGCAGAGTGAGGAGATGAAGGGAGCAGGCTGGTTTGAGCATTTTTGCCCAGGCTGCTTTTCATTCCCCAGTCCAAGCCTACTAGTGAGGTTTAAACCCATAATCCTCATTCCCAGGCTGAAGTGGGCCAATACAGGAGGTGTGTCAATCTCAGGCCTCAAGAGAGATAGGGCAAGTGTACACTTTCTTTTCTGTTTCCCCCAAAGGCTCTTATAAAAGACATCCGTGGCCTATATTCGCAATGGAAACAACTATAGCTAAGGTTTATTTAAGGTGAACAGAGGTGAACAGTGTCAAAATTTAAAAAACCTAATAAGGCATGAAAATGAAACAGTGAAGGGGGTACCTTCACTGTAATCCCTACTTCTGCCTTACCATCTTTGTAACCTCAAATATTATCGCACATACACACTAGCACATTACATCATGTATATTATCAGTTAACTGATATGACTCATTTTTAGACATGGATGACGGCTGAATCATCGGTGTACAATGCCCAAAATAAAGTCAATAATAATGTGTTTCAGGATATTTGTCCTTCTTCAGTAGAGGGCAACAACTTGGGGGTGCTGGCAATGCTGCTCACAGTCTTCTCAGGTTTCTGTACTACTCCCAGAGCACAGGTACACCCGAGAGCTCGTCAGCTCACCAACTCAACAAGGAGCCAATCACAAAAGGGAGGAGGGAGCACACTGCCTGCATACCAGCACACAATTCACCCAGATGCATTGTGAGAAATGCAGTGCATGACAACAGTCACTTTAGTTGAATAAATATAAATTGTGAAATTACCTCTATATTTCTGGCAATGAGAGCCTCAGCCGGCCCAAAGTGTTTTAAGCCTATAACTCTGTGGCCCACCGGCGATCGGGCCTCTGGTTTAATGAGTTGGAAGGTTCGCCCCGTTGAGGGCTGGCCTTCTGGAGTAAATATTTCCTGCCAGAGACTGCCATGTGAGGCATGGCACACCTGTGCTGGAGAAATTACAAATGGCCCATTGCTCAGCAGGAAACTTCCTACATGGCAGAGTCATCAGTTTTTGATCTTCAGGAGGAAACCCCACTATTGGAATTAAAAAAATAATAATGCTGAGCGGCTGATATAACATGGTGACCCGCCCAGTATTACATTTTTGACAAAAGTGATCCCTGCATCATCTGCATGTCTGCATGAGGAAGGTTAACCCCTTCCACGCGTGGCAAATTCCGCCGCGGTGCGAGGGGGTGCGGGGCTGGGCGTGGCGCTCAGGTACTCAGGACGGCTCCCGGCCTTCATAAATCACGGTGGGCATGTGCTCATGACGGCCGGGAGCCGTCCGAACTCCGCCCACTAATTAATTTGCCCGCACAGGCGGGGAATTTGCCGTCCTGAGCATGGATGTGGTTAAATGTTAGACCCTTGTAACAGTAACACACAGCGCGAAGGCAGTAAACTAGTGTTGACGTGTTTGACTCAGCATGCCAAGCGCAGGGGCGCAGGTGTGCTCTAACCTCCCAGATCACCTTGACCTAATATGGTATTCATGGTCTGTGCCAGCGTTCAGGCCACACCTGATGCCCCAAAAACCCACTCAGGTGAAGCGCGTGAGATTCCACCTGATGCTGTAGCATCCAACCCTCATGACCGTCTGGATACAAGTCAAAACCAAAATACTCAGATTTCTGGCTCTAATTTTAAATTCAGCCAAGCATTTTGTATAGTTGTTGAGTTTGCACCCTTTCAGCTGTGCACACTGCCAGTGGTCTTGTCAGTACATAACAAATTAGTAAACAATTAAAGCACATTTTGCAGGACAGCTCGAGGAAAAGGTATTCCAGACTTCCCATAAGTTTCTCCCGTGATGCCTTCAGTGAGGCTTGCGCGTGCCTGCAGCGGTGACTGCAGGGCTTGTCCCTGTGAATGAATGCAGCGGGCTTCGAAGGGAAGTGATGGCGCGCGGGCACAGATGCTCGTTCCCTTGACCTTGTCTCGCATGGACGCTGCAGCCGCCTCACTTTTCTTCCCGGCGGATCTATCCATCTCCAGAGTGTCAATAAAGCCTGGTGTGGTATTGGCGTCACGTCGACGTGGCGGCCATGGCTGTGCATGGCAATGGTGCTGGCAGTGGGTGGCTCATGGTTTATGATCCAGGGCGCTTCTACACTGCTTCCTCGCCGAGCGGCTGGTTACAGGCTACACTGCTGATAAAGCTGGTAGGCTGCTGCCCACCTGTAGTATCTTCCTCATGTAAGGTTCTTGGAATGCTAGTCAGGTGACATTCCAATGTTAGAGAGTGTTGCCATTGAATAAGAGGAGTTGGAGAAGGCAGAAGCAGGAACTCAAGTGTATGGATGCTGAGGTGTATATGTGATACTCATTTAAAGGAATCTCCTCTTCATCTGGGGAGTTTTACATTTCTTTACAATGGCAAGGACTACCAAGAACCCACCGGTACCTGGTCCACCATCTCAACTCTATCTGTGGATTCAAAGACTGGAGAAATCGTATTTCTCCAGCATTTGGCACCTGTAAACCATCCGTGCAGACAAGTAAGCAAAAATGTCAAATTAATAGCCCATCACACTTATAATTAACTTCTCCAGGTTTATTTATTAGAAATCTCCCCTTCATCTGTGGACTGTTCAACTTCTTTACACCACCCACACCTTCAGGGGACTTATACTGACGATATTATTAGTTTTGAAGCCATTGCTTCACTTATCATGCAGATGAAATTCCATAATCATACACCTTGAAGTTCTACCACACATTCCTCTTCCAAAGTGACTTCCTTCAAGGCAGAGAGACGTTCATTGGAGCGAGGAAGCAAAAAGCAACACATTCCCCATGACTAGCATAGTGGCAATATAGATCCACTAAAATGACAGTCACAAATCTAACCAGCAAAACTCTAAATCAGCCTACAAGGCATTCACTATTGCAAACATTTGAAAGCAGTTCTTCTACTGAGACTGTTGTAGGGATTACATGTGGTCTCCATTTTTTTTGAGTTAGTGGTTTGTAAGTGTTTTTTACTAACACAATAATGTGCCATGTATGCATTTATTTTTAGTAGACATTATTGTTCTATAGTCTGTTCTGTTAGCACCAGGAACACACATATCAGAACAAGATGTCCTTGTTATTTATTATATGGTCGTAAAAGGCAACTTTTTCCCTTCAGACTAAGTAACTCAGTTATTCTGCATCTCTAGCAGAATGTGATAAGACCGGCGTTTTATTATTTAAACCATGCCTGTGTTGAAGTCGGTGAGAGGCACTTCACACCGGAGTTACCATGAATGCTCAGAGAGCTGTGAAGGAGATTCAGCCCTGCAGGCCCTGACATTCATCCTCAGAATGAAGATAAGCGCACATGCAGAAATGTGTGCAGGCTTTTACATGCAGATTGCGTGCATTCATTTAATGCACTGCGGCCAGCTTCCTGATCTATTACACCAAAGTATGGGGTTAGATCATTCCAACTTGGTCTGGCAGAAGGATATTACGTTCTCAATCAAAAGTAGAAGTATCATTGATAGGTAGGATTAACACTGCAAACAACTAACATGGTTGAATTGTTTGTGTTTTTCACCATTTTTAATAATGCTTATAAGAATGATGCGTTTTATCTGTTTGATAATCGAAGTTCAGATTTTATTTACAAGGATAAGACCTTTTCAATAAACATTTCAAAGTGCATTATCGCTTCTTTTCTTTATAAAACTTTGAGCATGCAAAGGTGAAAAATGAAAGGGTTAGATCTGTTACCACTAATTCCTTGGGAATCAGAGTGGTCATTGTTAGAAATGGGATCTCTTGTTGGCTAAGGCTTGCGCCAAAGCCAGGCAGAGACCACCACTCTAGTCAGGGCACAGGAGTTACACGCCAAAGCTCACCCCTGCTCACCCCCTTGGTAGCTTGGCACGAGCAGTCAGGCTTATCCCAGAGGCAATGTGTAAAGCGTTTGCGCACACACACAGCAACAACATACCAGGCACACCACAAAAGGAACTCTACACAAGGTTATATCAAAAATAGCCTTTGTATTCTCATAACGCATTAGAATCGTGATCACATAATATACATTGTGCCACCTGGCACTAGGTAATATCTACAAGAGATTATTTACACATAACAGGGCCAATTGGACCACTGTCAGAACCATCACTTAGTGAACATAGTAAATGTAGAACATATCATAAGCGTAGAACACGACCAGTAAGTACTGGCAAACACTGTACTCAGCATTATCCTGCAACATAAACCATATTATGCACAGTCTCACATTTAGGCGTGAAATACATTCTGCGCCAACCTCACCAGCATAAACACATTATGCAATCTTCTCATAAGTCTAAACGCATTAGACAGTAACCTCACCAGCAAAAATACATTATGCAGCAGCACCTAAACAGAACTCTTAGATTAAGGAATAACCTCCTAAACATAAATCATAGAATGCAAATTACCTCATAAACATAAACCACAGTTAGAGGCATAAAACAGGGTGCGTAAATCATAGTACATGAATCACATTTTCTAGCACCACATAAATCACATTAGGGCCTGGCGCCCTACAAACCTCACAGTCCCCCTGGCCAACCGGCCTTCTCAAAGGGGCTCAAATGCCCTATGTCCCAAATGTCAGGGCGGCTGCCAAGGCAGCGGAATCCAAAGTGTGCCATTGCGCTGGGGCAGAGGAATGTACCTCACTCCTATTCTCATAACCCATGCTCCCAAAGAATTGTTGGCCTAAACGTAGCAGCTGACGCTACTTGCCATGCAGCTGTGATGTCAAACGTGGGCCTGAGCACTCACTATGCCCTCTGAGCAATATGCAAAACGTGGCAGCTGCCCGCGCTGGTGCAGCGCAGCTGAGAACACCAAGTGAAGGGGCCCTGGCACATCTGTGCCCTCTCTGGTCCCACTCAGGGACTCTGTAGCAAATATGCCAAACGTTGCAGTTACCCGCTACGGCAGCACAACTGAGGAAAATGTCACATGGGCCCTGACACGACTGTTCCCTTGGGGCCGCACTCAGGGCTCTCTAAATAAACTGCCCCCTCGATGCATAGATGGCACTGGCACTATGCCTGGACTGGCACCAACAAACTGTGCCACGAAATGCCCCCAAGCCCCACTCTGGGACTGTGCAGACAAAATGGCCCCCAATCGTAGGAGCGACCCGCTCTCTCTCGCGGGTCGCTCAGGACTAGAAATTGGCACCGGCCAGCAGCAGCTCCACTCACCGGGGTTCAAGCTCCGTCTCCCTTCTCTCGCCGACTCTTCTTCAGTGTGGCGAGGGCAGCTGCGCGCGGGGCTCTCCTTTCCACACGTGGAGGCTCCGTATTCTCAAATGCGGCACCACACGGGGCTCTCCCCTTGCCCCTTGTCACTTCTCCTCTCTTCCGGCGATTCCATGGGAGCGGGGCTTCCCTCGGGGAGGCGGTAGTCCCGCCCCACGTCAGGCATCACCCTGCCTGACTTCCTGCCCGGGCCAGCGGCGGTGATTTCCTCTGCAAACGCGCGGTGGGCACCCGCAATACTCGCTCTCCCTAAAGCGGGGTGGGCACCCGCCATAACCATAGTAATTTTGGGGTGGGCACCCGCTCAGTAATAACTCACGGAAGCGGGGAGGGCACCCACTATCCTTCTCAGCATAAAGCGAGGTGGGCTCCCGCTTGATCTCAGCATCACGGGGGGAATCCCTACACTGGGGATTCCCTCACACAGGGAGCTGCAGCTTCAGCGCTGCATAGCCCATGCTTTTCCTCTCTTCCTCGGGGAAAAATCAGGAAATAAAGCATAGCGCTCACAGGGCGCCAAGGCAAAAAGAAGTCCTGAAGATCCTTCGGAATCAAGGGGGCAATGCTGGGCCCAGGGAGGCAGCCCTCCTGGCAGGTCCTCCTGGGCCCCAGCAGCAGCACGCCCCTGCAGGTTCAGGAACAGGTACAGAATTGAGCACTTTCATGGGGTCACAGCCCCTCTACTTATACCACCTAATCCTTTGTCTGTAGTGCAGGGCATGGGGGAACCAGATGCAACTGGTTCTGGGGGGATTTGGAACACTTTGTTTTGCAAGCTCCGCTTCTCCTTTGTCAGGTGGGGGCTAGGTGATCAGACACACCACAAGGGGGAAGCCAGCATTGTACAGGGCAGGTACACTCCTATTCAGAGTCAGGGGATTGCTCCTCCCACTACTCCCAGCACAGATGTCCTATTCAGCCTAGTGCTGACTCACCCTGCCCCTCCTGGAGCCACACACACCTCCCAGCCCCTATCACTCACAGGCCAGACATGCAATTCTCATCCGGCAGGCAGACACATATGACACAGAAATGCCAACTTCTAAAACGGGCATTTCTCCAACAGTCACAATAAATCTGCGCACACCATTGCGCAGCATTTATTCTCACAATTTCATACATACTAAACTTGACCACTCTGCTCGTCCCATAACAGGAATTACTACTGACACACACTGATCAGGGAATCCCCCATGCATTCGTATGGGAGGTCAGGCCAACCTTACTAAATGTTCACAGAGAGCGCACGCACTTTACACTGGACCACAAAGCTAAAGTGCTCAGAGGCCTAAAACCACCAACACCATGTCAGAACTAAGGCAAAAAAGTTTAGGGATGAACCTGCCAAAAAGGGCCAAGTTCAACAGTCATGCTCGAGGTTACCGACAACATCTATAACTCTGGAAGGTTAGGAGTTTAGATGTGGTACTGTTGTATACTGATCAGAAGGGCACAGTCTTTCATTATATTAATATTTCACTAATAACACTACAGAATTATGCAACCTGTTTTAGCTCTTGCAAAGAAGTAATTCACTGAAAAAAAGATGTTTTCTCTCCCACCACTCACATACTTTCAAACCCTTGTTTTTACCTCCTGTGTTCTGTAAATGCCTTCCACCAAGTACACAGTAGTAGAGCTAAGCTTACCTTTGATTACCTCACTTCTTGTTTTCAAATGTAAAGAGAGAAATGACATGCATTTCCAGATAGTAGTTGTACCAACACATAAGTACAAAACCACTCACAGTATTAATAGCCTTTCTCAAATTCTTTTAAGTTGGACTATATTTTTGGCCTATTCTACGGTACAAAGAGGTATTGTTTTTTCGTTATTAACGCTGGTTCAGATGAAAAGCAAGATTTAATCAAGCGCACTTTTAAACAGCATGCAAACAGACCCTGTGGTGCTTCATAAGATCTTGCCCAACCATTCATATGTTTGTCCCAGGTGTAGCGAGGCAATGCCTACTTTTATGCACATACTGTGGAGGTCAGTTGTGACCCCAGAAGATTATGAATGAATGAGTTGTAGACGCACAGCTACTCAAAGAGTGTCCTGGAGCTTGAGCTAAAGTTACACACATTACACAAGAGAACCCACTAGTGATCAGAAGAGAAAAGTTTTAAGCTTCCTTCAAAAGACCTCCTCTGACGAGAGCAACTGGAGGTCCAGAGTATGCTGATTCCAGGCTTTGGCTGCCAGAAATGAAAATGCTTTACCTCTTTGCCTCCCTTCCTTGCACGCTTAATCCGAGGCACCATCAGCAAAGTGGCAGATGCTAACCACAAAGCTCTGGTGGGATGGTAAGGGTGGAATCTGTTGACGAGATAACCTAGGCTAGACTGGAACAATGCTCAATGCACCAAAGGTAAAGATTTTAAAAGGATACGCTTCGTGATAGGCAGCTCACGCAAAGATTTTAGAAAAGGATAGATCGATGTCCATCTAGGAAGCATCATGATGAGCCGGGCAGCAACATTTTGCAGCACCTGCAGACGTCTTAGCAAAGCCTCGGACACCCCTAGGGAAAGAACTTTAGCATAATCTAATTGAAAAGTGACCATAGCATGGATCACCATCTTTCTACAATAGAGATACAATAATATTTTAAGGGTGTGAAGTAGCCCAAAACACGTGCCAAACACAGCAGAAATCTGAGGTTGCATAGAAGTTTGGTTATCTAATTTTACTCCCAATTTTTTTTCCACTAAAGCTGGAGACGGGGTGCCAGCAAAGAAGACGACTAGACAGCTTCCCACTAGTTGTCCAAATGGGAGCCACAGAGAAGAATATCGGTTTTCTCCAAATTACATTTTAACTGTCTACTCTGCATCCAGTCAAAGACCACCAACATGCAATCCTTAAAAGACTTTTCACCCTCCAAGGTGAAGAGCACCTGGGTATCGTCTACATAGGAAAACTTTTGCAGTCAAATGACTCCAGCATTATAGTCAGCTGAGACATAAAGACTAGGATGGAGCAGCTTATCCTGCTCTAAGCAGTCTGAGAGTTGTATATTGATCGGTTTTCCAGCATTTCAGATTGCTCCAGCGAAATTACCTAGAACTGAGCGAAATTCCTGTCAGTATCATCTGCCTCACAAGGAGCAGACCAGCATTCGAAGCAGGAAGAGTCTTTTGGATATCAACAATCTTAGCATCATAGAAATCTGCAAACCCATTGCCCAATTCATGAGAAGGAACAATCGCCATATTACATGCCTTTGGGGAAGAAAATGATTTACGGGCCCGAAAAATTGTGTGAAACCTACAAGAAGCAGCCCTAAGTATTTCCTCAAAATATGGAATCTGTGCCCGTTTGATTGAGGCAAGATAGATCCTAGGGGCAGATCGATATCTTTTCTTACTGTCCAAAGAGTAGTCCTTATGCCAGGTTCTTTCTTATGTCTTACATGCTCTTCTTTCAGCGGCCAGACAGGAGGAGAACCAAGGGCAGATACCCTTCCCTCCCTTCCCTTCTTCAACTGCTGCTCGGTCCAGTCAAGAAGTGATAGCCTCCACACTTACATCTACATCATTAGTAAGGGGAGGGCCAGTTCTAGCTAAGTACTCTGACCAGTCAGTGGCCTGGCATTTATTCCACACACGGAAACCTACACGTGCAACATGGCTAGCGTGTTGGATGAAATTGTCAGACCTCCATTTGAATGGAATTTGAAAATGATCTGGTCATGGAAATTCTTCCGGGGGAAAACAATTTGAAAAAAACAAGTCAATAACATGACCTGCAGAGTGAGTAGGGGGGAGTTACAAACTGAGACATATTAAGTAATGGCATGGTTTCAGTTAAAGTACCTTCCATTTTGTCCGAAAGATCATGGAAATGAAGATTAAGATTCTCTAACAGGAGATTGATGTT
Source organism: Triturus cristatus (assembly GCF_964204655.1). NCBI lineage: Eukaryota > Metazoa > Chordata > Amphibia > Caudata > Salamandridae > Triturus > Triturus cristatus. The sequence goes on along the minus strand of NC_140584.1, from coordinate 897,934,118 downwards.
AAACAAGCAGAATGTTGTGGCTGGTAGTCTGATTGACAAGAGGGCAGAGCATTGCCTCATGAAACGTCATAGGAGGCCTCAGAAGAATAAACTAAAATATAAATGTGCTGCTTTCTGTTTGCTACTGGCCCATCTCAGGATTGACAAAGTGCATTGGACACAGACTGCTGTACACCATTGGTGAGCTTCAATTAGGATTATAGTATTGATGTTCAAATAAACAAACCCGTTGGGCTCTTTATGGAGCATCCTATTACTTTCTTAACTTAGACCAAAATTATTTTTCGAAATCTTCGAAAAACAACAGCAAACATAGTTATCAGCTGTCCTTGTCATTAGCAAACGTTTGAAAAGTAGGGCTACCCACCCACTTAGACAGGTAAACAGCTTCCTCAATGTAGAGGATTCACTCCATGACTCAATCTTTCCCTTAGAGATAGAATGCTACTACTTCCAAGCACCTGGGAAAGGGGCCGAGTCAAGGCTGAAGGGTGGGACCTTTAACTAGAAGTGCACCTTGTTTTGCTGTAACTCTGCTCTGCTGAGGAAGATGGCTGCTGGTCTCCAGTGCCCATGAAGGTCTCATCTGGTGATGATACCAGTAAGACAATTACGCCAGTAGGGCAGATGGCTGTAGCATCATTCTAAAGGTCTTAAGTGAGACCTGGAGCATTTTTCTTCCTTTTTAGTGAGAAGATTTTGTTTTTCAACTTTCATCCCATGCATCTCATCATGAGCACATAAACCAAACAGAGAATTTCCAGTGAAAGGCAGATTCATTATCTTTGATATGCATCTGGTTCAGGACCTGTGAGCCTGAGCCGTGATAAGCATCACACAGCAAACCTGTGGCAATATCTCTATGCTTCAAGCACATGAAAGGTGATGGGAGGAACACTTGCAATTTGTCAACCACTGGCATTCTCTCGGGGTAGCGTTCCAACCCATTGTTCATTTGCCCACCATGCTACCTCAGTTTGGACTGAGCCATATGCAAATCAGTCCTGACCTTGAGCCAATAGAAACAGCCCAGTCCAAACTGCCAGGTCACGTCCTCCCTGAACCAGAACTCAAGGAGCTCAAGACTGTGTTCACCCTGATTGAGGCTTGTCAGCTGGGTGTAGCTTGGTTCCAGTGGCACAGTGAGCATGGGACCCACGTCTTGGCATACCCTTGGTCACTTAGGGTGTTACATTAAGCACACAAGGTGACAGGAGGATGCTTGCAATAAGTCTAACCACCTGCAATGGTTCTGGGTATCATTCCAACCCATTGGTCTTTTGCCCACCATGCCATCTCCGATTACACCCAGTCTCATGCAAATCAGCCTTGCCCCTGCTGTATCTCACTAAGGCTCTCATTTAGACGATGATATACTGTGAAACAGTGCTTTTAAAAATTTACAATAATTGGGTTTAGCGTGATTTTCTATTTAGAGTTCATTGGCATTACCACATCAAAGAATGTGGTAATAGCTTGTCACTGCACCTGGAATACATGTCGGGGAGCTTAAAAAGATGTGATGCTACCTCTACGCTTTTAAATGTGAAAAAACAGAGAAACACCATTTCCACAAGTCATCCCTTATTAAATTCCACATTTTGGGGAAAATCATGACATCTGTTTTGATTAAAGCAATTAACAAGGTGCGGTTGTACCCTGAGCTTAAAACAGGATGTGCTGTTTACAGTTTCCTCCTAATACTAAGGACTGTGGTGAGGATAGAGTTTAATTAAACGTGACCTGATTATGGAACGATAATCTCCACGTCACTTAAATCGCGCCCTCCTCCTTTTTCTCTCCCCCCCCCCCCCCCCATGCCCCCACCTCCCAGCAGTGCTCTCTGCTCTCCATGGGGCAGACAGCAACACAGGCACAGTGATTACAGTGCGACCATGAAACTCCGCTGCCAGGCACCCAAGCTGACAGGGATAAGTAGTGCTTGGAAGAGGCAGAGCGCTACCCGTGTTCTCCCGCCTCCCTTGGGTTGTGGAGACAGAGGGGAAGGTGAGTGAGATTGCCGCTGCTATTCAGTTGCTTGGCCTGGGTTTCTGGAGACCCTTGAGAGGCAGAAGGATACCGGGTGAACAAGGGCAACAACCTTTGTTTCCCACTGCGCTGTGAATAAACATGTGACGAATCCGGCGTCATGCTCCTGCCTCTCTGTGAGAGCCGTACTGCAATGCACAAGATATACAATTACTGATACTAACTTTGACTAACTGGGCTGTTTATCACCAATGGCCTCGGAGAGGCTCGGAGTGGCCTCATTCAGTCCTATAGAGAATCAAGCTCAATGTGTTGAGTTGAAAAACGTTCCTGTTGTCACACTTTAGCCATCTATCGTTTTATGTTATATATGCCTTCCAGATCATTTGCCCCTGCTTCCAACATATAAGCAGGGGCAGGGGAGTAGTGGGGGAGCCATTTTTAACTTGGCATGCCGTCCAAAATATAAAAAATACCCTTCCTGCCACCCACCCCATAACCATCAACATACACCCTCCAACCACCTGCCCACACACACTGAGAACAAAATCTGGCATCCTGCCACTCATCCCCGCATCCACTGAAAATACCCATTGGCAAATCAAAATAGGAATACCTGGCCTCCTGCAAACCACCACTCCCAACAGATACAAACCCACAGCCTTCTCACTCAAATTTAAAAATGAATACCTGGCTCCTGCTACACATTCACACCGCCCTCTAAAAACAGCCCTCCTTTGCCCAAATCCAAATAAAAGGAAGAATACCTGGTCTCCCACCACCTGCCCCCATCAGCATATGCCTTATCCTGCTACCTCCTTCCTTCCTCACCCAGTCCAGAGGATCCAGCTCCATGCTGTCTGAGCCACAGGTCAGGGTCTGTAGAAGCCCGTGCTGGGGAGCAGGGCCGGCTTTGGTGCTGGTGGCGCCCAGTGTGACAATCCTTTTTGGTGCCCCACATCCCATGACCACCTCCTCGTATTCTCGCACTACCACCAGCCAAATGTGCCCCATATCTCTCCAATCATAAGTTATTGCTAAACACAGCGCCCACCCCCCCTCTATGTTCAGTGCCCCCTTCACAGGTCAGCGCCCAGTGCGGACGCACCAGTCGCACTGCCCTACAGCTGACCCTGATGGGGAGGGTGCTTACTGCAGGCACAGTACTGCCTTTTTCTCCTGCCTTTCTCAGATTCATGAGAAGCAGAAGAAGGTGGGTGAAAATGTAATTCTGCAACTATGACCGGGTCTCTGGAGTCCCACATGAAGCAGAGGAACAAAGGGAAAGTGAGCGCGTCAAACACACACTAACCCATTCAAGCTGGCCCATTGGGCAGTGCCAGAGTGCCAGACTGACCGAGATGCCGGCTGAACACTTCTGCCCCTCCAAGGGCACACAGGGTTACTTTAGACCAATAAAGCTAACAGTCCTGTCTCCAGTGTGATTTTCTGCTTCATCTTAGGAAAAATGTCAGGAGAAGTTTGTAGGCGTAGTTCTATGTTATTTTAGAGACAGGAGGAAGAGAACAGCTCACCATTCTGAGATGTGTCATCCATAGATGTTCCTCTCAACAGCTCCCTAAAGTACTCAGTCCCTTAGCGTCAAGCTCTGGGTAGATGTCTACTTTGGGTCCGCTTTTACTTACCATGGCTTGCTCTAAGCAAACTCTGGTGCAGGACAGGTGTCAATAGGTGGAAAAAAGCTAGCCTCCAAGTGCTTAATTTGAAAAAACGTAAGCGCCAGGGCTCTCGTCAAGAGACCACTGAAGCTTGTGCCACCAATTGCCCCTGTCAGCCCTACCAATGACAGTACCAATACAACTACTAACCATCACACTCCTACAAGCATGATAGTTCAGCCCATTTAAGTCCCTCAAAGCTATAAGATTGGCTTGGGCGGCAGTCAGTAGTAATTTTTAATGTATATTGAACTAATAAACAACTGTTGTTGTGCTCATCTTTTCATTAGATCGACAGCACCACCATGTGGCAGACTGTTACAATGCCCAGTGTTGACAATGAAGTGCCGGTGCCGAGTACTGGAAACCACCAGCTCAAATTGAGGACTGAGCCTCACTCTGCTGGGTGAATTGTGATTTGATTCTCACAGCTCCGTGAGCCATTTTCAAAGGCAGATATCCCGGCACAAGAACACTGCAAATTATTGTGTGTGAGAAATGTTCACACTAGAAGGGTGATTTGGAATCCGGTGCAAACAAATCCAACTATTCGTTTTTCATTCTGGATAATAAAATGTTCATTTTGAATAAATAAAAATACGAATTACAAATAATAACAATTTCATCTCTGAAATACATTATTATCCACCTAAAAGAAAGATTAACCACTATACCTGGCTGTTCATGTAAAAAGAAAAACAGGCAGTGTCCATTTTACTACGGGCGAATTGTCCTATTTACATGTTGCTGATTCTGTCGCAACATTTTTTATTTTCAAACAGAAAATCCAATTTCTGATTTTACTTTTTTTTTTTTTAAGACAACTCTTTGACGCACCAACCACTGAAATGCATCGGAAGGAGCTGCCATTAGGGCGGTTCCTGTCAATGCATTATAAATGTATGCCCTCTTGGCGGTCATGTATACATTTAGCTAATGACTCCGTCCCCCTGGCGGAACGAAGGCCATCCGCCAAATAGTAAATCAGGCCCTTGATGTGCAAAAACTGAGTGGTCAAGCAAGAGACAAAAACTAAAGAGTTTGACCAAAGTTCACAAATATCAATAAAAAAATACTTTATGAGTGCTTTACAAAACAATCCCTGACATAAGTCTGTATACAGAAATGAACCGGGAGCAGACCAAAAAAAGGCATTCATCAGATCCCTGGAAGATCACGGAGCCCACTCAGAAACTTCAACAAGCTCCAATGACCAAGGACCACAGTATTGTTAGTCGAGGAACCAACATCTGCTGCCGTCCAGCCTGATCCTATCCTTCCTGGCACCTCGCTCCACTAAGACTCCTACAAAAACAAGGTAAAATACTCAATTCATATTGGCCAGTGACCTATACTACATCCCACTTGGGATAATGTATTTTTTTGCATGACCAATTTATTGCACAATTTATTTCACTAACGTGTATTGTAAGCGCTGCTTGCCATCCTGCGGTGGCCTCAGTGTGATTTGGAGTTTTGATGCATGCAATAATGGCGTGCAGCAAGACAATCTGTTGCAGAACCTGGCGGCAAAGAATCAAATAGTCCATCAGGAGTGGAGGCATACACTGAATGTAGTCCAGAGGGTGACACGGTCTTAAAGCACCTGAAGCCAACAATGAATTAGACCTGCTTGTCTTAGGGATGCGACAAGCCAATTATTATTAATTAAAAAGTAATGCTTATTACCACATTTTTATTAGGTTTATCATTTTATTTCTCTTAAGTCATTATCTCTTTGAGCATTTTGAAATAAGCTGCACTGAATCTTGCCTGCCAACTCTCCCTTGCTTGGTTCAAAATGTTTAGCTCCAACAAGCTCTCGTTTTGTAAGCTATGGCTCCCACAGGGGACTGGGCCATCCCTGTCCATGAATCGCTATCTCCAGGCGCAGCGGCGCCGCGGGGAACGTCTGCTCTGCCTTTACTCAGGCTCCACCCTACTACTCAGTCAGGACAGATACAAGGAAGATTCACCCCTTCATACCTCTTGGATCCCTGTGTTTTTCATCAGTGTCAAGCTCTACAGCGATTCCCAACGACAGGGCACCCCCTGCGTAAGCGATCACACTGTAAATAAATAACAAATAAAATAAATAAGGCCAAGCAATCTCATATGGGACATGGTGCCTACTGAGCTAAAGTTCCTCCCAACTTGGAGCATTAATATCTGAGGTCTATTAGTCAAGGTCTGCAGAAGGAAATGCAGAGATCTGATGGGAACTCTCAAGACAGAGCAGCAAATGGTTTCCTGAGTTGAAAAAAATAGCATGTAATCAGATTGTTAATGGTAAGTGTCAGTGTCGGTGGCAGTCAGAAGCCATTCCTCACTTGAATGTCAGCGAACAAGGACTCAGTCCAGGGACTTTTTTATTGCTGTCTTTCTGGGAAGCCTTTCTTCTCTTCACCCAGCGGAAATTGGATTTTGCAGAGCGGAGAGGATGTGTGCGTTGGGAAGAGAGCCCTTCAGGATGATAAAATGAAGCCTGTTTACAGAACAGCAGTCATTGCAACGTTACACTCCTGTTATTTTGGGATGGCACTCTCCCCTGTGCTCAATGTCCAACCCTTTACTGTATTTTTCAGAGACGCCAGGGCTTAATTTGAACAGGTGGTTTCCGGTGATCAGCACTGGCACTTCATCATCAACACCAGCGCTTTTCATGAGCACCAGTTGAGGACACATTCACTTCTGGTAGGCACGGGGAGATTAAGTGATTTGCCCAGAATCACAGGATGTTGAGCGGAGACTCGAACCTGGTTCCCCATCTCTGAAGCCATTACGCCACATCCTCTCTCACTTTCATTGTTAGTAATTGGTTCTGTTTTAGGCGGCACTAACAAGAGAAATGGGCTGGTGCAAGCTGCCTCCTGAGGAGAGCCCCAGCACTTATGTTTTTTACAAATGAACCACTGAGGGACTCTCAATGGTGGACAACAGATCTACTGAAAAACGGGTGGTGTAGGCACCAATGCAAAAGCATCCTTCCCGTGCCTTTGACACTTGAAAATTGCACCATATTCAAATGTGAAAAACCTTACATGTTCACCTTGGAAGTGCAATTATTTGCAAAATGCTTCAAGAGAGGGCCACAGACACTAATAACAGATATGAGAATATGCAATGTACAAAGTAGTTAATGGTGGGAACACAAATGCTTCTAGATGTACTCACATACACACACCCTCACACAGACTTGCGCACACACTTACAAACTTAAATGTATCTGCATATAGGAATATATTAGGTGTCTGTGCCTACAGAATTATGCCACTTACCATAAAGGAGACTTAGATGAACGTCGTTGTTTCTGAATATGGCTGTGAACAAGTGCCCTGGCGGTGAAGTCCAGGACCCCTTGTTCGTAACTCCCTTCAGATGTTTTTCACTCCTTTACTTGCAGTGTACTTCAGGTACTTGCCTTAGTCGCTGTCAGTTTGACAGTTGCGTGGCATCTCTAGTTGGTCTTATTAGTTCTCTTGGTTTCTTTTTTTGCGTACTCTCATGGCATCCAATTTATTACTCGAATGGTTGGCAATGTGGCGGAGATGATCACCAAATTCCAAGTCTTCCTGCTTTCTATCGCCACCTGGATGACTGAGAATACCCTGAAGTTAAATTCCAGTAAAACTCATGTGCTGGTTTGGGTGACAGCTGAAGAGCCTAGAAGTCAGTATGGTGGTCCTCTTCGTTTGACACACCACTTACACCAGTCCCCAGGGTTTGCAGCTTGGGATTCGTCTTTGATGATCCTTTATCCCGGGCCCCCAAGTCACAAAGGTTGCCTCTATCTACCTTCTTCAATGGCATTGAAGAAAATAATCCTGTTAATCGTATGACCCGACAGATCCGCTTGTCTTGATAATGCGACGCCCATCAAAACGAGGTGGCACATCATATTTTTAGTCAAAGTCACAGCACTTCCATTTCCACCAGTTTGGAGAAGTTGCCTTGACTCCCAGTGGATACATCTTCTTCAAAGCATGTTGCATTAGCCATTCTACAAGTCATGGGAAGGGTCTTAATGTTTTTGGGAGCCTTAGAACCTCAACTTGTGCTTTATAGTAGAGGTCATGTTTTCTAGGAGGCAGTCGTGGCTGCTCCTGGAAGCAGTTAGTGGGGCGGGAAGATGGAGGTTTAAAAAATAATAATTAAAAAGATCACTTAGCTGCCGGCCGGGCCGGCTGCTGCCTCTCTTCTGTCCTCACTGTCCGCTTCCAGGCTTCTGTTCGAACAGGAAGCAGGAAGCACCCAGGCTCTCCTAAGCCAATCACAATGCTGCAATGCAATGTTGTGGTTGGTCTGAGAACCGTGATTCGGCCCTCGATGGCAAATGAGAGCCTGGGCATGTTCACCGCCCGGGCGGTAATGCAGTCTGGGTGGAGAACATGCAAAGGGCACATGAATTTGGCTGGCCCAAGAGGGCCGGCCAAACATTCATGCGCACTTGGGAGGGTGCCACCACTCCTACCCCCTGTGCTGCCCGGCCCCACAAAACCGCCTCAGCCTGGAAAAATGAAATGATAATAACATTGAATAATTATCATTTTATTTGTCCTTTTTTGCCGTGCTGCAAGGCAGTGGGGTGACGCTCCTCCGCCTTAGCGGTGGAGCAACCCCCGATGCAAAGTGTGCATGAATGTTTGGTCGGCCCTCTTGGACTGACCAAACATTCATGCGCACTTACGAGGGTGCTACCACTCCTCCCCACTGCGCTGCCCAGCCACACCCCACAAAAGTGCCTGAGCACGGAGAAATGAAATGATAATAACATTGCATAATTATCATTTTATTTTTAATTTTTTGCCATGCTGAAAGGTAGTGGGGCGATGCTCCTCTGCCTGAGCGGCGGAGCCGCCCCTGCCTGGAGGTATACAATTTCCTTTTTTTTAGAATAACCATTAGAATGTCCAGCAAGATACCCACCTCACTCAATTAATCTTTCTCTCTTTTGCACACATGCCAAAACCTTACCATTACCCCAGCCGTCTGAACTAGCACCAGCACAACCTCCAAGTAAGAGAACACTCTATTAAATATCTCATTGATTAATTCATTAGTTCATGCAGCTACAGACTTGAGAGGTGGATAAGAGGAGAAAGAGCTCTAATCACACATTTATTCACACAGGGGCGCGTGCATTCCTAAAGAGGGCACTTGCCTTCTCTCCTGTACAGGTGCATTCAGGCAGACTGGTTCTGCTGTGCATTAGTAATGTGTGCCCCATCCTCTGCATTAAAATACCTCTGCTGAGCCTTCTGCTTACGTAGGCAGTTTCTTTCCTGGAGATTCACACAGCTCAATCAATCTCCCGTCTGGAGGGAACCCAGAACAAGGCTAGGTTCTCCATTTTCAAATTGCATACAGGAAAATAATGTTGCAGTGAACAGATGGAGAATGGAATGTAAACCACCTGCTTGTTTAGTGCGGGTACATTTCTCAGAATTAAAAAGCTGACATCCTTGATGAATAAGGACAGATTCTAAAAAGTTGATCAAATGGAGCATCAGACTCTTCTAAAGGAGTTAAGAGGCATTCGGTGTTTTCAGAAGAGGATCTGAGGGCTCTAAGACATTACCCACCCATGACTCCCTGGAGAACAGCCGCCAATTATTCTAGGTGCCAACAGTCAAAAAATGACGAATAGAGTGTACAGAAAGTAGGTACGAGTGGATGAGATGAGTTGAAGCATTTCCATCCATCCATGGACTTTGATTCAACAAAATGCCAGAGTAGAGACATCATGCAACCTTTGATGTTACTGACATTACAGGAAGTGACATTTTTGGACCCGGCCCTTTTTGCAGGATGTCTCCCAGATTTTTAGGGTCGAGCCTGCGAGTGCATGTGCTAGCGCATGAGTCTCGCTTGCTCTGTTGTTTACAAAAAAGAGCCCGCCCGCTGCTTAGAAATTGTTGGCATCAGTTCCATTCTTCTTTGTAGCCTTCTAATTGGCCAGCGCACTGGAAACGTCATATCTGTTCCTCTCTGTGAAGTAGGAAGTAAGCACAGATTGATTCAAATTAATCTGTTCCCGTCCTCTGCTCCTGACCTGACCGAGGCACTATTTCTCCCCCCCTTCCCCTGTCTGCTGCACATGCCAATAGAAGAAAACATGGGAACAGTCGCAGCTGGCATGACTTGTGGGTGGAGGGGTGGGGGATTGCGCAGGGAGGCAGTCACGCGGGGGTTTAATTTTAAATAGATTAAACAAAATGTTAACTTACCTTCGTGGTCCAGTTAGGTCCGGTCCCATCTCCTCTCCTCCACACAAGAAGCAGGCAGCCTAACTCCCCTCCCCTAAGCAAATCAGAATGCTGCAATATGGCAGCGTTGTGATTGGCTGGGACGCCGAACGCACAGGCACCTATGGAGAGGCCATTTTCTCCATGAAGGCTGCATGCAGCCTACATGGAGAGAAGGACAAAGTGCACATGACTGCCTGGTTTAGTGGGCCCTGGGGCTGACCGAACAGTCAGCGCCCACAACAGTGGGCAAGCCACTCTTCCCCTGCCCTAGGGCAGGGCCGTCTGCCCGCCCCCAACCAAACCCTTCTGCTTTCTCGCAGGGCGAGAAGCAGAAACATAAAATGGTATTTATGATACCATTTTATGTGTCTGCTTCTCGCACTGCGAGAAGCAATGGGGCAATGCTCCTCCGCCCACATGGAGGAGCCGCCCCTGCATGGGAATAAATGTTTGTAGAAAGTGAGGAACTATTCAAACATCTAGCGGAGTGAGCAAAACGCAAGGACTCTATGTGCACTTATAATTGTGCCACTTATATCGGTAAGCTCACAATGTGTCTTGCTAGGCAGAATGCATCGTTGAACTGTTTTTCTTGTTTTGTCTTTCTTCTGAAGCAGTCCATGAGGGTGCATGTTGTATGCAGCGGTTTCGCTTGTATGCTTCTCCCAGCCGTGCTTAGTTTTCTTTCTCTTATGTTTTCATTGTTTTTGCCAGCCGAGGTTGCTGATATCTGTTTTAAGACCCTTTGTGCTTTGTTGGTGGGTCCGGGTGCAGCAGGCAGCTGGCCTTTCGGGTTTCAGCGAATGTTAAACGTTGTACTTCGGACAATAAAAAACTTTTTTTTATTTGAGCTTTCTCGCTGTATAGACACGGGTAAAGAGCTCTATCTGGGGTTTTATGGGGAAATATTTATAATGCACGACGGAGACAGTGGGAGTTGTGCCCAATCTTTTGCAGCCATTTAATCGAGGATGTTTTTTTTTGTTTTCGTATTTACAAATTGATTCAAATCACCAGCGTGCAAGGGTTCCTGTTTGTTATATTTTTCTTAAAGATAAAATCCTATTGAGACACCAGTGGCTGCGGGAAATGTGGAGGAAAACTGCCACTTGCAGCATCAGTTTGTTTGCAGCCCACCCTGGAAGGCACAGGCCCTGTTTGTGGTGACATCTGTGGCTTAAGAAAATGAATGTGTGCTCTTTACTTCGTTTTGCACTCTAATTCGTTTTGCACTCGTGCAGAATATGTGTCAGTGGCAAGATCTCAGTGATGAACCCCATCTCTGCTCACCCAGTGTAGCAACCTGTGTGACCCTCCTTGCTTACGGCCAGGGCCAGACTGGGAACCGAAGCCGGCCCTGGCAAACTGCCAGGAGGGTGTGGCCGAGCTGTTGGCTATAGCCGGTTTCGACCTGTTTTGTTACAAGGGGCTGATATTGGTGCCCCCGGTAACAACAAAAACGCCCCCCCTCCCCCAGGGGCCCAAAACTGGCCCCCGCCCTTGAGGCCCACCGGGGAGGAAACGCCTGGTGCCCGCTACGGCCAGTCCGGCCATGTTTACGGCCCCCTATCTGCTTCATCCAGAAGCTCTTTGAAGCAGTTATTCGCGTTATTGAGCGCTGTGTAAAACTTGGCCTTTGTTTCAGTCCATCACTTTTGTCAGCTGTTGAATTTAGAAGCGTGGATTTGCCTCGCTCTCCAAGTCAGTTTGCTGTTTTATATTTTGTTCTAAGTTAGGTGTGTTATGTGACAAATTATGTAATAGGACAGTGTGATTTGATCTTGGAATGATTTTAAATCCATTTACATATGTCTGCCCACAGATACATAAGTGGGCAGTGGTAAGAGCACAAAGGATTGGGGGGGGGGGGCTAAAAATGTATAAAGATAGGTGAGAGAGGAGCAAGGAGAGAGACTCTGGGGGTGAGAAACAGTGCCTCGTGAGCAGCAGTGCAAAGTTCTGACATCAGCAGTGGAGGGATACCACTCATCCAATCAGAGCATGGTGAGACTGAAATGCTACTTGTGTAGGCAAACACAGGAATAGGGAGGAAAGCCATCAAATCAGGAGCATGGGCATACCAAAGCCCACTCTGCGTTTATGTTGAATAAAATAGGCCATTTTTGTTAACAGACCAAAAAATGGAAACTAAACTGAAATCAAGTGGGCCTGTGTAGGTATGAAACAAAATTAAAAAAAAAAAACATATAACCACATCCATGAAAGAAGTATGTTGGAAAGTAAAAGTCACAAGACAAAGCGCAGTCTAGAACAATTCCAACTTATTGCAGTAATCGCCTTTAGAAATATTGTATTCAAGCTATAATGCTCGAAGAAGGAAACAACATTGTAGAAGGTGGGGTAATCGCAGTGGTGGACGAGGAATGTTAAACTTACAAAATTTTAATGACCAGAAAATGTGTGACAGCGAAGTGAGTTCGCCTTTACGGGTCACATCGCCTAATACTCTCCGACGTGTCACAATGTTTGTTTTATAACTTAATACAAACGAATATAGGGGCATATTATCAAGACAGGCGATAAAATTATCGCCGCTTTAGCGGCAGAAAACTGCAGCTAAAACGGCGATAATGGGCTTGATAATATGCTCTATGGAATTCCAATCGAAGCCCATGTTAGACGTCCTTCACATCTAACATGGGCTTCAATTGGAATTCCATAGAGCATATTATCAAGCCCATTATCGCCGTTTTAGCGGCGATAATTTTATCGCCTGCTTTGATAATATGCCCCGTAGAATGATTGTCGGTGCATCACAAGAGGCTCTTTAAAAAAGTTAGCTTTATTGTTGCTAGCCTGACATTTACAGATAACCAGGAAATGATGTGCCTATTTAATATTTAAATATATGAAGTCAAAGGGAATCACTTAAACTCAAGCACTTAAAAGCAAATTAAACATTTTTAATACGGAGGTGTAGTTCAAAGTTTTTCTCCAGCAGATATGATTAGGCGGGAGAGAATGCATTTGTAACACGTTTTAACTATCTGATTTTGCCAAATATAAGAAAGGTGCAGTGAGACCCACTGAGAAATACATCACCAAATGAAGCGTCAAGGCTTGTTGTCTGAGAGATATATCAAGACAACAAGTGTGGCCTGAAGCCTTAAACAGCCATCTAGGCACCAAGCAGTGAGGACTGTAGCATGTAACATACATTAGGGCAACAATCTGGGAGGCTTATAACCTAGAACATGCGGCAGGTCAGCAAGTGTTCAAGACTGTAGACTCAAAAATGCATTAGGGCAAAAGGCACATAGGTCCTAGGTCAGTAGTGGCCGGTGAACTGTAAATGTGGTGAGGAATTAAACCAAATATTAAATGTGCATGCGCGAGCGAGCACAGGAAGCACCAACATTCTGAAGTAGATTTGAAAAGCGCTCACACTGAGATTTTCTTTTTTTTTTTAATGGGATAAGCTGTTCATTTTGCAGCATTATTTCTACAACAAATTCACCAAAAATCAACAGTATTTAAAGGTGGTTCCACAGAAAGATTCCTAATATTTCAAGGAATTCCTTTTTTGCCATGCAAGCCTGACTTAAGCAGTAGCCTCATAGAGGGTCATTACAATGGCGGGCGGATCGCCACATCCCGACCGGCGGTGGCGATCCGCCCGCTATAATACACCGCCCGCATGCCATTTACCCCCGCCATATGATTATGGCAGGGGTACCGCGGTGGACGGAAAGTCCGTCTGCCGCTTTTTCTCCGGTCGATTTGTCGACCAGCGGAAAAAGGACACAATATGGTGGCGTTGTCTTGCAGACACTGCCATTCATATTATGATGGCAGCGGAAATAGTCCTTTCCATGGCGGCGATGCCGCCATGGAAAGGCATGTGGTCTTTGCAGTTGGGGGCCTGTTGCGGTCCCCCAGGATGTTGGGGGGGTGCACATGGCCCCCATGCATTTGCATGCACAAGGTGGCAGGCACCGCGCGGTGCCTGCCACGTTGTTCATGCAAATGCACAACATGCATTTTTCACATTGCAGTAGGTGCTGCTTACAGCACCGCCAGCCGTAATGTGAAAAATGCGGGATGCGCCCGCCAGTGTGGCGGGAGCATCATAATGTTGATGGCGGGACCGCTGCACGTATGTTGGGCGGTCCCTTTTGCCGTTGCGATGGCGGGCGGACATCGTAATTGACCCCATAGTTTCCTTCAATTTTCCCTTGCCCCTCTATTGAAGGAGCGGCTTCTGCTCTCAGAGCAGGAAAAAATAAAAATACAATGATAATATTATGTTATTATCATTTTATTTTTCTTCACTACAAGGCTGGGTTAGGGCGGGCAGGGCTGGTGTGAGACCTGGGAGGGTTGGTTCCTGCACACTCTAAGTCAGACAGTGGAGCAGCGAGACTGCCCTGCTGCAGCACTTTTTAAATCATTAGTGGGCTTTTCCTTTGGCGTTCCCACAGCAGTGCCTAAAAAATAGGCACCGCAATGGGAACATCAAAGGAAGTTCTAGCACGGCAAGGACTGATAAGTCAATGCCGTGCTGGATCCTCTGTGCATTCACATAGGAGGAAACATGTTATGTCCCCTTGTTTGCATCCACAAGGCGTAAGGCATGAGGGGGCCCTGCAGCCCCACCTATCTTTCCTCACCGCCACTGTTTTTAGGGAGGAAAGGCCTCCATGAAAACAGAGGCGGTGTTGAAAGTCGTAATATGCTTGGCAGGCCGAGTATATAGGTGCCTCTGGACCGCCACACCACTGCCAGGGAACGGCAGTTCTCTGGCAGAGTCGGCAATCTCAGAGAGGCACAACCACTAGGGTCGTAATGAGCTGGTAGCAAGACCACCACCACCGTGCCACCATGAGTCTGGCGGTCCTTGGACGGCCAGATTCGTAATAGGCCCCTAAGTGTGTATGACTGTTTGGCCGTCCGTCTTGGCCTGGCCAAACAGCCCTGCACACTTTTGCATGTTCCCCACTAGGCTGTAATACACAGCTTGGTGGGGAACATGCACTGACTCCCTGTTGCCATCTGAGCATCGAACCACGGCGCTCAGACCAATCACAACGCTCCATTGTAGTGTTGTGATTGGCTTAGGGGAGCCTGTGTTCTTCCGGGACTCGTCAGGAAGCAACAACGGAGGAGAGGCAGAGGCAGCAGTGAGGAGGTTAGTGTTTTTGTTGTTGTTTTTTAACATGTTTTGTTCTCCCCTCAGCCCCTTGCCACCCCCGTTCCCTGCCAGCCGTCACGTTGTATTTACATCATACAACTCTTCCTTGACTGCCACTTCAAAACTTCATCAGTTATTGCTGCATCCCTTTGTGACTCACTCCTCACTCCTTTTCTGATTGTCACCTCACTCATCCTGTTTTGTCTCCCACTCAGTTATGCTCGTTTCTCACTCCTTTCTTGTTAGTTCACCCTTTCTTGTTTGTCCCCTCAATCTCTTGCTTAGTTCCCTCCTCATCCGGCCCTTTTCTGAAAAACATGTCAAGGCAACAAGCAGTGAGGTCTGTAACCCTGGTGTTTTTGTAAATGTTCCACTTAGTCACAGGAGTAGGTACTCATACTGTGATCTCTCCGGTGTACTCCGCTCAAGCACAGGTTTTTTCTGTTTGACAAGAACAAACACAACCAAAGAACGTGCTGTGAATGCGGATACACACATAGAATCAGAGGCTGCGCTGGGAGTCGTTTTGAATCCTGGGCCCTATTAAGGACCTCATTAGGCGCAGAGATTATTATTCGACGCCAGTTCCAGCCTCGCGCCTGATGCAAGATTGATGGAGACTGTCTTTACAGTAGCAAAAACGATTGGAACAAGGTCTCCAGGGACTGCAGGGTGGTCGTAGGCAGGGAGGGCGACGTGCTGACGGAGAGTAATCACTGTAAGCGCCGAAGGTGAAACAATTACAAGAGTTACAAACTACGGGCGTATTTACAAGCCCCTTGCGCCGCCGGTGCGTCACTTTTAATATAGGAAAGCGAGAAGTACCCAGGGCGCACAGGGCTTGTAAATAAGCTCCTACTACTTTTCAAGAACGCTTCACCTGAAGACGAGAACCCATGGGACATTGAGGGCACAATGCTGCCACGCTTTCCCACAATTCCCCAGAATAACCCCCACCAGACTGACTATAGAGACAACACCAAAGGGTGCTTCCCAGGTGTGTGTTCGAACCACTCAGGTAATTTACCTGCCATGGAAGACATTATGCCTGTAGCAGATTGGAGAGTGGTTTGAGTCTGAGGAGGGGTTGAGCATGGCAAAGGTTCTCAACCCTAGAACAGCTTCCTGTTGAAATCCCACAAGGTCTCTACCTGACTGTGCGAAAAGAAGTCCAGAGGTTTTCCACCTCAGTAGTTGCTATGCTGAGTAGTATTTCTTCAGCAGCACATGTCCTAAGAGCTCAAACTAAAGGAAGGGTTTATGGCAAACATAAAATGCATAGTCCTGCTGACTTTGGCATGCCACCTTGTGCCTATTAATGTACAGCGCTCGTGCCCATGGCCTTTGTATCCTTGAAAGTATTACTGAAAAACGCTGCTTATGTTGTGCCCCGAGAGTGTGTCGGGGGGATCCAGACCCCTGGGACTGCTTACCTGCGGCGGAGCTCGGTCAGTATGATTTGGGGGGGGGTGTGAGGTTCAGATTCCCCAACAATCACACTGGGACATCTTTATATAAGAAGCAGGACTTGAGAGGGGCTTCAGGGGCAGTGGAAAGAGAAAGGAGTGTGGATTGTTAGTGGTACACAATATACTCAAAACATAGGAGAGTGTGCGTGTGTTTTTGTCAGTGTGAGCATGCACAAGTCCCAAGTGAAATCCGACAGACACATTACCTGATTGAAAGCACCTGTTTGTACGCAACTATTTACTACAGAATACATTTTTTAGGCAGGTAGAACACCCCAAACAGCCCCTCTGGAGCTACGCCCCTGCTGTTTACGGCGCACACACTGCACTTCTTGCTACACCTCCAGGCCGCTTCATGGGGCAGCCTCTCCCGTACAGAGACACGCAGTGTTCTGAGGTGCAGGGCCGCAGAGTTCACGGCCAACAGGCTGCCATCTCTGCCTCGAGAGGAAAGCGGATGGATGCAGAAGTGCTCAGTTGTGTGTCGCCTTCTTTTGACATGCAAAAAGCAAGGGAAATAAATGGTTGCTCTTCTTAGCCAATGTTTATGCATGAGGACTCCCTGGAGGTGCAGAGGCGTCTTTGCCTCAGGGAACAACCAAGTGTAGTGGAGCTGGGACAGACCTTCCAGGACCAACTTCAGCTGTTCAGGGGTGCTAAGGGGTGTATTAAAGGGCTGCACCCTTTTTGAGAGGGTTTGTTTAGATTAACCTTCTTACCTTTGGGTGAGACAAATTGAATCCTTCAAATAGGGCCAGGTGAAATTTTCGTTAAACAGAATAATTTTGTGTTACGCCTGTTACATGAAATTCCACCACATGCCTTTTGTCAACATTTCTGCATGGGAGCACGGAAGCAACACAATTGTGTAGAAGGAGAGTGGCTGTTATTCGTAGCACTTGTGTTTTTTGCACTATATTTTTTTCAGAAAAAGTTGGTTAAGAATTTCATGTATTTGTGCATGTTTCTACATACGTTTTGTGGAATTTTGCATAATTATGCAAAAGTACATTTTGTACACCCCTACTCAAAAACATACAAGAAAGGGTTGAGTGGGGAGGCAATGGTGGTTGCAAATATATTGAGTGGGGGTGATATTTTTGTGTACCTGCCTCCTCTTACTGGACTCATTGGTTGAATCTTTTTCTTACCCCTTGTGTTTCTTTCTTTTTTCTATCACTATACATCTCAGGGATACATTTCCCTGTACAGTTCATGGACATTTTAGGCATTTTTCATACGTCTCTGGTTCCTGATTCACTGTTCGTCTGTCAGTGGTATGTATCTCCTATCCAGATCTATTTCCTACAAATGAAATCACCATCACTATGGGCAGCATCTTCATAGTTTGATAACTGGGCTGAATATGTAAGAGTCTGAACTTTGACCCATCTGGGCAGGCATCGGGTGCATTGGTGGACCTGGTGTCCGAGGCTGATACTGCCATGGAGGACTGCAGCTCTGGAGCACCTTTAATGATCATCAGATCTACACACAATAGTCACCCAAGAGCCAAAAGGTGTCCCAGGTCCGAGTGTGTCAGTCAGGAAACTCACTCACTAACCTGTGCTACAGCTATTCAATGTCCCCTACAGTCATGTTGCTTCCGCAAGAGTTTTTTTACAGCAAAATAATTGCCCAAGCTTGAAGCATCCTCAAGTTGCATCTCTGTAGGTGATTGATGGAACCTTAACGCGGTTCCTTACTTCAAAGTCACCAACACATTTCCTTCTAGTGACCTTTAGCACAGGACAGGTGCACACTAATTCAACAATTAAAAAATGTCCAGCATGTGAGTTGTTATTTTATAAAACACGAACATTTTGGTGCTTTTTGATGAATCTGCTTTAAAATTCCCAATCAAATAGTATAAGTGAATAAGCTTCAGCACATCAAGTTCACTTCTGCAGTAAAAACAGATGAGTAAAATTAAACCAAACTTGTCTGAGAAACTGGAAGGTTACTCAGATGAGTGGGGTCAATGCTCAACTTCATTTAAATCTGTTCAGTAGTTTTTGAGAAATATGTGTTACTAAAAAGGTGCAGACGGTCATCTGGACCACTGGTTCAATGATCCGTCGTGGATCTGACTCCTTATATCCTCTAAGGTTAATACATTTGTAAAATTAATTAACCTGGTTGAAAGATGTATCTTCTTTTTCCTTTGCCCAATGCACGATTTGCGGGTCTTGGATGATTCAATGATCCAGATGATCTGATTGGCTGGTATCATCTGTGAATATTTGTCATGGTGGCCATTATAGAATGGCAGGCACCTAAACCTGCATCCTGGAAAAAAGTGAGAGTGAGTGTAAAGTGACTAGGAGAGCATTCTCTGACATCAGGGAAACTGTGTTGGGGGTCAAGCGGGGCAGGTATATCTCCCTAAAGTCTGTTTTACTTTCAGGTCCACTGATCCGATTATGAACAGCCATAGTGGCAAAGGTACATAAAGTGTATAATCAATTTAATTTGAACCTGTATTTTGACATGACAGTCAAGACTGCAAAAAGATGAAACCGTTTTAAGTAGATAATTCCCTTCATTTTCGTCAGTGGGTGCCTAGCCTTCACCGTCAGGAGGCTAATATGAGACAATTGGTAAATACAAGAAATAGAAGGTAGAAGCTGTGTAAATATTTTGGGAAAATCGAAGGATTCGAAGAAGTAATTTTGTCTCCAATCTGCAGAATTTCCCTTCAGTAAATTGTCTGAAGGCATCCCTTAGAACCATGCTTGGATGAAGTCCAAACATTTCCTTAGTAAGCAGCACATTGCGACACAGGGAAGGTATGTGGACGGATAGGCTAGGTGCTCAAATGTGGCGCCAAAAGGGGGAAGGGAAAGGCCTTCTGCGGACTACAGAGGGGAGGGCCCTCAAGAGCAGAAAGGAGTGCCAGGTAGGCATTAGCTAGGAGACACAAGGGGTCTGGTAAAATATCTCTCTGTCTATAAAAAAAGATGAGAGTTTTAAGAATTGTAATAATATTAATGGAATCAATAATTCTCAAAAACATAATGCAGGTATGCTCTGGCTAGCAATTGTAACGTGCAGAGAGTCCTAAAGCCAACCAAAACGAATTCAGAAAAACTGAAGGGAAAAGGCAAAATGTTAGGGGGAAGACCATCCTAAGGCTGACAAGTCTAACATGTACAACATCTCCCCCAGCTTAAAGTTGGGAGAACTACCCAACCAACTGGGATCTCATAACCCACATATAGTTCCCTTCTAGAATACTAACATATTGAGACAGAACAAAAACTAAACTGGGACAATGCCTATTGGGTTGGCTTTTCATATGTATTTTCAGCACACGTTACTCATATACGTGTTGCCAACGTGTTGCCAACTCATTCCCCAGTGCACCCACACCTCCCCCCAACACAAGGGGGGCCCGCAACTGGCCCCCAAAACCAAACTCCGCATGCCTTTCAACGGCAGTTGCACTGCCGCAGTAAGGCTGGCTGGAGACCTCATCCTAATTTGGCGGATGGTACTTGCTAGACACTGCCATCATTTTATGGATGCAGACCGCTCCGCCGGGCAATCGTAATGATTGCCTGTGGTGGTTCCGTGGCAGACGGGCTTTGCCTCCGCTGCGGCCGCAGTCTGGATCCCACCACCATCGTAATCTGGCAGTGGGAGAATCGCTGTCCGCAGGGCCGGCGGACTTCACCCCCGCTCCGGCGGTGGCGATCATTCCGCCATCGTAATCGGCCACTAAGTTAGGAAGAGTTTGGTGATAAGAGTTCTTAAATTTTCTTTAATGACCTTTGGGTATGGGTTACATTCTGAATTAATTGCAAGCTCCTACCTTTAGTGAACTACAGTGGCCCAGTAGAAGGTATCTCTCTATTTTTAGAGGAGTTAGTTATTTCATTGGTTACTTTCAAGGGGGATTTACTTTTTTGGGGGCAATTACATTTATATACAGTCTGTTTGCCTGGGCTCATGTAGAGAAGATATGAAACAGAATAAACCAAAAATAGCTAACATGATTCCAAACATGAAACCATAAACCTTCGTTTTTATTAATTAACCATTGGAAGGATTGCAACCTCTCATTTAGATAGGTAACCCATTTTTCTACGAGGTTTGGCTGCATTATTGGATTTTTTCATTGTGAGCGTCACATCGAGGAGGAGCAAGGTAATTACAATTCTAAAATGTTTTTCAGATCACACAGCTATTCAGCATGAGATAAATCTAGAAAGTCTGTTGTGATTCTCTAAAATAAGGTAACTCTTTAAAACCTTACTTTACAATAAGCAACGGGTAAACACAGTGAGGGAGTTTATCAGAGAATGTTTTAGCAAAATGTAAGCTCAGCCAACTTTTCAATGGTTTCTGATGTGTTAAAACCTACATAACAGTGAAATATTACTTATTATAGTATAGCAATATCAAAAGTGAGGTCTAAGGGGCATATTAACAATGGGTCGATAAACAATTATCGCCGCTTTTGCGGCTGTTTTCGGCCGAAAAGCGGTAATAATTTTATCGCCTTATCAGCAAAGACACGCTATTGCGTGTTTTGCTGATTTTGCTCCCGTTTCCAGCACGCATAACTTTGCATCGCTAATGAGATGCAAAGTAGGCGTGTCTGTGGAAACAACATGGGTAAATATCGCGATATTTACAATGCGGGGAAGCGATTATTTTAATCGCGCTAAGTATGCCGTAACGCAGGAATTTAACGTCTGTTAAATTCCTGACTAAGGCATACCTAACATGGGAGGTGGATTCATGTGATACGACCACAGGGCCGTATCATCAAGCATATGGCCGTTTTACATGGAACATCGCTGGAAAACCAGCGATGTTCCATGGAAAAGGGCACTATAGCTGGAATATACATCGCCATGGTGCTAAGCGTTGTTAATACAACGCTAGCCAATATTTCAGCAATAGAAAAAAATACGGTATACAAGGTCAGTGATAATTATCGCTGCCTGTTGCAAAAATGTCCCTTAGATTTTTGATATGGAGATAAAGATCACCAGAACAGGGTATGGCTTTCCCTCGCTGTCAGGAGAGTAGAAAAACAGGGGATAAGGAGAGAAGTACTCTGAAAGTTTTCAAATACAAAAATCAGAAGGCAAACCAAACCACCACAGTCCAACAAAGCTACAACTAGATCAAATACAAGAAGCTACTCACTTTGGGCCTGATTACGATCTTGTTAGGAAGGCCTCCAGACGGGTACCGGAATGTGCAAATCCGATTTGGAGCCTATGTTTCCGACCGAGTCATCACCCGCTCCGAACGACCAAGTACGATGCGAAGGTCTCGTCCACGTTGACCGAATTGTTTCCGGAACCCAATCCTGTCTGACCGACTCACTCGCAGACGTATCATGCCGTGCAATGGAGCTGGATTCGGAGCGAGGACGATGCACGATTCGGTCAGCTGTATCACCTTGGTCTCAGCGAGACGAGACAGCTGTCGGAATCGGACTTTGGGGGGCATAGCAGGCCCCCTTCACCCAGAGCCCTTCGAATCGGTCGCAGGGGGGTGCGCATGGGTCCCCCCGATCCAAGCATGCACAGTGTGGCAGGCAGCATGGGGTGCCCACCACAGGGTGTACACTTTTCCCCACCCACCCCTTTTTGCTATGGGAGCCTGTGTACGCGTCGGTACACAGGCTCCCATAGAGTTTAAAGGGAGTCCGAGCGAACCGAGTCCATTAGCATACGACTGCATCGTACTCGTTCAGTCGGACTCGCACATCGCGATTCGCTTGGAAAGCCCTCCAGATCCGAGTCGTATGGAGGGCTTTACTAGCGAGATCGTAATCCAGCCCTTAGTCTGAAAAAGCCAAAGAGTAAAAGTAGAATAGAGACGATTTATGATGAGGAATCAAATTAAGAGGACTTGAAGAGAATACAACAGATTTTCATAAAGGAATACAGGGTAGTATATCAGACAAAAAATGAATGTAATAGATAAGTGATCAATTGTGGAAGTTAGTGGACTTTTGTTTAGGAAATCTATCAAAGGAACAGAGTCCGAATACAATCAGCAGTGTTACTGAAGAAGAATTAGCTGAAATATTATCGGCGAGTGTGGCAAATGGTAAAGAAAGTGGTGAAGGCAGAATCTGCCCTGAATTTTCAAGAACATTTATTGGGAAATTATGTGAGAACTGGAAAAAATACTTAGTAAATGGTTTTAATCATATTTTGGAAGGAGGCGCTAGTCCATTCTCTTTACACCAGGACATACTGGTGGTCTTTTCGAAACCCGTTAAAAGGCAGTGGACCTGAGCTCATTTAGACTGATAGTCCTTCCCAATACAGGTTTACAAACTGATACAATTGCAGGTAATAGGTTATGGATTCAGACTGAGATTTGATACACAGTACCCAAAATGGGTTGATTCTGGGCACTACTTAATTTGTAAAAGACTGAGGGTCATATGTACAAGCCCGCGGCCCGGGGCGATAGGGGTCTTGCCTTATGTACAAGGCAGTGTTGAGCCACTTAATGTGGCTTAACGCTGCCTTGTACATAAGGCACCCTTTCACGCTATGTTTAGCGTGAAAGGGGCTTGCAGTGGGTGTTGTGGTGGGCGTTCCACCGCAACACCCATTGTATTTGACGCTGCCCCCTATGTACAAGGGTGGTGTATATAGGAGGTAGCGCCAAAATTAAGACCAGGAAACTCCTAGTCTTAAATTGGCAAAACAAGGAGCAATGCATTATTTCTCCTCGTTCTTGCTTTTTCCATGTGTGCTGCCTTATGCAGCACACATGGAAAAAGCAAAATGTCCAATGTTTGTTTGTGTACAGGAAGGTGTCCCTTTCAGTACTTAAACAAACCTTTTTAAAAAATGCCATTTTGTAACTTTCATGTGTGCTGCATGAAGCAGAACACATGAAAGTTACAAAATTGCATTTTAGGATTGTTTATATGGAGGAAGAGACACCTTCCTACACATAACCAATTCTCCCCTGCACGCAGACACCCTTGCACTCTGGTGCAAGGGTCCCTGCGTTGGCGCTAAGTTGTTAAACTTAGCGCCATCGCTGGGGGAAACGCAAGGCTGCACCACATTCTTGTAAATATGGTGCAGCCTTGCGTTTCTAAAGTGGCAAAGTGTATCTTTAAGCCCAGGAGGCTAACAACACGCTCCGCCACTTCGTTGTACATATCCCCCTGAGTGTCGGTGTCCAAAGCTCTGCTCAGAAGCCGGTGGTCAGTACAATTAAATGTCAGCACATCTAATATCAAGGCTGCATTGTTTTGAATCGACCTCACGCCTCTTTAATCCAGTAATCCCTGCTCCTATATTCCACTGTTGCAGACTCCTTCTTTCTTCCTTTATGATGGTTTTCTGTCTTTCTGTTCCTCCATCTTCCCAGTAAATGGCTGATACAGAACAATATCTGCTGGTTCCCACCTGCAAACACCAGCTCAAATTAAGCACTGATTCTGTTACACAATCTTGCCATAAAAACTACTTATGCCACTGATGCACAATATTTTTTCCAAGACACAGGGTCAAGCTACAGTTATTATACTGCATGCAGAAAAACACAATGAAGAACAGAGACATCTTATGGAAATAATAATCATAAAAGGATCATTTCATGAATTGTGTTTCATCAAAAGCATCTTATCAACAGAAAAAACTGTATACATCTGATGCAAACAAAGCATATATTAAATGAATCAAATTCTATACTCAGTGCTCAATTGCTTACATAGCATATAAATAAAAACATTCCCACAGAGTGTATGTTGTAAAATGGCAATGGACTTTACAATGAATTGCAAATGTTCGTACAAATATATCCAAAATGTCCACATTTAAATAGGAATCCAATTCAGGAATCCAATTTCCAGAGTTGTCAGCAATGTTTCAACCTAAGATGATTTGAAAGATCAATCATGAGGACTGGCAGATATGATCATAAGCACCATCTGGGTTGGAGAAGTCAGAGAATGAATTGTTATGTTAATAATGGGCAAATGTATGTCTGGCCATGTCAAAGGATGGGAAAGAATTGTAGTTCCTGATATAAATCAGACCAAATTATGTTCTTGCATGGTGACGTTCAGGCTGTATTATTGTGCTGTATTTGGTAATATTTTTTCTAATGGGGCATATGGTTATGATAACCTCATGTTGGAATGCATTTGTGTTATTTAGTCTTACCTTGATTTACCCAGGCATCTGTTTTCTAAAGAAAGTCTGGTTAAAATCTACCGCTTCTTTAGTAAATAGGAGAGTTGTATATTTTTAGTAATTCACTTTCCGTTACTCAGATAAAAACTACCTTAGAGGATTGTAAAAGGTTACCCCCTTCACTAGATGGACAGTTCATTAGAGATGGAAAAAAGTAGACGGAAGTAGTGACTGATTTTCGTGTCATCAGTGGTTGGAAAACCTGGCTACAACTCAATCCTTTGCATACCAAGAATAAAAGTTGAAATTGACTTTCCTATAAGCAGATTAAAGGTATTTTTAGCGCCAGTGTGGAGGATGGAGTTGAAACTTCTACAGAGGTCATCAATATTTTATTGATGACAAAAAAAATAATATATATATATATATATATATATATATATATATAGTGGATACTGATTGATGTTATATCATAATACAAACAAAATAAAAATACATAAAGTAAAATTTAAAAAATACATTTAATACTGAATCTGTTCAGGGATCCAACTTCAGACAGATGTATTTATAATCTAAATTTAATGGTGTATTGTACCTCAAAGTGGTGGCACAAAGCAATTGGCAAGCATCTTGTATCATTGTCCCAGATGCCAGGATTGGGAGCATTGGAGAGTGCCGTCTACGGCTTGGAGTTGGCAAACTTTAGGAGAGTACTAGAGGACAATCTTCGACTTCAAGCCTTTTGAACCTTGTCATTCAGTACCTTTGCTGGGATGGACTTTACAAATAAATAGGGCTACGTTGGACAGCAAGGACATTTATTTTTGCAGCTACGTGGGTGCTATGATCATAATCATAGGTGCCATCCTTTGAGCACTGGTTAAAGATGCATCAAATTAAAATAAAATTGTTTTTCTGTATGGATTTAGGGAAGGTACAAGTAAAAAATCTTAAGTTTGGCAACATTTTCTTGATTCATTTGAATGATCATAGCGATCGTTTGGTTGAATACCCCGGCGCAACACTCATTTGCATATGTGTACATTATGAATTTCATGCCATACTACGCATTTCTCTCAATCAAAATGAAAGTAGGTAAATGTTGCCTTCTCAAAGCTATTCCATGCAAGGAGAAGCAAGTAAGGAGCACATGTGCCAACAAAGGCCAAGTGAACCCACGGAGTGATGGGCTAGCTCTTGGTTGTACGCAGCCCTGCCAGTAACATTATGCCCAATGCAATGCCATTCAGGCAAGGGCTGCAGCCGTCGCACAACCGGCTGAGCCAGGCTAGCTCCTTCATTCAAGGGCTCAATGTTGGGATCAAGCTACTTTCTTGGGGGGCTCAGTCTGCCTCTTGCCCACCTCATTGGTTTCTCTCTTAAAATACAGGAAGCACAAAGAAACCCAGGTCTGTTATCCCCCCTCTAGTTAACAGTCAAGGGACCAGTACTGTCACGACAAACAGGCCCCTGCGCTATTCAGACTCAGTTTGCATGATTTATCTGAAACTCTCAGCTTGAAAGAGCACGTGGCGGCCGCCATCTTTATTCATGAGGACGCAGCGCGGAACTCGCTCTGTTGTCGAGCCGCCGAATACTTCTGGTGCTTCAGCACAACACTTACTCTCCCTCCGTCCAACAATAAGGCTTTGGGGCCCGTCTTCTCATGCCCTATTATCTGTGAGCTGCGTCGGAAGTAAATGGGACAAGGGTGGTTGTGCGCCTCCTGCAGGACTAAAAGGATTCCTGAAGGAAATTCTTCCCTCGTGAATTGAAGCGTCAGAATTCACCTGAGACTGGATAAAGTAGAGGCCTCGGCAGGGGATATTAGTGCTGATTAGACGAGTGGCAGAAAACTCGTAGATATGCGGTGGTGAACAAATGTGTATTTAGTTTGTAATTTTTACCAATTCATTTTTATGTAGACTTTTGAGGGAACAGGAACGACACAGAGCTCATCAGCATGAGAGCTACGGCTAAACACTGGATTGTCTAGAAGGGGGGCCAAGATGGGGCCCATGCCACAGCTCTATTTGTCCTGGATACTCTTGGGCCCCACCGGAGACGTTTCTTAATGTGCCAAGAGGGACACAGTTAAACAAACTTAAGGCACCTTACTGCATATTAATTTTATCTAACAACATTTCACTACAGAGCAATGTTGGTAGCTTACACTTAAATCTATATGCGTGTTCATATATGGCATGGTGGGCGAATCAGGATGGACTGGGATGCAGCCTGCGCGATTTCCTGTGGCTCCGATTAATTCAGCATGTCATCCATCAACTTGTTATTGTAGTTGATGCCCTAGGTGCAACGGGTATGCACATACGTGGGTCCCATGCTCACTGTGCCACAGGAACCAAGCGATACCCAGCTGATGAACCATAGTCAGGGGAAACCAGTCTTGGTTTGTTTGTGTTCCGGTTGCAGGAGAGCCTGGCCTGGCCTGAACTGTTTCTATTGGAGCCGGCTCAAGACTGATTTGCCTATCTATGACTAGGTCCAAGCTGAGGTTGTATGATGGGAGAAAAATGATGGACTGGGAAGCAGCCCTGAGCGATTGCCAGTGGCAGAGATTAATTCAAGTATTCCATCCATAACCTTGCTGTCGTCGCCTTACAAAAGTAGTAGCTGAAAAAGACCACAAAGTACAACATGTCTGCACCTTTCTCCTCCTATCATGGAATAGCAATGCCCTACTTTGTCTCCTGCTTTATCATATCAAAGCAGGATTCATAACCTTTGTCCATGCACCTCATGAATGCTCTGAAACATACACACCCACAGGTACCATGCCCTCATTGGACTTTCTGCCCTGTATGCCAGCCTGGCAGGCAGCCTGCAAACACAAGGGTGGAACTAGATTTAGAGATGTCAATGACATGTGCACATCCCTGACTAACACCGGCCAACGGTTGTCTTCCACTTGCCCTCATAGTATAAAATGTTCTGTACCTGGAAAAATGTAAGGGTATGAGGTAACATCTTTTAAAGCCGCCCCATTTGCACCTCTCCATCAAGTCACGCAATAGTCTATGGGGAGAATATTGCCTGTTTACGGATGGAGACATAACTATGCGTCTCTGGGCAGTGGTGCAGAAGAGTATCTCACTGTTTTCACCACTCCAGAGTGGACACCTTTGCAGCATGGAGCTTTCAGTCATGGAGAAAACTTGTTTTTTCTCTTTTTCCCAGCAAAGCAGGCTTTTTTTCTCTTAGTGCTCTCTTTTTATTTTGGGGGGTACGCTATATTAGTATTTTTTCCACATTGGGGGTCTGAGAGGAACACTAATCCACTGTAGCTGTTCTTATTATTTAGGCGACAACTACTGAGTGGACATGTTGTTTCTTGGGATAATAACTGTTCTACTATATGTAATGGCTTTTATGCCAATATTTTGCTGTTTGTTGCTCTGTGTGGGTTATTCACATTATAACATTTCTTACAATGTCCAAGCGTGCGGCAAAGAGGCTGGGATCTGCCAGGCCACAGCAGTCCTTCTGGAAAAAAAACATAATTGGCAAAATTGTTCTCTTGGCTTTCAATCAAGAGCTCGGTCACTGATGCAAGGGGCCATTTCATTAGATTACTGTACTTTTAAAAAACTGGAGCAAGCAATTTAGAAGAAGGCTTTAGGAAAATTGTACCGGATTACATTTTATCATTTTCCATATAATTCTGAGGCTGATAACGGGTTGCTGTGGAGATATGATTCCCTGAGCTCCCTCAGACCTAATACATTTTATTGTTCATTGTGAACAAGTAAAGAAAAGGATATGTCAGAAGGAGACCAGCCCCATCACTGTTTCCATATGTCCGTTAAGACTACCGGTCATAGGCGTATGATCTGCCTATTCTATCGGCACTAGTGCTGGAAAGTAGGGGAGTTGGAGGAATGCGTCGGATCAGCTATTTCTGAGCCGGATCTGGCTGACCCAGGCAAAAATGCTGACTATGTCCTGATGTAATTTTTCAACACCGGGGCACCATTAAGCAGCACCGGCACATTGTCTGTATTCCGTTCACTGCAGCAACCTACAGGCAGTGAGGGGTCTTTCTTAATTTCACTTCCAGGCAGGCATAAACAAAGGCCTGATCTAAAGGGTCATCAGCCCTTCATTTCTTCAAGTATCAGCCTTGCTGGTAACCATATTGAGCTTAACACCTAGATGCCAATGCAATGGAAGGAAACTTAGGCAGATAGCTTATCATTTCACAAGTACTTTAGATAAACTATTTTTTGGAGGCAGATGTTTGAACTTATTCAACTCCCCTATGTAAGAGGGATGTATGTCGTTACAACGCACACTTTTACAACGGATGCACTTACAACGCATTTTTTACAACGCAAAATCCATTACAACGCATTCCATTACAACGCATGACACTACAACGCATTTTTAAAAACTACCTTTACAACGCATTCCATTACAACGCATACTACCTTTACAACGCATACCATTACAACGCATAATATTAAATTGCATTTAAGGTAAGTATTAGATAGTATAGGGGTAAACATTACTTTTCTAACTCCAGGGGGTGCAACAGTAGGGTAAGTGTTGGATAGTATAGGGGTAAAAATTACTATTCTAACTCCAGGGGGTGGAACAGTAGGGAAAGTGTTGGATAGTATAGGGGTTAAAATTACTATTCTAACTCCAGGGGGTGCAACAGTGGGGTAAGTGTTGGATAGTATAGGGGTAAAAATTACTATTCTAACTCCAGGGGGTGCAACAGTAGGGTAAGTGTTGGATAGTATAGGAGTAAAAATTGCTATTCTAACTCCAGGGGGTGCAACAGTAGGGAAAGTGTTGGATAGTATAGGGGTAAAAATTGCTATTCTAACTCCAGGGGGTGCAACAGTAGGGTAAGTGTTGGATAGTATAGGGGTAAAAATTACTATTCTAACTCCAGGGGGTGCAACAGTAGGGTAAGTGTTGGATAGTATAGGGGTAAAAATTACTATTCTAACTCCAGGGGGTGCAACAGTAGGGTAAGTGTTGGATAGTATAGAGGTAAAAATTACTATTCTAACTCCAGGGGGTGCAACAGTTGGGGAAGTGTTGGATAGTATAGGGATAAAAATTACTATTCTAACTCCAGGGGGTGCAACAGTAGGGTAAGTGTTGGATAGTATAGGGGTAAAAATTACTATTCTAACTCCAGGGGGTGCAACAGTAGGGTAAGTGTTGGATAGTATAGGGGTAAAAATTACTATTCTAACTCCAGGGGGTGCAACAGTAGGGTAAGTGTTGGATAGTGTAGGGGTAAAAATTACTATTCTAACTCCAGGGGGTGCAACAGTAGGGTAAGTGTTGGATAGTATAGAGGTAAAAATTACTATTCTAACTCCAGGGGGTGCAACAGTAGGGTAAGTGTTGGATAGTATAGGGATAAAAATTACTATTCTAACTCCAGGGGGTGCAACAGTAGGGTAAGTGTTGGATAGTATAGGGGTAAAAGTTACTATTCTAACTCCAGGGGGTGCAACAGTAGGGTAAGTGTTGGATAGTATAGGGGTAAAAATTACTATTATAACTCCAGGGGGTGCAACAGTAGGGTAAGTGTTGGATAGTGTAGTGTAATATTATGCGTTGTAATGGTATGCGTTGTAAAGGTAGTATGCGTTGTAATGGAATGCGTTGTAAAGGTAGTTTTTAAAAATGCGTTGTAGTGTCATGCGTTGTAATGGAATGCGTTGTAATGGATTTTGCGTTGTAAAAAATGCGTTGTAAGTGTAGTGCATTGTAAAAGTTGCGTTGTAAAGGTTGTTCCCCATGTAAGAGATGTGCATGCACTGTTGCAAAATGTATCTGTGTGTATGAGTAATTACGCAAATAAAGTTATAAATAGAACCTACTCATTTATTTTTTATTTAGCTACTCATCCTAGTATAGGGTCACAGGGCACTTTATATCACATACAGGGACATAATACATTATACATCAATGTATAGGAAATGTTACTTAAGACTATGAGGGTTAGAAGGAGTGCGGACAACATATTGTTCAAACTTGTAGACATTATATGTTAAGAGTGAAGAGTCTGGAGAAACACAAAGTCAGGTTAAAAAACATAACACAGTGATTGGGGTTATCTGTACTAAAATTACTTTATTATTTCCAATGCAGACTTTGAAATCTTAGTATAACAACAGATTGAAAAAACACATTATAATGACCTAAACCCATTACTTTCAGTTTCCAGGCAGCTCCTTGATTGCTGGTAAATAGATCACTGTGTGCAATTAGAAGGATTGCAATTTATGAACTGGAAGTGACAAAATGATCTCAGTGTCTAAAGCAATAGCCCACTTACCTATCTACATAAAATTCAGATTTGTGACCTGCATGTTACACTGTCAAGTGGTCAGCATCAGCCCGGTTAGAAGCACCAACATTGTACATTCTCGACACAAAGTGACAGTTCACACACTTGTGTATCTATGCAGGATAATAATCTCTGGCACTGCATTGCTTAGATTTCCACTTCCACTATCACAATACTTGAACATTCAGTACAAGGAATAACATTCAAAGCTCAAATGTTGTTGTTTTGTTAACGTATGTTATGTGACAGAGCTATCATAATAGAATAAACAATTGCAGCATGACTGGGGCTTCGGCATGGCAGCATGGGGGTTGTTTATTATATAAACAGCGTCTCCAGCTTGTTTGGTTAGAGGAGCATTTTGCTGACACTGCGAGGTCGGTTATGGGTATAGATGGTGCACTATGAACTAGCAGGACTTAGGACCAACATATCATGAGGGGGTGCGTGGAATCAGTCTTGCACCATCCTGATGTTTATGTTGTCCAACAAATGCGCAGTTTTACTTGAGAAAGTATAAGTCATACAACAACGTGATTTGTTTTTCAGCAGGCACATTAACATTCTATACTACTTTATGGGCCATATTCTCAAGGAGCTATCACTGAGTTAACGGCACTTTAGCGCAGCCAAACACGTGATAAAATTATCACCCCATTCACAAGCTGGTGCTAACAGCCCATAGCACCAGTTTACCTGCGATAGCAGCCGCAAAAAACATCGCCACAGATGACCCCGGCAACTATCGCTAATGAGATGCAGAGTATGCGTTCCCGTGCAAAAAGCCGCGACAACACCACGCCACAACATTCTCAATGACCAGCCAGATCGATGAAAAGACCACAAAACATGCGATAAGGCGCGTTAGCAGCAGAAAATGAACACCTGCTCTGACCTGGTGCAAAGTCGGACAGCGGCCTGCAACAGAAAAGGGAGCCCAGAGCCACACCTGAAGAACAACAGATGCCATGGAGCCACTGAACATGCGTGCCAGACACCCAAGAGGTCCACTACACCCACCACCACCACCCCCAGGACCCCCCCTCCCCAGCACCCACCCTGGCCAAAGACATGCCACATCAACTACATGGAATCATGTACCAAATAATCCGCATGATGTCGCACAATCACATCTGGTGGCATGCATGTGTTGTCACAAAAATGAGCATCACACATTCACCTTCAAAAAAACAAATGAAAATGTATTAAAATGAACACAGAACAGAAATGAAGATACATGGCGGCTACCCTCGGGATATTCCGTAGGTCACAGCCTGCAAGACAAAAACCATGATGAGAAGGTGTGTCCTGCGCACATCAAGGGACAGAGAGAGAGCAGAGGAGGGAGAGAGAGAAAGAGAGGGAGAGAGAGAGAGAGATAGACGGACAGAGAGAGATATACAAACAGAGAGGGGGAGAGAGAGATAGACAGACAGAGAGGTGGAGAGAGAGATAGATGGACAGAGAGGGAGAGAGGGATAGACGGACAGAGAGGGGGAGAGAGATAGAGAAAAGAAGAGAGGGACAGGGAGAGAGTGCATCCAGGCCACACTGCTGACCTGCTGCCACCGGTGTGTCTCCAACCACGTGCCGGTATGTAGTGCAGTTCTCCATATCTGAGACAGACCAGTCATCTGTAACAGAGTCCAGCTACATGAATGGCATAGTACATACAATTACACATGACATCATCGCCTGTTCGCACCCAGGCAGCTGCACCCCAGCACCTCATGCCGCCCAGCGGTGCATGCCTGCCCCTGCGCACCCAGGCAGCTGCACCCCTACCCCTCCCACCACCCAGTGGTGCATGCCAGCCAGTGCACACCCAGGCAGCTGCACCCCAGTCCCTTCCGCTGCCCAGCGGTGCATGCCCGCCCCTGCGCATCCAGGCCGTACTGCTAACCTTCCACCCTTGGCGTGTAGCAATGAGGGCCCACCACATGCCGCTGCAAGCCACAAGCCCGGGGCCTGCGGACATGGCACCCTCCACATCATGCAGCCCCACTCCACAGGCCACCAGGTCTCACGTTTGGTGCTGGGTCTTGATTTCGCCATGGCAGAGAACATACCAGTGCACCCGCCCTCATCGCATGCTGCACACCCGCTCAGCCCTTGAGGTGCCACTAACTCTGTGACCCACGAGGCCACACCACGTGGCAGTAGGCCCCCGCTGTCTGTTGGCTCACACCTATACTGCGGTCCAGCAGGGCACACAAAACCTGAGCAGCCCGGACCGCCGGGACGGGGCATCGTCGCAGGCTGCACACCTGCTGAGCACTTACGGTGCCCCTACCTCAGTGCACCGAAAGTCACCGTCCCGTGGCGGTGTGCCTGTGCCTGCCGCCAAGTTTGTGCTCCGCAAGTCATGGACCTCCTGCGGAATGTGATGTTGCAGGCCCCTGAGCCCCCATGCCTACATGCACACCACACGAATACACCCCGAGAGAGGTTGGAAATGGCGTCGAGCACGTGCGCCCGGCCCTTTTTTATTGGCAGGGTCACATGTGCTGTGACACATGTGCTGGATGGGTGTGGTGTGGGTGTACACCAGCTGTGAGGGAGTGGCTGTGGCATGCTGACAACTAGACCTGTGACCAGCAGATCCCTACAGGGAAGACCTGGGACATGTAGCGTTGTCGTCCCCCCGTTTGATCGTAAGCGGAGTGGGCTGGCCTGGCGTATGCCTGTCCAGCGTAAGGGTTTGAACAATGACCCTGGGGCTCTAGGCGTTGTTCTGTACGGGGCTGGACAAGGAAGTAACAAATGCGTGTGTCACTGTTGTTGCGTCGGCGTCACCCGGACAACATTCTGCAATGTGTCACCCTTTGACCCAAGATCAACGACATGAGCCACATGGACGTAAGAGGAAATCAATGACCCTACATTCATCCATACCACCACACTTGAAAGACCATAGACACAACACATCTGTGTGATTCGGAATGTTTAATGCACATTCAGTGGAGTGTTGCATCTGGAGCAGTACAGGGCCATGCAAACCCCACTTTAAAATGTTGGCCCGTGGAGGGCCAGCCAGAGTCCTTTAGGGTATGACAAGTCCAAAGGAAGAGGAAGAGTTCAGTTCGCAGTCTGATAGCTGTGTCATTGGCGATCATACAGAAAATGGCAGTCCATTGCGAGGTCCAAGGTGAGTGTCTCAGAGTGTATCGGGGGACAGTGGAAGGTGATGATGCAGAGGGCAGAACCAAGCTGAAACTGGCCATGTGGCGGAGATGAATGCTACAGTTTTCTCCATACCAGTAAGGCTGTTTCATCCACATCTTCGTCCTCTGCTGTTTCATGTGCCTCATGTGTGGGTGGTGCTGGCCTTTATCCAGCACTTTGTGGCAGTGACACCTCAGGGGCCGGAGGTGGAATGTCTTCTGCACTGTGTGGCCCTGACACTTCAGGGGGCGGAGATGTGGATGTAGTGGTAGGAGCAGCATGCATCAGCATCAGGCCTGGTGGCAGCAATGCCATGAGGATGGTTTTGAGGTCACTGTGGAATCCAGCTACCTCTCGCTGGTATGCAGCCATGGCAGCCGCTCTTTCCGCATTGGCCCACTCCATGTTCTCCTGGGCAAGCTCGCTGGAGCCACTCTGACTAGACAGTCGTTCTTGTCTCCGAGTCAGGACTCTGGCGATGTCAGCCATGGTTCATTGGAGTGCATGGAGCGGACTGTGGGTGTCCGTTAGGGAATGTGAGTGGTCCTTGATGGGACTTAGACACCCACGTATGGCATCTAATTTGTCTGCCATGCGGTTGAAGCCCACCCGCACCTGTTCAGCCAGCTGCTCCTGGCTTCCCAACACACAGCATTGGAAGGCCATGTGTTCTTTGTGGGGGTCCTGGGAGGCAGCCGTGGTGGTGGGTGCTGCCTACTGTGTGGTCTGTGCAGGGGGTGGGGTGTCCCCGTTGCAGCTGGGCTGACCTGCTCCTGGAGTTGGGCTGTGGAGACTGTTAATGAACTTTTGGAGGGCGTCGGAGTCGAAGCTGTGGTGGTCCTCTTCGTCATCAGAAATGAGAGGTTCGGGCTGCTCTGCAGGAGGTGTTGACTTTTCCCTCTGCAATGCGAAGGGGATATGCAGTTTGACAATGTGTTCACATGTGTGTTGTTGGATTGTACATGTTCACATACAGACTGCATGACTGTGTACATCGTGGCTGTTTTGGAGGGGATGCCTAGTTGCTGCGGGACAGTGGACATTACGACAACATCACAGATGTGTGTTTGAACTTGTGCATTGTCTAACCACATTTCCCTGCAATTCCACTTGTGATTGGCCAGTGTCTACACCCAGTGGGCACCAGTTGTGTCCTGTGTTCTGTTGTGGACGTGTTGCGGTTTGTGCCACTTTGTAATCAGTGTTGATGTCCACTCCGGCTCTCCGTCAGACCCATGCCCACACCACATCTTCAACAAAGCCACCACCACCATCGCACCCCATCTCCGCAAGGTCATCAACATCTCCTTCGAGACCGTGACCTTCCCGGAAAGCTGGAACCACGCCGAGATCAACGCCTTACTCAAAAAACCCAAGGCGGATCCAAGGGACCTCAAGAACCTCCGGCCCGTCTCCCTGCTCCCGTTCCTGGCAAAGGTCATCGAGAAGACCTTCAACAGACAACTGACCCGCTACCTCGTCGAGAACAGCATCCTGGACCCGTCCCAGTCTGGGTTCCGCAGAAACCACAGTACCGAAACTGCCCTCATCGCCGGCACTGATGACATCAGGGCCCTGCTGGCACATGGCGAAACCACGGCCCGTATCCTCCTGGACCTATCAGCCGCCTTCAACACTGTCTGCCATCACACACTACGCACGCGCCTCCACAACGCAGGGATTCGAGACAAGGCTCTGGAATGGACCACCTCCTTCCTCTCCGTCAGAACCCAGATCGTCCGCCTCCCCCCTTTCCGTTCCGAAGCCACCAATCATCTGCGGCGTACCCCAAGGATCATCCCTCAGCCCGACATTGTTCAACGTCTACATGGCACCGCTTGCCCACATCGCCCGACTGCACAACCTCAACACCATCTCCTATGCCAACGACACCCAGCTGATCCTCTCCCTCACCAAGGACCCCCTCACCGCCAAAACCAACCTCCATAAAGGAATGAAAGCTGTCGCCGAGTGGATGAAGAACAGCCGCCTGAAGCTGAACTCGGACAAGACGGAGGTCCTCATCCTCGGCTCCACCCCCTCAGCCTGGAATGACTCCTGGTGACCGACAGCACTGGGAGCAGCACCAACACCCACTGACCACGCACGCAACCTGGGGTTCATCCTCGACTCAACACTCTCCATGACCAAGCAAATCAACGCCATCTCATCCTCCTGCTTCAACACCCTCCGCATGCTCCGCAAGATCTACAGGTGGATCCCCACCGAAACAAGAAGAACGGTTACCCAGGCCCTCGTCAGCAGCAGGCTGGACTACGGAAATGCCCTCTACGCAGAAGCCTCGGCCAAACTCCTGAAACGACTACAACGCATACAGAACGCCTCGGCACGCTTGATCCTCACCATCCCTCGCCATAGCCACATCATACCCCACCTGAGAGATCTGCACTGGCTTCCCGTCAACAAGAGGATCACCTTCAAGCTCCTCACCCACGCACACAAGGCACTCCACAACACTGGACCGGCATACCTCAACAGATGACGCACCTTCTACACCCTGAACCGCCAGCTCTGCTCCGCAGACCTCGACCTCGCCACCGTCCCCCACATCCGAAGAGCGACCACCGGATCGGATTAATTTAATCAATTTTACATTACTTTTGTGACGTGAAATACTATAAAATGCCTACAGCAAGAGGACAAGAACAAAGGGGCATATCAACAACAACCGGCGATAATTATCTCTAAGCGCACTTAGCGCTAGGATAATTATCGCCGGCTAGCGTGAATTTTTATCGCTGAGATAGCGTGCTATTAGCAACGCTTATCTCAATAGCGATAAAAATCCTCACGCTAATAGGCTAACGTGAGATTATCGCTGGAAACCCAGCGATAATCTCACGTTACCTTGTTGATAGGGACAGGCAAACTTAGCCATGATATCCTCCTTCCATAGGATATCATGGCTAAGTCAGAAAAATACCAGATGTAAAAAAGCAGCGTTAACCGCGGTTAGCGCTGCTTTTTTTGTCTCTAACAGTGTTAGCGACATTCTTGATAATAGGAGAAATGTCGCTTAGCGACATTTCTCCTATTATTTTACTCTGGAACGCCCCCTTTGCATCTCATTAGAGATGCAAGGGGAAGCGTAGAGTAAAAGGGTGCTAACATGCAAATTTGCATGTTAGCACCCTGTTGTTGATAGGGCGCTAGTTTTATCTCTCCTTTTTTGGCTTTTAAAGCCAAAAAAGCAGAGATAAAGCCCTTGTTGATATGCCCCAAAGCGCTTTTAGCTATCGCTGTGTTCTGTTGCATTTAGAGCTATTTTATTAGTGCAAAATACATCCTCTGGTCCATTTTGGTGCATTTACCACTAAGAAAATAGCGCTAAATGCTGGAGTATGCTCCTTGTGTAATTTTGCTTAATCTTGTGTAATTTTGCTGTTCTTTCGCGTTATTACGATATAGCAAATTACATGACTTATGTCCAGCTATACTTCTAGGATGATTTATTCATGCCTTAGGCAAATCCATTTTGCATCATTCCACAGGGACAATATTTGTTGTAGAGTTAATATGGCTTTTCGTTCTGCTCTGCAACACATTTCACTTGCTTTCTATACTTTCTATACTTTTGTCTAAGTAACCATTTTTCTCTCCACAATAGTCCCCTCATCCCTCATGGAAGGTATGTCTAGGAAGTGGGGTAGCTTTGTCTTTTGTCTATGGAATGGTACTGAATTGAATGGATGACTCGTGTCTTAGGTCATGCACAGAATGGGTCTGGTTAAACGGAGCAGTAAGATAGATTCTGCCTTTGGTTTTTGCTGGCAGCATGCTGCTTCAGACTTGAGAACTTTGTATGTATTTGATACCTTATGCTGATCGTATGCATGCCTAAATTGTATTTCAAGTCATAAATATCTTTTGACTTATTTGCATGATAAATAAGTCTAGGACCAACTGTTTTCTTGCTTCAGACCAAGTGGCAGTACCACAGAGTACTTTTATGTGGCAAGGCACTGCTGCAGTGACCTAATCCCAAAATATAATGGGTGCCTGTCAAAATAATCTGCAAAAGCAGTTTTTGCAAACGAATTCCCATAAACACCTACTTTTAGTGTCCAAGTTCTCTCCCAATAATATTTTTGCAGAAAAATTCTCCATCATTTTTTAAATAATAATTATCACCTAAAAGTGATATTTTGCGAAGTCTAGAAAACTTTGCAACATTTGCAAAGTCCATAGTTGGAAAACTTACATTTCAATCTCTTTTAGTTGTGGGTGTATGTAACAGATTTTTACATATGCAATCGGGGGCAACGGTCTCAAGGTACCAGTCGGTCAACCAAAGAACCTTGACGTTGACAAACCTCCTGAATGGTAACCAGTGGAAGGAGCTGAGATTTGGCAAAATAAGGTGTCATGGCTTACACCCCGTGTCAAGGCTTGCTGCAATGTTCTTGACTTTCTGGAATCTTTTTATTTGGTACTTTGGGATACCATCCTACATTGATGGTGCGGAGGGTGCCAGCGACCACTAGATGTCATTCAGTGGTAGTATGGAGAGTCTTTCTCAGTGTCCGTGTCTGAAAAAGGCACTATAGGGGGTGTCATCAAATGATGTTTATGATGAGAGAAAGTAGACTCCAATACTCTTATCTAACAAGGTGAAGACAGTTGGGTGGTGCATGAAAGGCATCAATGCAGAGAGCAGATGTGAGCAGTGGCAAAGGAGGAGAAGTTTAGTTTTGGTTCAATTGATTTTCAGGCCACCCTTCCCATCATCCTTCGGGCAGTGTGTCTACATGGTACACGTGTAAGCCAATGTTTTGGGTACACGCTAGTAGCATATTTGGCCAAACTAAAAAAAGAGAATAGGACTTTTTTGTAATTACCAGCACAGAAAAGTGCCTTCTTTCATTGCAAAGTCTCCCTGCAGGTTGCGATTATAACGTAGTACCAAAGAAGGCCAGAGGACCCGACAGCCAAGAAGAGGCTCCTGACATGCAAACATTGCGAGGCAGAGGACGTGTTAAGTAAGACCTGCTCCTACACTCCCCGCCCTTCAAACATGCTTTTTATAATTCTTATTGTCACAATTATGCACGGATACAAACCCCCCTTTTCATTCAGCAGGTTACACATATTAATCAAATTAGATGGAAAAGAAATACTCTACATAGTCCTATATATCCATGCTTCAAATGTAGGTTAATACAGCGCATTGTCTAACCATGAAATAGGCCATAGTTATGAAAGAATTGTCGCCTCCCAAAAGATGTATTTACTTTTAGATGTGGCATAGAGACAGGTTTTCTTTTTTGCAGACTCACGCAATAAAAAATTCATGAATAAAAATACCTACACAATACATAGAGGGGCTTTAGTCCTGCCCTCTTCATCCATTGGTTCAACTGTCATTCATATCTTGCTTCTGCCCACCACAACAATGAGCATGGTGCAATGTGTCAGCCCATTTTAGCCACTGGTTCTCTTCAACCATGAGGGATGGGGCAATGTGTCAGTGCACTTCAGCCATTCTTTCTCTTCCTCTATGTGTGATGGCATTTTCCAGCTCACTCGTGCACATCTACCTAAAGTGAAGAGTCAAGGCTGCTGAGCCAATGCCAATGCTTCTTTCTTTACACTTTTTTCTTTGTATGTTTTAAGACATTTTTTTGAGTTTCAGCTATGTCTTTAGGTTGAAGTAATTGTAAGCCAAAAAGGGCTTTTTAGGTCGAGGACTACCGGTCTGCCGAAAGGCAGAACCGGAAGTCGGAGATTTAATGACTTGGAGAAGAGGGGCTTGAAGCCGCCCCTCTTCTCCCCTGTTCTCCATTGGCTGGCCTCGTAAATGCTGGCCAGCCACTGGAGAAGAGGTCAGTCACTCCGATTAGGCCCCGTCCTTTTCGGATCGGGGGGCGTGTTTTTTGCGAGAAGTCTCAAGGAGGAGACAACAGCAAAACACGCCCCCGAATCCGAAAAGGACGCTGCGTTTGTGCTTGCCTCTCACGCTTTCATCACATTGTTTGCAAAGTGGAAGTTTCAGAAATGTTGAAGATGTGGGCATGTAAATCGGCGATCGCTGCACTGTAAAATAATTGGCATCGCTTTCATCACATTGTTTGCAAAGTGGAAGTTTCAGAAATGTTGAAGATGTGGGCATGTAAATCGGCGATCGCTGCACTGTAAAATAATTGGCATCGAAAAGATTAGAAAAGCGCTACACGAATGTCAATACCAGATTAATTTCAACTATCTTGAAAACAATGTACGCACACAGAAGAAAAGCCCCCTCTTGTGTTCAAACATGGAATATCACACAGCTAACTGCAAAACCCACGCAGCATTTCGTTCTGCACACTAACACAAGGGCACATGACATTTTACAAAACGTCTGCATTCCGCACTGGCCACATACAGTTCTCTGGAAATAACAAAGTGACACATGAGCAAACAAAGGGCCCCCCGGCGCCAACAGAATTAGCTTCCCTGTTAACCCTTTTGGACGTTGATGTTCGATATTTTACAAACATCCGGACCTTCGCAATGACCAAGCATCTTTGCACAGCCCAATAATTATTTAGAAGACCTTAAATTGCACTTTGCTGGAAGAAGGCACAGGTGCAACGAGTCAAATTTCATTTGGAGGGAGGGCTAGAAACAACACCCGTCTATCGTACCCGAAAAGGCTTTGGCATGCGTTTCATCAAAACACCGTAAAGGCGTTTAATGCTATACACTTAACGGTTCCTTGAATGTGTAGAAGGGGAAAAGTCTGACGGTGTACGTGTGCCTAATACCCACTGGTCTTGCGGTACTGTAAACCCCACACCCTGGCAAGGCCCATGAAATGTGCCTTGGTGCAACCCGCTATGGGCAGAGAAGGGCCATGTGGTCTGCAGGGCAGCATGGACCTAAGACTCCAGCCAGCCTATTACCGCACCCCAGCCGGTCCCGGAGACAGGATCCGGACTCCCGGCCCCCACTGAGTACCTGGAAACAAACCAGCCTAGTCTGATGCTCGGACACAGCTGTGACAGCTCACAGGTAGACGCAGCGCCTCGAAGCACGTGGAAAGCACTGGACGGAATGCACATGGATCCTGTGAGTTTACACAGGATCTGAGGTGGAGCATGCGTGTGACTGTGAAAGGATCAATACTTGGCGCCTGGCCTTCCAGCAGAAGGGGGCCTAGAGGCCCAAAGGTGCAGCGCCTCGAAGTGTCAACGCTTAAAGAAAGAGACGCGATATTACCGTGGGGCAAGGGCGCAGATCTGTTTTTGAACCCGCTCCTTGGAGCCCAAGAACTGTCCACGGGCACAGACAGGGTACCTGGCACCAAGCACTGGCAGCTCCAAGCATCAGTGTCCTCCATACTGTGGAGCCACACAAACACATCCTCTGATTTCCACTCTGCTGTTTCCCCGCAAAGCTGGGCACAGGATAACCCCGTCTCAACAGAGGGCATCAGACCAGCCAAAGCCGGAAGTAAATACTGTTTCCAAACCTCAGCTCTCCTCCGGGGACACGCTCCGACGGCCAGCAACGGACGTCACCTGCACCCCAAAGCATCACTGGATGCGCCCGAGCAGGTGCACCCCCACCGCGCTGTGCCCGGGTACAGCGCCTGCATGGCGCGGGTCGCCTCTGGGCGCTCAGTCCATGAAATGAGCCCAAGCACGGCCGGCCCCTCGCAGCCTCGGCAGAGGGCTCCGGCCTGTCCCCTCTCCAGCTGACTTCTGCCAGATTTCTTTCTGCCTGAACGTGCTCACTTCCTCCTATTCAATTCCACGAGAGCTCCGCTGCGCCGCTTCCTGTTTCACTGTTTGTGGGGGGCGGGAGGGGAGGCAAAGAGGAACAGGAGGTGGGGGAGAAGGAAAGACGGCGGAAGGCGTGAATTAGGACACAGAAGTGCCCTGGGAAAATATGTGAGCAACATTGGAATTCAGTGTTTCCAAGCCGGTATGGCCGTTCTGCTCACTGGTGACTAGCTCTCAATGCGCCAAAGTAGCAATAAACAAGCATTTACAATGCAATGGTCTCGGCATTGGTAAAGTTGGAGCTATTGGCATTGCTCATGACATTATTTTTGTTTATGTGTTTGTTTTTAAACCATTTAAAGAAACGGCATTGTCATGAGCAATGCCAATAGCTCTAACTTTAACAATGCCGAGACCGTTGCATTGTAAATGCTTGTTATTTGTGACATTAGGGACACTGGTGGCCTTTACAGGGCAGCAACTGCATCATGGGGTGTACCATTTGAAGGCAGGTGCTCAGAAAGAGAGGTAGCAGGAAATTTATTTTTCTTTCATAGCGTCTGTGCTACTTGCATTGTTCTGAAGAATAATGGGGCATATCAACAACAACTGTCGATAATTATCGCTAAGCGCAGTTAGCGCTAGGATAATTATCGCCGGCTAGTGTGGATTTTTATCGCTGAGATAGCGTGCTATTAGTAACGCTTATCTCAAAAGCGATAAAAATCCTAGCGCTAACTGCCTAACGTGAGATATCTCACGAAATGTGGCGTTAGCTTGTTGATAGGGACTCACAAACTTATCCATGATATCGTCCATCCATAGGATATCATGGCTAAGCCAGTCCTGAAGCAGGCGTAAGGAAAGTAGCGATAACATGGGTTAACGCTACTTTTCCTGCCACTATGCTTCATAGCGTGGGGTTTGATGATAGGAGAAATGTCGCTTAGCGACATTTCTCCTGTCATGTCAGGTCAGGAACGCCCACTTTGCATCTCATTAGAGAGGCAAAGCTGGGCGTTAAGATTTCGTACGCTAAAGCAAGGTTTCACACGTTACCGTGACCTTGCTAATTAGGCGATAAAATTATCGCCGCTTTTCGTCCGAAAACGGCCGCAAAAGCGGCGATAATTTTCTATCGCCTCGTTGTTGATATGCCCCTATGTCTTTTTAGCATGCCTTTTGCACTCCCATGCTGTTAGCAGTGGTATGTTCCTATTTCCATATGAAAGGCTATCTCAGTCCTCTCACCTACTCAGTGCTTAATTTGAGCTGGTGGTTGCTGGAGGGGGGCCAACCGCATATAAGTATAGATTAGCACTTATTGTTCTGCATCAGATATTTCCCGAGAGCAAGAGAAGGAAAAACACACAAAGCT
Organism: Triturus cristatus; assembly: GCF_964204655.1. NCBI lineage: Eukaryota > Metazoa > Chordata > Amphibia > Caudata > Salamandridae > Triturus > Triturus cristatus. Next base: position 897,890,842 of record NC_140584.1, on the reverse strand, counting down.
GAAAGATGGAGGAAGAGAAAGACCGAAAAACCTTCACAAAGGGAGAAACCAGGAACAGTGGCAAAGAGTGTCTGGTAGTAGATCAAAGAGGCCTGAGGTGAGTTGAAGCCTACACAGCTTTGGTATTCGGCGCGCTGACATTCAATTTCACCGGCCACGGGCTTCTGAGTAGAGCTTTGGGCACCGGCACTCATTCGTTTACAAATTAACTGCTGCACCTACTGGGATCTTTAACCCTCAAAAAAGCAGAAAGTCTGGAACAAAATTTTATTTAGCATTTCACTAGTCTGTAAAGTGCACTATATGACAGATCATATTGCAATATGAGGCTTGAATTTTTGCCTTAACACTTTTTTTATGGGTGCAAAGTCCCAGAATGCAAAGTAACAGTGACTAAAATGCTAAAACTGCCTGAAGGTGTTATACATGACATGGAGCCACTTTTGGGTATGTTTTAAAATGTTACAAAGTCCACTTCTTGTTTCACATATAAAACTAAAGTAAACTCTGCTCATATATTTTGTGAGGAGTCACTCTTATTCACATCATGCTTTAAAACAAGCATTGCCACCTGGTATTGTTTTAACTTGGCGCAGTCAAAAGTTTTCTGCTGAGATTCACAACATAACAAAGGTACAAAATGATCTGTAGCAGTGCAGCTTTAACTAATGTACAGAATACATAAAGGGCAGGTGGTTGTGTCAGGAAGAACATCATATGATTTTCTCATTCAAAAAATGGACATGTACAACAGAGGTAACTAATATTCTAAAGAGGCAGTGAGATGAGTTAAAGGACCGTTGTACGATCTCCGTTTCTCCGTAATCACACCTAAACATGCAAGAAGCAAAACATCAGAAAGAAAGAGCCAAACCATCAACAGAATTTCCATAAATTCATCTACTCATTTAAGATGATGAAACCCACCTACCTACCGTGGTATGGTTCATCAGTGGGTTCCACAACTAGTATCATCCAAGAGTACTACTGTTCATTAGCTGCCTCATCTCCTCCTTATGGGTTTCCTAGTTTTCATAAGGGTATGTCCCTTATGTTAACATTTATGTTCCCCCTTTGTTAAACTCTCAGACCTATACTATTTTTGTGTGATTGGTGTCTCCCAGCCACAAGATTAAAAATAGAGAGTAAAGCAATAGATCCTGCTTCTCTTTTCCGTCAACACGTTTTTTGTGATCGAATATTGCCCTTTTGAGGATAGGAACTTATTTAAGACTACAGGCACCTCACATCAAACATTGTGAAAAAAGTCCATGTTCATAGGGCATGCTTTGCAAGTGCATTCTACATCTCCTCTTTTATTTCATAAGCAGTGGAGATGCCTTCATTCAGCAGTGGAAACATCACTTCTTCATAGAACAGGTGCACCTTGGGCAGAAATATTTAAGCATTGCTCTTGCAGAGGACAGATATAGGTAGGGCAGCAGCAGGGAAAATCCTGCACATCAGCAGGACACACACAAGCCAAGCAGCAGAAGAGCAGGTTTTACTTCCTCACAGAACTGGCACAGGATGGCGGTAGCAAAGCAACCTACCCACTCTCACAGGCGTCATCAGGTACAATCTTCTATTCCCAGCAGAACAGATCTAGCAGGGCAGATAAGTACACAGTTTCGAGGCTCAAAGAATGTACAGCTAAGGCATGAGGGACATGGAGGCTACAGAGTGATCTCTGGAGCTGGTGGATGAGTCAGTGAACATGCGAGCTCTGACACCATTTACACTTAGTTTATAATCCACATCAACATCCTGAAAGTCCCAAGTTTGTACATTTTGAGAAGTAGATTTAAATTGTAGGTCAATGTTATTTGGAACAGCCCACCCATAACCTAAGTAACTATGCTCTATACAGAAACACAGGAGGCAACCTCTTCAAAAAGGTTTTCCATAAGCATGCACCAGGTGCTTTGCAATCCCAACCTTCAAGATTCACCTGATCAAAATGTTGAGGACCACCAGTGAGTTTCTATTATATTTCCTTGTGATGAGTAACTAAAAAGTGTTTATGTGCCTCTTCTAAGTGTAATTGCCTGTTGGAATGCTTTCATGATGACTATTTAATTTTGTACAAGTTTTGTGATAACACAGCACGCCAGATTGAAAGCACTAGAAACTAAGAAACTGTTTTCTAGCTGCAACTCGGTCCCACATCATTTATTACATCTTCAGGTACTTCTAACTTTTTTGTAAAAATTACGTCATATTCTCAGACTTGCCAGCTATGGGCCAACATCTCTATATATGGAAACTGCAGTTGGCTAAAAAGTACTGACTGAAGACGTCTTGAATGACGCTGTTATGTTTTTAACTTTTCTAATGGACAAATCATAATCTCAACCCGGCAATTACTGGAATTAATGGGTCTGTACAGCCAGCCGAAAAATTAAATGGTCAAACGAGTCCGAATAAAAGGAGGAATGGCATTCCAAAAGTAACATACTACCTATCACAGGTCAGCAGTGACCACTGATTCACGCTGTTCAGAACCGCAGGCTGAAAAGGGCCGTGTTGGAAATTGGTTTATTAGTAGTGATAAGTAGGAACCTACCTCTAGTGATAGACCACAAACACAATGAAAGGTTCACTCAACCCTTAATAACTGGCTTCGAGCAGGCAGGCTTAACTAAGGAGACAAGTGTGTAAAGCTTTTAAAAACACTAATACATTAGATAATGCAAGACACAACACACAATAAAAATTCAATACCAATTTATAAACATAGGTTATATTTTTATGTACAAATAGATACCAAAGTGACAAAAATGTAGGGAACCAGAGATATGAACTTTTAAAGAATAAACACTTTATAGTGCTTAAAAAACAAAAGCGCAAACTCTGGTCGTGTTTGACTCTGACAAATTCAAAGTTTGAGGCCAACCGCGAAGGAGCGCTGGTCAGATACATTAAGCAGGGAGGCCTCGGTCAAAATTTTACCTTTGCACTTTTTCTGTGCTTTTTCTCTCGACGTTGAGCAAGGCACTCCAACAGGCCTGATTCACGTCAACGTCGTTGACTTGGTCCAGTGTGAGCCCTCAGTCAACTCCTGGAAGTCTTGAGCTCTGGAGCTTTCAGCAGAATGGACCTGAAATCCAGGCTGGGTTGCGGTTCGACGTCGGTGACTTGAGTCTCGACGAAGGGTAAGTCCACTTATGGAGCTTTTTACCAAAGTTGCTCTAAAAGTCTCCAAACTTCTGGAACTTCTTCCTGAAGTTCCTCTTGTGAGTTCAAAGTGTCCAAACACCAAACCAAGGGTCTAGAAGCTCTGAGATGATCTTTGGGATGTTGGGACTACGTTTTCCATATTGCACCTGGCCAAATCCTTAAAAGTCCATTGGACGAATTCCAGATGGGTCCTTCTTGGTGGAGATAATGGAGGTGGAGCTCTGTTAACCTGTTGCTTCCAAGACATTCACTCCTTAATCCTTATACCTTGTGAAGTCAGGTACAGTCCTAGGGCTGTAGTTCAAGATTGTGAAGTGGGTGTAGTCCTTCGGAGTGCAATCCTTGTGGTGCATATCAGGGTTCCAGCAGGGCAGTCCTTCTTCTCCCTGTTTTTCAGGCAGAGATCTGAGTTGCTTGGTAGCTCTCCCATATTTATTCAGAGTTCCTGGACATCAAGCAGGGGGGCAAACATTACCCCTGGGGTTCAGGGTGCCATCTAGGTGTATGACCACTTCATCCAAAACGTGGCTTATTCTTGACCCAGAAAGCAATATTCTTCCAAAATCCATAGTGAAGGAACTTTCTTCAGGAGGATTCTTCTGGCTAAGCTATCCCACCGGTGTGGCTAAGATTCCCTAACACCCCCCTTCTAGCCCCTCTGCAAATCTAATTACAGGGGCTCCTGCCTGGCTGGGGGTGCAGGATGAGGGGGTGCGCCTGTGCTGCTAAACTGTCTTTCCCTCTTTGAAGGCCAATTTGGCTACTCCACTCCTATCCTGCCTTTTGCTCTGCAGCTGCAGTTCTTCTCCCACAGGATGTCCTTTGTCTCTAGTCAGGCCACTTCACACCTCATTAAGAGAGTTTGGCTCAGCCTGGCAGAGGCTGGCCAATCAAGCGAGGGCTGCTGGAAGGCTGGATATTGGCTCACAGGAAAGAAAGTTCTATAACTTTATTTCTGTGACAGTTATAATAAATCTAACAATGGAACATCGTTGGATTTGTTCTATCATTTTGATACTTTGAAGTATATTTTAGCTCCTTTCTTCCAATAGTTATAATTTATAAAAGTATTCTCATGTTAGCCTATGGAGCCACTGTGCTTCCATGAGGAAAAACAGAATTAGCTGTTCTTCCCTCACCAGGGCTTATAAAACATCCTCTATATTGACCCTGCTTATAGTTACAAGGCACTATATCCCTGGGCACCTAGGGGAGACCTCAGGTGTGACGTAAGTAAAAATAAGGTAGTTTGAGACTTTGGAAGTATCTTTAATTCCAAAGTCGAATCTGCATATATATTTATTTTAAAAGCAGCCTGCAAGGCAGGGCTGGCTTTTAAAATGACAGCAGGCACTGCAGTAGTGCACATCTAAGTACATTAAATCTACTGGGCCTCTAGACCTACAAGCCCTACCATATACTAGTAGCTTACAGGTAGGTTGTCATGCCAATTGTAATTACACCTAATTACCATGTACCTTTTAAACAGAGCACTGGCCCTGGGTCTGGGTAGCAGAGCCCAGGGCACAATCAGAGTCAGTCACCACCAGTATCAATCTAAAAAAGTGGGGTGAACAGGTCAAAAAGATGACTTTCTCACACAGTCGCTCCAAACGGAAGGTAATGGGTAACTAACCTACACCCTCATCAGCTAAGAGATAAAACCTGGAAAGTCCATCTACATTGGCATGGGCAGTCCCAAGTCAGTGTTCCACTGTGAAGTCTATCCCCTGCAGGGAAATGGACCACCTCAAAAGTTCAGAATTTTCCGCCCTCATTGGCATAAGCCATCTGAGAGGTCTGTGGCCAGTTTCCACATTGAAGTGAGAGGCAAACAGGTATGGCCTCAACTTCTTCAGGAACCAAACCACAGCAAAGGCTCTCCTCTCAATGACACTCCATCTTTGCTCTCTGGGAAGAAGTCACCTTTTGATGAAGGCAGCTGGCTGATCAAGACCCTCTTCATTTACTTTATCCAACATTGCCCAAATTCCTTGTTCTGAAGCATCTCTCCAAACCACAAATTCCTTTGAGTAGTCAGGGACCAGTAACACTGGTGCTGAATACATAGGGCCAAATTTACAAGAAAGCCTGGCATTACAAGCCATTTGACTGCGCCCCACTGAGTCACTTTCAAAGCACAGTTATGAGTCATATTTTCAATAATATGTTTCATTCATGTGCTTTCCCCTGTGCTGGTGCACAATTGAATGCCATGCGCCAATGCAGGCAGTCTTGCACCATGGTGCAAGGGTGCCTGCGTTGTGACGACATAGTTGTGCATGAAGGGACACCTTCCTACACAAAACAATCAAGAGAGGTGTTTTCCTCTTGCTATGCGCATAGAAAGAGGAGAAAACAAGGAGAAATGAAAACATTTCTCCTCATTGCGAGGAGAAATGAAAACATTTAAGTAGGTTTCTTACGTATCCCCAAGTTTACGGAAAGTTGTAAATCTGGGAATGTGGCCAAATCCATTGGTGTTGCGTGGGAACACTCACAGCAACACCCATGGAACACCCCTTTCACACAAAGTGCTGCGTGAAAAGCGGCCGTATTTACAAGGACACGAAAAGCCACACAGGGTGACTTTACGTGTCCTTGTAAATATGGGGCAGCAAAATGCGCCGCAGGTGCGTCACAAAAAGTGATGTACCGCGGCGCAAGGGGCTTGTAAATAAGCTCAATAGCACCCTTGAGAGTGTCAAAGGCATTCTGACACTCTGGAGTCCAATTGACTTTCTTGGGTTGCTTTTTAAAAGTGAGTTCTGTCAGGGGATTAAGTAAATTTTATATGGGAGTGGAGGTGCACACCTTTAACAAATTATTCGGCTTTTGTTTACCACAGAATTAACCTAAATTATCTAATGGTACTTCACCGCTGCACGTGCTGTCGACACGCCCCTACAAAAACTAGTAACTCTAACAGGTACACAAACCTGGATGCGGTGAGCACTGTCCACTTTGGACAAAAGAAGTCCTAAACTGAATTATGCATGATGTAATCAACACTTAACATAATGTATTCTTTTCTTTGCTGTTTATTTCTGTAATTATATTGCATTACATATGGGGTACCTTTTGTACCGAGCATAAACTTCTAAACATCAGTTGTTTTTAAAAAAACATACAACCCAATATACATTTTAACAGGAGCTCCAACAAAAACATGAACAGTAGAAAAGAACATGAACGTTAGAAAAACACAATCTTTGATGCTATATATAGAAAGTTGCTCGTGCTATTCATTCCGTGCCCGGTGCATTTCGGGACTGCAAGGTCCCTTCCGCAGGGGCATGTCTGTAACCAAGCAAAATTACAATAGGTAAAGCATTTTGACATTTTAACATGTAGTATTTATACAACCAACAACCACCGTGTTGTGAAATAACCGATTGTAATAGTACATTTGTCAATGTCGTGTTTCAGGGAGAAAAAACCTCCATAAAACCTGACTGCTAGACTCTGTGATTGGTAGTGTATGTGGAATGCAAGATACCAGCCACCAGTAGATCCCGTGGCCAACACTGATCAAAATGGATTGCACAAAGAATTAAAAATTAAAAATGAAAAAGAAAAACACTCAACGTGTCCCTTTATAGTCAATGGGAATCCTGTATCTGGACATATCTCAAGACCTTGTGATATAGACAATGCGGGATGACTCTATTTATACGAACTGCAGTTGACGAACGGTTGCTCTAAAAAAAACACCTGGTCAGAAAACCTGTACAACTTATTTTTGACAGGTAGGTTGTTGCCAGTGTCCACATAATGTATGCCCCAATCGGTGATACCTTGGTCAAGAAGAACAGATCAGCAAACTGCTCCAGCACCTGCTTGCAGTTTCTGTGCTGCTGGCCTGCCAGTTTGGGAGATAGTACACCTCACTTCACTGACCCATCTTTCACACTGGTGGAGAGGAGATCTGGCAATGGCTCAGTCTCCTCCTCTCCTCCTTCATCTGTGACCATCAACATGGGCCTGTCATCATCTCTTGCAGGGGGTTCAACCCATTGACATGCAGGACTCTGTGGAGGTTCCCTGGGGTGTTAAGGTATTCCAGGTAGGTAACCTCACACTTTTTTTTCTAGGATTGGATAGGGTCCCGTCCAATTGTCCTGGAGGGCCCAGGGAGCTACAGCCTCCAAAACCTACAGCAATTGTCCTGGTTTGTACTCAGGAATGGTAGCCTTCTGGTAATACCAATGCTATACGAGCTCTTCGCTTGCCTCCAGGTTTGTGCTTGCCTTGTACATATACTCTGCCCTGCAAGGTCTCAGGCCTAGCACACAGTCCAGCATATTGTCATTGGCTTCCTTGAGAGGCTTTTCCCAAGACTCTCACCAAATGCAATTGCCCTCTTACAGGGTGCCCAAACAATGGTTCAAGGGGTCTAATGCCAAAACCTTTTTGTGGGACCTCCCTGTAGGCAAACAGTAGGAATGGGAGGAGAATATCCCATCTCCTCTTGAGGTTGTCAGACAAACCCATGATCATTGCCTTCTGCGTCTTATTGAATCTTTCCACCAGACCATTAGTCTGGGGATGATATGGGGTGGTGAAGTTGTAGGTAACACCACATTTTTCCGACATTATCTACGGATAGCTAGACCTATTCTAGTCCAGCATTGCTATGCCCAAAATGCCAGTCTAGGCAAAAACCAGTCATATGTCAATCAGTCTTGGTCCTACTCTAATAGTTACATTGAATCTGAACTGCCACACCAGGTCTCCTCCAGACATAAATACAATCAACCACAGACCGGGTGCTGCCTTTTGGATACCATCAGTGAGGTGTAGGGGAAGTCAAAGGGCACAATGTGCAGATGATCCACATCTAGGCATAGCTAGCTGTTACAATTACAGCATCTCAGTTTAAAAAAGCAAATAAGTGCTGGGTGGAAAGCTTAATTAATTCCCAGCCTGTATTTCATCTACTTACTCTAAGCAGCATTCCAGAACATTTGTTTTTTTGCTCACCATTGCAATCTAGGCAAAGGCTAGCCCAATGCAAATCAGTATTGGCCTTCTCCAATAGGAAGAATTGTTTTTCCTTTGTTCTTTCCATTCACAAGGTTGCTTCTTTAAACCCTATTTATTGTCATTTCCTCTATACTTTCTGATCATGTCTAGAATTCAGGTACACTATAAAACGCTATACAAACAATCAAAATGTCTCAATCTATATGGGTGACTGTGTGCGTGCCTGTAAGCCTGTGTGTAAGGATGCCTGTTTAATCTGCTGATCTATGTGTCCGGATTGTCCCAGGTGTTTTGGTCTGTGTATACATGGAACGTGCTCTGCCTTCATATATGTATGCATGTGTGACTGCTGTGTTTGTCTTTGTGCGTGCACCATACAGAGGTCAAATGTATTGTCTTTTCTAACTTTTGTTTCCATTCCTTTAGACCACTGTTAGACATGCCCCTTTTCTGTGTCCATGACCACCTATCAGTCTTGTGTTGCACTTTCACATGCCTGTGTAGACTTCCCTTTTCAGCTTCTCTCCCAGAACCATGAGTAAAGTTTGCACTGCTGCTCTATGTGTTGTAAGGAAGAAGCTTGCATTGTGGTTGCCTGTGCTCTAGCTGTTCTGTGTGTAAGGACGTTAAGCTTCTGTTCTACTTTTGCCGTCTGGGGGTGGAAATCTGCACTGCTGCTGTCTATTATACATGTCAGGGAGGCTTGCGCCGCCGCTTTCTCAGTAAACGTTCAATTTCTTTGAAGAGCTTGAGAAAACCAGAGCATCATACAAAAGACATAACTATTGGCTTTGTCAATGCTTGTTTTGGAAGTGTCTTGGATACTTCTTAGTCCTTTGTGTGAATTCTGAAATTGACGGTTTTTGGTGAAAGGGAGAGTCAGCGGGGTCAAGAGGTGAGGCGGCAGAAGGCTCGAACAATTCAAAGACTCATTCTCATGTCTCCATGGGTTTCCCTCTCTGACAAGCAAAACATGCCGGATGCAGGGTAAAGCCAAGCCGGCTCTGCCAATCCCCCCACAGAGCTCGAAAGCCACCTTTCTCCAGCGATGCTTTTGCTAAGTGACCCTTCCGAATTTTCGCACTTGATAAAATTGTAAATGGAGCAGGAAAGGATCGGATTGGAGATTTCTTTTGACATTTTAACATTCAGGCAGTATTACAATAACACGCATTAGTTCAGGGCATTTTCTCGGTTGTGAGTGAGAACCGCTGGCTCACACTGCAGTGGGAACTTGAAACAATTTCCAAAATTCGTTTTTTTTAAGCATTTGAAGTGCAACAAAGCATTCAGATGTCTTACTTTAAACATCGACCCTAGAGGGAACCATGGCAACGATGCGGTGTGGAAGCACAACGCTACACAAGGAGAGTGACATTTTGGGACCTTGGGAAATGGGTCGAAAATACAAAAACAGCAAAAATTCACACACCATACTCAACGATTAGGAGTTATGCCCCCTCAACATGCCTGCTCATCCTACCAGTGAATATATGATGTTACTTAGCATACCGTTACTCCGCAGGTATTTACTCCAAAGATTTTACTTCGCAATTACCTTTACTACGCATGATTTTAGTGCGCATGCATTTACTTCGCAAATATATACAAATACATTAAAAATGCTTTTACTTTGCAGTTAATTATTACGCATACCGTTACAATGCGTTATTGGTACTTTAAAACAAAAAATTAATCGTAATAGTAACCTATCCCCTGGCACGCACCCTGAACCCTAAAAATACTCCCTACACCCCAAAACCCTATCTCACCCTGACCCCTAAGAATATCCCAGTACCCCAAAACCTAAAAGCACCCTTAACCCTAAAATGACCACCTACACTACAAAACCCTAACCCACCCTGACACCTAAAATTACCCCAGCACCCCAAAACCTAAACGCACCCTGAACCCCAAAAATACCCCAGCACCCCAAAACCTTAAATGCACCCTGAACCCTCAAAATACTCCATGCACCCCAAAACCCTAACCAACCCTGACCCCTAAAATTATCCCAGCGCCCCAAAACCTAAACGCACCCTGAACCCCAAAAATACCCCAGCACCCCAAAGCCTCAAATGCACCATGAACCCTAAAATTATACCCCTACACCCCAAAACCCTAACCAACCCTGACCCCTAAAATTACCCCAGCACACCAATACCTAAATGCACCCTGAACCCCAAAAATACCCCAGCACCCCAAATAATTAAATGCACGTGAACCCTAAAAATACCACCTACACCCCAAAACCCTAACCCACCCTGACCCCTAAAAATACCCCTGTACCCCAAAACTTTAATTTTCACAGTAACTCCATTATGCGTAGTAAGTGCATGCTAAGTAATGGAACATGCGAAATAAATGCATGCTAAGTAAATGCATGCTAAGTAATGGCATCTGCGAACTAAAATATGCGTAGTAATGGTAATACGAAGTAATGACCACGTAGTAAAGGTAGAATACCATTTTGAATACCTTATCTCCTGAGGGTGGTACGTCAGAATATCAAGGGAGAGAATGTTCTACATATATCATAGCTTAAATATCCAATACACAACTATTGTGAAGGCAAGTATATACAGATAAATACAGATTTATATTCTTAACTACACATCTACATACCTTGAAGAAATATATCAACAGGATACACATATGTGGAATTAAATATAGTAAATGTATACTTACCTATTCATGTACCTATCGTCTCAATATTTAGGCCACAATATTATTGTAGAATAATATTCTACCCTTGATATACTTGTAGGCACTACTCTGGAATCATGGCACACCATCACTGTTGCATCACACTCTACAGTGATCCCGCAAAACAACTGACAAATAAACTGAAGTCTTACAGGTTTAATAACACAGCTTTACCCTGAATTTAATAATTTTAAAACTGAAAAACAAAGAATGGCAGCCTAGAAAGTCCCTTTTAATAACACCGGGAGTACTTCAGGCGCGGCCGGTACACGTAAGAGTTTGGTAGGAGGCAGTGGGGCAGGAGCAGGGGGTAGGTTGACATATACACAGGATAGGGAAAATAAATAAATAAAACCACTTACCTTTCGCTTGTTGAGTCGGCAATGCGCGAGTTTCCCTATCCCGTCGTATGTTGACTTCTCCCGCCGCCCCACCCCTGCCCTGCCCCACCACTCTTACCTGTACCAGCCGCACTTCTTCAATATTAAAGGCACAGACGCCTGCAGAAGCTGCCCCTCCTCAAACTGTGACCCAATCAGAAAACTAAGAATTAGCAACACAACCTGAGAAACAATCTTTTATTTTTATAAAGCTGTTCTGCCTTACTGGAGCCTGGCCTACCCCAAGGGGTTTAAAAAAGGGCCACGATCCTGCAACACCCCCTTCACCCATGAACCCCAGATTATCTGTGAAAAAGTTTTCTAGTTTCACAGACTTTAAGTCACCTGAAACTGTGGCGAGTTTGAAGTGTTTCGTTCATCCAGGACTATTTACAATCATGCAGATGATCAGAAGAAATAATTAAATCCACAATAAATAGGTGCAATGATTAATGGAAACTCTTCCTTAAGTGAAAGAACATTCAGGATTTGACAGGCCATAGCATATACAAGAGAGAGAACCTTACTGTTAGCATTAAAACGGTTCTTGTAATAGTTAGTGATATAAATGTAACACAGAAGTGGCAGACATGTGACATGTGCACTCAGTGTCAGCATGCCGATAACCCCCCAAACATCACATTTGTTCTCTTAAATTAGGACCCAAATGTCCCTCCTTAGGTACTCTGATATGTCCTCATCAATTTCACCATTTCACCATTCTCTCTAGGCAAGTGACCAGTGCCTGCTCCCCCATCGAACTCTGGTGCCCAGTCAAGGATCATGCCATCTAATCTAGTAGTTCTAGACAAAAAATACTACGGAGCTATTCACAAACTGCACTTTTGTAGTAATTTACACTTTTGTATCAATTTACACTTGTAACTAACACTTTTGTAGTAACTTATATGTGTAACTTACACTTTTGTAGTAGCATACACGTGCACTTACACTTTTGCAGGAATTTGTAACTGTTGTAGTAAGTCCAGCACTATACATGATCAACTACTGGTACTGCAACTACCTCACTTAGAAAATAATGGAGATAGAGAATTAATGACAATAATCAATAAGACCCTAGGAAATAAAGTTAAATTAAATTAGATTATTTCAAATAGTTAAAATATAAATAAATATAAATTAATGTTAAAAAATATATATAAATAGTCCGTATTTATATCTCTATTTTGTTCTGCATTGAAAGTAAACATATACAATTATTTAAAGTGAATATTTACCATAAAGATATTTTTAATATTTATTTTTTAGTTAAATTATTACGTTTATAGTAAGTCATTTTTTATATACTTTACTAAAATAGAAATATGCTATTGCTCCATTAACTTAATTCTAACTTAAAACTTTAATGAATTGAAATATATTAAATTACGATTATTTTTCTGAAGTTTACATTAAAAAAAATACCTACCTGAAGATTTTTTATTTTTTTATTCATGCAATCATATTTAGTAAAAGGGATGTATATAATTACTTAACATTAATTTAATAATATTTTATAAAATGTTATGGTATAATATGTTTGAAATTAAAAATAGGTTATTGTGTATTTTATAATTAAATAAGAAATATGTGCTATCTATTTTTTATATTAATTTATATTTAATTATATATTTTACTATTTTAAATAATATAATTTAATTTAAAATATTTTTCTATGTGGGTTTAGTTGGATTCCCTAAGTCCATTATTTTCTATGGGCAGGTGTTGCAGTACCAGCTATTGGCTAGTGTAGTGCTGGACTAACTACAAACGTGTAAATTCTATAAAAGTTTAAGTTACTACAAAAGTGTAAGTTTCTCATGTAAATTACTACAAAAGTGTAAGTTACTACAAAAGTTCCCTTTGTGAATCCTGAGAAGTAGTAATATTACTTAAAAGAGTAAATGTACTCAAAAGCGTAGGTTACCTTTGTGAGTCAGGCGCTTGGTGTGTTACAATCATGAACAAAGACAGTTAACAGTGGAAGGCAGCTGGCTGTGTTAGGATTAAGACCTACAAAGTGTACAAAGCACCATCTGCAGGTCAGAGCCTGCATAACGTTGACTATACACACATGCACCAAACACAAACCACAGCCAAAGAATGGGCTATGTTCAATGTGTCGAAGGTAGTAGTTTTTTTTTCGTGTATCTGAATGGAAAGACATGGAATCTGCAAGAGTTTGCTGAATCTAAATGGTACACACTATACAAAATGCTGCTGGTTGCATTATTGTAGTGAGTGGTACACAGAAACACACACGCACACACACACATACACACGCACACACACCCGTATGTTCTGCAACTAAGGCTGAGCCCTGTGCTTGTGTTGTTTAAGTCACAGTAATTGTACAATGTATATCCACAAAGCACAATCCTTTCTTTGAGTTTGGAATATCTGAGTTGTACACACACTGCTTGGTCATAAAAAAAACATAAAAACAACAAGCATTGACAGTACCAAGAGGTCTGGCTTAAAACTCAGCCAGCATAAAATTTCATTTATACAAGCATATTATGGTTTAATTTCTAGCATTTCGCATTACTCTTGTTATGCGAAATGTACGAGATTACGCTACATTCTATAACTGAGATTTAATTCAGGCAAAAATCCTATCCCCTGCGGCATGGGAATAAAGTGAATGAACTTTCTCTGCTGTTGTTCTCGTCAATTTTGTGCTAACGTGATATAATATGCAAATTCGTTTTTGTGCAGATTTTTCACACAAGTTTCTTGGTTTGTTTTGATCCTATTAAAATGTTGTCCCCATCACAATTCAGAATTAGAAAAAAACAATACACCATATCTGCTGCTGATATATTTTGAAATATTAGCAAAGTTCATTTAGAAGTAGTTCAATTTTGACACCCTGCAGCCTTCTCCTGTCTCGCTCGAGTACCCAGGAGGATTGTCATTTAGCTGCAAAATCCCCGCAGCAATAAGAGAAGGAACAAGTAGATGCCAATCTCATCTTAAAAAAGAATAAGGAGTCATTTTTACGGAAGACATTGCCTGGTATTTGACCTCTATATTTGAATGTACAACAAATGCTTCAAGATACAAACAAATTTGATAAGCCTCTTTATTCATCATTCTCCTGCGGGATTATTTTGGGGGTGCTGCAGCACCTCACAATCTTTAGTTCAGCACCCCTGTGCTTGTCCCCTCCCATCTTCCCCTAGGCGTCCACTCCGTGCTCAGACCAGTTTTGGGCTAGGTCTTGGCAGTGACGCAGCAAGGGTGCTTTGGGACAATATGCAAGCTGGGAAAATGGGACGCCTGACAGCTAATTCAGTAGTAAAATATATCAATAATATTGAATCAGAACGCCACTCAGACCACAGGGCCCAGTGCCACTGCACCATAGATAGCTGTGCACCCCTAGTCTGGGGTTGAAACAAGCCTTGCTTTCCATTCCATTATTGGCAAATCCAGTGCTTAATTTGTAAAACAATAAGTGCCAGGGCCCTCGTCAGAAGGGTACCGCAGGTCGCACTACCCATTGCCCCTGCCAGTGCTGTAATTTACAGTACCAACACAATTAACCCCTTCCCCGCGGGGGTAATTCCCCCACGGCACGGGGGGGAGGGGGCGGCGGCGCTGTGCTCGTGACGAGCCCAGCTTGTCATGAGGCACAGTGGAGCTGTGCTCATGACGAGCTGAGCTCGTCACGACTCCGCCCACTAATTGATTCTCCCGCACAGGTGGGGAATCAATCGCGCGTGGGCGGAGCGCGACCGTTCTAACGAGCCCAGCTCGTCATGAGCACAGCTCCACTGTGCCTCATGACGAGCTGGGCTCGTCATAAGCACAGAAAGGGTTAACAATCGTACTCCTGACACTGACGACTCTTCCAGGCCCAAATCCATAGGACTAGCTTGGACACAAGGGATTAGTCATTTGTAATGTATTTTCAATTAATAAACAACTATTGTTGTGCCCATCTCTAAATTATGCAAACAGCGACATCATGTGGCAGACAGCCCTAAGTGCCGGTGTTGACAATTAAGTGCTAGTGCCAAACACCGGAAAACACAGGCACAAATTCAACAATTGGTAAATCCTTCTAGTTGCAGAGAAGTTGGCATTGGTGTGAGGGTGAGAGAAAAGAAGAAAAGTGGCAGACGAGGCGTGGAACCGGCCTGTTCCTCGCTTCAGCGTGCACAGTGTAATTTGATACTCAGTATGTTGGGCCCTCTGGTGTTGGCATGAATTTATTTTCCATGCACAGTATATTATTACCATACATTTTATGTTGTGTTCTGTGCTTCTCGTGTTGCAGGGAGAACTGGGGGAGTGGATGAGTGGCATGCGACACTGAGCAGGAAAGTTGAGAGACCGTTCACTAACGCAAGCCAGCAATTTTTGCTAATGGCATGAACAATGCCAGGCTACACCAGACTAGCAGAAGAGGGATAGGAAAAGCCCCCAAATCCCACGCAGACATTCCATATGTGTTCTCTGCTCTCATGGCTAATCTAAGAGCATGGATTATCGGCAGACACTCCTTTTGGTAATCAGTTCAAAAAAATAATCCATCAGTGAGCACAGCTAGGGTCAGACTGGTACAAATAATAGACCCAGCACCAAAATAAAATTGGCCCCCATTAGCGAACCAGATAGCTAAAAAAGTGGCAGATATTTGCAAATCAGGCCAGTTTTGAACTTGGTAAGACTCACTGTATGGGTATTTTGCAAGGTGTGATAAACTGCATGCGTTTGTACTTGCTGCAGGAAATGGTGCGGTAGAAATCAACAGTAAAACTGGCCCACCTGGCCAAAAACAGGCTCACACACTACTACAAAGCAGCCCTCACACTGTTCTTCTATTGGGCACTGCCTGATTGCCCTATAGGACCGTCCGACACTGAGCATAGCAACTAGTATCAGGGGTTAAGTTACCCAGCAGCAACACAGAAGATGAAGCTGACCAGTTACGACGTCTGCTAGAGTGCAATGTAATCCCAAACAGGATAAGACTGATATTGAGGCCTTCGGACTGGGCACCTGCCCAGAGAAAATGGGAGAGGCACACTTCATGGTCACCAATGTGTGCGTGCGAGAAAGAAAAGCACTTGGCAAGTACCAGCAGGGCATGGCCCAGGACATAAAAAAAGTCACGCAACAAATGACGGCACAGGCTCATGCGGCAATGCAGTTACGTGTCAGTTTATATCTATCTTGGAAAAAATCCAGAGAACAAGAAATGACAAATGTAGCCCTGCTGACATAATCAAGCCGGGTCTAGTGGCTGTGCAGAAACTGAGCTGCATGTACACAAGGGGCCCCCTCCATGTATCCCCATGGGCAACAGGGGGCCATGTAGGGCCATCTTTGTTTCAGGACTCCTATCCTTTTCATGGAAGAAAGACCTCCATGACGCCCCTGGTGGTCCTGTAACACGTAATATGCATAGAAGTGGCACCAGCATATTACTTAGACCCTGACCGCCATGCCACCACCAGGGAATGGCAGTTCCCTGGTGGCAGCGATGCAATGGCAGTTACCGCCAAAGTCACAATAGGATAGTTGGACTGCCAATGTGGCGGTGGCTGGCCTGCCACTGCCACACCCCCGCAAGTCTGGCGGTCCTCGGAATACCAGACTCGTAATTTGGCTCCAGGTGCTCCCAGTAAAAGAAGAAAAAATAAAAAAGTGGAGAATGTGTAGTATGTGCTGCTGATCATGCAGTAGTTTTGGTCATACATGTTGTAGGCATTGACGATTTCATTTACCATTGAGGAAGATCTTGTGGACTCAGTGCTCGATAACAAGACTGTCAATGATTCCTTTGTTCATGATGAGGTGATTTTCATCCTCATCGTCAAGGTGGCTATGGGACATGCTTTATTGGTACCATGGCTATCTTTCCTCTGATACCTCCACTTTATCAACCTGTCCTTTCCACATCGATGTGTTTCTTCATTTCGAGTGTTTGTGCCAGTGCAGGAGGTAGTACTCTGCATACTGATTTCCCCTCTGCAGAATGTGTCCCTTTCAAGGAAAACATCCAACATCTCTCTCTGTGCTTCACGTTTTTACAGATGATACATTTGTGTGGCATGAAATGTAGTGCATACAGATCATCTAAAAAATCCTCTTGGTCCCAGTAGTCTAACAACACTTAAGAGAGACATTTTGGTATAGCTAGTAGTTTTAGACATGTTGAAGATAAAATCAAGTAAATTGTGACAAAATATAATGTTAGCTTTTTTTTGCATCAGCTGCCCAGACAGGCCAGTAGTGCTGCTCCTGAGATCTGCAATTGGGCATATCAGACTAAGGCCCTCATTATGATGTTGGGCGGAATCATTTACGGCCGACACCGCATCGGTCATGGGACCAAGTGACGCCCAGTCGGTATTCCTGACCGCCTCATTGGGATGCCACCGAACACTGTTCGGTCGCATGCTTACATTTTACTAGGAAAGCATGCATTCTGGCCGTAAACTGGCCTTAATGCATGCTCCCATAGTAAAATGGGATGTGTGGTTCATCCCTGCACCACGTGGCAGGACCTCAAGGTGCTGGCCACAAGGTACAAGCATCAACAGGGGGGCACTACGGTGCCCCCTTGTTCTCCAACCGGGGCCGTGCACCCAAGGGGGCCCTGCTGGGGCCCCCAAAGACGCTTTCTGAGATGGTTTACACCGTCATTGTAATCTCAAGGGCGTGAAAGCTCGCCCTTGATATTACTTGCCAGTTTCCGACTGGCGGATAGGCTCTCTGAGCCCCTCGGAAGTCAGCCGGAATGAACCGCCTGTTTCCTTTCTGACTGCCACCATCGTAATGAGGCGGTCGGAAAGGAAACCGAACGGCCCATTACGATGCAGCTCATAAAGGCTCTGACCATAGGTCGGAGCCTTTACGAGCCGCATCGTAATTGGCCACTATGTCCTTATCTCTTAGTAGAAGATAATGTGTCTCAGCATCAGCAATGATGAGCTAAAAGCAGATCTTGTAGCAAGAAGACAGCCCTGCTCTGTGAGAAATTCCCTTTTACTTAAGGTGTCCTAGAACATCAGAGCATGTCGAGGAAGTAATGCTGAAAACCTCCCAGCCTCATTCGCTTTCTTGCAAATTAGGCATTCGGTTGGAGAACTTGAACATGTACTACGTTAAATGCTACATATATAACATTTCTAGACATGATTTTCATCCTCACTAAGGGGAATAATGCAAAACTGAGAATATCTAAAGTTACCCATTGGTGGAAAAATAAGACGAAACCACATGGAAATTTGCCATCTATTTGCAAAAAGGGTTATTTTTGGATACGAGAATATGGGAGAGTTTAAAGAGTCTTATTGTCAGCAGAGGGAAAAAGCCTGAAATGAGACAGACGGAGCAGTAAAGACTAAGAAGTCCCTATTAGCAACGGCATGTTCAAATGGAGAATGAGCTAATAATCAAATATAATGTGAGACTTTCTTTAAAGTAATCCTCCCTTCCTTGTCAATACTCCCTTTTCTCTATTCTGTCCTACAATGCGTTTGCCCATCCTTACGATGACCATTTTGATTATAATTGTAAAATCACTTTAATGATGTGATCATTTTGTGTATCTGCTTGTCCCCTTTTTTCTTATTCACTGTTCCTTTTTTATGTAAAAAAAAAGGTCAAATGGTTGAATGGTAAAAAAAAAATCTTCTAAAACTTCTTACATTGAGATCGTACAGTTGAAACGCTTGTTAATCCTAATTTCTCAAAATAGAATTGTGGCAATATTTGGGCAGCAATTTACAGACTTGATCTGTGAATCTGCTGCTGGGGATAGGTCATCCTATAACCAGATTTGAAATTTAAAAAAGACTGCTTTCAAAAGTAGGACAAATAGGTAAATCACTAAACAAAGTGTTAAGCTTATCAAAATGCGACTACATTGCTTAAATCCAGCTTCAGATCACCTATCACCACTTGCAGGTCCACTTATTTACCTTGTTATTGGTTCCCAACATGGACTTCTTTGCCCTTAAGGCAAGGATTTTTCCCCCCTACTTCTTACTTAAAGTTTGCTCTTGTGAATTACAGGCTTGTATTTGTAAGCCCTGCTCTCTTGACAAGTAGGGGTTTCTCTGTCTCTTTTAGCACAGCTCTCTTGGACTAGAGTTTTTAGTTCTGATATCTTCAAAACCATATCATGGACCTGTTTGTGGCATTATGTTTGATTATATGTACACTACAACTATGTTTATTTGTCATGTATTCCTACCCTGTGAAAGCCCATGTATGTCAAGTGTTATGGACTAAAGGCCTCATTATGAGTTTGGCGGTGCGGGAGGGGCAGTTCACCACCGCCCGCTCCCACACTGCTAAACCCGAATGCTGCCTGCCAATAGATTACGATACAAATCATTGTTCCATGTTGGGCAGACAGTGTGGCGGTCCCGCAGTGGTGCAGTAAAAAGGCTCAATGAGCCTTTAATACTACCCCACCGTGGGACCACCACATCACGTTCCAGCACGGCATGTGCCCCCCTGCATGCACCTACCTGCATGAAATACTGATTCCACTTGGTTCAGCATGTGTTAAACAACACTGATTATGAGTTTTTACTGTGTACTGCAGAATTGGTATTGACCACATGTGTTAAATAAGGAATGGATTATTTAAAATCACAATGACACCGCAAACTACTTTTTCAGGCATTCTTGTCTATCGTCCCCCTGGACCTTCTAGTTCCTGGGCTTCTTCACTGCCAGATCTGGTTACGCCACATTTTCTTAAAGCGTCGAACTTCACTATATTGTGTGATTTTAACTTACATCTTGATAAATCTGAATGTATGGTCAGTAGTACACTGATTGCTGATTTAGCAGCATTAAATCTTTTACTCTGTAATATTGGCCCTACAGATATTGCTGGGCATTTGTTGGATCCCATTTTTCCAATTTAACTTGTCTTCGGTGTGATCCTGCTCTTCCTTTATGCTGGTCAGATCATTTTGCAGTTACATTTCAGTGTATTTTTTCACTGACTTCAACTGTTACCTCTATTAGTAGTCCACAAAGCTTTCGGAACTGGAGTAAATTGGATATGGAAATCTTTAATAAGACTCTCGTTGATAATGCCCCTACTATTGAGCATATGTCAACTAATTCATTGAGTACAATACATGAGTGGATTTCTGATGCAGTTGAGTACTGTCTTCCACTATCTATAAAAAAAAAACATAATCACCGTCCTCCTGCCCCTTGGTTTACAGAGAAATTAAAAACTGAAAAAAACAAATGTAAAGCTCTGGAAAGGAGCTGGAGGAGGAACTACACGCAGGATTCTAAATTTAATTATAAACAAGCTTTAAAACATTACCAAGCCCTTTGTAAATTAGCAAGGAAGGAATATGTTTCCTCCGCTATTTCCAATGCCCAGAAATGTTCGCGTACCCTGTTTACTATGGTAAAAAAACTTGCTGGCTCTGATACACAGTCAATGCCACCTATCTTAAATGAACAACAATGCGACAACCTCGCTAACTACTTTGTGGATACAGTAGAGCAAATATACTCTGTATTACAAAATACTCAGACTGTGGCATTTGCTATGTCACCCCCTACGACCGAGTCTGATTACAGGGCAAAAGACTCCACTAGACTTGAAATCTGGACACTTTTTGATAGCAATTCTTTAAAAAAGATTCTAAATAGTATCAAATCTGGTTCTCCTTGTGATCTCATCCCTGTATCTGTGCTGCAGCAGTTGGACTCATCCTCTTTGATGTTAATTATGCAGCTGCGTAATGCCTCTATTCAAGAAGCCGTTGTCCCTTCAGACTGGAAGCATGCAATGGTTCTTCCTCTTTTAAAAAAGGCCAATGCTGATCCATCTCAGTCATCTAACTTTAGGCCTATTTCTGTGCCTCCTACTTATTCCAAAATCTTGGGAAAGCATGTTAACCAGCAATTAACTCAATTTGTGAATCTACTAACCTCCTCTCAGTCCGGTTTTAGGGCCGGTTATTCTACTGAGACAACTCTGCTTGGAGTGTCAGAAATGTTACGTCAGCGATTGGATTCTGGGGACACCGTGGCCCTTATATTGCTCGACCTGAGCGCTGCATTTGACACGGTGTCCCATACTGTGTTAATTAAATCTTTGCAATCCTTTGCCATTACTGGCTCAGTACTTGGTAGGCTTTCATCTTTTCTTGCTAAACGGACCTTTCAAGTCTTTTCATCCAGAGACACTTCTAAAATGTACTCTTTTTCTTATGGGGTACCCCAAGGCTCTATTCTAAGTCCTCTTTTATTTAATCTGTATGTCAAACCTCTGGCGACAATAGCAGAGGAGGCGGGGCTGTGCCTGTTCTCTTATGCTGATGACATCCAGATCATCTTTTCCCTTTCTACGGAAAAGACGCTTAGACCTTCAGTTCTTCAGACTGGTCTGAGGAATATTGCATCTTGGATCCAAGCTAATCTTTTTAAGCTTAACGGCGAAAAAACTGAGGTCCTTATTTTGGGTAAAAATAAAAATCTTTGGGGCCCCCAGCATTGGCCGTGTGAAATGGGTGATCTTCCTCAGCCCTCCGCTTATGTTCGCAATTTGGGAGTCCTCATTGACGATAAATGATCTATGAAGCAGCAGGCAGTAAAGGTGGCAACCACCTGTTTCACCATCTTAAAATGGTTGAAGAAAATGATTTGGATGCTTCTGGTTTCCACTCAGAAAACCGTAGTCCGGCGCTTGTGACATCTAGAATGGACTATAGAAACATCCTTTATTTGGGATCAAATAAGGATGTCACATGGAAACTACAGGTGGTCCAAAACTCTGCTGCCAGGCTGCTATGCCAGCTCTCTAAAACTTCTTCGACTTCCAGTGCCTTGCACAATCTTCATTGGCTTAAGGTTGAAAACCGTGTAAAGTTTAAGGCCATGAGTTATATGTATAAAATCAAAGCTGGCTCTGCTCCTAAATATTTGCAAACTTTAGTTCACCCTTACCAGACCCCTCGTTTACTTCGCTCAGCCACTCAGGGTAAATTCTTGGTGCCCAGAGTTGAACTAAAAAGAATGGGAGGTCGTTCGTTTGCCTGTCTTGGTCCATCTATTTGGAATTCCCTTCCTATTGCAATTCGTAATGAAACTTCATATATGAATTTTCGTAAACTTTTAAAAACTTGGTTATTTAACCAATAATTCATCTTGAATTGCATTTCTGATTTCCTTTATTTCTTTTGTCCTCTGTCAGGTTTAGCGCTGGGAAACCCTTGTTGGGTAGCTGTGCACTGTATAAAATTAATTTAACAAAAATAACATAACATTTAACAAATGTGATAAATACCCCACCTGATAAATAGCACATGCACAAAACTTCAGGATGTGGTCATTTTCAGGCACTAGACGTTTCTTGAGTGAAAAAATGAATCCCTAGAGAACACAAACAGCCATAACAGCACACTGATTTATGTTAAGACACCCCAAAGTATACCAACAACTCATTTCTGTGTGGGAGTGTATAATTATTGTTTGTGGACAAGGCACTTTGAAACAAGAGAAACAAAATCCATTGCCATCCTCTGATATCATTCAATCATCATAAGTAATAGCCTACTAAGGTACTTAAATGAGGTGCCTTGCTCAAACACTAAAACATGGCAACTGGTGATGGTTCTCCACCTCAGCTGTGCCTAAAGCTAAGGTGAAACAAAACTATAACCATGCTCAACATGTCTAGAGTGAAAGACGTAAAAGAAGGTCTCATGGTTGAAGGTAAGAGCCATGAAAGTTGGTAGTTAAAAAGTTGACTTAGAGGAGAATTATCATAAACATTGCGACTGATGTAATTTGTCACACATGTTCACATTGATCCATGTATGTGCTTCAATAGGGGCTTACAACGTTCTGGTGCGCAGACATGTATGGAGATTGTACTACAACAATCCTCAGGATTTTCTTTTTTTTTTCACATCATATTTTTATTGTTGACAGCCACCACAGTACACGAAAAATACAAAGCATCCAATGTATGTAGACAGGGTGATACATATGAGAGTCAACATTTTCAACAATAATATAGTATTTGTTGCACAAAAAATAAAGTACAAGGAAAATCATAGATTAAAAAAAAGAAAGGGAAAATGAAAAACAACTGTGTCATATTGCCTTTGGTTAATAAATGCAACATTCTTGAATACAGAGAGATTTTCTTCCACTCACAGTCACATTGAATAGGGGCACTACACAGATGCCAAATGACTAATATCATAACAACTGTTCGCCAGTGTGAGACGGGGGAGGAGGTTCCAAATATAATCCCCTGTAGTCATCCCACCTTTTCCAAATTGTGTAGTGTTTTCGGGGGCAGCCCCTTGCTTCAAAGGCCGAGAGTTCCAGGCCCATGCAGAAGTCCAGACCCCTTTTCCACACCCCAAGCTACGGTGGAGACTCGTCTTTCCAGAACCGGGCAATATCTTGCTTTGCCAGTGTAAGACCCAGAAAGAGGAGGTGACACTTGTATCTATTCCCCCCAATGTCTTCTGTAATGTGCAACATGGCTCACCACGGTGAGGGTGTGATGTCCCACCCCAAAACCTCCGATAGGCACGTGAACACTCCTCTCCAGAATCTCGACAACGTGTGACAGGACCCGACAGTATGCAGGAAGGTACCCTCCATGGATTTACAATGAAAGCAATGCAGGGATTCTATGAGTCCAGCATGCCACAGCCTGTGCCTTGTAAAATAAGGTTGGTGTACATATTTGAACTGAATAAGACGCAGACGAGCTGCGATTGCTGCGCTGCGCAGGGACTTCAAATGTCTCCACCCAGTCATCTTCCTCTAAAGGACCTAGGTCTTGTTGCCATGTCTCTCTAGTTCTGTATATGGTAGTAGGGGTGTTGTTGATAAGGGTGCAATATATTTTAGTTATTTTATGGTCCACCAAGTCGCCCATGAAGACTTTAGCCTCAATGGGATTGAATTCAGGAATGTGGTTAGATGGGATATATATGGGCTAAAGGCATGTCAGAACTGGAGATAGCGGTAGAATTGTGTGCCAGGCATGCTGTTTTCTGTTTGCAGATCAAGAAAGGACTTGAGAGTGCATCCACGCACTACTGCCCCCACCGTATCTATCCTAATGGCCTCCCAGCCCTGAAAGCCGGACAAATGTGTCAGCTGTGGCAATTGTCCATTACTCCATAGTGGAGTTTCTCTAGTGAGTCTCCCCCACCAACCCATCTGACCGAGCACCGATTTCCAATTCCTGAAGACCGCAACTGTAGCGGGCGGTAGGTCTCAAAGCAGCGTCATTGAGTACAGAACTATGTGGAGAGCATTATCTCCCAGCAGCCAGCGTTCCACAGCATAGGCCGGCTCCTCGCGGCTGCCATACCACCAATCATTGAGGACAAGTAAGTGGGAGGCCATGTAGTATGCCTGAACGTTGGGAGTGGCCACACCGCTGGAGTAGGTAAATTGGAAGTAGGACCTCAGGGCCACCCGCGATGAACCCCTACCCCAAATTCTGGATTGTAATATTGATGATGGATTTTGATGATGAAGGGTTTACCTTTATGCCCAGTATGTTAAGGGTGAGGGGGGACCACAGTATGACTAATTTTGCTTCTCTGCAAGAGCAAGAAATTGTTATTTGATCCAGGTCACTTAACACATTAATTCAGTATGCACAGGTCCACATCACACACAATTTGCAAACTAATAATGTGCTTCATTTTACGGTTGCAACATGCTTGTTCCTGTCTACATGGGGCCACTCGGTTCACATGAGTTCAGGCAATAAGCCTGAGGGTGTCCGGGGATCCTCTAGCAGCATAGATGTCTGCTTTGCTGTTATTGGCAGTGTGAGTATCCAAGCTTTTCTTACATTCCATAAACCTCCAAGAATTATTACCACCTTCCTTTGACTGTAGGTATTTTACTGTGGTATTTTCCACTGGTTTCTTTTCACTGACTTTTCATACTTGCAAGTGGGTGTTATTTACTAGACGTGTTATTTTTTACATGCTGTAAATTTCACATGAGGAACATAGTACTTGCTATAAATAGTGCATGTGGACAACAGACATGCAGCACTTAACAAATGTGATAAATATTACAAGAATTTTTAAACTCGTAATCAGACAAATCAGTAAAATCATGCAATATTTACACTGGCATATGGTAATTACCGCTATGCTGAACTCATATATTCAGGGCCATAGTATCCTACCCTGAAATTTAAATTTTACAATTCTGGTACCTACTTCACCACTGTCATCAATGGCATTTGCACTGTACTCTCACGAGTCTGCCTAAACTGCAAAGAGCATTGGGCCAGATGCATGAAGCATTTAGAGGTTGCAAACCCACTATTAGCTAAATCACAAGATTTGAGACTGCTAAATGGCTTTTAGGATGTACTAAATCCATTTTGAGATTTGGTAACAGGTTAACAAATCGCAAAATAGGTTTAGAACGGCATAACAAATCACTGTTTAGAAGGAAATTGTTTAGGGCATCTGTTACCGATAGCTATTCTTTATGGCATGTATGATTGTTCTGTGATGAAATCCAATAGCAAAACATTGACATTTTACAGACTACCAACATTGGGTGGTAGGCCATTCTCAATGGGGAAGGGATCTTGTTTGTTGTGTGTTAGGTAGTAGGCAGAGATGCAGGGACCTACTGTCTACTCTCAAACATACTTTATAAACGTTTTAAACATTTTTTCAACACTGCCATTTCCTTTAAGCTGCAATTCAAAAACATATATTTACAAAGCCATCACTGACATGGTAGGTTGCTGATAACTACCAATCTTAGTGAGTCGCAATCGACCTAACTCATGAATATTGATGATGTAGTTCAGATTGAGACTCACTCAATTCGTAATTTTGGGAACCGACCTATTATTACTTAGGTTGGTTCACACTGTTCTACACTTGTTGCAAAATTACTGGTCGCAATTTGGACCACTATTTTCTGACCAGTGTTTTGTACATCTGGCCCATAATCTAATAACATTTGTGAATGTAAGCGGAATTTATATCATAGAAAAGCATTGGCAAAAGCAATTGATCTGGCTTTAATATACTAACACATGCAAACTCAGACATCTACAAATACTCTTTGCATTCGTTAGCACATTATAGTCAGATTTACTGTCTTTGCCTTTGCTTGTTTAAAATGGGGTTTTGGTGTATTTGTGTGAGTATGCTGAACAATGCACACTCTTGGTGCATAATTTTTTTTCTAAGAATGCTTTCTGCTTATTGTGTCCCGACTCCAAAATTGGCAGCTTCTTTGTTAAAGAGCTTCCAGGTCATCTCCTAATAAAATCCTGAAGCTGGCAATCCAGACTGGTGCCTTGTTCTAGAAACCCCCCAAAGTGCTCTTCTGCCTCATCATTTCTATTAAAGAGTTATACAGTATGCATCCACCCTGATTTATTAAACAACACATAATTACAGAAGCTAAAATGTCACAGTCAACTCTGAAACTGACAATACTAAACCAAAAATAAAATTCAGTGCTTAAATAACTCAGGAAGCCTTGGAAAAACGGTAACAAATGTGCCAAACCTAAAAAAGACAATTTCCCACACTTTAAATCACACTTAGTGCAACCTGATGATCCCACAACCTTAATATTGTTGCAAAAATATTGTTGGAAACGTATATCATGCCAAATATATTGTGATGTCAAGAATATTGTGGGACAGAATATTGCAGGTAAAGAATATCGTGTTTAAGAGTTTAATATCTTTTTTTTAGTATAGTTGTATATAATATTGTTTTATATATTGTATTGTTGAGATTAATTTTCTTTTTGTGTTATAAATCAGTGTTTTTCAAACTGCGGGTTGCGACCCACTAGCGGGTTGCAAGCCGATGTTTGATGGGTTGTCGAAAGTTCAAAGAATGAATTAAGAGGCCTTTAAAATCTGTATTTATCTTGTCACATTTGCTGCCCTTCCCAGAGGTCTAATATCAGGATATGTCTTAGGACAAATTGCTGCTTGTTTTTTTAGTATGGGGATTGGTGTTTACAAACTCCTATCGCTTTGCAGTTGGAGAAAGAGATGTAAAGTGATTAATGTGATAGTCTTACTGGGGTACAGGAAGTGTGCAAGGAAAGATTGCAGGATGTCATTTTTTGTAACATACAGCAAACTGTAAATACCTGTAAATAAACTGTACACATTTATCAGTTAAGAATGCAAAAATGAAGTACATTGTGTGTAATTCTGAAGAGTGATTGAAACAAAGATTTTAATAGGTGAATAGGAAATGATGCACAAATTATAAATATTCACTGAGACCCGATATCCACACATTATCATTTTAGTGAAATATAGGGGCATATTATCAAAACAGGCGATACAATTATCGCTGCTTTAGCAGCAGAAAACTGCCGCTAAAACGGCGATAATGGGCTTGATAATATGCTCTATGGAATTCCAATTGAAGCTCATGTTAGATGTCCTTCACGTCTAACATGGGCTTCAATTGGCATTCCATAGAGCATATTATCAAGCCCATTATCGCTGTTTTAGCGGCAGTTTTCTGCCGCTAAAGCGGCGATAATTTTATCGCCTGTCTTGATAATATGCCCCATAGTTTTATCAGTAACACTGCATGTCTGTACACATTTAATGGTCATTTCAATAGAAAAAGTGCTGCAGATGTCAGTGCCCTTCCACACCATGGTTAAGTTACATTAAAAAATCACCTGCCTTCTGTCCCTTAAAGCTAAGTGGGTCGCATACGTTTTTGGGAAGCACCATTATAAATAGGGCTCCCGGTTTTATGGTATTTATTTTTTTGCCATTTCCGTCTGTATTTATCCATATTTATTTTTTGGGCTTTTTTTCTGTATTTATCCATATTTATTTTTGCCACAAGCAAAAGGCAACGCTACAGCTAGTATTTTTCCACATTTATTCACATTGACAAGGCACACCTGCGCCCGGTTGTTATTGGTCAACACAATACATTCAGCTGAAAACTTTGCCATTGTAGTACAAGCACATGTGCATTTAAAGAGACTTTGAGGACATTGAGGCTCTTTCTGGTTTGTTAATGAAGTGAAGACCACTTAAAACCCGTTCAATATTTGCTGATGATACCGGAATGGCCAAAAGATTCAAAGAAAGATTACACAGTGTTGGCCATTCTTGCTTCTGAGAACGCCAGTATGTCATTGCACTGATGTCTTTTTGTGGGATAGGGTGCATTACATATTTCTTGAACTCTTCTTCTACAACATTCATTACATCATTAGAAGCTCCAACCAATATAAATAAATCTTTGTAATCCTTGAAATCCTGACTAAACTGAACTTGCTTGAATGGGTCCAGGATTGTAACCCGTTTCCAAAAAGAGCTGTAACTCATTTGCCCAGTTATGTTACGAGCTAGTACAGCATCCCACTTGTTTTTCAGTGCATCTTTGAAAGTAATCATCTCTTTTGTTAGGGCATTTGCTTTTTTGGGTGGTAACATTTGCAATAGACTGGTGATCATTGGGTCTTGTGTATAGCCTTGCTCCAATGCCACAGCCATGTCAACCACTATGGCTGAATATATTTGGTGGGCATGTGTTTCTTATGACTCGAGCTTCTTCTGAATGTTGATGATACCAGTGAGAGTTTTAACAATGAAATGCATCTTCACATAGAAAGATTGGTGGTTTGCACTGTTGGGGCTGAGTAGTTTACGTAGGTGATCAACTCCTTTACCGTGGCGCTAATTGCCGCCATGCTCGTGACGGAACCACGCCGTCATGAATCACGGGCGAGCTGTGCTCATGACGGCGTGGTTCCGTCACGACTCCGCCCACTCATTATTTTGCCCGCACAAGCGGGGAATCAGTGCCGAGTGGGCGGAGCTGCCACAGCATGACGGAACCACGACGTCATGAGCACACGCCGCCCGTGGCTCATGACTGTGTGGTTCCGTCATGCGCATGGAAGGGGTTAAAAGGTTTACGCAATTCTGTCCATAGCACACTATGAATGCATTGATTTTAGCACAAAGTAACTTTGATGCATCAAAACCCAACTCGAATACTGCCGCATAGGAGGAAAGTGTCAGAAAATATAGCGATGCGTTGATTCTTGAGTCTCAGGGGAATGGAGGCGTCAGTTCTGCTGCACGCAGGAGAAGTGTTGCATTGATTTCTTACTGCTAGGAGAGGAGAAGCACTGCGTCGATTTCCGAAGGCGACTACTTTTGGCGGGACAATGCCTTGGAAACTTGGTGCATAGGTGTGATGCCTGAGAAAATCAAGGCACTGTGTCGATTTCCACCGCCGCAGACAGGTGATGCGTAGATTTCTTCCACAGCACAGCAGACCCTGCGTCAATGTCGGAGTGGGGGTCTCAG
Source organism: Triturus cristatus (assembly GCF_964204655.1). Classification (NCBI taxonomy): domain Eukaryota; kingdom Metazoa; phylum Chordata; class Amphibia; order Caudata; family Salamandridae; genus Triturus; species Triturus cristatus. The sequence goes on along the minus strand of NC_140584.1, from coordinate 897,861,250 downwards.
ACGTCGGACTCTCGGTGCCCTGGACTTGGGCTGCGAAGGTTCTTCAGGCTGAGAGCAGGCGCTGCATCGATTTTTCAGCTGTGACAGTGCATTCGTTTTTTAACCATATGGCAAGCTTGCGGTGGGAAAAATGGTGGTGGAAGTGCAATGTGTGAATTTTCAAGTCTTGAAGCAGCAGAACCACCTCCAGCGGCCCAGGACTGGAATTGGCACCGGTTGGCATGTCAGAACTCCCAGCAGTGGATTTCACAGATACTGCAAATTAAGTCTTTGATGTCCCTGAGACTTCCAACAGGAGGTAAGCACGCACAAGCCCTTGGAATACGTTGGTAAAGCAGGATACAATAAAGCAAAGTCCAGTTCTTTCACTGCCCACGGACAGAAGCGGCAACTGTAGGCAATCTCAGCATTCAAAACACAGCAAAGGGGCAGTACTCCTTCTGACAGCTCTTCAGCTCTTCTTTTTGGCAGGGTCCTGAGGTCAGAAATGCTCTAAAGATGTGTGGTTATAGGTCCAATACTTATAACCCATTGGGCCTTTGAGGAAGGCATACTTCAAAAGAGAGTCTTTGTTGTCTACAAAATCTCCAGACACACTTAAGAGGGGTGGAAACAGCAATGTTAGAGGCCAGGCATATCCATATTCAGGTTTCAGTGACAATTCCTCCCACCACTCTAGCTCAGGAAGGCCCATCAGCCTGGTGAAGGGCCATCAGGATATGCAGGGCACACCTCAGCTCCCTTTGTGTGACTGCCTAGAGTGAATGCACAAACAACCCAGCTGGCAGTCTAAACGAGACGTTGATTACACAGCCAGGCAGAAATACAGAATTGTAAAGCAAGCAAATGCCCACTTTCTAAAAGTGCCATTTCCAAACACACAATTAGAAAACCTACTTCACTAAAAGATGTATTTATAAATCCTGAGTTCAGGGAACCCTAACTTCAAATCTATATCTTTTCCCAATTGAAAGTTACACTTGTAAGAAAGATGTGACAAGGCAGTTCCAATGATAACCTTTGGGAGAGATAGTCCATACAATAGTGAAAATTGAAAATGGCAGTATTTCACTATCAGGACATGTAAAACAAGCATTGGCATAGCCAATAGGTCTCGCCTTTGGGACCTGATAAGTGTTTAGCCATGGAACAGTTGCATAACTAAATACTTATAAGGTCCCAAAAGCGAGACCTATTGGCTATGCCAAGCGGCCGTGAAAGTGAAAGTGATCGCGATCGTGATCAAACATCAAAGCGGCCAAAGTAAAAGTAATTGCGGTAAAAGCGTCGCGCGCGCCCGCATTAGCACTAGGCTGGCCTGGTAGCACTTTTTGGAGCCCTCTCAATAAGTCTGCCAGACCAGCGCATGCGCTGGGTCAGGCGAGACCTAACACACCAGTATATGTCCTACCTTTCACACACACTGCACCCTGCCCAGGGGCTGCCTTAGGGGTGCCTTACATGTAGAGAAAGGGAAGGTTTGAGCCTGATAAGTGGGTGCGCTTGCCAGGTTGACATGGCAATTAAAAACTGCAATCACAGACACTGAAACGGCAGGCCTGAGACACGTTTGTAGGGCTACTCATGAGGGTGGCATAATCTGTGCTGCAGGCCTACTAGTAGCATTTCATTTACAGGCTCTGAGCACACAAAGTGCACTGTACTAGGAACTTACCAGTAAATCAAATATGCTAATCAGGGAGAACCAATTGTAATCACAATTTACAAAAGGAGCGCTTGCACTTCAGCACTTATCAGCTGCGGTAAAGTCCCCAGAGTACATAAACCAGCAAAAACGAAGTCCACGACACAGTGAAAAATACAGGTGGTACAGGCAAAAAGACATGGGAAACCACACCAAGGATGCCAGGTCTCACAGTTTTTAGTTGTGCAGGTACTGTTATGGGCAGTGCTGGTAGGGCAATGGGTTGAGCAAACTGCCGTGGCCTCCTGAAGTTGGCACTGCATGGAAGTAATCTTTCGCAAAAGGAGTATATTTCTAGCTTACCAGGACACAGGAGGTTTTTGGGCTCAGTGACAGCTTTGACTGACACGTTTCGCAGCAAGTTCATTTTGACTTTCCAGACTCGGAAGGGATTGCCTTAGAACAGACCATAAGGCTTTTTTACCTATTATCTCTACTGCCCGAGGCAAGGGAGAGAGAAACGCAAAGGGGAGGTAGGAGGTGTTACCAGAGGGGATATTTATGCTAATTGTGTAACGCTTCCAATAGTTCGGCATGTGTTACACACAATTAAAGTTCTCCCGCCAGACCGGGAAAAGAATATCATTAAGGTAATCTGTTCAAATGAAGCATATTGGCACGTGCATAGGAATGCAGAATCTGTGCAGTTGAGCAGTGTTACGGGTCCCCTCAGATTGCTTTGCATTTACAGTAAACGAGGCAAGCTGTTTTATGAAGCCCGCACTAAAACATGGAAGGTTGAAATTTCATTTGAGTCCATGCGTGCTCTTTGCCTTTGACACTGCCAGTCTAATTAATCTTTGCACTTTCTGCAGTGCCTCCAAGACTTCCCTTCATTCCACTAAAACCTATGAGTGTGAGTCTTACCTCCTTTCCATCGTGGAAGGGGGCAACTTTCTTGTTGACTCTAAATGCATTGCAATAAACAACAATATCTAGTTTGGCCTAAACCCTTGAAAGTTGTATTACTTGTCTTGTATTTAGTAATTTTGTGATGTCTAAAAGTACTAGAAAAGTGTTTTGGTTTCCTAAAGAAGGGATGCAAACCCTTCATTATCTGGGCGCCCCTCACCAATATTTATTGCTGCTAGGTAGCTGTCCACGAGCTCTAAGGTTCATTTTGATTTTGGAAGTGTGGGATGTGTTTTCTTGAACTATAGTGTTTAATGTGCGAGAAATTAAGCTAACGCTAACTTAGGTCGATTTTGTACTCTGTTCCATTTAGACGCGACATTGTAACTTACCACTTTTTGCATCTCACCTTCCGTTCAATGTTCTTTCGCTGGAGTTTTATTTTACCCTCCACCCTCTGATTATGCGGGAGACTTTATTCATTCCATCACCCAGGCACTTGCACATAAGTTTGTTAACGATGCAAACTTTTACGATTCTGGGTGATTTCAATATTCAGATGAACAATTCTACAAATAGCTTAGTCCTGAATTTGTCTGATGCACTTGTGGCTTTTATCCTCTCTTGACCCCAGTGGGACCTACGCACAGAGCTGGTCATATAATTGATGCTATATTTTCCAACAATTCGATTAGTCTTGAAAGCTCTAGGGAAGTCATTTGGTCAGACCACTTCCTATTACCTTTCTCCTTACCCTTGTCTGCTCCCGAAGGTAAGATGAGAGCTGGCCTGACCCTTAGGAACCGTGCTTGGAATAAGGTAGATATCCCCATATTGTAAGAGAGTCTAGGATCTTCCACACCTATCCTAACCATCGACGTTCTGCCAGATGATGTGGCAGTTAACAAATGGCTTACAGCCGACTCCAACACAGTCGCTCCGTAATCTAGCTCTAGGACCACGAGACGCCATCGTTCTGCCTGCTGGTTTACTTTTACTTACAAAGTAGCAGGAGAAAGGAAATATTGTAAGAAATTAGAACGTCTGTGGAGACAAAACTACTCTGAAAAAGACAAAACCCAGTACAAAGCAGCCCTGAGCACATAACACAAACACTTAAATCTTGCATGACTCATTTTTTATTCCAATATAATTAGTGAAGCTAATAATAAGGCCAAAGAAATATTCAAAATTGTGTCTGATTTTACCAGTCGTAAGTAACTTCCCCCAATTTGAGATTAATGCAAATGTATGCGCGAGTTTGAGCGTGTTCTTCGAGGACAACATTTTAAAGAATCAGTCTAACCTTTTGAGGCTGAATGGTAATGAGTCTATAAGTGTAGCTTCAAATCAAATCATGCCCTGTATACAGGGTTAACTGGTGCACTTTATTCCATCCATCGAAGGGGGACTGAAGTATTGTCTATACAAATGCAAATCTGGCTCCCCGTTGGATCAGTTTCCTCCCCATATTTTGAGACAGCTAGGGGACAGTTTAAGTCCAATATATCTGGATCTCTTTGCTGCTTCATTGCAATCAGGGATAGTCCCCAACTCTTGGAAAAGGGTGAATGTTATCCATCTCCTCAAAAAACCGAATGCTGATCTGGAAATCCTGTCTAACTTTAAACCCATCTCCTTGCTCCCAGGGATCTCAAAGCTACTTGAGAAGATTGGGAACACATAATTACCTATATTTTTGTATTCCTTTTAATCTTCATCCATCACAATCAGGCTTCAGAGCTCACCATAGCATGGAGACAGCTCTTATGGAAATAATTGACTCTATTAAGCTAACTTTGGATGCTGGCAATAATGCCGCCCTGATTTTATTAGACATCTCCATGGCGTTTGACATGGTCTCACATGAGATCCTGTTGAAGCACCTGGCCTCGATTGGGGTGGAGGGGTCAGCTTTAGCATGGATAGGTTCATTTTTGTACCATAGTGAAAAGGCTGTGTGACTTAAGCCATTCCTTTTGGAAGTGAAAACTAGTGTGGGGTACCTTAGGGCTTGGCCCTGAGCCCCATACTTTTTTATATTTACATGACCCTGCTTGCATATCTGATTGAATCTTTTGGTATCCAAGTGGTTTCTTACGTAGTTAATATCCAGCTTCTACTGACATATGACAATGCGGCTAGAATGGAACCGCCCGACATGTAGTCGGCAGTTTCACCCACCTAATTTCGATGCGACTGCTGTGTAGATGGTCAGGAAAATGCCTTTTTCCATTGCGGCTTGTGCTGACGCCCGGAAAAGGTCCGCTGCACAAGCTGCAATAGAAAAAGGATTTTTGCAAACATTAATGCACCGTGTGCCAGGCACTGTTGGACTTGGCCCTTTTTGGCTAAAGTTCCCTAAACTTTTTGCCTTCCCCCTAGACCTTTTTTCTGACATGGTGTTGCCAACTTAGATGCTTTGGGCACTTTGCCACTGCTGATCAGTGTCAAAGTGCAAGTGCTCCCTGTATAAAGTGTAATGATAATTGGTTGTCCATAACTGGTATGTTTGCCTTACTAGTAAAGTCCCTAGTAAAGTGCACTATGTGTGCCAAGGCTGGTAATGCAAATGCTACTAGTGGGCCTGCAGCACTAATTGTGCCACCCACACAAGTAGCCCTAAAGAGAGAACTCAGGCCTGACACTGCAGTGCCTGCGTGTAGTTTGTTAAACTGCCATGTTGTCCTGACAAGTGCACCCACTTGCCAGACCTTACCCTTCCCTTTCTATGCACATCAGACACCCCTATGGTAGGACCAAGGTACCCCCCTGAGCAGGGTGGAGTGTATGTGAAAGGTAGGACATGTACAGAGGTGTGTACCATGTCCTGACAGTGAAATACTCTCCATTTCGTGTTTCATTGTTTAAAGGCCATCTTGCCCATAGGACAGAATGGGGGAGGCTGTGTAATATTTTTCCAGCCTATCTCTTCCCATAGGCTTAAGAAGGAGAGGTGAAGTTTAGTTTGCCTGAACTCACAATTTAATAACACATCTTTTTGTGAAGGTGGTTTTTGCATTGTGTGTTTACAAACCACTCTTTTAGAATTGGCTGGGTTTTTGTGTTCTAACATTTCTGTGTGTCTCTGCCTGGTTGTGGATTGACTGTCTGAATTTGAATGTGATAGGCTCTGGGGAATGTCTTGACCCACTGGAGGAGGTGAGACAGCCACGGCTGACCTGCATCTGGAGTGTAGGGGGGAGGAGTAGCCCCTGGAGGTGAAGAGGCCTGGGCTACTGCAATAAAACAATGGCTGCATCTCCTGCTGAGTGATTGAGGAGCCAGACCCCCACTATCAAAGGAAGAAGATGCCACTGGCAGGGAGACTCCCAGAACTGATTTAGACAGGGGTCAGTGCCCCCTGGACACAAAGACTTCAAAGGCTTGGAGGGGTATTAGAGCCCCATGTGTTTGGGCCGCTGTTCGTCTAGAGGAGAATTACTGCTGCTGGGCCCCAGCAGGAGACTGCCACGAGGGACTGCCTCCTGCTGGAGGGCCCTGTGTGCTGGCCTGCCTGGACCCAGCTGGGCCCCAAGGACTTCTAATTCCTGCCTGCTGGATTCTTTAGCCAGGTTGGCCCCAGGAACTTTGGGGGGGGGGCTTAGCACCTCGTAAGCGCTATATCTTTGTTGCCCAGGAGAAGAGGAGAGCATAGATCCTGCAGCACGGGCTGCAGATGGGCTGCAAGGGAATCCTGGCATGTGAGATTCCCCCGCGTTTTGCCAGCAAGAGCGGGTGCCCACCCCGCATCTGTGCTCTTTCCTGAAGCTGGAGCCTAACCCGCATTTGTGCCTTTCTGGCGAGTGCCCACCCCGCGTTGGCATCGTTTCCAGCCAGGAGCCTACCCTGCACTCTGCCCCCGAGTGAAGCCGCCGCCGAGAGCACCAAAACCGGAAGACCGGTGCCCGCGCCTGAATGTGGGGGGGGGCCTGCCGTCAGTGGACCGGGACCGAAACCAGGAAGTCGTGGCTGACCCGAGCGGGGCTCCCATGAGCTGGTGGGAGTCCCGCTTATGCAGAGACACGAGCGGTGGTAGCGTGGCCAAGCGGGACATAGGAGAAGGCTGCCGGATTGGAGGCGGGCCTGCCGTGTTGATGTGAAGAGCCCCGCGCGCAGCCGAGACCGTCCGGAGCCTCGCAGGGTCCCCAGAGAAGTCCCGTGTCCCAGAATGTGGACCGGGTGGAGCTAAGAGGTCTTGTGAGCTGGCCTGAATGCGATCTGGAGGAGGCAAGGAAAGAGCCCGGTGAGTGGGGCCCTTCTCGAGGCACATTGTCGGTGCCTTCCCTGCAACGGAGGGGCACCTTTGTGTTCAGAGTCCCAAGTGGGGCTCTCCCGGCACAGTGAGTGACAGTGCCTCATTTATCTTCCCAGCTGCACCGCGAGAACGTGGGCAGCTGCAACATGGGGGCCAAGTAGACGGTCCTGTAGGAGCCTTGACTTTCTAGCTATAGGGAATTGAGCCCCAGTGAAAGGCCAGTTGGCTGGGGGCCCCTTTTGTGTGATGGTTAAAGGGCACCAGTGGCAGTGTTACTAGGATGCACTGCTGTGTTACTGCATAATGTGTTTATTCTTATGTGTTTTAGGATGATGCATAATGTGTTTGTGCTACTGCTTATGCCTGATGTGATTGATGCAAAGTGTCTGTGCCAGTCATGACTGGTTGTTTTATATTTACTACTTGTGATTTGTGATGGTTCTGACAGTGGCCTGATTGGCCCTGTCTTGTATTTAATCCCCTGTAGATATTGACTAAAATGCAGCAGTCGGACCGCTATCCTGGCTGTTGGGCAGACTGCCACTGACGACCTGTCGGAGGTGGCCCTCCCAACATCCTCATTGGGCCCTATGTAACCAGTCATGACACCTGAACAGACTCTGGGAATGCTTGAGTCTAATGTAGTAGAATTATGAGAGAATCTGTGAATGTATTCTGTAGTAAATAGTTTCTCCTTGCTTGTTCTTTATTGGTGCATACTCTGTGAACCACGTACTTGTATAGTGAATGTATGAAGTCCTTTGATTAAAGTCCTATAAAGGAAATGCTTTTCCTCTACTGTAGTGTCCACTTTTCTTAGCAGGCGAATCTATGCTGGATTTTCTGTGGAACTTTACTGAGTTTTCCATGTATTTTCAATTATATGCTTAACAGCTTATGTATTCCTGTACTAATACTCTTTAAGTAAACTTTTAAACTTTACTCTTTGTCTGTCATTTTTATTGAGAATTTTGATAGCCTTATTCAAATGTATTGATTAATTTCATTGAGAGAGGTCCATCAAGGATCACCAAAATCCATATAGGGACTAAACTGCTCCTGGTCCAAGCCGTTGGGGCATTGGGCGAGTAAATGAGACACAGGTTTGCACCCCGACAGAAGTGTTCTACAGTGACTGGAATAGTAGGTAATAGTAGGTGCTAGTATTATGTCTTTGGGGGTTTTAATCTTGCTAAAATTGTGTGTAGCTTAGAATAATTTTCCTATTATGTTTCCATTCCTACTAGAAGTTAAAAAAGAGCCTATAGGCGTGGGATATAAAGCTCATGCCTGCTTGAATGTATTATTCCAAACCCTATGCAGTGGGATCTGAAAACCTCTTGGCTCCATGGGACCCACCACTGATCGCTCCAAGCAAATCTCTTCAGTCGTTTTTGAGAAATCAAAGATTAGAAAATAGCAGGGATAAATGATATAAAAAGAAGGCCGTGCGAAATGGAGGGCTGGCCATGGTTTGTGCGCAGAGCCTGGCTGCCAAAACAAAGGTTAAAGTGGAGTTATACGTATGTAAGGTAGTAAGATTTTTAACTTACATTAAGTAAAAAGCCTTAGAAATTCACTGAAAAAGCGCAACAGTTTTTAATCCAAAATGAACCACTGAATTTCACCAGTTATATGTAAATGACCTACATATAACTTGTACCACTATAATGCACTGCTTATGGCATTACATATTACTCCACTGATGACATCTGAATTGTATGGCGGTGCAAGTTATACAGTATAGCAGGTGAATTTCAGTGTTATTTTGGTTTTTAAGAGGTAGTGTTTTTTCAGTAAAATTTTAAGGTATGTTAAAATCTTACAACCTTACTTACATATAACTCTACATTAACCTTCTTCAGTGAATACATATATGTATGCCCAAATGTTTCTTGGCACTTGCCAATCGTCGAATCCATATTAATAATGAGAGCTTGAGGTTAAGAGACAGGTTTTAATTGAATGGTGAACATGGTTTTTCCCTCTTTAGACTTCGGCTGAAATATCCCCATTACTGGTGCTACCCACAACCAGCAAAAATGATTACTGGGTACATATGAAAGGACGCCATGGCGGGGCACAGTCAGGCAGGGCCTGACATGTGACCGACTCTGCCCAACTCTGGCCGTAGCAGGCATCGGCATTTCCCTAGGAGCCTGGAAGGGTGTGAGCCCATTTTGCAGCAGTGGGGGCTGTTTTTATTTTTTACTGGGGGCCGGTTTTGCAGCTGTGCTGCTATATCTACCCCAGGTAACAAAAGCAGCAGGGAGATGGTCCGTCAAAATTGCAAGGGCAGCTTTGGGTTCCCAGTCTAGCCCTGTCTCATTTAATAATGTCTGGCTCACTTGTCTTGACAGCCACATTGGAGAGAGATCAATATGCGTTTTATTTAGAGCAAAGGCATGCACGCGCACAGCTATTTTAAGTGCAGCAGTTGCAGTGACACCAGGGCCCAGATGGATTTGGGCCCCACTGCACCCTATTGTGGCTACTGCTACTTAACTGGGAGGGGGCAATTACGGTGACTGCATTGGGGACCATGGCACCCTGGCTACCACACTGAGCATGATTACGTCCTAGACAGAGTTAAATACAGGTATATCCGAAATTACTAAAATCCTATCATGTAATAATAAAACGCACACAAGAAACAGCTGGTACTTAGTTAATAATGATAAAACCCAGAACTACTTGCAAACAGAGCTGCTCAGATGGATGTCTTTGTCCTCACATGTCTGTCTCAAAAGCTGGTCTTACTATTCTGCACGGATACACGTCATTGATATGCAGCCGACATCACCCGGTGCGCCCGTAATCCATTTTATCCGTTTCGCTTTCTTCGCTCGGTGGGGAGTTTTGCTCCGGTTAAATCTTTGCTTTGCGAGCTCCGCTCCTAGTTCTGTATTAACCCTAAAACGCTGCCTGAAAAACTATGGCCATCCGAAGCTCGCTACGAATGACTATGGTATGTTAATGAACATAAAAAAGGGACAGAACATGAACTGAGTATATGTAGACAAACAACCTCTCCCTGCCCCCGTATTTGACTCCAAATCGGGTTGTCCTTTCTGCTGCTGAACGGTTTCAAATTAAATCGGTGCAGGGTTTCGTCTGTGCATCTTCTGTAACCCCACAAAATCCCATACACAAAGCCGAAGGGAAATGAATTGGCTATCCAGGATTAAGGATATCATATGCAAAGTGAGAAGCTGTCACTCCTGCTGCGCTAGCAGACATTAAGGGGCAGACGAATTTCACTTGCAAAGCCCTTATTAAAAAACGAAAGTTTTTTTCTTTCTGAAATTCAGATTTTTCCCCTGTAGTTGCTTTGTGGGAAATGTAATCCTTGTCTGGTCTTTTCTAGATTCCAAACAGGCAAAAATACCCCTTACAGATTAGTTGAAATACATAAAGAAATTATGTGTAAATGGAAAACGGTCTTGAATCCATAGAGTGGAAAAGTGCAAAATATCTCTTTTCATGTTTGTTTATGAATCCTTAAATAAATAGAAAGAAAGTAAAATACTTTGGCCACTATTTACAAATATAATCTCTGTCATAATCATAGGTTTATGGCTGAAATTACCTTTTTTATGCCTGCTAGGAATCCATAAATAGCTTCCTGGTGCCCTTAAGCTCAATAACTATTGAGGATTTTTTTGCCACTAGTACAGAGAAATCTACATTAGTAAATACTACACAAGTGGTGGAAGTGGGCATTCCAAGGTGTGGTTTGTCTTTGAGTTTGAGAACGCCCTATAACATGTATGTTTGTGGACATTCTCTTACCCCCTGTCCAGCCTAGATATTTTCAGCAGCTCAGGAGCTGGATGGAAAGGGAAATCAATCACCCCCAGACCTGCTGCTGGTGTGAATTAAAGACCTTTGGGAGAAAAATGATTTCCCTGCAGAGAAAAACAAAGCACTGGTGTTAGATCTGACAGCCTTAGGGTGCTCTTCCCCTAATCCATTTGCATTCTCCCCTCCAGTTGTGGTGAATTTGCTTTAGTTAGCCTTAGGACCCTGTGCACTTTACCACTGCTAATTAGTGCTAAAGCTTTTGTGCTCTGTTGGACTTGGCCCTTTTTGGCTAAAGTTCCCTAAACTTTTTGCTTTCCGCCTGGACCTTTTTTCTGACATGGTGTTGCCAACTTAGATGCTTTGGGCACTTTGCCACTGCTGATCAGTGTCAAAGTGCAAGTGCTCCCTGTATAAAGTATAATTGTAATTTGTTGTCCATGAGTGGTATGTTTGCCTTACTAGTAAAGTGCACTATGTGTGCTAGGGCTGGTAATGCAAATGCTACTAGTGGACCTGCAGCACTAATTGTGCCACCCACACCAGTAGCCTTAAAGAGGGAACTTAGGCCTGCCCTTGCCGTGCCTGCGCACAGTTTTTTAAACTGCCATGTTGTTCTGATAAGTGCACCCACTCGCCAGATCTTACCCTTCCCTTTCTATGCACATCAGACATCCCTATGGTATGTCCAAGGTACCCCCTGGGCAGGGTGCAGTGCATGTGAAAGGTAGGACATGTACTAAGGTTTGTACCGTGTCCTGACAGTTAAATAATCTCCATTTTGTTTTTCACTGTGGAAAGTCCATCTTGCCCGTAGGACAGAATGGGGAGACTGTGTAATATTTCTTCCAAATAAAATGCAATCCCTCAGCTGGGACACGATGGTACAATGCTAATATAACATCACACAACAATCAATTCTATTCCACTCAATAAGCCATCAAATGTTAATCACATTTATTATATAAAAAATTATTTATACATGTATTTCCTAAAATCAATTCGACATTTGCATGAATGTTTAAAAAGCACAATAATTCACATCATACACAATTTAACAAACATTAATTCAAGTACATTTCACCACCTGTTATGAGCCCGCATAACAGAGAACAATAAAAGACAGTGCACTTTGTCATAGGTTACACATCCTATTAGGTAATGAATGAATCTCCGTAGGGGAGGAGGTGGGATAGCAACAGACTGACCTGCATCTGGAGTGTAGGGGGAGGAGTAGCCCCTAGAGGTGAAGAGGCCTAGGTTGCTGCCATACAACAATGGTCCCATCTCCTGCTGAGTCATTGAGAATCCAGACCCCCACTAATCAAAGGAAGAAGGTGTCACTGGCAGAGAGGCACCCAGAACTGGTTCGAACAGGGGTAAGTGCCCCCCTGAACACAAAGACTTCAAAGACATTTAGAGGTATAACTATGGGAGCTAAAGCCCCTGAACTTTGGAGAATGGCTTGATCAAGATTGAACAAGACTGGAGCTCCTTCGTGGTCAAGAGGAACCTTTGCCAAGGAAGAAACAACTGAAGAGACTGAAGTAAAGGACTGACCCTTGCTGTGTGTTCTGGGGCTGGCCTGCAGTTTGCTGTTTTAACCAACGAGAGACTAAAGGGACTTTACTGTGTGCTGTGTCCCCCTGCTTGAAAGGACTTTGCTGTGTGCTGTGTCCGGAAGTAACTTATTCCCAAGGGCCCGAGGTGAACTGGCTCCCTGTTGTGGAAACTCAGGAACACAAAAGTTTCCAGGAGAGTCTCAGCGATGCTGTGTGCGTGTGCTTTTTGCAGCCTGAGACCCCTGTGATCGTGGGCACCTGGAGTCCAAGCGAGTATCAGCGACGCTGTGTGCTTTTTGCAGCCTTAGCCCTTCGTGAGGATCGTCCTGTTATTGTGTGCACTGGAATCCAAGTGAGTCTCAGCGACGCTGTGTGGTGTGCATGTGCTTTGTGCAGCCTGAGACCTTCATGAGGATTGCCTTGTCATCGTGCACCCGGAATCCAAGTGAGTCTCAGCGACGCTGTGAGTGTGTGCTTTGTGCAACCTGAGACCTTTGTGAGGATTGCCTTGTTATCGTGCACCCGGAGTTAAAGTGAGTCTCAGCGACCGTGTTAGACCTGGCATCCTTGGCGTGGTTTCCCCAGACTTTTTGCCTCTGCCTCCTATATTTTTGACACTGTGCTGGAATTCATTTTTGCTGGTTTAGATGCTTTGGGCACTTCACCACTGCTGATCAGTGCCAAAGTGCAAGTGCTCTCTAGTTAAATTAGTAGGTCCCTAATGGGCTGGTGATTCAAATGCTACTAGTGGGCCTGCAGCACTGATTGTGCCACCCACATGAGTAGCCCTAAAATGGTGTCTCAGGCCTGCCACTGCAGTGCCTGTGCGCAGTTTGTTAACTGCCATGTTGTCGTGGCCAGTGCACACACTTGCCAGGCCTGACCCTTCCCTTTTCTTTTTTTTTTTTTTTTTTTTTTTGAAACCGTTTATTGCAATCTCAAATAGTTACAGGTATGGGCCTACAACCGTCTGGCCGGCCGCTAGAGTGGCAGAAGCATATGACATACATACAGAAAAATCTCTTGGCGGTGCAAAAGGGGTATATCAGGAGATATCAGTAGTGCAGGCCACATAACTCCAAACCCACAATACGGTTTCCTTTTGTCGAAACACAACAACACAAAAAACCACACCCGCAAGGCAACCCGCAATCCCAAGTGACAGCACGCGCTCCTTAAGTGGGGGACCCCAACCAATCGCCAAACTCTGAAGAGGGGAATGAGAACAGATCAGGGACTGGGGAACCACGTGCCCATGGCTGGGGGAGGGGGCGGCTAGGGGGACGGAGCTGGTGAGGCAGCCGGCAGCAGTGGCGGCTTGCAAATACCCCCGCGATAGGCGTTCCAGGGGCCCCAGATTTTCACCCACGCCCCAGGCTTACCCCTCGCAACATACACCACCTTTTCACGAAACATACACCAATCCATGTGTTCTTTCCAGGCCGACACCGCCGGGGGCCTCTGGGATCCCCACAATTGAGCAATGTCACGCTTGGCTATCATGTATCCCAGAGTCACCCACCGCGTCTGCGGAACCGAGTAGTCAGTCGGCTCCCACACATTCAGCAAGCATCTCCTCGCTTCAGGCAACAGCGCGACACGCGTAACCACGCGCAGGACCTCGTGCACACCACGCCAGAATCGCTCCACCTTTGGGCATTCCCACAGAATATGCAAGAAAGTTGCCAAAGCACCACAGCCACGCTTACACAGTCCATCCTCAGCAAAGCCCATACGTAGAAGCCTTGGCCCCGTCACGTAAACCCGGTGGAGGATCTTAAGCTGGACGAAGCGAAGGCGAGCCGGGATGGCCACCTCCTTCGGAGAGGCCACCGCGGAAATCCAGTCCTCGTCGTCCAACTCCAGCCCATCGGCAACCCAGGCCTCGCGGAGGCCAGTCAGCAGGCCCGATCGGTCGTTGATCAGTTTTTTATATATAAGGGAGATCGTGCTGTCTGGGACATGGCCATCCAGCACTCTGTCCTCCAGGGGGGAAGACTCCGGAATGGACGCGACATCCGGGAAGACGGAGCCCAGCGCGTGGCGGACTTGTAAGTACCGAAAGTACTCACTGCCTTGCAGCTGAAACTCCGTCTGCAGCGTCTCGAAAGTTTTGAATCCCCCCCTCGTCCAGAGATCTCCCACTGTGCTGATGCCGATCGTGTCCCACTTCTCGAAGCCCTTCGAGGTCCACAGGGAGCCCAACCTCGCGGACGCATATAGCGGTGACGCCCGGGTCAAACGGTCCTTCCACCCCATAGCTGCGTTAGCCGCGTGCCATACACGCACCATGACACGCGTCGGTCCCGTCAGACGAGGGTCCGGCGCGCCAGAGTAGAGCGCTCGATTGTAGTCGCCACCGGGCAGGAGCGTCCTGTCCATTTCAAATGCCGGGTTCAGGGCGGGCCCGTAAAGGCCATGATTAATCGCAGCCAGCTGGGAGGCCCAGTAATACCGTTTAATATCCGGGAGGGCAACCCCCCCATCGTACCACGGGAGCGTCAATTTAGCCAAGGCAATACGTGGCCTCCCGTCCCAGAACAGGCGACGCTGCAAACTCTCCACCTCCCGGAAGTAGCGCGCCGGGACCAAGTCCATAGTGTTCTGGAGAGCGTACAGAAAGCGCGGCAACGACATCATCTTAAACAAGGCCGCTCGGCCGAGCGGCGAAAGCGGCAGACGCCGCCAACGCACCACGTCCTCCTTCAAGCGCTGGAGGGGGGGCAGCAAATTCCGCTCGTAGCGGGCCTCCGGGTCCAGAGTAATATATATACCCAGGTACCGAAACCCCTGGGAGGCAATCTGGATCGGACAGTCCCGTGGAAGGACCGGAGCCTCCCCGGCAAGCACATATACACAGGATTTCGCCCAGTTGATGACGAGGCCTGAGTTGCGACCGAATGAGCGCAAGACATCAACTAGGACGATCAGTGATTTACGCGGGGAGGCGAGATATAGAAGGATATCATCAGCGTAGAGGGACACACGGTCCTCATGCTCGGGGGTCCAGCGGAGACCACGGATGGAAGGGTGCCACCGCAGCCACTCCGCCAGGGGCTCCAGGGCCAGTGCAAACAGGAGAGGCGACAGGGGGCAACCCTGTCGCGTGCCCCGTCCCAGTGCGAATGGAGCCGAAACTCGTCCATTCACCACCACCTGCGCCAATGGGCCGGAATACAACAACTTGACCCAGCTGATGAAGCCCGGTCCGAAGCCAAACTTCGCCAGCATCGCCCAAATGTATGGCCACTCGAGCGTATCAAACGCCATGGTGGCGTCCAAGGACGCCAAGATGGCCGGCTCCCGCACGAACGGGACACGCGCGAGCACCCCGTGCAAGCGTCGCAGATTAAGGGCCGTGTTACGATGGGGTATGAAGCCGGACTGGTCTTGGTGGACCAAATCGCCCACCACGCCGACCAGCCGGTTGGCCAGCACCTTGGCGAGGATTTTGGGCTCCGCGTTCAAGAGCGAGATAGGCCTATAGGATGTGACCCGCTCACGGGGTCTCCCCTCCTTGTGGATCACCACGATCGTAGCCAGACGCTGGTCCGGCGGAAGGGAACCCCGCGAGCGGGCCGCCAGGAACATCGCGCGCAGGTGGGGCGCCAGTACATCCGGTCGCAGTTTATACAGCTCGATAGGGATGCCATTGGGGCCCATGGCCTTGCCAGATGCGACCGAGCGGATAGCAAGGGCAATTTCGTCCGAGGTGGGAGGAGCGTCCAGCGAATCCCTGTCCTCCACCGAAAGGGAGGGCAGCGCGATGTCTCGAAGCAGGGCATGGGAATCCTCCTCCGAGCAGGGAGAAACCGGGGAATACACCTCGCGGAAATAATCCGCGAAGCAGGAGACAATGGCGTCCGGCTCGGTGACACACACACCATCCATCCTCTCGATCAACGGAACCACACGACTCGCTCTCTCCCTTTTGTCCAACCACGCAATCAATTTACCAGCCTTATCACCCACATCATACAGTCGCCCCTGTTGCTCTCTACTGAGGCCCCTGGCCGCCTCCGTGACGAGGGCCCTATAGGCCGCCTGCTTGAGGTGTAGAACATGCAACGTGGCATCCGTCACCCCGCTCCCCAGGTCACCCTCTAGTTCAGTAATTTCGGCCTCCACCCGGGTTACCTCCTCCCGCTCGCGCCTCCGGGCATGAGAGATAAAGGAGAGGGCCTCCCCCCTGAGAACTACCTTAAAAGCCTCCCAAAGGGAGATAGCCGAAGGGACAGACCCCACATTCTCCTCAAAGTACCGCTGCAAGGATTTGATCAATTCGGCTCGAATAGTGGGGTCGCGCAGGTACCAGGCATTGATTGGGGCTACCCTGCCCTCCCCCCTCGGGAAGACATCAAAGTGCAACAGTAGTGGGGAGTGATCTGAAATACCCCGCGCCAAATGGCGCACCTCTCCCACTCTCCCAGCATAGGCCGCAGGGACAAGGACATAATCAAGCCGCGAGAGGCTACCATGGGCACCCGAGTGGAAGGTGTATTGCAGCTGCGCGGGATGCTTTAGTCGCCAGCAATCCACCAATCCTAGTGTATCTAAAAGGCCGGACAGCCACGCCTGTGCCCGGGGGAGGTCCCTGGGGGGATGACGATCCATAGACCCAGAAGCCACCGCATTGAAGTCCCCCCCAACTACCAGAAGCCCACCCGGGAGGTCAAGGAGGAGGCGCCCCAGGTCCGCAAACGTGGTAGATTGCAACCCCGGCGGAACGTACACTGATACAAAAACGACCACTCTGCCCTCCATTCTAGCCACCAAGACAGTGTAACGTCCCCTCTCATCATGGCGCACCTCATCAATCTCCAATGGGAGCGAATTCTTAATCATGATGCCCACCCCCCGCGAGCCCGAGGTGAAGCCCGAATGGGCCACCAAGCGATAGCCTCGCCGATTCATGGCATGAAAGGAATTACCTATAAGGTGTGTCTCCTGCAGGAAGACCACATCTGGTGAAATTCGTTTCAGATACTGCAGGACCACACCACGCTTAATCCTATCCCCCAGTCCGTTAACGTTCCATGATAACACAGTCAAATCCCTACCCCCCATCGTACATGGAAGCCATCAGTCGTCCCCCACAGAGCATCTCAAAAACAACAATACAGTAAAGGGTTCGCCTTGCGGTGCAAACAAACAACACTCCACCCCCGCCCACCCATCCCAACAGAACTCCCCCCTCCCTGCACCCCTGCATGAGCCCAGACAGCCCCCCCAAAGTGCAGTGTGCCTGTCGCCCCATAGATGAAAAACTAACTAGTCCCCCAGAGGAGGAGGGAAAGCCCCCAATGGACCCCGTACGACCTCCATGGGAGGGGAACATACACGATCAGTGAATGGTAACCGGAATGTTGTCCAGAGCAAGGCCTACTATTCACCCCTCAGTTCTGATCCGGCGAGCCCTCCCCGCCAACCGCACCCCCCCCACCCCCCCGGCCCCGATCCCCAGGCAGAGTATCCAACCAGTCCCCAGCCGCCTCGGGACGGTCAAAAAAGTGCGTGCGACCATCCACCTCCACCCTCAGCTTAGCTGGAAAAAGCATTGAGTACTTAAGGTTCAGGTCCCGTAGGCGATGTTTAACTCCGAGAAAACTCAGTCTCTGCTTTTGGACCGTCGGAGTAAAGTCAGGGTAGAAGTTCACGTCCATATTATCGAGCTTGACCGGTCCCTGTAGCCTGGAAGTCTGCAGGATAGCGTCTCTGTCCCGAAAGTTAAAAATCCGGGCAATGAGAGGCCGCGGCGGGGCTCCGGCCTTAGGTCTTCCTCCGGGGACCCTGTGAGCACGTTCCACCGCAAAAAGTTTACTCAGCCCCCGGGGCTGGAGACGGGTGAGGATCAGGTCTTCCACAAACAAATCTGCCGCCTCCTCCTCCCGTCCCTCCGGCACCCCGACAATGCGAACGTTGTTCCTCCGGGCCCGACCCTCGGCGTCCTCCAATCGACGGTCCATCAGGGCGCTCGCCTGGCCAAGCCGGTGCACCTCCTTTTGAAGGGCCGCCACGTCTGTAGTGAGACTCGAGGTGGTGTGGGCCAGGGAATCGACCCGGTCATTTGTTTTAGACAAGTCGGCTCTCACCAGGCCCACATCCACCAGGGCCGAGTCTATCTTCTGCGCCAGAGTATCAAAGCGCTGGTCCACCGAGGCCTTCATCTCGGCAATGGCGCCCATGACGTCCCGGAGGGTCAGATCCGCGGGCTGAGCAGACGCCTCAGTCAGGCCCGCGGGGGATGTACGCTGTGCCTCTGGGGATCCCTTCTGGAGGGTGTAGCGGTCCATGCTGTTTGACTGATGTGCCGGGCCACGGCGGGTCGATTTCACCTTTGCCCGGTCGCCATCTTGCTTTGTGGACATGTCGCACTCCCAAAGTCGTGCCAATCTCCTCGAAAGGGCCGATAGACCAGTTCACGGGTTCCGGGGGGGGGGTGACCACTGGACCGCAGGACAACTCACAGCCGGCGGGTCAGCCGGGCACCGGGACAAGGCCACACCACCGCACCCCGCTCCGCAACCCTACCTCGCTTGAGGGCAAGGAGGGCGCAAAAGCGAAAGTGAAAGCGCGGGGTACGCGAGTCGCCCAGCCCTGCCCGCCGCTGTTGTTCGCTTTGTCCCCGGATCGCCCCACAACTCCAATCCGGGGGGCCGGCGCGGAGAAGGCCGCAATCTTCGATCGGTGCTCCCACCAGTGTCCGGGGTCCGATTCGAAAACGGAAAATGGGTGCCGCCTCAGCTCGGGTACACAGACACAGTCCCCTCATCAAAGACAGGATATAATCAGGATTAATTCAGGAGGTCGCGGAGGTCCTCGGGAGCTTCGCACCTACGCGGCCATCTTGGTTGCGCGCTAGGCTCCTCCCCCGACCCTTCCCTTTTCTTACACATTGGACAGCCCTATGGTAGGCCCAAGGTACATTCCTAGACAGGGTGCAGTGTGTATGAAAGGTAGGACATGTTCTAGTGTGGGTAACATGTCCTGAGAGTGAAATACTGCCAATTTAGTTTTTTCACTATTGAAAGGCTATCTTGCCCATAGGATAACATGGGCAATGCTGTGTAACATGTTACCTGCATATCTTCCCATAGCGGCAAGATAGACATATGGAATCTGGTGTCCCTGAACTCAGAATGTAATAACACATCTTTTAGGCAAGATGGTTTTTAAATTCTAAGTTTGGAAATAGCAATTTTAGAAAGTGGCTATTTTCGTGTCAGCCTTTCTGTGTGCCTCTGCCTGTTTGTGGATTGACTGTCTGGTTTGTGAGTAACAGGGACTGGGGTGGCTCCAGGAGACTGGGTGAGTCAGCACTAGGCTGAATATACCTATCTGGATGTAGAGGGGTGGGAGGAGTAGCACCTGGGTCTCAATAGGGTTGTGCCTGCCTTCCACAATGCTGGCTCCACCACCTGCGGTGCGTCTGATGGCCCTGGCCCACACTCACAATGGAAGAAGATGTGCACTGGCCGAGTGCACCCAGAACTGGTTTGGACTGGGTCCAGGACCCCTCACACAAGAAGAACAAAGACTTTTGGGGTATAAAAGTAGAGCTGAGACCCCTGCAAAATTAGATTAGGAAAGACTTCGTGATCAAGAAGGAATCCCAAAGAAGAACAGCCAGGAAGACTGAGGAAAAGGTCTGCCTTGCTGAGTGTCTGGGAGCTGACCTGCAGTTGCTGTGATTGCTGAGGAAGAAGACCAAGGGACTGCTGTGTGCTGTATCCCCCTTGCTTGAAGAGGAGCTGTGCTGTGTGCTTTGCCCCCCCTCTGAAGCCTACCTATCTCCAAAGACCTGAGCAGAGCTGGCCTCCTGTTGGGAACTCAGGGATACAAAAGTTCTCAGAATAACATCCTTCAAGCTGCTGTGTGCGTGTCTCTGCGCACAGCCTGTGCCCTTTGTGAAGACTGCCTGCCCGGGTGTTATCTGACTCGGTGTACTTGTCGGCATACAGTGGGGTTCTGCATGAGGTCTGCCATGCCTCCTGAACTACTGTCTCGGTGCTCAAGAGTGCGTGCCAGTGCACTACCTGAGGCCGTCAACAAGCGGCCGAAATCACCGCCGCCAGCCCGGTACGATGGAGGAGAGAAGTGCTGTGCGAGGGAGAATCACCACCGCTGTCCCGGGGGCCTCGCCGGCATCACTTCCATTTCCCCGCCTATGTGAAGGAGAAGCCGCGCAGGGATTGGTTCCAGCATCGAGGGTTATCCTTGATAACAAGGAAGCTGATCCCGGCTGAGCTGCGTTACGGAGAGGGCAGCGCGAGGCGTCCCCAAGCAACCGGGGCCTCCCCACACTTGTCATCAAGGGCGGAGCCATCCTGGAAGCCAGGGAGTGCCGCCGTGGAAAGAGCTGCCCCGCTGAGGATCTGCACGAACTACCAAGCCTCCTGCGCATTCACAAGGTAACCGGAGGTTGCAAAAGGGGGGAAACCGTGTATTAACGCGCTGCTGGTGGCTTGCCTGAACAGCGTGTAAATCCGCTGGTAGCTGGCACGCGCCCGCGCATTAAACGAAGGGAGTGATTTCAAGTTGCAAAGGCAAGATTCAAGGACAGCGTCCTTTCAGTGATTTCATGTTGCGAAGGCGAGATTCAAGGACAACGTCCTTTCAGTGATTTCAAGTTGCGAAAGCATGGTTCAAGGACAGCGTCCTTTCAGCGATTTCAAGTAGCGAAGGCAATAGTTAAGGACAGCGTCCTTTTTTGTGATTAGCGCATGCCTGCGCATGAACGGAGGGCGTGACCTCCTGATCCTAAATTGAGAACACACGTATAGCACATTCCGTGCTACAGCGGGTGCATTCTTTTCGGTAAGGGCACCGTTCTTCCTGCAATATTCCCTACGCCAGGAGCGTCCTTGTTAAGGAGCATTTTATTTGCCTTTGGTGAATTTCCACACACTAGAAAAAAGGGCTCACAGACATACTGAGCCTACGAGTGTCTTTATTATTCCCAATACGTTTTCTAAGGAGAATATTGACAAAGAGAACATTACTAAAGTTAACTTTTTCCACAAGAGAACATTTCTAAGAAAAGATTAATTGTGTAGGGGATTTTTATGCCGTTTTGATCTGCCTAATCTATACAAAGTGATTTATATTTTTATAAACAACTTGTGTAGCGTCCATTTGTAGTGTTTCACTATATTACTGTGAGTGTTGGTACAAATACTTTACACATTGCTTTGGGGATAGCCTGTCTGCTCGTGCCAAGCTACCAAGGGGGTGAACAGGGGTTATCAACAGTGTGTGTCCCCTTTGCTCTGACTAGAAGTAAGGGTCCCTATTTGGACTAAGGTACTTACCTCTGCCAACTAGGGACCCCCAGATCTAACAGATGCTGTGTGCGTGTTCTTCGTGCAGCCTGAGACCTTCGTGAGGAGTTCCTGGTGATCATGCACCCGAAGCTCAAGTGAGTCTCAGCGACGCTGTGTGCGTGTGCCCTGTGGCAGCCTGAGATCTTCGAAGCAGTAGCGGCCCGGACCAGCAGACCCGGAGGAGCTGAGCCGTCGGCCCGAGTCTGCCTTTGCCAATTCACAAAGATTGCATCGGAGGCCCAAGTCGCTGGAAAAGGAGAGTGAGTTCGCACCCTCCAGGTAACGTGTGTCGACGCCTGGGGCGGGGTGCGGGCTCGGAGGGAGACGCTCTCGGCCTCTCCCATTCTGGCAGCATGAGCCTCTGCTTCGGTTCATATCCATGCCCGTACCAAGGTAGTGGCAGTACCGGGTCCAGAGTGCGGAACTGCACTTTTTGTTATACCATAAACGTGTTAGGGGCAACTGTTGACAGAGGCTGACTGCGAGTCAGCACGAGTGGCGAAGAGACCGCCTAAGGCACCGTGATCAGTGCTGGAGTGTATTACACATTACCTTATTTCTGCATAACGGAGTACCTGATTGTTGTATTACACATTGCATCATTTCTGCATAACGAACTACCTGGTTAGTGTATTACGCATTGCATTATTCCTGCATAACGAACTACCTGATTAGTGTACTATGCATGGCATTATTTCTGCATAGTGAACTACCTGATTGTCGTATGACGCATTGCAGTTTATGCATAACGAACTACCTGATTAGCGTATTACGCATTGCATTATTCCTGCATAACGAACTACCTGATTAGTGTATTACTCATTGCATTATTTCTGCATAACGAAGTACCTGGTTGTTGCGTTACGCATTGCATTATTTCTGCATTGCAAAGTGCCTGATTGTTGCATGACGCATTGCATTATTTTTACATTGCAAAGTGCCTGATTGTTGCGTTACGCATTGCATTATTTTTACATTGCACAGTGCCTGATTGTTGCGTTACGCATTGCATTACTTTGCCATTGCAAAGTGCCTGATTTTAGCATTACGAACTGCATAACATTTTATTAGGACTACAGTGGAATGTTTAGAAGTGCTCATTAATATCACCAGAACTTACAAGGGCTGGTTGGCCTAACAACCAGCCAGGAGGAATATTACACATACTCATATGTTGGATTTATATCGCGTGGTCTTATCGTATATCTTTTTATATAAAATTTGTACTTGTTTTTATAAAACTCGTGTGGAGTCCATTTGTGGTGTCATCATTGGGTTGCTGTGAGCATGGTTGCAAATACTTTACACATTTGCCTTGAAGATAAGCCTGACTGCTCGTGCCAAGCTACCAGGGGGTGAGCGGGGGCTATCTCAGAAGGTGTCCTTCCTTTCCCTGCCGTGGAAACGTGGGGCCCTATTTGGCCTAAGGTACCTACCTCAGCCAACCAGGGATCTAACATGCTCACTCTCTAAAACATGGGCAAAATTGACTTACCTTTTGTCATGCCGAAAACGTTTATGTTTTACATGTTCTGCTGGTGAAAAACTCACAAATTCATTTTTTCACTACTGTGAGGTCTACCATTTCAATAGGATAACATTGGGTTACTTTATTGCATATCATAAGTGATAAAGTTTATTTGGGAGCAGGTGGAAACATCATGTTTGGTGTCTAAAGAATTGCAATATGTAATACTTTTTAATGGTAAAGTCGGATTTTAAGTCACAATTCAGAAAATGCCACTTTTTTTAAGCTAAGAATAAAATGGGACACAGGGAGGGGGTGAATGATGTAAAACTTCAGGTAATATGGGAGGTCTGTGGGTGGAAAAACGAACTTAGGTATATTGGGAGAAGTTATAGGTTTTTACTTGTTGGTGCAGCAGCTTCTTTACAGATTACGTTTTCTAGGGGAGTGTTAGGGGTTAAATTGGTAGAGGTTTTGGGTTTTGTATTTGGTTCACAGTATATTATTTGTTTCTGGGACAGGGGGGACAATGGCGGTGTTCTGATTAGGGGGATGATTTGGGGAATTGCAGAACTGTTTAAATACAGTGGGTGTCCAATGGGCAGTTGGCTGAGTGGTTTCTTTTATTTATTGTTGAGACACCTGACGAAGAGCCACACAGGCTCGAAATGCATTGGGTATGAATACACGTGTCTATTCCACGATATGAGTGACCTTAACGTGTTGTTGTTTGAAGCCTGGACGGGCATACAGCGCATGAGAAGATTTGAGTAAAGAATTTGAGTGCAATCACGTTGTCTCCGCAGTGTTGAAAAGAGTAGAGTAAAAATTTGGAAGAAGGAACTGTTTAACACGTGGTATTGTGTGTGTACTATGGATTACCTGGATGAATCGTTATATTCAAGGGATTATTTCCCACATTGCAGTGTGACAGTTTGGAGCGCGAGGAAAGTGCCCTTTTGGATTACTTTTTTAAAGCTGGCATTTTCTTCTCCTAACTATATGGTGCCTGCAGCCTGTTTCCTGGGTCACATTCTAGGTGTAGTTGGCAGTTGAACTTTGTGTATTGCTCCCAGAAAGCCGCACAAAAGGGGGACTGAGTGTTGGCAGGATGGGCCATCCTGGCAGGATGTGAGGGTGGAGCTGTGCACAACCTCACTTGCACTTCAAAGCAGATGTTTCAGCCCCAGCACAAAGAGCACCACACTAGATGTTTGCGTCCCAAGACATCCTGGGACCAGGGTGATGAGGCAGGAAATTCCATACACATCTGTGGGGGGAAAACTAGGGGGGAAATTAGGGCGTTCAGACTCACATCGTCAGTTCACTACTGGACCTGTGGGGGACTCTTAGAGGATGGCCCTGGTGCCTGTGGCCTGCTTTGAACTTCAGAAGAATGCCCTGCTGCATCAAGAGGACTGCCCTGTTGCCTGAAGCCTGCACTGTTCCCCTCAGAGGATTTCTCTGCTGCTTGAGACCTGCTTTTCTGATTGCACCCCAAACTTCAAGAAGTGACTCCAAGGGCCTCTTGATCAAAGTTACAGGACACAGAAAGCTCCAACCATCTTGAACACGCACCTATTCCCAGCCTGAGTTAGTTCTGTCCCACCAAATGGTGCCCGTTCCTTCCATTGGAAGTTGTGCTAAAGGTGACTGGATATCTCAAATCCAAAACGTGGGACTTAGAAACATTTCATCCAAAAAGTGCACTGAGCCAGACTTTGCTGTGGCATGACACGTTCTTCTCCGCACCAGCAAATCCTGTTCAGTGGCTTTTCTCAGCTAGGGGCATCCGGCCTCATGGAGCCCTCGTCTGCTGCAGCCTGAAGCTTTGTCCTACTGGAGATGTTCGACTTACAATAAAGAGACTAAGGGCCATATTACGAGTTTGGCAGACAGGGTTACTCTGCCACAAACATGACAGATATACAGTTTGCCAAATTTCAATTCCATTATATCCCATGCATGGTACTATGGTGGACAGAATATGTGACAGAGTATCTCATCTGCCAAGATCCTATCAAGGCCCTAAGTCTTAATATAGAAATCTTCACTGTGACTTCGTCTAGTGGCTCCCCGATGATGATGCCTCCTCTTCGGACACCGCAGGCTGCCTTACCCCACTGAACTTTACCCTCTCAGACATTTTTCTTCAGAAAGTCTTCTAAGTCTGAAGGTAAGCGGAGACCGGGCCTTCGTGTATCTGAACCGCGCTGCATATGCAGTAACATTCAACTTTGCCCTGGTGTCACAAGATTGGATGACCGCAGTTGGCACTTTGATCTTTTACATGCTATTCTTCACTTTAAAAATTCAAAAACTCCGGTTCTTCTGATTGGATTTGTGTCATTTTAGTGCCAAATCATTTATTACATTTTACTCTATTTCTCAGAATGAGTGTGGGATTTTTCTTGTGTTTTGTTATCACTTTATTACTGCTTGAGTGATGCAAAAATACTTTGCGCATTGCCTGTGAATTGAGCGGGACTAACTTTGTGTCAAGCTACCAGAGGGGAATAGCATAGATTAATTTAGTGACTTTTTGTGGTTCACCCTGGCAAGGATTGTGGCTGTTCCTTGACTAGGGTTTCGCTCCTCTCAACCAATAACCCAATTTCTCGCAATTGGCAACACCAAATGTTTTGTATTTTATTCATATTTATATAAATATATATATAAAAGTACGCTGAGAACAAAAATATGCTTTTGGTTGTCAAAAATCACATATTGCTATAGTAGTTTGCGACACAGAAGGGAACAACTTTACGTGCAGACGTCCTCCTTCTGAAAGGGACGACTGCCACCTGTAAATTAACCAGTAGCTGAAGTAGGTTGACACATTGCCTCATGCTATATGCTGTAGTGGGTGGAATAAATATGTAGATGGCTCAACATTAGATCAGCGGATGAAGAGAGATGGCTAAAAGCCCCTGTATATAAGAATATTATAAGTATCATGAATATAATTTTAGTAAAATCAAAAGATCTTGGCTGATGCCAGAACTAAAAATGCCACCGTCTAAAGGTAGTGTGCATATGATATGATGGTATACAAAAAAAGTAAGTAAAAAATTAAAAAGTAAACAAGAAACATGAAATGAAAGGAGACGTAAAATCACAGACTGACCTACCAGCCCTTAAACTGAAGTGCACAACTGTTGGAAAGTGGATTATTAGGAGTGGCAAATATGCATCTTCCACTGGAAATAAGGCCACTAACCCAGTTTAAGGCCCAGAATAGGTCTCAGAAATAATTCCCATGCTCAACCCTTGTTAGCTAGACTGCGACAGGCAGGCTTAACTTCATAGACAGGTATGCAAAGTATTTAAAAACACCAATTCAGTAAATAATTAAAACACAACACACAATAAAAATCCAACACCAATTTATACAAATAGGACATATTTTTATCTTTAAAATGACACTAACATGAAAAAAATCCAAAGAAGGAACCTGAAGATATGATTGTTTTAAAGATATAGCCCTTTATAGCACATAGAAACCTACAGCACCTATTGGGACATCTGGTTGTGCTAGACCGGGACAAAGCCAAAGTTTCAGGTCGACCACGATGGAGCCCTGCGTGACTACTCCTCGTGGTAGGTCTCGGTCAAAGTTTGTGCCTTCTGACTTACACAGTTTTCTGGAGCTTTTCTTCCTGGGGTCCCTCGAAGCTCTCAGCCAGTCCGGATACAGTGAGGGTTCACCGGATTATCTTGTGACAAGCTCCTGGTCAAACCAATGGAAGCTTTCCAGGGGGACGAACTAGAGATCCAGGCCGGCTCGCGGTTGAATGTGGGTGACTTGACTCTCGCGGTTGGTCCCGGTCACTTTTCTACAATCGGACGTAGATACTTTTATGATGCTTTTTCTACCGAGGTCCTTCGATGCTCTTCACCAAGCAGGATTGGGTGAGGGTTCGCCCGGCTTGGGTTTTCACCAACTTCCGGTCAAACTCTGGAAGTTTTTTCTTTTTTTCTTTTTATAAATATTTTTATTGACAAGAAAAAGCAACATGAAACACTCTATAATAAAGTGACATAGTTCATAAGTACCATAACAACATTGAACCATCTTTGCAGCCCAACATCTCTATCACAATACAGTCCTTCAATCATAACATCCTGACCAATAATATTACTAAGCCATATCTTCGTGTGCAGAGGGACCTGGAAATGGTTCACATAACATTCCCCTCGCTTTATTCCATTCACCCAAGATCTTGGTACATTTCTGGGGGCAACCCCTCCCTTCATAGACCACCCTTTCTATCACCATACACCAGTCCATATTCGTTTTCCAATCACAGAGTTTGGGTATCGCGTCGCCCTTCCAGGTCCCGGCTATATTCCGTTTTGCTACAGTGTTACTCAGATCCTTCCCTTAGCCATCAGGTCAGTTGCGTCTCATACATTAAAAAGGCAAATTCGGGGGGTGACCTCCATACTTTTCCGGCAAACTTCCCACATTTTTGCGGTCACTTTATTCCAATACCACCGTATATTTGGGCACTCCCACAACTGATGGAGGTACATGCTGGTTTGCCCACAACCCCGGGGGCATTGGGGGAACCCACAATGCCCATCCTAGCTAAAGCAACGCTTGTGTAATAGACTCTGTGGAGGAGTTTAAGGAGGACCGATTTAAACTTGGAGTGCACCCCGACCTCTCGTGGAGATGCCAACGCCTCTTGCCATTCTTCATCATCTAGATCTCCCACATCCTCCACCCATTTTGCTCGGACCTTCCCCAAAGCATCAGGAGTGTTGTTTAAAATTTTCCTGTAGGTCCAGGAGATCACTTTCTCCTTTAAGAAATCATCCAACAGCCTATCCTCTAGGGGCGAGGCTGCTGGTAGGTCCGATCCCTTAAGGACGGCCTTATTAATGCGCTACGCACCTGTAAATATCAGAAGGTTTCCCCTGGGTTAAGTTCATACTGACGTTGTAGGTCGCTGAATGGGATCACTCTACGCTTGGCTCACATGTCACCTACCATTGAGAGCCCTATGAGATCCCACTTACAAAACTCAGGACCATGAGCCAAAATTCCTAATCGGTCGAAGAGAGGGGTGACAAGGGTAATCTTATTTTTCAAGCACAAGGCAGCGGTCGCCCCGTGCCACAGCGCCACAGTGGTAGCAGTCGGTGTGAATACCGGGGTATTCCTTCGCCCCCCCATAGAGAGCTCGCTGGTAAGAGCCATTTGCCATATTGTTCCTATATATCCTATATGCAGGCTCGTCAATCGGTCAGTGCACCCAATGATTAATGACTGCTAATTGTGATGCCCAATAATAACTCCTGAGTGCCGGAAGAGCGATCCCCCCATCATACCAGCTCTTCGTGAGCTTATTCAAAGAGATACAAGTGTTTCCAGCATTCCAGAGCAGGGTCCTGACCTCCGATTCTACAGTCTGAAAGTATTGAGAAAGGACAAGAAAAGGCGTATTTTGTAACGTGTAAACAAAGTGAGGCAGCACCATCAATTTAGAAAGAGCCGCCCTGCCCAAGAGCATGAGGGGCAACGAATTTCAGTGCTGTACGTTTGCCTGCGGATGGCGTGGAGGTGGGATCAGATTATTATCGTAAAAGACCCTCAGATCCGTCGTGGCAAAGATCCCTAAGTAGCTAAAGCCTTCCGTAACCATTTTGGCACCGCAATGTGTGGGTAGCCTGATATCACTCTCAGCTAGAAAATAGATTGAGGACTTGTCCCAATTTATGGTGTACCCCGAATATTTCTGGAACAGGGTAAATATGTGAGGTATTCTGTGAATGGAGTGATAAGGCCGGTCCAGATACAATAAGATATCATCTGCGTAAAGGGAAATTCTATCTTCCCAATCCGGCTACAAGTTTAAGCCTCTAATGAGAGGGTCCTTTCTAATCCAGAGTGCCAATGGCTCAAGGACCAAAGCAAATATCAAAGGTGAGAGCGGACACCCCTGCTGCATCCCCCTATGCAGGGTTAAGGGCGTAGAGTGACCCCCATTGACCATCACTCTTGTCAAGGGTCCCGAATAAAGCAGTCACACCCAAGACAAGAATTTTGTGCCAAAACCGTAGTGCTCTAACACCGCAAAGAGAAAGGGCCATTTTGGCATCCAGTGACATAATTACAGCGTCCTCTTGTATAGTCTGGGCTCTACCTAAGACTCCATGAAGCCTCCGCAGATTGAGCTCCGTGTTCCTGCCCGGCATAACTCCGGACTGATCGGGATTAATTAATTTATGGAGCAAGGGTGACAAACGTGTGGCCAGAATCTTTGCTAGTATTTTAACTTCCGGATTTGATAATGATATTGGCCGGTACGACCCACACTGGTTTGGAGGCTTGCCCTGTTTGTGAATCACAACCACCATCTGCTAATCTTTGGGCCTCAGGAAGGCAGCCGGTAGCCACACTCTCTTCGTACATATCTATTAAATAGGGGGCGATAGTAGACGCGTTGAGTTTAAACAGTTCGATTGGGAGACCACACGGTCCCATCGCCTTTCCGGATTGTAAGGCACCGATTGCTTTGGTAATATCTTATCTAGTCAAGTCCAACTCAAGCTCCTCCACCTCTGTGTCTGCCAACACTGGGAGTCGTAGGGTAGACAACAGTTCCCCCACTTCAACCCCTGAGTATGCACTCTCAGAGGTGTATACTGTTTTAAAATACTCCACAAACGCCCCTGCTATACTGCTGCTGTCCGTGAGGCGAACCCCGCCCTCCGTGACAATCTCAGACACCCACCTGGAGGCCTGTTCACGTCAGTCCAGCCATGCCAAAAGCTTGCTTGCCTTGTCTCCTATTTCATATACTCAACACTGCGTGGCCCGATGGTAAACCCTCTTCGGCGACGTCTCTATATTGCTTCTGTTTAAGAAGCAACTTGTGTTTACTTTCAGGTGTCCCTACAATCACTAAATTCTCTTCCAGTTGGGTTATTTTAAATTCTAGATCCAACAGTTGTTTATGCTTTTCTTT
This sequence comes from Triturus cristatus, assembly GCF_964204655.1. Lineage (NCBI taxonomy): Eukaryota > Metazoa > Chordata > Amphibia > Caudata > Salamandridae > Triturus > Triturus cristatus. The sequence goes on along the minus strand of NC_140584.1, from coordinate 897,831,304 downwards.
CTTATGCCCCGCTATAATAGATACACCCGGACCTCTGATCACAGTTTTGTATGCCTCCCACAGCATGGAGGCAGAATCCACTGAGCCCACATTCTCTATGAAGTATTTTTCTGTTGCATCAATTAGGCCCTCACAAACGGCAGGGAGCCACAAATACCAGGGGTTAAGCTGCATCTCACTACAACGTTCAGAGGGGCAGTCCCCATAGATAGCTATCACCGGGGAGTGGTCAGAAATGCCTCTTGAGAGATGGCCCACCACGCTAAACAGGGAAAGTTGGTCAGTTTTGCAAAATATATCATCTATGCGGGACAGGCTCCAAGCGCACGTCCCTCCGGCTCATCCAGCCTGGCAGGTCTTCTGTCTATTTCACCATTTAGTGCGGCATTACAATCACCCCCAATGTAGCAATTCACCCTCCCGCAAATTGAGCAGATGTGTACCCTGATCAGAAAGTGTTGGGAGGTGAAGTCAGGGTGGAATGTACAATGAAGTGATGTTAATTAGTCATCCCTCCCAGGTATCCGTCAGCGTCACAAATCTACTCAAGTGGTCGCGTGTAACAGTTTGGACCTGAAAAGGGGAGGACTTACGGAGAAGAAATCCTACCCCGCTGTAGCCCTGGTGTAGCCTGCATGTGCCACCAACTTACACACCCTCCTATTTAAAGCGCAGTACACAGTGCCTTGTATGTGCGTTTCCTGCAGCAGGACCACGTCAGGGGCCTGCCTCTTTAAGTATTGCAAGACGATCCCTCTCTTTATTCTATTCCCGAGCCCATTAACATTCCATGAAAGCAATTTAAGCCGGTCTGGTTGCCCTGGTTGTTTCAGTTGACTAGCCATTTATGTGACACCTCGGGGAGGGGGAGGGGTGTTGAGACTCAAGATCAGGGACTGACACAGTAATATAGTGCCCTTTCTAGCAAGTAAGAAAAGCCGCAACATCGGCAAAAAAGGCACATATTCTAGTGTCGGACATTCTATTAGCAAAGTAGGTACCTTTCTTGCACTGTCAAAGAACAATATTGCAAAAGAATTTAAACATGCAACAACAAAACAACAACCCCCTAAGAGATCAACCACCCCCTCCCCCCTCCCTACCTCCCTGCAATGTGGACTCCAAACTGCCCCCCCCCAGAAATGCAGAGCCTTTGTTTACTCCACCCCATAAAACTATTGTAGAGGGAATGTGGCCGCGCCAACCCCGGCCAATGGTCTTAAACTACCCCAGTTCTGAATATGATCCCCATATAGGATAACTTCCGACCACTCCTGCCGGGAAGCAGTCCGGAACTCGTGGTGAAAGGCTGCAACCTGTAACATAATAGAAGCCAAAATATACACGGACCCAACAGTCAACAACGCACCACCCTTTTCAAAACAAAATTACTTGATGAAGTACAGTATCAGCTCCGAGTGGTCTACAGTCTTGAACAGTGTCCCATCATGGCCTCAGGAAATAACATTCGATGAGGAGGCCTCCATACAAGCAGATCCATGAGTGCCACAGTGGTTCTATCGGGGGCCCTCCGCCGAATCAAATGCCTCACGAAGACCACCTTGCTCACGTTCCCTACGCCTCGAGTCCTGCTGCAAGGGGCCACGTGTCTGCCACTGTTCAAACCAGTCCCACATGTCCTCCGGAGATGAGAAGAACCAGACCTTCCCTCCCGCCGTCACCCTACGTTTTGCTGGAAAGAGCATGGCGTATTTAATGTTCTTTTCACAAAGCGCCCTCTTAACCTCCAAAAAGGATCTCCTCATTTTCTGGACCTTAACAGTAAAGTCCGGGAAGAAGGTAATTGTAGAGTTTTCGAATTTCGTAGGGGGGGAGGTCCGTGCAGCTTGCAGGATTACATCCCGATCGCTATAGTTGAAAATTCTAGCTATAAGAGGGCGCGGTGGGGCACCGGGGTTTGGGGGGGCCACCTGGCACCCTATGGGCCCTTTCCACAGAAAAATAGCAGGACAGCGAGCGTGGCTGCAGGTGGTTAAGAATCAAATCCTCAACAAAGAGGTCAACAGCCGGGCCCTCTGCCCGTTCCAGCACCCCCAGGATGCGGACATTGTTCCTGCGTGCCCTCCCTTCCTGATCCTTCAGCCAAGCTTCCATCTCTCTTGTTGCGGCTTGAAGTTGCTTGACCTCTTGTTCCAAAACTTTCGTGGAGGATTCCAAGTCCGTCTGCAGTTTTCATCCTTTCTCCCAACGACTGTAGATCAGCGTGCATTAGGCTCACCTCAGAAGTAACTGGATCTATTTTAAGTTCCAAGGCTGTGCCGACCCCTTGTATGGCTTCCATGATGTCTTGGAGGGTAGAGGCACCACCATCTGCCTGCTTCTTTGCACCTGGGTCCACATTTTGGTCCTCCAGGCACTCCGTCTTGGATAGCGTGAATTTGTTGAGCTTAGTTCGATACAACTGCCACGATCCCTTGGCAGCCGCCATATCGCAGTCTTCGGTACTGACTCCACGCAAGGTCACCCCTGACCTCCTTCGACCAGGCCGCAACTGAGATGTAGGTTGCAACTTTTCCGCACCTATGAAGATTGCGCCCCCTTCCTCCTCACGTGTTGTTCAAAAGCAATATGGGCCCATGTAATTCTCAAGGTTATGGCACCAATATAGTGGGCTCTCTCCGCGGACTAGTTCCGAGAGGGGCGTCGGCACGGTCAAAGAAGGTGTTGAAAAAATTTCAGGCCCAAAAAGGTCCGCTGCGAGGGAGACAACACGAAGAAAGGCTCTTCCCTATCTCAACATCTAGTGCTGGACAAGGGGTCTGCAGTCAGGCACAGGCAGGCACTGCCGGTCACAGCAGCACACCACAGGTCAGTTTGTTCAGCACCGCCATTCACTAACAATGCAGCCCACAAACGCGCATCACAGTGCACTGATCTCGGGGGAAGATGATAAAGGAGGACTCATACCTAATTCTTCAGAGGCAGTGCCAGCACCCACTCCACCACCTCATGAGGGCATCGCAGGAGAATAGAAAGGGGGGGAGAGGTGTGTCAGGCAGCGCAACGCGAAGGCTGCGCTCCAAAAGTAATGGTGCTACGTCAGCTGCCGCTCAACACCCGTCGCTGCCTCCCTGTTCTTCACGCCAAAGTCTTTTCCGTCCCCGATGTTATTGGGGGCCCTCCATAGCACTGCCAGTCACTGCTATGAGGCATCTGCATGGAGAATGCCTCGGGCGCCCTCCAGTCATGCTTGGCTGATTTCTCACCCGGTCGTTCTGCAACGCAGATTCAATCGAGGCCCCGGCTTCATGGGCCTCTCACCATCGGCTCCGCCTATGTGCCAATTACAAACATTGAGCAGTCACCGGATTGGCGCTTCCCGCTCTGGGTATCTCAGGGTCTCGGAGAGCGCAAGTACAACAATCCTGGGGTTGTTCAGGATGGTATGGTGGATATTCTCAGGGCTTTTAGGCCGGCTGGATGCAGAGCTCTACTCGAGCGCCATCATCTCAGTTGCCGGTCGGCCACGCCCCTCTCTGGAAGTTTGACCTCCGGAGCTTTTCAGCAGGACAAACCTGGACGGCAGGCCATCGCGCATTTGAGGGTCGGCAGCTTGGCTGGCATGGTCGAGTCAGTCCACTTATGGAGCTTTTTTCCAAAGTTTCTCCACAGTTCTTCAAAGTTCTAGAACTTCTTCCTGAAGTTCCTTTGAGGGTCCCAAAGAGTCCAAAACGTACTCCTAGGGTCTGGAAGCTCTAATATGGTTCTTGAAACTTTGGGACTTCAATTCCCACAACCACTTTGACAAAACCCTAACAAATACACTGGTAGTACTCCAGGCTGGGGATTCTTGGTGGTGATTGTCCAGGTGAACTCAGTTAACCTGCAGCTGGCAGGGAGTCCACTCTTTAGTCCTTTTGAAGCAGGTTTGGTCCACAGGGCTGTAGTTCCAGATTGAGAAGCAGGTGCAGTCAATCAGAGTGCAGGGCCTAGTTGGTGCAAATCAAACTTCTCAGCATGGATCCCTCTTCTTCCTTTAGTTTCAAGCAGAGGATCCGAGAGCCACTGTCCCTCTCAGATACTTCTTCAGAGTTCTTTGGGGTCACACAGTAGGGCACTCCTGTCCTATGAGGTGCAGGGCTACACCCCAGAGCGTGGCACAATGGTCTCCCAGAAAACACTATTTCTCCAAAATTCAATATGGCTGAAGTCTCAGCAGAGAGACAAGAGCTGGTTAAACAAACCTCTAGGATGGCTCATCTCCATATTCCCTCTTCCCCTTGCACCCACAATTCTTTCCTTAAGCCTGCCATCTGGCTGGGTTAAAAGGGTAGGGGTGTAAATGAAATTGAGTTCTTCTGCCAGTCCCCACCTTCCTTTGTAGATAATTGTTTACGACCCCTTCCCCTTGCTCTGGCATTCCTATGCAGCAGAACCCTCTCCTCCCAGAACGACTCTTTCACCCCAGGGGTTACTTATCACCTCAAGAAAGCAGCCTGACTAATCCACTTAACTCTGACCAATTAGGGCAGATCACTGGAAGGATGAATTTTGGCTTACAGACAAGAAAGTCTCATAACTTCCTGTCTGTACATTTTAGGATAAGTTCAACAATAGCATATTGTTGGATTTATCAATACCATTCTAATAAGTCCTTGAATTATATTTTTTGGGGTTTCCTGGTGGGAGTTGTTAATTAATAACTTCTTGCCATGTTAACGTATGTGGCTAGGGATCTGAAATGTGGAAAATGAACTGGGCCATTTCTCCAGCACCAGGGCTTATAAAACTTTTGTTAAAAGGACCCTGTCTATATCTACAGGACCCGCCACCCCGGAAAACTTAGGGGAGATTTTAGGGGTTCTGAATATGTAAAAATATTGCAGAATTTCACTCCACAGTGCTCCTAGCACAAAAGTTGTTTTTGGGAAGCCCTTTACTACAATGTCAGAAGTGAAATGGGCAATTCCATTAAACCCAAGGCATATAAAACCGATTTTATGAGGGTTATCCCCCACCTGATCCCCCACCACTGTGACACATAGGGGAGACCCTGGCGGTACCAAATATGCCAAAAAATTGTAGTTGATTAATTTGTAAGTGCCCCAAACACCAAAGTCGAGTTTGGGCACAATGTATATGTTAAAAGCAATGCTGCAACAGAGGGCTGCTTTAAACTGACCTCAGCACTCAGCAGTGTGCACATGCAAGTGCAGAAAGGGCTGCTGGACTCTAAACTGCCATGCCCTATTACATAATAGGGACTTAAAGGTAGTGTTGATCCCCTGCCATATTATGTACTACAGCCTTATAGGGGAGGTCATGCCAATCATAGAGGTACCCTAACCATAGTGTACCATGGTGTATGTAAGTGTTGTCACTACTCTAAGTGTGTTTTCAGCATAGCACTGGCCCTGGGCCTGGCTAGGCAGAGCCCAGTGACAGTCAGAGTCAGTTACCACCAATACCAGTCAGCAAAAAATGGGGTTGCCCAGGGCACAGGATGACTTTGCAACAACTACTTTCTTTCTGGATGTGCACCCATGCCAAAAATAAATGTTGTCACTCAAAGTGAAGGAAACCAGTTGCTGAAGTGTCCTAAAACATTGCCCCATGCTATTGGCTGTGGTGGATGGAAGCAACATTTAATTGGCACTTGAACAGAACAATGGCTGAAGAGGGTAGATCGAAAGCCCCACTGTGTGTATATACATGGATGGATTTTTATTCTGATTCAATTTGTAAAACATGAGGCATGTTAAATGTGCATTTACACAGGAGGTTCCATTTCCCTTATGCAGTCTTCTCCACTATTGTAAACTGTATGCAGGAGGAAGAAGTAAGATGACATTCCCAGAAATATACCTAGATAACTGCACCTATCACAGCTTTCTAGGCATACTTCTAGGAATGTAAGCGAAAAGGAAAAACTTATGAAAGTACACTCAGGCAGAGACTCAAATACAAATATTTTCCAGTAGTTCTACAATTTATTTCCAAGATACTGATACAGAAAATGTTTTGCACACCAAACTACATCTTAGGTGTACAAAACATGCCGTCTCAGGCGCAAATGACAGATCCTGAGTCATAAAATTAGAATTGGAGGAGATGTTTACCTGCAGATGGACCATAAGTCGAGCATACAAACCATTATGTCAATCCATCTCCTTACAAAGACATTTTTTGCCATCACCAACATATACAAGAACACTTACCTGCCCATATGTCTTCGTCCAATGGCCTCTGGTGCCATTGGACATCTCAACCCACAAGACAATTGGAGAATCACTCAAACATCACACAGTTCATGCCCAGATTAATTCTGCTTTAAAGCAAGATAGGTAGGAATCCTCTGGGAAAAACATTGAACTCAACTAATTACTATTCCATGTATTGCAGAAAAACAGGAGCTGCTTGGGATGCATACTGGTAGTTGGGATCCTCCTGAGACAGTCACCTTAAATTTAGTAAAGATTGAGACAAGGATATTGATGAAGCTGTAATGGCATAGTACTCTCTGCTGATCTGCCCTTGCTGTTCATACCGTGCTGTTTTTATCATGCGTGTAGTAGTATAAACAAAATCATTTACCCAGAACCAGGGCACAAGTCGTTAAACTATTGCAGCAAGACAAAACCACATTACAAAGCCCTTATGAGTGTTTGCAAAATTGCTTTTCTCTTTAAAATGATAGGAACGCTCACTGTGTGAGACATCATGTTTTCTCGCATGAATGAACCTTCAGAATGGTACTGAGATGTGAGTTGATCTTTGCACCATAGTAATATATGGGCTAATGTGCATTTAATAGTATTCTTGTTCCAAATATTCTGTTGTATTAGGCCACATTTATTTTCACTTGCATGGCATAAATGTAAGTTTGTGTTGTAATATGTAATGTTATTCACTTACAATGTTTATAATAAGTGTGCTCTGCCAATTTTCTGTGCTGCTTTAAAGCACTTGTGGTGATCGGGAACGAAGAGGTAGTAGGGCAGTGTTTTCCTATTTCTGGAGTACATCTTTGTTACAGTAAGCAAGGAGATGTTAAAAGGCATGGGCAAAATTGGCAACTGCCTGCAGCCCCCACGTTATCTATAGTTGAACCTTGTCTATTCTATTTGGTGATATAGATTTCTCTCTCTCTTCACCAACATTTACCTCCGACTTTCTCTCCCTATCAAGTGTCATCTTAAATATTTGTTGGGGTCCCGGACAAGACCTTTTTCAACTGTTTTGTGTGACTCTGTTAAAGTTTAACATATGTTTTAGTATTATTTAACAGCATGAACTAGCAGGAAATGGGTAAAGAAAATGCAAATTTATTCCATGCAGGAGCCCCTAAAATGTGTCTTGCCCGGGGTTCCCAAAGTCCTTAATCCGATACAGTGTTGATAAAGCCATGGTCAAGAGCCATAGTTGGCCCACACTTATGCATATGCTTGGTAATTTGCAAGCGGTGAGAATTTTTTAAAGATCTTACCAGCTATCAGGTGTTTGAGGAAGTAACAGTGAGGTTTATGAGGAGACACTGCTTAAACAACTTTCCCCTAATATGATATGCAATCCATCTTGTGTTCATGTCCAGAAATCTCCCCAAAAGTTTCAATAAATACCGTTCTCCCTCGTCAAATACTTTTCCTCTCAAATCGAAAGCTCTGACTCCATTAATATCCAAACATGTATTCCAAGACTAATGGATCTTCTTTACTTCGTTATCTGCACATGTCCCCATTATCTGAAGTGCTGCAAGGACTGGCAGAAGCTGAGGCAAAAGGCACTCCTGTACAAGAAAGAGGCTGAAGGCTAATCACCACAGCTAACATAAGCGCTGGTACCAGCCTCAGATGGTACTGTCCTAATAAAGTAATAGAGAATGTCATATGAAGATTCTGATTAAAGTTGAGGCAGGTGTTTTGTTTAGGGAACTGGAGTGTTGGGTTATGGAGAAGGGAGATCTCAGTCTTAATGTGGGCTGTGTTTACACTTGCAAGTGGCCCAAACAATTTAACCCACAAAAATAAACTGGTTTCTGGGGAGGATTTCTTAGATCAGTCTGCTTAGGTTGGCGCAAGAAGTATGGCATTATGCTTATGGTATGACAGCACTATTAGCCAAATAATAAAGTTTAGAAATTAAGAAATTGTATTGTCAGAACTAAGGCCCTTATTAGGATGTTAGGCCGAAAGCCATCTGATAGCTCGCAAGAGGCTTTCCGCCCGACTACATAGGTTTCTGCCCGAACGCCGTATTATGTCACTGGGGGTCAAAGGGAAAACCGTGGGGGTATTCCGCTCTGCTTCCAACCGGCTCACAAAGCCCGTCGGGGAGGCAGCCAGAATTGTAATCCCAAAATGATAGCAGAGACAGCCATCAAGATTACAATGTTGCTTTCCGCCTGCTCTTTCACGGCGGTCCACCTGCCATGAAAATGCAGGTGGAAAGTGATTTGGGGGCCCCTAGCAGGGGCCCATTCCCACCTGGACCTCACCTATTGGGTCTGTGGGCACCTATGGTGCTCCTCTAAACATCCCTGCACCATGTTGGAAAACATCCTTTTTAGGTCTCACCTAGCGTTGCAGCGCGAATGCGCTCCGTGCTCTGCGAGACATATTGTGGTGCAGGAGATTTCAAAAGGGGACTTGAAGCCCCGCCCATCATTTTCATTCGCTGGCATCATCGTTTATGCTAAACGGTGGCCTCCGATTGAAAATGAAGCTTCTTTGTTACCGCCCTGTCTCCTTTTGGGACGGCCCATCCAGACTGGATCGTTTGCTTAACGGCTGTCATGAAGGTATTTCTTCTCTAAAGGAGGCATGTAGTGACGGATCATGTTTCCGAAGTCTGTTTTTTTTTCTAAATGTGGTTATGTCTGCCAGGGACGACATTACAAAACAGCACCGTGCACATTCTACACCGAAATAAACGTTCACGCTACTGTATTTTTCCTCACCCTAAATCTAATGTTTAGTTTAAACAGATTTCTGTGCTGATATACATACACCATCTTCCCCCTCTGCCTCCAGAGCACACCTGTGCACCATCTCCCGCCTCTGTCAGCCGCCGAGGCTCCCTTCAACTCTTCAGTCATTGCTCAACACCAGAGTCCAGCCTTCCTTTGTTGTTTATTGAGGTCTCAAGACGCCCCGTCATGCCAAAGGGGCTCCTTTCGCTTGGCCTTGCTGTAGTGATGTGCTAACAGTAAAAAGGTGTGAGATCACCATTACTGCAGATATAGGTGTGAGATCACTATTACTTCAGCTATAGGTGTGAGATCACTATCACTGCAGATTTAGGTGTGAGATCAATATCACTGCAGATATAGGTGTGAGATCACCGTCACTGCAGATATTGGTGTGAGATCACTATCACTGCAGATATTGGTGTGAGATCACTATCACTGCAGATATAGGTGTGAGATCAACATCACTGCAGATATCGGTGTGAGATCACCATTACTTCAGCTATAGGTGTGAGATCAGTATCACTGCAGATATAGGTTTGAGATCACCATCACTGCAGATATCGGTGTGAGATCACTATCACTGCAGATATAGGTTTGAGATCACCATCACTGCAGATATCGGTGTGAGATCACCATTACTTCAGCTATAGGTGTGAGATCAGTATCACTGCAGATATAGGTTTGAGATCACCATCACTGCAGATATTGGTGTGAGATCACTATCACTGCAGATATAGGTTTGAGATCACCATCACTGCAGATATCGGTGTGAGATCACCATTACTTCAGCTATAGGTGTGAGATCAGTATCACTGCAGATATAGGTTTGAGATCACCATCACTGCAGATATTGGTGTGAGATCACTATCACTGCAGATATAGGTTTGAGATCACCATCACTGCAGATATCGGTGTGAGATCACCATTACTTCAGCTATAGGTGTGAGATCAGTATCACTGCAGATATAGGTTTGAGATCACCATCACTGCAGATATCGGTGTGAGATCACTATCACTGCAGATATAGGTTTGAGATCACCATCACTGCAGATATCGACGTGAGATCACCATTACTTCAGCTATAGGTGTGAGATCACTATCACTGCAGATATAGGTGTGAGATCACCATCACTGCAGATATCGGTGTGAGATCACTATCAGTGCAGATATAGTTTGATTATATATAAAATCTAGACTTAATTACCTGTCAATATTTTTTCTCAATATTTTGTCCTCAATATCCTGTCCCACAAATATATTGTGGGTTCGATATTCAGGGTGCACACCGGCAAATATGGGTTTCATACCTGTGACCTACAGGACCACAAAAATGTGCAACAGGTGTTTGATTTGCTGAGTAAGTCCCTACCAAGTAGGTGCTGTTAGGTATGGAATTCATAATTGTTCCTTCAAAGGTATAATATGGGGATGATTAGGATTGCGAATTGTTTATTTTCTTGTTCCTTAATCCTTGCGTGCACCTAATATTAAGTAACTCACTTCAATATTTATATGAAATGTATACGTAATGTATGTTTTCTAGATTCTTAATAAAAGTAAACCCATCTCTAGAAGTGCTGCCATGCAGGCATTGTTAATACTACAATATCATGGTGTGAAAACACTGAGTGCATATGAAGATTACTGCAGTAGATTCCTTCGGATCTGCCATTATAAAGTAGATGTCCCTGCAGCCTTCGTTGTCCCTGGAACCATCACTGTGGGGCATGTAAGACTGATGTTTGTGTAGTGTAGGCTTGGATTTGCTGCAGCTCTCATAGACTACATGAGAGCTGTTGCACATTCTGAGAGTGAGGACAATCCTCAGTGGTGATGTCCCTGATGAGATGTGGGATGCAGAGCTGACGCGCTCCTTTTTTCTGTCCCGTCCATCCCCGCTCTTTCCTGCTGTGCCCACAAAGTGCACGTCGATGCTCCTTATCATGACAGTCGGGATAGTGGCATTCCAACAGGCGCCTTCACTGGAGTAGCTCTTTCTGGGACAAGTCCTTGAAACCCGTGGCTGCAATGACAGCTTGTGTGATTAGTCTGGCATATCTACTGCGCAGATTGGAAAGGCAGTAAAAACACGACTGGGGCTGCATGTTAAAGCAGGTGTCAATGTGACCCGAGGGAGGCGTGCAGGGGCTTACAGATCTGTGACTGGCCAAACATTTCCATCATTTATCTGCGTGTTTTCCTCCTTCTCTCCATCGGTTCTCTTTTCCTCGCTTCTCTTTCGGTGTCTCCACTCTTCAATCCTTTTGTTTTGCTATTTCTGCGGATCCTTCATTTGTACTGCAATAAACCATGAGGTTATATTGTGTCCTCAGGCAAACTGAGGGAATGTCTACTGTCACACAGACAGTGGATAATTCTTTGGATCCTTATAGTTTACAGCATTATTTCTAGTTATTTTTCTGCTGGCACTCAATGTACGCTCTTTTCTGGGCCATTTAAATGAGCGACCAGGCGGGCAACGCCCATAGGGCTGAAAGGCTCCCCCACCTCGTGTGTCTTAGCCCGGGCTGCTGCAGGTCGAGCTGCTGTGGGCTCCGCTGGGCAGTGTCTGGAGTCTTATCTCCGGCACACCCGAGTTTTTCACAGGTCTTTAAAGACCATTTGCATATTTACACACCTTTGTAAACCGGTTACGGAGAATTCGATTTTTTTCTGGTTCCAGTACCCCCTTGACCCCCACTCTGCCTATTCCTTAGATTTGCATTTTATATTTACTGCCGTAGTTTGAGAATGCATTTCATGAAAAGGAATATAAAGTAGGGTTACCAAAAGAAAAATGCCAGCCATGTGTAATTTAAAGAGCTTGCAAAGACCTCGTCTTGACACTAAATAGGGTTAAAAATAACAAAGTTTGTATTCATTTGTAATGTGCCTTTTTTGTCTTTTCTCCCTTTAATAATCAGTCATGGATCATTCAGGCAGCCTTAGAGCACAATTAAAAGTGCTTTCTGTTTCTATTTGCTGTTTGAAGTATGCACAGATACGTGCTGAAAATACAGCTTTAGGTGACTGCTTGTATTTGTACAGTCTGGGACATCAAAATAATGAGCTGGCAACACCAATCATAAGACTGAAAGTTTGTTGCGGGATCAGCACATTATTTATTTCCTCCACCTCGATTCCTAATTAATGCCGTAGTAGCAATAGTTTAATTTACATTTGAAACCCTACACCGCCATCAATAACATGCTGAGTTACTTCAAGTAATCTGCATTCAGATAACTCACTCCTCATTCTCGCCCTTCACTTTCACGCTCACCCTGCACTCACTGTGATCACAATGCACTCACACTAATCACCATACACTCACATCATTCACCCGCTCACCCTACAATCACAGTAATCACTCTGCACTCACAATGCACTTGCGCTGTTTACCATGTACCTCACCCTACAGTCACACGAGCACACTACTCACCCTGCACTGATGTGACACTTCACTCACCTGCCCCCCTCACTGCTAAATCTGCAATCTCACGCAAACAAGCCCAATACTAACCATGCACTCAATCGTCCCATTCTGTACTTACATCCGCACCCAAATTAAAATGGTCACCTCACTCACCCTGCAGTCACTCCTCTTACCCTATTCTCACACTGTTGCATCACTCACCGTTCACTCACATGGTCACTCCTGTCACCCACACAGCGCAGAGGGTTAATGTGCCCACTACAAAAAACGTGTACCATGCAGATCGCAGAACTGAGTGTGAGTAAACTATGAGTAGCGCTATAAAAAATGAAATGTTTGTCAGAAATGTGCTTGTAGGGGGCTAGCTTAGTATATGGTGCTCACTTATGTAAGTGTAGCACCCTGCACTAATCCAGACAACCCTTCTGGGGATAAAAATGGTCTTAGACAACCAAAGAAAGCTCTCTAAATGGTAGCTGTGGAGGGCAGCCTTCGGGCTTAGTCCAGAAGAAGTGTAAAGCAGCTTGTTTTACCAGTCCGTAATCTTATGATGTTAGTTAAGTGAAAAAGAACCACACAGTGTACTTACAAAAATAGGTATTTATTATAATACTTCACTGACACATTGCAATATCTTCTGCCTGGAAATATAACCACAATACACACAAGACTTCAGTAATACAACAGGTAAGTAGCCCAAATACACAATGGTCCCCGGGGGTACGACCAAATCTTATACTAAAATAGTGGAATGCGAACCACGACCTAAGTTGAGACCCAGGACGTAGAAGAGTATCTAGGAACCCCACGGTGGTCATGTGCAGATTAGGAACACGACCACGTGCTCAATACAAGTCAATGGGTAACTTGCGGTTGCAGTTTGAAAGAAGAAGGACCCTTCCCAGTGGACCCTGAAGAAACCCTGTGGAAGATGGAAGGTTGGAGAGTCACCCCTCCTGTTGATACCCCAGGAACCAGGATACTTACATCAGGGAAGCCAGGTGCATAGGTGTGAACTGATAACGTAAACCATCGTAGACCACAATGGAGGACCTCAGTAAAGATGCTGCTGGCGAAGAAGGTGAAAGAGTCCGGTGGAACCCAAAGGTGGATTCAAGGTGAGAAGAACCTGCAAACATAAGGGACAGAGTCAATGCCACTCAGGAGTGACCAGGAGGCACGGAAGACGAATGCCCACCAATGTCAATAGATGCAGGAGAGTTGACGGTGCCCTTGAAATTGCAGCTGTGGGGACCAGGCAATGCTGAGGACAACCAGGATCCGGTTACAAGCTGTCCCACTTTGGGTGTCGAGAGCCAGGAGTTCAGTGTCCACCGGGGGCACCAACAATCCTTGGCAACAGGCGCAGTATTCGGAAAAAGGTGCAATGTTGGAACCAGCAAGGTCCAAGTGTCTCACCACGATCAGGTAAGTCAGAACAGAACCCGAGAAAGCATGGGAGCCCACTGGAGCCAAAGAAGACCCTCAAGAAGACCCACAGGCCGGAGGCACATTAGCCACAAGTGGACCTCGAACAGCTCGTCAGGGATGAAGGCCCACGGTGCAGAGGATGTGGTGAGGAGGAAGATCTTGGCTGCAGGGGATGCTTGAGACTGGAGCTTCTTGGAGCCCGCAGATCTCTGGAGGAGAGAGTCAACAAGCCTTGGCAACGGCAAGTTGACAAGGTGCACAGGGGTACTGCTCCAGCGGTTCCGACGTGGGATACTAGCTTCAAACTTTCTGTGAAGACAGGTCAGTCCTTAAGGGAGTTCGGAGTCCGTGGGAGCCCAGGAGAAGCAGACCAGTCAGCTGTGTTGCAGTGCCTGCGGATGCAGGGGAGTGACTCCTTCACTCCAAGGGAGATTCCTTTGGGTGTCATGGATGTCCTCAGGCCCTGTGAAGAACCTGTATAGAACACGGGCACAGACATTGAAGAAGACTTGCAGAACGAGACCAGGAGCAGCAGGAGTCTGCCCAGTTGCAGTCTCGGCTCCCAACGCGAAGTCCAGCTAAGTCCAGAGTGCCCAGAGAGTCGAAGATGAAGTGGATTTGGATCTGAATCTTGTCCCACGACGAATCTAGGGGCCCACCCACAGGTAAGCACTTAAGTACCCTAACGAGAGGGTTTGGACGATTCAGGGATCCACTCCCAGGGGAGGGGCTGGACAGTGGGAAGGATACTCCCATGTCCTTTGTCCAGTTTCACGCCAGAGCGGGAGCCAACAGCTCCCTGAGTTGATTTGAACTGGAGTATGCAAGGAGGGCACCAAATGTGCCCTTGAAGCAGTCTCAGTGGCGCTGGCAAGCGCCCCCACCCTGTACCAATACACTAAATCCTGTCTGGGAGGTTGTTACTCCTCCTTGTGACAAGAAACCTATTTTCCTACCTTCCCCTGCCCGAGCCTGGCAGCAGGGAGGCAGAATCGTGCCTCTGGTCGGCAGCAGCCATAGCTTGCTGTCCGGGTCTAGAAGACTGGTGCCGGGAGCACTGAGGGCCTCCCAGAGGAGCCCCACAGTGCATGGAATCCTACCCCCAACACCATGATTCCAACATGTTTGATACCAAACACAACAGGGCTCATTACAGTAAGTTTAGAGATGGCCATCGCGTAATGACGCATGGCCACTCTATGTATCGTAATGGCTGATGCACTCACAACCCAGTAGAATAGACTCCGCAGGTTGTAGGGGTGCCCTGCTCATGTAGGGGTACCCTCACACTTAGAACCGAGCACCCTGCCTTCAGGATTGAAAGGCTTGCCTTAGGGGTGACTTATAGTTTTTGGGTGCAGTGACCTCAGATATAGGTAAAACTATATCTGTCGTAAGTGGTGCAATCACCAACTTACACAGGCTGCAATGTCAGGCCTGTAGTTACAATTTGTGTGGTCCATGCTTGGGGGACCCATTGTGTATCTATGCCCTGGGTACCATAGTACCATATACTAGGGACTTACAAGTAGCCAATCTAGGGGGTACCTAAATACTCACCATGTCCAATTTAGGGAGGAAGCACAGAGACCGGGGTCCTGTTTAGCAGGTTCCCTGTCAGATTAGTCAGAAAAACATAATGACACCAGCAAAAGGTTGGGGTGACCATGAAAGCAGATCCTACTCTCCTACTGTGCTATAGAAAGACGAGGTGCATTGTTTTGGATGGCAGCGAGGGAATTCATGGAGAAGGAGGAAATGGGGGAGGGAGCGCCAAAAAAGACTTTTGCACCATGTGCGACTAGTGCTAGGGCCAGCCATGGCTGGGAGTGTTAGCCCCTCCCCCCGAAGTTTGGGTCTAGTTGCGCCCCTGTAAACAATGATATAGTGTGTCTGTTACTTTCAAATTTACATTTAAATTTGGAGAAGACCACAATCTAGACTGTGATGCAGAAAGGCAGATATCCCTTGCCGAGATCTGAGCACAGGGATTTGCTTCTTAATAATGGTAGCGAAGAAATTCCTACAGATGATGCTACATCACATATAAGTTATAATATCACCGAGTTGAAATGTAATGTGATCATTGCCAGTTTGGTGTCTGAAGTGTTGAGTCACTTTGGTGGTTGCTGTGACCTGTGTGAAAGATCAGAATGAAGATTAGTTCCTATCTGGTATTTCTTCATTAACCACAGCAAGGTTTTGGCGACGAGGATGGAATGGGATCTGACTAAAAAATCTGGAAGAACATTGGTTCCTGTCTGAAGCATCTTGATTGACCACATCATGTTTCATCCTAGTTTCTGTTTCTTACAACATTCAATATTCATTTACTTGTTCATGTGATATTGAATGTGAAGAATTGCATAAAAGTTAGAAATTGTACTACTACTCTGTTGTGCTCTAATAAGAGTGAAACACGTCAGAAGGTGTGTCTACCAAAGTAAAAAAGACTGTTATTTAAGAAATACGCGACTATAAATTATACATTTTAAGCAATTAAAGCAAAATAATTATACTGACCGGAGTACAACTGGAGACTCACAAAAAAAGAGGGCGTGATGGAGGCTCCCATTTTAAAATATATGCTTATCAATGAAGAGTATGTTTGCCTTCTTTTTTATGTTTGATTTTTGGGGAACCTAGAACCTGTACCACAAAACACTTCAGAGATGCCACTACAAGATGGCCTTTACATTTTTCAACCCACAAATTAGGATGTGTTGTTACAGATTACATTTCCTCTGGAGCATGCCCAGTAACTTGTGCTGAGCCTTGATCTCCGGTTCTATGATTTTTCCTAATGATGGTGGAAAGGATAGTCACCCAATTAACTGCCACAGTTAGTCATATTAATCAGCATCAACTATAGATTTATAAAAAAAAGAGTGACACATATATTGTAAGAAACTGGGTTATTGGTTGACGGGGGTGTAAGCCCCATTCAGGCCACAACCACAATCCTTATCAGTGAGAGCCACAAAAGGTACTAAATTAACCTGTGCTTACCCCTCTGGCAGCTTGGCACAAAGCAGTCAGGCTTATCATAGAGATAATGTGGTCAGTATTTATGCCACACACAAACAAAAACACTATCTGAAAAAGACACACTGACATACACGAAAGAGTACATACAAAGACTTATCTCCACCCCTTCTTTAATCTGTTCTCATTTACTTTAAGCTCTTCGGCCAATAAGTAAAACAAATCTGAGAGGTGGTTACGTCTAAAAGAGAAACACATCAGAACTAAGTTACATGGCCATTTTCTCCTGGAAAATTTAAAAGCTGGCACAATCCCATGGGGATCACAAATACATAACATATCAGTCATTTTTATTGAAGCCCCTGAATACCAGAAAGGATACAGTTTCATCTGCACCAAAAGCAGTCGAGATTATATGGTTTTCAATATCTGAAGAGCAAAAAAGATGCCGAGGGGGGCAACCAAACATGCATTTACAGGAAAAGAGCTCATGCCATATTGGTGGGAGCACTTTAAAAATAAAAAGATCCACATGAAGATGTTTGGGACCTCTATTAATGGCAGAGGGTCTTATACCAGGCCAGCAGTGGCAGAGATCTCTGCTATCATGGCAGGATTGTGGGCCGCCTGTCGTGATCTAAATGACCATGAATGAATTAATGAATTTCAGATTTATAGAATGCACTGCCTCCGAAAAATAAGTGTCCTACTGCTAAGCAAATGGATGCAGAGGTGGGGGTGTGAGGGAAGGGCAAGATTACTTAACAAACAAATGAGCCTAAAGTAGCTTTCTGAAGGCGGTCTGTGTAATAGTGGCCCGCAGCGATGGTAGGAAATTGTTCCAAGCTTGGGCTGTAACAAACTGGAAGGAACAAGCACCTTTCCTGGATTTGGGTATGACCAAGAGGTTGGTTGGGGTGGAACTTAGCCTTCTTGAGGGGGCATATTTGGAAAGGAGTTTTTTGGAAATAGACTGGGCCAAATTGATTAAAGGCGCAATGGAATCTGCAAAAAGCCTTAAAGATGCATTGTTTATGCATGGGTAGCCAATGGAATGAACCATTATTAGGGGAGATGTGGCAGTGTTTCTGAATATTTGAAATGAGATAGGTGCTGCATTCTGCATAATCTGGAGGTGATTAAGTAGGTATATTAGGTAAGGTGATAAGCAATGCATTTCAGTCAAGCCAAAGGGAGAAAAGGAAGAACCTTTTTTTCAATACTTTTCAAGATAGAAGAAACAAAAGGAGAAAAGTTTTGAAATATGAAGCTCAAAAGTTACTTTGGAGTCAAAGATGACGCCTACATTCCTTATATAAGAGACTGGGAGTAGAGGGGAGCCAAATTCTGCTGTCCACCAGTCAGTATTCCACAGAGAAGATAGACTAAAAACCTAGATTTCGGTCTTGGATGAATTAAGACATAGGGGACTGAGGTTCATCCGATTGGCAATCGCAGTCATGCAAACCTAATACAGAGATATCAAAGAAAGAATGCCACCATTCAGTGTTAGCATGAGCTGCATGTTGTCAACGTAAGAGAAATATGTAAGTCTGGTGGAATGAGATGGGTTTAATGTGAGGTCCTCTGCCTATCAATAAAAAGGTGTAGTAGCAGTTACTCTAAATATTCTTGAAGTGAACGGAGTCTCTATGGAGTACAGCTACTTCATTCTAAATTTCTCATGGTTGAGGAGGAAAATGGAGTAGACACATGCAACTTGGATGCGAAATTACAGAATAGACTATTAACCCCATTAACCTATTATTTTATCTTCTATATCCAAACGCACCAAGAGAAAACAGTATCTAGTGAAGTGACACAATTTGTATGTGGTCTAGCGTTAATCTTTCTCAAAGGGGAAGCACTTTGTCAATCATCCCAAAACTATATCCATGATAGAGTAGAGGTCCAATGTGTAATGCTGGTGAGACTGAAATGACATTCAGAGTAAACTCAGCACCAATAAAGTGCAAAATAGCACCTAAAAAGCACAAAGCATCACACACAGCTGTCTGGCAGCTCTGGACCAGATCAAAATCAAAAGGTTGCCGACCTCGATGGAGAGCAGGTCGGATAAAGTCCAAGGTTAGTCCCGCTGAACCTTACCTTCTCAAGTTTTATGGCAAGAGTACAGTTAGTGTTGGAGAGGATTGCGAGGAGCATGAAGAGCATCACAGGAGGCTATCGGCATCGTGCAAATGAAAGGGTAGGCTGGCTGTTGAAGACAGGCGGGATATTGCTTGGAATTAACGGTGCCCAGCGGGCGGTCGATACTGTTGTGCAAAGAGATGGGCTGGCAGGCAGCTTGCGCTGGTTTTCGGTGCGAGCAACGCAGTCTTGGTGCGAACGGGTCTGTTCACCAATGCGGAGAGCCCAAAAGCTTGATTTAGGAGCCAGTGAGCCTCATCAATGGTCCATGACCCGAGAGGTACTACTTGGGGTCAATAATTTTCTGCAGTTGGGCCCTGGGGCTGGTTGGGAGCCTTTTATGTACCTGAGGCTCAGATAAGCAGACCAGCAGACTAACCCTTGGAGTCAATCTGGGGCCCTAGGTTCAAGATGAGGTTGCCGGTCCAGTTTTCCTTCCCCAGACAAGAGGGCAGTAGGCAGCAGGTCAGCACAGCAGGGCAGTAGTTCCTTTAGAGCAGCAGTCCAGCAGAGTGGCAGTCCTTGTAGCAGCACGGCAGTCCTTCTTCCTGGCAGAGTGGCAGTCCTTGTAGCAGCACGGCAGTCCTTCTTCCTGGCAGAGTATCTACATGTCCAGAATTGTACTGAAGTGGTGGTGTCTGAGGTCCAGTATTTGTTGTGCGTTTGAAGTGGGGAGAAATTTCTAGAGGCAGGCCTTTGAAGTGCACAGATGTTCTGTGTTAGAAATGTATGGGTATATGTACAAGCCCCTATCACCACCACAACGTCACCTATATTGGCGTTGTGTTGGCAATAGGGGCTTTGCCTTATGTACAAGGCAGTGTTAGGCCACTTAACGTGGCTTAATGCTGTCTTGTACATAAGGCCCCCTTTCACGCTATGGTTAGCATGACAGGGATGGGCATTGGGTGTTGTGCTGGGCGTTCACCGCAACACCCATTCATTTTGATGCTGCCCCCTATGTAAAAGGGTTTCATAGGTAGGAGGCAGCGCCAAAATTAGGACCAAGTAACAACTGGTCTTAAGTTGGCGTAACGACGAGAAATGCATTATTTTGCCTCATTTTGGTTTGTTTATATATAGGGAGGTGTCCCTCCCTGTACATAAAAAAACTTTTAAAAAAATGCAATTTTTTCACTTTTGTGTGTGCTGCATGAAGCAGCACACATGAAAGTGACAGAATGGCATTTCTAGGATTGTTTATGTGCAGGAAGGGACACCTTCCTTCACATAAGCAATCCTCCCCTGCACACAGACACCCTTGCACATTGGTGCAAGGGTGCCTGCATTGGCGCTAAGTTGCTAAACTTAGCGCCATCGCAGGGGGAAATGCAAGGCTGCACCACATTCTTGTAAATATGGTGCAGCCTTGTGTTTCAGAAGTGGAGGCGAGAGGCGTTAAGCCATGAAGGCTAACGCCTCTCTCCTCCACTTCCTTGTACATATCCCCCAGAGTTTATAGCTGGCAGAGGTATGTACCCTGTCAAAGTAGGGACCACCATGTGAGAAGTTGGCCTGATATGTAGTGCTCACTATTCTAGTGATCACTGTGTATCATTCCAAACAACCCTTATTGATGATTGGTTGTAAGTCAACCTTATAGACCAGCTATCCTAGTAGCGTGGATACGAGCAGTCTTAGGCTAAACTCTAGAGGGCGTGTTAAGCCAGCTGTTTACCATCAGATATACCCCTTGAACACCAAGTGAAAGGACACCACACAAGTTGTTATGAAAATAAAGGATATTTATTTATAACAAGACTACCCTGGCTCTTTATGAGTCAGGGAGCTAAGCACAATACAAAACTCTTAGGAAAATACTTCGGGTTGCACAATTTACACAAATGCCCGAGGGCACGACACCATTACACTGCAAGTGGAAGGGGAGAAGTTAGAAAGTCTAAAGTTACTGATTCCGGAGTGATCCGATCAGTGGGACTAAACGAAAAAGGAACTGGACACTTGTAAAGCGAACCTGCGATGGAGCACCGAAATGCTCGAGTTACCTAGCCCAGAGGCTGCGGCTGTGGAAGGTTCGACCAGATGTCGGAAGTCCTCGTTGTAGTCTCAGGAGCCTGAAAGAAGAGTTGCTGGCAGGCGACCAGTGTCGAGGTTCAGCGAGATCCAAACCTGGATCGGTGATGAAGGAAACCTGAAAGCAGAGGGGACTCAGTTCTCAACCGCTAGCCAGCGATCGTGTGGGCACCAGGAGGGTACCGGCTGAAGTCACCTCGACCAGGTGAGTGGATGACGTCGGACTCGGCTGTTCCTCGGACCAGGAGGCGCGGCGGCGACCAGGATGGAGGGCGAGCTGTCCCACGCAGGTGTCTGCTGTCGATGATGCTGGGCCCAGGAATGGGGCAGCGGATCTTGGCAGTGGCAAGCCCACGCGGTGGAGTCAAGATGGCGTCTGGAGTGGACCAGGAGGGTCCGTGGTACTCCTCTGTTGAAGGGGAGCAAGAGTCAGTCTGGAGCAACCAGACTAGTGATGAAACAAACGTGGTGCGTCGTGAAGAGGGCCACAAGCCGGTCGGCAAGTGGTCGAACAACGCGGTGAACAGCAAGGAGCGGAAGGGCCCCCACGCAGATCTCGGGGATGCTGGGGAGGCAGACTTCGGTGCTGGAGCTGCTCAGGGTTAGGGCTTCTCAAACCCTAGGTGCACTCACTCGAGGGTCCCTCGGTGGGCGTGCTAGATAAGCGTCGTGCAGGTTCTGAAGATGGCCGGTCCCGCAGGTCTCGTCACACCTACGACTCTCAGCTGGGCTGATGAGGGAGGTAAAAGGTCAGAGATGGCAGGGAACTCGGGTCTCGTCGAGCTGGGCAGTCTTGATCCGTGGGAGAGACTTACAGCAAACCGCAAGCGCTTAGGTGGTGCCTGCTGGTGCAGGGTGGCTACTCCTTAGCCACAAGGGAGAGTCTTCAGAAATAGTCAAGAGTTCCTTTCGTGGAAAGTAGTTCAAGATTCAGAATTATCCAATTTGGGAAGGGGACTCGCTCCTACCTTTATTCTAAGAAAAAGGGGCTGGCCCGTGACTAGGTTCTACCTATGGGTGGAGCCAGGAGGGGGGTGGTTACACCCCTATCCTTTGTCCGGCTTCGCCCCAGCTCAGGGGCTGGTGTGCCCCCGAAACTGGTTTGAGCCGGGCTATGCGCAGTGAGCACCGGGGTGCCACTGGCAATCACCTTCCTTTCAGCCCTGCCTACCTGGGATACACAAACCCTGTCTGGGATGGTGCTAACACCGCCCTCGACAGGAAACCCTTTGTCCAAGCTCCCCTCGCTGGAAGGTCTCCCAGCAGCAGGAGGCCAGACTTGTGTCTGGTGGCAGCATCCATTTTGTGATGCTGAGGCTTGAGTCAACTTTAACCGGGGTTCAAGGTTACTTCCATGTCGTGCCCCTCTAAAAGGGGGGAATGCTAACCCCGTCGCCAGAACTGGCAAGGGGTTCGTCTTCCGATTCGTATGACACCTTACTCGACATGTGTAGGTGATGCGATGCCAAAGTTAGCAAATAACCGCGAGGATTATAATGCATTTAAAAGTAGTTGGCCCACGTCACCATGGAACGGCTATTGGGACTTGGTTCCGCAAGCCGTCGACGGGCTCAGCTCGCGCCAGAGCACCGTCCCACATGATTCCCTGCACTCTGCCTTCAGGATTGATAAGGCCTGCCATAGGAGTGACCGATAGGAATCCATGTGTCCATTTTAGGGTTAGGTGTAGGAATACTACACCTACAGCAACGGGTGATTACACCACGTTGCCCCAGCTGTCATGCAGCCAGTTGTGTCAGATTTGGGCGGCCATTCCAGGGGTGGCATAATACATGCTGCAGCCCCTGGTAGGCCCTGGGTCCACCGATGCCCTGGATACCTGTGGTATGCTGAGACAGGGACTGACAAGGCGGCCCAGTTCCAATTGGTGGATGCACCTAATGTACATGTGTTTAATTTCGAGAGAGAACAGCTAGGCTGTGGGTCTGATTGGCAGGCCCACAGCCGGGGAAAGTCATAAACCAATGAAGCAAAAGCAAAAAATCTGGGTGATCATAGGATTGCAGACCCTACTCTCCTACATGACCCCCCCCCAAACTTTGGGACAATAAGCTAACCTTGACCAGGTGAGTCTTCTTGCTCTAAGTGGAAATACCTGGAGAGCCCATCTGCATTGCCATGATCAGTGCCAGGTCTATGCTCCACTGTGAAGTCCATCCCCTGTAGGGAAATGGACCACCTAAGTAGTTTGGGGTTTTCACCCTTCATTTGATTTAGCCACAAGAGGGGCTTATGGTCGGTCTGAATCTTGAAGTGAGTGCCAAACAAGTATGGCCTCAACTTCTTCAGGGCCCAAACCACAGCAAAGGCCTCCC
This sequence comes from Triturus cristatus, assembly GCF_964204655.1. Taxonomy (NCBI): domain Eukaryota; kingdom Metazoa; phylum Chordata; class Amphibia; order Caudata; family Salamandridae; genus Triturus; species Triturus cristatus. The sequence goes on along the minus strand of NC_140584.1, from coordinate 897,808,005 downwards.
TCTCAATAGCTGACCAATTCTTCTCTCTGGGGGTCAGCCTCCTGCTAATAAAAGCTAGGGGCTGGTCATGACCATCAAAATTCAGTTGAGATAGAACAGCTCCCACACCCAGCTCCGAAGCGTCTGTTTGGACAATGAATGGTCTGGAGTAGTCTGGACTCTTTAGGATAGGTGCTGTGCACATGGCCTGCTTTAGGTCATCGAATGCCTTCTGACAGCTTGCTGTCCACTGAACTTTTTTTGGCATCTTTTTACTTGTCAGGTCGTTTAGCGGGGTCACAATGGATCCATAATTTCTGACAAACTTCCGGTAATAACCAGTCAGGCCCAAGAAAGCTCGAACCTGAGTCTGGGTGGTTGGAGGAGCCCAGTCCTGGATGGCCTGTATTTTGCTCTCCAATGGTTGAACCTGGCCTCCACCTACAAGGTGGCCCAGGTATACAACCTGTGTCTGCCCTATCTGGCACTTAGTGCCCTTGATAGTGAGGCCTGCCTTTTGCAGGGCCTCTAACACTTTCCTCAGGTGGACCAGGTGATCCTCCCAGGTGGAGCTAAAGACAGCGATATCGTCCAGATACGCCGCGCAGAAGTCGTCCAACCCAGTGAGAACTCGATTCACCAGCCTTTGGAAGGTGGCAGGTGCATTTTTCAAACCAAAGGGCATTACCACGAACTGATAATGCCCACCCGGGGTAGAAAATGCTGTTTTGGGCTTGGCCTCCTCAGCTAACCTGATTTGCCAATACCCAGCTGTCAGGTCAAACGTACTTAAGTAGCTGGCCGAAGCCAACCGGTCGATAAGTTCGTCTGCTCTTGGTATTGGGTGGGCGTCAGTCTTAGTGACTGCATTGAGACCTCTGTAGTCCACGCAAAACCTCATCTCTTTCTTACCGCCCTGGGTGTGAGGTTTCGGCACGAGAACTACGGGACTAGCCCAGGGGCTGTCCGAGGGTTCAATAACTCCCAGCTCCAACATTTTCTGCACCTCCGTCTTGATGCAGTCTCTGACATGATCAGGTTGCCGATAGATTTTACTCTTTACGGGCAGACTGTCCCCAGTGTCGACCTCATGGGTACACCAATTGGTCTGACTGGGCGTCAGAGAGAACATATGTCGAAAGGATTGAAGAACCTGTTTACAATCCTTTTGTTGATGTCCAGAGAGGCTGCCACAAAAGACAACACCATCTACTGACCCATCGTCAGGGTTCTGAGAGAGCAGGTCCGGGAGAGGGTCACTCTCCTCCTCCTGTCCCTCGTCTGTGGCCATGAGCAAGCCCATGCCCTCCCTGTCGACATATGCCTTGAGCCTGTTTACATGGAGCACCCGGTGGGGGCTCCGGGGAGTTCCCAGGTCTACCAAGTAGGTGGCCTCTCCCTTTTGCTCAATGATCGTGTGGGGCCCAGACCATTTGTCTTTGAGTGCTGCTGGGGCCACTGGCTCCAACACCCACACCTTCTGTCCAGGCTGGTACACAGTCAGGACAGCCTTTTGGTCGTGCCAAGCTTTCTGTAATTCTTGGCTCGCCTCAAGGTTTTTAGACGCCTTTTCCATGTACTCCGCCATCCGCGAGCGGAGACCGAGTACATAGTCCACAATGTTCGATGCCGGCTTTCTGAGAGGTCTCTCCCATCCTTCCTTTACCAAACAAAGGGGTCCCCTTACAGGATGTCCGAACAGAAGCTCAAAAGGACTGTAGCCAACCCCCTTCTGCGGGACTTCTCTGTAGGCGAACAAGAGGCAGGGTATCAGGACATCCCATCTCCGCCGAAGCTTTTCAGGTAGTCCGGGAATCATCCCTTTTAGGGTCCTGTTGAATCTCTCAACAAGCCCATTGCATTGTGGGTGATAGGGTGTGGTGAACTTGTAGTTGACACCACACTCCTTCCACATTGCAGTCAGATATCCCGACATGAAGTTTGCACCTCTGTCTGAGACGACCTCCTTAGGGAAGCCCACTCTGGAGAACACTCCAAGTAGGGCCCGTGCCACCACAGGTGCTGTAGTGGTCCTAAGTGGAATAGCTTCAGGATACCTAGTGGCGTGGTCCACCACCACCAGTATAAACTTGTGCCCTGATGCTGTCTGGGGTTCCATTGGTCCGACAATGTCGATCCCCACCCGTTCAAAGGGTACCCCCACCACCGGTAGTGGTATGAGGGGGGCCTTTGTCGTGCCACCTGACTTACCGCTGGCTTGGCAAGTGACACAGGAGCGGCAAAACTCCTTCGGATCTTCGGACATGTGGGGCCAGTGAAAGTGTGGAACAATTCTGTCCCAAGTCTTATTCTGGCCTAAGTGACCTGCAAGGGGAATCTCGTGGGCCAAGGTAAGAAGGAAACCTCTCAGAGACAAGGGGATGACCAGCCTCCTGGTCGCACCAGGTTTGGGGTCTCTTGCCTCGGAGTACAGGAGTCCATCGTCCCAGTACACTTTGTGGGTACCTGTGGCGTTCCCTGCAGCCTCAGCAGCAGCCTGCTGTCTGAGGGGTTCAAGGGAGGGGCAGTCTAACTGTGCCTTCCCCAGGTCTTCCCTGGAGGGTCCCCCTGAGCCCAGAAACTCAACCTGACCAGGTTCAAGCTCTTTCGGCTCAGTTTCCCTCAGTTCTTCAAGGTCAGCCTCCTCGGAGACTTGATCCACGACCTGGGGCAAGGGGGAAGGCGAAGCCTTACCCTTACTGCTCCTCTTCTTGGAAGGTGTCTGGTCCGTTCTTCCAGGATCCAGCACCTGTTCAGTGGGGCACCTTTTGGCCTGTGACCTGGTCACAGCAAGGACATGTGCTGGCAAGCCTAACATTTCCATGTGAGTCCTCTGCTCCACTTCTGACCATTGTGACGTTTCCAAATCATTGCCCCACAGACATTCTACGGGGAGGTCTGAACTAACCACAACCTTTTTCGGGCCACTTACCCCTCCCCAGGAGAAATCAACAACTGCCATACTGTGATTGGTAGTGACGTTGCTGGCATTGGTCACTAGGTAACTGGTACCTAGCATGATCTGTCCAGGGTCCACAAAGTTAGGCGTCACCATGGTGACACTGGCACAAGTGTCCCTGTAGGCCTGAGCCACTTTTCCATTAATCAAAGGTGTCTGTCTGTATTTGCCCAAAGTATTGGGACTGGCATCAGGGGACATATCCATATCCCCTGTACAGACAAGGACGGCCTGAGTGAGTGTGCCGACTAAGTCGTCACCTCCCTCGGTTCCCAAGGTTAACCCAACTAATGCCTTGGGAGGCGCACTACCACTGCTGACTGTACTAGGGGGTGCAGGTGCCTTAGGGGCTGCAGTGGCAGGAGTTTGCCCTCCTTTCTTGGTGCACTCACTAAACCAGTGAGTCTTACTTTTACAGTATTGGCACCACCTTTTTGACTGGCCTTCTTGAGTCTTCTTCTTCTGTGAAGCCTGACCCCCACCCTCTTTGGTTTGTTGGGGACCTGTCGAAGACTTCTGGTCATTTTGTTCGTTTTTGTTACTACCCTTCTGGTCTGCTTTCTTCTGACCACCCTGGTTCTGGTTCTGGTTCTGCTTGACCCTTGTTCTGACCCATCTGTCTGCCTTCTTTCCCAATTCTTGGGGAGAGGTCAGATCCGAGTCGACAAGGTGCTGATGCAACAATTGGTTCTGACAGTTGTTTAAAATCTGTTCTCGCATGATAAGATTGTACAATCCTGTGTAATCAGTAACCTTGCTACCCAGCAACCAGCCTTCCAAAGCCTTAGTGGCACAATCGACAAAGTCAGTCCAATCCTGAGACTGAATCTTCTGGGTGTCCCGGAACAGCACCCGGTACTGTTCCGTGGTTAAGCCGAACCCATCAATCAGTGTGTTCTTCAGGACTTGGTAGTTGTTAGCATCCTCAGCTCTAGTAGTGAGGAGCTTGTCTCTTCCTTTACCTTCAAAGGAAAGCCACAGTATAGCTGCCCACTGACTTGGGGGGACGCACTGGACAGTGCAGGCCCTCTCCAAGGCAGTTATCCACTTGTGGATGTCGTCCCCTTGTTTAAAGGGGGGCACTATTTTACTCAGGTGTCTAGTGTCTATACCCCTGTCTTTCTCTCTATTGAGAATGCTGCCACCAGTGGGATCTAACCCACTTAATTTCTGCTCTCGGGCCAGGGCAAGTCTTTCTTTGGCGAGGGCAAGTTCTTCCCGCTCGATCCTCAGATTGACTTCCCTCATCTTCGCTTCATGCTCCCTTCTCTGAGGGGACGTCATTCCTCTCTGAGAAGATGCCTGAGAGACATGTGTGTGAACCGATCTGCCAGAGCCTCTGGAGAGAGACCTAGCTCGTCCGTTCCCAAGGTTAGGCCTGCTTGAGCGTGGGCCCGGGGCTCCCCCAGTTCCATTCTCATGCCTGCTTAAGTTGGTCCTTGTAAGCCTGCCGACTACCACTGGACCTTTGTCTGCCTCGTCTCCTGATAACTCCTCCTCGTCCTCCTCCTCTGTGTGGAGGTCGAGGTCAGGGTCACCGAGGGTTCCCTCTAAGGGAGGCATGTTCCCATCTGCACTGGGGGGACCTGTATTAGAGGACCTCCTAGCATCGTACGCCTCTAAGAGACCTATCAGAATTGCGATGGTAGGGTTAGAACCCTGGTTTAGCTTCCTGGAGGCACACAGTTGTCTCATCTCCTTGAAGCTAAGAGTTGCATATCGTGACACGACCTGTGGAGGGTCACTGACCACTAAGGGAGTCTGCGAGGACTCGCCGTGGACCGACATGCTTTTCTAGTGCGGTGTAAGTGATGCACCTACCTACACTATGTGTTTACCTACTGATCCCTTGCTAAGAGTTGTAGTCAGGGTGTGCTAAGCCCTGTTACACTACAACAGCCGGTTCAGTAGAACTCGGAGTATTCTAAGTTAAGTTATATGTACCTGGGTACTTATGTGATCTTTCACTGTGATATTCTTAGGATACGTGTGTGGTAAAACAACAGCAAGCTCAAATCCCAACCGCTGCTCACCAATGTGAGAAGTTGGCCTGATATGTAGTGCTCACTATTCTAGTGATCACTGTGTATCATTCCAAACAACCCTTATTGATGATTGGTTGTAAGTCAACCTTATAGACCAGCTATCCTAGTAGCGTGGATACGAGCAGTCTTAGGCTAAACTCTAGAGGGCGTGTTAAGCCAGCTGTTTACCATCACATATACCCCTTGAACACCAAGTGAAAGGACACCACACAAGTTGTTATGAAAATAAAGGATATTTATTTATAACAAGACTACCCTGGCTCTTTATGAGTCAGGGAGCTAAGCACAATACAAAACTCTTAGGAAAATACTTCGGGTTGCACAATTTACACAAATGCCCGAGGGCACGAAACCATTACACTGCAAGTGGAAGGGGAGAAGTTAGAAAGTCTAAAGTTACTGATTCCGGAGTGATCCGATCAGTGGGACTAAACGAAAAAGGAACTGGACACTTGTAAAGCGAACCTGCGATGGAGCACCGAAATGCTCGAGTTACCTAGCCCAGAGGCTGCGGCTGTGGAAGGTTCGACCAGATGTCGGAAGTCCTCGTTGTAGTCTCAGGAGCCTGAAAGAAGAGTTGCTGGCAGGCGACCAGTGTCGAGGTTCAGCGAGATCCAAACCTGGATCGGTGATGAAGGAAACCTGAAAGCAGAGGGGACTCAGTTCTCAACCGCTAGCCAGCGATCGTGTGGGCACCAGGAGGGTACCGGCTGAAGTCACCTCGACCAGGTGAGTGGATGACGTCGGACTCGGCTGTTCCTCGGACCAGGAGGCGCGGCGGCGACCAGGATGGAGGGCGAGCTGTCCCACGCAGGTGTCTGCTGTCGATGATGCTGGGCCCAGGAATGGGGCAGCGGATCTTGGCAGTGGCAAGCCCACGCGGTGGAGTCAAGATGGCGTCTGGAGTGGACCAGGAGGGTCCGTGGTACTCCTCTGTTGAAGGGGAGCAAGAGTCAGTCTGGAGCAACCAGACTAGTGATGAAACAAACGTGGTGCGTCGTGAAGAGGGCCACAAGCCGGTCGGCAAGTGGTCGAACAACGCGGTGAACAGCAAGGAGCGGAAGGGCCCCCACGCAGATCTCGGGGATGCTGGGGAGGCGGATTTCGGTGCTGGAGCTGCTCAGGGTTAGGGCTTCTCAAACCCTAGGTGCACTCACTCGAGGGTCCCTCGGTAGGTGTGCTAGATAAGCGTCGTGCAGGTTCTGAAGATGGCCGGTCCCGCAGGTCTCGTCACACCTACGACTCTCAGCTGGGCTGATGAGGGAGGTAAAAGGTCAGAGATGGCAGGGAACTCGGGTCTCGTCGAGCTGGGCAGTCTTGATCCGTGGGAGAGACTTACAGCAAACCGCAAGCGCTTAGGTGGTGCCTGCTGGTGCAGGGTGGCTACTCCTTAGCCACAAGGGAGAGTCTTCAGAAATAGTCAAGAGTTCCTTTCGTGGAAAGTAGTTCAAGATTCAGAATTATCCAATTTGGGAAGGGGACTCGCTCCTACCTTTATTCTAAGAAAAAGGGGCTGGCCCGTGACTAGGTTCTACCTATGGGTGGAGCCAGGAGGGGGGTGGTTACACCCCTATCCTTTGTCCGGCTTCGCCCCAGCTCAGGGGCTGGTGTGCCCCCGAAACTGGTTTGAGCCGGGCTATGCGCAGTGAGCACCGGGGTGCCACTGGCAATCACCTTCCTTTCAGCCCTGCCTACCTGGGATACACAAACCCTGTCTGGGATGGTGCTAACACCGCCCTCGACAGGAAACCCTTTGTCCAAGCTCCCCTCGCTGGAAGGTCTCCCAGCAGCAGGAGGCCAGACTTGTGTCTGGTGGCAGCATCCATTTTGTGATGCTGAGGCTTGAGTCAACTTTAACCGGGGTTCAAGGTTACTTCCATGTCGTGCCCCTCTAAAAGGGGGGAATGCTAACCCCGTCGCCAGAACTGGCGAGGGGTTCGTCTTCCGATTCGTATGACACCTTACTCGACATGTGTAGGTGATGCGATGCCAAAGTTAGCAAATAACCGCGAGGATTATAATGCATTTAAAAGTAGTTGGCCCACGTCACCATGGAACGGCTATTGGGACTTGGTTCCGCAAGCCGTCGACGGGCTCAGCTCGCGCCAGAGCACCGTCCCACATGATTCCCTGCACTCTGCCTTCAGGATTGATAAGGCCTGCAATAGGAGTGACCGATAGGAATCCATGTGTCCATTTTAGGGTTAGGTGTAGGAATACTACACCTACAGCAACGGGTGATTACACCACGTTGCCCCAGCTGTCATGCAGCCAGTTGTGTCAGATTTGGGCGGCCATTCCAGGGGTGGCATAATACATGCTGCAGCCCCTGGTAGGCCCTGGGTCCACCGATGCCCTGGATACCTGTGGTATGCTGAGACAGGGACTGACAAGGCGGCCCAGTTCCAATTGGTGGATGCACCTAATGTACATGTGTTTAATTTCGAGAGAGAACAGCTAGGCTGTGGGTCTGATTGGCAGGCCCACAGCCGGGGAAAGACATAAACCAATGAAGCAAAAGCAAAAAATCTGGGTGATCATAGGATTGCATACCCTACTCTCCTACACACCACTCTAGTCAGGGTAAGTCAAATACACACTAAAATATTACCTGTGCTCACCCTTTGGTAACCTGGTACAGAGCAGTCAGGCTTATCTAAAAAGGCAATGTGTAAAGTATTTGTGCAACACACACACACACAGTAACACAATGAAAGCACCACAAAAAGACTCCACATAGGTTAGAAAATAGACAATAATGTTATAAATAAATCAAGACCAAAACAACCAAAATCCAGTGCATTGAAGTCGACCTATGAATTTTTTAAGATTAAAAAGAGTTCTAGTGCTTAGAAGCAATAAGTGCCTATGGGGTTATCTAGTCGCACTGGACCAGGGCAAAGTCAATAGTTTGGGCCAACCGCAATGGAGCGCAGGCCGGCTACATGACCCACCCAGGCTCTGGTGAACAAAGTACCTGATCCTGGTTGCAACAGTGAGATGCAAGGCGCAGTCGTGCGATGTGTCGAGCAATGCGTCAATGTCGATCCCGCTGGGGTGGTGATTCAACGGTGCCATAGACGAAGCGCCAAGATGCAATGGTTCTGAAGTACAATGCGCTAGGTTTCTCCAAGCAGTTGAAGGGTGTGTTGATCTCTTCACACTGCTGTGGCGGAGATGAGTGGTTCCAATGCTTCCAGACTCTCAAGGCAATGCGTTGGTTTAGAAAGCAACTCGCTGATCATACTTCTGCAACCAGTTTGATGCGCCAGTTCTGCTACATGCAGACCGGAGATGTGTTGGTTTCCGTGATGCAAGTATCTCGGTCCACTTCCTATGGACCAGGCACAGGAGCAGGAGTAGAGGCTTTGATATCCCTGAGTCTCAAGCAACAGGTGACAAGCCAATGATCCCTTGGAGATCACATTAGTGCAAGGCAGAGTCCAGCTCTCTTCAGCAGAGTCAGAGAGCAGCAGGCAGCAGGGCAGCAGAAGACAAAACAGGCCTTCCAGGTCAGCAGTCCAGCAGACTGGTAGTCCTTGATGCAGCACAGCAATTCTTCGAACAGAGTCCAGTTGTAGGTCTAGAAGTGTCTGATTTGGTGGGGTCAGAGACCCAGTACGTATACCCAAATGTGTCTTTGAAGAGGGGGTGACTTCAAAAAAGGGTCTTTGAATTGCACACAGGTCCTTTCTTCCCAGCCCTGGCTTAAGACTAGGGGGGTAATCAGCCTGTTGTATGGGAAATAGGACACTGCCTATTCAGTTGTGACAGCTCCCCCCTCCCTTCCTGCTCAGGAAGAGACATTGGAATGCAGATGTGTATGCACACAAACCTAACCTTCTTCTGTTTGTGGCTGTCTAGAGGGAATGCACAAAGTGTAGCTATCACCAACCCCAGACGTGTACTGGGGGCAAGCTGCAGGCACACTGAGCAGTAAGAGCAGAGAAATGTCCACTTTCTAAAAGTGGCATTTCTAAAATAGTATTGTTGAATTCAACTTTACTAGTAAAAAGGATTTATCATTATCATTCCAAAAATGTACCACATGATGCATCTAATACTTTACAATCACCAATTACAATGAAAAAGTTTATTAAGGAGTTCCCAATGTTAACCTATGAGAGTAATAGGCCACACAGTAGTAAAAAGCGAATTTGGGTGTTTGTCACTTCCAGGACATGCAAAATTAACACTATATGCCCTACCTTTTATTTACACCGCACCCTGCCCTATGGGCTACCTAGGACCTACCTTAGGCAGACTTCCTAGCTTTTAGCAATTTTGTGAATTGCAATTTTACAGCGAAATTAGGCAAGAAGCGTGATGGCCGCAATTAAATGCCTGTGTGCCGCAAAGAAAACGAAAGTGTTTCTTCCCACTCAGCAGTGCATCAGTGCATCACCAGATTAAGCTGGCCACAACAGAACTTATCTTTTTATTATACAAAGATAATAAAGCATAGGTGCAAAATGGCTCAGGAAGTGAACAAACAGAATAGTTTCTAATAAATAAGGGGGTCAGACAGAGCTATCTTTAAGCCCTATTGAGATATGATATATTTTTTAACAACCTGTCATACTGCCTACACAAGTGTGGTGTGGAATCCCTAATAATTATTGGAAAATCCACCCCATGTCTGCTTTGTGCAAACAATTCACTTTTTAATTGTCTTTGCCGAAAACGCTCTGTATCAATGTCAAGCAGCTTTTGAAGATGATTCTATTAGTGGAAGGATAGAGGTTAATGCCGCTAAGTCTAAAGAGGTAATTGCTGGCCACAGATATCAATATAAGAATGCATTTTGTGAGATGACTAAAAAATTTGCACCATATGACAAGCACTCGATCCATTTTTTCAAACAAAGTATGTTTTCTTCAAAGGGAAACCAGTTAAAAAGGAACACTGAAACAAATAGTACTTTTGTTTAACTAAATATGGAAATACAAATAAATTGCTTTGGGGCATATTATCAAGCACGGCGTTAAAATTATCGCTGCTTTAGCGGCAGAAAACTGCCGCTAAAGCGGCGATAATGGGATTGATAATATTCCCATAGAAGCCCATGTTGACACTATAACATGGGCTTCTATGGGAATTCCCAAGGGCATATTATCAAGCCCATTATCGCCGCTTTAGCGGCAGTTTTCTGCCGCTAAAGCGGCGAGAATTCTAACCCCGTTTCTTTATAATATACCCCTCAATTCTTAATGTATTTATTGCGTTTGTGTAGAGCTAGTGCAACCCAAACATCACTTCAAACTGATTTATCTTTTTAGCTGTATTTCAGAAACAAAACATGAAGGATGTTTTCCTTACAAGTATTGTTGAAATAAAAAAAAAAATAGTGACATGAAAAAAAAAGCATAATTTCTGAAAATCTTATTTTCAGATAGTATAATTATTTCCTTAGGATGCATTTCCCTGAGCCAATGTGGTACCTACCAAGATGATCTGTTTCCCAAACGCTGTCTGACCTCATCACTGACGCATGCCGTTGACTCACCAGATGGACTTTGCTCTACTTTGACACGCTGCGGCTGCTGGAGGGGCACCAAGGAGAAAGCGCTTGGCATTTCTACCAAGCAAAGTGTGTGACATTGTCACTTTTCCACACAGGGGTGAGAGAGAGTCAGGAGAGTGTTGACAGGAGAATATCCCAGAGAATAGAGAAAACAAAAAAGACCAGCTAAGACTAATCCCCTCAGCCAAGAACTTGAAAACAAAGTGTAAACATAAACAAGCCCAATTATTCAAGTTTTTTGTTTTTATTCATAAATGTTTTATTAAAGTGTTGTGATATATATAAAAACAATAATAGATTGAAAAATACAAAGCTGTTGTGCTACTTTATAACGGAGGGCAGTCCCTCCACCGCCCCCATTCATGCACTGCTCCCTGCCATGCATCTAGTGGAGTCCTTTCGTTGTAGTGTAAGTGTCTGTTTGGCCAGTAACAAGGCTAACCCAGTAAAACAAGGGCACACTGAAGGTTTCTTCTTGCGCTTAAAAATACCAAGCACGCAGGCGTCCCAGGCAGATATATCTGGGAGTTTGGTGATCTCACGTAGCATATCGTGTACTCCTTTCCAGTAGGTGAGGAGGGCGGGACATGGCCATATCATGTGGCCTGCAGTCCCTCCCACAACACTGTTTGTATGGCCAGGTACTACCTACACCACCTCCTCACTTAACCTGACCCAGATAATGACATGATAGGAGTTTTGGATGTGGGGGGCGTAAAAAACCCCGACCGTATTTATTAAACAAAATTAGTAACCCTTATTAATATATACAATATTTACAAAAATTACGCAGAAAATTATACATTACATTGATTACAATTGATAAGTACAGATGTCAGATGGCTAACCTTAACATAACTCTAATACAAAGGTTTCCTACCCAAATCTAACATATCTTTAATAATCATCACAGCATTTACTTTTCTGCGTATCCTATTTGGGCCTACGGCAAGGTCACTAACTGGTGTCAGGTCCTTATCGATTTAACCACGCCCTCCTGCCGGAGTGCGCATGCGCAGAGGGCCCGTTTACCGTGAGGGTACTTCCCCCCCCCCGGTTACCCCCGTACGCTCTGTATATTATCTCCATAAAAGGGGTCCTTGCAGTTCTGCGCCGTTTACTGGCGCCATTGTGCACGTGCGGGATGGCCAACCAGCCTAGAGAAAGCGTGACTCTCCCCTCCCCCGCATCCAACTGCCCCTGGAGTTCTAGGAGAGACCACTTGTCCCTCCTACTTGGGCGACCCCATTCAAGAATGGCGCCGCCCTCTAAGGAGCTTAAATTTACTGCTCACCAATCATGACCTTACCGCCACAGGCTAGCATAGTTAACCGACTATCTGCACCCCCCCGCGCTGCCTAGGAGGTCATGCCCTGCTTCTGAAGCCACCAAACCAAGCTAGCAGATTCTCTAGGAACAACTCATTGCCTACCCATGACAAGTGGACACCGTCTTTTAAGAAGCACGGCTCTCCCTGATGCACCCGTGGGCGATGGTCTGCAGATGAGGAGCCCTGAAGAGCCTCTCTGTTTTATTATTTATTCTCCTCACCAAGTGATGCAGTGCTCTTACAGATTCCCCTCCCCTCCATTGGAATCGTGGTATCATCTGAGACCACACAATAGTACACCCCTGGCATGTCTTGGCTAACCAACCTACTTCTGAGATTATGGTTTCCACTAAGCCCCTTCTACCCAGACTTGCCAGATCGTTCACTCCCAGGTGCAGAATAATAATACTGGGAAGAGCCCCACCCCTATTCAATAGGTCTAGTATGAAACCCCTAAACTGACTAAAGCGGAGGCCCCTCCTTCCCATGAAATAATACCTGAAAACCTGCCTGCTGTGCCCTAGATTTATAATTTCCTGTAAGAAAAAAGTTAGACAAACGCCTTACATACGAATGGCCAATAATCCATACAACATGTGATCCTTTATTTGGCGATGACAGTCCTTGAGTTGCCTGATTTTGTTGTCGTGGCGTTTCCAGTTTCCCCCCTGCGTGATAGGTTTGAGAAACTGTAAATGAAAGCAGAGAAGGACACATGCATCAGCATCTGGCAAATATCCCACTCACAACATATGTAGCCGCACGTAGCGCTTATAATAATTGGAGGACCACCTCCCAATCCTTTGGACGTTGTTGCTAGGTAAACCCCTAGCCGTTGCTTCAGTGGCAGCCCCTATCCTAAAAGAGTGAGTACCAAAACAGCTTGGGTTCACACCTGCCCTCTGAATGTCCCATGTCCAGGATCCTCTTAGACTGAAAACGTGTGAATGGAATACCATCTGCATGTACTAGTAAAGACCCCCCTTTTTTACTGGGTCTACACTGTAGGTACGCTTCCACATGTGAGAGGTGGCAGCAAGGATTACCATGTACCTGATGCAGTACTACCCCATCCCTACGTGCTTCTTGGTCCGTCTTGGACTTCCTAATTGATATCAATGGAGCATCCCCTTGAACCGGTCAAACTGCAGGCCGCCATGTACATCCTGTTTGTTTTGGGCCACCAATTCCCCAATCCTAAAAGCACCATAAAAGGCCAACGAAAAGGTGGCGGTGAACAACAGAACCTCCCCTGAGATGGTGCAAATCAAGGGGAGGGTCCCTAGTAAGGATGTCAACAGCTCCACCCCGATTGGCTGTCTCGTATCTGGGGCAGACCCTTGGAGGCGCTTTCAATTTTTCAATGCCTTCCTAACTGTAAAACTGTTGGTAGGATCCCCTCTATTTCTAGTTTGGGCAAAGAAAGAGATTGCCACCACATGCCGTTTGGCTGCTGCTGCTGAACGTGCTTCCCCCTTAAAAAACCCCAAAAACCCAGGTAATGAAGGAGTGCTCCTGTGTCATGCCACTTCTCAGCCCACTCCCTTCCCAAGAAGGAACAATATGCCCAAAACGCCCCTCCATATGCTTTCCTGGTCCTGGGTGCTAGGCTAGCTGCCACAAGGTCCGGTAGTTGGAGGCACCAATCTGCCAAAGTAGTTCTGGGAAGGGGGTGGCATAGGTGTGCCCTGAAAACCTGCATCTTAAAGCGAGAAAGTGCATCAGCAGCATGGTTTAAAACACCTGGCACATGTTTAGCTCTAAATTGCATATTTAGCTTCATGCATAAAAGGACAATTTCTTTCAATAGACGGAGAATAATTTTACACCGTGCAGCTTGTTGATTGATGCATTCAACCACAGTCATGTTGTCTGACCAGAACACCACTGATTGATTACGCAGTTGTTCTGGCCATACCGTCAATGCTACCCAGATGGGGAACAGTTCGAGGAAACCGATGTTACACGTCAAGCCAGTCTCCACCGCCCATGCTGGTCACCGCTGTGCCACCCACTCGGTACCGAGTATGGCACCAAATCCCTCACTACCCGCAGCGTCAGTCATTAAGCCTAACTCCGCGGAAGTAGTGGGTGGACCGGGCCACACTACCTTGCCATTGAAGTCCTGCAGGATTGCCATCCTGATCCGCTTGTCCTGCCTAACCTCAGCTGACAGCCTGGTGTGGTGGTGTCTCTCCCTGAGACCAGCCATGGCCTGTAAGATGGATCGGGAAAATGGCCTTGCCATAGGTATGACCCTCAGAGCAAAATTCAACTGTCCTACTGTCTGTTGTAACTGGTACAATGTGACTTTCTCCATACCCAAGCATTGCTGTAATGCCGCCCTAAACTTGGTGATCTTGTCCGCAGGCAACCTGAAACACCCCTGAATGGAATCTAACTCAATCCCTAGGAACTCTATCGTTGTTGCTGGTCCAACCATCTTTCCCAGGGCCAAGGGAACCCCAATAGCCCGCATGAGCGCGCAAAATTCCTGCAGCGCCCACACACACTCCCGGGAGCCCGGTGACCCCAAGATAAGAAAGTCATCAAGGTAGTGCATGACAAATTGATGCCCTGTCACCTGTCTAAAAACCCATTCCAAAAATGAACTGAATTTTTCAAAATACGCGCAGGACGAGCAGCCCATTGGCATACACATTAGGCCTGGGTGGTAAATTCCGTTCCGCATGCGGAATTTGCGGAATTTGTGTAATTTTGCGTTCAGCGGAGAACGCGTAATTGGCCAAAATTCTGCGTTCCATGGCTTCGCGGAATATTTTGCTTGTTTGCATTCTCAAAATGCGTGTTCGCGAGATATTTCCCCCTGAGCACGCAAACAGTGTTCGTGAACAGGAAAAAAACATTGCAAACAAGCAATTCTGTGTGTTCGCGGAATTTCTGCGTGCTCGGGGAGAGTTTTTACTGTTTCGCAGAGCATTGTGTAGCGCGACAATGCAAATTCCGCCCACCCCTACTACACATGTCCATATAGAATTTCCCTTGAAACTGAAAGCCAAGTAGATGAAAATCAGATGGGTGGACTGGCAACAAACGAAAAGCGGACTCTATGTCTGATTTAGCCAGCAGGGCTCCTGGGCCCACACCCCTGAGCATCTTTACTGCTTGACCAAAGAAAGCATATTTCACACTACAAATCTCATCATTAATTGCATCATTTAATGAATTTCCCTTGGGCGCTGACAGGTTATGGATGAGTCTGAATTCACCATCTTCTTTCTTGGGGACCACCCCCAAAGGGGAGCAGACAAAATTCTCCACAGGGATGGAATCAAATGGGCCAGCTACTCTGCCTAGGCGCAATTCTTTGTCAATTGTTGTTGCTGCTACACTGGGATTGGCCCGCACCGAGAGTTGGTTCTTGCACTCTGGTGTTCTCACATAATCAGGTGCTGGTATCCTAAAACCGTACCTGAAACCATCTAGTAGGGTTTTAGCGATGGAATGGCAAGGATATTTGTTGAGCCAGGGTGTCAGAGCCGTTACATCAATGGGTGACCGTGCCTTGTGAGGTGCATTCGCTTCACTCCTGCTCCTTCTTACCCTTATCCCTTGATTTCTTGAGACATTTTGACTCAGGTTGAGACGGGTTGGCACAGATGGAACACACATGTTTGAACCTGAACATGCCTTGGGGTCTAGTGCATGTACGTCTATTGAAATCCCAACATGTCCCCTTCCTTCCTCCACCGTGATTTGTATTATTGGCGGAACCTGTGTTTGCCTGTGATCGAAAGGACTGAAAGGACTGAGGGGACTGATTCTTGGCACTGTTTTGTGCTCCCCCGCCAAATTGATCTAACCATGCGATCGTGTCAATACGATCCCAAGATAGGGATGGGTCAGATGCCTTAGGTCTCCTGAAACTTTTGTCATACTCCATCCAACCCCCCCCCCCCCCCCCCAAATTTATCATGTGCCTGAACAATCCTGTTCTGGTAACACGCCATCCCTGCCTGTATAATAGGGAAACGCTCAGCCATAACTGCCATGAATGTGGAAAAACCTCTGATCCAATTAATCAAGTTTTCTTCCACCATGTACTTCATAAGTTCATTTGCCATTCCCTAGGGTGCATCCAGTCTTTGTTCCTCCTGGCATCCTCCCTATCCTTTTCACAAATAAGCAAGGAGAACATATTAATGAACTCCCCAGACCAAATCCTGCCCTTTACCTCTTGTGTAACATGCCTCGCCAAATGCTCCCGCTCTGTGCGGGACTCCCCTACATCCAACATTGGCAATGTCTGCTGCTTACCTACTGGGGCGGCCACAGCTGACTCCGTCGGCTTCTCTTTTGTCAGGCTGCTCCCCGGTAATCCCTTGCTGGTTTCAATTGTGTTGACACCACCCACTGCAATGACAGGGAAAGGTGCACCCGGGCCCTCAACCGTTTTTTCAACTGGTGCACCATGAAACTGAGCAACAATTCGCTTTGTCTCTGCGAGTGCATCATTACCGATGTCTTTTGCCCCCACTGTTGATGACAAGATGCCTGCCTTCCCCAACCATGGAAGGATTGATGCCAAATGGGACACTATATCCTGTGGGATCGCATTTCCCCCCGCCGAAGGGACTACCGGAAGCTGTGGGCTTCCCCCTAAAGGAGCCACCCCTGAAGGGCCGGGCTCCTCCCTGGGCTGGGGAACTGGCACAGGGACCCCTGGTATACCCGGCGGGACAACCCCTACAGGTACCACCCCTGCGGGCACGGGTTCCTCCCTGGGCTGGGGAGGTGGCACAGGGGCAACTAGTGTAACAGGTGGGACTGGTACTGGGGCAGGTGGGACATCCCCCAGAGGTACAGGTGCCACAGGTGGGACTTCCCCTAAAGGGAAGGGGGCACTGGCGTAACTGGTTCATTCTGCCCCCTCTTCTTTGCCCTAACCGTTTTGGGGAGGGGAGGAAATGCCGCCCTGGGGGCACCATGCTACGTCTAGCCCTCTCCTCTGTCCCCTCCTGCCCATCTACCCTCTCCCTGAGATCAGCTAGACCATGCCCTAACTCGTCCACCTTCTTCAGCATTGCCTCCATCAGCTTCTCCATACGAGTGCACGGATCACCCGTCTTCGCTTTTCCAGCCATTACTCTAAAACCAATGTAATGTGCAGGCTATTACCCCAAGCACATACAATGGCTTCATATAACAAGCAAAAATGGGGAACCGTGTAATAGCCTAACTTAAACACTCCCACGTATGGGAATGACTTGGATCACAGTCCAGGCCCTTACCTTACCACGCTGGAGGTACACAAACGGCCGTAAGCATCCGCGCAACCAGAGCCCACCACCAGCTAATCCAGTGTGTCAGGTGAGTAAACTTGAATCTGTGCGGCTCCCGTAAGCGCTGGAATGTGGGCCTGTCCGTGTCCCAGAAAGATCCCGTGAGCTGCCAACCGTCCGCACCAAATCCTTGTGGGCCTCCTGCAATCACGTAAGGCTGGAGTCACCGCTTCTTGTAAACTGTAACAGACTAAAGATAATCAAGTGATGTCTCTGAATGAGGCTGAGCAAACACGTTGTCTTTGAGTACCTGTTGTTTCAATTTACATCGTGGAAAACAAAGACAAACAATTGGACCCCCAAAATATGTTGTTGGCACCCCTCAGTACTCCTAATGCGACTGGTGGCAAAGGAACCAACACAAACAGCGCTGCCCTTAATTTGTCCCACAAAACCTAAAATGGTATAATTGCCAGAAAGCCGACCAAAAGAAGTCTAACAGAACAGAAACATTGGGGATTGAACCCTTAACTTTGAGAGCAAGAGCCTCAGACTCTAACCATTAGGCCACAGTGACTCCCCCTACCGTGCAGCACGCGCTTGCACAGAGCAGAGACTGATTACCGTAAGCCTTGAGCGCTCGCTATTAAATGCGCTAAAAAATATATCACTGCAGCAGTTGGATTTGAACACACGCACCCAGGGTGACGAGATCTTTCAACCCACTCGAACACAATAGCTGACTACAGAGCACCTTACCGGAGCGCCGATCGCGCTTCCGATAGCCGTACACGCCTTCTGCAAGCAGCATGCGGTGAGAGCTACCCCCTATTGAAGCGCTGCCAAAATATATTTAAACAACAGCACACGGTGAGCGATACCTGACCAATGCGCCACCACCGCCGAAACCTCGTTTGAGCGCCGCGCTGAAAAAAACGATCAACTGATGCTTCACTCCAAGCTAATCCGCGGCAGTCCGTGCGGTCCGACGCCCGCCGAGCCCTTGTAATCTTTTCTGCCTGCGAACTTCCTCCAATGTCAGAGTCTGAAGAATACCTGTAAAACAAAAGAAAATCAAATTACAGCCTCCTAGCGAGGCTGGTGTGGCAGGCTGGGGAGCGAGGAGCGAAGAGACAGACACCTGCACTCCCCAGCCTTTTATCAGGGGTTTCCATGCCAGACCGGTTCTAACCAGCCTGGCATTAGCCCATCGTGTGACCCGAAGTGATTCCAATCACTTCCGAGTCACGCCCAGGGCCCGAGACCAATTGTTTGGGGAGGCGCGCCTGTCGCGTCACCAAGGTGCATGACAGGCTTGCCTCCATGTCAGGAGGGGGCCAGCACGACCGCCATACTTTTGGCGTGGCGGATGCCGGCCCTGCCATTCTCTTTGTTTGTCCCTGCTGCTAAGTGCTCAAGCAGCTGTGGGGGTCTGACGTGAACTGAAGGGAGACATTGGGTGTGACTCGCCAGACTGTTTGGGGGTTAGATTAGTAAACTCAATTCAATTCAGAACACAGCAGTTTTTACAATGATACTGAGTTAGCTTTCCTATCAAAAGTAGCACTGCATTTCAACATGCTTCACTGGAACAAAAATATTGGGAGAAAGTTCCCCCCAAAAAAGTCGATACTTGCCTAGTATTCCTTCCCTGCGGCTAATGCATTTCTTTCTACAAAGACATGGGTGTGAACTTTGCTTGTTAAGCTATCACGCTAAATTCTAAACTGGTTAATATCCGTCAATTCTCAGACCCATTTGTGCACCTAAGTTTGACTTGCACCTGCAAATAGTTTGGCAAACACATGGATGGTGTTGGCAAAAAGTGAACTTGCATCCTTAAATAATTTGACACACGTGTCATATCACCTTACGGTGTAATACAGCGTACTCCAGAGCGCACATATTTCTAGGTGCTCTCATATGTGCTGATGAGGACATTAACACACATGGGAGCGCCTGACAATACGTTAGCTCAGGATGTGCTCACACATTTCAAAGCTCTCTCACATGTACTAATGAACAAAAAGGAGGATCAGTGAAATAATCTATTGGTCTAAGTTCGCACAATTTGGTTAAGCAGGAATCTGGGACTGATCCCTCATTTTTTTAGTTTCATGCTGTGCAATTCAACAACTTGATGGGTATTCAGTGCTTTAAATGGGCAGATACTGCCCGATACTGCTTTGTCTTTAAGTCTTGGAGGATGAAAGCAGAGCACTGATGACAGGCAGAATACTGTTGTGATTAGGAGGGCATACACCACAGCTTTTTCCTGCAGATTCCATTTTTGTTAGGACATAACTATTAAATGTCACTAAAATAATGCGCTGCAAATATGCAGCAAAAAATGCAATAGTGCGCTACAAAATGTCAATTTTTGTGATGCAACATTTCCTAATCCAGTCCACAATATCCTGGGGGGTCTGCTTAGAGGTGACTTATAGGTAATAAAAGGGGGGTTTAAGGCTCGGAAAGTAGCTTTAAATACGAGGTCGAAATGGCAGTAAACTGCACACACAGGCCCATCAATGGCAGGTCTGATACAGGTTTGGAAGGCTACTTGTGTGGGTGGTACAATCAGTTCTGTAGGCCCACTAGTTGCATTTAAGTTATAGGCCCTGGGTATAGGGTATTCTACTTTCCAGGGGACTTATAAGTAAGCTAAACATGCTAATTGTGTATACACCAATGTTACCATGTTTAGGAGAGAGGAACATGCATTTTAGCACTGGTCAGCAGTGGTAAAGTGCTCAGAGTCCTGAGGCCATCAAAAAGAATAGGCAATACAGGAGATAAGCAGGCAAAACATTTGGGGGAAGAACACCCTAAAGATGACAGGTCCATCACCCTCAGTACAAAAAGACCCTACACATGAAGGGAGGGTGTGGGTGGGGGGGTCCGAGGGATAGGTTTAAAGACCAACTACAGTATAAATCCCCAATCAACAAACATCATACCAAAAATACTGTGGGTCTAAAGTTCTGTGTAAAAACCTGATATATTCAGTTGAGTGAAACAAAAACCATCTGGGGCTTACCCAAAAAGGTTAAGTTCCCATCACCCACCAGAGGTGGCTATTCATCATCTGGGAACTATGGACTTAACCATAAAGACCAACCACCTAGGTGATTGTGGTGGTTATGTGGTAGTCCCAGTCGTGGGTGGCAAAGATGGGGTGATGGTTTGCAGTGCCAAGAATATAAAAGGAAAAAGTGCTATTAAAAATGGCTATCAAGACACAATCAATTTTATTCTGGTGCTGTCTTGATGCCACTTTAAAAACAGTGCGTGGACAGCTTAACAAATAACTGTCAGGGTGTCGGTCTACATGTTTCGGCTACTGGACTAGGAAGTCCAAGCTCTCATCAGGACCATATTGCGCTACTGCAAAAACGTGTGAAGAAAGGAAACTTATGTACACTAAAGATTGGGGTGAATACCCAATACAACCTGATTGTTCAAGTACGTTCCCCAAGGGTTTTTAAGGGAAAGAGACCTAGTTACAATGGAGAAAAGAAAATCAACTCATTTATAAAAAATATCAGTGTTAATCACAGAACAAGGCTAGATATGATGTGCTAGCGACCATTAACACAATACTACTTGATGTATTGTTTAAACAGAGTGATAATCATATCAACAAACAGCTTGTGCACTTACCCGTCAATTTTCGGGTTAAGCTGTCCACGCACTGTTTTTAAAGTGGCATCAAGACAGCACCAGAATAAAATTGATTGTGTCTTGATAGCCATTTTTAATAGCACTTTTTCCTTTTATATTCTTGGCACTGCAAACCATCACCCCATCTTTGGCACCCACGACTGGGACTACCACATAACCACCACAATCACCTAGGTGGTTGGTCTTTATGGTTAAGTCCATAGTTCCCAGATGATGAATAGCCACCTCTGGTGGGTGATGGGAACTTAACCTTTTTGGGTAAGCCCCAGATGGTTTTTGTTTCACTCAACTGAATATATCAGGTTTTCACACAGAACTTTAGACCCACAGTATTTTTGGTATGAGGTCCATCACCCTGCCATACTGGTCTTGGCTCTAGACCAACTACAGGGGGTATGCAGCCCTTTGAGTGGAGGCAGGACACAGCATATTCAAGTATTTGTGGGGCTGGGCCCAGCTCCTCCCACCAATTCTGCCAGTGATGGCTTATCCAGTCACACCTAAGATCCCCAGGGGGTGTGGCTGTCTAGGAGGAATGCACAAAGCCCAATTGTCACCCTTACCCAGTCTTGTGACCCATAGACAGGCTGCAGACACCAAATGGCTGAGACAAGAAAATGCCAACTTTTAAAAAGTGTACGTAGTAAGGGGTTGACCCTTTTCATACTATCTGGTGTAGGCCTCTTTTAAGTATGAATGAACAAATTACCCAAGCAGAAATTATTAAAGCAGCATTTTGTATTCAGGGACATTTCCTTGGCCTGTGTGATTTTATTCACATATATTTCTTCTTATTCTGCAAATATTTCATGTGGTCTTTGACATATCTTTCAGACCACAATTCAAACATCAAGCACATTATTGCATTAGACAAACATGAATAAGCACAACATTACAAACTTAAAATACATTAAACCATTAGATTCAAAACTCCAAAGTGCTCTAAAAGTGCTTTTCTCTTAAAATCAGTCATATAATAACGTTATGCAGAGGTTATGATCATTAATATTGCTTGAGAAATGAACCTCTTGCTTTGAATGTCTCTTGGGGGTTGAGGGATCTCCTTATGAAAGTAGTCCTTCTAATGCTATATAATTGCCTGCTGTAAGGATTTTAGTTCTAATTTAATGCTCCCCAAGTATGTCCATCGATGTGTTTCGAACTCTGACTGGTTCGGTTCTGTAAAACAACAAAAAATAAATTGCTTCTAATACACTAATTCATGTTTGGTTCTATTCCCTGAAGAACCTTCTCTCCACTTTGAATATTCTTGTTACTTCTTTTTTCTTCAAGTTCATCAGTGGTGTTAGGCTTAGTGCGACTCCTGCAACATTAAGTGAAGTTTTGTTGATTTTTAAGCAATTTGTTTTCTGTTCGAAGGAGTTATTATGTGAGATGAGAATTAATTTGCTCAGCTGAGCTCACGCATTCTTCAAATTATAAATATTCTATTGTGCCTGGTCTGAGTGACTCTGAGGCTGGTGGATAGCAAGGCTTTCCATATAACTGGGCAAACGTATTCACTTCGTTTTTGAATTTGCTCAGCTTTTTCTTATAGCATCAAACAGGCGAATCTAACATAATTAAAAAACATAATTAAAAAACATATTTCTTACAAGAACTGTCTGTTGCGGACAGAAGGTTACAGTGTCACGCACCCAGCAGTTCTGTGGCACGAGTAATAGCATCGCAGCGCAGCTCAACAGGTAGTAAAGTGCTGTGCCAACTAACATAGGTGAATATGATTCCAAAACAACATCACTTGGTTAACATTTTGCAACTATTGGCTGATGTCAGCATTCAGACTAGGCTGGCAATAGAGTTACATTGCTACCAAATCCAATTTTAGAAAGCAAATACATTGGGAGTGTTGGAGGTGTGGGGGTGTTTAGGAAGTATGTATGTGAATCAAGTTCAGTTATGGACTATGTGGTTAAGGATGGTCCTAACGATGTCAAGGAACCCAGTCAATGACCGGTAGACTGGTACAGTGGCAGGCTGACTCCAGATAGGGTAGATCATTGAAGGAAATAATGCCTTTCCCTATCAGTGTTAAGACCCAGCGTGGAGGAGCGTTTAGAACAGATCCATCTTGCTTCAAGTTGTCTAAGTGCAAGTACTCTGTCCCCACCTCCTGTTATTAAGGGCATCTTCTGTGCCATGGAAACGGAACTTCGTTCTGTCTACTCCACTCCTGCACTCGTGAGAAACTAGTGCATATGTTGTGTCGCCTTTGAGTACTGCCCTGCAATGTTCTTGAATGCGTGTTTTGAGCTGCCTTGGGGTGCTACCCGCGTAGATCTTGTTGCACCCACATATAAGGACGTAGATCACAAAGCTAGTAAGACAGTTGATAAACTGTCGTATCTTGTAGATAGGGATGGTTAGGATTGGGAAATATTTATTTTCTTGTGCTATGAACTCTTGCATGCACCTAAAGGTTTTTGACATTACCTTCGTAACTATGCACATGCAGTTTTACAGTATTCTGATAAAATGTTATAATAGTTCGGACATCTTTCCTTTTTATAGTTTGGAGGAACCGAAAAACGATGACTTTCCATTGGTAATGTCCAGGCTGATGGATACATTCTTCACCTGCACTTTCCTCGGCTTTGCAAATAGCTCCAGGCAGAGGCTGGCAAGCAGAAAGCTTTGCACCATGGAGCATCAAAACTGCCCCTGCGATTTTATCTCCATGGAAACAGTACATACAGGCACCTGAAATTCTTGATAAATAAACAGAGCTGCCTTTGTGCCTCACATACAATCCAACGCAATTTCCTCACACCATGAAGGTCAGATAAAGGTGGAACTGACAAATGTGACAGATTTAGGGCATAAACCAATTCAGTAGCACCCCAGAGTGAAGGGAGAAGGTTGATGAGGAATCTGAGCTGGGAATTATATATATATCCGTCCACCATAAAGACCATTGCCACAGGCAAGTCACTTATTTCTTCTAATGGATACCGTCCTCCTGCTGTTTGTTTGCCTTACTCCTAAAGCAATACAATCTAGACAGAAAATAGGTAAAAGAAGCAATGAATTTCGCTATCATAAATCAGATTATTCTGCAGACTCACCGACTAATCCGAGCCTCCAAACTCGCTGTTCTCCCCAACACTATGGGTTTGTCAGAATACAAGACAGCTAAGCATATGTACAAAAACAGAAACACCTCTCTAGAGTCCAGAGGTTGGCACTTTGCCTCTGGTCGGGTAAGCCCTGATAGCGTCTGGGTCAGCCTCATTATTGGTTCGCAGCGGGTGTTGACGATGCACATGATCCATTCGGAGACGCCCTGCTTCCTATGGCCGCTCGCTCTTGACATCAACAAAACCCACAAAGGGCTGGTTGCCCATTCTAAACTGCGTTGTTATGCCTTGTCAATGAAACTTTTTCACCATTTTGGACGGGTGAGGAGGTGAAAAGAAATCAGAAGGATAATAGCATGATTAAGATGGAATATGAACATCACATAAAATGAAAGGTTTTAGGTACAGACTCCCCTTATCCTTGAGAACACCAAGAAAGAGGTTTCAGTACAGAAGTCCTTCATTTCACTCGCTGAGGCAAGAACACTGACTACAGGGGGCTAATGTCAGGGTACCAGAGTGCCTGGACTTAACCGCGATCATAAATATCACATTTAAGTTCATATCCCGTGCTTGAATCACAAATGCTTTTGGAGGAAACATAATTTACAAGATCTTTGAGAACTTGAAACACAGTCCAGATAAAGAAATAAAATAATCTTTTGTGTTGTTGTTCTAAGTAAATCACCAGTTGCTATGTAGCTTTCAATATTAACAACATTTGTGTTATCATGTGGCAACATTTATGAGAATCTGAACTGTGGCCAGAAATTAAACACAATGGGATGTCCCCTTTATCTGGCAACAACTTGTTAGCTTCTTCCAGCAACCCGTGTCCAACGTTTTATGGCAGTCTGGACTCCATATTAATGCAACATCTAAGCATTTGTATACAGACCAACCAGCCTTGGATGGAGAATCTGACCCATGTGCAAGAAAAAAGTCCTCCTTCGAGCAGTGGTAAAGTGAAAAGAGTATAAGATTCAGTAATGCTTCACACTTTCTTCTCCTCCTCGCCCAACTGCACCAACAAAGACCTCGATTGTTCTTTTTACTTTCAACTTCCTCAGGATCAAATGAATTGGGGGACTGGCAGGAGGAAGGCATAATGCAAAGGACATCATAGCTGGAGGTAACTACATTTTCTAAATCACCTTTAGGGGCAGACCCTTTCAATTAGAACAAATTTCAGGTCATCTTTACGCATATGGCAAAAAGATCCATCTGTGGGACATCCCACAGAAAATTTCATTTAAAACCACTTGCAGGAGACTGCCTGCTGTCAGTTGCCTACCAGATGTGAAACCTTAATAAAGACATTCTGATGCAAACCCGAGAAGCAGTTTCACATGGCATCATTGTACCGGGAAATTGAGCACACTCCAGGCGGATTTGGCTGTGATGGCAATTAAGATCTCAACCATGCATCACATGGATCAGCAGAAACGAAGCAGCCTCTGCTTAGCTTAAAGGGTCTTTGTGGAGTTTGAATGTATGCTCATAGACAGCTTACACAGGTTAGAATCCCGCCATACAGAAACATATCGATTGCAAGATTGACTTAATGTAAGATTGATAAAAGAGCTCAACCTGGAGCAATTTCTTGGTAAATGCTTAAACCAGTAGGACTTGACTGAGACTAGTAATGACTAGGAATCAATTTGATAGTATCCCCAGAATGGTTCTACTGATATTTCAAATCCAAATCCAGGAAGATACAGGAAACCATGATGCCAAAAAGTATGACATAAGAGTCGATCTGCAGACAAACACATGATTGGACCAAAGGAGAGCAGCAGAGACCACATACTCGCTTCTTGTTTGAAAAGAGTCACTTTATTGAAGGTATTTGCATATCAGAGCAATAAAAACGCTAGGCCTTCGTCCTCACAAAACTAAACCTTACTATTCAATAATTCACTTCCTTTCACTTACCCCACCCCTAAAACTCCAGCCCCCTTTACATTTTTATCTTGCAACTGTGTGACTCTTACCCTGTTATTGATCTGTTGACCTTTAAATTCCTTAACACTTGAACCTACATCTATTAACATCTAACTAAGTATCCTAAATCTTAACTTTTAATTTGTTGCTTCCGCCAAGTGTAACTTTATTGCCACCCACCATTGTTCACATATGTTCACAACAATACTCTTAATATAGAACTGTGGCAACTGAAACTGCCAACTACCACTGAGAAAAGGCCTTCCCCAGACTTTTCTGACCCCCACCCCCTCCAGGAACCTCTGTCGTACCTCTGAGCTCCATCTTCTAACAAGAGAAATGAACCCCACACCCCCTAAAAAATTCCGGGGAATCATCTCAACTCCAAATGCTCTACCCGCCCAAAATCCCTACAGGACACTTGCATGTCCCTATTTATTTTGAGCCTGGCTTTATAAATGGCAGCAGGCTTCGTCTTCCCCCTCCACTGTATCCTCTGAAGGAATTCCATCCACAGGACGAAGTTTCCTGACCACCGTCTCTTAATTTCCAACATATCCCTCTACATCTCTTAACAAAGCCATTCCTTTGCATACTACCAAATCATTTTCACCCAGGTGCAGGACTTAAACATCTGGACATCTATGCCTCTTCAATAACTTATTCATGAATCGTAGCAGTTCTTGCGATCTCATACCACCTTTCCCATGCCAAGTAACTTTAAAGAAGCATTCGTCAGGCCAGAAATTAGTGTCTCGGCCGTTCTGGAGGTCGTGCCTTTACACCCATTTAATAAAGGAATGTCCTATGATCCAAATTGACAAATCGATTGTCTCCTGCCTAGCAACTGACTCGGAAAAGAACAATATTTGTGAGATATAACCAAAATGTCTCGTGTCATCTACCACCCCCTTTCCCCAACCGTACATACCGACGAAAGCACTCCTGACGATCAATGCCCTAATTGCATAAACCTACCCTGCCCCATCCCCAAGGTGCTGGCTCCGTGGCCACACCAATCCTGAAAGAATGTGTTCCATAATCCCCTGGGGCTTACCCCAGACTCGACAATGCCTTTCGCAGCACCCACAACAGCTGGTACGAAGTAACCTGCGCCCCTTTAGGGCAGCTAACAACTGCTCACTGATAGACCCCGTTAAAATTCTCAGCATTGTGCTCCAATGTACCGGGTACAATTCCGTAACGGGGAATGCCTGTAACACCGCCGTCTTGTCCGGGGTCCATTGATCTGTCTTAGATTGACAAATGCCCATTCTATACTGCCACTCATGTCCCCCATGTCCGCCCAGTCCAACCCAGGGACCCTTTTCCTCCCTTGTAGTTTTAACACCGTGGAAGCCCCGAAAAACATTAACGATATCAATGTTGAGAATAAAACCATCTCCTCCTCCACATTGCATAACATTGCCAGCACCCCCAATAGCTTGCCGAGCAAATGCTGTGATAAAGGCCTCCTCACCCATAGCCAGTGATCCCGTTCCCTCGCCCACCCCTCCAGCATCCTCCTTCGCAGCTCCCCGGCTGATGGCACGTTGCCCCAGAAAAGCTTTACTAATGAAGGCAATTCCAGCCAGTTTCCTTGCTATTGTGATTCAAGATAAACCTTTGTCAATCTATGTCAGGGTGAACTGTACTACGTCTTTCTCCCTACTCTTAATCTATGACCTCCATTTGACCCCCAATAGAAAATCCTTCCAAGCCTGCGAATAAGATTTCCTGGCCTATGGCCCACAGGTCCGCCGGCACAGCTGTCTTGTCCTTGTCTGCCTCTGTGGCCAACTCATGGAACCTCTTCCCTGAGAACAAGACAGAGCATCTGCAATGTCTTGTCCACCCCAGCACATGTCTTACCTTGAACGCTACATCATGTCTCAAACAACCCATCACAAAGAAGCACAGCAGCTTGAGCACCTGCTCATCCCTTGCAGACTGTCTATTCAGCACATGTACTACTGCCATACTGTCAACTCAGAACAACACCTTCTTGCATGCCAGCTCCTGAACTGGGGGGTCGGAGTGAGCCAAAGAATGATGATGGATTAAACCCAGATCAGTTGACTGGGGGTGAGTGCTTGCAATGTTCATCATTCCCTTTGGTTTTGCCATGGTATTGTGCCAGACAAAATTCCAAGAATTCCGTGTCAATTGGCATATGAGCCCTTGCCCAGATTTGCATGTTTACCGCGTCCACCTGTTTCCTGTCGCCTGATTACCCTGCTGGCCAATGTACGACCGCTGATGTTGGTTCCATTGGCCTGCTTGAGCCCCTTGACCAATAGCACTGCACGAGGGCGTGTCTGCCTGCGCACTTGGAGCATTCGTGCTGGAATTTACAGCACTCCCTTGTAAATAAGCCTTTGTTAAAATCCCAGCATGTCCTAAGCGCTCCTCCCTGCATGTTGGCCACTGTCCTCACCCATCCTTGGGTTGAGCGGGGCTGAAAGGGCCGGTATACCAATGTTAGACCACTTGCTGTAAATGCGGTTTTACCAACTTTAACTGAACCCATCGCCAGCTGGTAAGATCAGTGTCAACCTCTCCCCATTTTGCCGCCGGATCCCATGCCAGCCGTGCGCGAAACTCCTCATTATAATGTGCCCGGTCATCCACCCCACCATATGAGATCTGTACTCTTCTGATCACATCCATGTATTTAAAAAGGGACACACCAGTCAGGGTTTTTTCTGCAGTATACGCTTGCAAAATTAAGAATACCCCCATCTAGTTTTTGCATAGTCTTAGGCATCTTAGACCATTTCGACAACTCCAATTCCTCCTCGTTGGAGCTGTCTCTTGCCCTGAGGGGCATATTAGCAAGGGCTGGCGATATAATTATCGCCGCTTTAGCGTCCGTTTTCGGGCGATAAGCGGCGATAATTATATCGTAATATCATCAAGGACACGCTAGCGCGTGTTTCTTTGCTGTAGAGCCCGTTTTTTCACAGCCTCGGCTCGCATCGCTAATGAGATGCAAAGAAGGCGTAGCTGTGAAAACAACACATGAAAATATCGGGACGGCAGCTTTGCGGTATTAACAAGGAGGTGCAGCGATAAAAAAAATCGCGCTACTTCGGCCTTAACGCTGTGATTTAACGTCTGTTAAATTCCAGACTAAGGCATACTAATAATGGTAGGTGGATTATGCTGATACGACCACAGGTCGTATCAGCAATGTTATCGCTGTTTTCCATGGAACATCGCTGGAAAACCAGCGATGTTCCATGGTAAACACCGCTATCACTGAAATATTATCGCCATAGCGCTATGTATTGTTAATATAGCGTTATCATGGCAATAATTTTCAGCAATAGCCGGCGATAATATGTCTACCGTTATGTGGGGCCAGCGATAATTATCGCTGGCCCTTGTTAATATGCCCCTAAGATCTTTATGGGGGAGTTCAGCATCTCTATGTACTCCCCTTTCCATATATTTTCCTTGGTTGCAAACATTAAATAAGCACCAAGGGGCTTAGTCACCCCCATAAAAGGCAACTTGATTTCCATACTCTCTTTCACTACCATGTCCTGTGCTCCTGCCTTACCATGTCCATCCGCCCCTTCTCCGTTTGCCTGTGGTGTGCCCTGTTCTCCTTTTGTTCCTGCTTCAGGCGTCTCTGCTTGTGGTGCCTGCCTAACTACCCCGTCTGTCTGCACGTGGCCGACCCCAAACTTACTCTGAGGAGGATATGCCTCTGTACCTATTCCGGCATCCATGACATACAAACCTTTCCATAAACGTAGTTACCCGCTGCCCCTTCCTCCTCCTGTGTTCACCCCATTGGACACCTTCTTTGTATCTACTGCTTTAGCTCTGTATCCTTCAGTACCCATACCTGGTGTCAATGTCGGCCTCTGATCTGGATCCACCTGCCTAATCAGCTGAGAAGGGGTACCGCCAACCACTAATGTCCGAGGTGCTGTACGTCCGGCATAACACTGCTGTAAAATACTATGAACAACCATATTATCTGAACCTCCCCCCACCTGCCCCCTGCTTTGCCACCACCTGTTTTCCTCCTCCACTTGATCTCATAATCTACTGTCCCACGTCGGCATCCGGCTCCCTGCACGAGACCCTGACATCTCTTCCCCTCGGGGTCTGTGAGCCACGTTAAGCTTGGGAGAGGTAAATGTGGTAGGTCTGCAGGGACAGGGCAGTCGGGGGCGTTGACTTTGGGTGCTGAAACAGAGTGACGAGTAGGTAGATAGGGACATCGACCTCAGCTGTGGTGCTGAGCCTGGAATATAAAAGGAAAGTTTTGCATGCTGAGGTTGGTGTCCATATCTACCTGTTCCGGCTCACAAAGTCAATGCCCCCTACTGCCCTGTACCTGCTGACATACCACATTTACCTCGCCCTTCTGTGCTTGGCGCCCTGCTGCAGAAATTGCCTCTGCCCTGGCGTGACCGACTCCCACGAGTGCCCCTCTTGCAGCGCCAGATCTGCACCCTAACTGTACCCTGTCGCATATATATCCTATGAGGCGGCCTTACTGCAACTCTGTGCCTCTCCCCCGCCTCATATCCCCCTCTGTGTCCCTGTCATCCTGCTCCTCTTTGTCACCCCTGTCTAGCATTGCTGCAACCAATGCTGTTGTGGGCCCCCCCAGACAAATTTAAAACATTTTCCTACTTTGTATGGGTGCCGGACAGTGCAGGATGCATGCAAAGTAGGAAAAGAAAAGAGAAATGAAAACATTTCTCCTTTTAATGCCTGCTTTCCAGCTGTGTTATTTTTTTGTGATAAATCCTGTCTACTAATGGTAGTAGATATGGTTTAGCGTCAAAAAAGCATGGGTGGCTGCATGGGAATGCCATGTACCACCAATATAACACCTGCTTAATGCACAGTAACACAAAGCAGCGTTTTGGGCCTGCTTTGCATTACTTTTCCATACAAACCAATGCTAATACCAATTAGAGTTGGCTTGTTAATCCCCAAATAGGTTTAGCATCAGGTTAGCATTAGAAAAGTAATGCAAACCTAATGCCAAACCTTTGTGAATCTAGGCCTCAGAGTCAGAAACATTAAGACAAAATGATGTATTTAAGAACAAATATGAATTTGGAGACTAAATAGCACGTAACGTAGCCTGTATGAGTAGATCAAGGAGCATTCTTCAATACATTATAGATTCATTTCCCTCAAATCATAGGAAAATGAAGCAATTATGCTAGACAAATATGTCAATTATATTTATATTGCTGTATATCCATTCTGGGAGATTATAACATTAGTGGGGAAAACAAAAAGTGATGACTGAAAGGTTTAAATTGATTAGAATCCCTGATCATTACTATGGGTTGCATAACATTTCATTATATTTTTGATCACTGTGCCTTTCTAGATAGAGGGATTGTAGAATCAATATCTTATCACTAGCTTCACACGCTGAGCATCTCAGTACTAGCCCCAAAACATTTACCTTTTTTTCTTACAGTAAGAGTACAATATATTTTAGGCAATTTATTAATATTTTTAATCATAGGTACTTTTATTTATATGGACTTTTGATCAGGAGAGCTGAAGCAGAATCAGGCAGATTAAGGGTTGCAAAGACTGTGACTAATATTGCCATGATTTAATTTCCTTTCAGATTCCAAAGTGAAAATAACTGACTTTATGTCTGTCCAGCTGGCATATAATAAGTGATAATGACATGGGGCTGACTATGAACACACTATTTATCTTTCAGTAACTAGTCTAACATTTCACTTAATATGAACCAGCCCTACAAGTCATTTTAGAGCCAAATATGTCTTTAGAGATTATTCTGGCATGTGACTGATAAATACCTGAGCCCTTCACTAGGGGACTGACCACTATCCTTAGTGGACTTGCTCCTTTCACAACGCATCACCGTCTGGTAGCTGCTGCAGCGGTTCCCTCTAGCTGCTGCTAGCGCCACTAACCTTAGGTCAGAAGTTCGAGGCCCTCCTCCACCCTCAGACTCCTGCCTGCGCCTCATCTCTGGTGGTCGAGTAGTAGAGCATCACAGCTCTGCTACTTGATTGCCCTCCTGTCCCTCTCTTCGCTGCATCTGTACCTCTCTCTGTTAATTCTCTTTTTTTGCCTCTGCTTTTGTTTTTCTATTCCTCAGGCTTTTTTGCTTTTACTTTTCCCTTGTTTATTCAGTTTTCTGCCCTCTCCCCCATTGCTGCTGAGATTTCCTGCGGCCCACCCCCTTCAGTGTCCTTTTCCGGCTCCCCCATTTCCTGCCTCCCAGCTGTCCAGAGCCCCGCAGCACTACTTAATGGTGGCCACTGTGCGGCCGCATGCAGCGGGCGCGCTGCTGGCTCACGAAAAGCAAGCCAATCTGTGCCCGTCCGTATCTGTACAGCGCCCAGCGCCAGGGACCCTGCCTCTTGGACTGCTATGATGCCACAACCCTCCTCACCCTCTACCCAAGATGACACACCGCCTGCCAGCTAGATTCACTAAAGAAGACCCTCGGACCATTCGCCTGCCGGAACTGCAACCACACCTTCAGCCATGCCATCGTGCCAACCGGCAGTGCACCCGTCCACCTTAACTGCATCCTCCTAAACGTGCAATCCCTCCACAAACACACAATGGAAATCTGGGACCTCCTTGACACCACCGCTGCCGACATCATCTTCTTCACGGAAACCTGGACCAACCCCTACTACGGACCGGACATTGTTATCGCCATCCCCAAAAGCTACAAGATCACCCGCAAGGACCAACCCGACCGCCTTGGAGGAGGTATCACCATCGCCCACAAAAACACGCTCCAACTAACCACGCACTCTAACGACCCCACGAAAAACATGGAACACCTCCACTTCTGGATCCAGACCAAACCCAACACCACCCTCTGCAGCACCCTTGTCTACAGGCCCCCCGCCCGACCCCCTTTCACCGACTCCATCGTATACCTCATCGCACCCCAGGCTCTGGCATTCATTCATACCACATCCTGCTCGGAGACCTCAACTTCCACCTGGACAACCCCAGCGATCAGAATACCGCCTCCCTCCTGGAGAAACTCGCCAACATCGGACTTAAGCAGCTAGTCACTGCACCAACCCACACAGCCGGACACACTTTCGACCCCATCTTCTCTGTCAGCGGGAACACCAGCTTCAGCCAAACCACCGAACTCTCCTAGACCGGCCATCACTGCGTACATCTCACCTTCGACACGCCCACTGCACACCACCATCACCCGCCCAAACACAGCAGGACCAGGGCCACTGAAGAACTTGTTGTCAACTCCCTCAGCACAGCCACTCCACCAATGACCATGGACGCCAACACCGCAGCACGCAACCACCACCAATAGATCTCCAACTGCACCGACACCCTGGCACCCAAGAGAAGACCAGCCAAACAACGATCCAAGGGGCCAGCTAATTCACTCCCACCCTCCACGAGTCCAGACGCACCTGCAGACGTCTCAAGAAGAAATGGAGGTGCAACAAAACTCCAGAGACTCACGCAACTTTGAAATCTGTCGTCAACACACACCAACTCCTCCTCAAAACCACTAAGAAAACGGCCATCTGGGCCAGAATCATCACAAACGCACACAACAGCAAAGAACTTTTCACCATCATCAAGGAGTTCACCAAGCCCAACAGCGAGACCTCAGATGTTCTCCCCTACCAAGACCTCTGCAACAAACTTGGCACCTACTCCCACCAAAAGATCAAAAAGATCTACAACAGCTTCAAACACCCTAGACCCGGCCGCCACACCTGCCATCATCACAGACAGCCAGGCCGCCCCTCAACAGACCATGCTCTGCTGGATCCCACTCAGGACTCAAGACTAAATGAGCACCAGACGTACCCACAATGCCACGCTTCCCATCTAATCTGATCCCTTAGGGTGCTGGCTCTTCTCACATAGCCCCCCGGAAGTATATACTACCAGATTCATTGTCTAGCGCTGTACTGCCTCGACTTACCCAAAAGTGTATCCCTAATATGCTCGCGCCTTTTTATATATTCAATCTAAACCATCCCTACCAATCATGGGTATTGTATAGAGATGAATGGTATTGGAAATTTCATCTATACTGGGAGATATATCATCCAAATCTCCAATTGTTATTCCAACCACAAATTAACCGCACTAAATCTGAGATCTACTGCTCACTCTTATAAATCCATAATTCCGATTATTTTATTCATAGTATCAGGGATATCAAATTTCAAATTTATATCAACATAGTCTGCTGTTTTGGACAATGAATACATAACCTAAGGACAGAATACTGGGGATTTATTTTAATATGGATGAAATAGATCACGTTATTAGTTTAATATATTCTTCCCTTGAATTAAGTTCATTTTCAATAGTTCCAAGGAAACACATGAACCACTGTTCTCTCCTTTTCCTTTTGAGGTCCGTATCACCTACTCTCATGTCAACTCTGATCTTCTCTAAGATAAACCACTGAAACTGCGTACAGTCGTGGTTCACCGCCATAAAGTGTTCTGTCAAGGGCGCATTCTCTTTCTTATTTCTTAAATCAGACTTATGTTCTACTAAACGTGTTCTAAGTTCTCTACTAGTTTCCCCGACATAACCAAGACCGCATGGGTAGATCAAGAGGTATATCAGATTTTTACTATGACAGTTATTAAAAGTAGTAGGTATCAGTTTTTTACCATTAAATTCCAAGCTCTTGGACTCAATACATAGAGGACATATTGAGCATGTCCCACATTTATAATTTCCTGTCACTTTCTTATTATCAAGTGTTCTCTGACTGCTCTCGTTAATATTTTTATAGGTCTTGAATAAAGAATTACAGAGATTTTTATTCTGTCTAAAGGAAAATAGAGGTTTTTCAATTTAGTTTGTGCGTCCATCATTCAGAATTTCCCAATTCCTATTGATAATATTTTTGATTTTATTGCTAGTATCGGAGAATTGGCTAACAAATACTATCCGATCTGTTTTTATATGGCTTTTCTCTTTGGACGTATCCAATAAATGATCTCGGTCGTAAAAATGTGCACTTTTAAATGAATGTTTAATGAGCTTTTTCGGGTATCCTCTGAATTTTTTCTTTACATTTTCTGAATGATGTGAAAGTCAGTAAACGTGGTGCAGTTACGTCGGAGTCCTAGAAATTCCCCAAAGGGAATATTGTCTTTCTGAGATTTAGGGTGATTGCTATCGTAATTGCAGTAGCGTGTTCTTGTCTGTAGGTTTGGTAAATAATTCTATCTGCAATGTACCCTCTGTATTTTTAACACAAATGTTCAAAAAATGAACACTAGTGTCACTCCATTGGGTCGTGAATTTGAAATTCGAGTCTCCTAAGTTAAGCCATTCAAGAAACTCTACAATCCCAATACTGTCACCGTTCCATAAAAAAATAATGTCATCTATAAAACGGTGCCAGCATGCAACATTTTCGTAAAAGGGTGCCAGTTCATTAAAGATGTGCCTTTCCTCAAAAGTATTGACATATAGACATGCCAAGCTCGGTGCACAGGGGGCCCCTATACTGGTGCCCGTCACCTGTTGAAAGAACTCATCTCTGACAAGAAAAATGTTGTTCTTAAGTACTATAGAGACGCATGAAAGAATAAAATCTTTGTTGCCCCCATTAAGATATTAATTTTCTAAAATGGTTGAGATGACCCTAATGGTGTCATTCTGGGGAATATTGGTGTACAGGGCTTCAATATCAAGGGTGACCAAAAGCTGGGTCACCCCGTTGAAGCCCTGAATGTGTTTAAAACTATGACAAATTTCAATGTCTAGTGTATTCTCTCTCTGCGGTTTGGTGCATTTACATTTTTTGGCAATTGGTTTATATAGAAATAGCATTCCTGTGTATGTATTTGATTGTTTTTTAATAGGGACATCTTTTTAATCTATTGTCTATGTTCACTGTGCATTTATGCAAATGATTTTATGCAAGAATTATTTTCTATTGTGATACTTTTAATACATTTTGTATTGATCTACTTTGGTGACTATTTTGCTGAGTTCATTGTTTGGGCTTCTATTTTTCTATTCTTTTCTTTTTCATATCTGCGATTTGGGTGAGTAAATACAGTGTATGAATAATTTGCTGTGGTTATTGTGATATCTAAGGGAAATTTTCATGTTTGCTTGTTTCCAATATAACTACATCAACCCACAGCCCAGGGATGAACCCCAGAACAATACCACCTCTTCAAATTTAGCTACTGTCCATAGATATTTAACACCCCAACCAGCACCCGTTATTCACACTTGTAAACACTATAAGAACTTTCTATGTCCAGGTAATTTGTCAATGGCTTATTTATGGCTAGCCTGTGTATCATATACTAATGTAAACTCGTACGTAACCCCTTTGGCCCTCGCTAATACTATAACACTCAGCGATTGTGCATTCAATTGTAGTTTAAGCAGGCTGCACGATAATTCCCTTGTCCTGCGTGGATCTCTTACACTCTCATAAAAGAGAACTACTACAGGTCATGTTTATCGCCCAGTACAGTAACGGTCCTCAGCAAACAAACCACACATCACCATCTGATCAGACATGGGGTAACTGAAGAGATCTGCCTTATACTGCGGGAACCGAGCACTCTAATTCAGTCCACCACTGCAGGTCCCTGCTAAATACACACTATGACTGTTTATTGGCATCTCCTACTGACAAGCATATAAGGAATTATTGTAATGAAGTCCATCCCTGCAGATCTCTTGGCCATCTCTCCCTCCAACATATGCCTGGCCTTCTTCATAAACAAAATCTCAGACCGGACCACCCTGTGCAGGAAGCAGCTTAGTGCCCTGTGACCATGAGAAATAACTACTGAGCTGCTCAAAGCTGCCAGCTTACTGAAAAACATAAACTCTGGTGCCTATCTCTCACACTTTCTCATCCATCACACTGCTAACCACTCTGCACTTTAACACGATAACCGCACTTTGTCAATAATCACACATAACATGGAAACACTTCCTACATGGATTCAAATCAAAGATACACTCTTTCAACTCAACATAATGCAGTGTAGCATGCTGATCTAAGTTGGCAAGTGCTTCAGTGCCCCCATAGCTATAGTAAGCACTATAGAAATGCTACCATGCAATACAACAAATGGGCACAGGTTGGTAATGGACCCTTTTTTCCTGTTTTCCCCTCTATTTTTACCGCCCAGTAACAGCGGATGGTAAAACAGATCTCTAAATCCAATCGAGATAACTCTGCGGCACGCCTCTCAGGCATAGCAATAGAAATATAGACAATGCATGATTGCTAACAGTTTTACTACTGCACCCAACTAAAACATGTATTTGCTAAAGTCGTATGCTGGTGATCGCACGACGTAAAGCACAGTTTAATTTACTCATCATTTTAAACTGTGGAATCGCCTGCGCACAAGCTTGAGTTAATATAGGCCTTTTGATGCCCTGGAAGTCAACGCCCATCCTGCAGTGCGTGGCTGTGGAAAGTAGCCTCCATTTTGTTCAGGTGTAGATGCCCTGCCCATGCTGATCTGTTCACATGGGTCACTACTCTTGCATAGTGACAGCTGGAACTCTTGGTAAATGTCCCTCTCTGTGATTTCACTGAGTGCATGTCAGTCTCCAGGCCTGCTGTATTGCAGCTGTGTACTTGAACTGTCAGAGCTGAGCCATATTTCCCCAGGCGTGCCCCACTTTTTGACACTGTCTCATTGTGGGCACTTGGTTGATATTGCTTTTCCATGTCATCCATCAGGCTCGGTGACAGCCGCAGGCTAATTTGTTTAGTTTGGTTCAAAACAAGCATGAGAATAGGTGATTTGCACTCTCCTATCAAAAATATGAGGCCTCTGGAAGGTGTTTTACTCAGCGGCGGCTCCTTCGCAATGGCGGAGGAGCGTCACCCCACTGCCTGGCTCAGAGTCAGCAAATTAAAAATAAAACAATCTACTAGCATCCTTTTATTTTTTATTTGCCAGCTCTGAGCCGGCTTGTGCAGGGAGGGGCGGGGCAGTGGGAGGAGGAGTCCTATGTGCACTCCCTAATTGCGCACATGTGTTTGGCCGGCTGTCTCAGGCCGACCAAAACACACATGCGCATTAAGGTGTCTCCAGCCCAGGTGCATTGACCAGCTGGGCTGGAAAACCCCCACAGGCTCCGTGACCTGAGCAGAGTGTCTTTCCAGCCCGCTCAGACCATACCCTGCAATGCTCTCATAGTATGGGAGCAGCGCAGGAATTACACAAGGAGTCCGTGACGCTGCCCCGGGGCTTGCAGAGACCAGGAAGGACGAGGCGCGGCGTGGCAGGTGGGCGGCAGCTCTAGGTAAGTGTTTGTTTTTTACATATTACCCCTCCTGCATGCTCCCCATGCCCTCTTCACCTGCCCCACCACCTCTTCATTGTGGCGGCGTCACTGGTTCTACTCAGGGTTGGATTGAGATAAAAAATAAGCCTGGGCACCCTAAAATTAAGTGGCTCACATTTGTGGACTGCGACTTTTTGCAAAACACTGCTTCAGTGTTTTAAGTGTTATAAAAGTTTCTCTAAAAGAGACATTCTTAACTTCACTGAGATAAAAAAAAAATGCAACTGTTGCCAGGACTAGTTTGGATTAGTTCACACTGGTGAACCGCATCAGAATATAAGTGAGGCTACTTCTGCTCAGGCCCCTTGCCCCTGCTCAATCTGCATACATGAATGGGCCAACCCAGAGAGAGACTGGGAATGACACCTCCGCCCGCTGGTGAAAGGGACATAAGAGGGACCCATGTGCCTTCCAAAAGGAAGCTCGGGCTCCAACTGAGTTGCTGGTGGCGTCTGAACAGCACAGATATAGCCTAAATCGGCCACCATGCTGGCCAAAAAAGCAGCCCACAGCTGCAACACTGATATTGGCCCTTCACCCATTGCCTGAGTGCCCATCTTACCAATCCAACCCTGGTTCTACTGGAGGTATACACAAAGGCACAGATAATTTGTAGGTCCTCTCCCATGGTACAGACACATGGCATACAACACCAGGCGGTGGAACGCTCATATGGGTTCTTTCTAATGTGCAGGCCCCAGCCACAGCACGGTGCCAATAGGAAAAAGAAAGGGCACAGCCACCATTAAAAACAGTTGGACACAGGTGTGTACCTGCTGCATGGCAGGCTACAAAAAGGCCACGAGTCACTCCAAGGGCCCACGAGGCTCACACCCTCCAATGCAGGAGCCGCTCTCACTGTTCTCACTCCACGTGCTCTGCAGGGTAACGGACCAGTAGAGCTTTCTAAGCAGACATGCATTTCTCTTATTTAGTAGAAGAGTAAGTTCGTCGGTGGAGCTCCACTCAGCAACAGGGGATTCCGTCTAGTTTTCAGCTGATGGCCTGAATACCAGGAAAGAGAACTGACCCTTCCCATATGACGAGTAGAACACTGAAGTCGCACAGCATTGATTCAGAGGTGGCTGTGATTGGGCAAACAATGGTGGGTGTGCGAGTGGCTTCCCTCAAGCAGGAGGAGGACAGAGGGTCCTCTGTTCAACCAGTGGAGGTCGTGAGAGGAACTGAAGGTGGAGCACTTTGTCCGGCAGGCGCTTCAGATTCTCCATCGCCTGACCAGGGTGGGACTGCCTTAAGCAGCAGGTCTTGGACCTTAGGAGTAGGGCTAGGAGTTGTTAAGTGGCGGGTTAAGATGAGGAGAAATTAATGGAATGCTTTTTTTTCTGGATGGTCAACCTCATTTTTGAAGCTTGTGCATAGCCATTTTCATTTTGACTTTACATGTGCAAACAGGCTAATTTATTCACCTATTTTCATTTCCCCTTCTTCCCTATTAAAACCACCACATACCTCCGCCTCACACACATTTCCATTGTAGAATTTCAGTTTCCTTCACTAAATTGGCTATTTCCCGTTCCTAGAGTTTGCAGATGGGCTGCAGAGGTTTACTGAAAAGGCATGTTCAAAGTTTTGAATGCTACGAAATCCAACTCAGTTTTCAATCCTTCCAGACTATAACACTACTACCAGAGTAATTGAAATATTCCCAGTTTTAATGTAGGAAAGTCATATGCTTATAAAAGATAGGGAAGAGAGCATTATGCATTGAAGGCCCCCATAAAACCGATAAAGCAGGCACTAAATTGTGTACCCATACTGACTGAGGCCTGTCATGCAGTCTGCAGGAGGGCAGGAAAATTTCCTGTAGTCTCACTTCCACTCTAAACCCAAGTTGATAGATTGGCCGAATGCTTGACTTCATGCTCAACCGTGCTGATCTTTCAAGAGGACACAGGTTTTTTCCTCATTGTCCAAGCTATAATACTATAGTTACACTAGGTTAGAATGAAGCGAAGCCAAGAGTCAAGGATATTTGATGTGTCCCACAGAATCTTATACAGGATTGTTATGAAGTATGCTCAGCATCACAGGTAACGTTTAAAGGGAGGCATCAGAACCCCGTTAGGGCAAGATGAGACGAGGACTTGCAGTCTTCAAAAAAATCTTAGTGCCTAGGTTCTAAAGAACCTAGGGTCTGATTACGAGGACGGTGGTCCCACCGCCAGCGTAATACTGATTACTGCCCGCCACATTAGGATGGCGGGCGTATGGTTGGCAGTCAGAGAGACCGACGTCCACGGATCCGACGGGCGGAGGGACTTGTATCCCTACAACAGTGGCGGTGCCTGCCAGGCTCTGCCATAGGGATCACAATGTCCCTTCCCGCCAGCCGTGTCATGAAAAGGCAGGCGTAAATGGACATTGGGGGTCCATAGCGGGCCCCCCTTTTTCCCTGCTCCTCTGACACGGCCCCTGGGGGGCACCTATGGTGACCCCAACCTATCAGTGCACATTTTGTACTGCGGTGTATGCTGCAGCCCGTGGCACCCGCCGCAATATAAAATATACACTCTGCGACCGCCTTGAAGGGGCCGCTGGCAGCTTGTCGGGCAGGCACCGTTTCCGAAGGGATGACGGTAGGACGAATATATGACGCTAATTAGCATGCTATTACTATGCATGCTTTTAGTGCAATGTTTTTACATCGCAACTACCATTACTCCGCATATTATTAATGCGCAAACCAGTACTACGCAAAAGCATTTAAAATATAATAATATGCTTTTAATGCACTGTTAATTACTTTGCATACCACTACTACGCAAAGATGCGCCATTTTTAATAAAACATTTTTTAAAGTTACCTAAACGCTGGGACGGGATTGCACTGAAATAGGGGTTTTGGTTGGGAGAGTAATTTAAAATATATTTAGAAAATTAATACTCGTGTATATAATTTAATGCACCGCATAGTTTTACATCACTTTTTTTCTTTTAATTAACACCCAAACACCTAGAAAGGTATTTTTTGTATTCAATTAATAAATAAATAAACTCCCCATCACTACGCAAAATAGTAAATGCCAATACCCTACCATACACACCACAAACTTCTCAACACTACTCTAATCCCTTCAACACTACCTTTAGCACAAAAATACCCTGTGCCACAGTCCTGCCCCTACACTCAAACACTTCCTAACACGTCTCCCTCACACTACCCTAAACCCTAAAACATTACCCTACACTACACAAACACTACAACACTACCCTAAACCCTAAAACACTAACCCCATCACGACCCTACCCCTACTCCCAGTCCGTACCCCCCCTGGTATAAACACTACCCTACACGACCCCCTGACACAACCATAAACCCTGTAATACTACCCTACACTACACAAACACTACAACACTACCCTAAACCCTAAAACACTACCCCCATTCTGACCCTACCCCTACACCCAGTCCGTCCCCTACACTGAAACGCTACCCCACACAACTCCCTGACACTACCCTAAACCCTAAAACACTATCCAACACTACACAAACACTACAACACTACCCTAAACCATAAAACACTACCCCCCGCACAACCCTACCCCTACTACCCGTCCGTCCCCTACACTGAAACACTACCCTGCATAACCCTCCGACACTACCCTAAACCCTAAATCACTAACCTACTCTACACAAACACTACAACACTACCCTAAACCCTAAATCACTACCCCCAGCACGTCCCTACCCCTACTACGAGTCCGTCCCCTACACTGTAACACTACCCTGCAGAAACCACCAACACTACCCTAAACCCTAAAACACTACCGTACACTACACAAACATACAACACTATCCTAAACCCTAAAACACTACTGCCAGCACTTCCCTACCCCTACTCCCACTCCATCCCCTATACTTTAACACTACCCTACACGACCCTCTGTCACTACCCTAAACCCTAAAACACTACCCTACACTACACAAACACTACAACACTACCCTAAACCC
Source organism: Triturus cristatus (assembly GCF_964204655.1). Taxonomy (NCBI): domain Eukaryota; kingdom Metazoa; phylum Chordata; class Amphibia; order Caudata; family Salamandridae; genus Triturus; species Triturus cristatus. Next base: position 897,765,886 of record NC_140584.1, on the reverse strand, counting down.
TAAAACACTACCCCCTGCACTACCCTAAAACTAAAAAAAACTACTCCTCAAACAACAACCCTTAAAAAATACATAGTCCCTCTTACCTCTCTCTCCTCTTTGCACGTCCCGTCTCATTGTTACTCCCTCAGCTTGTAGTAAAGTAATGCGTACTAAAAGCATTTGCGAAATAAAAGCATGGTATGTAGCAGCATGCGTGGTAATGGTAAATGCGCACTAAAAAATGAGGAGAAAAAGCACATCGTAGTAATGCCCGCGTAGTAACGGTGCATTACCTATAGGACTTACGTCTGACCGCCATCCTAAGCTGGACCTAGTGCCTATATATTGACAATGGAAATGTGTCCTGAGGGGTTACCGGCCACCTGAATTTTCATGACATATAAGGATTGAATATGCTGAACCCAGCAATTTATGGACACACAATTGAAACTGGATTATCAACATCATTAATGAACTTCCAAACTTGTTTTGGTCAATTTGATTTAGAGATTCCAAAGATATTCACTCATTACTCTCCTTCTGCTTTCCTTTGGTAACTCCCATTTTTTTATCCGTAACTCTGGGTAAACAAAAACATAGACAACTTATTAAAAGCAGGTGAAATACGGACCATATGGCTTTACCTGGTGCTTGTATTTACTAAAGCGAAAGGCATAGAATAGATCCCTGGAGTGAACATTCATGCTTGAGGATCCTGGTTGCGCAACAGGTTTTTAGTGAGAAGGGGTTTTTTTATATTGGGATTTTCAGTCTTTATTTTGTAGCGTTTCCTTGCACTCATTTGACACATTGGCACCAAGAATGGGAGGGATCTGATTCACTTTTTGTGTGTTCCAAATCTGACACATTGTTCAATGGGTCCAAGGTCTGTTGTGGGTGTGTGTGGGTATGAAATCCCCCCGTTACTGCTTCTTCTGTGCAACAGCAAGAACTACTGAAAAGTTTAACCAAAGGTTAGCATGAAAAGCGAGTTTGTACCTGAATATGTTGTTTTTGTTGTTGTTTGGTTTAAATCTGTTCAATACATTAAGAAAATATTTTACAAACGCATATTCAGAAATGATGACTATACTTTTACTTTTACAAATATCCTTAGACCTATTTTAAAACATAAAATCACACCTAGCTCGTTAGTCTAGAAACAAACATTCCAAGGCTGATTTGATGGAGTGTGAGTTTATACATTTTAACTAAATGTAAATACTTTATTTCAGCATATATGCCATAAAAGTTCCACACCAAAAGTAAGCATGCAAAATTAATCATTATAATACAATGACTTATTTCATAATTTAAACCCAAAATAAAAAGTATTCTAAAAGGTTTCAAATCAGAGAAAAAAAACCTGCAAGGTAAATGCAAGAGTTAGGAAGGGAGATTAGCTATCTAGAAGGTTTGAAGAGCATCCAAGTGCAGTTAGTAAAATAATGTAATGGTTTAAGAAGTGTCAGAGCGGGTACATGTGTCTCAGCCTTATTCAAATATCCAGTCAACGCAAGATTATGAATAAACACATATTTGGAAATCACTTTTCTCTCACCCTCTGAGCTCTTTTCCTTCTGCCCCACATATGGCTGAGGAATTTGGCAACCGCACACACGAGCAATGGTCTGCCGTCCGATCCTAGTATACATAGAGCTTCCGTGTGGTTGCAAGTTCCCAGCTGTTTACAAATGGGGCTTAACCAGTTAGTTCTTGGGATTGTATAAATTGGGCAAGCAAACATTACACGGATGATGGATTGTGTGGGGGCTTTGCAGCCAGGACAGCACTGTGATGGCAATGGGTTGCTGTTCCATCCACCTATAAATTCATTCAGGGAAGGAGTGCCAAACCTACACTGGATGTATAGTTTCCTGTCCTTTGGTGTTTGTATAAAATGCAAGTAGGCCTCCAAGGACCTATGCAATTTATGGGCCATGAATTCTAAAGTTAACTTACCCCAAGACACACAGCATAACTCAGCTTGTGCGGCCCAGTCCCAGTAAAGTGCGTTGACTTGGCTTTTTGGGGGTCTCCTAGCCCAATATCGGATAAAAGCCCCCTCACATTACCGAACCAGCTGATTTTGTTGAATTTATCCAAGCAGCTGTGCATTTGCATATGGGAGTAATTCAGGTGTGGACCTGATCCTCAAGCAGAACAGCAGAGGGCAAAGCTTAGCTTTGCCAGCAATAGAATGCCTTCCCATGTCCAACATTAGGGGATGAAGAGTGGCGCTTTGGGGAAACATCACATCACTAGACTTCCTAGAAATTTCTGCTTGAAATAAGTGGCCTCTTCCATTCTGTCTCCACCACTCGGACCCATACAGGGCAGAGCTCACCGCTTTAAGATCGCAAACCTGCAAAGCAGTGGAAACCAGTTTACTAAATGAGGATCGATGGTCTTTTCCCAGGGCCCGACCAACTGCTTGTGCTTCAAAGTCATCTTAAACACGTGGGGTTTACATGACATATTCTCAGATTGTTTAAGGTTTAGATAGTCAAAAGTGCTGACCCTCTCAAGCGGTATTCCTCCAAGGGTGGGCCTTCCCCTGTGGGTCTTTTGTGGGTTCAGTGTCATGAATGTAGTTTTTTTTTTTTTTTTTTTTTTTTTTTGAAAAAGTTTTTATTGAACAATAATTCGGTTACAAGTATGGGCCTACAACCACCCGGGCCGGCCGCTAGGTACATAAGGAAATACACACATATCAAGGCTACAATCAGTTCCCAGGGCACTGCCCCGCAGTGGCTCAAGATAGTTCTCGAAGAACAGCAAGCGTCAGTCCAACAATAACAAAAACAAAGGGAAAGACAATAAAAACAAAAGGCGAGTTATGAGGGAAACCAGTGCGGGTCAGGCTCCCCCCGGGAGACTCCAGTCAGGACAATTGAGCAATCCGCTAAAGAGAGGAGTACCGGGAGGCCGGGGACGGAGGGGGGGGGGCAGGGGGTCAAGGGAGATGAACGTCCAAATGTAGTTGTTACAAAAAGCGCCAGGAGCCATCAAGGGTCAGGGGGACATGGCGATATCAGTGTCTACCAGGGGGGGCGTACAGATGCCTCCGCGATATGCGTTCCATTGCCCCCAAATTCTACCCCATGCCCCCGGCTTGCCACGGGCCACATACACTGTCTTCTCCCTAAACATACACCAGTCCATATTCTCCTTCCATACTGACACGGTGGGCGGCCGTTGAGCGCCCCAAAGTTGCGCTATATCCCTCTTGGCAATCATGTTCCCTAGGGCCGCCCACCGAGTCTGAGCCGCGCTGTAGTCATTGGGCTCCCACACATTCAGGACACAGCGACGCACCTCCGGCAGCAGCACAACCCCAGTGACCTGTCCCATAACCGTGTGGACCCGGCGCCAGTAGTCCGCCACCTCGCGGCACTCCCAAAGGATATGAAGAAAGGTGGCGCTGAGCCCACAGCCTCGCTTACAGAGCCCGTCGTCGGAAAATCCCATCGAGACCAAGCGCGGACCCGTCACATACACCCGGTGGAGAATCTTGAGCTGTACCAACCGGAGACGAGCCGGAATGGCAACCTCCTTGGGGGACGACAGTGCAGACTGCCAATCTTCGTCGTCCAATTCGACCCCATCCCCAGTCCAAGCCTCCCGAAGGCGCACCAGGAGGTCCGCCCGGTGATTAATCAATTTTTTATAAATTAAAGAAATAGTACTATCAGGGACATGTCCGTCGAGTATGCGGTCCTCGAGGGGCGAAGAAACAGGGATCATGGTCCCCTCCCCGAAGACCGAGAGCAGGGCGTGTCGAACCTGGGCGTAGCGGAAGAGCTCCCTGTCGGTCAGCTCGTATTCGGCCCGGAGCACCGCGAAAGTCTTGACCGCGCCCTTGTGCCACAGGTCTCCCACTTTGCTGATACCAATCGTGTCCCACTGGTCAAACCCCTTGGTGGTCCACAAGCTGCCCAGGCGGTCGGAGGCAAACAAGGGAGTAGCACATGTTAATCGCTCACTCCAGCCCATGGCCGCAGTGGCAGCCCTCCAGGTCCGCACAGCAATCTTAGTAGGACCCGTAAGGGTCCGGCCAGCCAGGCGAGAATAAAGTGCCCTGTTGTAGTTCCCGCCGGGAAGCAGGAACTTGTCCATCTCATACGCCGGATTCAGGCCGGGCGCATAAGTGGCGTGGTTAATGGCAGATAGCTGCGAGGCCCAATAGTACCTGCGAATGTCAGGAAGCGCGATGCCCCCGTCATACCAGGGGAGAGTGAGCTTGGCAAGAGCAATACGCGCCCGCCCGTTCCACACCAGTCTCCTCTGCAGGCTCTCCACCTCTCGAAAGTAGGCCACTGGGATAACGTCGAAGGAGTTCTGGAGTGCATAGAGGAACCTGGGAAGGGACATCATTTTAAACAGCGCGGCCCGACCCAGCGGGGACAGGGGCAGCCTGCACCACCGGGCCGTGTCCTCCCGCAGTCGCCGAAGTGGACGCAGGAGATTCTGCTCATAGCGAGCCACCGGGTCCAGCGAAACGTATATCCCCAGGTACTTAAAGCCGCTCAGAGATATTTGAATCGGGAGCCGAGGCGGCAGGAGAGGAAGACCACCAGAGATGGGATAAACGCAGGATTTGGACCAATTGATCGTGAGACCCGAATTGTTCCCAAAGGAGGTCAGAACGTCAAAGAGGACGTTGAGTGACTGCCGCGGTGAGGTGAGATACAGGAGAATGTCGTCCGCATAAAGCGAGACCCGATCTTCGAAGCCCGGGCCCCACCGGATCCCTCTAAGCGAGGGCTCCCAACGGAGCCAGGCAGCGAGTGGCTCCAGGGCGAGAGCAAAAAGCAACGGGGACAACGGGCACCCCTGCCTCGTGCCCCTGCCAAGGGCAAAGGGCCGAGAGACCCGCCCATTCACCACCACTTGAGCCATGGGTCCCGTGTAAAGGAGCCTCACCCAGCCAATAAATCCCTCTCCAAAGCCGAATTTATCCAAGACGGCCCAGAGGAATGGCCACTCAATAGTGTCAAATGCCATCGTGGCATCCAAAGAAACCAGCACGGCCGGTTCGGAGAGGAACTCCGCCCTGGCAAGGGCACCGTGCAGACGCCGCAAGTTAAGAGCGGTGTTGCGGTGCGGGATAAAGCCGCATTGGTCCGGATGAATAAGGTCGCACACGACACTCAACAATCGATTGGCCAGGACTTTCGCCAGGATTTTGGGCTCCGCATTGAGCAGTGAAATAGGCCGGTAAGAAGTACAGCGGTCACGCGGCTTGCCCTCCTTGGGGATAACGACTATAGTGGCCAAGCGCTGGTCGGCCGGAAGGGAACCCGCCGCAAGAGAGTCGCGGAACATGCGGCTGAGGAAGGGCGCAAGCTTATCAGGACGCAATTTGTATAGCTCAATGGGCAGACCGTTAGGACCCATAGCCTTGCCCGAACGAAGGGAACGAATCGCGGTCGCTATTTCATCCGACGATAAGGGGGCGTCCAGCCGCTCCCGGTCCTCAACGGACAGGCCGGGCAGAGCAATATCTCTCAGTAGGAGGCGAGAGTCATCCTCATCCCTGTCGGTCACCGGGGAGTACACCGCCCGGAGGTGGTCAGCGAAGCATTCCACAATCTCATCCGGCTCAGTCACACACACACCATCCGCAGCACGCAACTCGGGGACCACACGATTCACTCTCTCCTTTTTGTCCAGCCACGCAATCAACTTTCCCGCCTTGTCCCCCGCGTCATACAATCGGCCCTGCTGCTCCCTATACATAGTTTTGGCCGCGTCAGTGACCAGGGACCTATATTCGAACTGTTTCAGGCTAAGGGCATGTAGCCCGTCCGGAGTAACATTCGCCTCCAAGGCCGACTCCAGCCCCGAGATGTCAGTCTCCAGCTTCACCACCGCCTCGCTCCTAACCTTCTTGGCCACCACTATCTGGGCGAGGGCGTGTCCGCGTATCACAGTTTTAAAGGCTTCCCAGAGGGACAACGCAGACGACACCGACCCCTCGTTTTCACTGAAGTATTGGTCCATGGCCTTAACCAGGCTGTCACGAGTCACAGGGTCCCGCAGGTACCAGGGGTTAATGGGAGCTATCCGCCCTGCGGACCGCGACCCGGTGTCAAAGAGAAGCCACAGCGGAGAATGGTCGGAGATACCACGCGCCAGGTGTCTGACCTCTCGAATCCGACCAGTCTGCGCCGCGGGCATAAGGAAGTAGTCTAACCTGGAAAGACTCCCATGCGCCCCCGAATGAAAGGTGAACTGACACTGGGTCGGATGCATTAGTCTCCAACTATCCACCAAGCCGAAGGTCTCCAACATCCCACCCAGCCATGACTGGGCAGCGGGGAGGGTCCTCGGTGGGTGACGATCCAGTTCACCCGAAACAACAGAATTAAAGTCCCCGCCCATGAGCAGGAGGCAGTCCGGAAGGTCAAGCAGCATTCGACCCAAGTCAGTAAAGGTGGAGTTCTGGAGGCCCGGGGGGACGTAGACTGAAACCAGGGTAAGGGGCTGCCCCTCCCACCTCCCAATCAAACACACATAGCGCCCTCTGTCATCCGAGACTATCCTCGTGATCTCCACCGGAAGGGAGGTTCGCAGGAGAATGCCCACCCCCCTGGAGCCAGTTGTGAAACCAGAATGGGCTACGAGGCGGTATCCCCCCCTGTTCATCGCATGGCAGACATTGCCGACCAAATGCGTCTCCTGGAGAAACACCACATCAGGAGTCAAACGACGCAAATATTGCAGTACAACACCCCGCTTAATACGGTCCCCCAACCCATTGACGTTCCACGACATAAGCCTCAACCCGTCTCCCCCCATCCCCTCCAATAGATCAAGAGGCCCCCAGCCCGCAGCACTGTTCCCAAATATGGATAAAAATCAATACCTCGCCCTGTAAACAAAAAACACACAACAAAACAACCCCTCTTCCCCCCCGACCCCCCCCCAAGTCCAACGCCCCCCACCCTGCACCCCTGCGGGCCAAAGACCCCCCCCAACTTGCAGTGTGCCTGTCGCCCCACTAACCCCATTCTACAAAAAGACCCCGGAGGAGGAAAGGGACCCAAACCCGCCCGCACCCCTCACGGGTCCTGGTAAGACACAGTATGCAAAAGAAGTAAGACCCAACTGTACAGTGCAAAACCGCAGAAGCAAGGACCAAAGGTCAGTCTAAGGGGACCCGTCACCTGCGGTGCCCCCAGAGGGCCCGGGCCGGCCGCCCCCGTCCGGCAGCGAGTCCAGCCAGTCACTTGCGGCCACAGGAGAGTCAAAAAAGGCTGTCCGCTCTCCTTGCTCCACTCGAAGTTTCGCCGGGTAGATCATCGAATACTTCAGGCCTAGCTCGCGGAGACGGCGCTTCACCCCTTGGAATCCCATCCGCTGTTTCTGGACCAGTTGTGTGAAGTCCGGATAAAAGTTGATGGTCGAGTTCTCGTAGCGGACCGGGCCACGGGTCCGTGAAGCCTGCAGAATAGCATCGCGGTCCCTGTAGTGGAACAGTTTAGCCACGATAGGCCTCGGGGGGGCCCCCGGCCGCGGCCGGCCGCCCGGAACTCGATGGGCCCGCTCCACAGCGAAGAATTTGCTTAGGCCAACCGGGGACAGCTGTTGCAGGATAAGTTCCTCGACCACGAGGTCCACCGGGCGGCCGTCGGAGGACTCCGGTACCCCAATGATACGGATATTGTTGCGTCGGGCCCGTCCCTCGAAGTCCTCAAGCCGCCGGGCCATATGGTCGTTGACCACTCTGATGTCCCCGAGCGCGGCCCTCAGATCCGACACCTCCGCACCCAGGGTGGAGGTCCGTGTATCAAGGGCCTGGACCCTCTCGTTGGTTTTAGAGAGGTCGGCCCGAATCAGGGTGACGTCGATCGCGACAGTGTCGATCTTACGGGCCAGGGCCTCATATTGCGTCGCGATGGTTTCCCTGATGCCCTCGATGGCGCCCATAATGTCCTGTAGGGAAGGTTCCGCAGAGACGGTCGTGCCTCCCCCTGCAGCATCCAGGGAGAGGCCAGCAGCGCCAGTGGACCCCCTGCCCTGGGTATAGCGGTCCATGTTGTTGCTCTGGACCGCTCCCCCGCGCAGTGAAGCCTTGGTCTTGCGCCCCTCCGGACCCCCTTTGCCCGCCATGTGAGCGCAGTCTCTCAATGGGACCTCCGATCAAGAGGTGTGCCGGGCGCCAGCGAAAGGACCACAAAGTGTCGGTGTAGGGGTCGGAGGCGTTAGGCCCACCAGTAGCAGATGGAAGCAAGCCTCGGGCAGAGGCCCAGGAGGCACCTCGCCACCCTGAGCACGCACGCCAGCTGATCTCCTGAAGGCCAAAACCGAAACCAAAAGTGCTGAATCGGCAACTGGCACCGCGCTGAGGCCGCTGTTGTTCAATTGCAGCCCGGCCCCACGGGTCACCTTCACCCCGGCCACCTCCGTCGGGTGGGTCCCAAAAGTTCCGACGACGACAACTCAGGATTCCCAGGTCCGATTAGAGTTTTGAAAAGAGATATATGATCAGCTGGTCTTCATCTCCCAGATTCCATAAACCAAATCAGGATAGTCTCAGGATATATTCCGAGGAGCAGAAAGGGTCCGGGGAGCCCTGTGCTCACGCGACCATCTTGGATGCGCGCTAGGCTCCTCCTTCATGAATGTAGTTTTTGACGTATTTATCACTAGACCCCTCATGTCAGAGAAGTCTTTGAGTCGATTAAGGAGCAACTGGAGCACCCCCCAGAGTTTTGGACACCAATAAGGTGTCATCTGCAAAAAGGAGGGTCACTACTTCCTCCCCTCCTAGGGAGGGAGCATCCGCGGTTTAAAAGATAGAAATTGGACAACACTACTCATATAAAGAGAAAAAAGGGTGAGTACCAATGTGCACCCTTGGCGTACTCGCCTGGTAACCTGGATTGGGTCAGTGAGTTGCCTCTGGGTGCCCCACCGTACCCTGGCAGAGTGGAGTCAATGACCGGGATTAGATTTGGCAGACCCATATCTTTGAGAGTTTGCCACAGTTTCTTTATAGGGACAAGAACAAAGGCTGTCTTTAGATAAATGAAAGCGACATAGAGACTTCCCTGGCCGATGATCACAGTTTTCCAAATCAATAGAAAAAGGCAGAACACCTGCCCAATTGTCCCAGTCTTTTCTCTAAAACCTGCATGGTAGGGAGTTACAATTTCATTATCATTGACCCATCCCTGAATCTTATGCAAAAGATTTTTACTTCCTGGGGGCAGGTGGTGACTGGCTAGATTTAGTTTTGTTTTCTCTAGTTACAGGGCTGGCTTTAGCACTGGTGGCGCCCTGTGCAACAATGTTTGTAGGCGCCCCCCACCATGACCACCTCTGCCACGCATTCCCTCACTACCACCATTTGATAGTGCCCCCCAGGTCTCCATAACCACTGTTTCTTAGATTCAGTTGGTATTACAGCGCCACTCATACCAGTTTAAGATGCCAGAACACTTTACATCTCACACGCAATTGCAGTATACAGGAAATGTTACATAAAACAGAGGCCTACAAGGAGTAGGAGTCACATTTCATCCATACTTATAGGCAGTATAGTTTAAGAGTCCTTGGTCTAGAAAAGCATAAATTCAAAACTTAAAATGTAGGGGTTTTTGTTTAGTAATAAAAATTGATTTCTTCCCAAATGAACCACTTTTGCAATATTAGGACAACGAAGGCTGGGCAAAAAATATATAGCTCTAATATTTTCCTTGCAGTTTGCATGCAGCCCTTTGGTGGCAGTTAATAGTTCACTGCTCTATATTAGGATTTTAACTTTTAAACTGCAAGTAACAAAAGGATCTCTGACAAAAGCGGTAACCCATTGACCTATTTATATTAGATGCACTTTGTGATGTGAATGGGACACGTTCTTTGTAGCAAGCAAATGAACCCTCTGCCCTATAATGAGTCAAAACTTTCACTAGACAACGCTCCGGTCTTTCTCCAGGAAGAACATTAATCACCAGAGTTATCATTTTTATTGATGCCTGAAACGTTCTGGGACAATGTACGTGGCATCAGGTGCTTTTAAAAGGATGAACTTGGCGCCCCCACCCCAAGTCAGCGCCTGGTGCGGTGGCACCGATCGCACCGCCTGTCTAGTTATGTGTTTTGGCATCTCAATTTTGATTTATTAAAGGCCTTTAGCAAAGAAAAAATAATATATTCCCTGAGGCATACTGTAAAAATCTAAGGGCCTGATTACAAGTCTGGCGGTCCATGGACCGCCAGACTCGCTGTGGCGGTGTTCCATCTGCCGGATTAAGACTCTCAGAGTTGTTCCGGCGGTGGACCACTGGCCCGCCAGGGAACCATTATTCCCTGGTGGTGGCACGGCAAAGGGGCAATGCAATATGCTGAGCAGGACTGGCGTAGTCCCGCCGAGCCTATTACGGGTTCCTCTCACCACCAGCCTTTTCATGGTGGTTAGCCCGCCATGAAAAGGCTGGCGGTAGGGAAACAAATTTGGGCCACCATTCACCCCGCCATGGGGGGTGCATTCAGGGGGGACCAACGTGTGCTCCCCTGTCTGCTTGCACCCCCATTTCCATCATTACATGGAATTCACAGTCCATGCCGTGCTGGAACATTTTTGCCGTTCCCATTGCGGTGACTTTTTTCAGGGCACCGCCGTGGGAAAGGCAAAAGGACTGTCCACCTCCACGAGTTGAACTCATAATCAGGAAGGCGGTTCTTCTGAAGCTTTGGCTTGCTGTGCCAGCAGAGAGCCGGTGCAGCACCGCCAAAGTCGTAATCGAGCCCTAAGTGTTTTTATTGGGACCTCTATACTACTTTTAAACTGACGCTTTTACAAAAATAGAGTAAAATATGCATCAGGGGTTGTGTTGATGAACAAAGGAGATAAAATATATTATCATATGTATAATAACAGTAAAGAGTTGCATTGACAAAACTGTAAGGAAATGTTTCACCTTTTCAGTAAATATAGTGGCGAAAATACTCTGGGGCTGGAGTAAATGGTTTTGATGCTAAAGAACAGATACAAAAATGATGTGGTAGTTTAAAGATCTAACCGCAAGATCCACAATGCAATGGAATATCAGAAAGCGAGAAGCAACTATTAATGCCATCAAATGCACCTCAAGGTTTTAAAAGGTGCTTTGACACCCACATCATGCTTGATATGATTGCTCAGCATCCCTTCGGTCTTCTAAACCATGTTCACTTTTGAGCACCCATTCAATCTAAGCTGCAGGCCTGGACAGTCCAATCTGACAATCAGTAATGTTGCAAGGGCTGGCCCACCAGACAACTGTGCACTGCTTTGTGCCACGATATGATGTTTTTTTGGCCTAGGTTTGTTAGTTTCCTAATAGCTAGTGCCCTAACACTGCAGTAAGTGCTGCGATGAATAGAATCGTTGCTGGGGTTAGGTCGGTTTCACCAGAAGGACCTGAATTTATGCATTCAGGCAGTGACAGGAAGACAGGAGGAAGGAGACTCACTCACCAACACCCCCTGTCTACCTTTACTGGGACAAGCAATTAACTTCCATCAAGTGTATATTTACCGGTGGCAGCTGGTAAACTTCTGAAAGTAGTGGGGACTAAAACCTGGTGACATATTTGACTTTGTGAGCGAACTCGAGTGACATAAAGGCGGATGTCACCCAAGAAAATATTTAGACAAGTGGGCCAAGTGGTGAATTTTAAAGCAAATTTAATAAAGAATTTGTTTTATAAGCAAAGGTTGGAACCTATATACAAAGGTATTTTCTACAGGAGACCTCACCTGGAGAGCCACTAAGGCCCTGGAGTAACCCACCGCACCAATCCATCCCATCCTCTCAGATTCAGTCAAAGAGAACCCGTGGAAGGCTGGGCTTCCCTCAATCAATCAAGTGACTTTTAAAGCATGACCACTCACCCGTAAGGGTGTCCAGGCGCTGGCGGGGGACAGAGGGGGCTGCTGATCCATCAAAGGCCCTGTGGTTCAGTCGAAGAGCTAGGTCTTGAGGTCCTTCCTGAATTGAGGCAGTGACAGTGCCTGCTTAAGGTGGGGAGGCAGGGTGTTCCAGGTCTTTGATGCACGGTAGAAGAAGTGTTTTCCTCCAGCCGTGGTCTTGCGGCTACGTGGGACAGTGGCCAGGGCCAGTTGGACGGAGCGGAGGTCTCTGGTGGGTGCATGGAATGCTAAGCAGTGGTTGAGGTATGCAGGTCCTGCGTCATGTAGGGCTTTATAGGCATGTGTGAGGAGCTTGAAGGTGATCCTTTTGTTGACTAGAAGCCAGTGGAGGTCTCTCAGGTGGCTGGTGATGTGACTGTGGCAGGGGATATTGAGAATCAGTCTGGCAGAGGCGTTCTGAATGTTCTGCAGTTTCTTGAGGAGTTTCTGGGTGATGTCGGCATTGAGTGCGTTGCCCTAGTCGAGTCTGCTGCTGATGAGAGCATGGGTGACTGTTTTTCTGAACTTGGTGTGGCTCCACTAGATGAACTTTCGAAGCAGGTGTAGCATGTGGATGCAGGATGATGAGACGGCGTTGATCTGGCGGCTCATGGTAAGCGAGGAGTCCAGGATGATGCCAAAGTTTTGTGCGTGGTCTGTGGGGGGATCCAAGATCTGTGGGCCACCAGGAGTCGTGTCAGGCGGAGGGGGTGGAGCCTAGCACGAGGAATTCGGTCTTCTCTAAGTTGGGCTTGAGGCAGCTGTCCTTCATCCAGGTTGCGACAGACTTCATCCCTTCGTGGATGTTGTTTTTGGCAACTGTGGGGTTGTTGGTGAGGGAGAGGATCAGCTGGGTGTCATCGGTGTAGGAGACTGGCATTGCTTCCAGTGCTCTTGCACTGAAACCAGTGATGAGCCTCTTTTGAATTTAATAGGAGCTTGCACTGCTGTGTCTGGGGTGCAGGATGTTTTCTTGCCACTCAAACTCCAACCAAAGTTTTGGCCAAGACCAGGGACTGCCTCGGGCAGGGAAAGCACACAAGTGTCAGTGGTGCGTAGAGGTTGGGCAAGCCAACAAATTAATAGGGAGAGCCAAGCCAGAGCCAAGCCAAGGGTCTAGCTCATGTCTTAGAGCCCATGCACAAGCCAAGCCCTTGAAAGTATTTGCTAAGTTAATCATAAAATAAACCATGTAAAATATGATAGAGGCTCTTTTCAGATTCAAAAAAGTGTATTTCTGTATCTTGTGGCTGCTTTGACATTAATAGCGCTTACTAAGGCACTATTCTGAGAAGTACTAATTAAAAGTGATAGTTTTATACATCTAGTAGTCTCGATTCAATACTTTAAAGTGCTTTCACACATGATAATGAAGAATAAAGAGTTTTGCTGAAATAAAATAATTTCCTAAGATCACACAATTTAGGGGAGTAATCCTGATATATCCAGGTTTTTGGGTTCACTTTGTACAAATCAGCCAGTAGATGGATGTCTATTTCTCTTTATATTAAGGCTTTGTTTTTACCTCTTAGTGTATTTTTTGTGTACATATAGCGCAAACCCGACCCGAAGGAATTGGACCACTTCACATGAGCACTGGTTACATTGCACAAGGTCACACACAAGATTAAGTGATTTGACCAGAATCACAGGATGTTAATTCGATCCCAAGACTCCCTGGTTCCTTAGACCCACAGTCTGCAGCGCTGACCATGACGGCACATCCTGGGTACAGGGAGACAGGCAGAAGTCACATGAAAGATCTGCTCATTATAGGCTCGAGGTTCCATCAGGACCTCAAGCTGAGCCAGAGCCAGGTTTCTGGCGTGAGCTTTCAGTGGCTTGCCCACTTCTAGTGTCGCAGGTGAGGGAGGAAGAGAAGACAAGACACTGCAGACTGCCTACAACTGCCTGTACTGCCTCCAGCACAGTGCCCTCGCTGGTGCTGCATACAAATTGAGCCAAACCAACAGAAAAACATAGCCAATAACTGTGTGTCTTTAAAGTAAAGCCACACAGTGATCAGCCATCTTCAGTAATTCTCCCGCGCCTGCATTGCCTACCTGTAAAGATGTGCATGGACCCATCGGGAACATGCACCACACATCTCAGTCACTCATTGCAGACTCTGCTCATGCTGTTTCTAATAGTATGCATTGGTGAGGAAAAGCCCAACAACTTATAGACAGGCCATGCAATATTAAAGGATGGTTATATCAAGGGGCGTGGTGGTAAATTCAGCGGTAATATACAGCGGTGGTAATACCATTTTAAGGGGGCATTAGAAAAATGTTGTAGACTTCCAGAAAAGATGGGGAATAACCTGTGGCAATATTTTGGCTGCCTATGTCTTTCCTGTGTACTTTGACACAATCCTTCAGTTATCACAAGATGTATTAAATAGTGATGCTTTGTACTACTGAACATCAACACCAACATTGGTATACTACTATCAAACACAGAATATCCAGGGACAAAATATCTAAATGTATGTGCATTTAGGGAAGTATAGATTTACTATTCCTACGCACCTTGAAGATGTATGTACCGCATAGGTACATTTATGTGGGGTTAGGTATAGAAAACCTAGACTTACTTACCTGTCGATATTTTATTTTCTATATTGTGTCCTCAGTATTCTGTACCATCAACATTGTTGATTCAATGCTCAGGGGTCACACCATATAGCTGTATGGTAAATATGTAAGGTATTCTCTAAACACATAAAACATATTTTTGAAACTAAAAAGAAGCAAAATTCCTCTGTGTTTCTCTTTTCATGCTAAGGGCTTCTGTAATGCTTGAGCGTCATGTGGTGATGTTTACCCGGGTCCTGCTGCTGCAGTAATCGCTTTTCTCAAGCGTGCCTCATAGGCAGGTGTTCTTTTTAAATTGTGTTTAGTCCAGCACAGACACTTGGTAATAGCACATAGTTTTTCTGCTATGAAACCGTGTACATTATGGAAGCATGTGCCAAATGACCAGTGGGGCATCTACCGCCTTTGGAGCAGGTAACATCCGACTACTCATTCAAGCGAGCTGCGCAATATCGCTGCGGTAGGGGTCTATTCTCTGAAAGACAGCAACCGATGTGCAGTATACAAAGCTTACCTTAACACCCTATACCAGAGCAGGCATGCTTTCAATGGAGTTGACAATGAAGGACTGGGTTAGAAAGTGATTAGACTCTAACACAAACACATATACAGTCACATGGGTTTATCATGTCCTTACTGGAAAAAAATAAAATGAAATATTTTGGCACTTAAAATGCATTAGGGGGTTCTGGGACACATACAAAGGAAATGAAATGAAATGAGGGTTTTTGTAGAGCGCGTGTTTGCCGTGGCGTCTTAGCACTAACTGCCATTGATTTTGCAACAGGGTTTGGAGCGGCTATGGTTTAGGGACAAATAGCCATGTTTTCAATTCTTTTCTGAACAACAGTAGATTGGTTTGATTTCTGAGACGGATGGGCGAAGAGTTCCATAACTCAGGGGCCAGGTAGCAAAAACTTCTGCCACCCCATTTCAAAGTCTTTACCCTAGGAACTACAAGTAGAGAGACCGATGACGATCTAAGGCTTCTCTGTGGAGAGTAGCGCTTGATATGTTGACTAAGGTGGACAGGTCCAACCCCGTACAAAGTCTTATGCACAATACACATAGATTTGAATTGGATCCTTGCCTGGACTGGTAGCCAATGCAGATCCCGAATGGCTTGACTTATTGGGCTACATTTTGGAATCTTAAGTAGTAGACAGGCAGCAGCATCCTGTAAAGTCAGCAGCTTACGTATTATACTATTTTTTGCTCCCAGTGAGTGAGTTACAGTAGTCAATTTTGGTTAGTATCAAAGTAATGATAACAGTTTTTCTGAGGCGCATGGGAATGAAAAGTACAATCTTTCGAAGGATTTTTAAAGTGTGAAAGCACAAGGAAGTAATGCTATTGACCTGATCTGATAGTGAAAGATGGTCATCTATCATTATTCCAAGGTTTTTAAAAAATGTTACCGGCTGAGGGCAGAGCCCTGCTATTTCCGGCCACCAAGTAGAATTCCAAAGGCAGGTATCCCTTCCTATCAATCAATCAATACATTTGGAGAGCGCACTACTTACCCGTGAGGGTCTCAAGGCGCTGGGGGGGCGGGGGTGCTGCTACTGCTCGAACAGCCAGGTCTTGAGGAGTCTCCTGAAGGCCAGCAGGTCCTGGGTCTGTCGTAGGCGGATGGGGAGGGTGTTCCAGGTTTTAGCGGCGAAGTGGGAGAATGATCTGCTACCGGTGGTTGCTCGATGGATGCGGGGGACGGTGGCGAGGGCAAGGTCAGCGGAGCGAAGCTGGCGGTTCGGGGTGTAGAAGGTGAGTCGTTAGTTGAAACAGACTGGGTACAGGAGGTCGGAAACACTACGTCCGCTTCTATCACAGCATCAGGAGCAACACAAAAAGCCATTCTATCAGATAAGCATGGAAAGTTTTATTTACAGTATCATCATTTAACGTCAAGCAGATATGAGGGACCATAAAGAAGTCCAGGAGTGAAGTGCGGATTGACATGGATCGAAATGAATGAAGTATTGTGAAGAAGATTCCTGATTATTTCCTGGCCGTAAGACTGCTTTTGTTGTGACCACCCTAGGACTACAGCCTTCAGACCTCTCATCGGCCGCGCACGGCCCCAACATCATTCTGCAGCGCCAGGGGCGCTTCAAAACTGCCCGACGACTCCCGCAGCGCGGGTTCCTGATTATTTCCTGGCCGTAAGACTGCTTTTGTTGTGACCGCCCTGGGACTACAGCCTCCAGACCTCTCATCGGCCGCGCACGGCCACAACGTCAGTCTGCAGCGCCAGGGGCGCTTCAAAACTGCCCACCGGCTCCCGCAACACGGGACGCGTGCGGACGAAGCCCGGACCAAGGGCGGGCCCGTCTGAGTCCGTCCGAGTCAGGAGGAGGCGGGGCTGGGCCACCGCTCTTAGTCATCCGAGGCAAATTGGACATTAGCTGCCACATAAGGTTGTTATATATTCTTCTAATACGTTTGGCTGCCCAGAAGTTTGTGCTATACATTCCCAGGCAAAGGCCATGACGACTAAACGTAAGGCTACAGGAGCACGGGTGGGGGGGTTGTGGGAACACTGGATGCATTTTTTACAAGGGCAGAGTCAGTTTTAACACATGAAATTCAGATCACTGAAAAACGACTCTCCCTGGAAACATATTCAGGACAAAAAAAGGTCATCTATGGGAGATATAATCATTGCTAAATCTCCCTTGGGCGCACTGCAAATTCTGGACCGTCTAAGCTCTGATATTCCAGTTACAAGTTCTGATGGGGAGTTAGTTGACTGTTCAGTTGCTATATTGGGGGTACCGGAGGTGGGCCACTCAAGTAATCTGGATCTTGCCCAAAATCCGGTAATGAGTCAAGTTCAGGAGTCAATAGTTAATTTATCCTCGGAGATAGTAGATCCCCTGCACCCCCGATTACATCTCTAGCCCATACTTTAACCACAACCTGTTCAGCCCAAGGTGACCCTGCTACCAGACCCAAAAGCGCTGTTAGGGAAAGCACGGTACGCTCCTTTAAATCCTTGGTGGGAGGCAATGGTGAGCCGCCTGCGAAACACACAAGGGGAAGTGTGGCACAGAGGAATAAGCATAAACCTAAATCTATGCACCAAGACACAGGGCTACATGAGAATCAGATCCTAGAAGCCGATGGCGGTATGGCCCATCTTCCATATAGTGACCTCCATACCATGGCGGACATTGGGAGTGACCCTGATCATTGGAAACGCTTAAGACTTTAATAACTGTTCTCTTAGCGCCACTGTTATGTAAATTAGGGGCGATTGAGGAACAATTGCTGCACCTTCAAATGTTTAGCAATGCGTCAGTTAATCAGGAGGTATGTGGGTGTCAATGTGTAGTACAGGGGCAGCCAAAGCACCTATGGCTCCGGCAATACCTGAAGTGAATGGGTCTGTGGGGGGTAACAACAGGGAATTGGCCCACATAGCAGGCAAAGCTAGCATTGGTAATGGGGTTCCTGCCACATCTCACTCATTACCTGTGGCATCTGGTCCCGGGGGGAATTTCACAAATCTGGGCCCGGGAAAATTGGGGACTGGCGGATGGTTAATTCCTTCAATCCATCTGATCAGATATTGTCCCAGTTTGCGGGACCTCCGAGATTATTACCCACTGCTCAGGCCAATCCCATTACCAGAGACAGTAATATCCGCAGGGGTGGTCCCAATGTGATGAATCCTCAGAATGTTAAGTGTTCTGGAGATATATTAGACTTACCCCCAGCTGCATGTCCTTATGTGTTGGTCTTGGCTGGTGTGCCCCCTCTTAGGCAAGATCGAACTGAATCTTGGACCCAACTGCGTAACAAAACTGTAGACTGGTTATCTAAACATAAAGGGCCCGATTCACAGAACTAACTTAAGACAAAATCCTAAACTTACTACCATTTTGATATTCACAGAAGGCACTTACTCATTTTGGTATTCACAGAAGGCACTTACTCATTTCGGTATTCACAGAAGTTAGGAGTCCTAACTTTAGGACTCCTAAATGCCTTCTGTGAATACCGAAAGTCTTAAAATTAGGATTTTTCTCTATTTAGTAGTAGTAAAGTTAGGACTCCTAACTTTAGGACTCCTAAATGCCTTCTGTGAATACCGAAAGCTTTAAAATTAGGATTTTTCTCTGTTTAGTAGTAGTATAGTTAGGACTCCTAACTTTAGGACTCCTAAATGCCTTCTGTGAATACCGAAAGTCTTAAAATTAGGATTTTTCTCAATTTAGTAGTAGTAAAGTTAGGACTCCTAACTTTAGGACTCCTAAATGCCTTCTGTGAATACCGAAAGCCTTAAAGTTAGGATTTTTCTCAGTTTACTAGTAGTAAAGTTAGGAGTCCTAACTTTAGAACTCCTAAACTGAGATAAATCCTAATTTTAAGACTTTCAGTATTCACAGAAGGCATTTAGGAGTCCTAAAGTTAGGACTCTTAACTTCTGTGAATACCGAAGTGAGTAAGTGTCTTCTGTGAATACCAAAATGAGTAAGTGCCTTCTGTGAATACGAAAATGGTAGTAAGTTTAGGGTTTTGTCTTAAGTTAGCTCTGTGAATCGGGCCCAAAGGGTTTAGGGTACCTATAAGTAACAACATCATTATGGTTCTCAGAATTGGGTGGGTGGGACAATCTCCAAAGAATATCGATGGGGATTGTGTGGTCATCAATTTCTGTAACGCATTGGTTGTTAAATAGATTTTGAGGGCCCAGGATTCCTGTTTTAAGAATTCTACCTGTATCTGGGCCTTGCCATTGGGATATTTTTATAAGCCTTCTTCAAGATTCTCGTCGTTGGTTGATTCCCCTATTTCTTTGTTTAATAGGTTTCAGGCCTTTTCTGGTATGGATGCCCAAGACTGACTACCTCTTCCTGATGTAGCACCTGTTATCGTAGATAGTTTTTCTGAAACACCAGACAAAGAAATTCTTGTTCCCATGGTCAGTTTGCCAAATTCCACTATTCCTTGCTCCTTGAATTAACAACCTCATGCTATCCCAGCTAATACAGTAAATTCCGGTTTTATCCCGATTATAACTGGTGATGACATAATGAGAGTTTTAACATGGAATATTGCCGGCCTAAGGGCAAAAAAGGGTGATGTCTCTTGGGAACTTTTTCTTGCTACACACCACATTATAGCCCTACAGGAAACCTGGATGGGTTTATATCTTTTTGTAAATTTGCTATACCTTCCAGCATGGGCAGAGCAAGGGGGGGCTATTATTGATGATCAATCTTAAGCTCTCTCATAATGCAAAGTTGATTGATTCCTGTTCTCCTTACATGTTAGCAGTAGAA
The DNA here is from genome assembly GCF_964204655.1 of Triturus cristatus. Taxonomy (NCBI): domain Eukaryota; kingdom Metazoa; phylum Chordata; class Amphibia; order Caudata; family Salamandridae; genus Triturus; species Triturus cristatus. The sequence continues at coordinate 897,746,115 of NC_140584.1, read as the reverse complement.
TTGTCAGGGAAGAATTTACTAACCCTCCTAGTGGTTAATTTTTACAATTCTTTTACTAGAACTCAAGAGACAGAGCATCTTAGGGCTCTTACGGCCTTTTTGGAAAACTATGGAGATAGCTCAGAAGCACACTATGACATATTAGTTTTGGGAGATTTTAACATTCATACTTGCCCCATTAACTGTTCAGCCAGGCTGGAGGAGGAATATGGCCCTCAGGGGCTAAACCATTTTGAACATACCTCGTCTGGTATTTTCTTAGAAAGTCTTTTAGCAGCTTATAACTTGACTTGCCTCGAACAATCGGACAGGACAGTTCCCATACCTACGTATGTTGGTCATGGTCGTCAAAGTATAATCAACCATATTTTGGTGTCATCTCCGTTGTTGTCGGTAATAGGTAGACTAAGTGTAACAAAAAATTGAGTTAGTGATCATAACCCACTAATATTGGACCTTAACATAAATGCTGTCAATATGGGAAGGATCATGACTCAGCTCACTAACGCTAATATTGCTCCTAAAGATCAAGCTCATGGAGTGAGGTGGGAAAGGATTACCCCTGAAAGTTTTATTGATAGCGTGTTCACTAATTGCACCCAGGAATTTAGGATCTGCTCAGACCAGGATTCCCAACCAAGATCCGTTCTTAATGCCTTTGACCTAATCGTAAAGCAAGTTGTCACTAATTTAACTATAACCAGTAGACCAAGGTGCCCAAAATTTAAAAAATGGTTTGACGAAACCTGTATGACCACCCATAAGGAACTCATGCAAGAGCTTAAGCAAAAACCAAGGGTCGCATCACGGGTCAAAAATGTAAGGAAGGCTTATAAACCTGCAGTAGAAAGTAGGAAAAGGCAACTAAGGGAGATGGCTTGGGAGGAGCTTAGCCAAGCCAGTGTGCTGGCCAACAGTTCTAGATTCTGGTCTGTTGTAAACAGTCCTTTGTTTGACAATACACCAAACTCCAGTAAAGACTCACTAGTTTCCGCTGAGATGTGGGTGCAACATTTTGGAAAAATGTATAGTTCTTGGTCTAGTAGGCTCCCCTCTTGTTTTTACAACTGATAAAGTTCATAAAGCGATTACATCAACTCTTGGGGGGAAAGCTCCAGATCCTGATGGAGTACCGGCTGATCTCTACAAGGCAGACCCTAAGCTTTGGGTTAAGATCTTAACTCATGTTTTTAATGCAGCTTTTTAATGCAGCTTGTGTGTCTGGTTTTCCCCCATCATGGGCAAAGGCGGTTATTATACCAATTTTTAAAAAGGAGGCAAGGGATGATCCGGCTTGTTACAGGCCCATTTCGCTCCTTGATTCCGCGGCCAAAATCATGGGGAAAGTTGTTTTGGCACGTCTAACAGAGTGGCTTGACCAAGCAAGCATAGTCTCCGATCTCCAGTATGGTTTTAGGCAGAGGAATGGCACTCTGGACCAATGCCTTAATCTCCATTTGGTGATAGGGAAGTATACAGTCGCAAAGCGCGGGGATCTCTACTTGGCCTTTATGGATTTAACCTCGGCCTTTGACCTTGTTAATAAGTCAAAGCTGTGGTTGATTCTTCGAGATATAGGGCTAGATGCTGACCTGATTTCATTTCTGGCTGCCATCCACGAAAACACTACAGCGGCAGTACGTTTTAATGAAGACGGCACCCTGACTGATTCTTGGGCAGTGAAAAGAGGGGTTTGGCAGGGGTGCATATTGGCCCCCTTGCTGTTCACCCTCTATATTAATAAATTAGGGGACTCTCTGGCTTCCTGTTGTAAAGATATACCTAGAGCCAGCATCAAAATGATTCCGGCGCTTCTATATGCCGATGACGCGGTCTTGGTGGCCAGAACTGCAAGGGGGCTGCAACTGCTTTTAAATTGTTTTATAGATTTTATGGAGTTGCTGGATTTAATTACTAATTTTAAAAAAACGCTTGCCATGACCATAAGCTCAAGGAGGGCAGCGAAGGCTAAATTCTATTGCAAGGGAGTTGAGATAGTAAAAGTCCCCGCATTTCCCTATTTAGGGGTTCTTTTTGATGATCAACGCTCATGGTGCACGCAGCGTGCACATAAAAAGAACGTGTTAGCTAGAGCATCGGGGGCTACTCTAGACTTTGCAAAAAGAATAGGATCAAAACCACTCCCTGCACTTATGAAGATTTATAATGATAAGTGTGTTCCCATGGCGACCTACGGGAGTGACATCTGGGGTTATACAGATGTGAAAGAAATTCAAGGGGCTCAGAATATTTTTATGCGTAAACTGCTCTCGGTCCCCGCATCCACCCCAATCTTAAACATATATGAGGAACTGGGAGCGGTTTTTATTTCTGATCAGATTGCGGCTGCGCCTCTATTACGTTGGCTGAGAATCTGGGCCCAATCGACCCCAAACTCAAATCAACTGATCATCCGAGACTGTCTTACCTTAGAAAAGGTGTTAGACATTCCTTGGATGAAATATATTAAGGATCAGATGGAAATTCTTGGCTGCCCTGACTTATTCTTGAGTCCTATAGCATTGGGTAAACTAGCCATTAGAGACCTCAAGCAGCAGTTTTTAGATAGACGAAAAGGATTAAGGGAGGAGAACAAATTGAAAAAACCTATGGTGAGAAGATTTCTCACAATGAGCTCGGGCCAACAGATGCAACCATATCTATCTTATATAAATAAACCTTATCATCTTTTTGTTTTGACAAGATTTAGATTGAATATGGTTCTTTGGTTACTTGTCTTCCTAAAGGTTACTTTAAAGAGGGCACATTAAATCCCTGCCCCTGTGACAACTTCTCGGATCAAGATACTCTTCATATAACGTTTTTCTGCGCTTATTACAATCTATTGTGCAGAAAGTTTATCCCCCCTTTGCTTAGAGGTTGCAATTTTGTACAGGTTAGGCCGGCGTTGGTCTACTTACAAACAATAGCGTCACCTATGGTCTGCTTTGGGGTAGCTAGTTTCCTAATGGGGTTGATTAGACATAGGAATAGGCTGCCATTGAGTCAGCCTGCGGATACTGTTCCTAATCATGTTTTTATTTTCTGTATGTTGCAGTCTTGTTTAATATGAATTCTTCTTATTTTTAATTGTAAATACGAGCAAGTGTATTCTGGGCCAATTTTATTTTTTACTCTTAGGTCTAATTATGTCATGGTGGGCTGATCTCTTACTTATGTATTCTTTTTTCTTGTCATGGTTTTTATTATGTGTGTTCTAATTCTGTATGAATTGTCACATTATACGATGGTGTGTATCCTATTTTGTTGTTCCCCAAGGGGGCGGCAGACCATGAATTTTGTGTTGAGTAGGATTTTATGATGATTGTAAATTGTTTTTTGGTTTTATTGTTTACTTATTTATTTTATATGTTTGTTTTATGGTTGTTAAAACGGTGGGACCTTATCTGACTATGGACCATATATCCATGTATTATAATGTTTGCAGAATGTCCCGCTTTCCTTTTTGTTGTTGTACTTTTATGGCTTTAATTAGCCGAATTAAGTTAATTTTGACTGACTGACTGAGTCGTTCGTTGAGGTACGCTGGTCCGCTGTTGTGAAGAGCTTTGTGAGCATGGGTGAGGAGCTTGAAGGTGATCCTCTTGTTGACGGGGAGCCAGTGCAGGTCTTTCAGGTGGGCCGAGATGTGGCTGTGGCGGGGGATGTCAAGGATGAGGCGTGCAGAGGCGTTCTGTATGCGTTGTAGTTGTTTCTGGAGTTTGGCTGAGGTTCCTGCATGGAGGGTGTTGCCATAGTCCAATCTGCTGCTGACGAGGGCCTGGGTGACTGTCTTTCTGGTACCGTTGGGGATCCATCTGTAGATCTTGCGGAGCATGCGGAGGGTGTTGAAGCAGAAGGAGGAGATGGCGTTCACTTGCTGGGTCATTGACAACGCGGAGTCCAGGATGACTCCCAGGTTAAGTGCGTGGTTATTGGGCGTCGGTGCAGCTCCCGGTGCGGCTGGCCACCATGATTTGTCCCAGGCGGAGGGGGTGGAGCCGATGATAAGGACCTCCATCCTGTCCGAGTTCAGTTTCAGGCGGCTGTTCGTCATCCATTCGGCGATGGCCTTCATTCCTTCATGGAGGTTGGATTTGGTAGTGGTGGAGGCTTGGTGAGGGAGAGGATCAGCTGGGTGTCGTCGGCATATGAGACGATATAGAGGTCGTGTGATCTGGCGATGTTGGCGAGCGGTGCCATGTAGATGTTAAAGACTGTTGGGCTAAGGGACGCCGCAGATGATCTTGGTGACTTCGGAGCGGAAAGGGGGAGGCGGACACTCTGGGTTCTGCCGGTAAGGAAGGAGGTGGTCCAGTCCAGTGCTTTGTCTCAGATCCCTGCGTTGTGGAGGCGTGTGCGGAGGGTGTGGTGGTAGACAGTTTCAAAGGCGGCCGAGAGGTCCAGGGCCGCGGTTTCTCCGTTGTCCATCATGGCCCTGATGTCGTTGGTGGCAGCGATGAGCGCTGTTTCGGTGCTGTGGTAGCTACGAAATTCGGATTGGGATGTGTCCAGGATGTTGTTCTTTTCGAGGAAGGAGGTCAGTTGCCTGTTGACGATCTTCTCGATGACTTTCGCCGGGAACGGGAGGAGGGAGATGGACCGGAAGTTCTTGAGGAGCTTGGGGCCAGCTTTGGGTTTCTTGATTAGGGCGTTGATCTCGGCGTGCTTCCAGCTCTCCGGGAAGGTCATGGTCTCGAAGGAGCTGTTGATGATCTTGCGGAGATGGGGTGAGATGGTGGAGCTTGCTTTGTTGAAGATGTGGTGCGGGCAGGGGTCAGATGGAGAACTGGAGTGGATGGTGTTCATGATTTTGATGGTGTCTTCGTTGTTGATGTGGGTCCAGGAGAGCAGGGAGTCGATGTGGCTGGGGGGCTGTGAGTCTGAGGTGTCTGAGGTCTCTGTGCCTGGTTGTTGATGCTGTCGTGGATGTCTGCGATCTTGCAATGGAAGAAGGTAGCTAGGGAGTTGCAGAGGTCTTGTGATGGCGGGATGTCGTTGGAGTTGGAGGTGGGGTTGGAGACTTCCTTTACGATATTGAAGAGCTCTTTGCTGTTGTGTTCATTCTTTGAAGGGGGTCCTTTTGGCGGTTCAGATGAGTTGGTGGTTTCTGCGGATGGCGCTCTTGTAGGCTGCGTTGCTGTCCGGTGTCTGTTCATGGTGCTACTTCTTCTCAAGCCTGCGGCAGGCCTGCTTGGAGGTAGGCGGTGAACCAGATGGCTTTTCTGTTGGTGCGTCCGTTCGAGGGTTTCTTGATCGGGGCGAGAGTGTTGGCGCAGTCCATTGCCTGAGGTTGAGGGCGCCGGAGTCTGTGTTGGTAGTGTCTGTTGGTGGGTTTTGGGCGAGGGTGGTGACTAGCTGGTTTTTGGTGACTTTGCTCCAGCTGCGACGGAGGGCCCATTGTGTGCAGTGGTGCGTGGTAGGCTTCTCGAAGGAGAAGTGGATGCAGCGGTGGTCGGTCCAGTGGAGTTCGGTGGTGTGGTTGAAGGTGACGTGTTTGCTGGCTAAGAAGATGGGGTCGAGCGTGTGTCCAGCAGAGTGGGTGGGAGTCATGACGAGCTGTTTGAGTCAGAGGTTGGCGAGGTTGTTGAGCAGGGTGGTGGAGTTGCTGTCGTTGTTGTCCTCGGGGTGGAAGTTCAGGTCTCCGAGGAGGATGTAGTCCGTGGACGCAAGGGCGTGCGCGCTGACGAAGTCGGCAATGGAGTCGCTGAACTGCGGTCAGGGGCCTGGAGGTCTGTAGATGAGGGTTCCTCTGAGGGTGGTGTTGGGGTCGGTGTGGATCTGGAAGTGCATGTGTTCGACGGTGATAAGTGTGTCATCAGTGCTGGTCGAGATTCTGAGGGTGTTTCTGTGGACGATGGCGATTCCTCCTCCTGTTCCGTCGGTGCGGTCCCTGCGGGTGATCTTGTAGACATCCGGGATGGCTATGGCAATATCGGGTGCCGAGGAGGGGTTCATCCAGGTCTCCGCCAGGAAGGCGACATCTGGGGAGGTGGAGTTCTGTCTGGGGAGATGTTCCTAACATAACCACTTCTGTTTTACCGGTGTTCAATTCAAGCAGTTATCTTGCATCCATCTGATAATATAGATTATGCAAACATTAAAACTTGCTGCCACAATCTCCGGTTTGGAGGATAAGGAAATGACTATTTGCCTATCGTCAGCGTAGCAAATGGCAGTGAAGCCATGAGAGCGTATGAGTTTGGTCAACAGGGTGACATACACATTAAACAGGGTTGGGGAAAGTGATGATCCCTGGGGCACCCCACAAGGCAAAGCATAGGGGTGCGATTTGTGCTCTTCCATCATTGTAGATTGTTCTCTATTGGTTAAGTCAACCGAAGAATGTCTGAGGCTTTGTCTACGATCCCTATTTCGGCCTGTCGCTGGATAAGTATCTGGTGATCAACTGTATCGAAAGCGGCCGGTAAGTCAAGTAGAATCAGTAGGGCTTCCCCCCCCCCCGGTCAAGTTGGACATGTATGTCTTCTGTGGCGGCATTCACTGCAGACTCAGTACTGTGCTGCAGTCTAAAACCGTGTTGCGCTGGGCCATGGGTCTCCAACCTTTTCCGTACTGAGAGCTACTTATGCTCAATGAAACCCATTGTGCACTACTTATATTAATAGTGTTGTATAATCTCAATTTTGTTATATTTATTTTAATTCAACCAAGCAAAAGCTTTCGAATTTAATACGCTGGGCTGCACAAAGGTGAGCTACTCAGAGGTAGCTGGAGAGCTACATTAACTCACAAGCTACTGGTTGGAGATTCCTGCTTGACTGGACCTATGAGAGGATGCCTGGCACACATGAACATGTCAACTCTTTGCCAGATGTTCGACCCGGAAGACTTGGGCCCCACTTCAAAGAGCACTAGGAATCTATCGCTCAACACTACTGCCTTGTTTTAAAAACCCAGAGAAATCCCATTAGGGGTGCTGGCACACCAGGCATGGTGCCGCGTTGCTTAGCATACATCACTGGATGTGTGTAGAGAAGAGGGTAGATCTTGGCAGCCTCTACAGAGCTGTGAAGATCTTATCCCTTGGTCAGCAGGTAATCACTTCTACCCAACGGGTAACATGCCTCCAGGCAGCTGTCTCTGAGCATGCTCTTCTTTGGGTGGAAGGAATTAAATGCATGTGGCCTTCCTCTCTGACTGAGTAAGGATACAGGAGTGTAAAACACAATGTATTCTCATCTCCCAATTTCGTTCCTAACGTTTGTTGACTCAATGTAAATTATAGTCAGAGGGTAAACAGAGTGATGCTGCTGCCTCTTGACTAGTAGTAAGACAAGTCCTGGTTAAGAAGACTGGCCAGCATGTTAGTGAGACAACTGATATCTGCAAAACAGGCATAATATAAATCAATACTGAAAACACAAGCTGGGTTTTTACAAAAAGACTGAGATGCCTTTAAAGGTTTTAAGGTTGAGGTTTTATTGTTGTATAAAAACCAAAGAAACCGCTGAGTCCTGCTGAAGACCCACCAATTGAGCCGATGAATGAAGAAAGAGCCAGAGCCGCTGGAATCTCGTAATTCTGCTGCTGTGGAACATTTAACAAAAAAAATATGAATTTACTGTTCTTGCCACGTAATACACAATTTGCAGATTCCAACAAAACATTTTGGGGCTTACTTACAAGCCCCTTGCGCCACCCGTACGTGACTTTTCCCATGTTAAAAATGACACAAAAGTGGCGCAAGGGGCTTGTAAATAAGCCCCGTTGTTCTTAGCTCAAACTGACGAATAGTTACCAAAAACACAAAAGCACCACATGTTGAGCTGCGCATTGGCAGACACTTTGCAAACTTTTAATGGACTCATTTAGTTGCTATAGCCACCAGATGTTAAACTAGTATTAATAAGGTGAAACCTTGCCCAGTAATGTTAATATGTGTTAAAATGACAAAATAGTAAAATAATAGTGTCACAGAATGTGCTGTATTACATAGCATGATTTGCATTTTCTTGCCACATAATTCATTCAACCCTGCTGCATAATTTGGCCCTCCATTACCGCATAATTGCTGTAGTGCTGGATACAGCAGAACAAGTGTGCCTATGAAGGATCCACTTATGAAGAAAAAGAAGGTAAACCAGGAGAAAGACATAGATTAAAAACAGAGCAAGCAGGAAAAGAAAGCAGCTAATGAAAAACTCAACCGCAGGTGGTAGTGCTGGTAAGAGGGGGCAGAAACTGGGGGGCAGATTTACAATAACTGGCGCATCCCTGCATATCAGCAGGGATGCGCCAGTTATTTTGCATCACGGCAGACACCTCTTGCGCCACCATTGATGCGCCGCAACCATGGGGCAAGAATAGACAGATGCGTGACGCATCTGCTGCCGTAAAGGTGACGCATTGCTGGAGTTACATCGCAAGCGCGACGCAGCTCAAGCAAGGCTCGGGGTGCCCCTATGCCTAACATGTTGCGTCAATCCTTACGCCTGCTTCAAACAGGCGCAGGGTTTTGACGCAGCATGGCCGTAAAAGTGACTGAGTGAAATCTTGTAGATTTCACCCAGCCACTTTTAGGAGGTGTTCCTGCGCCGGAACGCCCCCCCCTGCACCGGAACGCCCACATGTGGCGCAGGGCTTTACAACGTAACGCATCTCCCTAGATGCGTCATGTTGTAAATACCCCGCAGCATGGCGCTGGCTTTGTGCCGCCGCTGCGTCACAAAAGTGACGCAACGGCGGCGCAAATGTGGCGTACGGGGCTTGTAAATCTGCCCCATGGTTTCTAAGAAAGCTGAAGTCAAGACATACCATAGAAAATAAAAAACGGAGAATGGAATGCTGGCACGTCAGAGGGTGAAAGAAAAAGGGACACTTTTCAAAGAAATAGGGAAATGCAAGGAACTGAAAATGACGGACATCCTTAAGTACAAAGGCAATTCGCAATGCATGTATTATTATGACGCAGATGGTGCATCACAACACAAGTGAAAGTCAGGTATTGGTCGAAAGAAATGCTGACACAATGGCCTTAAGCCCAGCATCTTAGTCCAACCACTTATCAGTGGCGATAGCTGCCGCCGGTAACATATCGTGCACTAAATATCGCCTGCCAAAAATGTTGTTCCCAAAATATTGTTTACAAAAATACTGCCCCACTCGAGTTAATAATATAAAACCTACACCCAATGGGATCCTATTTTTGCAAACAATATTTAGGACACACTATTTTTGGCGGACTGTGCTTTTGTTAATGATATTCCAGCATACAGCCACTCGTACAATGTTGGCTTCAGTGTCGTTTAATTTCCGAGGAAAAGGGGTCAAATAAAAAAAAAGTCCTGCACCAGAGACACATGTCACGGGTAGGCCAGCAGCATTAATAAGACAGAGGTTCAATTGCAGATGTCCTTGAAAGCTAGGGGCTTCTTCAGAGATAAGGAGTGATTAATTGAGCCACGCCAGAGGTGGCTTTCAAGTGAGTGAATGCACGGACATGCCTCTCTCAGCAGTAAAGAGGCAGAGCTTTATTACTGGAAGTGGAATGTGTAGGATGCGCGCAATCAGCAGGGCACGTCACCCAGAACAGCTGTGCTCGTAAGGCGTCACTGTCGTGATGATATTTACAACCTTGTCAAACGACAGGTCAATAGATGTCTCACTAGAGAAGCTTCTGGCCACTGTGTCAGAGACCGCATGAACGTTATGTCTGTCCAGTGTCCACGACAGTTGACAAAAAACAAAAAACAGTAGTGCAACGCAAAAGGATGGCATTCGCTGCAGAATTTCGTGTAGGCTCCTCAAATGTCACGCAGGCTTCTCACCTCTAAAACAAACAAGGACTTTAGAATTCTTCAAACCTATCATGAGATATAAGACTCTCCTGGAACTAGGGTCCTATCCTACCCCACTGAGAGAACCCGAGGGGCAGATTTACAAGCCCCTTGCGAGACCTTTACACCGCCGTTGCGTCACTTCTGTGACGCAGCGGCGGCGTAAACCATGCGCCATGTTGCGCCTTATTTACAACGTGATGCATCTAGGGAGATGCGTCACGTTGTAAAGCCCTGCGCTACATCAAACCTGTGTCAGGTTTAATGTATGCAGGGTGGGCGTTCCGTCGGGAAAAGCCTCGGAAAAGTGACGCAGTGAATCTACAAGATTCACTTTTCCGACGCTGCTGCGTCAAAACCCTGCGCCTGCTTGAAGCAGGCGTGAGGCACGACGCAGCATGTTAGGCATGGGCAGCCCCTGAGCATTGCTGGAGTTGCGTTGTGCTTGCGACACGACTCCAGCAATGCGCCGCCCTTATGCCATCAGATGCGTCACGCATCTGTTTATCCTTGGGCCATGATGCGCTGCATTGTAAATGCGGCGCATCTGTGGTGGCGCAAGGGTAAACTTGCGTGACGCATCTTTCCTGGCGCATCCCTGCTGATTTGCAGGGATGCGCCAGGAAACATAAATCTGCCCCCTAGTTTGAATTCTGCGCCTGCGTGCTCACTCCACCGTCGCAAATATTCTAGCCATTGTGGATATGCACTGGAGACCCTCCAGGACACTGCACGTCGATTAGTACTCAATGCCAGTATTTGACTAATTTTCCTGGTCTTCATGTGTGTTTTTGTAAAAATGCATCTAACAACTAAATCACTTGTAGGCGGCTAAACTTGCACTTTTAGGGCCTCCTAACAATGGGGCATATTATCAAGCCAGGCGATAAAATTACCGCCGGTTTAGCGGCAGAAAACTGCCGCTAAAATGGCGATAATGGGCTTGATAATATGCTCTATGGAATTAATTCCAATTGAAGCCCATGTTAAATGTGAAGGACATCTAACATGGGCTTCAATTGGAATTCCATAGAGCATATTATCAAGCCCATTATCGCAGTTTTAGCGGCAGTTTTCTGCCGCTAAAGCAGCGATACTTTTATCGCCTGGCTTGATAATATGCCCCTATGTCGGGTGGAAAGCCTCCTACAAGCGGTCGGAGACTTTCCACCCGATATGGTAGGTTTACCGTCCAACCACCATATTAGAATGACAGCGGTCGGAGCTAAACCTGGGCGGGGATTCCGCAGTGGTTAAAATGGGCTCAAGGAGGCCCGTTGGTGCATCGTAAAGACAGCATATTTCCTTAATGACGGCAGTTCCGCTGTCGGGATTAGATTATGATGTCGGTTTACGACAGCCATTCCATGTCAGCCTTTCTGACATGAAAAGGCTGTTGGAAAGTGACACTGGGGTCCCTAGCAGGGCCCCCTCCACTCCCTCCGGCCCTCTATCTTAAAATAAGCACAGTACCAGATTACAGAGAAGCAGCTTTTGCTCTCCTGCAGGCATAACTTTGAACCTTTTCCTCTTTTATAGGCAATTCAGCTGTTGGAGACACCGGTGGTGACCCAAGGAGAAGAAATATTGGGCTATATGTATATCAAATTGAAGGACTTAGAAATTCATGGAGAAAAGCTAGAGCTCTTCTAGTCATAGGCGAGTCACAATATTTTGACTGAATAGTGGAGGGTGAATTGAGGGGCATATTTACAACGAAGTGACAGAGTGCGGCGTTAGCCTTCCTGGTTTAACGCTGCACGCCGCCACTTCAGAATCGCAGGGCTGCACCATATTTACAACAATATGGTGCAGTCCTGCATTTCCCCCTGCCCTGGCGCTAAGCTTAGCAGCCTAGCGCCAACGCAGGCACCCTTGCACCATAGTGCAAGGGTGACCATAGCGCAAGGGTGTCTGCGTTGAGGGGAAGATAGTTTATGTGCAGGAAGGTATCGCTTCCTGCACATAAACAATCTTTAAATGATGCAGCACCCATAGAAGTTGCAAAACATTTTTTTTGTATTGTTTATGTGCAGGAAGGGTCACCTTCCTGCACATAAACAATCAATGGCAATTTGCTGTTTCGATGTGTGCTGCACAACGCATTACACATGGAAACAGCAAAAATGAGGAGAAATAAAGCATTTGTCTTTGTTTTGCCTGTTTAAGACCACATTTTCCCTGGTTTCAATTTTGGTGTTGCCTCCTATTTACGCCACCCTAGTAAATAGGGGGCAGTGTCAAAATATGCCCCTTAGTATCCTGGTTAGTTGATGCAAAAGTAAAGGTTCCAGGAAAGAGTTGAGTAAAGGCCAGTGCAGCCTTCTCAACAGAGGAATCCCTTAACATGGAAGAAAAAAGAACAGAGAGGAAAACAAGGCCTGCATATGTGGAGGTATTTTTAAGACCTTGCAAGTTGAAGGTGTTGATCCTCAAATAATAATAGTCCTTAGCTCAGAAGACCGAACTGTACAAGGGATGCATTGCGACAGTGATTGACCTGCTTCATTTCCTAGTGTCTGTGATACATATCTGAATTAAAGGATGCAGGTCAATGAGAGGAGAGGTACAGAATGCCTTTGGCAGGAGAGTCTGATCTTAAAATCAGCCTGGGATGTGGGAGGCTGGCAACATCATTTATTTCAGCATGCGTAAACAGGAATGCCAAACTGTAGTTTCCATTATCAAACCAACAGCCAACCATCAGGGTCTTTTTCGAATGAGAAAGAAAGAGGCATTTCCATGAGATTGATTGTGCTCAGACCAATTAGAATTGTGGGCCTCTAAGGCCCAACGACAAGGAGGAAATTCTGCATCTACGGAGTGTGTGGTATATTCAATATCTAGTCAATGCTGCCAATCTCTTCACCTTTGTCTGATGAGCATTGAGGTCTCTGATGATAAGCGGGTGTATCGTAAGGAGAAGCCATTACCACACCTATTCAGGACTGCTGAAAGGGGAAAATGAGGCAGGCACATTGACTACAACCATCTATCAACACATATCGGATCTCAGCTTCTCAAAACACTACACATAATGTGTCTGGGTAGGATATGATTGCGGTGGAATTGCTTAAGCAGGATCTTCTTTACAGCTCACTTCATCTGCATATGGTGAGGAGACATGAAGAAAAGGCTTTGCCATTCATACCAGAGGAAAGTGTGCCTTGAAGCTCCGAAATGTAATCCCTGTTAAAAGCCCTGCTTTCCACTTTACCTAACCCACAGCACCATCCAATTTCTAGACACACTCTCACCAATACTGACCTTGTGTGCTCCAAGTGAAATGCTTGTCTTAGTTTCTATTCGTACAATGTCTCGTCCCCTCTCTCAATTATACATTAATATTGTTGCATTAAGGGTGGCCTGTTTCTCCCCTTTAGCTATGCAAACAGTTCGTGTTGCTCAGCAGTCTGATGCAAGGGACTGGCAGTGATGTGCAATATATAAACCTTTCAGACGTTAATAAATAATTAAGACAATTAAGTCAGTGAGTAAAGATTGGGGGGAGGTCATGAACTAGGTTAAAAAATAAGTAGCTACTAAATATCCATGGACGATCAATTTTGATCGCCAGTGGTCATAACCGCAAAAACCCCATAGGCAACCTGTTGCTACCCCTGCCACTTTGTTACACCGTGGTCGTCATTGGTCACATTTGACATGACATAATGCCTCAGAATAAGGATAGACTTAAAATAATAGATTTCACCTCAAAACAGAATTGTGCTGGGCAGTAGGAGGGCTACACTGTGCAGTACATGTGCTCTAGGAGGAGCCACTTGAATTCATCTATGCACGTGGAAGGTTGGGCCTGGGCGGGGTTGGTTGGGTTTTCAGAGTAAGCCGAAGCACCATTTTACACTCACATGCGGTCACCCCAAGACTGTCCTGCTGGACTTTGGGGGCTCACCTTGTAGCAGAAAGAAAATACGATACAGACAGTACCAACACCAGTCTGTGAGGTGCTGGATTTGAGGTGATGTGTGTCCTTTCTGCTGTGTTTGCACAAGAGGTAGGTATGCTGCTGAAAGCTCGAGCCAGTATTAAGCCTGAAGTCTGTCTCAGCTCGAGCCCCCCGGTGGAATGTTGAGACCATAAAGAGCTTTCATACGGCTTCTGCCTGCCACTCTCGCCTACCTTCAGGCACAAAGAGGTAAAAACAAAGCATTAACAAAAAACAAAGCATAAACAATTGAAGTACCAAACATTGGTAAAGCATCGGTTCCTGCTATGTGATGAATAAAAAGCTGTTTTCAAGGAAAGAGCTCCCTGACAAGTAACACAGTAGTGGAGAGGATGTGGTGCAGCGACCAGGGCTGCTGACTCGAGAGGTGGGGATCCCGGTACGAGTCTCTGTAGCGCAAAATCCTGTGATTCTGGGCAAATCACTTAATCTCTCTCTAAGTTGCTATATAAATCTGCTGCAAGAGGAAAAAGCAAAAAGAGGGAAAGCTTTATTAAAAAATAGTTCCAGCAAAGCAGATGTTAACAGTAGTTTGGCTACAGGAAACTGATAAGAGAAGCAGACGAGTAACAAACATTGGCTAATGCAGGAGAATATGCTGCAGCCAATTGAAATGGAGGAAAAGTAAGTGGCACAAACAGGAACCAGTGAAAAGCCGGGAAAGAGAGACGAAACCTACAAAGGAGAGACAAATAGATAGCCATTTAGTGGCTGATTTGTACAAAGTGGAATCAGAAAACTTGGATTAATCACAGCACTCCTCCCTTTGCGTTATGCAAGACCTACCTTAGTGGTGACTTATGAGTAATAAAAGGATAGTTTAAGACTTGGCAAGGGGTTTTATATGCCAAATCAACATGACAGTAAAACTGCACACACAGTCTCAGCAGTGGTATGCCTCAGACAGGTTTAAAGGGCTACTTGTATGCATGGCATAATTAGTGCTGCAGGTCCACTACTACCTTTAATTTACAGTCCATGGGCCAGGTAGTGCACTCTACTAGAGACTTACAGATAAATTAATATCCTAATTGTGATTAAGTCAATCAAACCATTTTAGTGGAGAAGCACAAGCACATTACCGCTACCTAGCAGTGGTAAACTGTTCAGAGTCCTAAGGCAAACTGGGTGTCTCAGCATGTGACTGGGTGTCTTAGTGACTGTATGGGCGTTCAAATGGATATGTAATATGTATGGATTACTAACTGGTTGTGTTAGTCAGTGTTTGGCTCTGTAACTGTGTGTTAAAGTGGCTCTGTTAGCCGTGAATACATAAGTGCTATGTGAGCGTATGAATGTATGTGTAAATGCCACTGTTGCTCTCTCACTGGGCGTGTGAGTAGCTATATGGATGGGTGACTTGGTGTTTAATAAGGTGTATAGGTGTGTAAGTGCATGGGTAACTGACTTCCCAAGTACTGGGTACATGAATGGCTGCACAGGTATGTGAGTGGGTGTGCTAGTTCCTGCATGAGTGTGTAAATAATTAGGTAGGTGTTTGTATAGGTGAGTAGATGGGTGTGTGAATGGTTTTATGGGTGTGTGACTTAGTATGGCAGTCACTATCTGGCTATATGAGTGGTGGTCACATACGTGTTTTTATGAGAGTGTAACTGGGTGTGTAAGTGCCTGCCTGACTGTGTGTGTGGGTGGAAATTACATACTATTAAATTACATACTATAAGCAAACACCCACATCTAATTTCAAACACATTAATTCAAACTGGCTTAATAATATTACTATATTTTCAGTGTACCAATTCCTCTTTCTCCTTTCCTGCTCGCTCTATTTTTTAGTTAATGTTCTCATCTAAGATCCCTTCTGTTTTGCCTTATAGTGTTTACAAGCTACACATTTTCTTTCACCTTATATGCACTCACATTTGTTTATCTAAATATACTTTTTTGTACTACAAACTAATTAATATACCTGTAAAAGCTGTTTGCTGTTCTGCAACTTAAATTTCTATTTCTGTTAACATCTGTTTTCATTGGAAATCTCAAGTCACAACTATGGTAATCCTCCTCCACTCTCAGTACAAAAGCAGCTAAAATGGCAACCCATCACCATGTGCTCTTACTTATTCTCCTATAGTTAACAAATCATACGCTTCCTTTCATCTTTTATTTTTGTTATACCACTTTCAAATGATAATTATTAAACCCTTTCCATGTTTTCTGGGAAAAAGCCCAAATTGTTTTTTTTTTTTCCCTGCGGATCCACCTCGACGCTTACTGTGGCCCTGTGTAACTTTGCTGTGGATCCATAAATCCACACGGAAGACCATAGAAGCATTTAAAATCTACTAATAATAGTTTCCATTTATGTTTTACTTTGTAAAAACGACTTACTTAAAGCCAAACACTCCCTAATTACAAATGCTTCCACACCACTTCAGTTTCACAGTGCAGTAGTTTTTGTTCCTTTCCCCCATATTCTTTTATCTCCATGCCCATTGTAACCATGTTGGCAGCATTCCCTACCTACCACTAGGTCAAAAGTACATATTACTTTCTGTAAGCAGCCTACTAGCTTCAAATTAAAGTGTAGCACGTGTGGTTTACTGGTTGCAATTTCAAGCACATCCCTAACAGCATACTTTATTTTTCAAAACCAATCACAGATGTAGTTATTTTTTCCCTCCAAATCACCACCTAATTTTTATTCCAAGCACATCTCCACCATCCAATCCAATATGTTCTTTTATATTCTACTTGCTGTCCTCCATTTTAGCTCCCTTTCATCTTTAAACCTGCTGCATTCTATTGCAGCCTTCTCCTCTGTGCTACTCCTCATTCCCTCCAAAATGGTCATAGTGCAGATTGTGGGTCATATTTTAGTGTTTTGAGCATTGCAGATCCCAAGCTAAAAGCACACATTCAACATATTATATCAACGGGTTTTCCTCAACCAAAACCATTTATGTATACCAACAACAAATTTAATATAGTAGTCGTGTAACTGGCTACATGGGTATATAAGAGAGTGTGGGAGGGCCTATATAGGTATGCGAGTAGGTGTATCAGTGTGTTTTATGTTTTGTGAGTATGTGTATAAGAGGCTATATTGGTCTCTATTTGGGGTGTGATTTGTGGCATGGGCCGCTGAGTGAGTTTGTGAGTGTGTGACTGGGTGAGTGAGTAGGTGTTTGACTGGCTGTGTAGGTGTGTGAGTAGGTGTGTCACAGACTAGATAGGTGTGAGAGTGGCTATGTTAATGGCTGTGTGAGTGGCAATATGGGCATGTGATTCACTGTGTGAGTGGTTGTATGGGTGTGTGAGTGGGTATGCAGTAGTTGTATGGGTGTGAGTGGCTGTGTCAGTCATTGTATGCATGTGTGAGTGAGTGTGAGTAACTCTGCAGGTATATGAGTGGGGGTGTGACTGGTTGAATGGGTGTGGTAGTAGGTGTGTGAGTAACTGTGTGAGTAGCTGTATGGGTGTGCGAGTGGGTATGTGAGAGCTTCTCTCAGTGTGTCAGTGGCAGTGTGAGTACCTGTGTGGGTGTGTGAGTAGTTATAAGGGTATTTGAGTTGGTGTGTACGTGTCTATATGGGTCTGTGAGAGGATGTGTGAATGTCTGTGTGGATCTGTGAGTGGGTGTGTATGTGAGTGGGTCTGTGAGTGTCTGTGTGGTTCTGTCAGTGGGTGTGAAAGTGCCTCTGTGGGACTCTGAGTGGTTCTATAGCTCTCTGAATGGGTGTGTGAGTGCCTGTGTGGGTCTGTGAGTGGGTGTGTGAGTGGATGTATGGGCCTGAAGTGGGTCTGTATGCCTGTGTGGGTCCGTGAGTGGGTGCGTGAGTGGCTGTGGGGGTCTGTGAGTGGGTGTAATAGTGCCTGTGTGGGTCTGTGAGGGGGTGTGAAAGTACCTCTGTGGGACTCTGAGTGGCTCTGTGAGTACCTGCATAGGTGTAGTAAGCTGACAGAAAGAAGACACACCAAAGAGGAAATGTCTTCTCTTTCTTATGAGACAGCAAGACAGTGCACAGGCGAGCCTGTTGACAGTTCCAGACCTCTGTATCTACCTCCAAGGTTTGGAAGATCCATCAAGGAACACTGACTCTTGAAAGTTCTCAATATTATGTTACAGCGTCTCGAGGGAGCACGATCTATAAACACAACGTAAAACATAACAATAGGTCTGTGAGTGAGTGGTTGAGAGCCTGCATTTGTCTGTGAGTGGGTGTGTGAGTGCATGCATGGGTCTGTGAGTGGGTGTGTAAGTGGATGCGTGGGTCTGTCAGTGCCTGTGTGGGTCTATGAGTGGGTGTGTGAGTGCCTGCTTGGGTATGTCAGTGGTTGCGTGAGTGACTATGTAGGTCTGTGAGCACCTGTGTGGGCTGTTAAGTGGCTGTGTGAGTGGCTGTGTGGGTCCGTGAGTTGGTGTGCAACTGCTTGTGAGGGTCTGTAAATGGGTGTGAGAGTGCCTTTGTGAGTGTTTGAGTGGGTCTTCAAGTGTGTTTCCCCCCAATGTGATCTAAGAGTTGCAAATCCATCACAGATTTACATGGGGCACTGCGCTGAACCCTGCGCTGAATCTACAGATTCCCAAAGTGGAAACAAGAAATGTTTCAACTCAATTTAGTGCCAAACTTAGGTCCCTTGGGGTCAGGATACCTCTACCCTAATTTTGCAGATACATTTTAAGGCCCCAGGAACGTTCCCCAATACTTAAAATGGAGGCCGCAATCTCCCGGTCAGGTTTTAGTCAGGCAATCACGGCATTGATGGTGATATATGACTTCACAGATCCTCTACGGGTGATATGCGGAGAGTCCGCTTTCCTTGATATACAATTTAGTTTTTCCTTTGATAACTGTGCACCAAATTACAAAAGGGCTCTTTTTGGACCATGAGCTATGCACATTTTTTGACCCCCCCCCTTCTTCTCAGCCCCCACTTGACGGATCACTCAGAAACTTTTCATGTAGAACTAGACAAACTGGGCCACTTATTTTGGAAAATTTCGTGAAGATTAGTCAAACGGCTCTAAAGTTATACGCAAGTAAACAAACGATTTTCCTATGGAGAGTAGGTGCTAACTATAACTACCTACTGGCAACCACCTGTCGGTGATATATGTAAACATTACCTAATAGCGACTAGGTAGTTATAGTTAGGACTTGGTTTGCACAGGAAAAGCGTTTTTTGACTAGCTTAAAACTTTGGCTCCGTTTGACGAATCTTCCCGATATATATATATATATACATATATATATATATATATATATAGAATCCACAATCCTGAGCTACCCCAGTCACGGGCGCAAGAAACAGGTACGGACCACAATCGAGGAGAACAAGTTTTTCCTTTATTTTTTGCAGATAAAAAGCGTAGCTATTCAAAGCAAGTGCCCAGCCTGACGCGTTTCGACTGCCCCACGGCAGCCTTGATCACATGACGCGCAGGACCTATCAGTGCAAATATATAGTGTGAAAGACAAAATAGGCACATATTACTGCTCTTCTCATTGGTTTAAATAAACCTAATGCTCAAAAATTATTTAAAGGGCCAAAATGCTCAAATGCAATTGTGTTGAACATATACCACATAAAAGAATATAAATAATCCACAATGGAATACAGAATCAGAGCATAGTGCTCCTATTACAAATAAAGTGTTCTAAAATCAATCTTCATTCGTTTATATCTATATAAATACATAATGTAATCTTTTTGTGGTTTTTACCCTCATTAAAATTCTGAGCATTGAAAATATATTTTTTTATCTCATAATAAGATTTTGACAGTACATTAAATAGTGCCCAATAATTAAAGAATAAAGTGCATATGTGCAAGTGCCAAGACATTCCAAAAATCTATTTACACATTGGATAACAGTATAAATACAAAGGGTAGCAGCGTATTTGTAAAGTTCCCTCGAAAAAAATTATTTTTCCTTTGTTTCAAATCAATAGTTTCAAGCATTTTTCTAATATCGCGTTCCTTTGTTATGTTCCAAGAATGAGTCATCGGGTAAATCTAATAAAGAAAGACAGGAGGATATCATAGAATATAACTTAATATGTCAAGACATTCAAACCTAAAAATCTGGCCAATACAATAATTGAATTAAATAATAAATAGTTTATCTATAGTTTAGTACAATTAGCCGGTAACTATATCCCATAAAACCTAATAAAATCCGATATCAGATAAAACCAAGTACAATGGGACTATCACCGATCCTGTCATAATGTTGTCTGTGAAACATTTACTCATTAAAATACATAAATAAATAAATATGTTAACTATAGATCATAAAACCAATTATTGAAGTTGTACTAGACAAGTCTCTAGATTTGAGTTTTCGGCAATATTCCCAGTCTATATAGATAAAATTTAGACTAAAATTACCGGCTACTTGTCAATGATGAGACCATTTTATAAAACTCATTATCTTATAAAAAATTGTGCAAATCATCACTGTTATTAAGTCCATTAGGCATTTTCGAATCAAGTAGCATAATAAATTCAGATTCTACTTGTCGTAGTCTTTTTTCTCTGTTGCCTCCCCTGAAATTTTTGGGCACTGAGCAGATAACAAAATACTTCAGATCTTTAAGCTCGTTATTGTGTACCAATTTCAAATATATATATATATCACCTACTGGCGGTCGCCAGTAGGTAGTTACAGTTAGGACCTATTATTCATAGTAAATCCGCAACATTCTATTTGGAATAACTTTGGCGCCGATTGACGTATCTTCGCGAAATTTTCAAAACCTGTGGCCCTCTCTGGTTCGCTCCTATCCTGAAAGTCTCGGAGTG
Organism: Triturus cristatus; assembly: GCF_964204655.1. Classification (NCBI taxonomy): domain Eukaryota; kingdom Metazoa; phylum Chordata; class Amphibia; order Caudata; family Salamandridae; genus Triturus; species Triturus cristatus. The sequence continues at coordinate 897,725,577 of NC_140584.1, read as the reverse complement.
ATTCGTCAAGCGAGAGCCGAGAAAAAAGGGGGGTCCCAAAACGTGTTTTCCCCATGCAGTTTTCCATAGGGACCGTTAGTCACAGCTACAGCCCGAACTGCTGAACGGAATTACACCACATTTGGCAGAAAGGTAAAGCTTGGTTCACACTCGTGCCTTTTGCTTAAATGGTGTAAATCCGTTCAGTAGTTCCTGAGAAAATCAAAAGTAAAATCATAGATATATCTATCTATGGGCGCGGTGGATCTGCGCACCCTGCCGAGCACGAGATGTATGCTAATTGGCTGTCAACACTCCAAACCAGGAAGTGTTGGCAGCCATCTTGTGCCTCGGTAGAACAGAGACACAAGAAAAGAGAAGCAAAAAACATGCAAAACACAAAAAGGGGGCAGGGTAGAAACGCCCTGACCCCCTGGGCCTGCGCAGATCCTGGCGATAAAAAAAAAAAAAAAAGCGGGCTCCCGCGCTTCGTTGCTAATTTGCTCCCGGGGGGGACAAATCCCTGGGGCTATGCATGTATTGGCTTGGGGGGCCCCCGAGCCCCGGGGTCCGACACCCCTGGGGCTTTATGTAAATATGTGGGGGGGCTCACTGCCCCCCCAGCCTCAGGGACCGCCACCCCCCAGGGATTAAAAATTAATGGCGGGGGGGCTCAAAGGCCCCCCAAAGCCCTGGAGACCACCACCCCCCAACCCCCCCCCCCCCCGCCTCTCCCGGGGCTTTGTGAAAAAATTTGCCCCGGGGACCTCCACCTTCCCCGGGGCTTGTGTATTCTTAAAACAATAAATAGTGAATTTATAAGATTTTTTAAATGCTAATTCCTAACTATAACATGCCTGAAACCTATGGTTTTTTAAGTGAATATCTATACATATATATATATATATACATATATATATATATTCAGTGAAAAAACCATAGGTTTCACATATGTTATAGTTAGCTGGAAATTTTACTGATAAAAAACCAATGAAATTCCCCCGTTATAGTTAGTGCAGGCAACTATAACTCACGCGACCGCAATCCTCTGCTGATGACATATGTGTCTTTATGAAAAAAAAATATTTGTAATATATGTATAGCTAAAATTTAATGGAAGAAGACATGGGCAAATAAGTGTCTAAATACAGTATTAGCATCAGCAGAAGATTGCGGTCGCGTGAGTTATAGTTGCCTGCACTAACTATAACGGGGGAATTTCATTGGTTTTTTATCAGTAAAATTTCCAGCTAACTATAACATGTGTGAAACCTATGTTTTTTTCACTGAATTTGCAAGGTTTTTTAAATGCTAATTCCTAACTATAACGTGTGTGAAACCTATGGTTTTTTCAGTGAATTTGTACGGTTTTTTAAATGCTAAGTCAGTCAGTCAGTCAAAGGCTTTATTTCGATAAAAACATATCATAAAAGCATAACAGTTAAAAATGGAATAAGTTAATTTCATTTAAAAAGAAAAAAACTATTTTTACAATAAAGAGCAAAACAGGTCATAAATAATTGTTAAGAGTGAATTAAACAATTTCCTTGAGCCTTTTACTTCTAATACGCCATGCCCAAGATAAGAATTTTGCAAGGGAACAAACGTACAATGGGCGAGCGTCTGACATTAAAATGCGGAGTGCCACAATATGGTGTCTAGTTCCCAAGGAGCGGCAAAGTTGCTTAAGCCATCTTTTCCTTGGGAGAGCGTACTCATGGCATTCAAATAAAAAGTGAGCCACAGACTCACGTCTGGATGTGCAAAAGGGGCAAAGATCAGAGGTCTGAGGAAAGGAATTCCAACGTGATGTAAAACTATAGAGTAGGAGAGTCCCGGTCCTAAACTTAAAATACAAAGCTCTGTCAAAAGGGCTCTCGATGATATCGAGATATAGTTCCCGGATTGGATGATCCTTAAAATTCAGGAAGTCCTCTGTAAGTCTCCCCAATGACGTGTTCGTGATCCGTTGGGTCGCAATCCAGTTCCAATATAGGAGCTTAAGCGTGGCTTTCGGAGGGGAAGATCTATTTTCCCATGCTGCATTAAGCCCCAGATTATACAAAAGGGCTTTCATGTCACGCAACCATTTTATTCTATGCCAACCTGGAAGAGACATGATTTCTGAGAGACCTTTGGCATATTTGGCTAATTCCGGGACCCGCCACAAACGGGCCCATAACAATAGAGGGCGAAATTTCGCCAAATCACTGATGGGGCGACAACCAAGATCGAGCATTAATGGAATCGTGGGGGTACCTTGGGGAAGTGACAAATGGCCCTAAAGAACTTCCTCTCTACTCTTGACAAGTCACCAATATCACAAGAGCCCCAAAGCTCGGCTCCATAAAGGGCAGAGCTAACTCCTCTTGCTGCATAAATATCAATAACGGGGGCTATAGGTCTTATAGCACAGGAGCGCTGCTCCTTCACAAGAGCCCCTGTAACTCTTTTGTGGGATAACAGCATCTTGCATAGATGGGGGCCCCACTGCATATTATGGGATAAACGAATCCCTAGGTAATCAAACACATCCACCCTCCCCAGAGGTTCGTCATTCAATTTTGGGGGGCGTATAGATTTTTTAGGGGGATTCAACACAAGATACTTTGTTTTGTCTCTATTGATTACCAGGCCCCGCTCTGTACAGAAGAGCTGGAAATTATTTAAGAGTTTTTGGAGGCCCATTGGGGTTTTGGAGAGCAAGAGTGTATCATCCGCGAAGAGGGGGGTGGGGATACGTTCCCCCGCCAGGGATGGTTCATCTGAGGGGTCTTTCAATAGATGCTCAACTACACCGTTAATATATAAAGAGTTATAGTTGCCTGCACTAACTATAACGGGGGAATTTCATTGGTTTTTTATCAGTAAAATTTCCAGCTAACTATAACATGTGTGAAACCTATGGTTTTTTCACTGAATTTGCAAGGTTTTTTAAATGCTAATTCCTAACTATAACGTGTGTGAAACCTATGGTTTTTTCAGTGAATTTGTACGGTTTTTTAAATGCTAAGTTACTTTACGCCATTCGTGGCGTGCGCGCCCACTTAACGCAGTTCGGTCCGTGCGCGCACGGTGCGCTTCGCACACCGTGCGCGCACAGTGAGCACGCGGTGCGCTTCGCGCACCGCGCGCCCACTTTACGCAGTTAGTGCCGTGCACGCACGGTGGGCACGCGGTGCGCTACGCGCACCGCGTGCCCACGTTACGCTAGATGGGACATGTACGCACGATGCGCTTCGCGCACCGTGCGCACATGGAGGACATATGATGCGCTTCGTTGTGAAAGGTAATATTTTATTTTTTCACATCTGTTATATGCCATACACTAATGGTGCCCTTTGGGCACCATTTGCACATGGGGTGGGGAGAGTATGGATAATTTTTTTTTTTTTATTAATTTTTACCGTACGCGTACGGTAAGCGTAATCGGCGAAATTATCGAAAAACTTAAAATTCCGTTTTTGGCCTTGGGGGGTCTTTGAGGACTCCCTCAACATGGCTGGGTGCTTAGGAGCTGTCTAAACAGCCCCTTTACATGTTTTTGGCCTTTGTTTTTTAACCCCCTCTCAGACTGCGAGAGAGAAAATGGCGGCCGCCGCTTCCTGGTTTCGACCGATTCGAATGTTTACTAAGATCTAACAGCCAATCAGAATCGCGCTCGCGCACGGCGGCGTGCGCGTACGGTAAGCGCCCCGTAAGCGCACCGTAAGCTGGCTCAGATATATATATTGATTTAAAGGCTATTTTCTCAGAATCTACTGAACAGATTTACACCAAACCTACAAAAGGCACTTCCTTGACCTGTAGACTACCTCTCTGCCAAATTTCAAGGAACTCTGTTCAGCCGTTCGGGCTGTAGCTGTGTCTAAAGGTCCTATGGAAAAATGCATGGGAAAAACGCGTTTTGGGACCCCCCTTTTATCTCAGCCCCCGCTTGACGAATCCCCCCGAGACTTTCAGGGTAGGAGCGGAGCAGAGCGCCCCATTAGTTTTGAAAATTTCGCGAGGATTCGTCGACCGGCGCCAAAGTTATTCCAAATATAGAATGTTGCGGTTTTCCTATGGAAACAGGGTCCTAACTATAACTACCTACTGGCGACCGCCAGTAGGTAATATATATATATATACCACAGGGCAGAGGGCTCAAACGGAGTGACATTTTATTTGCAGTACAGTGCGTGTCTTTTTATCAACCCACTGGGGACATTATTTGCACTGAACTTAGGAGATGGACAAACAGCCACTGGGGTATACACTTTTTGTAAGACCTGCGAATACCAGAGTGCTTCGCTCCTGAGGGCGGGGCACACGCCCACCTGGGCGCGTTTAAATAAATGTGGCAGAAGTCTTACATCCTGTTTGCAGTCTTTCCTGGTGAGGCTCGTGACCAAGGACGCAAGTCTGAAACGCGTAGAGCCGTTTCATTTGATGAATGGGCAGTGCTGTTTTTTATGCAGTCCTCAGTTCTAAGAGAGTCACCTTCCGGGAGGATGTCCCCACAGAGGCAACTCGTTTTGGTGGTATTTTAGCGGCCTTGCCAGTCGCGGGGACGACCTGCCGCGTCGCAGCAGATCCTAAGCAGCTGGAGGTCTGGCTGTTGTTTGGAGCGGAGGGCTCAAACGGAGTGACGTTTTATTTGCAGCAAGTACAGCGCGTGTCTTTTTATCAACCCACTGGGGACTTTATTTGCACTGAACTTAGCAGATGGACAAACAGCCACTGGGGTATACAGTTTTTGTAAGAACTGCGAATACCATAGTGCTTCGCTCCTGAGGGCGGGGCACACGCCCACCTGGGCGCGTTTTATTAAATGTGGCAGAAGTCTTACATACTGGTTGCTGTCTTTCCTGGTGAGGCTCGTGACCAAGGACGCAAGTCCGAAACACGTAGAGCCGTTTCATTTGATGAATGGGCAATGCTGTTCTTTCTGCAGTCCTCAGTTCTAAGGGAGTAATGCTTGAAAACCCCAAAAAACACTGGAATTAGCCAGTTATAGTTCAGCGAGCTAACTAGAACTTGTGCTCCAGCCATGCGTTGCTTATGACTTCACATATTACATCACTTCATGGTAAATGTTATCATTTATGACATCAGTGATGACATCTTAAATTATATAATTGATGACATCATTGATGACATCACTGACTTCAGCCAATGAGTATGAGAGCTTGCTATACATTTATCACACTGAAAAGTATTTATTGAGCTTGATCTATAGCAAAGTTTCTATACCTTTTGTTGTGCTAATCAGTGTAATTTTTTGCAACATTTTTGGCCTCCTAAAGAGGGTTGGATGATTGCTGAGTGCGGAATTTCTTTTAAGAGTTCCGCACAGAGTGACAGCTGTGTGTTCTAGTGTTGTGGCCACCTACTGGGGGTGGTTGCATGAAGAGGGTCTACTCTCTGTGATAACTTGTGCACAGGGTACACATACAATCAATCTCAAAAGAATTAAATCATCCCTTATAAATACTAGGGAGGTGCTCCAGGTCACAAAAGATTTATTAGAGAACCCAAATGCTCATACAAAATGTCCAATTGCCAATTGGAAACAACTAACTTCCAGTTTATCAAGTACCTTCTCAACAGTAGCTAAATACCAGCCGTCAAACAACCCCATGGAAATTGGCGGGCTCTCTGGAGCCCAAAACAAGCAACTAAAGGAAATAAAAAAAGGTTTAAACAAAACGCTGAGACTTTTGAGGCTCCAAACCAGGAAGTGTTGGCAGCCATCTTGTGCCTCGGTAGAACCGAGGCACAAGAAAAGAGAAGCAAAAAACGCACAGAACGCAAAAAGGGGGCAGGGTAGAAACACCCTGATCCCCTAGGCTTGCGCGGATCCTGCCGATAAACTATGGGCGAAACTATTACATGACTCCAAACCTCATAACAGCGCACGCATTTGATCCACAGTGAATAAAATAAAGCATCCCTAGCATGGTGGCTTAACCTCATACATCACAGAAGAGGCATGGTCAGAGTTTTTGACATCTCACTTCAACCATCAGTACGCGCACAGGCGGTGCACTGAAATATGGGTCCCAAAGGTCAAAGAAGCCACCAAGTCAAATGACATCTCTAAAATGGATACATTATACTAGCAAATGGAAGAGCCATCTGACATCACTACAATCAAACGCCAGATAGCCAAATGCTGGAGAGAAGGAGCTCCAGGTGCGAACGGGATCCCCCCAGCCCTTTTTAAGCAGGACGCTGACTTTTGGGTAGTAGCCTTAGACCCACTATTCCAGGCCGACAGCCAATTGGGGCAACTACCGGCCTCTTGGAAAGGCTCCTAAAAACTATTGTCTAGTCGCATTACTAGACAATGAAGCCAAATTCTTTGTGGGCACCTTACTTGAAGAACTTCAGTTATGGGCAGCAGAACAAGGAATTATACCACTCAACCAAACCGATTTCTCCACAAACACAGCGACCTTCACCAATATCTGAATACTGTCATTACTCATGGACAAGGCAACATAATCAAAACAGTCACTTCACCTGTGCTTTGTAGACTTCAAAGCTGCCTTTGATTACATCGAGAGAGCCAATCTCTGGGAAAAGCTAGCCAATTAGAAGATCCCGCAGGCACTGCTGGGCGACGGCATACGCCTGTCAAGGCATATCCCAACAACCAAAGGACTCAAACAGGGCTGCGTGCTTTCTCCTAAACTGTTTAACTTTTATATGGCAGACCTGACGAACACTCTACACCAATGCAACACACACACTCCAAGGTTAGGAGGCAAGGCTCTAACCAGCATCATGTACACCGATGACGTAGTCCTAATTAGCCACACACACGTGGGCATGCAATGCCTCTTAAACTCTCTTCAAAAATTCTCTAATGGCAACCTTCTGGAAGTAAACCTGGAAAAAACGAAGTCAATATCGATCAAAAGACGAGGGGAAAAACCCCACCACTGGCACTTAGGGAACACCCATATACAAAATACAACAAATTAAAAATACCTAGTGGTAATTTTTGACAACAGAGGCCAGTTCACAAGCCATCTAGAGATGATAAAAAGGAAAGGAGCCGCCCTTGCGACAACTCTGAGGCCAATAAAATACCAGCTTACGGGCCTGAGGCTCTCTCCACTCCTTCAGATTGCGCAAGTCAAAATCCTGTCCACGATTATATACGGCAGCGAAGCACTAAAAGGAAGAGACGCACATACCGTGGACAGCACCCTAATCAGAGCCTGCAGAATTAGGTTTAACATCTGCATCCGCTGCCCAGATCCAGCTGGAATTTGGCCTCATCAAACTATGGAAATGCCCTGCTGTCTTCAATAAATGAAGACCTCCTGTCTAGGCTTCAGGTCTACAAAACATGGCGGCTAGGTTGATACTCAACCTCCCGCAAAGATCTCCTTCGGCCCCTAATCTGAGACTTCTTCACTGGCTTCCTGTGAGGAAGCGAATTCGTTTTAAGACTCTCTGTCTAACACATAAAAGTATGTACAGAAGAGGTCCAGGGTACTGGGTAAATAAGCTAACCTGATACCAGCCTCGCAGGACCCTGCGATCCAGTAATGAACGACATCTCATACCCCTCAGAATCTGCACTACTAGAAACGGAGGGAGGTCCTTCTCTTTCCGTGCACGAGCTCTCTGGAACAAACTACCTCTACATTTACGCACCATCACTGACCACAATTGTTTTCGCAAGAATCTAAAGATATGATTGTTCGATAACTAACTGCCTCCCCTTACCTGAGCCGACCCTGGAGTTTTGTCCGCTAGCGTCATGAGACCTTCGGGTGATTTGTGCGCTAAATAAAGGCCCCTGATTTGATTTGATTTGATTTGATCAAACAACAGCTGGCAAGGCAGGGGTCGTATATAACCTGCGGACATAAGATCAAGAACGCCACCGTGAAAGTTTAAGCCATCTACTCTGGCAAGAGCTTCAACAGAGAACAGCGGCTCCGGCAAGTAAACATCTATATCAACACCGGTCTCAGCCTGGCCTGGAAAGTCCCGATAACACATGCCGGCATGAAGAAACTCATGCGGAAGGCACTAAGGAGCATGTCATTGGTAGAAGATACAGCTACCTTTGCACAGAGAAAACACGCCTGGATGACAATTGTCAGTTATGCATGTCTCTGTCCACAACCATACTTCACTCCAGGACCATCGAGGAGAATTTCCTGAAACATCGATTAGGAATATTGCCAGCCATTCAGCACTTACCAACATGGCTGCGGCGGCAAATGTCTCCAGATTGCCGTCCGTGCAACAACGGAGTCGAGGACATGGCTCACCTGATATGCACAAGCAACAGTCTAACAAGAGAAAGATCGAGCCTGCTCAAGTATTACTTCAACCAGTGAGGGATCCGAACTTGGAGGCAAGCTGTAATAGCCTGTTTTAAATCAGACAATCCTCAGATGAACTGTGCGCTAATAAAAGTTTTAGCACGGATAGATGAGAAGCTGGGAAACGTTGGTAATACCACTGGAAAATGTCAGAACATCCTTGCATAGCGGGAATAGCACACACGACTAATGAATTGATGTGCATTATCGTCAGTGGTGGCTCGCGCAAGGTAAATTGTTTTATTTATTTATTTACTTACTTTACTCCGTTCTGCCATATGTCAGAGTCCACTGCACCCTCACCCTGCCCATCCTCGCCCCGCCCCACCGCCCCGCAGCACTTCCTCTGCGAGCCACCACTGATTATCGCACAAGCAGGCTGAAGAACTTACAGGAAATGCTATTAGAGTGCAAAACTAAAGGACTTGTGGACATTAGGCGTTATCAGGCCTGGCATGATAATTTTGTAATCACCAAATGCTCTTACCTGGTTTTTCATCATTTGTTTTAGTTCCTCACGACCATTATTTGCATGCCTTTTTAGATCTTTAACTCTGTTTCAGTTTCAGGGCCGGCTCTAGGGCGGTGCGATCGGTGTGACCGCACCGGGCGTTGACTTGGGGTGGAGGCGTCATTTCTGAAAGTATCTTATCATTATAAAAGCACCTGCTGCCACATTCCTGGCCTTCAGCAATTATCAGGCATCAATTAAAATGTCAAGATAACTCCCGTGATTAATTGTCTTCCTGCAAAGAGACCGGAGGTTTGTCTAGTGGAAGTTTTAACCCTCTTCACTAAGCTAATGCAGAGGGTTAAAATACCTGCTGCTAAGAACGTGCACCATGCGGATAATGAAATGCATATAATGTAAATAGGTCACTGACCCCCTCCCGTCTGCACTCATTCCCCCCATCATTTCCCCTATTGATCCCACATCAATACCCCAGTTCACCCCCCAGGTTTAAGTCCGGATACAAATCAGTTACCTAACCAACACCAGAGAGGGACTGAGCACACGGCCACACATTAGAACAATAAGCTCTAAGTACTCATGGTAACAAAGAGTAGACAAAGCCCCGTCACCAAGGTTCTGATGACCAAACCGAACTAAGAACACACAAGTCTCACATAGAACATCATCGCCTATGCACAACGCAGGGACTATACTGACCCACAACTGTGAGAGACTGCAACTATAAATGTACATCGGACAAGCCTACAATACCTTTGTATACCTACGAATGTACCTCAAGATTGAAACCATTGCCGATGTTTAACTGTATCGAATATGTTTAAAAATCAATACAAAAAAATTAAAAAATAATGTAAATAGGTCAGTAGGTTACTGTCTCTGTAAGAGAGCTCTTTTTGTTAGTTGTCGTTTATAAGTCAAAATCCTAATATAGAACATTGAGCTATTAACTGTCATCAAAGAGCTGCTGCAAACTGCAAGGTATATGTTAGAGCTATACGATTTTTTGCCTAGTCTTTCATCATCCTAATCTTGTGAAAAGGGTTCATTTGGGTAGAAAACAATTCTTATTATTAAAGAGATCCCCTAACAAAGATGTTACGTTTTAAGTTCTGAATGTGCTTTTTCAGATTAAGGACGCAAACTATATTGCCTACCAGAATCGATGACATGTCACTCCTACACTACACCTTGTAGTCCTGTCTGATGTTACATTTCCTATACAGTGATTTACACATGCATGATTGATTGTGTGTGTGCAATGTGTGTGTGATGTAAAGTGTTCAGACACCTTACACTGGTATGAATGTTGCTATAAAACGAAATGAATCCGAGACACAGTGATTATGGAGACTTGAGAGGCACTGTTGAAGAGCACTGTCCCCCTTGCTATTCAATATTTATCTCCAGCCGCTGGTTGAAGCACTGGCAAAATCACACTGCCTGGTGTTCAACTACGCTGATGACACCCAGCTAATTGTCCAAGTTAATAACTGTCCCCAAGCACAGCTCAACGTCCAGAACATCCTCCGGCTCACTATGAACTGGATGACCTCTAATTCACTGAAAGTGAACCCGGATAAGACAGAGGTGCTGGCTCTAACCATAGAGGCCTCACCGTGGTCAAATCTTTTCTGGCCCCAAGAGCTCAGTACCACCCCGACACCAGTACCAGTTGTAAAGAGCCTTGGCATCAAACTAGACACCAAACTAACTTTAAACAATCAGGTGTCAGTGGTAGTGGGGAGCTGCACAGGTCTGTTGCGGCAGCTCCGAAAGCTCGGTACCCTGCTGTCATTCTCTACCATGCGCACCGTTGTGACGGCCCTAATACTGTCACGATTGGACTATGGCAACGCAGTATACACAGGGCTCCCTGACAAACTCCTGGGGAAACTCCAGGTGGTTTTAAATGAAAGCGCAAGGCTGATTTTTAAATTACCAAGAAGAGCACATGCTACCCCCCCTGCTAAAACAGTTACACTGGCACCCTATCAAGCAGAGGGTCAGGTTCAAGGGTCTGTACATCGCACATAAAGCTAAACATGGAGTGGCGCCCAAATACATCAAAGATCGCCTTAAGCCCTATGTGCCTAGACGCCACCTCCGGTCATCTGAGGCCAGCCTGCTGGTCTGCCCGCGCTTTACCAGAACTACTTTGGGGGGACGGGCTTTCTCAGTCGTGATCCCCCAGATCTGGAACAAGTTTCCGGAAAATATGCGTAGGGAACCCATGCTACTTCCGTTTAGGGAAAAACTCAAAACCATACTGTTTACTGAGGCATTCAGTAAAATCCACCTACAGTGCGCTGAGTACACTTGGGACCAGGGGACTCCGGTCCATGCTACTAGCGCCTAGAGACCTTTAGCGATTGGTGCTCTATAAATATAATCTAACATTAACAGTAACATTAGTTTCCAATGGGAATTAATATGAGAAATTCATTTTTGGTATCCCCTCCCTTTTTCCTCTTGATGCATCATCCCAAACTTTTCCAGGAAGGATGCATTTTTCAGAAAATTTCACGCAGATTCCTCAAACTGCACCAAAGTTTTTACCAAAACAAAAGACACCTTTCCTATGGAAATTCTGACCTAACTATAAACACAGTGACGACAGCCACTGTGTAATATAAGTCCATTGCGGGTGAAAATAAATGTGCCCCAACAGCACTTATTATTTCGAGTAAATGTACTAATAAACTAACATTTATAAATGTATTGTAACAATGCAAAGATCAAAATCGAGTTTATTACCAAAGCACAGCAAAATGAACGCAACCAAAATTACTTTTTCTGCCTTAAAGACTGCTTGTAACAATTACTTTACACAGCAAAACAACCCTACTAATAGTCATGAGGTCTCTTTAACCATACTGCACAAATGCAACACCGTGCATCCTGGTTTCAGCTAAATATCTTTTGAGAAAGCAAGTACACATGAAAAAATGCCCTGGCAAAAACCGGACTGAACTATTACTTGCCATGTCCATCATCTAAAAGCTTCTCCCACCTTTGAGAACTGGATGTGTCACCTTTGTCTAACCCCAATTCATAACTATTTGTAACCAGCCAGACCCTGCTGGCTTGGATAGATAGGATAACTAGCCCTTGCTTGGACCTAGCTGCCACTGCATGGCATCAGTCTGGCACAGAAGCGTCATAAGACTCCAGTATCTACTTTGTGTATATTATTAGCACATTTGTGAGCCCTGTTCTCCAACCATTAAAATAATTTCCTTGATGCTCAGCTATGTTCTTCTTTTTACTCGTGCTGATCCTGTGACTGGTGATGCCCGGACGCAAAAGCCTTTTCTAAATACACTCTTTATTTAACTAAGTTAAGCGATCTAGGGGTGTAATTGTTAATTAGCCCTCGAGATGCTGGCAAACACATCAAAGCTAAAAACAACACGTAAAAGCAGTCTGCTCCTGAATTCATCTGACTGCATTCACAACTATCTCCATTCAGTTTTGCAACCATCAGAAGTTGGAGAAATTGCACTCCAGACAATGGTCAGGCAAGTATCATTTGGGCTCTTTTTGAAATGTAAATGCTGTTTTGCTGATGATTGGGACACCATGCCTTTAGCAAAATTAGCCCTGCAGAAGGAAGTAGCAAGACTGGCTACTGATCTGCTTGTAGGCAGCATATCTACTGCTCACATACTCAGGCCTGATTCACAAAGGGCCTCCGCTCCGGTGGGGGAGGCCCCGCAGTCATGGGGGACTCTCCTCACTCGGGGATAAAAGCTGGATAGGGAGTAGGGAGATGGCCTGGGGAGTATGTGGTGGAGTCTTGTTTTTTCTAGAAGGATTTTTGTCTATTCTCCCTGACATTGTCATCAAATTCAACACAGCTATAACATGCGCCAATTCACAACCACCTCTGCTAATGCTACCTTAAGTTGTGACCTGAGTTGGGATAGGAATATCCCTTGCATGACATACAAGTGTGCGCCAAAAATGAATGACAGAGTACACTCCTTTTGATCCAGTTTATCCGCTGTGGATTCATTTTTAACCTGTTTGGGTGCAAGCCCGGAATCGTGCACTGCCCATCACGTACAAGTAAGACCATTCTATTCACTGGGGCGTATACACACCCCAATCCGGATGCACAGCCATATGCATGACAAAAATGCCTGAAGTTGTTCCATTTCATCAAGAGATTTATTCACGTTTATCACTTGTTATACGTTTCACTCATATTACTCAGTCACATGTAAACCGCTTATGAATACATAATTTCCTTTAACTGCTGTAGGTATGCACGTAGCTTATTCCTAAAGCATGGAATGTAACAAGTATTTCTCCAAAGATAACCTGTGTCACCCAATGCATTTCGAGCCACTCTGCTCTTCGTCAGGGGTAAATCTACAAATGTAAAACATGTGCGTTAGACTGTACTTTCACAGATATTTACCAGTTTAACTATGTTCTAAAAAACAAATGCAATTGATATATCCAAGCAGCTTCCCCTCTTCCCGCCTTCAACGTTTAGCCCACTGAATTCAAATAACACTAAATAAATGCTGAGTCCGATATATCCCAATTTTCTCATTCTTATAAATTTAGAGTAACACGACTTTACCACCCACATTTTCCGTTCCCCAGAATGTGAATAACATCTTCTAAACTTAAACATAACTCTGTACCTTAAAGGAGGCATTTCGCGCTTTTTCTTGTCAGAAATGTATGTATTCATAAGCGGTTTACATGTGACTGAGGAATATGAGTGAAACGTATAACAAGTGATAAACGTGAATAAATCTCTTGATGAAATGGAACAACTTCAGGCATTTTTGTCATGCATATGGCTGTGCATCCGGATTGGGGTGTACATACGGCCCAGGGAATAGAATTGTCATACAAGTGTGCGCCCCTGCCTTGAGCTACCAGACTGCATGTGAAACTGGTACACTGACTTTTTGTTGGCCTAGATTACAGGTTAATTTAATGTGTGTGTTCAAACCTAGGCTTGTCCATGGCAAAGTGATGGTTCAAAACCTGTTTTGAGACCTGGAAGAGGGTGCCAAATATGCCCCCTTTTATTACTCTGGACTACTATCTATGTCGTGGGCTGACATAACGCAGCGGTGGCAGCGTATCGCTTTTTTTTGCAAATTAATGATCCTAAGCTGATCTTTTTTCTGTTTGAGGGAGGTGTCTGTGAGAGTGTGACTTACCAACCCAACTCATGTAAAGTTCCTCTGAGATGTAACTTCCAGACCTTAGCACTGACATTCCGGGTGTGTTAAGTACATGAGTGACATGTATGGTGGCAAGATTCAGGGGCATACATACATGAAAAAGTGCTGTAAGCAATTTTTCTGCACCGAGCTGTGTCATTTTCAAAACGCAGGGATGTGCCGTAGTAACAAGTCATCCCTGTGTTTCCCCCATCACTGGTGCTTCAAAACCTGCCTAGCACCAACACATGTACCTTTGCACCATGGTGCAAGGGTGCCTGAGTTGCAGGGATGATTGTGTTTGTGCAGGAAGGGACACCTTTCTGCACAAAAACAATCATTAATGACATTGTTCTCCTTCTATGTGTGCTGCAGAATGGAGCACACATTGGAAAGAGAAAAAAACAAGGAGAAATAAAAAATATATATCCTCGTTGTGCCACATTAACGCCGCCTTCTAATTCTGAAGTAGTGTCAAACTACCATGTGTGCTGCTGGGAATGCCGACAGCAACACCCATTGCATGCCCTTTTGCCACAGAAAACTGTGTTGCAGAGGGCCATATTTACAAGACTGTGTTAAGCCATGCACAGTGGGTTAGCACTGCTTGTAAATATGGGTTTGCATAGAGTGCCACCAGAGTGTCAAAAAAAGTGATGATCCGGTGGCACTAGGGGCTTGTGAATATGACCCTGAGTGTGTGATGAGAGTCTGACGACGTGGAACTGTGGAATCCATTTTGAATGGCTGATAGTTTAGCATGGCACAAAATTGAGGATGGGGTACAGGTTCCCCAGACCTCGGAAGTGTATATATATGTATTCTTGCAGCTACAGTTTGCAAATCCAGACATTGAAGTGAGGGGGGAAGGAGAAAGGGCTGCCCTTAGAAATTCAATAAAGACCTTTTAGCAAGGGATTGCTGATTAGATTTTTCTGAGCGCCCCATTTTGTGACTGGTAGCGATGGTGAGGTGAGTCAGCCAATTCTGTTGTTCAGGGAGAGGCAGTTCCTAGTCATGGTCTGTCCCTGATTGCTACTTCAGGAAGGCTGATGACAGCCAGGGGCAGAATCTTCATGCTTTATTGTGCCCATGTTTTGGATACCCATACTTAGAGACAGCATCATCACTACCTGTTGTAAGATCCATCTCCTTCTCCGTAGGCTGTGTCTACATTGCAGCCAGAAACTTATATTTGAAAGGGAACCACATCAAACCTGTTCCAGAACAACATCTGGACAACATTTGGAAAACAAGTATGAAGTTGGGATCCAAACCATCCCATTTTGCTCCATTTCTCAGCAGCTTCCCTGACCAAGAAAGGGAACACTGCAGAGTACTGTTATGCTACTGTGAGACTAGGGCTAGTGTTTACATTCAAAAGCTAGTCTCCTAGAATTCAGGGGACATCATGTTAAGTCTGAGCATCGTGTTGGAGAAGCTGAACATTTTCCCAGCACCTAGAAGCCTGCCTGCTCTGAGAGAGAAAGAGCGTGCCTGGCCCAGCAAGAGAATAGACTGTCCAGGAGGAGAAGACCTGCCTAGTTCCAGGTGTGTGGAGCACCTAAAAGAAGTCAACCTACACTGAACATAAAGTGAAAGGTCGCCCGGTGTCCCTATGAAATTCATGTGGCAAACTGCATGAGGCAAACTTGCTGCCTAAACCAGTAGAAGGGTGTCTTGCAGCCACAACTGGGAAGAGGGCATTATTTGTGGTGGGATATTTAGCAGGAATCCGTAGTCAGGAATATCGACCCTTGTACAGAACAGCATTATTGTGAGCAATATTTTATTTTGCTGTGACATTCAATCAATCAATCAGTAGATTTGTGGTGAACGTCTTGTCACCCGTGAGGGTATCCAGGTGCAGGAAGGGTCCAGTTGATAGCCAGGTCTTCAGGGAATTTCAGTACTCT
The DNA here is from genome assembly GCF_964204655.1 of Triturus cristatus. Taxonomy (NCBI): domain Eukaryota; kingdom Metazoa; phylum Chordata; class Amphibia; order Caudata; family Salamandridae; genus Triturus; species Triturus cristatus. The sequence goes on along the minus strand of NC_140584.1, from coordinate 897,709,685 downwards.
GAAAGAGAGGGGAAGGTCCGTAGATGAAAGGTTACCTCATTCCATGTCTTCACTGCTAGGTAGGAGAAGGAGCGACCTCTGCATCTGCTACGTCGGATGCAGGGGGTGAGGGTTAGAGAAAGGGACGCAGAGGTGTCTGGTGGGCTGATGGAAGTTCAGGCAGTGGTTCAATGAGGCAGGTCCACAGTTGTGTAGGGCCTTGAATGCATGGGTCGGGAGCTTGAATTGGCATCTTCTGTGTACAGGGAGCCAGTGGAGTTCCGTGAGGTAGGGGATGATGTGGGTACATCTAGGTAGATCCAGGACGAGTCAGGCCCAGGTGTTCCATATGGTCTGTAATCGTCATCAGAGGTGAGCTGCGATCACTGCATAGCCATAGTTCAGTCGGCTCGAGATGAGTGCCTAGGTGACGGTGCATCGCAAGCTTTGGGGTAGCCATTTGAATATCTTACAAAGCATACGGAGGATGAAGAAGCAGGAGGGGACGGGGTTGACCTGAGTTGTCATGGTAGTTTGCTGTCCAGAATGATGTCTAGGTTCCTAGTGTGGTTAGAGGGGGTAGAAGTAGGTCGGAGTTCTGGGGGTCACCAGGATGCATACCAAGGGGAGCTTTTGTTTCCAAATTTCAGAACCTCTGCCTTGTCCGTGTTGACCTGCAGGCAGTTGTCCTTCATCCAGTTGGTGATTCTGTCATGCAGTTGTGGAAGTTGGTCTTGGTGGTGTCTTCTGAGAGAGGGAGAATGAGTTGTGTGTCGTCGGTGTAGGATATGATGTTGAGTCTGTGGGTTTTGGCAATGGTGGCCAGAGGCGTCATATGAGTGTTGAAGAGGGAGGGGCTGAGTGAGGATCCTCGGGGTACTCAACAGATGATTTCCTTGTGTTCCGAGGTGAAAGGGGGAAGGTGGACCTTTTGCTTTCTTCCAGTGAGAAAGGAGGTGATTCACTTGAGAGCTACTATTTGGATGCCTATGTTGGGCAAGCTTGTGATGTGTGTGTGGGGGGAGACTACCAAGGCTGCCAAGAGGTTTAGGAGGATCAGAGCCGCAGTATGTACTTGGTCGAGTAGGTCTTGGATGTCATCGGTTGTCTGCAATGAGGGCTGTCTGGGTGCTGTGGTGGCTGCGGAAACTGGATTGGGAGGAGACAAGTAGGAGGTCCTGCTATAGATGTGAGGAGAGTTGTTGGTTTATGACTTTTTCTAATACTTTGGTGGTGAGATCGGTCGATAGTTATTGAGTTCACTGGGGTCTGCAGATTTTTTTTTAGTAGAGCGTTGATTTCTGTGTGTTTCCAGTGCTCGGGGAAGGTGGCCGCGGCACTTGAGGTGTTGAACAAGGTGGTGAGTATGTGGCTAATTCTGACTTTGACTAGGCTGAAGATGTGGTGACGGCATGGGTCGGTTGAGGCCCCTGAGTGGGCCAAGTTTATGATGAAGGCAGTGTCCTCTGGGGCAAGGTGGCTCCATTCGGTTAGCCGGGTGTCTGTTGTGGTAGTGGGGTCATTGTCTTGCTTGACGAAGTCGGTGACCTTGGGCTGGGGTTTGAAGTTTTTGTAGATGTTGGCGGTCTTGTCGAGGAAGTAGTTTGTAAGGTTGTAGCAGAGTTCCTGTGAGTGGGTAATGTTGTTAATTGCAGATGAGTGGTTTGGGAAATTCTTTAACGATGTTGAAAGGTTCTTTGCTGTTATTGGACCTTGATTCAATGCACATGGCTAAGGCCTTTTTCTTTGATTCTCCCAACAGTCTGTGGTAGAGGCTGAGTCTGTCTTGAAGGTGGTATTGTTGACAGGGTCCTTGCTGGTGCTCCATCTCGTTTCCAGTTGTTTACAGTGTCGTTTAGCAGTTCTGAGGTCTTCAGCTAGCCTGCCTGGTGGACCTTCTGTGAGTGTTGTTGCCGATGGTAGAGACTCTGTCAGTGCAGTTGGTGATACAATTGTAGAAGTTTCTGATGTTTTGGTCAAGGTTGTTTGAGGGGATTGGGAGGGTGGTGTTTAGGGCATTGATCCATGTGTCCTTTAAGACTTTTCTCCAGCTGCAGTGGGGTGCATTGGGCAAACTGAGGGTGGAGGTCGGTGAGCTGGTGATGTTGAAGTGGACAAAAGTGTGGTCAGTCCAGTTGAGTTCCGTGGTGCAGCTCTATCTGATGTGGTCACTGGAGGTGAAGATGGGGTCTAGCATGTGTCCCAAGGTGTACATGGAGTCGTGGATGAGTTGGATGAGTCCGATGTTGATCAGTCAGTCAAGGAGGGTGGTAGCGTTGATGTCATTGCGGTCGTCAAAATGGAAGTTGAGGTTGTTGAAGAAAATTAGCTGTTGGAGTCTGTGGGGAAGAGGGCCATGAAGTCAGCTATGAAGTTGTAGAAGGCTGTAAATGGTCCTGGAGGACGGTAGGCTAGGGTGCCCGTGATGGTTGCTATGCTGTCTGCTTGGAGTCAGAAATTGAGGTGTTCCATGACTGGGGTGATGTCTTCATTTGTGGTGGTCTTGTAATATTCTCCTTCTCCTAGATCCGAGAGTGCCATACTACATTCAAGTATTTAAGAAGATCCAAAGTATTCACATAATAGCCAAAAATGTTCTGTGTCTGCCACTTACCTCCAGGAACGCACCATAAATCCCTTTTGGACTTATTTATATATATAATATATGTTGTCTCTGGATGACACCTTAAACCAGTTTTGGACCACACAGTCAACTTATTTAAATCCAAGCCATTTCCACTCTGGAACAAATCACCTTCAAATTTAACGGGGTGTAGCAGAAGGGGTATCTCCACAGGGAAGATGTTGTCCCCGTGGAGAAAAAAATCAAGCCTTGTTAAATCCAATAGGTCTTGCCTTTGGGACCTTGCAAGTATTTAGCCATGCAGCACTTTATACTAGATGCTACAACATCTACTGTTCTTTAACGTGTAAGCTTTGACACTAAAAGGTACATTATGCCTCTGCATTGAGAAGTACTTAAAATGTTATTTTTGTACAACTGGTAGCCTGAACTCACATATTTGGTAGTGCTTTCATATGCAATAATGAAGGAAAAAAGATTTTAGTAAATTAATAATTTACTTAGTAATACAATTTAAGCGAGGAAGCCACAATGTGCCCAGGTTTTCTGGTTTAACTTTGTACAACTCAGCTGTCTTAACTGCTGAATCCTGACTCTCGAAGTGAGTGCAGTTGGCTCTGATCTTCGATTCTACAAACACATCTGAACTCTTGCTGAGTGAAAGATTAACTTTACATAAAAGACTGTGGGAGCTCCTGGGTGGTAAGTTCACCAGATGCCGAGGGTGCTCCAGTTTCGCCAGCTGCTGGGGGTGCTCCGAGGTAGCTCCTGATTAAGAGTGTAAAGTTGCTACAGGGTGCCCTGCTGCTGCAAGAGGCAAAGATTCTAGGATTTGTAGAAGTAGAGGGTGCCATGGAGATAAAGGCACAGGCAGGAAGGGGCCGGGAGAAAAACAGGGGCATGAATAGTCAGAGGGACAGAACTGGGATTAACACAGAAAGACAGACCCAGAGAGAGGAACAGGCAAAAAGATGGCAGAGGACCCTAGATATATAATGAAAGACAGACATACTGGCAGAGTGATACACATACAGAGTCAGAGGGACATGGACAGAGACAGACATGGGAGGAGGAAGAGTGAGGGTCAGACTCACTCACAGCCCCATTTGTTCTCTCGTTCAGTGACTCCTACTGTAAGGAGGGAATACCTCGTAAAGCCTCTACCGAGGGCAGAGGGCGTGGAGAAGTTACTGTTAATTGCCTCGTACAACACATTTACAAGAATACAACTTTATGAGATTCTTCATATGATGTTACAAAAGCGTCAGTGGCTCTGTTAGTCACTCTGCGATCGCAGGGATGTGTGTCTACCTTTAACCCTCTCCCCATGCTCTATTCTGCTCCCACCCTGGTCACTCCTGGAGGTCCCATGCATCTTCTCTGCTTTAACTCCATGATAACGCACACACCGGGTTAGGTCTCATGGCAATGTTGGTGTTGATTCCTGCTGTGTGTTATCCAGCAGGTGGTTCAATGATCACAATACTGGAAACGTCTCATTCGGTGAGGCAGAGGCCGCTGTAGAGCGGCCTGGCTATCCCGAACATCTCTGGTGAAGAGCGAGGACTAAAGTCACAAACATCGGGCCACCAAGAAATGCTAAAACATGCTGCGTTGGCACACGCTCCACAATTCTAGTCCCTAGCACTTAGTTCCACCTAACTCTTGAACATGAGTTGAGATTTCTCCAGCAGCAGGCCTCGCTTTAAATGTCCACAATACCATATGTCACAGTAATTAACACAATTGATAACCTCCAGGATGGTATTGTTAATTCAAGAAAAGAGCAGTTAACTTTTCCCTACACCCCTGTCTGCTTACCGGTCCGTGGCCCATTCTCTGAGCTCGACTAAGCGATTAAGCAAGCTATTGCTAGAGTCTAGGAGCATCTACGTCATTTAGGGGTTGCAAGTCGCACCTGTGAACCCTGGCTTCCGCTTTGTGACCCCTGGTGCCATCCTTGTGACCTCTGACTCAGAGATCGCAAGACAAACTGGAAACAGTGGGCAAATGTCCCTTTTGAAAAGTCCTGCCTGTTTTCCAGGGTTTCCATCGGGTGGGCCTCCTATTTGATGCAGATGTACAGGGGAATAGGAAGTGGTGAGCATCTTTCATGTGTAGTCAGTCACAAAGCATGTGGCACAGCAAAGCAAAGAGAAAGCAAAGGCAACCTGCCGAAGCCCACCTCCAAGTGTGGCAAGGCCCTCAAATGTCGTGTAGTAACTTTGAAGGTGAGTTTATCTGCGAGCCAAGGAAGACCTAAAGGGTGTGCAGCGAGACACTGGCGGCTGATCTCCTGCTCAGCTAGAAGATGCTGCCTGTTGTCTAGGAACCAACAATATCCCCGAGGCACAAATAAATAAATGCACTCCACAGAAGTGAAACATGAAAAAGGAGAGGGCAAGAGTGATACAGAGAGACAGGAGAAAAGGCCTTTCCTATACTTGAATCCCGAACACTTCCACCTCAGTGATTAAAGTTTATTTCAGATGATTGCAAATAGTTTTGATTTTCTTTGAGAAGTCTAATTTAAAGCTAGAGCCTAAGTGAGTCATATTAAAAACGCAGGTATATTTGACAAATGCAACTAATCCGATGAAATACACAATTTACATTGCATTCAGCTTTGCCAATGATACTTGTCCAATATGCTTTTAAATGCACCTTCTGTAATACATACGTTCTGTTATTCCTTATCGAAGAATTCATTAAAAAAATGCATTGTGTGCTTGAAAATATCAATATGTTGCTCAATATTTCCTGGAGCTAGACAGACCTCCAGACTCTTCTTTCATACTGCGACCATTACTCGGGCCACGCCCCATCAAAAACATGTTCCTGGCTACGGCCCTGATACAAGTAATTCCTTTCTGTTTGTGTGTCTGAATGTGTGTGAGAGAGAGGGAGTGTCTGTGTATATACGTTTCATATGCGTCTGACAGTGAGTGTAGGTAACATGTTTAGTAGTGTTTGTAGGTAATGTGTTAGCTTTGTGTGTGTGTCAAAGTGTGTATGTCTGGCATGTCTATAGGTTTATTGTGTATGGCTGTGAAAAAGGTGTGTGTGTCAGATACAGACCAGGATTTATTATTGACATTCCGGCACACACCCAGCTTCTCCTGTCGACATCCATGAGTACAATTACAGGATGAAAAGAGTAAAAAACTTGGAATGAATGAACTATTCACACATGGAATAGGGAAACTTGAAGGCTGATAGAGAAAGAGTGCGTGTGTATGTGTGTGCGAATGAGAGAAATAAAGAGACAGAATGTATTTTTGACTTTTATTCTATGGGTGCACAGAGCTGTATGAAAGTAATATTTCATATTGACAGTGCAGGAAATGTGTGTGGGTTAGGGTCATATTAATGACTGTGTGTGTGTGTGTCAAGAATATGTACATATTAGATCTGTGTTTTCATGTGCCTTTTTGTATTAAGAATTTATGTTTGGCTGCTCCGAGTGTGTAACAAATGTGTGTTTATTTGGAAAGTGTGCCATGCTGTGAGTCTTCACAATGTGTGAGTAGACCAGTGTGTCTAGTTGTCTGTTTAAAGTATGTTCATCTTTGAATGTGTTTTTTAGAAATGTGTGTCTGACTGTGCCAGTGTTAGGAATCTTCTTTGAAGTGTTACATGTGTTGTGTCAAGAATGTGTGCCTGTGTGTGTAAAGAATAGTGGCTGTAACCATGTTAGGAAAACGTGTGTGTGTTGTGTGTAGTGTTCTGAGAGGTGGCAGAGGGTTCAATGTTAGTGGAGTCGAGATATAAAGAGGTAAGGGGGTGGGCAAATAAGTGTGGGAGTAATCAGTTCATAAGGGTGAGAGAAGGATCACAGCAACTATGTGTGTGCCCACACATGGAATGTCACCACGCTACATGCACGTAGACGAGATGGGGCTAGCCGCGCATTAAACATTGAGGTCCATATGGTTCACGGGACTAGGTCATTATCTCATATTGTAGCTTTTTAACTCCAGTGAAGGCAGCTCTAGTTATGTCATCATGGTCCTGTGATGTCACCATGTTCAAAGGTCATGTGAAGTCACTCCCTGTGGTGTCATCTGGGGTCAAAGGGCATATGATGTCACTTCCCCTAGCCCTAATATTTTGATGAATCAATGTTGATGTGTAAGCGCCTAAAGGTGTGCACCTTTGCGCGACCTTGGAGGCTCCTTTAGAAAGAAGCCCCATAATCTGTCATGTTCAATTAGATCAAAATCTGGTTTCAGATAAGTAAATTAGTGAATGGTTTCTAAAGTGTTACATTTTATAATGCACTTTACAATGACAGCATAACGATGCTGGTCAATGGTAGTGACGTTTTTATTATTAAATGTTTTGGATTAAACAAGATCAGCTCATGAGCACATGAATAATATTAACGATGTTTGTCCACATTTAGATCCATGATAGTTAACGTACGCCGCCTGCATGTGAAAATGGCTAATGTTGGTTGCCATCTCGCTTTGTGACACATTAACTTTTAATTTCCAGTTGAAGCCAGTATCCTAATTCCGGAATGTGCTTTTGCTTTCTTTCCCATGTGAAATGTGTTTTTCTATTTGCAATAATCATGGAATGCTTTAATGAGTAACACAATGATGCAGACATCTGCAGGGTAGAGGCTGGTCACTGTATCTCATCTTGCTGCAAATTGTGTAGGTTTGAAGACCATAGAGAGAAGCTTTATTGTGAAAAGTCCTGAGAAGCTAATACGCACATCACTGTATCATTCTGATTTAACTAATCGGACCGTCTTGTGAGAACGTTGTGTAGTTGTAGCCTAATGTTGTCTACTAGCCTCAGTTGTGAATTTCGATTTATCAGATAGCGCTTTATAGGCCCAGAAATGTGCACACAAAAAGCACTAGCACATGCCACCTAGCTTACCTCGCATTGTACAGGCACCATGTGTGTTACACATCGAAAAGTGAAAGTGTGTGCATGGTATGGATATGTTTCAGGGGCGGTACGGATTTGTTCTCTCTCATCACCTTTGGAGTGAGTGTCTGATGCATGGCTCATCTGGGCACGCGGAGGGGGGTGAGCGCTGTTAGACGCCTTTTCTTACAAGCTGGAAGGCTGCACTCTAGTCTTTGCTGAAGGGGTCTTTGAGTGAGGCTGGCCACGTGAAGGATAGAAACCCTGGCCTTGACCCCATCAGGGGTTTATCAGAAGGCGGGATTCCTTGCTATTCGACCGCTTCCAGTTAAACCTGCGCCACTGGCGGCAGCAGGAGGGAGGAGAGGCGGTCAGACGATTGGGGAAGATGGATGGTTTAATCTGAGCACTTCGGAAAGGATGTATGATCATTCGAGCTTCATAGCCACTTGTTTTTATGGCTGCATTCTTGATAAAAAAAAAGCAATTCCGTCATGGACTTTAATCACCTTCAGCCATTTATGTAAAATATGTGATTTCCAGAAAGGGCAGAGGAGGTAATAATCCTTGGGTTGTAAATGGTTGGAATGAAAATCAGCGCGATGCGACAGAGACATCCAAGCAGATCAGGGCTTCATTCCTCACCGTTAAGCCTACCTGACACCGGTCATTGCCTCTGCAATCTACCACAGTCCTGACAACACCGAAAGGAGCACCGCCTCATTGAGCAACTAGAATTAAGGTGCCATCTCCTCTCCATCCACTGACGCGATGGCCTCTCCGGCCTACATGGCCGCAAGCAGGGCCGGGCTGGCCGGAGTGGGTACTGGGCGTGTTCCTGGTGGGCCGTCAGGATGGGGGCCGGTTTTGGACCCCTGGGGGGGCTGTTTTTTACAGGTATTGGTTTTGCAGCATAGCTGCAATATCGGCCCCCTGTAACAAAGGCAGTTGCAGTGTTTTCCACGTGCACATTCCTCCCCCCTCCTGCGCGCAGCCAGTCCGACTCAATTGCCCTGGCTGCAAGGAGATACAAGCCGGGCTCAGCTAGATAGCGTAATGAGGAGGAATTGGGATGGAGCAGTGTCATAACAAAGGGTTACATTGTCCCTAATGGAAGCAAGGAAATCGGGGCCCCAACCCACAAATATGGCAGTAAAAAAAAGGCACTTAGTGGGCCTCGGTGTCACAGCACCTGCTGCATTATTGACAGTTACGCCCCTTTGATGGGGTATGGGCGGAGCTTCTACAGGATAGCAGAGGCAATATTATTCTATAAATAATTGCTTTTTTGCACTTGTTTATAATAAGTGCTCTTGAAAGGGACTGGCTTGATGGCACTAGAAATGGAATTGCTTTCTTTTTTCAGCAAAGGTTCAATGCAGGGTCACATGCCATGCCTTACTATAGTGCCTGATAACTACTGTGCAAGTACACTCACACATCTATGTAACATGTACAGAAAAGCAATAGAGTTTATTATATCAGCCCCGCAATCCAAGGTGATAATGGAGCTCTCAGCAAACACTGGTACTACCAGGCACAGTGTTTACTTCTGCCCTCACCTCTAGCAAGAGGCTTAGAGCAAACAATAGTAGCCATTTGCTGTTCTAGATAATGTCTTTTTCAAGCCTCTCTGATTGCCGGCTTCAGCCCGAAAAATGAGTTCCAGCCCGAAAAATGGGTTTATTGCCTTTGCTGGGCACAGCAGCTCACGTCTGCTCTGAGAGATGTAGCCTCTGTTTGCTTTGTTCATCCAAGAACTCTGGCCTTGGGGCGCTGTAGGAACTTTTTAGGGAAACTGAAATGGCTCACCTCTTTTTCAAGGCTAGTCGCAAAGTCTCAGTTTAGTTTTCCTCATGCCTGAGCACTTTGGGGCATATTTATAATATTCACAAGGTGGCGTAAGCCACTTAGCTTGGCTCAACGCCACCTTGTAAAAATGCCCCTTTCTGCTGCAGTTTTCTGCGGCAAAGGGGCATGCAATCAGTGTTACTGTGGGCATTCCACCACAACACCCATTGCTTTTTGACGCTTCCCTAGGTTAATAAGGATCTGTAAACCTGAGGCAGTGCCAAAAACTAACGCCATGCAGGCAGGCGTTAGAATGGCGCACAAGGCGAAATGCTTTATTTCGCCTCGTTTTTGCTTTTTCTATGTGTGCTGCACTCTGCAGCACACATAGAAAGAGCAAAAGGCGATTAATGATTGTTTATGTGCAGGAAGGGACACCTTCCTGCACATAAACAAAACGGAGTCCCTTCCTGCACATAAACAATCATTAAATAATGACGATATGCTACTTCTATGTGTGCTGAAGAATGCAGCACACATAGAAGTGACAAATAGCCATTATGGATTGTTTATGTTCACATAAACAATTATTCCCTGCAACGCAAGCCCCTTTGCACTATTGTGCAAGGGGGCCTGCATTGGTACTAGGCAGCTGATTTTAGCGCCATTGCTAGTAAAAATGTCGGAGTGCGGCGCTGCAAAATTTGGCGCAGCAGTGTGCTCTGACATTTTCTAGTAAATATGCCCCTGTCTGGTTCTGCTGACTTTTACCATTGCAGGACCATTTCTAGCTACCTGTTTTAATCAGCATCTTAAAGTTGAAGTCCTCCAAACTTATCAGCTAGTAACTTTGCACTCTCTGCTCACCTATTGCAAATTGTGCACATAATTATCTGCAGGGGGAGGTGTTTGTGCAAGTCACAATCTTCATTGAAGCCCAAACAAAAGTGTGGACACAAATCGGGATATCCACATGGATGTAATGAGGACTGATTAAGTAAAGAAGAAATACTGCACGCTGAGGGACTATTTTAGATCTGAAAAATAATATTTTGTGAATTCCTCCCAGCCCCTGTCATCCAAAACCAGACATGCAATACACAAACCTTGCAAAGTCACACTGGATGGCTAAGCAAGAAAATACCTAGTTTCTAAAAGTGGTATTTTCAAACACAGAATGTAAAAATCACCCTCACTAAAAGATGCATTTTAACATTCTGAGTTCAGACATACCAAACGTTATTTTCCTACCTTGCTCCCAGGGGTAGTTATGTTTATAAGATGTTATAAACAACTCCCCATTCCATCCTATGGGAACAGGTAGCCTTGCAGTAGTGAAAAACGAAATTGGCAGTAATTCCCCATCAGGACATGCCACACACACCAGGGCATGTCCTACCTTTCACATACACTGCACCCTGCCCACAAGGGAACCCTGGGCCTAACTTAGGGGTGACTAAAATGTAAGAAAAGGGAAGGTTAGGGCCTGGATAGTGGGTACACTTGCCAAGTCGACATGGCAGTACTAGACTGCACACAGGCTCTGCAATGGCAGGCCAGAGTTACATTTACAGGCTGCTTATGTGGGTGGCACAATCAGTGCTGCAGCCCACTAGCAGCATTTGATTTACAGGCCCTGGGCAAAAAACAGTGCACTGTACTAGGGTCTGACTAGTAAATCAGAGTAGGCCAATCATGGGAACACCAATCCTTGAAAACAATTTACAGGGAGAGCATATGCACTTAGCACTGATTAGCAGTGGTAAAGTGACCAGAGTCATAAAACCAACAAAACCTGTCAGAAATAGGAGGCCAAAATGCAAAAAGTCTGGGGATAAACCCACTGAAAAAGCCTGGACTATCAAGGCCCATCAGCAACCATGAATATTCTAATAAACATGAACATAAACACACCATAGAACCATACAGAATATGCAGTCTATAAAGTAATTACATTAAAACCATCACCAACTCATACTGCAACCTACTGCACCACAAAATTCATGCTCACTTTAAATCACCATTTATATTTGCAGAAAACAGGAAAATATTCCATGCTAGATAAATGTGTCATTGCACCATGCTCAAAATGTACCCCGTATTTTAAGCATGGCGGGGCTTATTTACAAGCCTCTTGCGCCACTTTTGCGTCATTTTTAACATGGGAAAAGTGACGCAAAAGAGGCACAGGTGGCTTGTAAATCTGCCCCGGCATATTTACCATGACTAGGATTATGGCTTATGCTTGGACAGGGTGTATACTCTGCCAACCAGAAACCTCAATTTCTATCAGCTAGAAATAGCTTTTTTTAATACAAATCTGCAGATTTTGCAGCAGATGCTGGATTATGTAGCAAATGTGGAAAATCTGTAATTTAAGGCACAACGCTGCAGCGGCAGAATCCCATCATTCCAGTGGCCCTGGATGTGCCTTCATTTTGTTCTAGTTGCAATACAAACAAAATGAAACATACACATAAGAAATTTGATGCAGCAGTCATTGGTAGGCAACAAACATTGCGCTGTTTTGTTTTTAAAAATAAAATGAAGGTGTGTTTCCGCCCCTTTGAGGTATGTCTTTTTTCTTTCAAATATCAATGCATATTCGGCAGGGTGCATGCGTCCAAATCGCACACGTCATTTCTAATACAGTTTCTGGCACACTTCGCAAGTCTTTCTCATCGCTGATGCTGGTGTATGGCTGATGGGTCTGAGCATTAGCAGTTCAGTTTAATGATCACCAAGTTTAGGCCATTTGCAGTTTTTAGTGTCAAAGGTCTAATTAGTCAGCTGTAACTTCTCGATAAAGCTTTGGAGTTGGGCCCATTGTCTCCTGGGGCTGGGTATCTCCTTCAATGTTAGTTTTTCTGTGTTCTGCTTTGTTCTGCATCTTTATTCTTTAGTGATAGGTATCAAGCACCCATGTAGTGAGTATTGGAGCAGCTTAATTTAGGCTTCACCCTATTTACGTCATGTATGTACATTTATACACTCATATCCAACATTATATTCAACATGTGGTTTTACCTCATTAACATGTCTGACATATCTAAATGAATTAATAGTGTGTAATGATTGTAATCACTAGGAATTTATACACAAGTGTATTAGAGTGAGCAATAAAATGACGTAATCATGTTCCTTTTCATATTTACGTTTAATGATGATTGGTTATTTCCATTGACTTATAACGTTGCAATGTGCATCCATTTTGATTCTCAAGTTAATTTAGCCTAACATTAGGACTTAACCAGTGGTTAGTTTGGGAAAAAATAAGTGCTGGGCTCTTTTCAGGAGGCAGCTTGCACCAGCTCCTTGCTCCCATTAGCATCACCTATAACAGAACCAACTACTAATGATGATACCCTACAAGTGGGGAGAGGATGTGGTGTAACACCCAGAGCTGCTGACTTTGGAGCTGGGGAGCCAGGTTTGAGTGTCGGCATAGGCTCAACATCCTGAGATTACGGGCAAATCACTTAATCTCCCATGCCTACCAGAAAGGAATGTGCCCTTAACTGGTGCTCATAAAAAGTGCTCCAATACCTTTGTGTCGAGTTTGCTAGTTAGGCAGACTTCATCCTGACTTCAAGAGGGAACAGATCTCTCTCTCTCTGATGAGCTTCTCTGAGAGCAAAGCTACATGCTGAACACTCTATTTCTTCGTACTTCTACTGAAGTTTGACCTTATGTTGACACCATCTATGCTCCCCTTTATAAATAACCTTTACAATTGGCTTGGTCTATGTTTAGATTAGAAAGGGACACCTGATTGCATCAACTTGTTTCCTTTGCGTAGTGGCTGTTACTATTGTGTGTCTCGTTTTATTATGCCTTAACTAACTAACGCATTTTGGTCTCCAGGCTGTATAGTTATATCTTTCGAATTAATTTCTGCTTTCCATATACACTGGTTGGATTAATGTCCTAAAATAAACCTTTACAGTCAAAATAGCAGATTCTTGGTCTTCATTGTGGAGTAACATTGGCTTCACAAAATTGGAAATGTATTTCTGACGTTAGCTGCCTTACACTGCTTCAAGTTGAATAATAAAGGTCTATACAACCAATGGGTAAATATATTTGATGATTAGGTTAAGAGATTCAGTTTCAGATTTCTGCGCTCCGTCAGTATGAAACACTCTAGTAGTGTATTTCTCCACACTTGCTCAAATGTCTGTGTAAGTGCAGGACATTGTATATCTTGTTGTGATAGAGTGTCATTTTAGCCTTCACTGGCACTCTGTCTCTGGGATACACGGCACACGAGCTGTTCTAACTGGTTCTAGTGCTCGTTGTGTGCACATGTACATGGTCCATTACAGGTGTATCACCCCTATGAATTTTCTATCACCGTGTGGTACTGTTTGCACACTATTTTTGATTCATTCGTTGGAATGGACGTGGTTGAATATGTTTGCTTGTGGTGTGTGATAGGCTCTTGTCGTTCATTTGTAGATGTACTCTTATAGTACAAATCATCATATGGAGCTATGATGTCTATATTTGATTCTGATCAGTAACATATTCACGGAGGATTGCAGTTTGGAATGTTTTTCAGCCACATTCAAGGGCACTTTACAGGGGGAACAAGATGGTCGCCTGGACGTTTCATGTACGTAGTCATCCTTTTGGATAAGTGAGTGATAATCACTCCAAATGTCTGAGGCAAGATGTGTCGTGGTGAAGGTCATTCTGCCGATTACATCTGTTCATCAAATGTGATTTCACTCCTTGCCCAATCAGGGCTAAGTGATGCTTTAGCTGTTCTGTTGGGGAAAGTTCTTTCACCCAGTGAGTTTGCGTGAGTTATTCTGAGTTATTCCACTCAGCAAGAGCCCATGTAGGTAGAGTTAATGGTAAACATCCACTGCTTCAAACACTGTGGAGGTCAAGAAGTTTGAGAGGTGCAAACTGTTTTGAACTGCATTCCCCTGATTTCAGAAGTGCATCAGATCACACTAATCTTTAAAATGAAGGTACCGTGAAACGACCCCCCCCCCAGCCCCAGCAACCATCCAGATATGACTATAATTTTAACCCCTTCATGACCACCATGAGCAGCACTTTAAACACAAATTTCTCAAACAGCTTCACAAATGTGCACCAAATTATTAAAAGCATGCACTCTGAGTAAAGTTCTAACATTCTACCAACTTTGGCGTAATTCTGTTCAACCGTTTTGTCTGTATTGTTTCCCAGAATTTCATATTGGAATATACATGAGAAAATTACTTTGTGCTCTCCATTTTTCTCTGCCCCCGTTTGATGGATCACCCCAAATGTTTCCAGGAAGGAGCTGAGGTGGATGATCTTTCTTTTTGGAAAGTTAGGTGAAGATTCGTCAAACGGCGCCAAAGCTGTTGCCAAAGCAAAAAACACCCTTCCAATGGAACTCTGACCTAACTATAATCACAGAGTGGTGACCGCATCTATGTAAAAATATTATTCCTGTTTTTTATTATATTTATTTTCCTTTTTTTGATTATTTAACCGTCTTCCGTGCCGGTATGCCTGACTTGTTCCGATTTCCCGCTACGGGCTCAATTCCCCTCCCCCACCACCTTCAATGTTTCTTTTTGACTTGTTCTTGTGGTTTTTCTTTGTTTTCTTGTAACCGACTCAACTAGTGTATCTGTATATTAACTCCACATCTATGTAAAGCGCTCTGATACCTCCAGGCCTAGGTAGCCCTATATAAAACTCTACAAATAAACAAATAAATAAACATGCTGTTACACTTAAATATATTCATAATGTCTACCATTCATGGTAAATAAAGCACGGATAGGATAATCTGCTGTGTTCTTTTTATAGGAAATTAGAAAAATATTTGCAAAAAAAATCAACAGGATTTACTCTAAGCCATTATTAGCGAGGAATGGAGAAAAGGGGACAAATGTGAAAAAGAGCAAAGTGCAAGCATTCAGATACAAGGGCCACTGGGAAATGCATATATTGCCTGCTTCTGATCCAGGCAAAAAATACAATCTCTTACTATTTCTAAGTTAAGGGCCTTGCTAGGGCGGCAGTGATAAAAAACTGGGTGTTGCGAAATAAAATACGTTCTTGGCCTGTTCATAAAGTGGTACTGGACCTATTAGGGGTGCTGCCAGTGGAATCACTTCACTCAAGTACTGTGAATGTTAAACAAGGATGGTGCTATCAAGCAAGTAAATGTAGAAAATGCAAACCCTTTCCGAATAAGAGTGGCTGTTCTTTTATCATCTTCCGTTTGACATGCTTGGAAAGAAATTGAGTATAAATGACAGTGTAAAAGTTCATTTCCCCATAACTTGAATTCAGCATGGTATGATAAGCACTTCTATAGAGCTTGTTTTGTAAATGCCGGCTGATCCTGTGAAATCAATACAAGCAATCAGTGGGAATCCAACATGAAGCCTTATTAAGGTATGAATCAGCTGAAAGTCACTTAATTTAAAGATAGGTCTGAAAGTTGCTGTACCCAGCTGAAACCCTGGGTACACAGGTCCGTGCAGTGCTGTGCTCTTCACAGCGGGATACACTGGCCCCCCAGAAATGTGCTCCTTAGAATACCCACCTCTGCTAGTCCCACTGTAGTGACAATACACGCACTGCTTCTATGGCATGATCTTCATAATTGACTCATAGTCCCCCCTGAAAACACCCCAAACTCACAGACATGTCACTGACAACAGCCAGATTCCTTCATTCATCCATGCTTCTGTCCTTCATGACATGTAGGCTCATTTACGTTAATATGTCAGTTTAAAACATTGTGTGATCAAATACAACCCTAAACAATAAACATGCGTTTTTTTGTGCAACAGCGGAAAAGTTGTCAAAGTGACAGACTGCGCCACTGCAGGTATAATACCAAGCCTTCACACTGTGTAAGGAACAACATACCATGAAGGAACGCGGTGCTGCCTATAAAACAGGGCCCCATATTAGTGCTAAGCTATCGTTTAATGGCCTTGAAAATATTGTGAGATACAAAATGTGATGCATGGAACGCTTGTGCTTTTGGTCACTGGTAATTATTCAGAGGCAGCATTACAGGTCATCCTTTTTAGCTCAGGGTAACACATTAGACAGAGACCACCCTTATCAGGCACTCTTGATCACCCCACAGGGCTCATGCGAACGGAGACCTCAAATCTGCACCTTAACTAGATTGGGAGCCTGTCTATGCGAGGGAGAGTTTATAGGCCACTGGTAGGCCCCCTTTACTGGGAAGAAGAGCTGAGCTGGGCCAGCCTCATGCCATCCCAGGATATCCTTCTATCTCCCCACGTCAGCTTAGAAGTTAAATATTAAGGCGTTTGTAGTAAAGCATTTTATATCTCTTAATACTGTATGTTTGCTGCTCCTCATCTCTGGAAATACTATGTGTATCTCATACCAAAAAGAATGTTTCTCAATAAATTGATCTTAGAAGGCTGAATGGCTGAGATGGCCTTGCCATGATTCATATTTCATGATCTGCTGTATTCAAATGACAACTGCTTAACTCACAGAGCCGTATCACCAGCTAGATGATACATGTATGTTACTTTGCTGGCGATAACAATTAATCATGTGTGATGCAATTGCAAACTTTTAGTCACCCAGTACTTGTGTGATTAAGCTTCTGGCCTGAGAGCACATTATTAAAAATATTTTCCAAACGTTTCGCTATCAGATTGTAGACAGCATTTTGCTTAATTTGTAAGTACTTACAAATATGTTGAGTAAAGAGGCATTTTGATTCCCACACCCTATGCGTTGGAAAGTACTTGTGTAAACTAAATTTTAATAGCTACACCAGAAAGATTCTACTTGCCAACCAATATTTTAAATGGTATGCTAGTTTAGTGCAGTTAAATTAGTTCAGGCACATGATGTGTAGATACCACAACCTCTAATAGAGGAAACTGGCAACAGCACATTTGAAAGTCTACTCAAATGTGATAAAGTAGAAAAATGTTTGATGCAAAATATAATGTACACAAGGAAGGTATTGGGCCTGACTCAACATATCATGGTACAAAACACATTAATGTATTGATCTGTAATCATGTCAGTTTCCACTGAGAAAGATCTAAAAAGCACAACATGTATGTATGTGTATGTACATGGTATTTTTATAGTGTGAACCTAGTCAAAAGGTAGCAGGGTACTTTTAACCTTTGTGCATCACTCAAATGGTCATCTGACCTTTCAAAAAAAAATATTGGTCCTCTCACACTTCACTAGTAAGAGGTATCATGCCTTATTTGCACTTCTAAAAAGATGTGTCTAAAAAAATAGGTATAAACTTTAAAAAAGAAGAAGCAGACTTATATTATATTATAAAAATATGGGAGATTTAAGAAACTTTTGAAATTCCTTTCCTTTCATCTTTTGACGTGCTGATGTTATGTTATGTTATGTTAATTGTACTTAAGGGGGAGCAGAAAACTAACAGATGAAAAGATGAGTTTTGAGATTTTTCTTAAAAACAGCCAGGTCTTCAATAGTGGGAAGAGCCAGGGGAAGGGTGTTCCATGCTACCGCCGCCCTCTGTGTCAGAGACCTGCCGCCCAGCCTCTGAAATTGAAAACGGGGGACCGTTGCTAGTCGGAGAGATGCAGATCGCAACAGTCTTGAGGGCATGTGAAATGCGAAGCGCTTTTGCAGATAAGATGGGCCAGTGCCATGAAGGGCACAATGGGCTAAGACCAGTGATTTAAACTTAATCCGTTCTGCTACGGGAAGCCAGTGAAGTGAGCGCAGATGGTGCCGAACGCTATGTCTGGCGGAGATGCCCAACAGAAGTCTGGCTGCCGAGTTCTGGACAACCTGCAGCTTTTTGATCAGGTAGCCAGGGATACCAATGTAAAGTGCATTGGCATAGTCCAGCAGAGACAGGATGAGGGCACAGGTAACCGTTTCTCTTGCTGCTTGAGGCAAGAGAGGAAAAACTTTTCTCAGAGTCTTGAGCAGGCCAAAGCAGGTGCACGCCATCTTTGAAATGTGGACAGAAAAGGAAAGACTCTCGTCAAACCAGACCCCCAAGTTAGTCGGCTTCCCATCACAGGATGGCAGGGGAAAGTCAGGAGGCCACAAAGTTTCCCTAAACTTAGGAGGAAATTTGTCAAACAGCAAAATTTCCGATTTCTCCTCATTACATTTTAGTTGAGCTCCTGAGAGCCACCCAAAGATGGAAGAGAGACAGTGATGGACTACAGTGACCGAATTATCATCCCTGTCCCAGGTGAAGAGTAACTGCGTATCTTCGGCGTAAGCCATCACCTTTACCCCTAAGCTCTCAGTCAGATAAACCAGGGGGGTCATGTAGATATTAAAAAGAAGGGGACTAAGAGAGGACCCCTGAAGGACTCCCGTTGTAACCGCCTGAAGGAGAGAGGCCAATGGAGGCAGCCATATCTGCTGGGCCCGACCCTCAAAAAAGGACCTAAGCCAATTCCAGGCCGACCCCGACACTCCTATCCTGGCCAGTCGCGAGAGAAGAAGAGATGTCAGAGTACTATTAGTTTCAAGTTACACAAGCCTTAGATTGTTCTTAGACGCAAACGCAAATGTGTATCATCACATCAAAATAGCTGCAATTCGAAAAATATTTTCCCCATTTGAGGTTTAATTATGCCTGGCAATTGATTTCTTAAGATATTTTTTTGAACATAGATTTTTAAAATATAGCGTTTTGTCTAGTTTCACGGTATCTATCTCCATAATATGGGGTGAGGGGGGGGTGTTCCCTTGCCTTTAGTACCAGCATCACTGCGTCCACCTACCAATGGGAGCAACGGCTGGGTGTCCGTTCTGAGCAATAAAGTGCCTTGCCACAAAACAAAAAACATCTCCATGGCACCTGCTTCCTTGTCGAGTCAGTGGCAACGATCCAACAAAGCTGCACTGATGTAGTCCCATCTCGTGCTGGGGGGGGGGGGGCACTTTCCTTTGTAGACACAGAAGAGCTGCGGGCATTCACTTGCTTCCAATTGCCAAAGTATACAGAACACGGGGACAGGTTCCAGAGGAGGACTATCAAGAGCATCGCTATCGCTATCGCTCCGACACATCATTCAGTCGGTGCAGATAATTATACTAAATTGGACGTACGAGTGTGCATTAGTCAATTAATTTTATTTTTAGCCAGTTCCATTGTGAGGAGTCAATAGCTCTGCGTTTCAATCCGCGGCCTATAGGTTTTGCCAATGCTTGTTATCTTAAAAATGAGACTACATTTCGCGTAAACCGCGTTCACCCTCGTTCTAGAATTGTATGCCCTCACTGCAGGCATTCTCTGCCCCTGACAGGTACCTCTTTTGCTTTCTGCACATATTTAGAGAATGTGGCAGATTCCATTATGATTTGCTGGAAAGCTACTCGTGGGCTCGAGGGAGTGTGCAGTTCCTGTATTTTCAAGTGCCAGGTGTGTGGTTGAAGGGTCAACAATAAAGCTGGCACAGTATTTGCATAGGCGCAGCCTTGAAGGCCGGCTTGTTGGGCACGCAGCGCTGAAAAGGAAGCAGCGGGCACCTCCACTGGGCATCAGGCCTGTCAGTGAGCGCCTCTCGTGTGCCCTACTGATGGCGAGGACTGGTCTCTGGCTGTGCAGCCTCCCGTTCTCACCAGAGGAGGCAGCATCTCTCCCGGGACGCAGCTATGGCATTCTTTCCATAGATGCGCACCTGGTGAGGCCCCACATCTCTCGCTCCTCGTCCAGACCCAGGCTTGGCACGAGAGAGACAGGAGGAGATCACAGTCATGAATTGTTCTTTTTCAGGTTCCCTGCACCTGCACAGACTGTGCTGAGACTTTGCCGGGTGCGTGGATGCCTCGATAATTGTGGCTCCCTCGTCTAGGCGGAGCCACACTAATGCCCTCAATGCATTATTCGTTTTAGAAGCGCAGCCAGTGGAAATATGCTGGTGGATCTGGCGTGTATGTGAAAGTGCTGAACGAAAGTTGGCGCGACCCTTCCACCGGTGCCGCGGGTGTTTGACTCTCCTTGTCTCACATCAGACATCTTGAAAATATGCGAAAAGTAAGGGGCTGGGAGACCTCGGCCTCTGGCAGTGTTAGCGCTTCTTTTCGTGCACTTATACATTAAATAACGTGAAGCACATCGGGCTCACGAGGACGGCAGAGTGGGTAAGTAATGTAGTGTCAATCTGTAACCAGTACATGAATGTATCTGTAAATCTGAAGTTCAAATCAATCAAAAGCATATAAGGAGGAGGACGAATTATCATAAAGTCGCTTCAAAAGGATCAATTATGGAAAGTCATTCTCCAATAAAGACAATCTTCTACTCTGCTGTGCTCAGCAAGTATTCTAAAGGATTCTGTACTGTAACCACCTCTGCACTGGCCAAAAGAACACGATTCTAACATTGGTACAACTATGCGCAGGTCCCATAAACCGCTGCGATCAGGTCAAAGTATGAAGATACAGGGCGTGATTCACAAAGGGCCTCTGCACTTGAGGCGGGGGTCCCACAGTCGAGGTAGGGGCATGTGTTCGACCCAATGGTCACAGGTTCAAATCCCGCCGGGTTCACTCAGTCTTTCATCCTTCTGAGGTCAATAAAATGAGTACCATTGAGTTGGGTAACAATGAACATCTGGTATTCAGCGCCAAGATACCCTTGGGTGAACGTGCACTTTATACATGCTATATTATGTGGGGGAGTCAATGCACTAATCTCTGCAATGAGAATTCTTATTTCGGAGATTCTGCCTGAGTGCGGAGACTCCCCCACGAGTGAGTGCCTCCACTATGTGAGGGGACGTCAGTTATGAATCCGGCCTCCGGCTGTCACGGGGAAGTCTCTGCACTTGAAGTGGAATCTCCGCAATGAGAATTCTCACTGCGGAGATTGTGCCCCTAGTGCAGAGACTCCCCCACGAGTGAGTGCCTCCACCATGCGAGGGGAGCCAGTTATGAATCAGGCATCCTGAAGTCATGGGGAAGTCTCCCCACTTGAAGGGGAATCTCCGCAATGAGAATTCTCACTGCGGAGATTGTGCCCCTAGTGCAGAGACTCCCCCACGAGTGAGTGCATCCACCATGCGAGGGGAGCCAGTTATGAATCAGGCATCCTGAAGTCATGGGGAAGTCTCCCCACTTGAAGCGGAATCTCCGCAATGAGAATTCTCACTGCGGAGATTGTGCCCCTAGTGCAGAGACTCCCCCACGAGTGAGTGCATCCACCATGCGAGGGGAGCCAGTTATGAATCAGGCATCCTGAAGTCGTGGGAAAGTCTCCCCACTTGAAGCGGAATCTCCACAATGAGAATTCTCACTGCGGAGATTGCGCCCCAATACGGAGACTCCCCCATGAGTGCGGGGCCTCCATCACCAGTGCAGAGACCTTTGGTGAATCAGGCCCACAATCTACAGCCCATTAGTTTCTCATGATCCTTCAGAAAACAACTTTTCTTAGTTCAAACTTGCAGTTATCTGCAATAAGACAAGATACACTGGGCCAGCCCATACACTGCAGGTATACTGGTGCAATTATTTAGAACATTCCACAGTTATCACATGAAAGAACACATTTCACATGAGAAAGACGCATCTCGTTTGTTAATTGGCCCTACAGCTCTGCCTAGAAATAAAATACACATGTGACATGAAACAAGATGGCACCCAAACATTAGCCATTTTAAATACAGACTTACATTAGCTAACATAAAACTACATGTGGATAATACACAGTTAATAGCATTTGTTTACATCATACTGTTGATAAAATGCAAAACATATAATATGAAAAAAACTCTTTTAAACTTGAATCTTATATGTACATTTTAAGAAGTTCACATGTGTGGGTGTAGAAGAAACTGATTACATTACACTTTAAGATACTGACCGATCATCCCTTGTCGTGTACATCAAGAGTTTTGGTGGCCACAGAAAAAGATAAAAAAGGCAGAAATCAAGATTCTACTACAAACTCATTTATGTTGCCAGGCAAATCAACACAAAGTGTGCAGTAACAGGATTTCAACACATTCTACTACTTGATCATAATCAATGCATTAAATGGGATGGTAAGAGTGATGGGGGGTATAAAAAATGTGTGTGGCCAAAGATGTGTAACTAGGAATTCTTCAGGAGAGGCATGATCTACATTAATGATGGTGTGGCTTTAAACATTTAAATCAAAATTGTACACTTCCTATAGCATGCCCGAGTGCTTAAGTTGCAAAACGTTAAGGGCCCGATTACTATGTCGTTAGGAAGGCCTCCGAATCAGATTTGACTTTCCCGGATCCGATTCGTAGCCCTTTTTTTCAACCGTATCGTACACAGGTCCCCGAACAACCAAGTACGATGCGAAGATCGAGTACGCGTCGGTCAAATCGTTTCCGAACCCGATCCTTTCCGTACGACTCGTTCGTAGCGAATGGTGCCGCGCAATGGAGCCAGATTCTGACCGAGTACAATGCACGATTTGGATAACCACATCGACTCGGTGTCAGCGAGACGAAACGGCTGTCGGAATCGTACTTCAGGGGGCTGTAGCAGGCCCCCCTTCACCCGGGGCCCTCCGAATCTGTCACGGGTGTGCCCATGGGTCCCCCGATCCAAGCATGCACAGTGTGGCGGGCACCATGGGGTGCCCTTCACAGGATGTGCGCTTTTCCCCACCCACCCCTTTTTGCTATGGGAGCCTGTGTACACGTCCAGTATACAGGCTCCCATAGAGTTCAATGGGAGTCTGAGCGAACCGAGTCCGTAAGCATACAGATGCATTGTACTCGCTCGTTCGGACTCCTGGAGCATGATTCGCTCAGAAAGCCCTCCGGATCAGAGTCATACGGAGGGCTTTCCTAGCGAGATCGTAATCGGCCCCTAAGTGCCAGAGTCGTCATCAGGAGACCACCGCAGCTTGCACCATCCATTGCCCCTGCCAGCCCTGCCAACGACAATACTAATGCAACTTCCAACCGCGACACTCTTATAAGTGTCACAATTAAGACTATTCCAGGCCCCCAAGGCTATAAAATGGCTTGGGCGGCAGGCATCAGTCATTTTTATTGTATATTTCATTATTAAAGCACTGTTGTTGTGCTCATCATTAAATTAGACAGACAGTGCAACCATGTAGCAGACTGTCATAAATTCTGGTGTTGATAATTAAGTTCCGACCACCGGAAACCACAAGCTCAAATTAAGCACCGCTGCTACCCAACCTGTATTCTCGTACCTCTCTGTAAGCTTTCTGGTATTGCATCCAGACATATAACACATTACAGTCATGCACCTAAAATAAGCCAGACTTATTGGCTTTGTCAATGCTTATTAGCTGTTTCAGATAAAAGAGTACCAATGATTTTACTATACATACTTAGACTTGAAAATGCTTGCATTCTGAAAATATGAGGACAGGAATTAAATAAAACTAAGGTCTGTTGAAGTGAAGGAGCGCCCCATAATGCCTTGCAGGCCAGGAACGGCCTGGAAGGAAAAATCACGGCCTGCAACACAATGTCAGAAAAAAAAGGCAAAAAGTTTAGGGATGACCCTGCAAAAAGGGCCTAGTCCAACACCTACCATTTATAATGGGAGTCATCTCTTGACCAAGAGGAAGCATCAGACTTTAATTGATCCCAGGTTTTATTGCTGTTAGACCTGACACGCTTGGAGTAGCGTTTCCCTAAACGTTTTTCTTTTGTCATGGGTTTTGCTGAGTCTCTTTCAGTGGCCTTAGGGTTCTGGGCACTTGTGCACTGTAAATGCAGTGTGAAAGTGCGTGCGCCCTTCCTACACACATTAGAAAGTGGCATGTTACTCAGTACTAAGAGTGTATTCGGGCTTCTCGTTTACACCTCCATCTGGTGTCCTTCCACCTGGCCCTCTTCAACATATCTGTATTGACCTTCACTCTATATTCCTAATCCACAGTTTGCTGACCACTATTTGTGGATTGAGAGTTGTCAGCATTGTTTTTTCCGGGCGTTTGTGCCCCTCACTCCCTTCTTCATTGCAGCAGCCATCATATATTTTTAATTCATAGTATACTATGTTCCAGTTTATGTTACTACGACTCTTCATTGTCGCTTGCGCTTTTCTCAGTATTCTTTATTTTAAATATTTTAAATATTACGTTTTGTTGCAAAATTAAATTAGCAAACTCAGATGCCAGGGCTTGTTGACAAGGTACACAAGTTATGCAACATCTAATTGTACGGATCAGAAATGTTCGAAGAGGCCCGGGGACGGCTATCAACTGGTTCTGTGGTGTACAGAATGGACCAATGGGGTCCCCTGTGCTTTCCCTGCAGGCCATGTTGCTGCGGTGCTGGAGGGCGGGATAGTCTGAACGCTGCTGGGCAGGGGTCTGGGAGGCCCAGAGTGGAGAGTCGGGTGCTGGGCAGCTGAGGGATAAAAAAGGCTGTAGTCGGCAGCAGGCTGGTGATATCTGCTGCCGTTTTCAGGCTTCAGAAAGCTCACTACGAGGGAGCAATTGGGACTGAATTGTTGTGGCGTCCTGGTTGGGGGTGATGTAGACTCATATGAGTGGGAGGTGGTCTAGGGGAGCCACCCCCCATGATCAAAACATGCACTTCCTTTTACCCCTGCGAGAAATGGAGCAATGGTGAAGGATCTGGGGACTACTGCGATAGAAGGGCTTTGTTCTGGTGAGCTGTAGTGAGCGAGGTAGGTCGCGAGGGGGATCGCAAGCGAGGTATGGGTGTTGCTCAAGGACCCCTACTGAGTGCTTACTTTTCTTACCCAATGAGGTGCCTCCTCCAGGTAGACGGTAAATACTTCAAGTGAGGATGTATATACTTGTGGGGTTTCTTTGATTTCTTCCTGGGGCACTAAGCGGCTTCTAATGTGCTGGGGGGTGAGGGGGAGGAGTGGGCTGTAGACCACTGGACTGCTTGACTGGCCCATACTTGGACATTTGGTGCATCTACCTGCATGAACAACATTTGGGAAGCCTACATGTGCCGCAACATCCAGGATTAGTTTTCTCCTGAGGCATTCACAGGATACTGAATGCTCTTCCTTTGTAGTGGTGTTGCAGAGTGCTAGATGACTGCTTCTTAACTTCATTCCTGCCCCTGAGAAAACTGCTGAGTGGGGCTGTTCGCGTGTGCTTAGGCCACTTGCCCGAAAGGTGCTAGAATACAACGTGACCATGCTTCATGCTCCCAATGACAGTAAACATGTAAGAAGTATGCTTTCCTGCACGGGTGGAGCTGAATCCAACCCCGGACACTGCCTCCTCAACTCAGCCAGGCACGGATTTGGGGCCGAAGCACAATGATAGACGTCTTGCCAGTGGTTTAAGACTCCTGGGCAGAGTTGGAACAAAAGATTGACAATGCAGTCATAGATCTGGATCTTCTGAGTGGTAACTTTAACAAGGAATCTGCTCAAGTGGGCAAGTCAAGAAAAAGTTCTCTAAAAACTCAGAGGAGGTGAGGACCCCCAGCGACTTGGTTCCCAGTCTACAAACAGTGCCTCACTGCTAGGGTGGCGGAGGCAGGTCGGTGCCCTAACAGCACCAATATACAGACTGTAGGTTTCTCAGAGTGTGACAAAGGACAGCGCACAGAACTGTTTTTTTGGAAGCCTAAATAATCACTTCGCCCTAAAGGACCGTCATGATTATGTTTTCAATGGAGAGGGCACACACGCTCTCTGTAGCACCTACAAGGCCCGAGGCACGCACAAGAGCAATCTTTGTATGGATGGACGGACATGCTATCCTTCAAGCAGCCACCTTCTTGTTGGATTAGCATGGCGAGAAAGTGGCTGTAGTATCAATGTTTCTCCCATCTAAGGTCTAGAGTCCCACCAACGAAAGGTTTGGCAAGCTAGTCCTTCAACTTAATAAGGAAAACCTTGTTATTGAAAACAATTTTATTCTAGCAATAGACGAGTGTTTAGATAGATCTACGTGAAATGTAAATAGAAAGAATGGACAGACAAGATCATCTGGCTTCAACTCCATCATGAGTGTAGTGAACTTATGGTTGGAGGCACGCTGAGAGGAGGCTCAAAACTCTTCCTATTCAAATGCACACAGCTCACTCTTTTGGCTGGATTACACAGTGGTACCAAAAAGCCTGATGTCCCACATTTGGTGATACAACCTATGTGGCCCTGGGAAAATCAGTTCACTCCCGCTTGGTGCCTATCCTTAGCCCCAAACATACATGCTGGCTCGATAACTGGAGACTTGACCATTGGAAACTTTGGATAGGCAAGTAATGGCATGCTTTGTTTATACAACAGCACTTGATTGTAAAGACAATATGGTCTTGGTGACACTATGGGAGGTATGCAAGACTGTGATAAGGGGCCAGGCGATCTCTAAAGTGGCAAGGAAAGGAAAGCTAGAGCAAAGAGAGTGAATGAGATGAAGGAAGAACTTATATTAGAATGTCAGTTTATGATATATCTTCTCTAGCAACCCATCACCTTTGAACACTAAAAACAGAAGGATAGAGTTCTTTGGTTGAGAATAAATGCTTGGGTGGATGTTCTTAGTAAACAACAGCTTTATGTTGTTTATGTTATAGCCGGGAAACGTCTGGGCTGACTTAATAAATGGCATCAGGGGCTCAAGTGGATGGAAGAAATTAAGAATGTGGAACACACAACAGTGGAGGGAGCTCTGTCAGTAGAAATCTCTTTGGTCATACACTTTCAGCTGCTACAAGACTCCAGATGGACAGATCGTGCGACTGAGCTGAGGGATGTTTTTGCCAAATTCCAACCTGGATGCAGCAGATCGAGCATTGTTGGAAAAGGCACTGAACGAAGATGAAATGTTGATGGCAGTGACTTAAGGGCTTTCTGGCAGAGCTGTATAAAAAGACTGTTGAATAATGTCACTGGCCACATCATATATATCCTTGAGTGTGCCAGAAATAAGAAGTCTCACCAAGCTGATATATGTAGGGCTACATTTGCCCTGATCAATAAGGCCAATAAACCACCAGACGACTGTGCTTTGTGAAAGCCCATTTCTCTTCTGAATATAGAGACTTGGGGGCATATCATCAAGGAGCGGCGATAATTATCGCTAAGCGCACTTAGCGCTAGGATAATTATTGCCGGGTAATGTGGAATTTTATCGCTGAGATAGCGTGCTATTAGCAACGCTTATCTCAAAAGCGATAAAATTCCAAGCGCTAACTGCCAAATGTGAGATTATTGCTGGAAATCCAGTGATAATCTCACAAAGTTTGGCGATAGCTTGTCGATAGGGCAGGGCAGGGCAGACTTAGCCATGATATCCACCTCACATTGGATATAATGGCTAAATCAAACTAAAAGCAGGCGTAAGGAAAGTAGCGATAACCAAGGTTAGCGCTACTTTTCTTATCGCTATGCCTGTTAGCGTGCCCATTGATAATTGAAGAAAAGTCGGTTAGAGACATTTCTCCAGTTATTTTGGGACGGAACGGAACGCCCACTTTGCATCTCATTAGAGATGCAAAGGTGGGCGTTACGGGAAAGGGAGCTAATGCAAGGATTCACGCGATAGCGTGACCTTGCTGATAAGGCGATAAAATTATCGCCGCTTTTCATCCGAAAACGGACGCAAAAGTGGCGATAATTTTATATCGCCTCCTTGATGATATGCCCCCAAGATTCTGACAAATGTTTTACCCTAGAAATTCTATGGCATCATAGCTAAATTGATATATCCAGATCAGTCAAGCTTTATGCCAGCAACGGCCACTAGACTAAATATTGGCTCCCTGAACTATTGTCTGGACCGTGCTTCACCATAAGGAAGCCAACTGTGTTCTTATCAATCAGTTCCAATGATTGACTTTTTATGTTTGCTGTCCTGAAAAAGAGCTGGTGTGGCCCTACAACAGCGAAAATGCTGCTGTGCAGATCCCTGATGGTCAGAGTAAGGTGATATTGGGGGTTTCCCCTGATCTTCAAGTTGGAAAGAGTTACTCCAAAGGGCTGCCCCCTGTGCCTAATCGTGGATGGACCCATTGACCTAAAGACCGTTTGATGAGAGGTATAAGGTAGGATTATGGGTTGAAGGACTTTTTGGATTTAAGGCTAAAATTCAGGCTTCCATTGTATTTGCTCTACTTCAAACCTTTATCCATTGACCAGCTAAATTCCTGCCCTGGGATTTCAGTGACTGTTGCAGATCTCCCAGGAGGGATTCTGATACATGAGCACGTTCTTTTTAAAAGGCATATGTAGTTCTGAATGTTAATGTGTTGAAGGTCCTGTCAAAATCTAAGATACGGGTGATGATTTGGAGGGGGGCTCCCACTTTTCTTCTTGGTCAGAATGGAGCTGTTGAAAATGTTGGTTTTCTCGTTATTCCTGTACATAATACGAAATATCTGATTTTGGGTCCCATAGGATTTTTTCAGAAGGCTTGATGTAGTGTTTTGAACTCTGTTGGGGGATGGAGGTACTCCGTGGATTTCTCGATCAACCTTATGTTGCTGTGTGTATGATGGCAGTATTGCTCTGACAGACTTGCATAGGTACAACCGGGCCTCCCAGTTGTCTGTAATGAATAACTGGGATTGTTTGTTTCAGAAGGAGCTATTGGTTGAAGAGCGTTGACAGACCAACCAGTGATTATTAAAATTAGTAAATGCTACTGTGTGAACAGTGAAGTAAAAAAATGAGATATGCTTAACTTCTCTTGTCGTGGATTTAAAGTAAACCCTCAGTGGTAATCATGGTTTAAAATTCTATCCTAATACATATCTCATAGCTTTTTGATATTAAACGTTGGCTCCTGCTTACCACAACTGTGTCACTACAAGACAGAGTTAATGTATATGTTCCTTAGCAGCAGTAGTTTTGATTAATATGTCCTCAACAGCGCATTAATACAGCTAAATGAATAAAGTGATACTTTGAGAAAATACATACAATATTGATCAGTCGAAAGAGCCTTTGACAGCAGTTTTTAACTTGTGTTCAGGGGACACCTGGGGTTACGCGACACCCTCTCAGGTGGTCCATGACTGCGTAGAAAATTCAATAATATTAACATATTTATAAAGTAAATATAAATAAAGAAACAAAATGTAAAAATTTAAATTCTAAATGGTCTGTGAATGTGAAAGAATTTGGAGGTTGACAATTAAGTTGGTATTCTCGGACTGATTCCTGGGAGCAGTGCAAGCGCACCAAGCAGAATATAATATGGACGATGGGTGGCTTTAATCGAATTTAGAAAAGCTGCAACCTGCCCTATAAAGTTAATATTTAGATTTTTTAATCTTTGTTTGCTTATCCTATACAATATTTCATCATTTGTGCATTTGATGAATGCATGTCTATAGTTGTTGTGCATTGTTTTGCCATTGAAATCATTTAATGGGTTACGCTGGGATCCCCGTGTACTACTAATGTGTCATTGGGGGGTCCCTGGATTCCAGTAATGAACACGGGGAGGGGGGGGGGGCAAAGAACTCAAAAGGTTAAGAACTAAGGGCCCGATTCACAGAACTAACTTAAGACAAAATCCTAAACTTACTACAATTTTGGTATTCACAGAAGGCACTTACTCATTTTGGTATTCACAGAAGGTACTTACTCATTTCGGTATTCACAGAAGTTAGGACTCCTAACTTTAGGACTCCTAAATGCCTTCTGTGAATACCGAAAGCCTTAAAATTATGATTTTTCTCAGTTTAGTAGTAGTATAGTTAGGACTCCTAACTTTAGGACTCCTAAATGCCTTCTGTGAATACCGAAAGCCTTAAAATTAGGATTTTTCTCAATTTATTAGTAGTAAAGTTAGGACTCCTAACTTTAGGACTCCTAAATGCCTTCTGTGAATACCAAAAGCCTTAAAATTAGGATTTTTCTCAGTTTAGTAGTAGTAAAGTTAGAAGTCCTAACTTTAGGACTCCTAAACTGAGAAAAATCCTAATTTTAAGACTTTCGGTATTCACAGAAGGCATTTAGGAGTCCTAAAGTTAGGACTCCTAACTTCTGTGAATACCGAAGTGAGTAAGGGGCATATCAACAAGGGATTTATCTCTGCTTTTTTGGCTTTAAAAGCCAAAAAAGCAGAGATAAAACTAGCGCCCTATCAACAACAGGGTGCTAACACGCAAATTTGCATGTTAGCACCCTTTTACTCTACGCTTCCCCTTGCATCTCTAATGAGATGCAAAGGGGGCGTTCCAGAGTAAAATAATAGGAGAAATGTCGCTAAGCGACATTTCTCCTATTATCAAGAATGTCGCTAACCCTGTTAGAGACAAAAAAAGCAGCGCTAACCGCGGTTAACGCTGCTTTTTTACGTCTGCTAATTTTCAGACTTAGCCATGATATCCTATGGAAGGAGGATATCATGGCTAAGTTTGCCTGTCCCTATCAACAAGGTAACGTGTGATTATCACTGGGTTTCCAGCGATAATCACACGTTAGCCTGTTAGCGTGTAGATTTTTATCGCTATTGAGATAAGTGTTGCTAATAGCACGCTATCTCAGCGATAAAAATTTACGCTAGCCGGCGATAATTATCCTCACGCTAAGAGCGCTGAGCGATAATTATCGCCGGTTGTTGTTGATATGCCCCTAAGTGTCTTCTGTGAATACCAAAATGAGTAAGTGCCTTCTGTGAATATGAAAATGGTAGTAAGTTTAGGATTTTGTCTTAAGTTAGTTCTGTGAATCGGGCCCCAATAGTCTTAGACATGAGTTAATCATCTCATTTGCTTCTAAGCAAATTACAAGGTTAACTTAGACTAATAGGGGTTTTATAGTAGTAACTACTTGTAAGGTGTACTATCCTCCAGATCTTTCATCCCTGTACCAACTAAGATTTGAAAGTTGAAAGCTTGTTGGCCATCTTGGAACAGAAACTTTTGCTGTGAAAATAGACTGGAAATGCCAAAAAAGAGAGCGGGAGAACGAACTCTTACAGAGAATGAGAAGATATGATGCTGGCCAGAAATAAAGTATTCAAGAACCATCTAAATGTGGTGCATGCACAGATCGTCATCTTTAAATGGTTTTGGTCCCTAACAGTGCCCATATGGGAAGCACTGCAAGGGGAAGAAGAGGCCCGGTAGAGACTTGGAAGGATTCCAGTGAGAAGAGTTCAGAAGATGGTGTTGGGATTCACTGGAAACCAAACTGAGTTTGGAGTTGAAGCAGAAGGAAAAGAACTCTGGAGCAGACTGAATGCCCAATAAGGAGCCAAGAGAAAAGCAGGAAGAATTGCAGTATTGTCCAGAGACCTGAATACTGAGAATCTACTAGAAGGACAGAACACTGGAAGCAGATGTCGCAAAAGAATAGAAAGGAAGAAGGCCACTGAAGGGATAGCAGCATAGGACTGGAGGCAAATAACTAAAGCTGAAGATGAGAGAACATGAGAAACAGGAGCTTCATGATACTGAAAGCTGTTGAAGCATTATAATCAGATTCAGCCCTCTATGTATAGCAGTAGTCATTGTTCTAACAGCAATTGCACACCACACAGGTGCACCAGGCAGACAATACTCATTGGTACATGCATACTAAAGCACATCTTGGTGAAAGTGTTATCTCCTAAATGCCATTACCTGTGTGAGCCAAAGGCTGCCAGTAAAACTGTCTACAGGTACGGATTAGTTTGACACTGACAGAGAAGGATATTATACAAATGAATCCCACTCCATCTGACATGAAAGTTGTTGTGTTTACCTTTGGTCCTTCCCATTAGATTACTCTTTAGAATTGTGCGGATATGTGTTCTGTGTTCTGGCGGTGAGGTTCGGAGGTTCGGCAGTTGTGCTGAGACCTCCGGAGCTGACCCCTACGAGTTTCGATGCTGTGTGCTGAAACGAATAAAGAAGCCATCTACACCTCTGAAGGAGATTTCCAAGTTTGTTCATTTGGTGTACGCTCTACCTTCCAACATTTGGCGACGACCGGGATTTCGTGCAGCACTCTCACAGCATCCATTCCATATCTAAGATTTGGCATCTACAGTTTACGTCCTGAAAATCAACAATAAAGGAAATGTAGCCGACCTTCTTCGAAGATTTCTGCGGCAGGTTGTATGAATATCTCGTTGCTTTAATATGAGTTTTGGAGATTCATTTCATCCCTCAACTGCCACGCCGCGAGCGCCTGCGTGAGAATTCCCCTGCTCGCGCTCTCACTGGAATCTTCCTTCTCCACGGAACTGTTTCCTCTCCTTCCTTCTCAAGGATTCAACGTAAGCACGTACGCCGGGGTCACGTTTACGCAACCTTACGTGCCTCCATTTCAATAGGCACCAACTATAATTCCAGTCTCAGCGCGGTGACGCGCACACCACTTTATTCAAAGCCGTACTTTCGTTAAAACTCGCGCATTGCATATAATTAGCGCATTTGGATTTCCGGCTTCCTCGGTGATGCGCACACCTTAAAGGTACTGTTTTGAAGCATTTTAAACGCATGTACAATACATTATTGGCGCATTCGATTTTCTAGCAGCTTCGGTGATGCGCACACCCTAACCATTCATTCTGAAGTTCATTACTGTTTAAAGTTCGTTTTTCACTGTGATGTGCGCACAATTTTTTGCACATTCTTTACAATTTGTTTCAATACATTTTATTCCATTTTAATTTTTTCTTTCTTGTTTCAACTATGGCCACCATGCAAAATATTTCCTGCCCTCCTCATTTCCTCCCTGGAATCATTAAGATAAAATGGAAACAATGGTTCAAAGGTTTTGCTACTTACATCATAGCTTCAGATTGGACAAAGTTTGATCCTGTAAGGAAGTTAGCACTTCTCTACAATAATTTAGGTTCCGAGGGGCGACGCAGTTTTGACCATTTACCAGTCATTAACCAAACTAGTGAAAGTGATTGGGATGTTTATAAAGAAGCTGTTTGTAGACTTTCCAATCATTTCAAAGATGAAACAAGTGTTGTCGTTGAAAGGCACAAATTCTATACCAGACGCCAATTTGAATTTGAAACAATTGACACCTTCTTAACTGAATTAAGAGTTTTAATAGCCACATGTGAATTTGATGGGAATATTGATTCTTACTTAAGAGATCAATTAGTGGTTAACTGTTTTAATAAAAAGGTACAAGAAAGACTCCTCTGTTGTAGAAATCCCTCCTTAGAAGAAACATTTGAATTAGCCAGAGGCATTGAGAGGTCAGTTGTTGCACAGAAGGAGTTAAACAGAAATAAAAATGAAACACTCAGTGAACCTGTTGTTGCCATAAGTACCAAACCTAAAACCAACAATTTTAAAACTCATGATGTGAAGAAACAGAATGTTTGTTATAGATGTGGGTCTTTTTCTCATTGGGGCAATGCAAAAAACTATCCAGCCTTGGAAAAACGTTGTGTAAATTGCAACAAAGTTGGCCATTTTTCTCAAATGTGTAAGGTGCCTCGCAAAATTGCAACTGTTGAAAATGTTGAACAAGATCCCGATTCCAACGTTTGTGCTATTAGAAATACAAAAAAAATTGTTCTTGCTGTTGATTCTGAAGTTACTGATGGCGGTCCTTTATGTGACATTTCTATTAGTGATATTAACTTACAATTGACTGTAGACTCTGGATCCCCTGTTACTTTCATTACTGATTAATTGTTTTATGAACATTGGAATCATATTCATCTTAATCCTCCGGATATCCACACCATTGCCTTTGGTGGACATAATATCGACATGTTAGGTTTTTTCTCTGATAACATCAAATTCCGAGACAGAGTAATTTTCACCAAAATTTATGAGGCAAAGAAAGGATATAATATTTTGGGATGGAGAGACCAAGGAAAATTCGGCATGATCTTAAGACCTGGCACCACTTGCCCGATCTCATTGGTTGATCTTCCCAATTCCAATCTAGAACTTCAACAACTGTTACTTGATCATCACACTCTTTTTGAAGAAAGACTTGGTTTGGTGCATAATTCTGAACACAAAATTTTATTACAAAAGGACGCAATACCAGTCATCCATAAAGTAAGAAATGTTCCTCTATCAATCAGAGACCAACGAAAACTACATTTGAAGAAATTATGTTCTGAGAAAGTTATTGAACCATTCGACTCATCAGAGTGGATTTCTCCTATCGTCGTAGCCAAGAAAAAGGATTCAAATGACATCAGGCTCTGCATTGATTTGAGATCCCTGAATAAGAACATTTTGATTGACTGTTTTCCTCTTCCAAAAACACAAGAAATGTTAGCTCGCTTAGGTGATGCAAATTTATTTTCCTGTATTGATCTAAGATCAGCATACCACCAAGTAGAGCTCGCTGAAGAATCAAGTTCCCTCACAGCATTCAACAACCCAAATGGTGCTTTTCAATTTTTAAGAATGCCTTTCGACCTTGCTTCGACCGCTTCGGTCTTTCAAAAATTGATGTTCAAACTTTTTGGTGAATCCAAAAATGTGTTGGCTTATCAAGACGATATCCTCATCTTTTCCAAAACGTCTGACAAACATATTCAAATTTTACGTGATGTCCTTAACACTCTTGAAAATCAGGGTTTTACAGTAAAAAAAGAAAAGTGTAAATTTCTTCTCAATAGTATTGACTATCTAGGACACCATATTTCAGGTGGTGGCAATGTCCTTAACACTCTTGAAAATCAGGGTTTTACAGTAAAAAAAGAAAAGTGTAAATTTCTTCTCAATAGTATTGACTATCTAGGACACCATATTTCAGGTGGTGGCAATGTCCTTAACACTCTTGAAAATCAGGGTTTTACAGTAAAAAAAGAAAAGTGTAAATTTCTTCTCAATAGTATTGACTATCTAGGACACCATATTTCAGGTGGTGGCATTCAACCCAAGTCTGATCTTGTCAAAGCAATTCTGGACAGCCCTGCACCTGTTAATAAGGATCAACTTCAATCCTTCCTTGGACTGTGCGTATACTATTCGCGATTCATTGACAGTTTTTCCTTGCAAACTGAACCGTTGAGGAAACATCTTAGGAAAGACGCAGAATTCACTTGGAGTGAAATCCAATCCTCAGCCTTTTCCAAGTTAAAAAATCTAATTTTAAAAGCCCCTGCCTTACATTCATTCAGGGATGATGTTCAATCTATTCTTACAGTGGATGCAAGTGGTGTTGGTTTAGGTGCTGTCCTTACACAATTGATTGAAGGTACTGAACACACCATAGGGTTCGCTTCTAGATCACTTTCTCAACCTGAACGAAATTACAGTACAATCGAAAGAGAAGCGTTGGCTTGTGCTTGAGCTGTCAGACATTTTGAGACTTTTCTTTGGGGAAGGAAGTTTCTTTTAATTACCGATCACAAACCTCTTGTTTTTCTTTTATCAAAGAGTGATCATGATAAACTTAGCCCTAGACTGGTTAGACTACTCTAAAAAATGTTCGAGTTTAATTTTTCAATTAGGCACATTCCTGGAGGCAAAAATACTCGTGCTGATTTTCTCTCTAGATGTCCCTTACTTGAGGAAAATCCATCTACCTATGTTGATGATAGTGAATGTGTAGTGGGTTTAGTGGATGGTTTGGTGGTGCTAGAAGGGGCCATCACTTACCCTGAATGGATTCAATGTTCTAAAGCAGACAACTTACAGTGTATCATTAAAAAATTAATTGTCAATGGCTGGCCTGAAGAAAGAACTCTGTGCGAAGGCCTACGGTCTTTTCACAAAATAAAAGACGATCTCACCATTGAAGGTGATATTGTTTTAAGAGGTAACTTATTAATTCCACCTGGGAAGCTCAGGCTTAGACTTATCAATTTTGCTCACCAGGGTCACCTTGGAATGACAGGTACTAAAAAACGCTTTTATTGGTGGCCTGGTATGGATGTTGAGGTGGAAAAGTTTGTTGGTCATTGTGTTAGTTGTTCCATGTCTGAGAAGTCCTTGAAAGTGCGTAATACACCTCTCCATCCTGTTGACTTTCCTAATGGTCCATGGGAAAAATTAGGCATTGATTTAATTGGTCCCATGTATAATCCTCACTCTAATTTAAGATATGCCTTAGTTGTTGTTGATTATTTCTCCAAATGGGTAGAATGCAACTTTCTTTCCCAACCCTCTTCCATGGCTGTGATTGACTTGCTCCGTGATTTATTCCGACGTGAAGGAGTCCCCAAAACCATAGTGTCGGACAATGGTGTCCAATTCAAATCTCAAATTGTGCTAAATTTTCTGGAAAATTTGGGGACTAAACATTTGACCGTTGCTCTCTACAGTGCCCAGGGTAATGGCATGGTAGAGAGGGTCAACAAAATGATTAAGGAAACTATTCAACTCGCATCCTTACAAGGAGAGGTTATTCACGAAGCGCTGCAAGAAAGACTTTGGAGTCATCATCTCACTCCCCATTCTGTCACAGGGATTCCACCTTTTGTTCTCCTCAAAGGGCGTTATGGTTCCTCTAAACTCATACCTTTCTGGGTTCTTGAACATACCAACTCTACTAGTAACATTCCAGACATCAAACAAGTGCGTTCTTCTGTAGAAAGAGCTCAAAATAAAATGAAATTGACATATGACGCAAACAAGAAAGTTAAAGATCTTCAATTCTTGGTTGGAGATTTGGTTAAGATTAGGAGACCACTCGGCTTAAAAAGCAGAAAATCTAAATTTTTTCCTCTGACACGCATTACTAAAGACTCCAAACATGCAGTATTAGTAGAAAATGGAAAGTGGTGGAGCAAAAGAAATGTGGTTCTGGTAGACAATGGTATTCATGCTAATTCTAATCTTGAAACTATTCTGATGAAGACTTCTCTGCCAACCTCAATTTGTCTGATTCTGATCAATCCATCGTACCTATTAATACAGGTTGTGACGATATTGTTATCTCACAGGATGTTGTCAATAATGATCAATCTGTTGTGAATACTACTACTGATTTGTACTTTTCAGAAAAAAGGGGGGGGGGGTCGGAATTGTCTTCTTCTTCTGATAATAATACTATTGTCCCTAGAGAAAGCACAAGAGTTACTCGTGCTCCTTATTATTTGAAAGATTCCGTTTTACATTGAATTCTCTTCTGGTGTTATTTTCACCTTTTCCTTCTTTCCTCCTTTTCTTTTATCTTCCTTTTCTGTGCTCTCTTTTGTAATTCTCTTTTCTCCTTCCTTTACTTCTGTTTCTTTTTGATTAAAGAGGGAAGATGTGTTGTGTTTACCTTTGGTCCTTCCCATTCGATTACTCTTTAGAATTGTGCGGATATGTGTTCTATGTTCTGGCGGTGAGGTTCGGAGGTTCGGCAGTTGTGCTGAGACCTCCGGAGCTGACCACTACGAGTTTCGATGCTGTGTGCTGAAACGAATAAAGAAGCCATCTACACCTCTGAAGGAGATTTCAAAGTTTGTTCATTTGGTGTACGCTCTACCATCCAACAAAAATAAACAACTTTCCAGTCGAGCCATTTGTTACCTCCCAGCAGTCCACAGGACTGTACGTCAATGTGAACAACCATCTGTGGCCAGTTTTGTATCCCTCCATGTGGAGGGGGTATATTACAGCTCCTCCATGGGTCTGAGGAGGACCCCAAGGCAGGGGTTTCTGTCTGCATAAATGTACCGCTAGCCAGAGCCCCCACTTTATGTTGTGAAACGCTCAATGCTTAGAAATAATGATATAATGATGAAGATTCAATGATAGGATGTTGTGTAGACTGGTATAACTTAGCTGCCTGAGGCCTGAGCTTGTGAGATAGCTCTACTCTCTGAGGCATGTGCTGGCATTTTCAGTGTAGCCTAAAAGTAGCTCTGATCTCCACACCACAGCTATCATTGAAGTTGCCCACAGAAACATAATGTTCTTCAGCTCACTGTTTGACCCTTCTATCATAAATTCCACAGACAACAGTCATGCTATCAATCTCTTCACTGAAAAATGCAGAAGACCCTACTGCACTAAGCCTGCTTCCTTACTTACACCTATCCCTCTACAAAGGGTACCACAACAGTCATCCTTCAGACCATTGTCTCTTGCGGGCCTCAATGACACTCTTACGTCTATTCGAAGCCACATACTATAAAAATGTCGAATTATCCTAGGCATTCATCAAAGCCAACTCTGGAGAAGCTATCTCACCTCTACTCACCATTGGGAATGCCTACTTCACCCGAGGCATCTTCGCAGGCGTTCTCAATACAGCATAGTACTTCCACTACTGAAGAAACCCACTCTACACCCTGATGACATCACCAGCTATTGGCCCATCACTCAGATACCCTTGAGTGGAAAGATAATAAAAAGAACTGATCAAAACATCAAGAATACTTAACATTTCCTGCAGAACTATGAATCCAGCTTCAGGTTTCAGATTGTGCTGCAACACAGGCACAATTACCTAACAGACTGTAGACAACACTTTCCTGATCACAGATAAAGATGCCCCTGTCTCCTGATGTTGCTCGACCTCCGAGCTGCTTACAACACCGTTGAGCATTATACCCTCATCCACAACCTGAAGTCTCACTCAGGATTCACTGGACATTTCCTTCATTGGTCTTCATCCTACCTTTCTAACCAATGGACATTTATTCAAATGAGTACCTCCAGGTCCCACATTTATTCACATGAGTACCTCCAGGTCCCAGAAAATCCTATGGAGTTCCCCATGGTTCCATCCTCTCTTGTCATCTTAAACCTTGAAATAGAGCTGCTTGTGACTCTACTCACCATTTACAGCATCAAAACTCATCAGTGAACCAATAACACAAAATTTTACTTGAAAGACTCCTCTACTCCAGGCAACCGACACCTCGAGCACTGTCTGCACCTAATCCATGCATGGATGTACAGCGTCTACCTGAAGTTTAACCCCACCAAAATCAAATTACTGTTAGTTGCCTAAAACAAGAAGAATTGCGATTCTCCTATTACCATGACTAGAGAATCTGGATTTCATTAAAGACAAGGAGGCTGACATTATGCACAATACTTTTAATGCAGTCTCCAAGCAGCTGCATACATCACAAAGGAAAGGTTCCAGAACATTAGCAACATACACTAGGCATGAGCCAACAACAATCTGCCTCTTTTAAATGTGGTGAAGAAGAGCATAACTCCAAACTTTAAATCTTCCAAACGTTTGTCTTAAATCCAAAGTAAAATGAATGACGAAGAACAAGGGAGGAGCCAAAAGGCCAAACTTCATGAAATTATGAGAGGTTACCTGAAAAGAGAGAGAGAAATGAGTATTTGCAGAAAGAATAGAATGAAAAGCAATGCACGATGCAGCTTAATCAGTATTATTATAAAAACAGTTCTTAAACGATCTAAGAATCATTATAAAACTTTTTTCATCAAAGATAAAAGACATTTACAGAATGAGATAAAGTAAGTC
Organism: Triturus cristatus; assembly: GCF_964204655.1. NCBI lineage: Eukaryota > Metazoa > Chordata > Amphibia > Caudata > Salamandridae > Triturus > Triturus cristatus. The sequence continues at coordinate 897,670,189 of NC_140584.1, read as the reverse complement.
TTTGTCATCCAAGGGAAGGGACGGGTGGGATAATGTCAGCCTCCGTGTCTTTAATGAAATCCAGATTCTCTAGTCAGTGTAATAGGAGAATCGCAATTTCATTACAAGAACGGAGGCTACATTATGCATAATGGTAGCTTTGTAAGACTACGTTAGACATGTGTTTAATTAGTTTGCAGTAATGCCTTGCAAATGTGCAGGCGTTAGACCAGTCAGTAGCTTTGAGAATATCATCCAATTTACCGCCAGACCAGAAAGATTTACTGGCCATAGCACCTCTGAGAGAATGGGCTTGGAATTTCTTTAAATCAATACCTGATAAATTCATGACTGTTTGAACCCATCTGGCAATAGAAGTTGAAGTTATACCTTTATGAGGTTTAACAAAGGAAATAAGTAACTGATTCACACCTTCAGCACGAAGACCATTCATTCTGCGATCGTACTCTCTCATGCAGTCTACCACACAAAGTTTAGGGAATAAATCAAAGCGTGGATAAAAGATAGAATCAGACATAGTCTTGGTTCTTCTAATTAGCTCAAATTTGACACCGAACATATTGTAGGATCTATTGGTGATTTCAAGGGCTTTGACATCAGAAACCCTTTGGCAAGAAACTAAACATAGCAGTGTAGCGAGCTTTAAGGATAGTAGTTTCCTATTCAGTTGAGAATTAACGGGCCAATTAGAGAAAAGGTCTAGAATTAGCTTAACATCCCAGAGAGATTCATATTTGGGCTTAGGAGGTCTCCTCAATCGAATATTCTTCATTACTCTACAAACAATGACATTCTTACCTACCGTTTTACCATTGACAAGGGTATGGCCTGCGGAGATAGCCGATCTATAACAGTTGATTGTTCTTTAGGTGAGACCCCTTTCAAATTGTTCTACAAGAAAGTTTGCTATGTCAACAATAGGTGCCTCGACGGAATCCTTGTTCCTTTCCAGGCACCAATGTACCCAACGTTTCCATATGTTGTTATATCTGTAGTGAGTGCCTGGGGCCCAAGACTCACCGAGGAGAGTTGCAGCTGTCGACGAAAGTCCTGATACTTCGTTGGATCTCCTGACACTTTTCAGGCAAGAAGGTTCAAACTCCTGATCTCTATTAGGGGTTGATTTCCTCCATCTACATCTGTAAGAAGATTCCCTTGGGTAGGAATTAAGAAGGTAGGGTTGCAAGCTAGTTCTAGAGTGGTGAGGAACAAGGCTTGAGATGGCCAGAAGGGAGTTAATAGGACAAGGCAGCATCGGTCCTGTCTCACTTTCTGTAGAACTCTCTGGATCATGGCAAATGGAGGGAAGGCGTACACTTTGACTCCTTTCCAAGACTGGAGAAAGGTGTTCACAGCCAGAGCACCCAGGTCGGGCATCCAACTGAAGTAATTCTTCAACTGGAAGGTCAGTCTGCTCGCAAAAAGGTCTATTTCTAGGGGACCCCAAATTTTGTTGAGACACCGGAAAACGGAAACATTGAGTTTCCAAATGCTGTGATCCAAAAGGAACCTCGAGTTCCAATCTGCAGAAATTTTCGTTTTCCCTGAGAGGTATTCCGCTCTCAGAGCGATCTTGTGTTCCAGGCAGAACATCCAAAGTTTTCTGGTTAAATTTGACAGGTCCCGTGATTTGGTACCTCCCAGACAATTTATATAGGCTACCGCGGACGTATTGTCGATCTTTAGGATGACTGATCTGCCCTGGAGTGAATGTCTGAAGCTCATAAATGCGTAAAGACCAGCTGTCAGTTCTAAGTAGTTTATGTGGTGAGAGGACTCCTCTTGCGACCAGAAACCGCCCGTATTCTGATCGAGGAGAAAGGATCCCCAGCCATGAAGGCTTGCATCTGATTCTAAAACAAACTCTGGTACTGAGCCTAAAATTGCTTTGCCAATCCACGCGTCTAGTTTCTCTGGCCACCAGGCTAGTTCTGATCTGGCTTCCTGATCTAGGATAATGTGATCTTCGTACCAAAGGCCAGATCTCAGAGTTCTCGCTTTTACCCTTTGAAGAGCTCGATAATTTAAGGGACCCGGGAAGATGGCTTGGATGGAGGAGGATAGTAGACCTAGCAATCTCGCTAGTTCCCTTAGAGTTAGGTTTTCTCGTTTCAGGACATGTCTTATTTCCTTCCTGATCTTGGTTATTTTCTTTGATGGGAGAAGAAGGAGACACTTTGTTGTATCTACGGCGAAGCCTAGGAATTCCATAGTTCTGGAGGGGGACAGAATCGATTTTCCTTTGTTTATAATAAATCCATTACGGTCTTCAGATCTTGGAGTATCTGTGAGTAGTCTTGGGACATTATAAGGATGTCTTCTAGGTATACAATCAGACGAATGCCTCTTTTTCTTAACGATGAGGCGACAGTTCTCATGACCTTGGTGAAACACAATGGGGCAGAGGACAGGCCGAAAGGTAGGGCTTGAAACTGATAAAGGTGGTTTTTCCACATGAACTGAAGGAATGGTTGGTGGATTTTGGCCATTGGGATAGTAAAATAGGCATGTTCTAAGTATAGTTTGACTAGCCAGTCTCCCTCTAGTAGTAGGTCCCTCAAGAGCTGTATGCCTTCCATCTTGAAGTGCCTGTAGACCAGATATTTGTTTAGTTGCCTCAAATTTATAACAGGTCTCCAGCCCTTGTCCTTTTTCTCTACGAGGAAGAATGTACTTATAAATCTCAGCGCTTCCAGAGGAACTTCTATTATTGCTCCTTTCTGGAACATGGAGGATATTTCTTCTTCTATTATTTTTTGTTGGCCTAAATTGTGTGGGATATCTCTTGGAAGGAAGGTTTGTGTAGAGGATTCTACAAAGTCTATCGTGAAGCCCATCACAGTATTTAGTACCCATGGGTCTTGTGTAATCAACTTCCAGTTCTGATAGAAGAATCTGAGTCTGCCTCCCACCTTTTGGGGAAAGAAGGAGCAGGAAGAGGGGGTAGAATACTCACTTTGGGGGTTGTTGCTGTTGGTGGGTCAACGGGACCTGAAGCCTCTGTTGCGAGGGCCTCTCCGTCTTTGGGGGTAGAACTGGGGAGGATTGGAGGGTTGGTAGCCTCTTCCATACGAACGGAATCTTGAGTAGGGCCTTTGGTTGAAGCGGACGGAAAAGAAGCCCCTTCTTCCGGACCGTCCAAAAAGGCTAGGGTTGAAGACTTTCTTCATATTCTTATGTGCTTTATCCAGGGCTGGGAACGCTGACACGCACTTGCCTAGTGAATTAATTAGGTCTTCTCCAAAAAGTAACCCTTTGGGGTTCTGAGATGGTTCTCTGTCTGCCATATCGGAGAGTTTTGGGCTAATTTTGGTGAGAACCACCCTTCTCCGTTCGGCGTTAAGGCTGGCATTGGCGTTACCAGTAGAATCATCACCCTTTGGCTCTATACCCTAATTAAATTAGTGTCCAGGGGTGTGCCATTAATATGGCTCTCCTTTGTAGAGTTGATGATCCTGGCTAGATGACCCAGGATATCAAGGAGGCGATCTTGGCATCCTTTGAGGGATCTCTCCATGCCTTTTCTCGGGTCTTTGCCGAGTTTAAAATGAGGTGTTTGGCAGGTTTTGTCCGGGATTGAAGGTCTGGAGCAATCAGCTCTGAGCAAGTTTCTGGTATCTCTTTCTAAAAGGTTTCTCAACCATTTCTTTAAGAATTTTGCCACATGCTCCCGTGGCCACCATTCCGAGCTTCTCAGATGTCTGATGTTAAGCGGAGAGAAAATTTCTTCCCCCAAGGGATTGATGATACTGTCTTTGTATGAGGAAGAGAGTTCCTCATCGGTGGGTTGTGTGTAAAATTCTTGGTCGTTGTCATCGTACAAGTCTAGGATATATTCGTCCAGTATGTCGGAAGCCTCTTCATCATTATTGCAGTCATCATTATCATTATCTCCCATTTCAAGATGAGCACCAAGATGTGTTGTGCCGCTAAGGACACCAAGATAAGTTGTGCCGCCAAGGACACCCAGGGAGTTTGAGGCATGATGGCCTCCATTAATTGTCGAGGTGCTAAGACCTCCTGGGATAATTGAGGTGCTAGGACCTCCCATTGTGCTCTTGGGGGTTGGAGGCTCGATGTTTTTATTTTTCTTATGTCTTTTCCCCCGCTTCATTATCCATATTAGGGATGGGAGCGACAGCGTCGTCTGAATCAATGTCAGACATTGCGCAGACACACTTAAGGTGGCTTTATTGGTATAAGCCTTATAATGTGGAAGCCACTCTAGGGGGATTTGCGGATTTGAAGGCTTGATGGCACTAGACAGATTTATGCTTAGGGTTGATGGTACTAGACCGATTTATGCCTTCTTATGTCTTGGTGGGGTTGAACAGATTTGTGCCTTTTTATCTCCCCCTTTTTTTTTTTTAATGCAAATTTTAAAAATCGAGGGCTACTTGCGGATCCGGTGAGGTTGGCAGCAGCTGATTTTGATCGGGAGTCGAGCAACTGTCCCCACGAACAGCTGCCGCCACTCTCCATGGAGATTAAATGCCTCAAGCTTGATCGTGTTAACGATCAGCTGGAGGCAAGGAAAGTCAGAAGGAATGGCCCCTGGCAACACGGGGGACCTAGTGTCCCGCTTGCCAAGGGTCTTTCCTCTAATGCCTTTGGAGGAGCGAAGGCCTGTGTCTCGCCTGAAAGAGGAGAGCTTTCCCGGTTTGAAGCGGGTACCTTTATGCGTGGCGAGCGTTGGTTGAGGTAGAGTGTACCTCATGTATATGCTGTTGGGAATTGGCAAGTTTTTAGGAAGTAAGCGCGATGTTAGACAATAAGCGCGAGGCTAGACATTTCAAGGTAAAGCAATACGGCGATTAGAGAATTAGTTTTGGTAAAGATGGAGAAAAGAGAGAAGGGTAGGGGTGCCCATGTGGGGGAGAGAGAGCTCCGGGGTTAGGGAGAGGTTTTAGAGGGAAATCTCCGTAAATTGGAGATTGGTTTTGAGGCAGGAGTTAGGGGGGTGGGGGTAAAGTCCACAGATCAAGCAAATTTTCCTTAAAATAGATATTAGTAATAGTTAGAGACAAATATTAGTGAAGATAGTTGTTGGCTCATACCTATTGTATGTTGCTAATGTTCTGGAACCTTTACTTTGTGATGTATGCGGCTGCTTGGAGACTGCATTAAAAGTATTATGCATAATGTAGCCTTGGTTCTTGTAATGCAATTAACGAGTTCACACCTGGCTCAATGACAGGAACCGTGATGGTTTCAAACCCCAACTTTCACTTACGATCAGTCACTTAGATTCACCTTGGATGCAGATCTCACATTCAAGGAACATACTTTCAAGAAAACCAAGATTCTTTAAGGATGATAGGGCTCTACTGGGCCCTTAATAATTTTAATAGTAATAGTAAACCCTAATGTACCATCCTGTAGGGTTAAGCCCTTTTTCCCACGCTAAATCCTTCTTCTTCTTCTTCTTCTCAGTGATGGACCTTTGAATGTTTTATTAGGAGTCAAGGAGCAAAAGAGACACTTTAAACTTAAGTTTCATTAACAGTTAGTTCAGTCAATGGTGAGAGTAGTATTGTATTTTCAAAGCTTTATTTCACATTAAGAGATTAGTAAAGTTCTTTCCTTTATTTTTCTCTTTAGCTCAGTTAGTCCAAAAATCAAAAAGTTTACAGAAACCTCATCAAAGAAAAATGGTTAGAATAAAGCATCAAACTATAAAAATGAATCATGTGCATTACATAAAAGAATGCATTCCCTATTCTGAAGATCAGACTCAGAGCTGTAGATTTCAAGAACCCATGTAGAGGTCTAATTCAAGGAACAAGTGTAATCAAAGGAGCATAAAGCTTCAAAGCCAAAACAATGTAGCTGAACTCCCCATAGAGAGTAGTTTATAAGACTCAGCCAACTCTTAATAAATCCAATTAGATCAGCATACAGTTGCAGTAGGAATCTGTCAAGTCAAATAGAAAAATAATGCAGAGAGGGAAAACAGTAGCAGCAGTAGCCACAACCATCAAGGGTCTGGGTCTGGGACAGTTCTCAAAAGAATCCGCAATAGGTGAGAGAGTGAGCAAGTCCCCTCTACCAAGGGACACACACTAATATAAAAGTCAAGTAATCGTGTCAAAAACATTGTAACAGGCTCCTTTCTTCAAGGACCAATAGGATAGCCGGGCTCTTCGGTAAGCAGGTTCAGCTCCCCGTTCTCACGGCAATACATGCGGCTTATACTTTTTATTACAAGCTTAGCTAGAGACAGTCTTGCATGGTTAGATTCTGGAAAAATCAGGCTTGATTCCCATAGGCCTTAAACACCAATCAACCTTCTACATCTCAATTTGTTTAACTGCGAGAACAATGAACTACTAACTTAAAGCATAATCACAGTTAGGTAATGTATTCTTAATATGAATCAAACTTTATTATTCAAAATGCATACGTTATTTTATCCAATCGCTATATAAAACATAAGAAAATTGGAAGTTAATGACATTCAAGAATAAAACGTTGCTTCTATAGTAATACATTTGTTAAACCGGAATATTCTGAAGTTATGAAATAATTTCAGAGTATGTTGTTTAAGGTGAAGCTCCTAAATCATGCTGTGCACATTTCAGCAATATTAAATCCATGTCTAGTTAAAGAAAGCTTACTTTATAACCTTTCTATGGCCTACACAGATAACTATGACTCCCTACTGCGAAGTAGCACATTTCAAATGTGTGTCAGTTTAACATTAAGTTTTACACTCTTCATTGTATATTTGGCTTTTTGAGGTCAAAAAAAGTCTTCGTTTTAATTAATGGGCTATATTAAGGGCATCCTAAATCCCAAAGCATGTCACAAAAAGGACTGGAAGAAATATGAAAACATCACTCTCACTGTGACTTATAATCCAGCTGGCTTATCTAAAACTCATCCCCAAGCAGCCCCATCTCCGGTGGCTCTCGGATCAGAAGCAGATAGGACGCTCTCAGAATGGGGATGAAGAAAAGCACAATAAATAAATAAGGCAACAGGCATATGCCATCGAAGCACCCATTGTCAGGAACAATATCCTAAAACCCAGCATGACTCCTACAAACCATCTTCAACATGGGAAAGAGTTGAAAGAACAAACATATATAAAGACATCCATATCACAAAGTAATCTTCTCTCAGAACCCAGCTACCCCTAATCACTCATTGACTCCGTTTGCCTTTGACCAGGGCTGGACTGGCCATAGCGGGCCATAGCGGGCACCGGGCGTTTTCCCGGTGGTCTACCAGGGTGGGGGCTGGTTTTCGGCCCCTTGGGGACCGTTTTTTTACGGGGGCCGGCAATATCGGCCCCCTGTAACAAAATCGGCAGAAATCGGCCCTTGCAAACACCCCTCCCACCCCACAGGGGGGCCGGCCGAGCAGTTTGCCAGGGTACGGTAAATAAGCATAAACATCCCTCTATAATCTGTCTAACCTGAGAGATAACAGCCAAATACTGTATCAAATGAAGGATATCTCTGCTGTGTGAGACATGAGCCAAGAAACCTGTGCAAGAGCTATGCTGTCTAAAAGTTAATGTCCGTAACACCTTTGTAACTTTAGGAGTAGCTCTGTCTAAAGTGAACCCCTGTGAAGTCTATGGGCTGGTGGGCAGCCCTGCTGCATGAGTCTTGAGTTTGCAAATTCTGTGTCACCTAAAGAATGGCTGTGCTGTCTAAAGCCACAGACCTCACGTCTGTGTAACCTGTGGGATTATTATAGTGTATGAGGCATTAGCCTGTTTATCAATTATTTGAAAATGTTTTTGGTGGGCGAGAGTCTTGTTGGATTAGTTTCTGGAAAAAACAGCATTTCATTCAGATACGAATGTCCCCTTTGTTATCCTTTTATTGCCCCTGATAAAGAGCATGCTTCACTACCGCCAGTACTGATGCACTAAGTGCATAAGCAGTGTATCAAAGGAGAGCAAGACACAGGCACTGGACATAGGGATGTGGAGGGTGCTGCAGCGCCCCCAAAATAAACTTGCTGGAGTTCAGAATGTTGAATAAAGATGCCTTTAAATTATGTTTTATCTTGTCCCATTTGCTGTGTGTTCAAAGAAAGGTCAAATGTCTGGTTATGTCATTTGATACAATGCTGCTTAGTGTTTCAACATGGAGAATGGTGTTTACTTTTCTTTCTCTGACTGGAAAGTGTGAGGATTTTATGCAGTGAAATATGGCACTCTTACTGTGGTATACTGTGAAAGGAAAGGCAGTAAAAAGTCAAATGTTTTCTAACGCAACAACATTTAAATACCTATAATTAACTGTATAAATATTTCAAAATATGTCAGCAGTTAGGAAAGCACAATTTAAACACATTTTTTGCAACTCTGAAGTGTGATGGAAAAAGGTTTTAATGGGATGAAAACAATTCAAGACACGTTATTCATTGAAGCACAAATGACAAATATTTATGGAAACCCGATTTCTACACAATATCTTTTGTGGGGTATATAGCTTGATCAGTAAAACTGATGTGATGAGTAAATTTATTGACCATTTTAATTATAATGACAGTGTGCTAATACACCATGCTTTATTAATATATTTATGACAGTGTGCTGCAAAATGCACCCCCAGCTACATACCACACCTACCTCAGACGTGAGTCCCATGCTCTCCATGCCACTGGAATCAAGCTATCCTGGCTGAAGAGGGGTGAAACCCCGAAACCGGTCCTAGGATGCTTGTTTCCGGTCCAGGGAGGACCTGGCTTGGCAATTCGGGATGGACTGTTCCCATGAGGGACAGGGTTAAGACTGATTTGCATATGGCCAGGTCTAAACTGGGGTGGCATGGTGAGCAAAAAAAACGATGAATTTAGGCCCAGATCTCTGTACTGGGGTGAATGTATGACATTGTTCTGCATTCTGTCCATCAACTGTTGTTTTTGCATGTTTCGAATACATTGTCCAGTCTGCCGTGGCAGGGTAGAGGATGCACCCAGTCACCTATGGCATTTTATATAGATGCAAGGTCTGTCAACGAGGGCCAGTGAGTGCATACCTGTATCCTTGGTGTTCTAACACCTGGGTCAGGCCACACATGCTGCCTGGCCCACCGTCGCAGGCTGTGTATGCACAATCGTACCTGTAAGGGGGTTGACACAAGTCTGGCAGGCCTGGGCAGGTTGGTGAGCATGCACTCACACCTGGCTAGAGCCTGGGTAAGCCCAAGGCCCGGTCTGCCATTGTAGACCGGTGTGTGCTCACTGACAGCTATGATGAGTAAACTCACGAGCAGCTTGCCATTATGGCCGCTGTATGTGCACACCTGCTCCTCCGGTGCCCGTGATTGTGTGTGTTGCCTGCCATCACAGGCTTCTGTAATAGCACAGACACATGTATTAGTTAAACCTCTTGTGCAGACTCTAGTGGGTGCACTTGCACCCCTAGGCCGGGGGACTCAGTGTCCAACCTGCTGATGCAGGTATGTGTGCATAATAGGGCACGTGCGCCCAGGTAGTGAGGAATACCTATGTGTGTATTCACTACCTATAAGGCCTGCTCTTCACATAAGTTAACATGGGGAAGTGGTTGACATTACTTCAGGCTGCAACAGTGGATTGCAGTGGATCAGCCTCATGATGTTTCCTATCAATAGATTCCCCATGCCAAACCCTTTCCATTGGTAAACGCGGTTTTGGCATAACTCGCATAGAAATGTCACTTGAAGAGTCTTGTGTGCTGCAGTGAGATAGATTAGGGAGAGAGGTTGTGACACTTAGCCTCTAGGGGCTGGATCATAGCCCTACTAAAGATTAAGATCTCCATTCCATGGCCCCATGGCAGACAGGTCTATATTTTAGGGGATACATTTTTGGTTCAAAAGGAAACCCCTTAAACCACCTGGATTACGTGGTGCACATTGCCAGAGGACTCTGTTGTTTACATGGAGGATAACTGTCTGAATAGTGGCTGGTTTGGGCCGAGGACTTAATGAAGTGTGGCACCCTGAAGTGTGCTCTCCAAGGGTCCATCTGTCGGCCTCCTGTTCTCCAAGAGATCTCAGGGATATCGGAGATCTCTTTTGATGGACCTACACCATCTACCTGTGATGTCTGGAGTGCAGTGCCCTTTCAAGTGCCCACATCGACTACTGAATCCCAACTGGTAGCGTGGTGTGATCATGGAGCTAAGACTTGCGTCTGGAGACTGGATTGTCTAGTGCGGAGTCCCAGAAATCTTGCCTGCATCTAAGGCGTGTGGTTCCTGTATTGCGGGGACCCTAACACTTATAAGCTTCTAGTTGGTGTTGCGAGGATTTACTATTTGTGGGACCCAATGTGGCCCATTTAAGGATTGCGGCACATCTCTCTCGCGTGACACACCGACTGCATGCTTGTTACATGGGTTGTCCAAATCACAGGATGCGGCCCTCAGAGGTGGGGGTGTAATCGCAGTAATGCCTCATTCTGCCTCATGTGGCTCTGCTGAAATTGCGCGCATTGTTGACCGGACTGGTCTAGTGCAACCTGTACCATTGTGCACCGGATGTTGTGCCTCATCTCCCAGGAGGTACGGAATTTCAGCTCTTCACTGTGTGTGACCGTAATTGCCTGGTTCAACCCATCTCAACATCACTGGTCATTGTGCCTCATTTCCAGGGAGGTGCAGAACTCACAGCTCATCGTGTTTGAAATCTGAAGTGCCTGGTGCGACTCATCCCAATGTGCACCAGATGCTAGGCCCGGTTTGCCTGGGCACAACCCAGATCATCGTATACCAATCGGGGTGCATCCTCCTATCGAGAGGCTCGCCCTGTGTTACTTCCCATTCATCGGTTGTTCCCGTTTGACCCTCTTCGTGGCAGACCAACAGCCCTCTCCGCACCTGGCACCTCCTGAAGACATTTTGGAGCCAGGTGGTAGCGAGAAAGAGATTGACTGGGTTGAAGGAATGCTTCTGTAAGTAAAACGCATATATGCTGTGTTTGTGTACATATGTGTATGTAGGTTATGTGTAGTGAGCATATTGTGTACATTCTGCATTGCACCCCGCCAAACTACACACACCATACTATGTGTATCCGCACACACCACAAACACCTATCTTCGGGTCTGTCAAAACGGGGTGCATCACGGTCAAGGTGTAGCAGGTAACGGAGGCCCTGGGCAAAGGAGTAAAGAACACAACTACAGGCTATACCTCGAAAAAAGGTGAGTTTTCACCCCTTTTTGTCCCATTCTGCCAGCTTGAAGGAGGAGGGATTCTCCAGGGAATTCCCTTTGAAACAGCTCACATCAAAATCTAGAAGGCAGGAATCCTGGCTTGAGTCCTGCCGCCACCTGCTGCAGGCCATCCCACCGTAGGGGCGGGGATCAAAGTCCTGGCGGAGTCGGCGAGAACACGCTGGCCTTCTCTCCCATTGCCAGCCAGCATTTAAACTGGGTGGGCGGACCATCAGAGCATTGGACAGGAAGACTGCCAAAAAAAACAACTCCTTCATGGTCCTGCAAACATCTCAATCAGACCCTAAGTGTGACTTTGGATGTGTGCGGAAAGCGGGGTTGGCTAGCTTCCATCCGGGGGTATAGGACTATTGGGGTATTCTAGATGGTGGAGGAAGGCTTGGGACGCTGAGTCTGCAGAGTATGAACAATAGACCTGCTGGGTACCAGTGGCACTGCATTAGGGTGCTGAGTGCACATGTCCGTATGGACTGGCTGATACCTGCCACACTGTGTGGCAGTGCTGAGTAAGCATTTGTGAGTGGGAGTGATCACGCGAGGACCACCTGTAATTCACAACATTGGCATCCTTTGTCCAGATCATCTGGCGTGGCTGCTTCTTGGAAGTCAGTTCTGTCAAGGGGGCAACAATGGTGCCGTATCCATCAATGAATCTCCAGTAGTAATCGCAGAGCCCTAAGAAGACTTTCACCTCTGTCTGGGACTTGAGGCGGTGCCCAAGCCAGAATGGTATCAATCTGTGGCTGAAGGGGCTGCACCTTGCCACCCCTTACTTTGTGACTCAAGTAAACCACAGAGCCGTGCCCGATCTGCCACTTACTGGCCTTGATAGTGAAGTCTGCACTCTACAGAGCCTTCGATACTTCCTGGAGGTGATACAAATGGTCCTCCCAATTGGAGCTGAAGACTGTAGTGTCGTAAAGGTAGGCGGCACTGAAATTCTCTAACACAGTCAGGACCTGGTTGACCAACCTCTGGTAGGTGGCAGTGGCATTCTTCAACCCAAAATTCATGACAAGGAGCTGAAAGTGCCCTTCTGGCATTGAGAATGCTAACCTCTCTTGTGCCCCCTCGGTCAAGGCAATCTTACAGTACTCTGATGTTAAATCAAACATGCTGAGGAGCTTGCCAGCTCCAAGTCAATTGACAAGCTCATCAGTTCTGGGGGTGGGATGTGCATCAATCTTTGTGACTGCATGAAGCCCATTGTAGTATACACAGAACCAGAGTGTCTCAGTATCCGGTGACAGTCTCTCAGGTGCTCTGGAGTCAGTGTAGGGAGAGGATGACATCCTCCACTGGCCCATCCAGCTCTTTGGAATAAAGGAGGTCAGGGAGAGGTTCACTCTCTTCTTCCTCCCCATCATCAGTGACCTAGAGCATGGTCAACTCAAGACCTCTCAAAATGTTGCTTGAGGTGGTTCATGTGCAGGACCCTAAAAGGGTTCCTAACAGTCTGCAAGTCTACCAGGTAGGTTACGTCATACTTGTGCTTCTTCACCTCAAATGGGCCATACCAGGGGTCTTGTAGACCCGGCTGAAACTCAACCAGAGCGGTATTCTGGTCATACCAGCATTTCATGTCCTCCTGGCTAGCTTCCAGATTATCCTGTGTGAATTTCCAGAAGCGAGCTGTCTAGTTCCAGAAGGCCAGCATGTAACTGAACACATCCTGCGGTGGCTCCCAGCCGTCCTTTACCAAAATGAGGGGTTCTATCATAGGGTGCCCACACAGAATTTCAAAAGGGCTGAAGCCAACAGCTTTCTGTGGCACCTCCCTGTAGGTGAATAAAAGGCATGGCAAGAGAATGTCCCATTTACGCTGCATGGGTTCTGAGAGACCCATAATTAACCCTGGGCATGAACTTCACTCCGCTGGAAGGGTTTGCGGAATTTTGCATACTCCGCGTTCAGCGGAGAATGTGAAGTTCCTGCAAAACATCCGACTCCGCAGCAGAGCGGAAGTCAGCCCCGGACCCTCCCGCCTCCCACCCCCTGCAATAAATATTTTTTAAATAACATTTACAATTAAAGTTAAATAAAAGCCCACTTACCTTATCATGGCGTCCCGGCTGACCTCCTCCTCCTCGCTGTAATACCCTATGTCAGACATACGTCATGGTAGGACTGCGCACGCTCCTTCATGCACAGTCCTACCATGACGTCCGGGATTCTGGCGAGGAGGAGGAGGGCAGCCCGGGACGCCGTGATAAGGTAAGTGCGCTTTTATTTCACTTTAATTGTATTTAAAAAATACTTATTGTGCGAGGCGCGGAGTGGAGCCGAGCTCCACGGAGTTTATGGCCAACTCCATAGAGCTCCACGTGGAGCAACTCCACCTGCTCCGCCAGGGGTTACCCATAATCATGCCTTTAAGGGTACGGTTGAACCTTCCAGCCAAACCCATTCATTGCCATTCAGCAGTTGGTGAAAAGTAGTACCCCCGGGGCTGACAGTTGGCCCTTGGAGTTCTACATGTCCTTCCACACACAACTGGCCCCACGTCTGCGGGTGTACATAGAATCATTAAAAAAAGGGGTGTTACCCTCCTCTCTCCGGGAGGCCATGCTAGTGGTCCTACCCAAACCGGGCAGAGACCCATTACACCATGGGTCCTACTGCCCATTGTCCCTCTCAAATTCCGATTATAAGATTCTTTGGAGAATTCGGGCCAACAGACTGATTGCAGTACCTCAGAAAGCTTGTGCACAGTGACCAGAACGGCTTCATGCCCGGCAGAAACACCTTACTCAATCTACGCCGCCTCTTTCTGCTGAAGGATTGGGCTTGCATTATGGGCAACCAGTCTTGGGTGGCCTCCCTAGATATTGAGAATGCATTCGCCACCTTGAGCTGGCATTACTTACAAGCAGTGCTCACTAGCTTTGGGATAGGCCCCAGGTTCTTAAAGTGGATCTCCTTGTTGTATAATTCTCCAACGACACGGGTAAAAACCGGCTCCACAATCTCGGATCTCTTCCTAATAGAGCTGGGCACCCAATAGGGATGCCCCCTGTCACTAGTTATCTTCACGCTAGCTATGGAACCACTTGCTTGCGTGCTTCGACGGAGGGCGGCAGAATGGGGTATTAGGGCATATGACAAATGGCACGTAGTCTCCCTATACGCAGATGACGCGCTGATATACTTGCGCGGGAATGCGACGGCCCTACCGGAATTGATGATGTTGTTAAAGCAGTATAGGTGGATATCTGGCTTGAAGGTGAACTGGAACAAATCTCTCCTATTCCCATTGATCTCCCTGACTCCCGACCAGAGGAGGGACCTACCATGCACAATGCTCCCCTGGTCCTGAAACACCTTTAAATATCTGGGGGTACAAGTGTATCACTCGACTGAGGACTTACTAGACAGAAACCTAGGTGAGGTAATGGCCTGCACTCGCTCCTCTTTATCATTCTGGATGGAGTTATCCTTATCATCTATCAGGGGGGCATAGCCATCTCTAAAATGCTGCTTCTGCCCAGATTGCTGTATTTTTTTGCCACCCTCCGTCTCGTACTATGGCAGAAAATCTTCAGAGACCTTAGGTCGTTGCTGACATCTCTCATATGGGGTAACAGTAGGAAACAAGTTTCTCTCACAAAACTATGAGCCCCACTGTCTGAAGGTGGGTTAGGAGACTTAAATTATGAATATTATTATGTAGACGCGAAGTTGCAGTGGCCAATGTGCTGGCTAGATGGTCATAATGTTGCAGAACTAGGACGCTGGGCTACTGGACTACACTTGAATGCTGTGCTGGGATGGTTGATGGGTTCAACGACCACAATTGCCGGGAGACTGGGGAACATCCTAATGTTTCTGGCCCGCACCTGTTGTTCTCGTTACGTGCTTAAAAAATACCCATTCCCTCCTTATGCCCCTGAACTACCTCTTTGGGTAGTGCCAGGTGGTACAGCACTGGGCCCTCCTTCTACAGGAGCAGTCTGGACAAGTGTCAAGACATGAGGAGACTTGTTCGCTGTCTCAATTCTCTGTACATCCGTGAACTTAATGGATGATTACATGATCCCTCTTGGATCCTTTCTTTTGTATGCATCTCTCACACACCAATTGCACAAGATAAGGGGCAAGACACATGATAGCCTGAAACAGCCAGACTCCTTCAGACAGTGCTAGTACATGGCTCTGGCCACAGAGCCATAACAATGTTATACAATTCAATACATCAAGACGCTGCAATCCCTTTCACGGCGCTCAAAGCTTACTGAGATGGCGCACTATCGATGTTACTGATAAGCAATGGGTGCAATGCCTGGGAGTCCCAAAAATCATCTCTGTAAACGCTAGGCTCAAATACACACAATTCAATTTCCTCCATCATATATATCTTACTACCCATAGACTTGCATGGATGTACCCTGGTTCACCAGACATTTGCCCCTGCTGCAACAACACAAAGGCCACATTTCTACACATCGTGTGGACATGCCTGCGGTTGGCAACATACTGGGCGGCTGTAACCAACACACTCATGGAGGCCAGGGGCAAAGTGGTCGCACTGGATGGCCCACACTTCTTGTTGGGGATCATCTCACGAACGGCGAAACGCAAGACCTTAAACAGCTTCTTAGATCTGGCACTGGTGACAGCTAAGCAGAGGATAGCCATGTGCTAGAAATCACACTTGGCCCCTCACATATCATTATGGCTCTCTGACCTGCTCAATGTCCTTATAGCCGAACTTGTAATCGCCTAGGGGAATATATCAGGTGCCCGATCGCACCGAATCCCCCGATTGGCAGACCTACCTTACATTGTTTGAGACAAAATTATTAGGTGCTGCCACAGGACTAGAGAGGGGCCGCCAACATGAGCTACCGAGAACCACCCTGTCGTCCTATCATACTTTTCACCCCTACACTTCTCAGCATCACCTCTCCACTCAAGGCATACTCATGATACGTAAATGCACCGGCGTCCCTACACCACATCTTCACTTAGGTCATTCATAGCAAAGGTTTGATACAACCCACTTGGGAAACGTTGGTAATCAGATACACACCAGGATCGTTACCCTCTTTTAGTTTATGTTTGGAACATTATTTGCTGTGTACTGTAGTCCCTATAATTCACGTTCTGGATTGCTTACTCGTCCGAGTGTGTGGCATCATCCTACACCGAGCTATTACTGTATTATGTCCCTATCACTGTCGCCACATGGTTATATACTGTACTGTTGATATACACAATTGTATGCTCCCTCTGCAAATGGAGTTTTGTATGTTTATATGAAAAAAGAAACATAAAAAATGCCCCCAGCCATGTAGTTTGTAGTTTGTTGAATGTAATGCACAGATTACCATTGAGGGCAAGGATTTTGGTGTTGAACACCACTTTGAAAACCAATAAATATCTAGAATCCGTTTAGAAGGTCTGACATGCTTAGGCATCACCCAAGATGTGACACTCAAAGAAATTAATACAAAAATACATACATATGTATAAATACAGATACATATAAATACATATAAATACATATGGGGTGTTTAGGTCATCTCTCTTCTGCCATTGGTCTGTTTTTACACTATGCTTACATCCTGGAGCCCACTTCAGGTCTCTGGCCCTGTAAGTAACAGCATTTGTCTGATCATAGGTGCACATCCACCTAAAACTATGTGCCAGTCGGTGGGCCAGTCCTTTAGTTTCCCATTTTCTCCTTCTATAGGTCGTCTTTCATTTATTTGCTTCTATTTTATTTTCATTTTTTAGAGAATAATACAGCTCACCACTTGCTTGCTCTTCTTTTTATCTGCACCGTGTCACAAGCCAGGTGGCCACATCCTCTTAATCAGGTGACCATCATGGAAAGTATTGTCCACGCCGTCATGAGTCACGGGCGAGCTGTGCTCATGACGGCGTGGTTCCGTCACGACTCCGCCCACTCTTTATTTCGCCCGTACAGGCGGGGAATCAGCGACGCATGGGCGGAGCGGCCGCAGCATGACGGAACCACGCCGTCATGAGCACACGCCGCCCGTGGCTCATGACGGCGTGGTTCCGTCATGCGCACGCAAGGGGTTAAGGAATGTTTAGAAATCGCTATTTTTCAAGCGATTTCTACATGCATAGGCTTTTGCGATTCCTTAATTGCGATTCCTTAAAAATCGCAATTAAGGAATCGCAACAGCCAATATTGATGCATGTGCCAGATTGTGTTCCTGCCACACAAAATTAGAGCATGTGTTTCAAGCAGACGGCAAGATGTATTATATGAAGGGGTGAGCAAGAACTAAGAGCCAGATGTAGGTAGTTAAATACCGGTCGGTAACACCAAACTTCGGTAAATTTCAGCATTACCGACCAGTATTTAGCCATTCGTAATGTAGGTAAGGAATCGGTAAATAAGGAATCGGTAAATACCGATTCCTTATTGCTCTTGCATTCAAGGAATCGCTAATACCGATTCCTTAAATGCAATGTAGGAAGCACATTAAAGAGTGCTTTTGAGCCTTAAGAAATCGGTAATTACCACCAACTTCAAGTTGGTGGTAATTACCGATTTCCTTTAAAAAATACCTTTTTTGTTAAGTGCCATGTGGCACACATTCATGCCCTTAGGGCATGTATGTGCGCCACATGTGCACAAATGCACATTTCAGGGGTGCAACAGGGTGTCCTTTTGACACCCTGGCACCCTTGAAAGTGCTCCCACTATTAGCGATTCGATAATACCGAATCGCTAATAGTGAATGTCTTCACATTCATTCCTATGGGCCTCCAAGCCCATAGAAATGAATGGGTCGGTATTCCTTATTACCGAATCTCAATTACCGATTCAGTAATAAGGAATATTAAGGATTCAGTATTTTTTTACAGAATCTTTACCTACATAGGAAATACCGATTTCTTAATAGCGAATCGGTAAAATTCGCTATTAAGAAATCGGTATTTCAAATTTACCCACATCTGGCCCCAAGAGTACAGGAATCACATTCTGTCACCCTGTTCTCGTTTCTTTCCAATTAGTGAGGGGTCTGACTGCACAACATGAAGTGGCTGACAGGGGGTAACTTGATCAAGCTTCATGTCTAGACCTTTCTACCCAAAACCTGCATCTTTTCTATAAATATTGATCAAGAGAACTAAAGGTCCAGTGCTTTCATAAAGAATGAGGGGTTGCCCAATTTGGTGAAGCAAACATGAAGTTCATGAGTTCAAATTTTGAAATATTTTTATTAAGTTTATCAACAAAACAGAAAGTAAAAACCACTCTTTCAGTGCAGGGCTTAGGACACATAAGATTCGAAGGTATCTCAACAATTCAGCACAGGCATCACAGAGACAGAGAGGCAGGCAAAAGGTACAATACAGTCGTTCCCATCCCCAACCATTATGAGCGGCAGGGCAACTAGTCATGGTCGCTGAGGTCAGATTCTGATGCATCGGGTGGGGGCTCACAGATGTTCCCTCTGTACACATTCCAGCCACCCCACACCTGGGACCATTTCTTGGGGCATCCTCTATGTACATATACAGCTTTTTCAGTCACCATTACAAGGTCCATGTCTCGGATCCACTGTGCCAGGGTAGGTGCCTGCCCCGATCCCCATCGCTGGGCTATATTACGTTTTGCGAGCATGAGCCCCAATGTCACCCAAAGCTGGGCTACCCTCACGTGGTCCGTCTGCTCCCAGATATTGAGGAGACAGAGCCGAGGTTCCGGCAGCGTGAGGATTTTGGTTACCTGGGAAAGAATATGCAACACCCCATTCCAATAAAGCGCTATGACAGGGCAGTCCCAAAGGGTGTGTAGGAAGGTTCCCTCGAGGCCACAGTTCCTGAGGCACAGCGGGGACTCCGCCCTTTGCAATTTGAATAGAAGTGTACGGGTATAGTATGTGCGGTGCAGAATTTTAAGTTGGACAAGCCTTAATTTGGACGATATGCCCACTTCCCTGGGGGACGATAGCGCGGCCTGCCACTCCGTCTCATCGAAGTCCCCAAGTTCTGCCTCCCATTTCCCCTTAAGGACCGAAAAGGGGTCAGGGCGATTATTTATTATTTTCCGGTACGTTAGGGACGTCGCTCTTTGAATCAGATGTTCCGCGAGGAGCCGGTCCTCCAAGGACGATGACTCAGGGAGCCGAGTCCCAAGTGGAATCGCCGTCCGAAGTGCATGATGGATTTGTAAATAGCGGAAATGTTCGGTGTCGGCCAAGTCGTACTCTGCCTGCAATTGGGGAAAAGTGATCACCTCTCCCCGCTGCCAGAGGTCCCCTACCCTAGAAATGCCGATAAGATCCCACTGGTGGAATCCCTTGGTAGTGCGCAGTACCCCAAGCTGTTTAGCGTCCTATAGCGGCGTTGCCTGGGTAATCCTCCCCGTCCATCCCATCGTACGCTGTGCCGCAAACCATATCTGGAGGGTATGTGCTGCGGGCCCCGCCTGGACGCGACCTCTTTTTGGGTTATTAAGGGCTCCCATCACCCCTCCAGGAGCAAGCAGTTGTCTATCCATACGGTATGCAGGGTCATCCCCCGGCACATGGAGCCACTGATTTATAATCATGAGGTGCGACGCCCAGTAATAGGTTTTGATATCTGGGAGGGCTATACCTCAGTCGTACCAGCCACTGGTAAGCTTGTGGAGAGCAATCCGAGGCGCCTTGTCCTCCCAGAGGAGACGGGTGATCTCAGCATTGACAGCCGAGAAATAAGAGGGCGCAACCGGGAAGGGGGTATTCTGTAGCGCATAGAGGAATCTAGGGAGGGCGAGCATCTTAAAGAGCGAGGCCCTTCCAAGCAAAGTCAGGGGCAAGGCGCGCCAGTGTTTGACATCGGTGCGAAGCCGTTGGAGGGGCTTCATTAGATTTTCAGCCACAAATTTATCCCGATCTGCAGTGACATACACCCCAAGATATTTGAATCCGTCCTGGGCCACTAGAATATTACAGCCCCTCGGAGGCCGAGGCGGGGAGCCTCGGAGCATATACAAAATGGATTTCTCCCAATTGATTTCATATCCTGACCGCCGCCCGTACGACTCACATATGTCGAGGAGACAGGCGATAGAACGCGCCGGCGAGGCAAGATAAAGCAGAACATCGTCCGCATAAAGGGAGATACGATCCTCCCAGTCCAGCGTCCACTTGAGGCCACGGATCACCGGGTCCTGCCGCACCCATGCTGCCAAGGGCTCCAGAGCCATGGCAAAGAGGAGCGGGGAGAGGGGGCAGCCCTGCCTCGTCCCTCGGCCCAGAGGAAAGGCGTCAGAGACACGGCCATTTACCACCACCTGCGCAAGCGGCTGGGTGTACAGAAGCTGAATCCACGCGCAAATCTTGGGGCCAAGCCCCATGTGGCGGAGAACGGCGAACAGGAAAGGCCACTCCACCCTATCAAACGCCATCCGAGCATCCAATGACAGTATGGCCGCATCTTCTTCTATCGAGGAGCGGCAAGCAATGATGCCATGGAGACGCCGTATGTTGAGAGCGGTGTTCCGGTGAGGCATAAATCCTGACTGGTCAGGGTGAATTAGGGTTGAGAGGTAAGGCTGCAGTCGTGTTGCCAGTACCTTTGCTAGAATCTTCGCCTCGGCGTTAAGCAGCGAAATCGGGCGATAAGAGGAGCACTCGTGCGCCGGTTTGTTGGGTTTCGGGATCACCACTATTGTAGCCATCCTCTGATCGCGGGGGAGGATCCCGGTCGATAGACCGTCCCTATACATGGCCAGCAGGTGCGGGACCACTAGAGAGGAGTTTTGCTTATAGTATTCGATCGGGAGTCCATTAGGCCCCATCGCCTTCCCAGTGCGAAGGGCCAGAATTGCCAGCGTGATCTCCTCAGCCGCCAGATCCGCCTCCAGGGCCTCCGTTTCCGAAGAGGTCAGCCTTGGCATTGCGATGTCCCGAAGGAAGAGCTCATTGTCTGCCACGGTAGAGGAGGCCTCAGGTGTATAGACGCATTGGTAGTGGGCCGCGAAAGCCCCCGCTATGCGCTGAGGCTCCGAAGTAAATTCCCCCTCGCCTAGCCGAATCCGAGCCACCCACCGTCCGCTCGGTCCCCCCTCTCCAGCCACGCCAGCAGTTTGCCCGCCTTGTCCCCCAGTTCATAGATCGTGTGTTGGGTCGCTACCTGCCGAGCACGTGCTCCCTCCCACAGATGGGACCTATACTCCTGCTGCGCCATGCGGAGTGTATGTGCCGAATCTTCATCCCCTTGTAGTGTATGGGATGTTTCCGCCTCATTTACCGCCCGCTCCAGCTCCAGCACCGCCAGCCGCTGGATTTTCTTGTGATCCGTGATGATGGAGATGGCCTGTCCGCGGAGGACGGTTTTAAAGGCTTCCCAGAGGGTTGCTGAGCTCCTGACGGAGTCAGTATTGTCGGTGAAATAGTTCTTGGTTGCTGTTTTAAGGGCCTTGCTGATTTTAGGGATTTTGAGATATCCGGGATGGACCGGGAACATAGTGCGTTTACACGGGTCGTTGGTCGCAAACGTGATGACCACCGGCGAGTGATCCGAGATGCCCCTCGGAAGGTGCGACACCTCGGTCACCCCATTGAAACCGGCAGGTGAAGTGAAGATATAATCTATGCGTGAAAGGGTATTGTGTGCGCCGGAAAGAAAGGTGTATTGTCTCTCACTGGGCCTATACTCTCTCCAAGTGTCTACCAGGCCAAGCGCGGCAGTGAATTCTGCAAGAATGGAGGTGTCGCCTCCGTGCGCCCTGTGTGACGACCTATCAAGTGTAGGATCCATGGTTGCGTTGAAGTCCCCACCCATGATGAGCTCCCCATGTGGAAGTGCCAACAGGAATTCACCCAGTGCCCTAAAGGAGACATGGTGTAGTGTCGGGGGGATGTAGACGGTCACCAGATTGTACACCTTCCCCTCCCATTGGCAGGTGAGTGCCGCAAAGCGGCCATATTCGTCCCTGCGGGAGTCAAGAAGAATCAGGGGGAAACGTTTGTTGACCAGTATGCCCACCCCTCGGGACCCTGTCGTGAACTCTGAGTGGGTCGCCATCTTAAACCCCCACCTATCTAGGGCCTTGGTGGTAGTACCCACTAGGTGCGTTTCTTGCAAGAGTGCCACCGCGGGCCCCCTACGCCTGAGGTATTGCAGCACTAGCCCCCGCTTGATCTTGTCTCCTAAACCATTAACGTTCCAGGATAGGACTGCAAATGAAGGACACCGCTGCTGTGTATGGACGCTGGGTAATGTGTCAGTGGTCGCGTGGGTCGTGCTACGTGATGCCATCTTCAGGGAAGGATACGTGAAATGCGCACTGTAGTATGCCACCCCTGTGCACCTGTACCTGCCTAGTCAGCCTGAAACGCCTGTGAGTGGTGGGTGAACCTGAAACAAAACACAAAACAACGTAACAACAATATCCCCATCCCCCCACCCCCCTCCCTGCCTCCCTGCCCTGCGGATTTAAAACTACCCGCCACCCCAACTCAGCAGAGTGCTTAGTTCCCATAAACTTGTAACATGCGTGTGGGGGGAAGCCGCTCACTGTTCAGCCGCCAATCCCCACACCATAGGCTTGTCCCTTCAAGTAGCCAAATGTCCGATACGAGTAAAAGGCCCCAAGTCCTCAGCCTCCTGCAAATTCAAGGCCCCACTGGGCCGTCTGGCGCATCAAGGCCTCAGATCGCCGAGTGTCCGCAAGTCCGATCGTCTCCATACCGCCATGCCTCACGGCGTTCCATCGCCTGCTCTCGACTCCTCGACATCTAGGTCCCCGGGGGAGGCGGAAAGGCCGCCCGGGGCACGCTCCCCCCTGCCCTTCGATCTAGCCGGACGCCATCCCTCAAGCCACTCCGAGGCCTCCGCCGGCGATGTAAAGAACCATGTGCGCCCCTCCGCTTCCACTCGCAGCTTCGCAGGAAATAACATTGAGTATTTAAGCTCTCGAGAGCGGAGGTCCGCCTTAACCGCCATAAAGTCTCTCCGTTGTCGCACCACAGTCGCTGTGTAGTCCGGATATAGGGTGACTGTACTGTTGTCCACCCTCAGTGGGGGGGCGGTACGCGCCGCCTGGAGGATTGCATCCCGGTCACGGAAGTTGAAAATGCGGGCCAGGATCGGGCGCGGGGGGGCCCCAGGCCGAGGCCTCCCACCCGGTACCCGGTGTGCCCTTTCCACCGAGAAGAACTTGGAGAGCCCACGAGGCTTGAGCTGGTCGGTAATCAGTTTTTCAACAAAGAGGTCTAATGCCGGGCCGCGTTCACTCTCCGGCACACCAACGACCCGCACGTTGTTGCGTCGGGACCGGCCTTCCTGGTCCTCCAACTTGGCCAGCAGTTGCTTTTGCATCAGTTCGAGAGTTTGTATGCGTTTGTGATGGTCTGCCGTGCCCTGCGTGAGGGTCGCCGCGGTGGCCTCGACCTCAGTTAGTCTAGAATTAATTTTAGCGACATCCGCCCGGAGGAGCGCCACATCAGTGGAGATCGTGCCGATTGAGGCCTGCATCTGCGTCAACGTGGCCATGACGTCTGCCAGGGTAAACTCCGCCGGCTTGTCAGAGGGGGGGGACTGTTTCCGATCTTGAAGGAATGCGAATTTTTCCAGCTTTGCCTGTGCCCCACCACGGTGGCCCTTCCCTCCCATGGTGCCAGGCCGTCACCGCGGCTGCGCCCGGTCGATCAAGGTACCAGTCTATCGCAGGAGTGTCAGACCTGCGTGTAGGGTGGGCCCAGAGATGCCGCTGCTAGACCCAGGGGCACCGACACCTCGTCGCTAGGAAGCACCAGAGGTTGAAGGTAGCACCGAGTTCAGAGTCCCCAAAGCACCAAGGCCGCGAAGCCGCCCCCTACCAGGTCACCAGATGCTCAAAACGCCCCCATGGTGCGACAGCCGCTGCTCGTGGCGTCCAAGGGCCCATCGTCCCAGGGGAAACACAGCCTCGGCCGTACCTCCGTGAGAGCGCCTCTCCTAACTCGGCAGCACAGGAGTCAGGGTGAAGTAGCACCAGTTCCCAAGGCGATGCCCCGTATATCAAAGCTCCAGGCCCCGGCCGTCAGTCCACAGGGAGTGTTATCCGGGGGTTCCTGCGTGAGGTCCCCCACCTGGTCAGGCGCACACACTCTCTTCAGTAGGCCGCAGAAAGGCCGCAGCGAACCTCACCCAGGCACTGCCCGAGCCGTCCAGATCAATGCGCTGTCCCATCCCCCACTGACCTCTGCATCGAAGGCGCAGCTACCGCTCCTCTTCCACGCTGCAGGCTGCTGCGCGGCGCGGATCCCAACTCAGGCTGGGGGGTGGGCGGATGGACACGGAGGCCCCCTCTCCACGATGCTTGTCTGAAGGCTCCGGTCTCCCGCCCGCTCCGTGGGGCAGTCTCGCACTCTCACCAGACCTGCCAATGCTCCGTCTACGCCCTGGTGCGAGTCGGCCGAGGGCCAGACGAGTCCCGCTGCGACCGCTCCGGGGACCGTCCCGTCCCGACGGAGCTCCGCCGCACGCAAGGCGACGCAGCCACGCCTCTTGTCCAACACACCTCGGGGATGCGAGGCCCAGCCCTCCGCTCACACCTCCGCCCCGCAGCTCCGGAATGGGGGGGTCTCGGGAGCCCAGAGCTCCAGATCCCGGACGCCGAGGCTTTCGGACCCAGAATTAGCCGTCCAGAAGTCAGTGTTTGTTGAAGGGTGATCGGATAAATGAAGGATTAAAGGCCAGTGTGGAGGAGCTCCGGGCTCAGGCGGCCATGTTCGTCGAGAGCCAAGCTCCGCCCCCCATGAGTTCAAATTTTGGATGATTTTAGAATGGAGGAGCTGTCCACCAGGCAATCATGAGTTTTGCTTTATACTTACTGTAGTCCACTATTAGGATGAACAAACAGCCAGAAGACTGAAATTAGATTTTTTTATCTAGAGGAAAATTTAATGCAAATGAACCATCCAAGGAAGCATGAGATTTTGACCTGAGGTCAAATAGAATAATTTCCTGATTTAGGTAAAATTCTGTCAGCGCCTTTGGTAGAGAAGAAGGGATTATTCAAAGTATTGTAAATATGGGATAAAGTAGCCCCTTCCATACATGTTACGGATACTGTAAGTCACCAAGGAACCCATGACTATATAGAGTGACAAGACAAAAGACCAATTTCCTTTATAAGTTTATGGAACTCCATGGTGACTTGAAATATCCTTGTCGTGTACGGCATAGGGTATTTTATTTCTCATAATACATGGTCACATCATCACCTTTCCCACAAACCACTTAAATCCTTGGTGTGTAGCTCTTTCATATGATAGAGAGAGTATGTTTGCTAACATAAATAATAAAAATAGAATCTCTAGTGCAAAAGTAAACACATGAAAAAAGCTGTTACAAATGTGTTGCAAAAAGAAATCAGAAACAATTTAATACACGTTGGTTTTTAGAAAAAGGGTGCAGTAGAAACATGCAAAAAACCGAACTGTGGAGGAGCCTAGCGCGCAACCAAGATGGCCGCGTAGGTGCGAGGCTCCCGAGGACCTCCGCGACCTCCTGAATTAATCCTGGCGATATCCTGTCCTTGTTGAGGGGACTGTGTCGGGGAACCCGAGCTGAGGCGCCACCCGTTTTTTGGGCTCGAATCGGACCCCGAACACCGGTGGGAGCATCGATCGAAGGTTGCGGCCTTCTCCTCGCCGGCCCCCCGGATTGGAGTGGTGGGGCGATCCGGGGACAAAGTGAATAACAGCGGCGAGCGGGGCTGGGCGACTCGCGTACCCCGCACTTTCACTTTCGCTTTTGCGCCCTCCTTGCTTCAAGCGGGGTCGGGCTGCGGAGCGGGGTGCGGTGGTGTGGCCTTGTCCAGGTGCCCGGCTGACCCGCCGGCGGTGGGTTGACCCGCGGCCCGGTGGTCGCTCCCGCCCCCCCCCCTGACACCCGTGATTTGGTGTGGCGGCCCGTTTGGAGATCTTGGCACGACGGTGGAAGGGCCAGCATGTCCACCAAACAAGATGGCGACCGGGCGAAGATGAAGAAAACCCGCCGTGGCACGGCGCACCAGGCCAATAGTATGGATCGCTACACGCTCCAGAAGGGTTCTCCGGAGACATCGCGGACATCCCCGGTGGGCCCGACGGAGGCACCTGCCCATCCGGTGGATCTGACCCTCTGGGACGTCATGGGCGCCATCGCGGAGATGAAGGCCTCAGTGGACCAGCGCTTCGATACCTTGGCGCAAAAAATTGACTCGGTCCTGGTGGATGTGGGCCTTGTGAGGGCAGACTTGTCAAAAACAAACGACCGAGTCGACTCCCTGGCCCACACCACAACGAGCCTCACGACGGACGTGGTGGCCCTCCAGAAGGAGGTGCGCCGGCTTGGCCAGGTGAGCGCCCTGATGGACCGGCGACTAGAGGATTCCGAGGGTCGGGCCCGGAGGAATAATGTCCGTATTATTGGTGTGCCGGAGGGCCGAGAGGCGGAGGCGGCGGATCTCTTCGTGGAAGAATTGATCCTGACCCATCTCCAGCCCCGGGGGCTGAGTAAGCTTTTTGCGGTGGAGCGTGCCCACCGGGTCCCCGGGGGCCGCCCTAAGACCGGTGCCCCGCCGCGGCCTCTTATTGCCCGGATTTTTAATTTTCGGGACAGAGATGCCATCCTCCAGACCTCCAGGCAACAGGGACCGGTCAGGCTGGACAACATGGATGTACACTTCTACCCAGACTTTACTCCGGCGGTCCAGAAGCAGCGACAGAGCTTTCTTGGTATTAAACGTCGCCTAAGGGACCTAAACCTCAAGTACTCAATGCTCTTTCCGGCTAAGCTGAGGGTGGAGGTGGATGGCCGTACGCACTTCTTCGACCGGCCCGAGGCGGCTGGGGACTGGTTAGACACTTTGCCTGGAGATCGGGGCGGGGGGGGCGCGGCTGGCGAGGAGGGCCCGCCGGATCAGAATTGAGGGGTGACTGTATAGGCCTTGCTCTGGATGTTGTTCCTTTACCACATCTTGCTTTCGTATGTTCCCCTCCCATGGAGGTCGGGTGGGGTCTGCTGGGGGCTTCCCTCCTCCTCTGGGGGACTAGTTACTATTTAGCTATGGGGCGACAGGCACACTGCACTTTGGGGGGGCTGTCTGGGCTCATGCAGGGGTGCAGGGAGGGGGGAGTTCTGTTGGGACCGGGGGGTGGGGGGGGTGTGTTGTTTGTTAGCACCGCAAGGCAAACCCGCAACTGTTTTGTTGTTTTTAAGATGCTCGGTGGGGGACGACTGATTGTTTCGACGTATGATGGGGGGTAGGGATTTGACTGTGTTGTCATGGAATGTTAACGGCCTGGGGGATAGGATTAAGCGTGGTGTGGTCCTGCAGTATTTAAAACGTATTTCACCAGATGTTGTCTTCCTGCAGGAGACGCACCTTATAGGTAACACCTTTCATGCAATGAATCGGCGGGGATATCGTTTGGCGGCCCACTCCGGCTTCACTTCGGGCTCGCGGGGGGTGGGTATTATGGTCAAGAACTCGCTCCCGTTGGAGATTGACGAGGTGCGCCATGATGAGAGGGGACGCTACACTGTTCTGGTGGGACGAATGGAGGGTAGAGTGTTTATCTTTATATCAGTGTACGTCCCGCCTGGGTTACAAGCCACTACATTTGCGGACCTGGGGCGCCTCCTTCTGGACCTTCCGAGTGGCCTGTTGGTGGTTGGAGGGGACTTTAATGCGGTTGCCTCTGGGTCTATGGATCGCCATCCCCCTAGGGACCTCCCCCGGGCACAGGCGTGGCTGCCCGGCCTTTTAGACACGCTGGGCCTGGTGGATTGCTGGCGCTTAAAGCATCCTGTTTTGCAACAGTACACCTTCCACTCGGGGGCCCATGGTAGCCTCTCGCGGCTTGATTACATCCTTGTCCCGGCGGCCCATGCAGGGAGGGTGGGGGAGGTGCGCCATTTGGCACGGGGTATCTCAGACCACTCCCCATTGTTGCTGCATTTCGATGTCTTCCCGAGGGGGGATGGCAGGGTGGCCCCGATTAATGCATGGTATTTGCGCGACCCCACCATTCGTGCCGACTTGATCAAATCCTTACAGCGCTATTTCGATGAGAATGTGGGGTCGGTCCCGTCTGCCATCTCCCTGTGGGAGGCTTTCAAGGTGGTTCTTAGAGGGGAGGCCCTCTCCCTTATTTCCAATGCCCGGCGGCGTGAGCGGGAGGAGGTGACCCGGGTTGAGGCCGAGATTGCAGAACTGGAGGGTGACCTGGGGAGCGGGGTAACAGACGCCAAGTTGCATGTTTTGCATTTAAAGCAGGCGGCCTATCGGGCCCTCGTCACGGAGGCGGCCAGGGGCCTCGGTAGAGAGCAGCAGGGGCGATTGTATGATGTGGGTGACAAGGCTGGCAAATTGATTGCGTGGTTGGATAAGAGGGAGAGAGCGAGCCGCGTGGTGCCTTTGATTGAGAGCGTGGATGGTGTGTGTGTCACCGAGCCGGAAGCCATTGTCTCCTGCTTCGCGGACTATTTCCGCGAAGTCTACTCCCCGGTTTCTCCCTGCTCGGAGGAAGATTCCCATGCCTTGCTTCGGGACATCGCACTGCCCTCCCTTACGGTGGAGGACAGGGATTCGCTGGACGCCCCTCCCACCTCGGACGAAATTGCCTCGGCTATTCGCTCGGTTGCATCCGGCAAGGCCATGGGCCCCAATGGTATTCCCATTGAGCTATACAAGCTACGCCCGGATGTGTTGGCGCCCCACCTGTGCGCGATGTTCCTTGCGGCCCACTCGCAGGGCTCCCTCCCGCCGGACCAGCGTCTGGCTACAATTGTGGTGATCCACAAGGAGGGGAAGCCCCGTGAACGGGTCACATCCTATAGGCCGATTTCGCTTTTGAACGCGGAGCCCAAAATCCTCGCCAAGGTGTTGGCCAACCGGTTGGTTGGCGTGGTGGGCGATTTGGTCCACCAAGACCAATCGGGCTTTATACCACACCGCAACACGGCGCTTAATCTGCGGCGCTTACACGGGGTGCTCGCGCGTGTTCCATTTGTGCGGGAGCCGGCCATCTTGGCGTCCTTGGACGCCACCATGGCGTTTGATACGCTCGAATGGCCATATATCTGGGCGATGCTGGCGAAGTTTGGGTTCGGCCCGGGTT
The DNA here is from genome assembly GCF_964204655.1 of Triturus cristatus. NCBI lineage: Eukaryota > Metazoa > Chordata > Amphibia > Caudata > Salamandridae > Triturus > Triturus cristatus. The sequence continues at coordinate 897,640,937 of NC_140584.1, read as the reverse complement.
TCGTCAGCTGGGTCAAATTGCTATATTCGGGCCCGTTGGCGCAGGTGGTGGTGAATGGGCGAGTATCGGCCCCATTCGCGCTGGGGCGGGGCACGCGACAGGGTTGTCCCCTGTCGCCTCTCCTGTTCGCCCTGGCCCTGGAGCCCCTGGCGGAGTGGCTGCGGTGGCACCCTTCTATCCGTGGTCTCCGCTGGACCCCCGAGCATGAGGACCGCGTGTCCCTCTATGCTGACGATATCCTTTTGTATCTCGCCTCCCCACGCAAATCACTGATCGTCCTGGTTGATGTCTTGCGCTCCTTCGGTCGCAACTGAGGCCTGGTCATCAACTGGGCGAAATCCTGTGTCTATGTGCTTTCCGGGGAGGCTCCGGTCCTGCCACGGGACTGTCCGATCCAGATTGCCTCCCAGGGTTTCCGGTACCTGGGTATATATATCACTCTTGACCCGGAGGCCCGCTATGAGCGGAACTTGCTGCCCCCCCTCCAGCGTTTGAAGGAGGACGTGGTGCGCTGGCGGCGTCTGCCGCTCTCGCCGCTCGGCCGAGCGGCCTTATTTAAAATGATGTCCCTGCCGCGCTTCCTCTACGCCCTCCAGAATACCATGGACTTGGTCCCGGCACGCTACTTTCGTGAGGTGGAGGGCCTCCAGCGGCGCCTGTTCTGGGACGGGAGGCCGCGTATTGCTCTGGCTAAATTGACGCTCCCGTGGTACGATGGAGGGGTCGCCCTCCCGGACATTAAACGGTATTACTGGGCCTCCCAACTAGCTGCAATTAATCATGGCCTTTACGGGCCCGCCTTGAACCCGGCATTTGAGATGGACAAGATGCTCCTGCCCGGTGGCGATTATAATCGAGCGCTCTACTCTGGCGCGCCCGACTCCCGTCTGACGGGACCGACGCGTGTCATGGTGCGTGTCTGGCACGCGGCTAATGCAGCTATGGGGTGGAAGGACCGTTTGACCCGAGCGTCTCCGCTGTATGCATCTGAGAGGTTGGGCTTCCTGTGGACGTCGAAGGGCTTCGAGAAGTGGGACACGATCGGAATCAGCACGGTGGGAGATCTCTGGACGAGGGGGGGATTCAAAACTTTTGAGACGCTGCAGGCGGAGTTTCAGCTGCAGGGCAGTGAGTACTTTCGGTACCTACAGGTCCGCCATGCGCTGGGCTCCGTCTTCCCGGATGTTGCATCCATTCCGGAGTCTTCCCCCCTGGAGGATAGAGTGCTAGATGGCCATGTCCCGGACAGCACGATCTCCCTCATATACAAAAAATTGATTAACGATAGATCGTGCCTGCTGACTAGTCTCCGCGAGGCTTGGGTTGCCGACGGGCTGGAGCTGGACGACGAGGATTGGATTTCCGCGGTGGCCTCTCCGAAAGAGGTGGCCATCCCGGCTCGCCTTCGTTTCGTCCAGCTCAAGATCCTTCACCGGGTCTACGTGACGGGGCCAAGGCTTCTACGTATGGGTTTTGCCGGTGATGGAATGTGTAAGCGTGGCTGTGGTGCGTTGGCGACTTTCATGCATATACTGTGGGAGTGCCCGAAGGTGGAGCGATTCTGGCGTGGTGTGCATGAGGTTCTACGAGTGGTTACGCGTGTCGCGCTGCTGCCTGAAGCGAGGAGATGCTTGCTGAATGTCTGGGAACCTAATGACTATTCGGTCCCGCAGACGCGGTGGGTGACTCTGGGATACATGGTAGCTAAGCGTGATATTGCTCAATTGTGGGGATCCCAGAGGCCCCCTGCGGTGTCGGCCTGGAAAGAGCATATGGATTGGTGTATGTTTCGTGAAAAGGTGGTGTATGTAGCGAGGGGTAAGCCTGGGGCGTGGATGAAACTCTGGGGCCCCTGGAACGCCTACCGCGGGGGTATTTGTGAGCCGCCACTACTACCGGCTGCCTCGCCTGCTCCGTCTCCCTAGATGGCCCCCCTCCCTCGGCCGCGGGCGCGCGGTCCCCCAGTCCCTGATCTACTCCCGGCCCCCTCTTCAGAGTTTTGCTGCTGGTTTGGATCCCCCACTTATGGAGCACGTGTTGTCACTTGGATCGCGGGTTGCCTTGCGGTTGTGGTTTGTTGATGTTGTTTTGTTTTAAGAAAATGGAACCGTACTGTGGGCATGGAGCTATGAGGCCTGCACCATTGATTACTCCTGTTTTCCTACTGCGCACCGCTGAGAGACTTTTTGCTGTATGTATGTAATATGCTTTTGATGCTCTAGCGGCCGGCCGTGTGGTTGTAGGCCCATACCTGTAACTTTTATAAACTGCAATAAACGGTTTAAAAAAAAAAAAAAAAACGAACTGTTCTATAATTACCAAAGGAGAGCAAACAATAAATATGTTGCCATAAATATTTAATTTCTTCTTGGTAATGTACAGCTAGGAACACAGAGCAGGAGAAAGAAAAACCATGTTTCTGTTTTGTCCTTTTAACTGCTGCTTTAATTATGCTTCATGACCACCCGAATTTCCCCTAGACCACTGGCTATAACAACGGGCATGGTGACGTAAGCACTCTGTAGCATTCCTGAAGTAAGACTGCTGGAAACAGGAAAGCAGGTAATTGCAGGTTTATTCCTTATAGAAGTTCTCATCGAACAGCCAAGCCAGAGGCAGCCTCAACTGACACACCACCTCAAGTGTCAACAGGTTAATACATCAATCACTGCGACATATGTAACATTCCAATGTGACATATGCATGAATAAAGAATGAAGAAAGCATGAAAACAGAGAGTTCCAAACTAGAGTGGTGGGCACACCACACACTTCCCTTCCTTAACAAACTATAAACAAACAAGAAAATTAAGCAGAATCATCAAGATAACTAGGACGTTTGCAAACCCTAAAGGAATGACGAGTATCACCCATCAACTTGGTGTTTTTATCCATTTTTTGAGAGGGACAAACACGAGGAGAAGTGTCGTTACATGGAGATGCATTAAACCTCCCATCGGGTTTCCCCTTCACAACCACAACTCTGTTAAGATTCCAAATGCGATGGTCTTGAGTTTTAATAGCATTATTGAAAACTTTAATAACCATTAAGGCTTCATGAACTTAGAGAGAGAATTACCAACAAGACCAGGACGTTTAATCATAACCCAATCTCCTACATTCACCACAGTTTTTTTTACAGCTTTCCTTGTATCAAAATAACTTTTCCTTTCAGTGGCTTTCCTCTCTTCCCTCCGATGCACATCACTACCATCACATACACATTACTTTCCCTTGGCTAATTCATACTTGTTAACCCAAGAAGTTTCTAAACAAGTATTAGGCACTCTACCGCGAAATAATACAAATCGGGTTTTCCCAGTGGTGCCATGAGGAGTAAACCTGTACTCCTTTACTTTCTTAACAACTTCACTTTTCCACTCCAGTGATAATGACTTTGCCAAGGTGATAGTCTCCTTAAGCACTCTGATGACAGGTCACCCCCCGAGCACACTCCCCGCGAGTGAGCCCGTCCCCTGGTGCCACCTCTGCCCTGTGCTGGGCCCTGCACCCTCTGCCGTGCCCTGACCGCCGGTTCCGCTTGGCTTGCGGATCTCCTGTCTGTGCCCCCTGCTTGCTTCGCCGCCGATCGTTCCTCCCGTGTTCCCAGCCCCTGGGATCCCCCCCCTCGCCCAGCCCCGGCCGCGTTTCCCGCCACCTCCCTGCCGCTGCCCCCCTGCAGCCCCGCCCCCTCCCCTCGCACGCACTCCCCATTCGCCACCCCGCTCCCCCTCCCAGCTGCCCCTCCCTCGCTCCGCCCCCCCACTCTCCTCATATGGCAGAGTGGCCAACGCGCAGCGGGCGCGCCGATTGTGCGCCGAAGGTAAGCCCATCTGCGCCCGTCCGTGCCTGGCCCGCGCCCAGCGCCCGAACCCCTGGCCCCAGAGGACCCCACCCCACCCGCCGGACGTACGACGCTGCCACCCTCAACGCACTCAACACCGGCCGAACCCCGGGATGCCACCAAGCCACCCCGAGACGCACCCACGGACCCTTCAGCTGCCTCGCCTGCAAGTTCACCTGCATCCGGACCTGCCCCGTACCAGCACCCGCCAAGCCGAACACCAGCAGCAACCACCTCCAGTGCATCCTGCTCAACACCCGCTCCGTCCACAGACACGCCATCGAACTCTGGAACCTCCTCGACACCACATCTCCAGACGTTGCCTTCCTCACGGAAACCTGGATGAACGACTCCTCAGCGCCCGACATCGCCATCGCCATCCCAGAGGGATACAAGATCACCCGGAGAGACCGCAACAACCAGACTGGAGGAGGCATCGCCATCGTCCACAAGAACACCATCCGCATCACGACCAACACCGACGACACCCTGACTACCGCCGAACACCTACACTTCCAGATCCACACCGACCCCAAGACCACCCTCAGAGGCACCCTGATCTACCGACCCCCGGGACCACGCACAACTTTCAGCGAAGACATCGCCGACTTCATCAGCCCGCACGCCCTCCCCTCCGCTGACTACATCCTCCTGGGGGACATCAACTTCCACCTGGAGAACAACAACGACCGCAACACCACCACCCTGCTTGACAACCTCGCCAACCTCGGACTCAAGCAGCTGGTGTCCACCCCCACCCACCTCGCCGGACACACACTCGACGCCATCTTCTCATCCAGCAAAGACATCGCCTTCAGCCACGCCACTGGACTCCACTGGACGGACCACAGCTGCGTCCACTTCACCTTCAGAAGAACCACGATCCACCAGCAACAAGAGGCTCGTAGAAGCTGGAACAAGATCTCAGCCGACCAGCTCGCCGCCTCCCTGAGACAGCACCCTCCAGCCAGCTCAGCGAACCCTAGCCAGGCCGCCGACAACCTCACGAAGTGGATCAGCACCTGCGCGGACGAACTCGCCCCACTGAGGACCCCGCCCAACAGACCCGGCAGCAAGAAGGCCCCATGGTTCACCGACGAACTCAAGAGCTCCAAAAAGAACTGCCGAGCCCTCGAGAAAGCCTGGAGAAGGGAGCCAACACCGGACAACATGACCACCCTCAAGCTCGCCACCCGGAAGCACCATCAACTAATCCACGCCACCAAGAAAACTGCATTCAAGGACCGGCTGGACAACAACGCACACAACTGCAAGGAACTCTTCAACATCGTGAAAGAGCTCTCCAACCCCAACGCCGGAAACAACGACATCACCCCATCGCAAGACCTCTGCAACTCCCTCGCCTCCTACTTCCACAACAAGATCGCTGACATACACAACAGCTTCACCCCACAAACAACGCCCCCCACGACCGCACCAACGCCCCCCACCACCACCCTCAGCGCCTGGACCCCGATCAACACAGAAGACACCATCCACACGATGAACTCTATCCACTCCGGATCTCCGACCGACCCCTGCCCTCACCACGTATTCAACAAGGCCGACGCTGTCATCGCACCCCACCTGCGAGACATCATCAACACCTCCTTCGACACCGCCACCTTCCCTGAGAGCTGGAAGCACGCCAAACTCAGCGCTCTACTAAAGAAACCAACAGCGGATCCCACCGAACTCAAGAATTACCGGCCCATCTCGCTCCTCCCGTTTCCAGCCAAAGTCATCGAGAAGACCGTCAACAAGCAGCTGGCCGCCTTCCTCGAGACGAATGGATCCCTCGACCCTTCACAGTCTGGCTTCCGAGCCAACCACAGCACCGAGACCGCCCTCATCGCTGCCACCGATGACATCCGAGCCCTGCTGGACAACGGAGAAACAGCGGCCCTCATCCTCCTAGACCTCTCCGCGGCATTCGACACTGTCTGCCACCGCACCCTAGTGCAGCGCCTCAGCAACGTCGGAATCCAGGAGAAGGCACTGGAATGGATCATCTCCTTCCTTGACGGAAGGACACAGAGAGTCCGCCTACCACCGTACAAGTCAGAGGCCACCGAAGTCATCTGCGGCGTCCCCCAAGGATCCTCACTCAGCCCCACCCTCTTCAACATCTACATGAGCCCCCTTGCGGCCATCGCACGCCAACACAACCTCAACATCATCTCCTACGCCGACGACACCCAGCTGATCCTCTCCCTGACCAACGACCCCGCCACCGCCAAAGCCAACCTCCACGAAGGGATGAAAGACGTAGCCGAGTGGATGATGACCAGCCGCCTGAAACTGAACTCAGACAAGACGGAAGTCCTCATCCTGGGCTCCTCGTCCTCCGCCTGGGACGACTCCTGGTGGCCCCCCGCCCTGGGCACCGCACCCAAACCGACAGACCACGCACGAAACCTGGGCTTCATCCTGGACTCCTCCCTCTCCATGACCAGACAAGTCAACGCCGTCTCCTCGTCCTGTTTCAACATCCTGCGCATGCTACGGAAGATCTTCCGGTGGATCCCCACCGAGACCAGGAAGACGGTCACCCAGGCCCTTGTCACCAGCCGACTGGACTACGGCAACGCCCTCTACGCCGGAACCACCGCCAAGCTCCAGAAGAGACTCCAGCGGATACAGAACGCCTCAGCCAGACTCATCCTCGACATCCCCCGAAGCAGCCACATCTCCGGACACCTGAGAGACCTGCACTGGCTCCCCGTCAACAAGAGAATCACCTTCCGCCTCCTCACCCACGCACACAAAGCCCTACACGACCAAGGCCCGAGCTACCTCAACAACCGCCTCAACTTCTACGCTCCCAAACGCCATCTCCGATCAGCCAGCCACGCCCTCGCCGCCGTCCCCCGCATCCGAAGAACGACAACAGGAGGAAGGTCCTTCTCCTACCTGGCCGCCAAGTCCTGGATCTCCCTCCCGACCGACCTGCGCCTGACCCAAGACCACCTCTCCTTCAGGAAGAAGCTCAAGACCTGGCTGTTCGAGCAGTAGCGGCACCCCCCCCCCCCCAGCACCTTGAGACCCTCCGGGTGAGTAGTGCGCTTTATAAATGGCTTGATTGATTGATTGATTGATGAATCTCTCAACCATCCCATTGGATTTGGGATGATAGAGAGAACATGTTTTATGAACTATACCTCTAGAAGATAAAAACTCTTCCATTTCTATTGAAGTCAGTTGGACCCCATTGTCAGTTACAATAGACTCAGGAACACCTTCCTTCGAAAATAATTCTTTAAGACACTTGGGGGCCCATTAGGATGTAGGGCGGATCGCCACCGCTCGCTTGGCGGTGGCGATCCACCCTATATCCTTCCCCGCCCGCCACCCATTTCCCCCGCCATATCAGTATGGCAGGGGGACCGCCGTGGACGGGAAGACCACGGAAAGGCATGCGGATCTTCAAGTTGGGGGCCCGTTGCGGGCCCCCAAGATGTTGAGGGGGCATGGGGTGTGCATGGTACCCCCCAGCATGTGCATGCACAACATGGCAGCGGTGCCTGCCACGTTGTACATGCATATGCACAGCATGCACTTTTGGCATTGCGGCGGGTGCTGCTGAAAGCACCGCCCGCCGCAATGTTAAAAATGCTTAATGCGCCCGCCAGTGTGGCGGGCGCATCCTGATTTCCCCCACGGGACTGCCGCACTAATGGCGGGCGGTCCCATTTTCCGTTGGGATGGCGGGTGGGCAAAGTCAGCCTGCCATCCTAATGATACCCTTGATGACATGTGCAGAATCAATCACTGACAAAAAAAACCTTCAGGCCAATGAGAGTACATATCAATTATGACCAACAGAAAGATTTGTAAACCACCACAATGTACAGGTCTTAGAATATCTAAAGAGATATCCTGCCAAGGACTTGAAGGGCGCATTCTCACAATCATGGGTTGTACCCGAGAACATTTAGATTGATCACTTAAGGTGCAAGGGACACAGTCATGCACTACACGCTCCACCAGCTTGTCCATGCCGGGCCACCAATAAGACATACGCAATCTTTCCTTGCATTTCGTAAGACCCGCATGGGTAGAATGAGCTATGTCCACTAATTCTTTTCTGAGACTACTGGGTGGAATCAATCTCGTACCCCAAAACAACAAACCATTCTCCACTGACAGTTCATCCAGTAGGTACCAAAAAGGTCTTGTGAGTTCAGATCCCTCCTTACTGCTAGTCCAACCCTTTTAAACAAACGACTTTACCTCTTTAAGGGTAGAGTCAATGACTAACTCCTCACTCCACCTCTTTTCAGAGATGATATCATGATCCACCACTCACACCCATTCATTATTTCCATCTAGTCTTCATCCTCCAAAGATTCTCTAGGGATGAGACGTGATAACACATCTGCAACTCCGTTTTTCAAACTGGGAATATACTTGAGTGAAAAATTATATTCCTGCAAGCCAATGACCCATTTAGTGATCTTGCTGGAAATCAAATCCAACCCTTTCTTTTTAAAGATTTCAACTAAAGGTTTGCGATCAGTACAGACCTCAAAATCAATTCCCCAAAGAAATTTCTTTAACTTCTTTATGGCCCAAAAAACTGCAAGGGATTCCCTTTTCACAACAGAATAACTTGTTTCAGGATCTCTTAAGCTACGAGATAAAAACATGACAGTTTGCATACTGGAGGGACCATGGTGCTGTAGAACTGCACCCAATCCTCTTTCACTCGCATCAGTGGTTAGAACTGGTTTAATTTTGGGGTCAAAATTCTTAAGAGAGGGAGCAGCACTTAATTTTTCTTTGACACTGGTAAATGCTCTCTCACAAAGTTCCGACCATTCAAAGTCAACACCCTTATGCAACAGGCACCTCATGCTTGTAGTAGAATCAGCAAAATTTCTTACAAATTTAGCATAATATTCTACCATACCCAAGAATTTCATCAATTCATTCTTGTTGGTAGGAGAACTCATATTTTGAATAGTACTAACTAGATCACACTTTGGTTAAACCCCATCACCGGTTATGTTGTGCCCTAAATAATTTATTGAATCAGATCTAAATTTAAACTTTTCCATTTTTATCGTAAGATTGCAGTCACACAGTTTCTTTAAAACCAACTTCAATCGAGCATCATGTTCACCCACATTATTTATCACAAAATTCAAGAATGTCATCCTGATAAATACACACTCCTGCCTGATCTTTTAAGACATTCTCCATGGCACGCTGTGAAACATACACAGCTGAAACTAAGCCAAATGGCATTCTAATGAACTGAAACGTGCCAAAGGGTGTTATAAATCGTGTAAGATCTCTACACGATTCTTCTAACTCAATCTGATAGTAAGCAGAAGTGAGGTCGATAGTGCTAAACACTTTCGCCCTCACCAAGTAAAACCAACAATTCTGTAATATTTGGCAGTGGATATCTATCTACAATTACGCACTTATTTAACTGTCTCCAGTCTATACAAAGATGTAGGTCTCCATTAGGTTTTCTGGCAGCGACTACTGGAGCCAACTAGTCTGTTCCTTCCACTTCTTCAATAATTCCACTGCTTTTGAGTTTTGAGATTTCTTTTTGCATATCATCCCTACTGATTGAGGTATATTTCTTACCTTGCAACAAACAGGCACAGCATCATTCTTTAATTTAGTCTTATGTTGATACCATACCAAACATCCCAACTCTTGTTTGAAAACTCCAGGAATTTTTTTTTTGAGATCCTGTAGAAACTCATTCTCTCCAGATTTCATCACAGAGTACACACTTTCCTTAATCTGGATGGGAGGATCAGAATTAGGATCAAGAAATACACCTAAGTCACCCTGGTGAAGTCAACTAATAATACTATCTCCCTTCTTGGATACGTAAATTTTCCCGGACACCAGTATGTTTTTGTACTCAATCAGACTAATGAAATAACCATGTAACTTGATAGGCTCACCCCCATAAGCTAAAGGAACAATGTCAGGTTTTAAGAGTGAGACTTTGGGGCCTATTAGGATGGCGGTCGGAAACTCTTCCCGACTGCGATGGTAGCGGGAAAATACCACCCGCAAGGACCGCGGCATAACCGCCGGTCCAATTAGGATGCTCCGCAGTCGAAATTCGACCACTGCGGGCGGATTCTGGTGATTAACATTGCAGCGGTTGCTGCTGCCAGCAGCCCCGCCACGGTGTGAAAGGGAGCATGTCATGCATGTCACTGCACTGCATGGCAGGCACTGCACAGTGCCTGCCACCTGGTACATGGACATTTAGTGCACCCACACCCCCCCAACACATTGGGGGCCCTCAATGAGCCCCAGGAGACATTCTCCGCATGCCTTTCCATGGGGGTTCCACCACTGCGGAAAGTCTGGCTACCGCCGGCATCATAATCATGCCGGCGGAGCCTGGCCCTGCACCAACATCATTGTAGCAGTCCAGTTCCGCCCGCTAGGCATGCGTGCAGACTGGTACCGGAGGAAAAGTGACGGGCAGAGATTCTCACCAGCACGGTAGTCACCGCCATGCTAATGGGGCCGGCAGTTTTCAGGGTTGCGATGGCGGGCGGATGTCCGCCGCAGGCCCGGCAGTTGCCATCCTAATAGACCCCTTTGTCTTTCCATTTTGAGTGATAAAATTCATTGGAGACAATGGTGATCTTCGCACGCGAATCAAATAAGACAAAAGTGGTTTCCCCTTCAACAGTAATACTATCAAAGGGACAAGATGTTTTGCTAGTTGCATTTCTTACTTGTATGACAGTTTGCCCACATTCAAAATCATCAAAATAATTTTCAGTACTATCTCCCTCATAAACCTCTACTCTTTTGACCCTTGGTTCTGGTTTAGTTTTTCACATTGTTGCAGAAGGACCTTTCCTTTTACATTTGGTGCATGTTTGACTCAATGCAGGACATCTTTTATCATTAGCGAGATGACCAATTCTACCACATCTGTAGCATCTGTGCTCTTCCACTTTTCCTTTAAGCCCTTCCTTCTCAAAGTAAGATTAATATTTACCTTTTTCAACCCACTTCTGATTTTTCTCTTTAACTACATTTACCTTGGCATCTTTTCCACTATCCTTTTTTAACACTGAAACACATTCCAATGAATGTTCAATTCTTTTAGCTACAGTGAGAACTTCATCTAAAGTCGGTTCATCTCGCAACCAAAGTTCCTTCCTCACTTTTTCCACATTGCATCCAAACATAAACTGATCACGAATGCGTTCATCCATTAGATTTTCAAATTTGCAAGATGAGGCAAGTTTTCTCTGATCAGTCACGTATCCTTCTACAGTTTCTTCATCCTTTTGTGTTCTTTTTGCAAATTGGTATCTTTCCAAGATAGTACTAACCTTAGGCAAATAGTGCTCATCAAGTTTTTTACACAAATCTAATAATCATTTAAGTCTCTAACTTCTGCAGGAGAAAGATCAGGAAGATGATCAAACACATCTTGGCCCTCTGGGCCCAAACAATGAAGTAGTAGAGAGGACTTCCTCTCAGCACTAAGCGAAGCCCCACATACCCTGGCATATCTCTCAAATAATATCTTCTATTTTTGCCATTTTATGGGTGGTATCCGAGGACTCGACAAGAAAAAAAGGGCTGCAGTAACTTTTTGCATATTGCAGCCTCTGATAAATCACCCAATTGAATGAAATAATAATGTTGAGTATTATATCAGTTGCAGTACTCTGTTATGAAACACATGTACCTAAGAATGTGGAAATCAACTCATCAGTGAATGGCGAAAAATAACACCACCCTGCACAACTTGAGGATAAACTGACAAATGTGTGAATTACATACAAATTATGAGTACATTTGTATATGTCTGAAAAGTAGCACACAACCAAGTAGGTATGTTTTTTTTTCTCGTGTGCGTGTCATGGAAGACACGCAGTAGAAGTGGAAGATATAAAACACCACAATTGGATAAATGTGTTTATTGACGATACAACACTCCACAATTAGATAAATGCACAAGGGATATTAAAATGTGTGTGTCACTGAACGGTATTCTGACCGATCACTTTCCTCTTTTATCGTGTGCTTGTCACGGAAGACATGCAGTGGAAGTTGAAAATATAATAGACCAAAATAGATAAATGCACAGGAAGAATTGAAAAAGTGTGCGTGTCTACACTTGTCTCCAGGCAAAGACGAAACAAAACGAAAACAATTCCTTCAAGATGACCACCACGCAGACTTACGCAGCGTGAAAGCGTAGGTGACTTGACGTCAATGTCACGCATGTAGAGAACATTGGAACTGGAGTGTTATGGCATGTGAAGCGAAAACGCGAGCACACTCATTAAAGGTAAGCATTTGCGCATGAAACAATGGAGCAGTAGGCTGCTGAAGAGTTTATTTTTAAAGCGCTAGCTCGTGAAGTTGCTCGTGAGATCACACGCGCTGTACCAGCCACATTTATTTTCAAACGCTCGCTCCTGAAATAACACACTTAATCCCAGCCAAGTACTTAAATTGAGCTGAAATTCCAATAAGATAAGGGATGAGCCCGCATCGGTACCTCCCAATCCCAAATTAGAATGAAAGGGGTTGGTTAGCGGCAAAATCTCCCAATCCCAGTGAAAGTCAAAGAGTGGAGAATTGAATTTAACGAAGCATGCCACCGCCAAAGTAAAATTAAATTCGAAGAGAAGTCATAAATTATAGTCTTAGATTAAGACTTCTCCTAGTGCGCAAAGACAAACACTAGATGGTTATCTCTCACCGGATTTCCAATGAAGGAACCTCGTTGTGTTGAGATCTTCTTATCCTGCAGACTACGCCATTGTAGCATTCCTGAAGTAAGACGCTGGATTCAGGAAAGCAGTTAATTGCAGGTTTATTCCTTATAGAAGATCCCATCCAACAGCCATGGCAGCAACAGCATCAACTGACACACCACCTCAAGTGTCAACAGGTTAATACATCAATCACTGTGACATATGTAACATTCCAATGTGACATAGGCATGACTAAAGAATGAAGAAAGCATGACAACAGAGAGTTCCAAACTAGAGTGGTGGGCACACCAGAACACTCATCCTGTAATAAGCTACTAAAGTTGAGTTCTGGAGTCCTAACTTTACTACTCCTAAACTGAGAAAAATCCTAACTTTAAGACTTTCGGTATTCACAGAAGGCATTTAGGAGTCCAAAAGTTAGGACTACTAACTTCTGTGAATACCGAAATGAGTAAGTGCCTTCTGTGAATTCCAAAATGGTAGTAAGTTTAGGATTTTGTCTTAAGTTAGTTCTTTGAATCGGGCCCTTTGAGAATGGGGTCCTGTGCATTTTAGATTCTGTGATTGAGTGGCAATGATATAAGACATTTAACTAGAGTTAGATTGGAAATTGAGATTAAGGAGACATTTTCCATCTTGATGTCTGTTTCCAAAAACACATTTTGTGTTTTCAAATATATATTATAAGTTTGGAAAGACTCAAAAAAGCAATCTCAGCACTCCTTTGAGATCATGAAATGTGCTCCGTTTTTCATTTGAATATAAATATTCCAATGCAGTTCTGTATCACCATTATGGTGTACATTTTACAACCTATGGAAACTATCTTTTAATTTTAAACCTAAAAACATGCCTTGACAAACAAACTTAAATAAGTTTAGTTAAAAAACAACAAAGGCTCTTATAAGAGCCATGCTATAATATGTGCAATTGTATTTTGTCATGTCATTTTTTTACAGTTCAGTAAGTACTGCATTAATTTCTAGATACTATCAAAACAGTAGTTTGATACACCGGAAACGGTTTAAAAAATATATAAATCAATAAAAGAACTTTAGGCTACCTCTACAGAGTTTGCAAAACTTCATAATTTCTTCCTCTACATTAAAACAATAACTTATATTTCAAATTAAACATAGAGCAAAGACCAAGTGTGGTCTAAACAATATGGCTGCCTTTCTCATTTTGCAAGAGTTTCCATTAACCAATCAGCACCAGGTACAGCGGTATGCTGCAAAGGTACCATGATATACCATGGCCAGTATATCACTGAGCTCAGTTTTTGTCCTTTTTACTCTACTATATAAAATTGAAAATAAACCTTTCCACAACATAATCTCTCTACTCTGCCAAATTTCATGTAAATCCGTTCAGTCAGTTTGTCGATACATCTGTGCAAAAAGTCTATCTAAAATCCATTGATGGCAAAACGTGTTTTGGGACCACCCTTTTTCATTTGCACCTCCTTAACTAATTATCACAAAAATTTGCATCATCGGCCAATGTAGAAAAAGGAATGGGTCGGCATAGCTCCTTGGAAATTCGTCAAACAGTGGCAAAGTAATCACCAATCACAAATCTGATGAATTCCTATCTCTCGGAATCCTAACTATAAAGTGCCTACCGCCACTCTGTGACTGAGAAATATAGATAAGCTGAATTTTATAAATATATATAAAATAATACAGCTTACTATATATTAAATATGTTATATTTCATAATACTGTATAGGTAAAAGATAGTAGTAGTTTCCTCTGCATATGAATACTCTTAATTGCTCAACAAATAACACTTACATTAAAACCCAAACATTATAAAAAAATACAAAAACCATCATAAAATCCAAAAGAATTGCAAATAATGTATGCTTTCATGATGAACTATTTATTCTTTGGATTACTGTATATAGCATCTAAAGGGTAGGACAACTGAGATTAGTAGCATGTCATTTACTAAAGCTTTGTTTGGGTGCTCACGTGACGCAAAGTAACACAAAGCTGTGCATCAATTTACGTATCATTTTAAAAGGACAAAACTGCTCAGCATCAGTGACAACTATCCCCGCATACACGGATCTGAGGCTGCGGATTTTGCAAAACCATGCAAAGCATTGGATTGCTGATCAGCTGGGACATTTCTCATCACATAACCTTCTTTGGGGCAAGGCTGTATCTAAACTTGGGTGAAGGGTTTCTTCCAGATAAATGGGGCTTTCAGTCTGTATCACCCGTCTCTCATTAGGTTCTAGCAAGACAGCTGCTAGAGTTCCTGAGTATCATGGGGGCAGTGTGTTTGTGTGCCATGGTTGTGCTTGTCTCCATCAGATGGCTATGTCCATGTACACAGGCTCCCAAGCTCCCAGGATGCTTTGTTATAGTGGATGGTCCTGGCCTACCAGTTTTATCACCTATAATAACTCACCACTGGTTCTAACTGAGAAGTGACACAGGACAGGAAGACATTGTGTGCCCTTTAGGCAACATAAGTGAAAGGGGGGTCTTCCTCTTCTATGACATTCCAGCAATCAATGTGGGTCAGGACGCTAAAGCTCTTGGTCACATTCTTAGTACATTTGATTTTGCATATGCATCCCCTTCGACCACTAGTATTAACATCAAATTTCTTCCAATGAAAGCAGCATTTTAAGTGCATTAACTTCAGCAAAAAGATTGTGAAAAATTCTGTCATTCTTTGTAGAGAGGCTGTTTTGCCTGGCTGTAGTATTGGAATCTGTGTTGTTGCACTCCAATCCCTGCTTCGGACTGGAGGTGCTTTCCACAACACATTGCTCCCAGGAGGGTGCACAGACATAATATCGAGTTTTTTATTTCGACCTACATAAATATCGAGTTTTAAGTATCGTAGGGACAGAATATCGACATCAAGAATATCGAAGACCAGAATATCGACCTGATGGTAAGAAGTATTGTTTTTTTAATATCAAAGTTAGTAATATCGATAGCAAAAATATCGATGTTAACAATATCGAAGTTTATGTTAGTCTTATGTATTTTATATGTATGTGTTTCACATGTTTTGTTATGTTTTGTATTTAAAAAAAAATATATGTATTAAATGTTTAGAAGTTAATCATTTTTTTAAAAGTTAATTTTGTGTTTTAGTACCGTAGTGGGTAGTGGGTTTATAGGGGAATAGGGTGGGAAGTCATTTAATTATAGTAAATTAAATCATAATTTTTAGAAATTGCTAATTATTTTTAATTCAATTTTGCATTTTAGTTCTGTGGCGGGTTGTGGGTTTATAGGGGAATAGGGTGGGAAGTAATTTAATTGTAATTAAGTAATGAATAATTTTTATTTATTGGGATTGATAATTAATTTATTGTTAAATAATTATTAATTGGTAATTAATTTTTATTAATTGATTACTTGATACTTATATTAATTGTGTTAATTTATTATTGGAGTGGGTTGTGGGTTTATAGGGGTATAGGGTGGGAAGTAAATTAATTATAATAAATTAATAAATATTTTTTATTTTTTGGTATTGATAGTTAATTTATTGTTTATTAATTGTTAATTGGTAAATAATTTTGATTAATTGCTAAATATATTAATTGTGTTAATTTAGTTCAGGAGCTAGTTGTGTTTTTATAGGGTAATAGGGTGGGAAGTAATTTATTATGATTAATTAATTATTAATTAATATTTATTGGTATTGCTAATCAAT
This sequence comes from Triturus cristatus, assembly GCF_964204655.1. Lineage (NCBI taxonomy): Eukaryota > Metazoa > Chordata > Amphibia > Caudata > Salamandridae > Triturus > Triturus cristatus. The sequence continues at coordinate 897,624,666 of NC_140584.1, read as the reverse complement.
TTATTGTTAATTATTATTAATTGGTAATTGATGTTTCACTGGAGTGGGAATAGAAATTTTAACCCTTTCGTTATCCAACACTTTTCCTACTGTTGCACTCTCTGAAGTGGGAATAGTAATTTTTACCCCTACGCTATCTAACAATTTCCCTACTGTTGCACTCTCTGGAGTAGGAATAGTAATGTTTAGCTCTACACTATCAAACACTTTCCCTACTGTTGCACTCACTGGTGTGGGAATAGTCATTTTTATCCCTACGCTATCCAACACTTTCCCTACTATTGCACTCTCTGGAGTTGGAATAGTAATTTTATTCCCTCCGCTATCCAATATTTTTCTGTATTATTTTAGTTAATGTTGTGTATAATTTATTTAAAAAATATTACAAATATTGTCGTTTTTTATTTTGTTATATATATTTTTTAAATTTTGCATTTATATTATTTTTTGGACAACACTTTCGAAGAACTGCAGGACGAGTGCTTACCGACTCCGCAATACTATCCTTATAAACGGATGTGCAGTGATGGGAACAGACTGATTCCGCACTAATAATTGTGACTGGCTTATGCCGCTAACACTCGTGGTGAGCATTGACTTGAATTGGATCCCCTACTTGTAGGGAGAACGATATTTAAAATGACTTAGGTACTAGGTGGCTGTTAGAAGAGAGAGCAATTGATCGCCAGCACTATCCTGAGGAACTTTTCGAAAAATTTACTGATACTATATCTGCTCTGAAGAAGTCTTCAGGGACAAAACGCGTTGGCTTCGGTCGTATGCTTTTTAAGAAGATTCAGAATAAAGAACCTCTATACAAAGACCTGCTGGGATCTCAATTCTTTTGAACTTGATTATTGCTTACTTTGAGTGGAGTGCTGGACCATTGTGTTGTATTTTTGTATGTGTATATATGTATTTATAATTTATAAAATGTTTTAAACAATTTATAAATTAAATTAATTATTTATGAATATTATTAAGCAAGTATATATATTATATTTTATATGTATATGTTTAATTTATTTTAGAATTATATGTATTAGGTATGATTTTTAAACATTTTAAAATATTTTTAAGTATGTTTCTTTTAATTTAATTTATTATTTACTTTATTTTACATTATTTTACAGTATTTAAAAACGATATTTTTAACAACGATATTTTAGACATCGATATTTTTTTCCGACATTTTTGTACTTACTATGATGTAGATAGGATGTCGATATTCTTGACTTCGATATTTTTGTCACAATATTTTTGTACCTCGATATTGTGGTACTCGATATTTTGTGAGTGATTCTCCCAGGAGATAGTTCTTCTCTTTTTCAAATTCATGCTTCGCCCTATGAGTAATAGTTGTACTGTTTAGAAAGAACATAGCTGGTCTTTCTGGAAAGGTCGAGGGCTTTCTGACAGTCTATTTATTTATTTGGGATTTCATAAAAGGTTTTTATGATTTCCCTCATGCCATCAGCAGGTGTTTTAATTCTATTATTTCCTTGGCCTATTTGTAGACTGAAGCACCACTTTTCAAAGGTACTCGGGAATTAAAGGAAGATCGGCCACGTCAGCTGGAAGACATATGCAGGTCAGCTGCATGACCTATTCCCCTTGCAATTGGCATTGGCGTAATGAAAGTTGAAGTGGCCCCTCTGCAAGGTACAAGGAGGGGCCCCAACTCCGGATTTAATCCGGAGCTCTCCGGCGTGTGTACAGTGCTGAGGGCCCCCCTGCAGCTCAGCCCCCCCCCCCCCCGCACTGCGGGGGATGCAGGGACCTGTGTTACGCCCCTGGCAATTGGCAAATATTTTATTTTGACTGTTGAAAAAACACGTTTCTCATTTTTTGTGGGAGAAGATGTTATGAATTTTGCAGAGCTATGTAATGAAGTCATTTTGCGTGTAGCATCTGTTGAACTGACGATATCGTTCTTCAACAGTGGACTCCAACCCTTTTGGTATTCCTCTTGGTATGGTTTTGGTAGGAAGAAGTTTGTAGGGGTAATACCCAGACTACCTAATAATAATAATTACTCTTAGTCTAGTACTTTCTTGTCATAGTCTTTAGGTCCCATGTACCAGCCCTTGCCTCATATAAGGTCTTTGGTCACATAGGGCATGATTAAGACCAAAATGCTCATGGGTGAGACAGAGGTATTATCTCCCTGCCCAGGGTGTGAAGCGGGTGAGAGGGACTTCAGGAAAGACTAGAGGTTCAAGCTCAGAAAGAACCTCTGCAACCAGATTCCGACACACAAGAAAGAGGAAAAAGAATCATGGTAAAAGCGAAGATTGTAACGATTTCTAGGGAGAGAGGTTGGAGTAAAGAGATGTTTGTTTTACAAAAGAAAAATCAAGTGGTTTCAGTGTGCCGGTGTATCTATCTTATACCAAGGCCTGTGCCTTACAAGGCCAGGCGATGAAGTAATGAAGAGTACCAGTACGTAATCTAGGAATCTATAACGACTGCAGTTTTGGACCTCAGCTGACTGGCTGATCAAATTATTGCTGTCAAACATGTTTCTGAAAACAAAGAAAAATCCTATTTTATTTGCTGCAATAACCTAATTGCTGCAGTCATACTATGTTACATTATACAACAAAACTACAAATTCAATTACTCTAAGTATTGTCTCTTAACCCGCTAATCATTACCTGATGGACTTATTCTTGCAAGCAATATCATCAGGTCATTTTGTTTAGATGACGCATGATACCAATGTAAACAGAGTAAATATTTCCTGTGTCCCATTCTAGCCCCTTAACACGTCCATACACTTACATGTAAATGATTCCTTGTTAAATGGAAACTGGATTTTAATCTGATTTCTTCTCATGGAAGGATACATTCTGTACTGAATTCGTAATCACTTAGTGCCATAATCAGCTGCAATGCTTAGGAGCAGTAATTATTACAAATCTTTTATCATTTGTCCCCGACATTGTTATTGTGAAGTACAACTTTGTCTCGTGATTTTTTTTGCATTATTTAACTAAGTTAAATAAGTCTATTTAAATAAGTCTATTTAAAAAATAAAACATGAAACTGGATATCTCTAGCCTGTATTTAAATAAGCATACCCAAACCCGAGATGCTCCAGTGAATATATTAAAGAAGTTGCTGTCGACATTTCTACACAAACTAAAGTTTGAATCTTCTGACAGTCTTGTGTCAGACATGAGGGTAGGTGAGATGGCCAAGTCTGTATGCGAGTACAGGGCGGTACCAATCCATGTCATTTTGAAGCTGACAAACACTGATTGTAGCAGAAAGCGACAGTCACGGGCCAGAGGAAAAATCTCTTAACACGCATTGCCTATATTTCAGAACTTTACTCTTCAAGACACCCATAATTCTGCAGACGTTCAAAATCCAGACACGTTTTACATTATGGTATGTGTTAAAAAGGACGTTCGAGAATGGGTAGCTTGTCTCAATGGGAGACCGATTTGGCAGAGCGGCTACCTGGAGACCAAAAGTAAAAAAAATTAAGATAAGTGCAGTGGGCAATACAAATATATGTAAGCGTGACTATTTACAACTCACTGATGGGCAAAAACAGAATATGCTGAAAGTTTAAAGCCAGGGCAATCAATCAAGCAGCACATTTGCAGAGTGCTACTTGTCACCTGTGAGGGTATCCAGGTGCTGGCAGGTTACAGTTGGTTAGCCAAATAGCCAGGCCTTCAGGGACTTTCGGAACTCTGAAAGAGATGGGGAGGTCCGTAGATAAAAGGGTAGTTTGTTCCATGTCTTCGCTGCTAGGTAGGTGAAGGAGTAACCTCCGCATCTGCTATGTTGGATGAGGGGGGGTGAGGGTTAGAGAAAGGGGCATAGAGTGGAGGCGTCTGATGGGCTGATGGAAGTTCGGCGATGGTTCAAGTAGGTGGGTCCGCAGTAGTGTAGGGCCTTGTATGCTTGGGTCAGGAGATGGAACTGGCATATTTTCTGTGTAGGGAGCCAGTGGAGTTCCCTGAGGTATGGGGTGATGTGGGATTGTTTTGGGAGATCCACGACGAGTCTGGCTGCGGCAGTCTGTATGGTCTATAGTTGTAGGAGGTGGGCTGCGGTCCTTGCATAGAGGGCGTTGTCATAGTCCAGTCGGCTGGAGATGATAGCCTGGGTGAAGATGCATCTTGAGCTTTGGGCTAGGCATTTGAATATCTTATGAAGAATGCAGTAGATGAAGAGGCAGGAGGAGGAGGAGGAGACAGAGTTAACCTGGGTTGTCATGTCTAGCTTGTTGTCCAGAATGATGCCTAGGTTCTAGCGTGGTCTTCAGGGGTAGGAGTACGTACGAGTTCTGAGGGCCGCTAGGATGCGCTTCTTGGGGCACTTTTGTTTCTGAAAATCAGTTCCTCTGTCTTGCCCGTGTTGAGCTTCAGGCAGTTGTCCTTCATTCAGTTGATGACGTCCGTCATGCAATTATGGAAGTTGGTCTGGGTATTTGTGGTATCTTAGGAGAGGGAGAGGATAATTTGTGTGTCAGCCAGGTGACATATCTCTTACCATAGGACTTCTCAGAGGATGCGCTACTTGTTTGCTGGTAAGGGTTTCCACTAATCATGTGCCTTTTGGTGCCTCTAGTGTGTTACTAAGCACTTACGTCATATGCAAAACACATGCATATAGCCCTAAGCTGGGCGTGGCAGTCGCTACAAATATTCAGGAGCATGAGCACTCAGACAAATGCTAGTACAGCATTGCCTTTATCATCCTTCCAATCCATGTCTGTCAGGCTGTGGAGGGGCCTTGCATGGCATTTTGAAGAAGCAAGAGAAGTGTTTTTATGACACTTCCCCTTGGGGAGCTAGGGCAGTGATAGAGGTACCAGGAGTGACCCTCAGCTTTCCAAACTAGCCTCCAAGGGCCAAAGCCCAACAGGGAAATGCAAGTGAAATAAATGCCTTTCCGGACCTGCTCTCTTATGTAACTAGGCTTATTATGTGCTCGGGGAAAAAACCCATAAACATTTTGCTATCTTCATGCTATTTATAAAACTTTACTTTTGAACATGTAGCAGACAGTACCAAACCCACATCCTCTTTATATAGTCATACATTGTGTTTTCATTATTTCTAAGTCTAAGTAAGTGCCTTGAGCAGGTTTACATTTCAATGTTCATTACAGGGCAGGCTTTCGTCTACAAAAGTTTATATAACTAATAGTGGTGTGCTATTTGCTTGTATAGGGATTTGATTGTCTATCATATGGGTAGTGGGCGGTGTACAAATGTTACAAAACACTTTTTCACATGCACATAATGTTTCCCTGGACGGCTTTACACCATGTGATTGTATGCTATCAAAAAAAGACTTCTCCCTCTACATTCACAAAATTGTGCATGAAAGATCAACCTTGATTTAAAACTATTGATAGTTCTCTCACCTTTCCTTCTATTGTATTAACCACTACTTACTCTTCATGTCTCATTTCTCTGATTAAAGCGTGCTCTAAATTGCATGACTGTGTGCCTGTGTACTGGGCAGACTTGTCCGCAAATTGTCCACACCTGGTTTCCTTGGTAGTAGAAGATTTAATTCAAAAATAATATCACAACACTGCACTAAACCCTATCCCTGGGTCCCGGAATAGCATGCTACCTGCTGTGAAGCATTTCAATGCCTTGTCAGCGCCAGCACAAATTATATAATTGTAAATACAAAGGGTGTTTAGTACATGGAAGAAGTAGTCATTGGAGCAAGGTCAAGAATAATTTGCATATGGCTGGGTCCTAACTGAGGTAGCAGAGTGTGCAAAAGAACGATGAACTGGGCCCAAAGTAATTACCAGTGGCTGAGATTAATTCAAGCATTTCTTCCATCACTTTTATACACGTTTGCAGGTTTGAGGAGCATCAAGCACATAAAGAAGACTAGACCAAGTCACAGATGCTATACAAACTCAGTCTATGCTGCAACTTGGCCAACGATATGTCTGACCTATTGTTATTAAAAAATACTTTTGAGTGTACTTGTCACATCTTGGAGCCTAACGTGTCACACTCCTGGGGTTTTAGCTACCAGAAGGATGTTGATCTTCTATAACTTTTCATTTAAAAAAAAATAAAAAAAAAAATAACTAAACTCTCACCCGCCTAATCTGCTCAATGCAGGCTTGGACAGAGGAAACACTCTGTACACAGTACATTCTTAGCCCATCAGGCCTGCCTCATTGAGACAGGACATGGCAAGGGCACCAGCCCAGGTAAGTTGGAAAGTTGTACACAGGAGAATCAGAAGGTTACTGCAGATTGGCCATGCCGTAAATGTCTTGCCAAGTAGTTGCTACACATCAGGGATATGTATCTCCAGGGTTTCAGATGCTTAGTATGTGGTCTCGCTTACATTTTAGGTGGATTGCTTTGCGATCCTTGTGATTAATCAATCAGATTAATAAGGTTCAACAGATGTAAATATAATTCAGCTGTGCAACGTCTTATGATTTTTATTTTCAGAATTGCTGTGTATCTCTTATTTCTCTGCCTTATTATGCCAGGTCGAATTGCAGGTATTACACAGCTACAGTCAGGCTACAATGGTAGGCCTGAAGCGATGTTTGCACTGCCCCTATAGTGTATGGCACAGTAGGTGCTGCAGTCCACCAGTGGCTTTTAACTCCAAGGCCCTGGTTGCACTTTGTACCACATGCCAGCGACTTATAGACAAGTTAAATATACCAATTAGGAATATGCCAAATCAACCATGTTTAAAAGGGGAGCACAGGCACTTTACCACTTGTTAGCAGAGCCGGAAGGGGTCAGCAAATCTCACTGACACCATCCCAGTCTGTGATGATTTAGGGAAGATGGTCCTCCTCTCATTCAGGGCTGGACTGGCCACATCAGTTGTTTTTACAGCGGTGGGGCTGGTTTTGCAGCAGTGGGGGCTGGTTTTGCAGCGGTGCTGCAATATCAGCCACCAGTAACAAAAGCAACAAGCAAGGTTCAGCCTCCCGGAGCCAGGCTGTGCCTCCCCTTGGGCTACACCGAGAAAATTGCCAGGGCTGCTTTGGGTTCCCAGTTTGGCCCTGCTCTCATCATCTGCCCTATTACAAGTTCAGACAATGGGAGGAGGCAGAGGGATCTTCCATCAGTCCTTTCCTTGAAGCCTCCAGGAACGACTGAGGCCTTTCTGCTTCTCCACCTGCAGCCAGGGACATGTTTGTTGAATGTTAGGTACATATGTGCATGAATGACTGTATGTGTATTTGTGCATGTATGCCGTAAAATGAGTATGCACAACTTTATGTGCTTGTGAATGGTGGGTGTATGTGTGTGCACTTGGGAATGGATGGGTGTGAGTAAGTGTGCATGTGGATGGGTGGGTGTGAGTATGTGTGTGCTTGTAAGACGATGATTGGAAGTGAGTGTGCGCATGTATACACGTCCCTCTGCGCATTCACATTATGGGCTGGAACTGATAAAGATATATAAAGGATCCAACTACTTCGCACTTTGTGATCCAATTCTTAAGAGATACTCTGAACCACCACAACGCCAAAATGTAGAGATGTGGGTTAAGAATGGATGACTATATTGAGCTTCTATATCTAACAGGCATTGCACGGGTCCCTCTTGCTTTGATGATGAGTGTGCAAAAACACTTAAAAACCTTCATGCTGCCTTGAAGTCAAAACCCAGAGACCATGGTGAAGTCCTTGCAACAGTTTTATAAAAGAGCAAGGTTAAAGTTTTTAAAGGAGGAGATGTGGGAAATGTTGCAAAGGGCTGCTGTATTAAACAGTTCTTAGGATTTCTGGTCCTTAATCAATGCTCCTTTTCTGAGAGACGAAAAAATGATGACTACTGATACCCATGTGGATGAGGAGGCGTGGGTTACACATTTTGAAGGACTGTTTGGTAGCTCACAGGAGGCAACTGTCCAACCTCCCTCTCTGTCCTCATCTAGCTTAGGAGACAGGTTGCTCTTTACTCTGGAAGAAACAAGAAATGCACTTAGCCAGTGTAAAAGATCGAAGGCACCTGGACCCAATGACACCCTGATTGATTTCTTTTTAGACAACCAAGATCTCTGGGCGCCACTCCTTACCAACGTTTTCAATAATATGGTCCGAATAGGTGCGCTGTCTACATGGAAGACAACAGTGATTGTACCTATCTACAAAAAGGGGGATAAGCAGTTCCAAAAAATGATAGGCCCATATCCTTACTAGACTCTACAGACAAACTAACGGGCTGGTTACTTTTAAACAGGCTTGAGGAATGGGCTCACAAAAAGAATATGATTATTCCATGTCAATTTGGCTTTAGAAAAGGAAAGGGAACAGTGGATCAGTGTTTGAACTTAAATGTAATAATAGACAAATATACGGCGGCTAAGAATGCCCACTTATACCTTACCTTCATGGATATGTCAGCAGCCTTTGATTGCGTGGTACAATCTAAGCTGTGGCTGATCATAGAGGCAATGGGAATTGAGATCCAGATAATTAATGTAATTCGAGAACTGTACGCTGATGCCACGGCCTGTGTTCTATTTTGGAAGGGACGAGAGTGCACAAGACACTTTAAAATCATTAGGGGCGTGAGACGAGTGCGTGCTCGCCCCCTTTTTATTTGCTTTATATACGAATGCCGTAGAATCCACTATGCTAGGGTCTACCACAGACATTCCGCTTCTTAATTCCTCTCCTGTCCCAATACTCCTCTGTGCTGACTACGCGGTGATCCTTGCATGTACAGGCAACGCACTGCGACGGCTCATAGAGTAGTATGCAATATTTAGGAATATTTTGGACATGAAAATTAATTATGCTAAGTCCTATATCCTTGTGGCAGGTACAAAGCAACAGAAACAGCTTCAAATGTACCTTGAAGGGATAAAGCTAGATGTTGTAGATTCTTGTAACTATCTAGGGATCCTGTTTGATAGCGATATTAATTGGAGAAATATGGTTGCCAACAGAGGATTACGATGGAGAAAAATATTGGAGACCTTTTTAGATTCGTGAAAAAAAATGGTTGCAAGCCAATTGAAGTGATAAAAAAGGTTTACGAGGCAAAAACAATATCTGCAGCCTTTATGGCGCAGCTGTCTAGGCATTTCTGATACCTCTAAACTCCAGCGCATAGAGGATGGTTTCTTAAAAAATGTGTCTTCCCTTCCCCAATCATGCTCTAATTATAACTGCCACATTGAGCTGAGAGTTCCTTATATTACTGATAAGATTCGTATTGCACTGATCTTGATGTTACATTCAGTTTGGCGGAAAGAAACCCTCTCACTAACTAGAGATATTATAGACGGCGCCTTGAAACTAGATGGTGTATGTAAAATAAGATGACTAAGATATATTGAGTCTAACCTTCAGGCTGTTGGGCTAGTTAACCTCACCCAGGATCCGAAGCTGTGCCTCTCAATATCTAAGAAGGAGCTGAAAACTCGCTTATTGGCCCATTTACATGCAAGGAGGTATGACTCTAGTTTTAAACTGCCCACAGTCAGACTGTACCATGCTGCACCTATAATAATTAACATGAAAATCTATCAGTTGTCATTTGTCACGAATCTAAAGCACAGGTATATTTTATTGAGATTTCGTCTAAATTATATTCCTCTCATGTTAGGCCACCCGTCTAAAAACTATGCGATTACTGCACTTCCACCTTGTCTCTGTGACAAGCGATCCACTCAGAATGACCTGCAATTTGTATTCTTTTGTAAATGTTATATTAATGAAAGAAAAAGATACACTATCCCGCTTATCCGGAAAATGAATTATAGATAATGTTGTTTAGCTCTACATTATCTTCAGTCACTGTCTGATCCTTTTACATGTTTCTCTATGGCCTCGTTTTTTCTATCTGCACTAAGTAAAACCAGAATAAATCATTATCCTGATATTTAAAATGTAATTCAAGACGTTGGTTTGGATAATATTTGTGCAGATATGTATGAATTACTGTTTCTTTTACTTGTTACTATTTTTTAAACACAAATTGTTTAGCATCTTCTCTTAAATCATGTTTTATTGCATGTTAGTTCAAATGTTAATGATTGTTTTAACTAATGATGCATATGTGTTTGTAGAATACTTTTTATGCCGATATGTATCGGCGAAATAAAGTTATTTTGACTGACTGACTAAATTGAACCATTTGATTAAAGATGATTCATGCATTGTTCAAAAGCACTTTTTACAATAAACTCCATACATAAGCTACATTTTAAATGATGTCCCTTAAAGTGAATGTCTAATAAACGTTTTTTCCCCTCCTCAGTGTTCATCATGGCTTCCGGACTTCTGGTTTATCCTTTTGGTCTCAACTCTGCTACCGTGAAAGAGTACTGTGAAAATTCAAGCATCTATTATGCCGGAGACTGTCAGATTGGATGGGGTTACATGCTGGCGATCGTTGGAGTCATGCTGGCTGTTTTTTTGCCATTCTTTGCAAAATATGCACCCAGAGAGCACACATCTCCAACGGCAATACCTACCATTCTATAGTCTGCTCTTAATGTTTAATTCACAAACTTTTTTGTCTTAATGCAATGGACGCGCAGCATTGGAATTCTGTACTTTTGACTGCACTTCTGAACAGAACAACCAATCTCACAAAGGCTGCAAGTGCACTCATAGTCTTCCTTGTGCATGGCAAGCTGATGACTTAGGATGCGGATTGCAGAGCTAGCTCTAACAGTGATTTGAAAAACTACTGCCTTTCAGTGGCTTTGTTCAGTATTGGTTTCTGCTTGAGGCATCTCTCTACCTCCTACATAGACCCCCAGTTGATTAAAAAAAGGAACAGATTTTACAAGATTTGGTTCTATTTTGATTCACTATCCAATATGACTGTACTAATAAACATGTGAATTTTTTTTCTTCAAAGCCTTGAAATAATCTACAACTACATTCCTAAATTGCAGAATTGTTGAACTTGCAGGTTTGGTATCATGGTGGGGAAGGAGCATGGCCATAAGTCACATAGAAGGACTAATACGCTGGCTTGGAAAAAACGGTTCCAAAGGCATTAAATCAAGCCCCCCTCTGAAGAGGCTGCTAGCCGAGCTGCCAATTGATAACATTCAATAATGTTGACTTGAGCCATATATATTTATGAAATAGTGATTTAAAAAACTTGTCACAATAAATGAGAATATTTATGATAATGTGCTGTGATATAACTGAACAATAGCAGTACCCTACATCACCTTTTGGAACAATTTGCTATAAGCAATATCTACACCTGTAAAATGTGTCTCGTCACTTATATTTACTTATAATTTTACTTCTGATGATGATGTTGGTTTTACGTTTTGTGACCCTCAGCCATTCCCTTCATCAGTGCCGAAAAAGTGAGTAGGAACTGCCAACTGCTACACGTTTGTATATAGACACCCAAACATTTCGAACATGTTTTTCAATGTAAGGATATTGATAAAAAAAATTGTAATTTACAGCTGATTAAGCAGAGCACTTTTTGATGTTTTTTAATTATGTACACATTATTGTTTCGTTTCCTATTTCAGAATAGTAAACCCTTTCTTAAACACCTATTTGTTAATAATATACATGGCCCATCTTCCTCATATGTAATACATCAAAAGTGTCCACAAAACTAGAAATCTCTCTTGTAGTAATATGTTAACATGAATGTGATGCTTTTTGTGACATTTGTAAACTCCAGTCATAGAACTATGTTAATGGTAACTACATTGGCGCCAACATTTCACAAAAACGCACCATTTGCCTTAAAGAAAACACTGATCAGGTTTAAGGTTCAGCTGGCTAATATGTCAGAACATGTTTCTCTTTTAAAATAATAAAACGCTCAGATTATCTTTGAAACAGGTCTTTCTGTCCGTAATTTATTCTGATGTTGAAGGCGGCATTTTGAATATATTTCAAAAGAAGTAAATCACTATTATTTAATCATTTTATACGTTATAACAAATCAAATTCGAAATTTAGTAAGAATGTTTAACATTTCTCTTCACCATTATTGACATTGTGAAATATGTAGCATTCATTTGAAGGCAGTTACCCTTAGGATACAATGGAATTTAACCAACAGCAAAACATACTTCCAACTAAATTAATAAAAGCTAAATAAGAAAGACGCTAACACTGCTGTAAAGAGAAGCTAGTGCTACTGTTTTCCCCCTTTATCATGCTGTCATTGACTTATTCATGGATGCTTGGCCCACAACATCAACTGGAAATGCTAATAGTTAATTCCTTTCCAGCCATCTAGTTTAAGCTTCCACCAAAATCTGGATGGCTTGCACAATGATGAGCCACTTAAAAAAAACTCATAAAGAAATAAATCGAATATGCAACTCAAATAAGCATTTTTTGAAAAAACTAGAGAGATGGAAAATCAAGGGGACCCTGAGCATTAGAAACAGGTTTAACAACGAATATATTTAAAAAGATACATCATATCCCTTTCAGACCACCATATGCTCTTAACTGGCCTCGGAAGAGACAAGAATCAATAATCTCTTCGACCTCATATTCTGGTGACCAATCGACTAGCACTGGTGGTGGTTTTATTGATTGTGTCAGCAATCTTAGACTTAACTAGGGACACTTCAAAAGAGGATGCATGTGCCAATGGAAAGGTAGTGCTAACTAGAAGATAGATTTTCCTACTTTCCCTGTGATCGTAATCGGCACCACACATTGAGGTGGAAACTTATTGTGAGACGCAGGAATCATCAAGTATAGCAAAGCCAGTTTTTTTCTGACAGTCAGGTGGCTATGGTGCCTGCACATCTGTAGTAGAGCTCGACTTTGGGCCAGCTAGGGGGGATTTCGAGAGACGACCATGAGGGAAAATTAATTATTTATTTAATTATCCCTTGTGGTTGTCTCTCGAAAGCCCCCCCAGACATCCCCACCGCCCCACCGCTCTTACCTGCAGTGGCCGCAGCTAGTGATAGAGGCAGAGGTCGCTGAATGTAAGATAGTGCCTAGCATTTTGTGCTACTTGAGTAATATTGCTTCATGTACAACAAAATGCAGTTTGTGAATCGGCCCCCTAGTCTACATGATAGTCTGGCCACAAAGGGAACTGTTAAAGTGGACACATTTTGAGGAATCATGTGTGCATGGTAAACATAGGAACATAACAAAAGGTATCTTCTCAAAGACAGGTGCAAAGAGTTATTGTATGCAAAGTCAGCTAGTACAATCCATCAGTACCAGGCACATGCATGATCCAAGCGAAAACATCCCAGATGTTGTTCCATCGGTTTGCAAGTGATAACTGGTTGACTTAAAGTGTCTGCAACCAATCCTTTCCATCGAATCTGTCCAAAATAAAGATGCAAATTGTGTTTCTGCGTCTCTGATGATGACCTCAAGTTGACCATGGAGGTGGAAAATTTAGATAAGAACTGCTGTTGCAAGTCTTTTCATGGAATAACATAGACCATATTCTTAAAGTAGTCTATTCCTACAAACACTGGAATATATCACTGACAGGAAGGTAAATTAACTTTAAAGACATTAGTGATCATGTTCCATTGATGATAAGGGGCTGGGAGAGGATGCAGGACTCCAGCTGCCAGCATATCTGATACTTTGGCCTTAGCACATATTGTACATGTCTCGACATATTCTTTGACTATTGATTTTATCCCAGGCCACCAAAAGTCTCTTGTGATTATTTGCAACATTCTCCTCTGGTCTGGATGTCCTGTTGCGGGGAAGTTATGGTGCCACTTTAGAATGTTGAACTGCGTTAACTTATATGGAAGGTACAAGGCTTCAGTTTGATAAAATAGGCCATTCGGAAGGAATCATCTCTAAGGTCCTTGTTCAGTCCATTGTTGCAATGGTGCGTCTTTTTGTACCTGCCTGATGAGATCAAATATGTACTTAGAGGGTGTTACGAAAAGAGACAGAATATATGGTGCATCATCTTGAGTCTCAGGATCAAATCCTTCTGTCGTGAGAGAGCGTCTGCCTTTCCATGCTGATTTCCTGGTCGGTCACAATCAAAATGAGAAAAGAACAGGCTCCACCTTGCATGGCAGGCATCAGAACATTTCATTGACATTAGTTATAGCAAGTTCTTATGCTATATGCATGCCGTAATCTGATTCTGAGCGCCTTCCAGATGGTGTCTCCAATGAGAAAATACCTCTTTGATAGCTAGGAGTTCCCTATTGTGTATAGTGTAGTTCTTCTCAGTGTCTGTTAAAATTCGGGAGTAGTAGACCACCATATGAAGCTCAATGATTTTAGAATCTCCCTACGATAATAATGCCCCATGGCAAAGGAGAAGACATCTGTCTCTACCACAAAAGAAACAAATCATGGTAATGTTGTAAGAACAGAGCAGATATTTAAGTTCTCTTAAGTCTTTTAAATGCTTGTTTCAGTTCGTTACACCATACAAATTCCACACCCTTCTTAGTCAACTGTACGACGAGACGTTAGATGGATGTTTGAAAAACTGTTTAAATTGCCAATAGAACTTGGCAAATTCAACGAATCTCTATACTTCCTTCACATTCTGTGGAGATGACCATTTTACAACTGCTTTGGCTCTGTCGGAAGCCATACCAATACCCTGCCCAGAGATTTCAAAACATAGAAAGCAAATGGAAGTTACTTCAAAAAGATAATTTTCTACTTTGGTATGCAAAGAGTGTCCCCTTAGGCCTGTGGGTGCCTCTGATACTTGACATTGATTTTCTTACAGAGTAAAGGCGTAGACTGGGATAGTGTCCAATTATACCACTATAAACAGGTTGAAGATATCCTTTCACAAAATGCTGGAAGGCAGGGGATATTGCAGAGCCAAATGGCATAACCAGCTCCTCAAAGTGTCCATAATGGGAGTAAAGCTATTTCCTATGCATCCCCCTGACAAATCCATACTAAATTTTAGGTCCCGCTAAGATTTTTGCTGATTTTAGTTGGTCAAATAGTACGATGATGAGAAGAGGTTTGATATTGGTTTTGTTTGGCAACGGTACTCAGCTCTCTATAATCAATGCATGGTCTGTGTTCTCCATTTGCTATCGTCACTAAGAAAATTGTAATGTTGAATGATTAATAAAGCCCATTTCTACGTTTTTCTGTCAATACTGTAGAAGAGCATTGGCCTCTTCACAGTCAGGGGTTGATCTTGCATTGGAGAATGGTATACCGAGACTTCAGGTCAATCTGGCAGTCATTCTCCTGAAGTGGAGGAAGGGAAGCAGCCCCCTTTTCACTGAAGACATCTGTAAATGCTCTATACTAGTGTGGAATAGTAAATTCTTCAGTCCTGGTCTTGTCAGTAGCTGCCAACCGGTTGTGTTTAAGAGCAGAACAAGTCAAGGGTTGAGTCTTCGCTGTTAGTTTTAGAAAGCAATACCCAGCCCAGTATAATAAATTAAATTCTGGAATTTCCATATTATTTGAGGGTTGTGATGCCGCAACCATGGAGTGCCCAGAACAATGGAAAATATGGAGCACAAATAAGGTAAAAACTGATTTTTACCACATGTCCAGTCTGGGTTGACTCAGTTAGATTCACTGTAGTATACAAAAAAGTGAAGATGTAATGGTTTAATTAATATCAGCCATTGGTAATCACTCTGGCCTGCATCCCAATACATTCTTATTTTGCTTTCATGGCACCTCAGTTTGAACCCAGCCACATGCAATTCAGTCTTGACCCTGCTCCAATGGAAACAGTTCAGCCTGAATACAAGCAACCCAGGAAGGACCGTTTTGACCCTAATTAGGACTCATCTGCCAGGTATAGCTTGGTTCTAATGGCACTGTGTGCACAGGACCTACATCTGGGCATACCCGTCCCAATAAGGGTGACATACTGTAGTATAGACAAACGCAGAGCAAGTGTCAGAAGATAAAAACAAACTGTAAAGGCATTTGTATTGCTCATCCACCTTGTAACTTCAGCATGGTTCTTTTGGGGGTGCTGCAGCACCCATATCCCTATTTACTGCGCCTATGTTGCAATGTGGGGAAGGTTGCACAAGTGTCCCACACTTCTCAGGTATAGGAGAAGATTCGATTGTGAAATGTGCTGTTCGTGAAACATGTCTGTATTCTTCATACCTACTCAGGAGGGTAGGAGGAGAGTTTAGAATTATACCAGTTTAATCTGTGGTCTCTCTGTTGGCGATGCCAATAACTGCCATGGAATTATTAAAAAGATATGTGAGAACAGCTGAGAAGTACTAGTAGTGGCCCATCAAAAACATTTAGCAGACCTTTTGAGAAGTGGCTGTACCTTATCAATAAATTGTTTCTGTTCGACGTGTGGTGTTATCTTGTATTGTTTATCAGCGTGAATCATAAATGTTATGGGGAAGAAAGGTGTTGTTTTGTCTCTGTGATGCCACATCAACTTCATCCTCTGCACTGAGACTGGAAACAATATTGCAGTGATTTTTTCCACATGTCCAAGCTGGGTTGTCCCAGAAAGAGTCATAACACACTGTTCCAAATGTTAGTGCAGTTCCATCATTTCTTTGAATCTCTTCCTTCACGGGTACTTTCTCAGTGACTGTAATTTGTTGTATGGCTTGAAACGGATATCCAACCACATTCGGGATGTTCTAATATCTAACAACGCAGATACTATGATCGGGCCTTGAGAAGTTATCAGTACTTGTAGAAAATAATGAGGTAGGTTTGCAATGCACACTTGAGTATTCCGTGATCTTTCCCTGCATCTGTTAGTGTCATACAAGCTGGCTTATTTCCCTGAAGCTGCGGGAAAGCTCTCACCAAATGTCCCACTTTTCTGCAATATAAACAGAGGGTCTGATTTCGCTTTTGTTAGACGGTACTCTGTCCATTTTGTGGCGAGAGATTTACCTTCACCATCCTCATGAATTTCCATCCCCAAAATGTAGGGATAATTTGTGGCCGAGCAGTCATCTCTCTAAGTAAAAAGGAACTGCTGCGATGGCGTTTCCTTTCAAAGTACAAATATTTTGGTGGACGCCACAGTTGGTTTTAATGGCCGTTGATTAAACTTTTCAAAAGCTTTGGCTTTCTGAAACAAATTCCCAAAGCAGGAGTTGGATTCAGAAAAAATAAAAATTAAAGACCCCCCACAACCTGGACGATTTCATCTAGGGTGAGGGGCTCATTCATTTTTTCTCTGCCCCTCACCACCAGGTTTCTCCAGGGAAAAACATACATCACCATAAAAAGGGTGGGCAGTGCAATGCCCTTCCTCCATAAGCCCCTACTCTGTGAGGCCCTCAGTGGAAGTTTTTCATTGATGGAACTTAAGATTGGTCTGTCCCTAACTGAGGTGTGTAGAGGGTTTGGTGTACAGGATACTCTGTCAAGTTTATAACAGAGTACCTATCAGAACCCTTTTCAGATGGCCACAGAGCAAGCAGGGGTTGCTGGGCCCAACCATAGGGGTTGAGGCCTTTTACTCTTGATGTCTCTGGCCCAACCTACTATGGATCCTGAACAACTGGCCCAAGTACACCTTCAGCACTTGACTTTTATGCTCCGAGCAGTCCAAGGCTCCCTCGGGGGTCAGGTGGATACAGGGAAATGAAGGCAGGCTCACAACTAAACACGCGTGCAGCAGTAGCACTAAATCATTGTCCAACAAAATATGCAGTTTTATGAAAAAAAGTGTATTTTATTTCTATTGCTAACAACACAAAGGAAAACTACAACATTCACAAACAACTGCTCAGTCCCCTAAAGGTCAGGGCTCTAGCGTTTCTTCAAGTGGTCCCCGGGGCCCACTCCCCCCTCGCCCCTAGTTATAGTGGTTGTTCCCCATTCACTAAAGCCCCACTAATAGTCCGAGTCCCAAGAGTCCACTCTGAGTCTATTTCAAAATCAACAGTGTTGCGGTGCCGCAGCACTAACTGTAAGCAAGTTCTCCAAGGGCCGACTGGCTTGAAATCAGTCTTGCCTGCACCTGCAGGTTTGAAGCGTCCGGAGTTCCTGAGCATGCCCCATCCGCAGGCGCTCAGAGGGGCGGCAGCTGAATCAGGTGAGTTTCACCACACATGGCCCAGAAGGACTGCACCCTGCAGCTCCTCCTTGTAGAGTGAGTGTCTGATATCCGTGTCTGGTGGCTCAGTGGACTAATGCATTTACTGCAGGGGCCTGTGTTCGACCTCATTGTCACGGGTTCAAATCCCGGTGGGTCCACTCACCCTCTCATCCTTTCTCAGGTCGATAAAATGAGTACCGTTGAGTAGGGTAACCATAAACATATGTTTTTCAGCACCAAGATGCCCCATTGGGGGTGGACGTGTGCTTTACAAATGCAAATGTTATGTTATGTTTATGTTACATCCGCTCCCTGATGAGGGGAAGGGGAGGTTTGATATGATGCTCCTGAAGCGGGTCCCTTGCTCTAATGGCGGTGCACAGGTGCTCCCACGGTGGCCTCACTGCTCCTGCAAGGGTGTGGATCAGGTTGCATGTCTTGTTGCTCCCGGTGACAACCCTCTGGCATATGGGGTCACTGTATCGTCTCTGTACCTGGGCTCTGATCTGGTTGACACAGCAAAGTCCTCAGCTGCGGCCCCTCCTGACATAAGGAGGGAGGTTCACCATGGCACAAGAGTTAAGTCCCTCACAACATGACAATCTTTTTGCGGCAGCCCCTCCTGGCATACGGGGTCACCGGCTCCTCACTACACACAGGCTCCAATCCAATCAGTGCAACAATGCACATGGCTCAATTCACGGCGGCCCTCCTCTGGCATATGAGGGATTTGTACTTCGTCGTGCCCATGGCTAGTGTACCAATTGGTGCAGCAGCCATCTCCTCACACCTCGCAAAAGGAGTCTACCCAACAGGGCTCCCCACTGGACCTCGCTCCCTATAACGATCTTCTCTGACTCATAGGGCACACTGGTCTTGGTAAGCAGGCAGATGCTGGTGCTCCAGGCTTTAGGGCGGGTGGTCTTTGACTCCCTGGGTGATGTTCCCTCACCTAGCAGGCCTTGGCGCTAAGTCCTGGTCACAGGCAGAAATCTTGCAGAGCTTCCCTTCCTCACACAACCTGCCTGTCTGCTTGGCAAATGATTATTTTTGGTATCTCAAGCTCCCTTTCTTATAGTCAATCTCGAGACACCAAATATAAAAAGAGTGTGAGTCTTGACGGTTATGTCAGGGGCCTGCACTTTTGAAGTATATACTTCTCTGCTCTTGAAAGCAGTCTGTCACAGCAGGAGTCACTCCAAAGCGGATAGTCCCACCACACAGTCCATGCAGGTAACTAGAGTTCACACACCTGGAAGTCAGCCACAAAGATATGTGTATCAAAAGGTTAGCTCAGGGACCGTCTGATACATAGAAGTAAAGAAGTAATGCCAGACAGTGCTGCGAGGAGCTGTAAGCCAGCCAGGAAAACAAGGAAGGCCCCAGGGTGTGGCAGCAACCTCACTTGTCAAAAAAATTAACAATACAAGTGACAGCACAACAAACGACTATGTTTGAAAGTAGTAACTAGGGAACCAAGAGGGAGGAAAACAACACTAAAGAGAACCAAAGAAGTATGAACTGTGTTAAAATCAGAAACCAGTGCAACTAAGTGACTTATTGAAAGCAGAAGAATAGATCCCAGAAGGAGTCTTAAGGTAGCGTAAGTCTGAACTGAGGTTAGTACTCTAGTTTTACAACCCTTATAAGTTTCCACTAGCCCATTCTCCAGCATCTCAAGCTCCTATGTGCCAAAGTTTGATTACATTTTTAGTTCCCATGAGGCTAAAAAGCTTCCCCATCACCAGAGTTATGACAGCCCGAATCAATTTGGTTCCTTTTGCAAAGATCCTTATGGAAGAGCTATCCATTAAAAGTGAAGGAGGACAAAATTCTCAAGCAATACATTGTGGAAAATTTCAAAAGAGGATTAATTTGTCATTCAACATCTTCAAGGGACACCATTTTTCATTATACTAAAAACCTGACTGCAGTTTTCAACCTTGCACAAATTATACAGAAATAAATCAAATTACTATCAGAAACAGATATCCTCTTCCTTTGACTTCTGTCTTAATGGATCAAGTGAAAAGTGTCTAGGTAATCACCAAGTAGAATTTGAGAGATGCATACAGATTAGTTTACATACAAGAGGGAGATGAATGAAATACAAATTTTAATAGAAGCTATGGACATTTAAACTACTTTCTGATGCTATTTGGCTGGTGCAATGTGCCTTTCAACATTTTACCAATGACTACTTTGAGGATATTATTGACACTTATGAATTAATCTATCTGGGTAATATCTTGGTTTTCTCTGAGACTCCAATGGAACACAGAAAACACATGTAGAAAGTTTTTATTATAACAGAATGTCTTACCCTCTCATTGTATGCTAACCTGGAAAAATGTAGTTTCAAAAAATCCAACATGCCTTTTTAGGGATTCCTGATTTCCCCTTCCAGAGAATAGATTAATGCTTGCATAAAATGGCCCAACCTCTACCATTAAAGAAATTCAGAGGTTTCTTGGCCTTGCAAACTGTTATAGACATTCCATACAGGATTCTTCTAGCATTCTGTTACCTATTTCAAAAGTTACTAAGAAAGGAGCTCCTTTTGTTTGAGGCTCCGAACAAGAAGAAGCATTTACAATTCTGAAGAAGGATTTCATGACTGGTCTTATCTTATCTTCTGGTGACTAGAATTGTGCAGCGTTACCTGCGGACTTCGGGGGAGAGACTTGTCCGTTGGGCGCTTGCGGCGTTCCCTGTGACTCCTTTGCCCCGCCGGCGCCTCACTTCCTGGTTGCAGAGCACGGGGAGAGGAGGCAGCAGGCAGCAGACTACAGCCCCAGAATTCCTACTCGTGGCCCAGCCCCCAACCAAACACGCTTCCGCGCCCGGAGGCGCTTATAATGGTCAGGCTCCCTCCGCGTCGCGGGACACGCGCGGGCGCCACCGGGCGAAGCCCTGGCAAAGGGCGGGCCGTCTGTGGCCATCAGGGGCCAGAGGGGGTCGGGCCGGGCCACCCCTCTTGGTTACTACATCTGGAGACTTGACAGTGAGTTATGACTGTTTGACTCAGGGATTGTTAAATTATATACATATCTGTCTGTCGCGAGACTCTGCCACGTGCTACGGCATTTTGCCTGTATTGTATTGCGCGCATGCTGTGATAGGGGAGGAGGGGATAAAACTGTAGCTATTCCAGGCTGGGTGTGAAGGTTAGGACTAGCGTGGGGTGAATAAGTACCATTACGATACCTTCAAGGGGAGTGATTATTTGTTGTTGGGAGCATGGCAGGCAAAACGGTTACACGCTCGACAAGAGCAAAGCTCAACACTCCCTCTGTTCCCCAGGCGCATAAAGCTGACACTAGTACACCTTTCCCTGTAATTAAGCAGCCAACAGCTATTGACTGTATGCTTAAAAGAGCGCTAGGGGCTGTGTCCAGTGAAATCGAGCGCACAGAGCGACGTCTGTCCCTAACCCCAGTATTTGACCCACTTGTCGCTACCCAAGATCAGGACCAGGAGGTCGTGTTAATCTCACCGCCCAGCCCTTCAGAGCCCAGCGAGCAGGATATCTCGTGTGCCCAACAGACCACCATAAGGAAAAGGGAGGATTTAGTCGCAGCCAAAAGCGTCACAATGCAAAGAAAGAAGAAAGGCTGCCTAAAGAAGCGAAGGAC
The DNA here is from genome assembly GCF_964204655.1 of Triturus cristatus. NCBI lineage: Eukaryota > Metazoa > Chordata > Amphibia > Caudata > Salamandridae > Triturus > Triturus cristatus. The sequence continues at coordinate 897,603,060 of NC_140584.1, read as the reverse complement.
CAAAAATAGCATAGAGAGCTCCTCCCACCCTGCGAGCAGGAACAATACTGGGGTAGAGCGAGCAGTACAGACATCTCATCAGGTAGACCCACCAATATGGTTGACCCAAATTACGTCAGATTTACAAGCTCACTTAGAAACATTTATTGTAAATCAGATGAAGCCGCTAGTAAGTAGGTTGGACAAAATCCTGAGTGAATTAAAAAATAGGGAGAAAAAAGGCAGTCCAGTAGGGGAATCAAGTAACGCTATAAATACCCCTGACACCAATTTAGTGTCCCCAAGTGATAAGAACACTAGTAATACAGGGGACGCACAATCAATAATTGTACTGACCCACAAAGTCCCAGCTCCCCAGCTACATGCGGATAAGCTCACTAACCCAAATGATAGAGGATTACACACAATTAATGGTCCAGGTGTGCAACAATTGGACATGCGATCCCAACTATCTGCTGATCCCAATGTAAGAACAGTACACAATGTAGAGAGGGCTACTACAATAAACTCCACTAAGGCTCTACTAACTGTTAATCTACCACCTGAGTCATGCCCGTTGGTGGTAGTTTTTGCTGGGGTCCCAGAATTAAAACACGAGCAGAGAGAAACACACCAGGAGTTAAAAAATAAACTCATTCATTGGCTGACCCAAAATAGACCATTAGCGGATAACCAAGATGGGGAAATCCTTTTGGTTAGAAGAGTGAACTGGATAGGAACCAGACCCAAAAACATCGTAGGCAATTGTATTATCGCTAACTTTAGGGATAGGGGGGTTGGTGAGCATATCCTCAGAAGGGGACACTTAATCGTGTGAGCGGTATAAGGCCTTTGTCACTTAGTTATTTTTACCCAAGGCAGCATGAAATACAGGAGGGACAGTACAACACTTGGAGAAGTTGGGAGGGACCAAACTCGTACTCAAACAGGACCCCAGATTGCACACGAGGAACGGCAGGGATATGGGCAGGGGGACACCCATGCTGGGTAAACAGGTTAAGCCCACTAAGGACTCTAGAGGAGACTGATTGACTAATCGCCCCACATACCCCGGAAAAGCAGGCCGACATAGAATATAAGAATCTTGACTTGGAGGCATTGATTGGGGGAGGCTCGAAAAACCGAGGGGGGACACCACTCACACACTTCTTGGTCAAAGAGGATAGACAGTCAACATTAGGGGAGCACAGGTGTAGGAGCCTAGTAAAGACTCCGTAAGCCTCTAACTCCATCGCTAAGGGACAATCGCAAGTAATCTCAGGGTCAGGAGCTATAGCCCCAGCTTCAACATTGCAGGGTATGGAATCTCTGAGGCCACATGCTAGGAACCAAGATGGGCTGGTTAATATCTCTCAAGGTATGACTGGGCCAGGGAAAGATAAAATAGCGGAAGAGGGCCTGAGAACTATCTCTTGGAACATAGCAGGTCTTGCAAGTAAATTTGACAACGAGGACTGGCGGCAGTACGTGGCCCATTTCCACATAATTTGCTTGCAAGAAACCTGGGTAATAGACAACACCCACTTCCACATGGCTGGGTATAAATGTTTTTTTATCCCAGCACAGAAAACCACCTCAGGTAGAGCTAAGGGAGGATTGTCCATGTATGTAGATTTAAAAATACAAGGCAAATGGACCAGTGCGGACTGGTTCTCATGGAACATCCAGGCTCTGAGGTTTAGGAGTAAAGGGTTAAGGCTCGTTTTGTTTAATGTGTATAACACAGGTCCTTCCGGAGATGATATTCCCATCCTGGGGGAATTAGACTCCAGACTGAGCCATGAGCTTGCGCCTATTAACGGGGCCTTGGCCTCATTGATACTAGTAATGGGTGATTTGAACTGCCACTTATGCCCCCTGTTATTTCCGATTGATGTGAATTGGTCACAATGCCCAGTGAAAAAAGGTCCTCATTTTATTCACTCATCGAGGGGTATAGACCTGGGTAAGCTCCTTCAATCTTATGACCTGGAGCACACGGTTGATTTGATGCCACTGGGGCCAGATGGCACTCTCCCCCCCACCTTTAAAGGGAGAGGGTGCTCTTCCTATATAGACTATATTCTTGCTTGCTTCCAGGTGCTTAAAGAATCGGATCACCGAAGTAGGAATTGAGTGGAGCCCCTTCAGTGACCACAATCCATTGGTAATGGAGTTTCTGTACCTGGCAAAAGTCCAATCCAGTAGGGGGCATCACCGAGAGAGTGACGGACCAAGGTAGAAGACTGAGGTGGGCGAAATTAGACGGGGAAAGATTTTACCGGTCCTTAATGGATAAAGGTAAATCACTCATTGATGAGTGTTTAGATCTCTCTGTGGTAGGGGATCGATTAACAAATGGATTTGGCCAAATAACTAGCCTGGTGGAGGGGCTATTGTGGACCAAGGCCCCAAAGAATACCAACTCGAATACCCCGAGATGGTTCGATGGGGACTGCACACGAGCCTTGAGGGAGCTAAAAAAAGCCCTTAGCAGTAAACCCAGGGATACTGTGAAAGTCACAACGGGTAGACTAAATTATAGGAAGGAGCTGAAGAGAAGGAAAGTAGCACTGCAGGGGGAAGCGTGGGTGGCCTTGAGGGAGGCCTCCGAAAAAAGGGATATCACGGAATTTTGGAGACTAATAAATACCCCTTGTTTTCAAGATAACAACGCCCCCGAGATTGGCACAAACATCTTGCCGGAGCAGTGGACAGCCCACTTTGAGGGCCTGTACAACCATGGGGAGGAAGACCGGACAGAGGAGATGGGGCTGGTTACTCAGGGACAGGTACTGGAGTTTACCTTAGAAGAAATTGTTATGGGCATTGAGGGACTTACCAAAAACAAAGCCCCGGGCCCAGATGGGACCCCACCGGACTTGTTTCTGAGTAACGTGGAGCTATGGGCCCCCATTTTAACCAGAGTTATAAATGCGGCCATTACGGTTGGTCTGCCCCGTTCCTGGTCGTTAGCTATTATAGTACCCATTTTTAAAAAGGGGAACAGAGATAACCCCCAATGTTATCGTCCAATTTCCCTGATAGACGTTACAGCTAAAATCCTAGGAAGAGCAATACTGAATCGCCTGACTGAATGGGCCGAGGATAATAATATCATCTCGGACGTCCAGTACGGTTTTAGGATAGGACGGTCTACCAGCGACCAATGCCTGAACCTCTATATGTTGGCCGCAAAGTATATTAAATCCAGCAACAAAGCCATCTATTTGGGGTTTATGGACTTGGCTGCTGCATTCGACCACGTTAACAGGAACAAGCTCTGGGCCATGATGAATCATTTGGGAATTGACCCAGGTCTAATCTGTACTCTGAGGGAACTGCACAGAGAGACTTCTGCCAGAGTACGCTACAATAAGGAAGGGGGGTTGACTGATTCTTTTAGATGCACAAGTGGTGTGAGGCAGGGTTGCATACTTGCCCCTTTCTTATTTTCGTTATACATTAACAACTTAGAACAGTCCCTGACCAATTTAAAAACAGATTGCCCTAGGGTGGGGACACGCAACATCCCGGTGCTGCTGTACGCAGACGATGCGGTTCTCTTGGCGCGAACCCCCAAAAGCTTGCAGATTCTAATCGATGGGTTTGTCAAATTCATGGACGTGCTAGATCTGTCTGTCAATCTAAAAAAATCTTATGTAATGACGGCAGGTCACAATCCACGGTCCAGCTTCTCATATAGAATTGGAAATCAAACACTAGAAAGGGTGCAATCGTTCTCGTACTTAGGCTTGCTCTTTGATGAGTCACTGAAATTTGCCCCTTTGGTACAGGAAAGGTGTGGCAAATTGGTGGCCTCAACTGGTGCTATAGCGGGTTACGGGAGGAGAGTTGGCCGTTGGTGTCCGGAACAAACAATGAACCTTTATGGCTCAATGTGTTGCTCCAAAGCCATGTACGGCTCAGAAGTGTGGGATTTCATAAATCTTGATTCACTGCAAAGGAAGGAAAACAAATTTTTACGTTCAACACTGAAAGTTCCTAATAGCACTCCAGCTGTCATAGTACACAGAGAATTAGGAAGACCTTACATAGAGGATATGATCAAATTCAGACCAATTTTGGCCTGGCTCAAAACCTGGACAAACCCTGAAGCTGCGTTGAGTAGGCAGATCCTAAAAGATTGCCTCGGAAGAGATAAAAGCCTGAACATCCCATGGCTTAACTATGTTAAAACTAGCCTGGAAAATATGGGCTATAAGGAGTTCTACTCAAACCCCTCAGTGATTACGCCACAGGATAAGCTTAAACTCAAGAGAATTTTTTTGGACCAAAGATCGTCTGTTAGAACCTCAGTGGAAGGGGCCAAACGATCAGTGAGTGCTTATAGCAGGCTTGAAACCACTGAAGGGATGGAACCGTATCTTTGTGTTATGTACAATGCCCAAGAAAGGTTTTTAATGTCACGTTTTAGGCTCAATCTTTTATCATATTTGTTAGCTGACCCAGCTGGTTTTAGTCATTTAATTGAGCAGAAGGGTGCCTGCGGCTGCGACAATAGGTCTCCGCAGGACACCCTTCATTTTGTACTCCTATGTCCTTTTTATGCTACCCCAAGACGTAGATTTTTAAAGGAAATCTTAAAAAAGGCCAGGTTTACCCGAGCCAAATAGGCATTGACCTTCCTACAAAGGGCTAGTGACCCGTTAACACTGTGTTCTGGCATAAGTTTCTTGAAATTTGCACTAAGATTAAGGGTGACCAGAGGTTAGAATCATTTGTGAACTTGGCAGGATTCCTCACCCGCTATTTCCATTAAGCTACCAAGGTGGACTCACTGTGAATAATGAATTATTTTTATATACATAGATTCAGTCAATGTTTCTGTATGATGATTTAATATTATTTTAATTGTATATAATGTGTACTCTTTTATGATGGTTTTTAACCACCGAATAAAGAATTTACTGACTGACTGACTGGTCTAATACCTAGACACCCTGGTGTGAATTAAAAGTTCCTTTTGGAAACCGGTGCCTCATAATTCCACATCAGAGCTGTCCTCTCACACAGGCATCCTGAGACAGACTCTGTTCAAGACAACAAAGTTGCCAACGTGCACTCAAGTTCAATAATGTTTTAAAGTAAAAACATTTCAGCAAATAATCTTAGCAATAGTGCTCCACTACCAATACGCCCTGTCCAATGGCGTCAACAAGTCAATACTAATGAATGTACAAGAGAGACCACCCTTCCTGCGGGTAGGAGCACAGTTCAAATAACACTCTCACGTTGTACCACGGGTGATGACATGGCTCCTCCGTGATGACCGGCGTTGATGGTGGGTCACCTCCTGCAACTGTGCAAGCTCGACACCGCCGTATTAGCTCCTCGACTTTTGTGTCCATGGTCGGAAACCAGACCTTGTTCCTGAGACGTACCTTGGTTTTCGCCATCCCCTGATGGCCTTCATGTGCTAGGTGCAAACAAAGCTCTTGTAGAGCTCGTGGGACGACCAAGAGATGGCCTCTTAGCACCGAGCCGCATTCCCCGATGCTTAGCTCGTGACGGACTTGCCACATCTGCTGCTGCGCATGCTTCTCTTCCCCTGTGAGCGCCTAGTTACCTTCCAGGAACCTCTTCTAGTTGTGGAACGCCAGGGCCTCCTTAACTTTGGTCAGAGTTCCATCCTGGTCCGTGGCCTGGCCGACTTCTTCCAGGGTCATTGCATCCGGGCAGGCGTCCCGGCCGATCATTTGTACGTAGGCGTCGGAGTACCTGACGTCCACGGGGACGCATGCCGGGGGAAGGTCTTCTGGGTGCCGGGACAGGTAGTCGGCAGGGTTGTGTGCTCCTGGGCGGAAAAGTACTGTGAACCGGTATTGTTGCAGCTGTACTGCCCACCGTTCAATCCGGGGCGGAGCTAGCCGTGTGGTGCCTCCAAACAGTGGGACCAACGGTTTGTGGTCCGTGATCACGTTGAAGTCTTGTCCGAACAAATACAAATGGAAATGTTGGCATGCCAACTTTATCGCTAGAGCTTCTCTTTCAATCTGTGCATACCTCGTCTCTGTATCCGATAGCGCACGACTGGCATATGCAACTGGTTTCCACGTGCCTCTTTCGTGTTCCTGAAGCAGCACTACTCCGAGACCCACCGGACTTGCGTCCACGACGAGCTCAGTCGGTCTCCCTGGGCGGAAGTACGCCATGACAGTCTTATCTTGCAATGCCGCCTTGATTTTTACGAACGCTGCATTGGCTTCTATCATCCATAGCCAGGACTGGTCGCTTCTCGTGAGGACACAGAGAGGTTCGGACAGTGCAGCTAGGTTTGGGATGAATCTCCCACAATATGTTGCCATCCCAGGGAAACTTCTCACTTCGGTAGGCGACTTGGGGATGCTCGCTGACCGCAGGGCGAGTGCCTTTTTTGGGTCCCCCTTAAGGCCTTCTCGCATGAATGTGTAACCAAAGAAATCGATCGACTCCTGATAGAACACACACTTCTCTTTGTGCAGTGTCAGGCCATGGTCTCTGAGCCGTTGGAGTATTGCTCTCAACTGGGCATGGTGATCTTCAAGTGTACACGAGAATACCAGGATATCATCGCTTAGATTGATTACTCCTGTCAGGCCTGACAGGGTTTCCTTGATGGCATTCTGAAATACCTCCGCCGCCGAAGATACTCCGAAACTGAGTCGCTTATACCTTCTGAGGCCCACATGTGTCGCGAAAGTCGTGATGTACCTGCTGCTCGGTTCCAGCTCCAACAGATGGTACCCCGCGTTGAGGTCTAATTTCGGAAACCATTTAGCGCCGTTAAGGTCCGCTACGATGTCATCCATGGTAGGTGTTACATGGCGCTCTCTCTTAACAGCTGCGTTGGGTAGCCTCATATCTACACACAGTCGGATTGCTCCTGGCAGTTTTGGCTTCGGGGTGACAACTAGCGGGGATACCCAGGGCGTGGGACCAGTGACTTTCTCGATGACGTCCAGTACCTCGAGTTTTGCCAACTCCGCTTCAACCTGGGGTCTCAAGTTGTAGGGTACTCTTCGGTGTCGCAGGGCTACCGGTTTGATTGTGGGGTCTATGTGGAGCCTGAATAGTTTTCCTTTCAGCTTCCCTAACCCTGTGAACAGCTCGGGGAACTCTCTCAACATGTCCTCGGCGTGTGCTTCGTGCACTTCGTTTGTGAAGAACACGAGACCTAAGTCTTCGGCCGTATGGCAGCTTAGGAGGGTGCCTTTTCTTCCCTCCGTCACGTGGAATCTGGCCGCAGTGGTGAGGGAACCGCTGGCGACCGTTGTCTCAAAAGTACCTCTTAAGGGAAGGGGGTTGACTCCTCCGTATGCATATATCCTCGCTTTGGTCGGTAGCAGAGGGGGTCGGTGTTCCAGTGCTTCGAACTGTTGGGAGTCCATGACATTCACCGTTGCCCCGGTGTCGATGAGCGCTCGGAGATCGGTGCCAAGTATCCTGATTGAGCACATGGGTGGCGGCCTCCGTCGGCTCCCTGACTGGCCTACGAACGACACATAATACACCTCGTCGTCTTCATCTTCCAGGTCGAGGTTCTGGTGGTGCGTTACCCCCTTTTCTGCTCCATCTGACTCAGCAATCGACAGTTGCCTGACTCTCTGCGTGAACCCTCTTGGTCTTCTTGGGGCAGGCCGTGGTTGGCCACTGCGGCATACTTTCGCGTAGTGGTTCAATTTCCCGCAGCGGGAGCATTCGCGCCCTTTTGCTCCGCACGTGGCCGTGGGAGGGTGATCTTCCCCGCAATTTCCGCAGGGTCCTCCAGGTGGCGGTCTTGCTCTGACTGGTGCAGGCGTTGGTCGCCTCCGGATCACGTCTACGCGTTCCTCTTTGATTTGAGGAGACCGTGCGGTGCTCTGTACTGGGTGCGGTTTGTGTAGGGCGGCTGCCATCTCCTCTGCCCTGACATCCGAGAGTTCATGTGACCTGGCCAGCACCAGGATCTGGTCCAGCGTGATGCCCGGCTGACGCAGTATCAGTTTCCTGAGCAGTATCGACTTGCATCCTAGTATGATCTGACTCCTTATCTCCTCCCTTTGCTCGGCAAACTCGCATGTAGCAGCCAGCTTCCGCAGGCGCGCGTGGAACATATCAATGGACTCATCCTCTAATTGGAGGGATCGTGGAAATTTGAATCTCTCAAAGTCCAGATTCAGCTGCGGATCGAAGTGTTGATTGAGAGCCGCCACTGCTGCATCGTAATTGTCCGCGTTACCTGTGTTCGGAAGGGTCTCAAAGAGATCATATATTTCTGGTCCCCCGTAGAAGATTAGCAGGGAGCGCTTCACTGTGCCGTCCGTTTCACGGGTCCCCGTGAAATAGTTGTTGAGCTGACTGACCCACGCCCTCCATCGGGGTGCTGCAGTGGCTGGATCAGCCATTTTGCTGAATGGCGGGAGTGGGTTAACTGATGCGTGGTGGCGGCGTGGGTCAGCCGCCTGTCCCCCTCCACCCTGGGCCGCTTGTTGGGGCGGCGGGGCGTTGTTGGCAGCAGGTGGTGGGTTGCTCATGTTGACAGGCAGTCACGCCTGCGCCTGGCGCCGCACACGTGGGGCAGCTGGGCTGGGACGGGTAAGTGGCTTGTGGACGCAGAGCGCGTGGCCGGTGTACTCACTCCATCGCAGGAAGTTCCTACCCGCTCTCCACTGTTGGCTCCTGGCAGCAGGGGGGGGAGAGAGTGCACTCCTGCCGCTAGCCGGTGGAATTCAGCAACCGGAGGAGCCTCACAGCACACGAAAAGAACTTGTTGCTGCCAATGCTTGTTGAGGGCAGGAGAGCTTGCTGTTGCCAATGCTTGTTTATGTGGGGCCAATCACCACTTAGTCCGGCCTTTCTTATTTCCCCTCTGGGTAATCCCCAGCGCGCTGGGAAGTGCAGCCTCCGCTCCGTTGCCAGCGGGGGCGGGGCGCTCTGGCAGCCACGTGGGAAGCACTCTTCTCCGGGTGAAATTAAGTGTAGCAGCAGCAACCGGAGGCGCGCTGTGGCAGCGCTTCTGGAGCTCGCGCGGGCCCCAACGATGACGCGCCACTGGAGCGTGTCCCCGACAGGGAGAGACACGCGGGCGGCGCGGAGGGGCAGAGCGGCAGGGTTGCCTCTTCAGAGGGGCGCGGCCGGCTGGGAGCGCCGGCAGCGATGGAGCGTCTCGGGTGGGCTCCGATGATGCCGCGGCGACAGCGGGACTTGCTGGCGGCACGCAGCGGGACTTCCGGCCGAGTGGCTCTCTACAACTGCATTAGAATTCAAACTACTAATACTATTCATTAAAAAAACATTCTGTGTTGCCTTATTTATGGGACAAGAAAGCCAGGTACGTTCTCAGAACCACAAATTATTCTGCTGATGATTAACAGGTACAACTTCTATCCCGCCAGGGTCTGGGTTAGATACACAGATGAACAACACATTGCAAGGAACTGGATACCACATATTTCCTCACCTGGAAAGAGTTAGATGAAAACATGTGGTTAATGTACATGCTCCATGTATCAAGAATTATAGAAATTATAAAATATATCAAAATAGAAGTACTGTCTGCAGGAATACCCTTTCAAGAGTGGAGAAAAATGACACAATCTGCAACAAACTGATGGCTACAACATGCCACTATATGACACTAGGCAAAGCAGTATAGTTAAGCATTCACTATTTCTTTTTTCTCAGTTTTTTATAGTGGGAACTCGACCCAAAGGTATCTGAGCGCTTTACATGAGCACCAGTTGCATTACAGTATAAAAAACAAGCACAAGACCTTTCGAACAAACTCAAGAAAAGGAACTACCCTGAAAAAATAATCAAAAAATGCCAGAAGCGGGCTCGTAACCAGCCTAGAGAAAGCCTCCTAGAACTTACACCGCAAATCACATCTACCGAAAAATTGACCTGTGTCACTACCTACAGTACTGTTACAAACTCTGTCAAGAAAATCATCAATAAAAACTGGCGTATCATTACGTCTGGAAACCTCACTTGGCCCAAACCCATGTTTGCCAATAGACGAACTCGAAACTACAAAGACATCTTGGTACACACACGTCCACCTGACGTAAAACCGAATCCAAGCCAGAGCACCTTGTGGTCCCTACCCCCAGTCACTGGCCACTTTCCATGTGGCAATTGCTCTGTGTGTTCCTTGACTGAAATTACCAAAAGTGTCATCTTATCACCAAAATTGACTTGGACGATGAGACAACATACCAACTGCAACACGACACATGTAATTTACATGATAACCTGCCCATGTGCTCTTCGGTACATTGGAATGACTTGCCGGAAGATTAAACAAAGAATATGTGAACACCGAAGCAACGTCAAATGTGGAAGAGGAACGACCAAATTGAGTTCACATTACATCGAACATCCACACACTGTCAACGAGCTGAGATGGATAGTTCTTGAAACACTTGTATCCAAAACACCCAATGCTGAGAAATTACTCTTCCAGAAAGAACAAAGATGGGTCCACCGCCTCCAAACTAACATCATAGGACTGAATGATGATATTCCATGGCTAAGCATGTCATTTTAAATAGAGATATGGTTTATTTTATACTCCAACTAGGCTAAGTAAAGAATCTTCACTAGCCCCATACTCTCCATGGTGTTTATAATATCAGGGCGATTCCGCACTTCATATGATACCCAGAGCCCACCTTCATTAGACTCTCTGTACCCTACGAGTAATTACAACAATAATGGCTATTTAAACATCTGTGTCCATCTAAGTTGCAAAGGCACTACACTTCACCTTTTAGGACCAGGGTTGAGACTCCAACCCTGCCGCTGCCCCCCCCCCTGTTCTCCACGATATTTAACAATCGTGTAAACCAGTGCTCGCAATCAGTTTACGGGACCCTCTACATACCAAGATAACGGTTCCTTTTACACTTCCCCAACCTTATCTCTTTACATCATTTAATAAAGTTTTCCAGGCTTTGACACGGCCCGCACCAGTCCCCTCTCTATTTCAACGAAACTCACCATTTAAGACACACCCCCAGCCTACGTGTGCATACAGGAAACCAGAGTCAGCACAAGTCGTAGCAGACCATTGCGGTACGGAGCCCTCTACCTCAACACCATCTGGAAGACACGTAACGTTAACCAGGTGAATCCCCCTTGTAATGTGCGGTTTCTTCTTGTTTTCATTTGTTTAGTATTAACGCTGCCTGTATCCTCGTACGGAGCTCGTACATTGAAACTATCAGGTATTTTTCCTTTAGTTAAAATTGCACGCCTATTCTGGACGAGAGGCACATTTGATTATGTTTCCTTCTGAAAAGCGCGCTATACTTCGCTATTGATTTTTTCTTAGATTAATAGCCGCCACTTTAGACTAATGCAGACAGTTTAACCCTAACTCGCACTTGGAATGGCTCAACAATAGTCTCCTTGCGGACCAACACGCAACCATTAACATTATACATTACGAGCAGTCTTAACCACCTCCGCTGCAAAAATACCTTTGTTGAATGCCATAATATTCGTTGTATGTCTAAATATCTGTTGTATGTCGAACATCCTTCTACCAATCGATGTCTCCTAAGGGCATTGCGTTTTGAGTTCTCCAAAGTAAGAGCGATGGTTCAAAACTTCACTTGCTGATCAAAATGTATACCAAAAGTATATAAAGACTTGCCATTTATAGTTGCTTTCATATTGTTCATTTTACGTCAATTTGCAGCTCCTTTGGCATTTTTACCCTTCTACCCCTTATAATCATTAAGGAGTTTCCCCCGTTTTTCTCTGTATATAGGTACTAGTCCTGACGAAGTCCATCTGAATCGACATTGGAACTTCTACATGTAATTGACAAAAAATTTTTTCAATTCACTTTATTCACCTGTGGTCCTGAAGAAAGCTCCCTGACCCTCCCATGGGCTTTACATGAGCTGAAACATGTCGACCAATCACCACGTTTAATGTCGCAGAGGATTCATCATACATCCTACCTGCAACTTGACCTTTTTTAACGTTTCCCCAGCACCTATCAGAATAAAGACTTTTTTATAGGTAGCATGAGGAACAACTCTTTTTAATCACACACTTGAGCACTCCTCACTTTTTTATTTTATCATTTTTTTCCCTGATCACTACTGGAGAATTCAGTGGTTCCCTCCGGGTTGGAGGATGCATGGAATAAACCCAATGATGATGCTATCACGTATCTAAAGGCGGAGAACCAAGATATACCGCCCATACATATCTTGACGTGATTGAGGGTTTTTTACCTATATCGGAGACAACCACCTGAACCCTGGTGCCAGCAACAAGTGATCCATCCTCTTTTGATTATTTATGACTAGCTGGAAGCCGGTAGGATCACAGCTTCTCTTTCCCCACTTTGATTGTATCATATTTAGCAGCGCACAGCTGTGGGAATCTTTCCTCTATTCCTGTATTCACAAGGAATAACCAGATCTCGGTTACTATTCACCTCGATCTTACCGAACCCCTCCCTTCCACCGAAGATGGCAGAGAACTTAGGCTTAAGTTACTCTCTGGATGAAATCAACGCCATCCTTGCTGCCCCCTCATCTTTCTTACAAGATGGAGACCTAACGCAAACCCTAGCACAAAACAATGACTGGGAAACATTATCAGAAGACAAGAAAGAACAGGTAAAAACTGCTATCCATGGTGTCATCATGACGGAGTACTTGCGCGCAAACGCTGCACCCAGAGGCCTCTGGGTTCACAATGCTCCAAGAATTTTTCTGCAAGATTTGGCCTTTAGAAAAGACTGGTCAGCCATCTCATGGAAGTGCACCAGAGATTACCTCATCCTCATAATTAAGACCGCGACAAGACTAACTGAAGCCCTCACGATCAAGATCCAACTGAGTGAGGCGAAACTCAAAAATATGGTACATATTACTGTGTACAAAAAGAAACTAGAAGAGATTAACCGTGAGATGAACGAGACGAAGGAATATCTGACACAAAACAAAATTCAAAAACTGAGTAAAGATCTGAAACGCTTTTCCACAGAGAAAATGCATCCATACAGTAGAGACGATTTTGTAGCACCCAACTACCAATCTGACAACGAATCCAGTGCCAACTCCTCTAACAATTCAGATTACAGTGGAGAAGATACCACACAACAACGTAACTTTAGAGGTTCCAACAGACGTCAACAGAGACGAAGACCAAACACCTGGCGTAACCCAACCTTTGGTGAACATCCACCTCCTCTTTTTCACCCATTTGTTCAAAACTACCAAGGATGGATGAATCCTTACCAAACAGTACCACCTCCATTAGGTCCCTATATGGGACCCTTCCCTCAACAACCACCGTCTTTTTTAGGGAGAGGCCGGTCCAACCAGAGAGGAAGGAGGAGAGGTGTGACATGGTTAGACCAAGAAAGGCAAATACTAACAAGGAGCATGTCCAACTTGAACAAAGACAAACCGAGCACAAGCACGACTCACTAATCTTCAACATCTCCGATATTCTACTTACAGAAGAACAAGAATCTGTACTAAACAAAGGTCTTGGCTTCGTCCCCACCCCACCACTGGACATTTTCAAACTACAAAGTGAAGTGGCCCATTTTTGCAGAACATTAAAACTGAAAGCCTTCTTTCAGGGTAAAGAAGACAATACCAACAGAGGAGACACCTCTTTGAGACCCAAGTCAACTTTCTGTCCAGCACAACATCAAGTCCCAGTTGAGATTCAAACTTTTGAGCAAGCAGTCATGAAGGAAATCAATCAACTTGGTGAGACAGTCAGAAAACCATTTATGAACACTACAAACAAGGAGAAAAAAGCATTGGAAGAACTAAAATCACACCCTAACATCATCATCAAACCCGCCGATAAAGGCGGAGGCATTGTCATCCTCAATAAAGAAGGTTACCACGCACAATGTCAAGAGCTCCTATCTGATGAGAAATTCTACAAAATAATAACAGAAGATCCCACACCTAGATTACAACGAACTGTCAATCTAATGGTTGAGGAAGCAGAGACAAATAGGTGGATCTCAAAGAACGAAGCTTCTTTTTTACGTACCACTCTCCCACGTACGCCATACTTTTATTCTCTTCCAAAAGTGCACAAAGCAAGAAAACCTCCACCTGGTCGTCCTATAGTATCTGGGATCGGCTCAGTTTTGGAACCCCTGTCCCAGTTTGCTGACCAATTTCTTAAACCTATGGTCCAACGGACACCAACCTACCTCAAAGATACACGTGATCTTCTGAATTATCTAACAGACAAAAGTTTCTCCAGTGAAACAATGCTTCTGGTAGGACTCGATATAGAAAGTCTTTATACGAGCCTACCACAACAAGCCACCTTAGACACCCTGGAAGATCTACTGTTCCAACAAGAATGGCTATACCATACGCCTAGACACTTTGTCTTAGAATGCTGCAGACTGGCCCTGACTGAAAACTTTTTCGAATACGAAGGTACTCTCTACCAACAACGCCACGGTACTTCCATGGGAAGTACCTTTGCTCCAAGCGTGGCAGGGCTCTACGTGAGCAATTTTGAGAGTACATACATTTTGAATGACACCAATCCCTTCCTCCCAAGAATCCTTTTCTGGAAAAGGTATATAGATGATGTCATCATGCTCTGGGAAGGTACCAAAACCAACTTACAAGCATTTCATGACTGGATGAATATATCCAAGACCCTTGCCTCAAGTTTACCTTTGACGCAGATAAGGAACATTTGGACTTTTTAGACCTTACCATCTACGTTGAAAATGACACCATAAAAACTAAGACCTTCTTCAAGACTACGGCTAAGAACAGCCTGCTTTCTTTCAATAGCTTTCACCCGCGTCCACTACGAGAAAATCTGCCTTACAGCCAATTCCTTCGTCTCAAAAGGAATTGCAGTGAACTCAGTGAGTATAAAAAACAAGCACAAGACCTTTCGAACAAACTCAAGAAAAGGAACTACCCTGAAAAAATAATCAAAAAATGCCAGAAGCGGGCTCGTAACCAGCCTAGAGAAAGCCTCCTAGAACTTACACCGCAAATCACATCTACCGAAAAATTGACCTGTGTCACTACCTACAGTACTGTTACAAACTCTGTCAAGAAAATCATCAATAAAAACTGGCGTATCATTACGTCTGGAAACCTCACTTGGCCCAAACCCATGTTTGCCAATAGACGAACTCGAAACTACAAAGACATCTTGGTACACACACGTCCACCTGACGTAAAACCGAATCCAAGCCAGAGCACCTTGTGGTCCCTACCCCCAGTCACTGGCCACTTTCCATGTGGCAATTGCTCTGTGTGTTCCTTGACTGAAATTACCAAAAGTGTCATCTTATCACCAAAATTGACTTGGACGATGAGACAACATACCAACTGCAACACGACACATGTAATTTACATGATAACCTGCCCATGTGCTCTTCGGTACATTGGAATGACTTGCCGGAAGATTAAACAAAGAATATGTGAACACCGAAGCAACGTCAAATGTGGAAGAGGAACGACCAAATTGAGTTCACATTACATCGAACATCCACACACTGTCAACGAGCTGAGATGGATAGTTCTTGAAACACTTGTATCCAAAACACCCAATGCTGAGAAATTACTCTTCCAGAAAGAACAAAGATGGGTCCACCGCCTCCAAACTAACATCATAGGACTGAATGATGATATTCCATGGCTAAGCATGTCATTTTAAATAGAGATATGGTTTATTTTATACTCCAACTAGGCTAAGTAAAGAATCTTCACTAGCCCCATACTCTCCATGGTATTTATAATATCAGGGCGATTCCGCACTTCATATGATACCCAGAGCCCACCTTCATTAGACTCTCTGTACCCTACGAGTAATTACAACAATAATGGCTATTTAAACATCTGTGTCCATCTAAGTTGCAAAGGCACTACACTTCACCTTTTAGGACCAGGGTTGAGACTCCAACCCTGCCGCTGCCCCCCCCCTGTTCTCCACGATATTTAACAATCGTGTAAACCAGTGCTCGCAATCAGTTTACGGGACCCTCTACATACCAAGATAACGGTTCCTTTTACACTTCCCCAACCTTATCTCTTTACATCATTTAATAAAGTTTTCCAGGCTTTGACACGGCCCGCACCAGTCCCCTCTCTATTTCAACGAAACTCACCATTTAAGACACACCCACAGCCTACGTGTGCATACAGGAAACCAGAGTCAGCACAAGTCGTAGCAGACCATTGCGGTACGGAGCCCTCTACCTCAACACCATCTGGAAGACACGTAACGTTAACCGGGTGAATCCCCCTTGTAATGTGCGGTTTCTTCTTGTTTTCATTTGTTTAGTATTAACGCTGCCTGTATCCTCGTACGGAGCTCGTACATTGAAACTATCAGGTATTTTTCCTTTAGTTAAAATTGCACGCCTATTCTGGACGAGAGGCACATTTGATTATGTTTCCTTCTGAAAAGCGCGCTATACTTCGCTATTGATTTTTTCTTAGATTAATAGCCGCCACTTTAGACTAATGCAGACAGTTTAACCCTAACTCGCACTTGGAATGGCTCAACAATAGTCTCCTTGCGGACCAACACGCAACCATTAACATTATACATTACGAGCAGTCTTAACCACCTCCGCTGCAAAAATACCTTTGTTGAATGCCATAATATTCGTTGTATGTCTAAATATCTGTTGTATGTCGAACATCCTTCTACCAATCGATGTCTCCTAAGGGCATTGCGTTTTGAGTTCTCCAAAGTAAGAGCGATGGTTCAAAACTTCACTTGCTGATCAAAATGTATACCAAAAGTATATAAAGACTTGCCATTTATAGTTGCTTTCATATTGTTCATTTTACGTCAATTTGCAGCTCCTTTGGCATTTTTACCCTTCTACCCCTTATAATCATTAAGGAGTTTCCCCCGTTTTTCTCTGTATATAGGTACTAGTCCTGACGAAGTCCATCTGAATCGACATTGGAACTTCTACATGTAATTGACAAAAAAATTTTTCAATTCACTTTATTCACCTGTGGTCCTGAAGAAAGCTCCCTGACCCTCCCATGGGCTTTACATGAGCTGAAACATGTCGACCAATCACCACGTTTAATGTCGCAGAGGATTCATCATACATCCTACCTGCAACTTGACCTTTTTTAACGTTTCCCCAGCACCTATCAGAATAAAGACTTTTTTATAGGTAGCATGAGGAACAACTCTTTTTAATCACACACTTGAGCACTCCTCACTTTTCTATTTTATCATTTTTTTCCCTGATCACTACTGGAGAATTCAGTGGTTCCCTCCGGGTTGGAGGATGCATGGAATAAACCCAATGATGATGCTATCACGTATCTAAAGGCGGAGAACCAAGATATACCGCCCATACATATCTTGACGTGATTGAGGGTTTTTTACCTATATCGGAGACAACCACCTGAACCCTGGTGCCAACAACAAGTGATCCATCCTCTTTTGATTATTTATGCATTACAGACATACACATTCATTTTTTTAGGGCAGAGGAGATTAAGGGGCATATTATCAAGACAGGCGATAAAATTATCGCCGTTTTAGCGGCAGAAAACTGCAGCTAAAACGGCGATGATGGGCTTGATAATATGCTCTATAGAATTCCGATTGAAGCCCATGTTAGATGTGAAGGACATCTAACATGGGCTTCAATTGGAATTCCATAGAGCATATTATCAAGCCCAGATAATTTTATCGCCTGGCTTGATAATATGCCCCCTAAGTGATTTGCCCAGAATCACACGATGTGTGAGCCACCCTGCCAGACTCGAACCTGGTTCCCAGTTTCAATGTCAGCCCCTCTAGCCATTAAGCCACATCCTCTAAGGAGCAGTACCTATGAAGCAATGTAATATTTACTGTGTTAGATTTGGATTTGTTTATTGACTCAATGTAGTCACAAATTTACTTACATTTGAGATATGGAGTCACTGGCACCCACTAAATATGTTTAGGTATCAGAAAGCAATTTAGTTGCAACAACAATTCAGCAGATATTGTTTCATAAGAAAACTTTAGGCTACGCATTTAAGGACTCATTTACAGTTCCATCAGAATTATGAGATGGCGTATTTTACATAGAGACTTCGTGTGATGAAATCATCTAAGATTTTTTGTTGAAATATCAGGCAAATGCAGTCAGTGGTGTGGACTCCTGCTTGCTCTTCCCCAACATTCAAACATCCGAAGTACATCCAGAGATCCCGATCAACTGACAAGATGCCTGCCTATTTTCCCTTATTTAGGTTTCGCCTAGAGAAATATATTGTTTTCAATATAAACTTAAAAGGGACTGACACCCTGCCTCTTCTCTTTCGTGGCTTCTTATTGGTTCCTGTACGTGCCACTTACCTTTACTCCATTTCTATTGGCTGTAGCATATTTTCCTGCATTTACCAAAGCTTGTTCCCTTCCGCTTCTCTTATCAGTTTCCCGCCGCCAAAATACGGTTAACCCTCGCCTTGGTGGAACAATATTTTCATAAACTTTAACATTGTACTAATGCTGCACATTTATATACCAATGTATCACCAAACAGATTAAGTGATTTGCAAAGAATCACAGGATGTTGCGCGGTGCTTTCGAGACTCAACAAAGATCCCTGGCTCTTGAGTCAGCAGCCCTGGCCGCTGTGCCATCTCCTCTCCACTCCCGTCTTATCTGTCAGGGAGCTCTTTCCTTATTCCAGACAATGATTGAAGAAAACAGCTCCTATTCATTACATAGGCAAAACTGATGCATTACCAATACTTGTCTGTAACAGATACAATCACTGTATTGTATTGTAATTGCATTTATATAGCGCTTACTAACCCTGACGAGGCATCAAAGTGCTTTTTCAGCTAGTAGCACGCTACTACGGAACCCATAAAGGATTAGTATGGTGAATTAGTATAGTGAAATATGAAAGTAATTTGAGTGGTGGATATTAGTCAGTTATTTGGGTTGAGAAGGATAGCGGAGGGATAGAAGAGGGTAAAAGGTTTGCAGTTATATTGTGCTTGTTACCCCCAATGGGGCGTTAAAGCCCTTTTTTGGCAAGTAGCACGCTACTCTGGAACCCATTAAAGGATTAGTGTTGAATTAGTATAGTGAAATATGGAATTTGAGAAGTGGACAGGTTAGTCTGTTATTTTGATTGAAAAGGATAGTGGAGGGATAGAAGAGTGAAGGATTTAGACTTTTGTTTTTAGAGGTCATAGCAATAGTGGGATGCTTGGGATGAGTAAAATGGGATGCGGAGGGAAACAGTCAGAGGGAAGAGCAGAAAGGATTGTTTTGGGGGATCAGTATAGTAAAATAGGTGTCAGATAGTGTAAGGAGTGGTAGAGTAGGGGAGAGTCTAGAAAGGGCTATTTTGAGGATCATAGTTGTGGTATGGGGTTTGAGATGAATGAGAGAGTGGATGTTGAGGATATATTGATAGAGCTATAGGGTGAGAAATAGGGTAGTGCATTGGAAAGAGTAGTAGAAAGAGGTTTGGAATGGGTCAGAGAGTTGAGGTCGAAGATATATTGAGAGAGGTATAGGGTGAGAAATAGGGTAGTGTATTGGATATTCTGAATTAGAAGAAAGTAATAAATATTTGGATCCATTAATACATGGAAAGTTTATAGATGCTTAAAAGATGTAAGTATATGTAGATTAAAGATATTGATAGAGGTATAGGGTGCATTAAATATGCCCTAAAAAAAAAAATTGGGGGGGGGGGGGGGGAAGTAATAAATATATAGATCAAAGTACATGGAACCATGGCAGCAGTATAGTTGAGTTTTCCTTGAATTGTTTGGATAACTGCATGATTTCCCAGTGGTCTTCTGACCGCACTGAGTTACTGAGTCTTTTCACATTTTGAGTGTTGAGACTTAATGATACAGACCAATCCTGGCAGTGTTTCTGCAGTAATACGGTTAGAGCTATTAGTAGCAGCGTCTTATACCATACACCTTGATATCTTAATATGCTGCCACCGAGAAACCGGTACTGCTGGGACTGCCCCTCAACTGGTGGCAATCGTTTTTACTAACAAATGAAAAGGAAGATCACTTCTAACTAACCAGTCTCTGGGGGCGTGGCCAAGCCGCGGACCAAGATGGTCACGCGGCATTGAAGCTCCGACTGGTGGCCTAGCTACAATCCGCCTGTCTCCAATAATATGGCTCGCCACGAAACCACAACATAAGGACCTTAATCCTCTCATGATGGGGTGGCAGTGGTGCCATTTTCATCTTCTAAATCCACCCGCAACCCATTGAAAACTGCTCTGGGATCTGAGGGGGCGGAGCCTGTGGCGGCCTGCGACGCGGCCTGCTGGAGCTCCTGGGCTGAAGACTACAAGAGCACGCCGGCGCCATACGGAGGAGCCCGCTACGGAACTCCCGGCCTAAGTCCAGGCGGCAGTGAGTGCATCGCGTGCTATCCCCCCCACCACTCGACCCTCTATGGCCGTCACAGCGGGCCCCCTTTTCCAGCTTACGTGGGGGCCGCGCACTACACCGCCGATGCGCCCGTAGGCCCCCGGGAAGACAGGGTCCTCGGGCCCGCCAGGGAGGCAGACATCCGGCTGTGTGCGGAGGCTGTGGGGGAGGGTTTGAAATCTTGAAACACCGCGAGCCCACTCCTGCTAGCATAGTGCACTGTCAGGGAGATGGCGATATAGTGGCTACAAAGGGGACCCGCCCTTTGACTCGAGGCGCTGCTGAGATGAGCCACTGTTCCATCTGCGTCACATGGAAGTGGTGGGAACCCGAGCGTTATCATCCGCTCCAGAGGGCAAGCTCGCCCACTACTACGCCGAGGGAGGCCTCAGGGATCGCCGGGACGCCGCTGTCCCTCCCCACGCAGTGTGTAATCACTGCTTCAGGTCTAATGCCTTGCACTGCCTGGGGCTTTCTTGTTTGACCCTCCCATTTAGGCACATCCTCTACAGTGAGGCTCTCCCTCAGATTCGTGGACACTTCAAAACCACAGATACGTCTGGGGCCGTCTGTGTCAATTTGTCAATATTGTGAACGTCTTCTTAATAACACGCTAGTACTCCACACCTCTTAAGTTGACAGCCACGGAGCCCCTACAACATCACTTTGGCATTACTGCCACACGTCCATTTCTCACTTTGGACTCGCTGTTATCAATAGCGGTGAACAATTCACCTGGCTAAGGGCACACAGGTATGGGCAAAAAAGACCCCAAGCAGAGGGTGCTAACATTTCCCGTCGCCACAGACAAAGCACAGGACAGCAGCGCTACTATGGTGGATGGTGACTAGGGCTCGGCTGCTGTGCCAGGAACCATCTCCTCCCACCCCGATTTACTTGTGGAACTCAGGGCTGGGTTCAAATCACTTGATAACAGGTTAGACACGCTTGATAAGTGCCTGGACTTCCTTGTGGCCAAATTAGACATTCATGACCGATGGTTAGACACAGCAGAAGGGCGTGTCTCCGACCTTGAAGACGGAGCCGCTCAATCAACGAAACGACTGCACGCATGGAAAAAATCTTGAAAGACATTGCAATTAAAAAAGAAGATTTAGAAGAACGCAGTCGCCACAACAACCTCCGTATCATTGGGGTTCCGGAGTTGACAAATACGGGAAGAATGGATACCTTTGTAGAATCATGAGATAGGGACACTGCGCTACATTTGACCGTAGAGCGTGGTGCGCTTACATGGCAAGGCTCCACTGTGTCGCTGCTCCCGGACTTTACAATCATGGTCCAAGAAGCCCGCCGTAAGTTTACTGGTGTGAAGGCGGCACTGCGGAATTTGGGCCTCTGATATGGCATGCTGCACATGGCATGGCTGCGGATCGACGTCAACGGGAGATCCTGCATCTTCGACAGCTCCACTGAAGCTGAGGCTTTTTGCAAGTCCTATAAAAGCTCCGACAACCGAGGCGAGATGTTGGAAATGACTCTTCCCCTCCCCACAGTGGTTCTGTTGCCATTGTTGAACTCTTTTCTCGCGTATGACCTTCGAGCTGTTCTGCATCTATTTCTGACTTCACATTCTAAATACATCAATATTATGTAATAACTGTGCTAATGTGGTAATCGAGACAGCATAAGTATCATTCTTTGACATTGTTCTAGCTATGCTGGGTGCCACCAGAGCTTTGCCTTCCGCCTAGGTGCGTAGAACACTGTTGAATTCACAGACTAGAATGCATCAGTCTACGACCTTGTATTTCCAAGTGGGATGTTTCCAGGATGCATTAGGTTATTGGTTATTTGGGTGTTTGCCTTGCGTACTGGGACGCGGGGTGGGGGGTGGAGGGAGGGGAAGTTTCCCGAATTGTTAGATGTCGTTTTTTTACCAGCTTCAAGCATGACAATCAGTTGATACGCGACACTCTCCACACTTTCATTGTACTACTCCACGATATAAATGACAACTGCCCCTGATTTAGTTGACCATTCGAATCTGTCTCTTATCACCTGGAACGTAAGGGGACTCAACAACCCCAAAAAATGTCAACACGTGCTACACTATTTGCAATGGCATAATAGCCTTTTTGCAGGAGACACACTTACCCAGGTCCGACACTACACATTTTGCAGCTGGCTGGGGTGCTCACCGTTTCTTTTCCAACTACAGTACCTGTGCCCGTGGCACAGCAATTATAATCCATAAGAGACTCCCATTCTCCTTGACTTGCTGCCACAATGATCAGGAGGGTCGATACACAATAGTAGTGGGTAGACTGATGGGTCACCTGTTACTCTAGTATGCATTTATGCCCCAAACATTGACAGCCCTGAATTTTTCCATGTGCTTGACGCCATAATTTTACACATTGGTACTGGTAGTGTGCTAATGGGTGGGGATTTTAACTTGCTCTTTGATCGTACTATTGACTGCTCTTCTAGGGTGGCAGACTCCAAGCCCCTGGCTCGTCAGGTGTTGTTGGGCACATGTGTGGCGTTCCAGCTCTCTGATGTTTGGAGAGTCCGCAACCCGGCGAACCCGGGTTATGCCCATTACTCAGCCCAACACAACACCTGGACCAGACTAGATTTCTGGCTGCTCGCTCCAAACCCACTCACATGGTACAACATGATTGTAATACTCCCCCGGACATATTCCGATCACACCCCCGTCCTGCTTAAACGATGCATTCCCAGACCAGAGGGTCATGATCGCCAGAGGAGATTCCCGGGCAGGGCATTAAATAATGACCTATTTGACACAGAAATTAAGGAAGCAATTGAGGATTATTTTGATTTAAACACGGGGTCCGTGGACACATGGCAATGCTTTGGGAGGCCTTCAAGGCATACATCAGGGGTATTGCCATCTCCAAACACGCAGGGGTACTGAAAGATCTGAAAGATCTGAGAAAAATACTAGCCACAACTGATTGCTTTAGAAGCCACTATGCTTCGTTACCCTGACACTTCTGAGGGAGAGCGGCAGGTATGGCGAAGGCAAATGACCAGGGCGTATGTTAGCATACGTTAGCACAACTGCTGAGACCCCCATACTTCAAATCATACATCACAGAACTCCGGTCTGACTCTGGGATTACTTTAACGGAAACGTCCGACATCCGGGACACATTCTTAGCATATTATGAAACACTGTACACTTTCAAACTTGTGCATACCTCCACGGAGCGAGACGAATACTTTGCGAAGATTGCGCTGGTATATATGGATAAATATATGCAGGACTTCCTTGCCGAGCCATTTTCTATGGACAAAATAATCTACGCAATTGATGCATTAAACGGTGCTTCCGCCCCAGGCCTTGATGGCTTCACAGGTGACTTTTATAAACGATACAAAGATATACTGGCTCCTAAACTCCTAGAAGTCTATCATGAATCTTTGGAACACAATCAAGTTTGAGAGTAGCGGTGATCGTCTTATTACCCAAACCTGGCAAGGATCCCTTACAGTGAGCATTGTATAGACCGCTGTCACTGTTAAATTTCGATTATAAAATATTGGCGAAAACGATCTCAGTGCGACTTGCCCTGCTACTGGACAAAATATTATCCCTAGTCCAATCGGGGTTTGTACCCCATATATCTGCCTCCCTAAACCTGCGCACTCCCTTTGCAGTCCTGCACCAAATCAATCCGGAAGCGGCAGTACTGTGTGGAAGTCTGAAATAATTTCTGTTAGCATAAGCTGAAGCCATCTTGGTTGTGGCATCCATTTTGTTAGCTATGTAATTCTTCCGTCTTCACTGTTGCTTGCCCTTCTATTCTGCTTGAGCACCATGGTCTGTGTATTCAATGAACTACCTCCTGGAACACTTGAGGGTGTTCCCACTCATGAGTAATTAATAAACTTTTTATTTGAATTCCAGCTTCAGTGCCAATCTCTATTTTGTTGGTCTACGGACCAGTGGACAAGATAAGGGTGACCCCTGCACCAGTGTGCTTATTAAAAGGCACATTTCCACAGCTGCTGGATGCGGAAAAAGCATTTGACTCTCTGGAGTGGACATTTATATGGACATTTATGCGCAGGTCAGGCATGCCCTTTGGGTTTGTCAATCTAACGGCGCCACTGTACTCGGTCCCCACTGCCAGACTGCGCTTAAATGGCACGCTCTCCTGCTCCTTTACGTTATCCCGAGTTATCAGATAGGGCTGCCCCTTGTCCCCACTGCTTTTTATACTAGCAATGGACCCACTTGTTAGACACTTTCAGGAGCGCCATCTACATAGAGGGATCCAATTTAACACTGGGCCAAAATTGGTGTCACTATACGCAGATGACGTTATATTATATGTCAGGGACCCCCAAAACAATTTGGCCCCCCTAATTAGAGAGATAATCCGGTTTGGCAGTTCCTCTGGCCTTGGTATAAATTGGCATAAGTCTATGATATTTCCCCTAACCACAGGCACGGTCAGATGGGAATGTGAATACCCACTAACCTGGTGTTCTGACTCAGTTAAATACCTGAGGATACACATACACTTAACACATACACTTAAACACCACCGAAATTTTACTATCGAATTATATACACGGCGATACACACGTTGGAGAAGCAAGTGGATAGGTGGCTAAGGCTTCCACTTTTGATCGCGGGGCGTGTCGCGCTGATTAAGATGATCGTCCTGCCCAAATTCCTGTATTTATTTAATAATATACCTATCCCGCTTATGAATCGATTCTTCAAATCCATACACACCCATCTTATTCGGCTGACTTGGGGGGGCACACGACCCAGGGTCCGATGGGAGGTTATGACTCTACCATAGCAAAGGGGAAGGTTGGGAATCCCTAATTTTTAGTTGTATTATTTGATCGCTCAGTGCAGCTATGCTCACTCCTGGTTCCACCCCGAAGCCAGAATCCCCAATTTACGACCTGAGGCAGATCTGGTCCTGCTGCACTCATTAAACACAGTGTTGCCTCTGGGCTACCCACGCGACCCTCTAGACATTCAGACAGTCTCCACTACAGCTGGGCTTAACAAAATTGGTAAGAGTGCTGGGGTCTCCGATCATGTATTCCACGAGTTTACCGCTTCCGAATCAACGCTGGATACCTATAACTGGGGAAAGGATAGTGCAGCGCACTCTTATTCGGTTTGACGTGACCACTATAGGTGACCTTTATATTGAGGGACAAGCTTTCTCTGTCTCTGACGGGAATAAGTTTCAAGAGGCGTCGTTCATGAACAAGTTTGTGCTTACCCGACTATGCGCAGTCTTAAGAGCTAAGATTCCTGGCTTCCTTATTGAACCGGAACCACTCACCCCTCTGTCCACAGCTATAGATAGCAGCACGGGGGACCATCTGGTTTCTAAATTGTACAGAGCCTGTGTAGAGATAATTCCAGTCCATGATGCCAAGATACGGCCGCTTGGGAAGCAGATCTAGGTTACCCTATTACTGATGACCAGTGGGCTGCATGCTGTCTGCAAACTAAGGTTGTTTCACTGAACAGCCGCCATAAACTTATCCACTTCAAATTTCTATGCAGATTCTACATAACACCTGAGATGACACACAAAATAGACCCAGACAGACCCCACTGTTGTCTAAAATGCAAAGCCCCACATGCAGATTTTGCGCACCTGGCTTGGACCTGTTGCAAGACCGGCAGGTATTGGACCTACATATTCCGTACACTTGGGCATACACTGCAGGTATTGGTTGACTTCTGAGACACTGATCCATGGACTCAAAACTTTGATATTTAAATTGAATGAATGCTTGTTTCCCGTACTGTGATTAGACTGCGTTACAGAAAACAATATACTGAGCTGGCAATTATTTTTTCTGCAGAATCAGTCTGTTGTAGAGCTGATCAGCGAGCCTCATGTGCAACCTATCAACCTCAGTTACATGAATGAATGTATGTGGCCCAAATTGGTCACTCAATGGCTGACAAGGCAGAGAAGCCACTGTACTATTCTTGGAACTGTCTCCCCGTTGAAATGTGGAGTCCTGCAATGTTACCGCAGCCCACGCGGAAGGCGCTCAAGAGGATTAGATCTGAAAACCTGGGATTACAATTTACAGAGAACAGCGATGTTGCTGCTCAAACTGTGGTAACATGGAAAGCTGCTTATACGCATAGGCCAGGGTAAGAGGATCTATAGGAAAATAAAGTCACGTACAGAGGGCATTGTTTCTCAAGAGCGAATCACATTGTCCCCGCTAGGGCCCCTTTAAAAACACCACTGCATGCATGTCTCACTAATACATTTATACTCCGGCAGTATTTTGTATAGCGCCGACATATTGTTTTGCCGCTAGCTCTTGGTTACAAGGGTACTTCTTTCACGCAGGTGACGTCATCGGAGATAATGATGAATCGTGGGCGCCATGGCGTATAAAAAAACAAGCATCAATCTCTTAGCTTTATGGGACCATGTGTTTCTAATTAGCGTGAATTAGAAACACATGGCCCCATAAAGATAAGAAAGTGCTTTGCGACAGCAGCAAAGCAGGCGACCCAGTCGGATTGGAGGTAAAAGGGTGTCCACAAAAAACCCTCATTTCCAATGGCAGGCCACCGTTTAGCATAAACGGTGACGCCAGCCAATGGAAATGAGGGGCGGGGCTTAAAGCCCTTTTCTGAAATCCCTCTCTCACAAAATTTCTCGCCAGCGAGCAACGCAT
Source organism: Triturus cristatus (assembly GCF_964204655.1). Lineage (NCBI taxonomy): Eukaryota > Metazoa > Chordata > Amphibia > Caudata > Salamandridae > Triturus > Triturus cristatus. The sequence goes on along the minus strand of NC_140584.1, from coordinate 897,575,992 downwards.
GCGCTGCAACGCAGGCGAGACCTAAAAAACGCCTTGACAATATTGTAGCTCTTTAATGAAGATGAAGATTAATACAAAGTTATCAGGGAAAAGGAGGGAGCCAAGCAAGACCATCCTAAAGTAATTTCAGCAGAAGGTCCAACTGCTAGACACAAAATTCACTGGTGACTGTTTTGCAATGAAGAAAAAGCCCAAGTTTCATATCCTCTGCTCAGCATTGAATTCCACAGTACCACCACACCCCTTCATGCCCGTTGGTATAAGTAGCTCAGGGAACAGCCCTCAGGGTGATCACAAGCGTGAGACCCACAGTAATGTCTTGGCAGTGGCTGCTTAACCAGACTCTCAGTGTGGCATCCAGCAATATGCTGCCTGAGAGCATGTACATCACTCCTTCTGCTTGACATGTACAAACTCTGGTAAGCTCTTGGCATAGCTCTTAGCACTGGCACAGCTCTCAACTCAGATGCAACAATAACACATTCCAATCTACTCATCAAAATTGTAACATTTTCTTGGCAGTAAATAGTACTTATGTGTCAAAAAGAAATAAAATCTACCTAGGGACATATGATACTGACAATTGCCAAGTTTTGGCGTGCTGCACAAGGGTTCTCTATTACATGATTATCTGAAAGTAGAAATGTCAACACAAACTATGTCAAATCTACAGCTGACCATCTCCGGAGGTTCTCTGCACAACCACAGTCAGCAACTCATCGGACTACAGACTAAGAAGCGTAAAAATTAAAAACCAAGGCAGCAAGCCTTTTCCATCTATGCACACAGTAACTGGAACAACATCACCATATCCCTCAGGACTGCCCAACACTGCTTCAATTTAAGAAAGAGTTGAAGAAATACCTCTTAAAAGAAAACAACACCAGAATACATTAACAGTCCACAAACCAGCTACCTCTACTATTACCCATTAACTTTGTGCTTGTCTATTACCCGGTATAGTACTCCACTGCCTTTTAGCTCGGTCTGCACTATCGAAAGATTTCATACATAGAGATATATCTGTGTATTTTACTGTGGTTCTGACTCAAACAAGCAAAATCAATGCAATTCACCAGATATGGTTACCAAATGCACACAACACATACCATAACTAGCGCCAAAGGCTATGTTGCTCTATTGATAACTATTATTTTGGTTCTGTAGCTTTGGCAAATTAGCATTTGGGGCATGGTGGCCTATGCAAGTTATGGGGATATTATTAACCATAACTGGTGAATTTAATTGGTTATGCATGTTTGAGCTAGTACCATAACTCAATTTTTAACTGTCTTATTCAATAAAATGTGATTGTTTTTATGCTGTACCTAACTTCGACCCTCAGCTAGACATTTGCCATGTGCAAAGGGGGCTGGCCCGAGGGTATGCCACACCCCTTAAAAACATCCAGTCCCTCCAGTGAACACTCTTTGACCATGTGCAAGGGGGTATGGAACAGAGCCCAAACCCCTACTGTGAGCTATCCCCTGCTGCACACGCCTTTTAGCAATGCACATCAGGGCTTGAACGTAGAGCCATGCTCCAACCTACTACTGATAGTCTTGTATTTTTCACATCTTTTCCTTCCTCCTACCTGTGCACAGTCAGTCATTAGACACTCATTATAGTGCCTTACCTTGCGATATCCCCCAATGCGTTGCAATACTAACATACTTTTAACAGGAGGTGTACGACACTGACCTCGGCCCATGACTCCACGCTGCCAGTACACTTCTCTGTTTCATCATAAGCAAAAGGCACACAAATGATGGACGTAATACGGAACAAATCCAAACATTCACCCCCAGTTAAGAGATCTGGGTTAAATCGATCATTCTTTTGCTCACCGTGCCAACCCAGTTTAGACCCAGCCATATGCAAATCAGTCTTGACCCTGTTCCTCATGGGAACAGTCAGGCCAGAACAGTCAAGCCAGGTTCTCCCTGGACCTGAAACAAGCATCCCGGGACCAGTTTCGTTCTGTCCATCAATTGTTCTTTTTACATTTGTCATCCTAAGTGGGACAGGTATGCCCAGACGTGGGTCCCATGATCTCCATGCCACTGTAGTGAAGCTGGGCTGGCTGATGAAGGGCAAAACTCCGAAACTAGTCCCAGGATGCTTGTTTCCAGTCCAGTGATGACCTGGCCTAGCAGTTCGGGCTGGACTGTTCCCATAGGGAGCAGGGTCAGGACTGATTCGCATATGGCTGGGTTTAAACTGGAATGGCATGGGGAGCAAAAAAGCGATGGATTTAAGCCCAGATCTCTGTACTGGGGTGAATGTTTGACATAGTTCAACATTCTGTCCATCAATTTTTCTTTTTGCCTCTTTCATCATAAGGAAACACAGCTGGAGATACTGCGGCACAATATTGCACCTCCCCCTTTTCTTTTAGTGGCACGTGTAAGAACACCAACTTAAAAGTACACTTGCCATCCTGTTGTCACACCCTTACATACATGACCACTCGCCACCCATCATTTCACCAGGGGCGGCTCCTCCATTGTGGCAGAGGAGCATCGTCCCACTGCTTTATCGCAGTGCGAGAAGCAGAAACATAAAATGGTATTTTAAATACCATTTTATGTTTCTGTTTCTCGCACAGTGAGAAAGCAGAGGGGAATGCCTGGTTCGGTGCGGGTGGGTTGGGAGGAGTGGTTTGCCCGATGCTGTTGGTCCTGTTTGGTCGGCCCTTTGGGGCCGACCAAACCAGTCATGCGCACTCTCCATTTTCTCTGCCTACATAGAGAACATAGCCTCCCCATAGGCGCCTGGTGGGGCGCTGTTCTCACCAATCACAAAGCTGCCATTGCAGCATTGTGATTGGCTTAGGGGAGGGAGGCTGACTGTGGCTGCTTCCTGTTGGGAAAACGCAAGACATGGCCACGAGCTGAGGCGGCGTGGGACCCGGTAAGGTAAGTTTTTTAACAATGTTTATTAAACCCCCAACCTCCCCCCTCCCCTGTGAACCCACACAACCCCTCCAACCACCCCCCCACCTGCAAGTCATGCCAGCCGAGGCTGCATTTTACCCATCACCGTTTCCAGTTTTTTCTGTTCTTCCAACTGTTATATTGAGGTACACAATGTTCATTTGTCAGTCAAAGGCTTTATTTCGATATGAATATATCTTAAAAAGCAGAAATACAGTAATAGATAATAAAATAATAAAAAGGAACCAGTGCATGGAAGAGTAACAAACATTTCATACTGCTACAGGTGCCAATAAATTAGCTAAAAACCATATATATTTTGTTAAAAAACAAATTAAACAAGATACAAAAGCCTAGTTGATCTGATACGCCAAGCCACAAGCATAAAGGGGCCGTGGATCGTTTTTTAAAATTCGTAGAGCCTCTAGATAGTGTCTGGTTCCTAGCTCTCTGCATAGTGGCTTTAACCATCTACTCCGGGGGGCTGCATAGGCCGGACATTCAAACAGAAAATGAACAACAGACTCAATCCTTTTTTCACAAAAAGGGCAAGAGGAAATTGTCTGAATTGGTGCCTTCCACCTGGAAGTCAGTTCACCAAGAGGGAGTAAGCCTATTCTGAATTGGAAGTATAGAGCCCTGTCCTTACGATTTGAGATGACATCCAGGAAAGGTTCACAGAAGTGCACATCCTTAATCGAGAGAAAATCCGTAGTGGACCTACACAGATTAGCATTGCTACTTCTGATGCCGGCTACCCAGCTCCAGTAAATCTCTTTCAGCTCAGACTTAGGAGGCGCAGTTCTATTGGTCCAGTCCTCACCAAGACCGAGGCTGAAGAGAAGACGCTTGACTTCCCTCAGCCAGACGATCTTGGCCCAGCCTGGAGACCCCAACACATCGGTTAGGCCGTCTGCATAACTGGATAGTTCTGGTGTTCTCCAAATTCTCGCCCATAAAAGAAGAGGGCGGAGCCTAGCCTGGTCGCTAATTGGCCGAGTTCCTGTATCTAGAAGCAGTGGGAGGGTTGGGGTACTATAGGGGAGCCCCATTAGATCTTTCAGAAATTTACTTTCAGAACAGGATAAATGATCCACCTTATAGACCCCCCAAAGTTCAGCCCCATATAGCCCCATATAGAGCAGCACTAACACCCCTTGCCCTATAGATGTCTAGAACAGGAGCAATGGGTTTCGAAGATGAGGCACGATGTTCCTTGAGGAGGGCACCCACCACCCTCTTATGTGTCAACAGCATCTTTTGGTGGTGGCATTTCCAGCTCATAGAGTCACAGAGACGAATACCGAGGTAATCGAACTCTGAGACTCTCTCAAGGGCAACAGAATCCAGAATCGGTGGTTTGGCCAACTTTTTCGGGGGGTTAAGGACCAAATACTTGGTCTTCGCTGTGTTGATAACTAACCCTCTCGCATCACAGAAAGACTTAAAGTTAGCTAGTAGACTCTGCAAGCCTGCCGGGGTTTTAGAAATCAGGAGGGTATCATCTGCAAATAGAAGGGTAGGTATTCTTCTACCAGCCAGGGATGGTGCATCTGCAGGATGTTGTAGCAGGTGCTCCACCACTCCATTGACATATAATGAGAACAGGGTGGGAGCAAGGACACATCCCTGGCGTACCCCTCTATTTACAGGTATGCGTGCTGTTTTTTGCCCCTGGTTACCCCACCTGATCTGTGCAAAAGTGTCAGCATGAAGATTTCTCAACATGCTTAACAAATAGGGTGGAATTCCCTGTTCTTCAAGCACACTCCATAGTTGGCTGCGGGGAACTAGGTCAAAGGCAGTCCGCAAATCTATAAAAGCGAGATACAGACTGCCCTTGCCCAGTAGAACCACTTTCCAATATAGCATCATAAGTCGAAATGATTGCTCTATTGTTCCCGTGCCAGATCTAAAACCAGCCTGAAAGTCTGAGAGGATGCCCTGTTCCTCTACCCATTGCAATATTCTGGTCAGGATCACTTTTCCAGCCACCTTTTGTGAAGTGTCAAAAAGGCTTATTGGGCGGTAGTTGGCTGGGTCGTTCCGACAGCCTTTTTTAAAAATTGGGACGACCTCAGCACCCTTCCATGAGGTCGGGAATGATGCCCCTTTGAGACTGGAATTTAATAGGGCGGAGATGAGTTTTCCCCATTCTTCCGGGTTAATACGAAGCAAATCTCCAGGTATACCGTCCGGACCTGCTGCTTTGTTGGGCACCAGGCTATTAATCGCCCCCACCACTTCCTCAGATGTAAAGAGAAACTCGTCTTCAAACTGGATAGAGACATGAGAATGTCGAGCTCTCATACTTTCCCCCTCATCCTGTACCATTAGATATAGTTGGGAGAAGTGGTCAACCCAAGCATTCTCTGGTACGTTACACGTAATCAATGTGTCCACAGGTTTCTCCCTAGATCTTAGTAGGTCCCAAAAACCCTTTGCGTCCTTCTTTAAACTTGCAGCCATCAGGTCCCGCCAGAACTGGTCTTCCCATTCTGCCTTTGCCCTTGATAAGACCCTCCTATAGATGCCCCTTGTGGTACAAACCAGGGGTCTATTCTTGGATTTTACTGCCTTTAGTAGTTCCGATTTGGCAGCTCGACATGCAGCTGAGAACCACCCGGCAGGAACCTTCCTACCACCTCTCTTGTTAGCCCCCTTTCCCGCATTATTGGCTATAAATAACTCTCCTATGGCCTTTGTGGTTTGTACAAAAATTGCGGATATCTCCAGCGAACTTGAAGAGGGAGAAACTAAGCGGGGTGTAAGCTTAGCCATTATAGAATGTACCTCCCGCATCTTACCCTCGTTACCGATGATATTCTTCCATCTCAGGCGCCTGCCACAATTGGAGGGGCACACTTCGTGTGTTGATTTCCACACATGGGGGATTGAGAGGGGGTAACTGGCCTTCCACAGAGGGGACAAGGACAGAGCTAAAGGGTTATGGTCACTGTCGATGGACGGCCGGACCTCCATATCCATCAGGAAAGACCACAACCGAAAGTTCAACATAATGTAATCAATCCTGGAGGAATGGCCAATTCTATTAAACGTATGGGCCCCCATTTGATCTGATTTGGATCTACCATTGGTTGCTCTAAGACCATACTCCAGACAAAGGGCATTAAGTTCAATTGCGTTTTGGGTCCACTTTTTAATTGGAGCAATTGACAGCAAAGGAATACCTCTCCTTGCGTCATCATCACTAGTGCCCAACACATCATCTACAGCAAGAGGTTCAAATGTGCAGTTAAAGTCCCCTGCTAATAAAACAAGGGAGTCTGGGCCACAGCTCTTAAGTTCCTCGTCAATGCCCGTTGGGGTGAGAGAAGATAAACCACCCCTAGTGCCTCTAACAGAGATATTAAATATTTCAAGCACTCCTCCTCCACACGGGCCTCTCACTGAGAGTCTCTGAAGGTCCGGGGTAGTAGTGGCTATACATTTAATAGAATACCGCAGGGAGATGCTTACCCAAATTAGCAAACCTCCGGAGGGTCGCCCCTTGCCTCCGTTCGGTCGAACAGCTGGTACGAAATAGGTGGTATAACCCAGCTTGTGCTGTGGTTCCAGGCACCAGGTTTCCTGGAACAAGCAAATCCCAAAGGATTCGATAAATGAGTTCCAGTCTGGGATGTTTATATTCCGAACTAGGCCAGCAATATTCCAGCTAGCTACCTTCAGGGGCATGTTAAAGACCTCTCCCTGCCCTAAATTTAGTGCTCTTGTATTGGGGGTATTGTCAATGGTAGGGTCTATTACGCCGACAGGTGGTGTCACATCATAGGGGGTTTGAGAGCCTTCGACAGGCCACTCCCTACTAGGCTGGAACACCACCTCTGTGTGTCCCCTGGTAATAGATAAAGGGGAGAAGGTAATAACGGGAAGGCTCACCTGCTGCTCTCTATTGGGTAAACTGTCAGTTAGTGGTTCCCCAGAAACTTCCATAGACAAGTCCCGTGTAGGGCAGATTACCTGTCAATAGCTTTGCCAAAATCGGCCCTGCGACTGGCTAAGGCTATTATTAAATAGACTAAATTTGGAAATGCAGCCACAAGATTGTCTGCTCTCCCAGCCCTTCCCCGTGTGGATTCCGGTTTGCCTCATGGGCGGGATTGGGGGATTGAAATAGCTGAGGTCGCAAGTGTCAATTGAGCCCATGCTACCTACTAAGCTGTCTTCCTTCTTAGAGCCCCTACATATAAAACTAACAATCCTTGGATCTTCAAAATTCACTATAATACAATCCCCGTTTATCAATTTTTTCCTAGAGCCAATCCATCCAACTCTACGTACATGGATGATCCGGCCCTCCCAGAACTCGGGCAAGGGTCTATTCTCTTTGAGCCAGAATAAAGTCTTGTTGAATAATTCAATATAAGACTCACACTTACCCGGACTAAGCACCGGTACCCCGGTCAGCACAACTACATAGGGCTGACAATCAGGGGGGAGATTTATATTGAGATCCCTCCCACTAAGAGGGCCCTCACCTGGCTGCAACACTTGGGACTTTACAGTTTCAACTGGATTAACACTTTGGGTCTCAGGTACATTATGAACTACAGGAGAAGTGGCTATAGGGGTAGAATTTTTCTTGCCTGTACAAACCAAGGCTGGGGGACGTGCCGTCTTTTTGCCTGAAGTAATAGTGGCAGCCTTAGGAGACTTTAGTTTCTCTGCGGGCTTGGAGGAAGAATGGCCAGGGTTAGTAAAAGTATCTGCCGCCAGCACAGTGGGGCACAAGTTTCGGCTAGTCGCTTCCAAACCGACTAGTGGGTTGTCAACTATGGTGGCTATACTGTGTTGAACAATAGACGGTGCCTTATTATCAAGACCCCCCCCCAGGCCATCATCCCTCGTTCTTAACTGCAATTTTATGAATGATTTTAGCGAGAAAAAGTTATCTAGAGTTGTCTGCTCCAATTTATCTACTCGCTCAGTTAGCCCTCTAATTTTGTCAAATACAGGAAGTAGTAAAGAATTCATTATTTCCTCCATTTTTGTGAACAGGGGAGAATCAGGGGGAAAAATCGCTGAGCTACCAACAATCTGGTTATTGGGAATAATAGTTACAGGCCCCTCAGTAGTACCCTCTTCTTTCTCTTCCTGAATGAGACTAGAGGCCCCCCTTAGTATATTATTAGAAGCACCCCTCCTAACACTTGCCCACCTCTGGTTCTTACAATTTTTGGCCAGTCCGCTTTTTCGTGGGAAGGCAGATTTTTTCTTCTTTGTGGAAGTTGGGTGGATTTCTGCCTGCACCACGATAGCCGCCGGGAGAGGTGATATTGGGAGAGTAGAGAGGTCAACCGGGTATGGGGTAGAGATGGCAGACTTGTTTGCTGCTAAGACGGGGGCCACATGGTTTTGGGCGTTAAGTGCTGTAGCCGTCAAAATTTCGAGCCCTTCTATTTTGGCTCTTAAGGCCGCCACTCGAGGATGGTCCAAGGGAGGGGGGACAAGAAGGAGCGGGTCCAGTGTTGGCTCCGGGGAGGGTATCCGGGCTAATGGGCCAATCGAAGATCGTCTATCGCCAAACGGGCTACAAGATAGCTGCCGCTCGGCCATGGTGATTTCTTTGTCGATGACGTTGGCCACACGGGTAATAAAGTGGTCCATGGTGCCCGCCATGCCCCCCTCGGTCCCCCTCAAGCTTTTGCCTGAACGAGTTGACATTGCTAATACAAAACCAGAATGTAGGTAAAAACAGAACAAAACCCTAGCTGGAAATTTAGACAGTGGATAGCAATGGATAATATGTAATAGAAGCAAGCGGGCAACAATGGGGGGGGACCCAGTCACTGACAAGGCTGAAGTACGTAGAATGACTTCCTCAAATAATGACCAATAGACGCAACCCCTGTACGAGTCCACTGCAATAGGCCAATGACGACACACAACGATAACAGTACCTGGGTTGGAACGGATGCACTACGGCCAGGGTTTGGAGGGTGGGCCCGGCCTCCAGCGGCCACGGACGGCCACACACGGTCCCGCCCTTGTCCCGGGCTTCTCCCGGCGCCGCCCACGCGCGTCCCGCGTCGCGGGGGGGGCGGGATCGATGAAGTAGCGCCTCCAGGCACGCAAAATGCGTTGTTTCCGCTTCCTTGACCCAGGGGATCCTGGGTATTGTGGTCCCTTCAGGCGCTCCCCCCACACAGCAATCGCAATTGCAAGCGACGGCGGGAGGGAAACGCGATAGCCAACAAGAAGCCGGTAGCCCCAGGAGTCTCAGGGCCTCACAGGTACTTATCAGGGCTCACACAAACGTGGTCAGGAATTCTGTACACGGCCCCCGCTCATTAACATTCTGACTTACACCAAGGACACTGTAGAACTATTCTGCGAGATATTGTTGCATCTGCTTAATGCTTTCAATACTGACATTTCCTGAACGAGTATGTACGATCTTGCCTCACTGATTCTTTTCCTTTATTGTTGCTATTTTCTATGATAGTAACTCGTATATCTCAATAAAAAATATTTGAACTAAAAAAATAGTGCCTTTCCTTGTCCGTGAATTTATTTTTCCACTACTCGAAAATGGTGAATCATAAGTGATTCGCAAATATTTCCAAAATGTCAGTTGAATCCAACTTCTAAAACGGCTGCCTGCTTGATATCAATTGCTTTTTGATTTGCGAATTACGCACAGGTTTCTATGTTTTTTCAGGCGTGGGACTGGAGTTTGCCAACTTGGAGGATTTTCTTTACCAACGCACAAAAATACCAAACTTGATTTATAATGTACAAAAATCATTTTGAGAGCCAGAAAAAACAATTCTGACTGAAAAAATGGGTTCTGCAACTCATTCGAAACTGCAATTCAGCAACATATGTACCAACAGTTTTCGACCGAAATTCCACTCGCAAACCATTGACCTGTTACCAACTCAGTTCAGTTCAGTTCATGAAGCTTTATTCGGTTCATATCATGTAATGACCATAAAAGCACACAGCAAAATACAAGATACAAGAATATGAACAAAATTTAAAAAAACATACTTTTCCTATAATAAATACATTTACAGATAAAACTGGCAGTATAAAAACATATATCTGGGGAATTCATGTTATACAGCAACCTCATCGCATCATCTGTATTAAAAATGCCATATTTTAAAAACAGAGGTTTTAAAAAAGTAATCCTTACATCCATGAAGAGAGTGCAAATAAGCATAAAGTGCATACAGCTTTGTTTGGAGTGTCCATCACACGGGCAAGGGCCAACAGGATACCTTTTTTGTTGGGGAAAGGCCACCAAGACATGTACCATTCCTAACCTTAATCTCGTTAGGGCAAATCTGTGTGTTGGGCGAGTTACCATATACAAGTACTGGAGAAATCCCTCATTTACAATATATTTGTTGTACGTTTGGACAGTAGTGAGAAGACCAGACGTCCCTGGGTTCTAAATAACATAAAAGTATTTTTAAAATCTGATTTAACAAGAACTCTTGGGGAACTAGGATCAGATATCAAGTTCAACCCGAAAGTCGCCTGGTAACTCTCAACAACAAACTTAAGCCAGGGTATTTTCATGCAGTTATCTAAATTAAGGCAATCCTTAATAATAAGTTGGTTGAACTCTGTCTCTTCTTTGTGCCAAATAGCTTTATACAGCGACAGAGGCCAAAATGGTACTAGGTCACTCAGATAGGCGGCCCCAACCTCTTTGTGGATCAACTCTGTTGGGGCGGAAGTAGGTAGACACAGTAATTTTTTAAGGAAGATATTTTCTTCTCTCTGCAAACAACCTACATTGAAGTGGCCCCATATCCCAGCCCCATATAAGGCAAAAGAAACACATTTTGCCTTATATATCTCCATCATGTCTCGTACGCGTCTATCCCCTATCTTTGTGGCAAATTTAAATATGCCATGAGTACTTTTAGTCATTTTTGTTCTGACATTTATTAGGTCCTGGACCCAACTACCGTCATTCGTAAAAGTGACACCCAAATAACAACATTTTTTAACTTGCTGTACTTTCACTCCTTCTATGAAAAAAGCATGATTTTTCCAAGTCTTGGCCCCACAAATCATAACATATGTTTTACTTTTATTAATCAGGAGCTTCCTATCCCTGATAAATTCGGAAAACCGATCCATCAGTCGCTGCAGGCCTATAGGTGTCCGGGATAGGAGCACAGCATCGTCCGCATAAAGCAGAACTGGCACACTAATCCCGGCAACCTGGGGAGCGTCGGCCTTAACTGTTTTCAGGACGGCTTCCACCCCGTTTATAAATAAAATAAATAACAACGGGGCGAGGACACAGCCCTGTCTTATTCCACGTTTAACATTAAAATTCGGGGTACATTCCCCATTAGTCCCAAATCGTACACATGCTTGCATCTTATTATACAGTCTAGCAAGGAAGAAGATAATTTCCTTGGGGGCGCCCAATTCTAACAGAACTGACCATAAAAGTGAATGATTAACAAGGTCAAAGGCGCTGCTTAAATCGGCAAAACAAAGGTACAAATTACCATGAATAGCCTTAGTATATTTGCCGATTAAAAGTTCTAAATTCAAGCATTGGTCCAAGGTCCCACGACCACTTCGGAAACCATATTGGGAAGTTGCAAGGATCCCATTCTCCTCAGCCCAGGATTCCAATCTGAACAACAGCACCCGGCTCATAATTTTTACCGTTGAATCTAACAGGCTAATTGGCCGATAATTACATGCAGGTGCTTTGTCCCCCTTTTTGTAAATGGGGACAATAATTGAATCGCCCCAAGTAGGTGGAATCAAAGTGGTTACTGCTGCATTGAGGACCAAGGTAAGTATCGGTCCCCAAATTAGTGGTTGGGCTTTGTAGACATCGATAGGGACTCCATCGGGGCCCTGAGCCTTCCCCCCCTTGCTAGCTGTGATACTACATTCCACCTCTCGTAAGGTGATGTCTAGTGGGACCATGGGCCATTGCCTTTGATCGTTAACAATCGAGGTTTTATCTTGAAAAATAGATGAAAAATGGGATACCCAGGCCGAACTTGCCACATTGGATGAGAGTTGAGGAATAATCTCATCTTGTAGGAAGGGGGAGTTGACAGTGGACCAAAATAGGCGGTTGTCCAAAGTTTCTGCCGCCTGTGTTAGATTGTTCCATGCTTCCTGCTGTAGTTCCTTCTTCCTTCTAGTAAGTGCCATTTTGTAGTCATGTCGCAAAAGTGTGACTAAATTCTTATCCCTCGGGGTGGATATTAAAGCTTGTTTAAGTTGGGTGAGAAGGGTTGTACAAGCATGGTCAAACCAACCCTTCCCTTTACCTCTCGTACTCAACTTTTTCCCCGTGAATATATTATTAATAGTCATACTAATGTTGATAAAATTAGTCACAACAGAGGTAGATGAGCATCCTGGAGTCAAAATAGCATTAATATCAATCAAGTTTTTAGACATGATAATTGGCACGACTATAGCAGATTTCTCCCCCTTCCATCTAAGCCTGGTCCCATTTACTCTATACGGCTCGAGATTGTCTACGATTCTTGGCACCTCCTGATCTCTGCATTTCCAAGATTCAATTCGCATGATAATACAATTATGATCACTCAGATCAGAAGTATCCCTTATCTTAATCGAACAATGGGGCACTAAACTGGATGAAACCATTATATGGTCGATGCTTGAGCTGGCGTTCCTCCCTACAAATGTAGGGATAGAATAGACACTTGCCTTTGTTACAGACCTTACCAGCTCTAAATCATAGGTTGCCATAATGTTATTAATAGCCTCCCCATAGGTATTATGTGGGAAATGGGACGTACTCTCACCATTAATATTTTGTACCCCACAAGCCCTAGAGGAGGATAAACCACAGATTATGGAATTAAAATCACCTAACCAAATGAAAATAAAAGTGCATTTTGCTTCGGCTACAAGCTTCATAAGGGCACTATATAGCTCAGCTATCACAATGTGCCGGGAACTGTTAAAAATGTTATTATAAAAATTTATTAAAAGTACCTCTGTACCTTCCGGTAATCGCACCCAGAGTATTTGGGAGTGGGAGCCCACTGTCAAGTGTTTTACAACCGTCAATTTAAGGTCAACTGATATGAGGCAAATCAGTCCCCCCTTCGCTCTACCATGTCTGGATTCCACAGCTTCAACACTGTAGCAAACAAAACCTTCAAAGCTAGGTGTATCGATGCACCAAGTCTCTTGGAAACAGAGAATATCAAAAGTTCTTATCAGGGCCTCCCATCCTAATTTATTTACCTTGGAGGCCCACCCAGCTATGTTCCAGCTAACAATGGAGATACCCCCATAAAAGAAGTCATTCACGGTTGTATCCAGACTTCCATCTCCATTAGTAATCTGTTCCTGATTTCCCTCAGGGGCAATTATAACTATTTCCCCACTATCCACAGCTACCAGGTTATCATCAGCCTGCAAACCCTCGGTGTTTAACCCTAGATTATTAAAATCGTTGTGTGTGTTACACAAGGTAGTGGGTGGCTGAACACCAAATGCCTTCTGATGTCAATCATTCTGATCTAAAGAACTCAGGCATTGGAATCTATTCTGGACAGGTATATCAAAAACAGGTCTGGTAATGGGGGTAAATAATCCATCTCCATTGTGAATATGATTTGGAGGGTAGGCTCTATCTCTGTAAGCATCGAGAGGCATCTTGTTTAGATGATTATAAAAATAGCCTAAGGGTCGTGCAGTTATAGCAGTATCATTCTGCGCTATAGACGCAGCTCTTAGCAAAACTGTCGCGACATGCTGGGGATGTTGGAAATTGACAATGACACAGTCCCCCCTACAGGGCTTCCTAGAATTTCCAATCCAACTGACCCTTCTAGTAGTTAAAATTTGATCAGAGAATTTAAGCGGAAACCCACAATGCCTATTAAGCCAAAAAATCTTTTATTTTTTAATGAGTCCTGCGACTCAGGAGTGATTCTAGTTGGATTAGAATCTAGGGAAGGGACATTAGATAAAACAATAACATAGGGTGCGCATTCCGGTGGAAGATCTATGGGTCGATTGTTGTTAGATATGACTTCCCTATGTGATTTTGCAGTCACTGCAGGTGCCTGCACAAAACTACTTGGTTTGAGACTCAACACACTACTCAAACCCACTGGTGCTGGTACTGCTTGAACCTGCATCGGCCGATTACCCGCTTGTGGACCTAATGAAGCTATTATCCCATGGTAAATACTACCATTAATTGGTTCAGGGGCTGGGTCACCTCCTAGACAGTTTCGCCCTTGAGGTTCAGGAGAAACCAACTTACTCAATTGCCCATCTAGAACACTCCCTAATCTAGACACTTCGGCTGTTAATTGGTCAATTTTGGAAATAAGAGGGTTAACAATCGCCTCCAATTTACTCTCAAGGATACCAACCAGCAGATTAAATTGTTCAGTATTAATTGTCACAGTGTTGTCTTTAGTCAGAGTACCCTTATCACAGACATTATTCTTTGGAGCGGGTTCAGCTTTTTTCCGAGTAGTATTTCCTCCCCGCTTCATAGAAACTTTTCTGCATTCCCTCACTGTGCGCTGAGCTGGCGGACATTGTTCCATTACGACCTCAGGGACTACTGTTGAGGCCTCCGTCGGAATGGAGACATCCGTGATCACTATGGGCAGGACTTCTGAAATACAGCCTGTAACCACGGCTTCGGCAATATCAGTAGTATCCGTAGTATCCTTAACCGGGGTTCCCAATGGTAAGTCTGTCAGGCTTTCTCGACCTAGTGACTTCCTCCGGTCACTATTGATTTTACTCACTACTTTAACTAAGTAATTGTCCATGATTGACTTCTGTTTGGACATAATGAAACATGTGGTTATGTCACAGGAACAAGTGCACAAACTGTGGGGCGCAGGGTACAGTTTGAAATAGACTTAGAACCACGTACCTTGATAAAAGCACACGAAGTCCAAATTGTGAGTGAGTTCACGGTACTCTCATTAACCTCTGAGTTTGGCAGCCAAGGGGGATGGCCCAGCCCGGCCTCGATCGGCCCTCGGACGACCACAGACGGCCCGCCCTCTGCCCGGGCTCAGCCCGGCGCCGCCCACGCGCGTCCCGCGACGCGGAGGAAGCCTCGTTCTATGTAGCGCCTCCGGGCGCGTTGTCCGGCGGATGTGGGCGTGGCGGAGAGGGATGCTGGGGCCTGTAGTTTCACCCAACTGCGGCCTCGGGTGGTAGGAGGCGGCGGGGAAAACTCGCGGCCAGAAGGATGTGCAGGCTGCTGTCGGGAGCCCAGGTAGGTGCGGCGCTATGTCCGCGATGTCTGGTTTCGCTGGAATGACCCCCCGCTCCACCGAGGGAGCCTCGTTCTATGTAGCGCCTCCGGGCGCGTTGTCCGGCGGATGTGGGCGTGGCGGAGAGGGATGCTGGGGCCTGTAGTTTCACCCAACTGCGGCCTCGGGTGGTAGGAGGCGGCGGGGAAAACTCGCGGCCAGAAGGATGTGCAGGCTGCTGTCGGGAGCCCAGGTAGGTGCGGCGCTATGTCCGCGATGTCTGGTTTCGCTGGAATGACCAACTCATTCATGGAGCTGATAACTAATGTGCAAAGAGGAGCTGGAAGGAACCCCTCTTACTTTGAAAATCGGGGTGAGAGTCTTAGCGGAAGTAGGAAGTGGCCGTTTTCTTTTTTGTAATGCACTGAAAGGGAGGATGGCTGGTTGCCCCCTACAGGCCACCAGCCAATGAGGGTCAGACCACTGAAAACAGCAACACATCCACATTATAATAGGAAACATGGCAGCCTAAACATGAATGGAATGACAAGAGCTCCATGTCATGCAATCTATAATTGCCAGGCACTGACTTTGGCGAAACTGATGGACAAACAGCCTAGGGACACCAATGGTACATAAAGGGAAGGAATTCAGAGTCACACCAGTTTGCGAGCACATAAAACATAGAGGTTTCTAACTTTACACTGTGGAAAAAGAAACTCTTTGATGCCACAGGGGAGGTACAAACAGCCTCAGAGGAGGGTAGGACTAAACAAACTGATAAAAGATGGAACAGTTTATTTATCTGCACATATCTAAATGAGGTAAAACACCGGTGCGCAGAAATGGGCAAAGCAAGGTTCTTTCACCACCTGGACACACGTAGGTGCATAAAACACAGAACTGTAAACATGAATGTAAACATACTGAGTCACTGCTGACAGCATAATGTCATAACTCAGCACTTATCCAGCATTCCTATATAAAGAGGGAATGTGAAGACCGCTAAAGTACAGGCAGACCAACGTTTATAGATCCAGTGAAGGTTCCTAAACTAGCCGTGAAAGGGAGGGGAGAGTAGCCGGAGGTATTCTAGATCACATATGTCTGTGACCAGTGCTTCCAGGAAGACTCTTTCTCTGAGTTAAGGGAAACCAGCTAAAACTTTGGGAGACAAAAGGAAAACATGGGCCGAAGCAGAAGTCGTAAGGATGGAAGATTCCTTTGATGATTAGTGGAAGTAAGTGGACAAGCCCAGGTGTGAGTTGGGAGGTTTGGAGTGGACAAAATAAAAAATGAGATTTCTCTAATCTTGGGATTCGGTAGTGAAATGAACTATGTGAACAATTTTAACTGTAGCCATATCCGTAGAACAGACTCTGGATCACACTGTGGCAAAACATGGGAGGAAAGATCCTGCACTCTCTATTCTTTTGCACATAGATTTCATCACAAATTTCTGACTTGTTTTTGCCCTTTAAATTCCCTGGTTGACCCACTCCCAAAAAGAGACCTAATTATTAATTGTTGGAAAGTGGGTTATTGGTAGGGGTAAATGTAGGCCTGCCACTGGCAATAAGGCCACTAACACATGATAGGACTCAGCATAGGTCTTAGAAAATTATTCCAATGCTCAACCCTTGATAACGTTGCTGCGAGCAGACAGGCTTAACTTCAAAGACAGGTATGTAAAGCATTTAAAAACACAATTTCAGTGAATAATCAAGACACAAAACATACTAAAAACCGAACAACAAATTATTATAATAGGAAATATTTTTATCTTTAAACTGACACCAAAATTACAAAAATCCAATGTAGGGAACCGGAGATATGAATTTTCAAAGATTTAATAAAATATAGCACTTAGAAGATTATAGCACCATATTGTGATACCTGCTCGCGATAGACCGGGGCAAAGTCAAAGTTTCGGGCCGACCGCGATGGAGCCCTGAGCGGCTACAGCTTGTGGCAGGTCCCGGTCTCAGTTTCTACCTTCACACTTAGAAACTTTTCTGGAGCTTTTTCTCGCGAGGCCCCTTGAAGCTCCCATCCAGTTCGGATCCGGTGAGGGTTTGCCGCATTGACTTGTGACGAGGTCCCGGTCAACTTCCCTGGAGCGGACTTAGAAAATTTCTCAAGATCACTTCAGCGGGGCAACCCAGGATTCTAGGCCAGTACGCGATGGAAGGCAGGCAGCTTGGCTCTCGCGGTTGCTCCCAGTCACCTTTTCTACGAGCGGACTTAGAAACTTTTCCTGAGGTTTTTCCTGCGGGGTCTCTTGATGCTCCTCATGTAGCCGTATCCGGTGAGGGTTCGCCGGCTTCAGATTTTCTCTAGTCCCGGTCAATCTCTGGAAGTTGGAGTGATGGAGCTTTTATCGGGACGAACCTGGTTGGCTTGGCCGGCTCGTGGTTGAAGGCAAGCGGCCTGGCTGGCCAGGTTGAGTCGGTCCCTCTAACGAGCTTTTTATCAAAGTTGGTCCAAAGTTCTCCAAACTTCTTGAACTTTTTCCTGAAGTTCCTCAAGGGGTCCCAAAGTGTCTCAAACTCACTCCAAGGATCTGGAAGCTCCTAGATGGTCCTTGAAAGTTAATGACGTCAGTTCCCACAATCCACTGGTACAAAACCCTTACAAATCCACTGGTAGTTCTCCAGGGTGTAGATTTAGTTGGTGATGTTCCAGTTGAGCTCTTTTAACCTGTAGCTTTCCGGGAGTCCACTCTTTAATTCTTTTTCAGCAAAATAATCCACAGGGCTGTAGTTTCAGATGGTGCAGTTTTCAGAGGTCAGGCCTCAGAAATCTTTGCACAGCACAACCTCTCAGCAGGGCACTTCTTGCTTCAGTAAGTTTCAAGCAGCAGATCTGTAGGGCTCTGCACCTCTCAGATACTTATTCCAAGTTCTCTGGGTCATGCAGGAGGTCACTTCTGACCAATGGGAGCAGGGTAACTCCTTAAAGTTATGACCACATCCTGTAGCCGGCATTATTTTGTCCCAGAGTGCATAAAATCTTCCAAATCCATAATGGCTGATTTTCTAGCAAGGAGGCAAGAGCTGTCAAGGATGGCTTATTTCCATAGAATCTCCCCCTACCATCTGCACATACCTTCCCTAATCCTGGGTCTGGTGGGGGTCAAAAGTGTAAAGTGGAAACTGACACTGTGGCCATCCCTCTGCCTTTGAAGACCATGGTTTACGACTCCACCCCTGGCCTGCCATTCCTATTGAACAGCACACTGACCTGTCAGCAGAGCTGGTTAACCTCAGGGGCTCTTTATCACTTCTTCAAGGCAGCCTGGCTAATCCACTTAACTCTGACCAACCAGGGCAGACCACTGGAAGGCTGAATTTGGACTTACAAACAAGAAAGTCTTATTACTTCTTGTATGTACACTTTAGGAGAAATTCCAAAATATGATATTGTTGGATTTATTAATACCATTCCGGGAAGTCTTTAAATGGCATTTCTAGTCTCCTATCAATAGTTATTAATCAATAACTTCCTACCAGGGATTTGCAATGGGAAAAATGACTTGTGCCATTTTTCCAGCACCAGAACTTACATAAACATATCTTATAAGTACTTGTCTTATATCTACAGGAACCCCACCCCATGTGCAACTAGGGGAGACTTTAGAGGCTGTGAATCTCTAGAAATATTGCAGATTCTCCCTCTACAGTGCTCCTAGCATCAAAGTCGAATTTGAGCAGCACTTTACCACAACATGGGGAGTGAAATGGGAAATTTCACTTTACCCAGGCATATAAAAACTCATTTTATAAGGGTGTACCTTATAAATACCTGACCCCACACCCCTGGAATGCCTAGGGGAGACCCTGGGGGTCCCTAATATGCCAAAACCCTAGCTGGAAATTTAGACAGTGGATAGCAATGGATAATATGTAATAGAAGCAAGCGGGCAACAATGGGGGGGGACCCAGTCACTGACAAGGCTGAAGTACGTAGAATGACTTCCTCAAATAATGACCAATAGACGCAACCCCTGTACGAGTCCACTGCAATAGGCCAATGACGACACACAACGATAACAGTACCTGGGTTGGAACGGATGCACTACGGCCAGGGTTTGGAGGGTGGGCCCGGCCTCCAGCGGCCACGGACGGCCACACACGGTCCCGCCCTTGTCCCGGGCTTCTCCCGGCGCCGCCCACGCGCGTCCCGCGTCGCGGGGGGGCGGGATCGATGAAGTAGCGCCTCCAGGCACGCAAAATGCGTTGTTTCCGCTTCCTTGACCCAGGGGATCCTGGGTATTGTGGTCCCTTCAGGCGCTCCCCCCACACAGCAATCGCAATTGCAAGCGACGGCGGGAGGGAAACGCGATAGCCAGCAAGAAGCCGGTAGCCCCAGGAGTCTCAGGGCCTCACAGGTACTTATCAGGGCTCACACAAACGTGGTCAGGAATTCTGTACACGGCCCCCGCTCATTAACATTCTGACTTACACCAAGGACACTGTAGAACTATTCTGCGAGATATTGTTGCATCTGCTTAATGCTTTCAATACTGACATTTCCTGAACGAGTATGTACGATCTTGCCTCACTGATTCTTTTCCTTTATTGTTGCTATTTTCTATGATAGTAACTCGTATATCTCAATAAAAAATATTTGAACTAAAAAAATAGTGCCTTTCCTTGTCCGTGAATTTATTTTTCCACTACTCGAAAATGGTGAATCATAAGTGATTCGCAAATATTTCCAAAATGTCAGTTGAATCCAACTTCTAAAACGGCTGCCTGCTTGATATCAATTGCTTTTTGATTTGCGAATTACGCACAGGTTTCTATGTTTTTTCAGGCGTGGGACTGGAGTTTGCCAACTTGGAGGATTTTCTTTACCAACGCACAAAAATACCAAACTTGATTTATAATGTACAAAAATCATTTTGAGAGCCAGAAAAAACAATTCTGACTGAAAAAATGGGTTCTGCAACTCATTCGAAACTGCAATTCAGCAACATATGTACCAACAGTTTTCGACCGAAATTCCACTCGCAAACCATTGACCTGTTACCAACTCAGTTCAGTTCAGTTCATGAAGCTTTATTCGGTTCATATCATGTAATGACCATAAAAGCACACAGCAAAATACAAGATACAAGAATATGAACAAAATTTAAAAAAACATACTTTTCCTATAATAAATACATTTACAGATAAAACTGGCAGTATAAAAACATATATCTGGGGAATTCATGTTATACAGCAACCTCATCGCATCATCTGTATTAAAAATGCCATATTTTAAAAACAGAGGTTTTAAAAAAGTAATCCTTACATCCATGAAGAGAGTGCAAATAAGCATAAAGTGCATACAGCTTTGTTTGGAGTGTCCATCACACGGGCAAGGGCCAACAGGATACCTTTTTTGTTGGGGAAAGGCCACCAAGACATGTACCATTCCTAACCTTAATCTCGTTAGGGCAAATCTGTGTGTTGGGCGAGTTACCATATACAAGTACTGGAGAAATCCCTCATTTACAATATATTTGTTGTACGTTTGGACAGTAGTGAGAAGACCAGACGTCCCTGGGTTCTAAATAACATAAAAGTATTTTTAAAATCTGATTTAACAAGAACTCTTGGGGAACTAGGATCAGATATCAAGTTCAACCCGAAAGTCGCCTGGTAACTCTCAACAACAAACTTAAGCCAGGGTATTTTCATGCAGTTATCTAAATTAAGGCAATCCTTAATAATAAGTTGGTTGAACTCTGTCTCTTCTTTGTGCCAAATAGCTTTATACAGCGACAGAGGCCAAAATGGTACTAGGTCACTCAGATAGGCGGCCCCAACCTCTTTGTGGATCAACTCTGTTGGGGCGGAAGTAGGTAGACACAGTAATTTTTTAAGGAAGATATTTTCTTCTCTCTGCAAACAACCTACATTGAAGTGGCCCCATATCCCAGCCCCATATAAGGCAAAAGAAACACATTTTGCCTTATATATCTCCATCATGTCTCGTACGCGTCTATCCCCTATCTTTGTGGCAAATTTAAATATGCCATGAGTACTTTTAGTCATTTTTGTTCTGACATTTATTAGGTCCTGGACCCAACTACCGTCATTCGTAAAAGTGACACCCAAATAACAACATTTTTTAACTTGCTGTACTTTCACTCCTTCTATGAAAAAAGCATGATTTTTCCAAGTCTTGGCCCCACAAATCATAACGTATGTTTTACTTTTATTAATCAGGAGCTTCCTATCCCTGATAAATTCGGAAAACCGATCCATCAGTCGCTGCAGGCCTATAGGTGTCCGGGATAGGAGCACAGCATCGTCCGCATAAAGCAGAACTGGCACACTAATCCCGGCAACCTGGGGAGCGTCGGCCTTAACTGTTTTCAGGACGGCTTCCACCCCGTTTATAAATAAAATAAATAACAACGGGGCGAGGACACAGCCCTGTCTTATTCCACGTTTAACATTAAAATTCGGGGTACATTCCCCATTAGTCCCAAATCGTACACATGCTTGCATCTTATTATACAGTCTAGCAAGGAAGAAGATAATTTCCTTGGGGGCGCCCAATTCTAACAGAACTGACCATAAAAGTGAATGATTAACAAGGTCAAAGGCGCTGCTTAAATCGGCAAAACAAAGGTACAAATTACCATGAATAGCCTTAGTATATTTGCCGATTAAAAGTTCTAAATTCAAGCATTGGTCCAAGGTCCCACGACCACTTCGGAAACCATATTGGGAAGTTGCAAGGATCCCATTCTCCTCAGCCCAGGATTCCAATCTGAACAACAGCACCCGGCTCATAATTTTTACCGTTGAATCTAACAGGCTAATTGGCCGATAATTACATGCAGGTGCTTTGTCCCCCTTTTTGTAAATGGGGACAATAATTGAATCGCCCCAAGTAGGTGGAATCAAAGTGGTTACTGCTGCATTGAGGACCAAGGTAAGTATCGGTCCCCAAATTAGTGGTTGGGCTTTGTAGACATCGATAGGGACTCCATCGGGGCCCTGAGCCTTCCCCCCCTTGCTAGCTGTGATACTACATTCCACCTCTCGTAAGGTGATGTCTAGTGGGACCATGGGCCATTGCCTTTGATCGTTAACAATCGAGGTTTTATCTTGAAAAATAGATGAAAAATGGGATACCCAGGCCGAACTTGCCACATTGGATGAGAGTTGAGGAATAATCTCATCTTGTAGGAAGGGGGAGTTGACAGTGGACCAAAATAGGCGGTTGTCCAAAGTTTCTGCCGCCTGTGTTAGATTGTTCCATGCTTCCTGCTGTAGTTCCTTCTTCCTTCTAGTAAGTGCCATTTTGTAGTCATGTCGCAAAAGTGTGACTAAATTCTTATCCCTCGGGGTGGATATTAAAGCTTGTTTAAGTTGGGTGAGAAGGGTTGTACAAGCATGGTCAAACCAACCCTTCCCTTTCCCTCTCGTACTCAACTTTTTCCCCGTGAATATATTATTAATAGTCATACTAATGTTGATAAAATTAGTCACAACAGAGGTAGATGAGCATCCTGGAGTCAAAATAGCATTAATATCAATCAAGTTTTTAGACATGATAATTGGCACGACTATAGCAGATTTCTCCCCCTTCCATCTAAGCCTGGTCCCATTTACTCTATACGGCTCGAGATTGTCTACGATTCTTGGCACCTCCTGATCTCTGCATTTCCAAGATTCAATTCGCATGATAATACAATTATGATCACTCAGATCAGAAGTATCCCTTATCTTAATCGAACAATGGGGCACTAAACTGGATGAAACCATTATATGGTCGATGCTTGAGCTGGCGTTCCTCCCTACAAATGTAGGGATAGAATAGACACTTGCCTTTGTTACAGACCTTACCAGCTCTAAATCATAGGTTGCCATAATGTTATTAATAGCCTCCCCATAGGTATTATGTGGGAAATGGGACGTACTCTCACCATTAATATTTTGTACCCCACAAGCCCTAGAGGAGGATAAACCACAGATTATGGAATTAAAATCACCTAACCAAATGAAAATAAAAGTGCATTTTGCTTCGGCTACAAGCTTCATAAGGGCACTATATAGCTCAGCTATCACAATGTGCCGGGAACTGTTAAAAATGTTATTATAAAAATTTATTAAAAGTACCTCTGTACCTTCCGGTAATCGCACCCAGAGTATTTGGGAGTGGGAGCCCACTGTCAAGTGTTTTACAACCGTCAATTTAAGGTCAACTGATATGAGGCAAATCAGTCCCCCCTTCGCTCTACCATGTCTGGATTCCACAGCTTCAACACTGTAGCAAACAAAACCTTCAAAGCTAGGTGTATCGATGCACCAAGTCTCTTGGAAACAGAGAATATCAAAAGTTCTTATCAGGGCCTCCCATCCTAATTTATTTACCTTGGAGGCCCACCCAGCTATGTTCCAGCTAACAATGGAGATACCCCCATAAAAGAAGTCATTCACGGTTGTATCCAGACTTCCATCTCCATTAGTAATCTGTTCCTGATTTCCCTCAGGGGCAATTATAACTATTTCCCCACTATCCACAGCTACCAGGTTATCATCAGCCTGCAAACCCTCGGTGTTTAACCCTAGATTATTAAAATCGTTGTGTGTGTTACACAAGGTAGTGGGTGGCTGAACACCAAATGCCTTCTGATGTCAATCATTCTGATCTAAAGAACTCAGGCATTGGAATCTATTCTGGACAGGTATATCAAAAACAGGTCTGGTAATGGGGGTAAATAATCCATCTCCATTGTGAATATGATTTGGAGGGTAGGCTCTATCTCTGTAAGCATCGAGAGGCATCTTGTTTAGATGATTATAAAAATAGCCTAAGGGTCGTGCAGTTATAGCAGTATCATTCTGCGCTATAGACGCAGCTCTTAGCAAAACTGTCGCGACATGCTGGGGATGTTGGAAATTGACAATGACACAGTCCCCCCTACAGGGCTTCCTAGAATTTCCAATCCAACTGACCCTTCTAGTAGTTAAAATTTGATCAGAGAATTTAAGCGGAAACCCACAATGCCTATTAAGCCAAAAAATCTTTTATTTTTTAATGAGTCCTGCGACTCAGGAGTGATTCTAGTTGGATTAGAATCTAGGGAAGGGACATTAGATAAAACAATAACATAGGGTGCGCATTCCGGTGGAAGATCTATGGGTCGATTGTTGTTAGATATGACTTCCCTATGTGATTTTGCAGTCACTGCAGGTGCCTGCACAAAACTACTTGGTTTGAGACTCAACACACTACTCAAACCCACTGGTGCTGGTACTGCTTGAACCTGCATCGGCCGATTACCCGCTTGTGGACCTAATGAAGCTATTATCCCATGGTAAATACTACCATTAATTGGTTCAGGGGCTGGGTCACCTCCTAGACAGTTTCGCCCTTGAGGTTCAGGAGAAACCAACTTACTCAATTGCCCATCTAGAACACTCCCTAATCTAGACACTTCGGCTGTTAATTGGTCAATTTTGGAAATAAGAGGGTTAACAATCGCCTCCAATTTACTCTCAAGGATACCAACCAGCAGATTAAATTGTTCAGTATTAATTGTCACAGTGTTGTCTTTAGTCAGAGTACCCTTATCACAGACATTATTCTTTGGAGCGGGTTCAGCTTTTTTCCGAGTAGTATTTCCTCCCCGCTTCATAGAAACTTTTCTGCATTCCCTCACTGTGCGCTGAGCCGGCGGACATTGTTCCATTACGACCTCAGGGACTACTGTTGAGGCCTCCGTCGGAATGGAGACATCCGTGATCACTATGGGCAGGACTTCTGAAATACAGCCTGTAACCACGGCTTCGGCAATATCAGTAGTATCCGTAGTATCCTTAACCGGGGTTCCCAATGGTAAGTCTGTCAGGCTTTCTCGACCTAGTGACTTCCTCCGGTCACTATTGATTTTACTCACTACTTTAACTAAGTAATTGTCCATGATTGACTTCTGTTTGGACATAATGAAACATGTGGTTATGTCACAGGAACAAGTGCACAAACTGTGGGGCGCAGGGTACAGTTTGAAATAGACTTAGAACCACGTACCTTGATAAAAGCACACGAAGTCCAAATTGTGAGTGAGTTCACGGTACTCTCATTAACCTCTGAGTTTGGCAGCCAAGGGGGATGGCCCAGCCCGGCCTCGATCGGCCCTCGGACGACCACAGACGGCCCGCCCTCTGCCCGGGCTCAGCCCGGCGCCGCCCACGCGCGTCCCGCGACGCGGAGGAAGCCTCGTTCTATGTAGCGCCTCCGGGCGCGTTGTCCGGCGGATGTGGGCGTGGCGGAGAGGGATGCTGGGGCCTGTAGTTTCACCCAACTGCGGCCTCGGGTGGTAGGAGGCGGCGGGGAAAACTCGCGGCCAGAAGGATGTGCAGGCTGCTGTCGGGAGCCCAGGTAGGTGCGGCGCTATGTCCGCGATGTCTGGTTTCGCTGGAATGACCCCCCGCTCCACCGAGGGAGCCTCGTTCTATGTAGCGCCTCCGGGCGCGTTGTCCGGCGGATGTGGGCGTGGCGGAGAGGGATGCTGGGGCCTGTAGTTTCACCCAACTGCGGCCTCGGGTGGTAGGAGGCGGCGGGGAAAACTCGCGGCCAGAAGGATGTGCAGGCTGCTGTCGGGAGCCCAGGTAGGTGCGGCGCTATGTCCGCGATGTCTGGTTTCGCTGGAATGACCAACTCATTCATGGAGCTGATAACTAATGTGCAAAGAGGAGCTGGAAGGAACCCCTCTTACTTTGAAAATCGGGGTGAGAGTCTTAGCGGAAGTAGGAAGTGGCCGTTTTCTTTTTTGTAATGCACTGAAAGGGAGGATGGCTGGTTGCCCCCTACAGGCCACCAGCCAATGAGGGTCAGACCACTGAAAACAGCAACACATCCACATTATAATAGGAAACATGGCAGCCTAAACATGAATGGAATGACAAGAGCTCCATGTCATGCAATCTATAATTGCCAGGCACTGACTTTGGCGAAACTGATGGACAAACAGCCTAGGGACACCAATGGTACATAAAGGGAAGGAATTCAGAGTCACACCAGTTTGCGAGCACATAAAACATAGAGGTTTCTAACTTTACACTGTGGAAAAAGAAACTCTTTGATGCCACAGGGGAGGTACAAACAGCCTCAGAGGAGGGTAGGACTAAACAAACTGATAAAAGATGGAACAGTTTATTTATCTGCACATATCTAAATGAGGTAAAACACCGGTGCGCAGAAATGGGCAAAGCAAGGTTCTTTCACCACCTGGACACACGTAGGTGCATAAAACACAGAACTGTAAACATGAATGTAAACATACTGAGTCACTGCTGACAGCATAATGTCATAACTCAGCACTTATCCAGCATTCCTATATAAAGAGGGAATGTGAAGACTGCTAAAGTACAGGCAGACCAACGTTTATAGATCCAGTGAAGGTTCCTAAACTAGCCGTGAAAGGGAGGGGAGAGTAGCCGGAGGTATTCTAGATCACATATGTCTGTGACCAGTGCTTCCAGGAAGACTCTTTCTCTGAGTTAAGGGAAACCAGCTAAAACTTTGGGAGACAAAAGGAAAACATGGGCCGAAGCAGAAGTCGTAAGGATGGAAGATTCCTTTGATGATTAGTGGAAGTAAGTGGACAAGCCCAGGTGTGAGTTGGGAGGTTTGGAGTGGACAAAATAAAAAATGAGATTTCTCTAATCTTGGGATTCGGTAGTGAAATGAACTATGTGAACAATTTTAACTGTAGCCATATCCGTAGAACAGACTCTGGATCACACTGTGGCAAAACATGGGAGGAAAGATCCTGCACACTCTATTCTTTTGCACATAGATTTCATCACAAATTTCTGACTTGTTTTTGCCCTTTAAATTCCCTGGTTGACCCACTCCCAAAAAGAGACCTAATTATTAATTGTTGGAAAGTGGGTTATTGGTAGGGGTAAATGTAGGCCTGCCACTGGCAATAAGGCCACTAACACATGATAGGACTCAGCATAGGTCTTAGAAAATTATTCCAATGCTCAACCCTTGATAACGTTGCTGCGAGCAGACAGGCTTAACTTCAAAGACAGGTATGTAAAGCATTTAAAAACACAATTTCAGTGAATAATCAAGACACAAAACATACTAAAAACCGAACAACAAATTATTATAATAGGAAATATTTTTATCTTTAAACTGACACCAAAATTACAAAAATCCAATGTAGGGAACCGGAGATATGAATTTTCAAAGATTTAATAAAATATAGCACTTAGAAGATTATAGCACCATATTGTGATACCTGCTCGCGATAGACCGGGGCAAAGTCAAAGTTTCGGGCCGACCGCGATGGAGCCCTGAGCGGCTACAGCTTGTGGCAGGTCCCGGTCTCAGTTTCTACCTTCACACTTAGAAACTTTTCTGGAGCTTTTTCTCGCGAGGCCCCTTGAAGCTCCCATCCAGTTCGGATCCGGTGAGGGTTTGCCGCATTGACTTGTGACGAGGTCCCGGTCAACTTCCCTGGAGCGGACTTAGAAAATTTCTCAAGATCACTTCAGCGGGGCAACCCAGGATTCTAGGCCAGTACGCGATGGAAGGCAGGCAGCTTGGCTCTCGCGGTTGCTCCCAGTCACCTTTTCTACGAGCGGACTTAGAAACTTTTCCTGAGGTTTTTCCTGCGGGGTCTCTTGATGCTCCTCATGTAGCCGTATCCGGTGAGGGTTCGCCGGCTTCAGATTTTCTCTAGTCCCGGTCAATCTCTGGAAGTTGGAGTGATGGAGCTTTTATCGGGACGAACCTGGTTGGCTTGGCCGGCTCGTGGTTGAAGGCAAGCGGCCTGGCTGGCCAGGTTGAGTCGGTCCCTCTAACGAGCTTTTTATCAAAGTTGGTCCAAAGTTCTCCAAACTTCTTGAACTTTTTCCTGAAGTTCCTCAAGGGGTCCCAAAGTGTCTCAAACTCACTCCAAGGATCTGGAAGCTCCTAGATGGTCCTTGAAAGTTAATGACGTCAGTTCCCACAATCCACTGGTACAAAACCCTTACAAATCCACTGGTAGTTCTCCAGGGTGTAGATTTAGTTGGTGATGTTCCAGTTGAGCTCTTTTAACCTGTAGCTTTCCGGGAGTCCACTCTTTAATTCTTTTTCAGCAAAATAATCCACAGGGCTGTAGTTTCAGATGGTGCAGTTTTCAGAGGTCAGGCCTCAGAAATCTTTGCACAGCACAACCTCTCAGCAGGGCACTTCTTGCTTCAGTAAGTTTCAAGCAGCAGATCTGTAGGGCTCTGCACCTCTCAGATACTTATTCCAAGTTCTCTGGGTCATGCAGGAGGTCACTTCTGACCAATGGGAGCAGGGTAACTCCTTAAAGTTATGACCACATCCTGTAGCCGGCATTATTTTGTCCCAGAGTGCATAAAATCTTCCAAATCCATAATGGCTGATTTTCTAGCAAGGAGGCAAGAGCTGTCAAGGATGGCTTATTTCCATAGAATCTCCCCCTACCATCTGCACATACCTTCCCTAATCCTGGGTCTGGTGGGGGTCAAAAGTGTAAAGTGGAAACTGACACTGTGGCCATCCCTCTGCCTTTGAAGACCATGGTTTACGACTCCACCCCTGGCCTGCCATTCCTATTGAACAGCACACTGACCTGTCAGCAGAGCTGGTTAACCTCAGGGGCTCTTTATCACTTCTTCAAGGCAGCCTGGCTAATCCACTTAACTCTGACCAACCAGGGCAGACCACTGGAAGGCTGAATTTGGACTTACAAACAAGAAAGTCTTATTACTTCTTGTATGTACACTTTAGGAGAAATTCCAAAATATGATATTGTTGGATTTATTAATACCATTCCGGGAAGTCTTTAAATGGCATTTCTAGTCTCCTATCAATAGTTATTAATCAATAACTTCCTACCAGGGATTTGCAATGGGAAAAATGACTTGTGCCATTTTTCCAGCACCAGAACTTACATAAACATATCTTATAAGTACTTGTCTTATATCTACAGGAACCCCACCCCATGTGCAACTAGGGGAGACTTTAGAGGCTGTGAATCTCTAGAAATATTGCAGATTCTCCCTCTACAGTGCTCCTAGCATCAAAGTCGAATTTGAGCAGCACTTTACCACAACATGGGGAGTGAAATGGGAAATTTCACTTTACCCAGGCATATAAAAACTCATTTTATAAGGGTGTACCTTATAAATACCTGACCCCACACCCCTGGAATGCCTAGGGGAGACCCTGGGGGTCCCTAATATGCCAACACATTGTAGGTTATCCATTGTTAAGTGCCCCAAACACCAAAGTCGAGTTTGGACTTAATTTACTTTTTAAAAGCAATCCTGGCATCCAGGGCTGATTTTAAATTGACCTGAGGCCTCAGCAGTGCACACATGCAAGTGCAGAAAAAGGCTGCTGGCCTCTAAACTGCCATGCCCCAGGCTACTGGGGACTTCTAGGTAGTTTCAATCCCCCTGCCCTATTACATACTAGGGGATTATAGGGTAGGTCTTGCCAATCACAGGGGTACCTCACCATACCATTGTGCACCCTAGTGTATGTAGGTGTTTTAACTGTATTCTAATGTGTCTCTTTCAGCTTAGCACTGGCCCTGGGCCTGGTTAGGCAGAGCCCAGGGTCAGTCAAAATCAGTTACCACCAGTATCAGTCAGCAAAAAGTTGGGGGGTGCCCAGGGCACAGGATGACTTTGCAACGTAGCCCTGCAAACGAAAGGTGATGGGTTACTAACCTACACCCTAAGCTTAGTGGAAAAATCTGGAAAATCCATCTGCATTTGCAGGTCTGTGTTCCACTGTAAAGTCCTTTCCCTGTAGGGAAATGGACCACCTTAACAGCTTGTGATTCTCCCCTCTCATCTGCATAATCCATCTGAGAGGTCTGTGGTCAGTTTCAACACGAAAGTGAGTCCCAAACAAATATGGTCTCAACTTTTTCAGGGACCACACCACAGCAAAAGCCTCTCCCTCAATGGCACTCCACTTCTGCTCTCTGGGAAGAAGCCTCCTGATAATAAAGGCAACTGGCTGATCAAGGCCCCATTCATTTAGCTGTGACAACACTGCCCCAATCCCTTGCACTAAAGCATCTGTCTGAACCACAAATTCCTTTGTGTAGTCAAGGGCCAGTAGCACTGGTGCTGAACACATAGCAGCTTTCAGAGTGTCAAAAGCCTTCTGACACTCAGGGGTCCAAATCACCTTCTTGGGCCTCTTTTTAGAAGTGAGTTCTGTTAGGGGCCCCACAATGGTCCCATAATTTTGAACAAACCTTCTATAGTAACCTGTCAGTCCAAGGAATGGCCTGACCTGAGTCTGGGTAACAGGAGCTGTCCAATCCAAAATAGTTTGGATTTTCGCTTGGAGAGGCTGTACATGGCCCCCAACTACCAGGTGGCCCAGGTACACCACAGAACTCTGCCCTATTTGGCACTTGCTTGCCGTAATAGTCAGGCCTGCCTGCCTGCTGCTTGGCCTGAAGCACTTCCCTTAGGTGGCCTAAGTGATCCTACCAGGTAGAACTGTATACAGCTATATCATCAAGGTAAGCTGCACTGAACTGTTCCAACCCAGACAAGACCCTGTTCACCAACCTTTGGAAGGTGGCAGGTGCATTTTTTAAGCCAAAGGGCATTACCTTGAACTGATAATGTCCCTCTGGTGTGGAGAATGCTGACCTCAGTGAGGGCAATTTGCCAGTAACCTGAAGTCAAATCAAAAGTACTCAGGTACTTAGCAGCCCCTAACCTATCAATGAGCTCATCAGCTCTAGGTATAGGGTGAGCGTCAGTCTTTGTGACTGCATTTAATCCTCTGTAGTCCCCAGAGAGCCTTAACTCCTTGGGTCCCCCCTGAGGATTAGGTTTAGGTACCAGCACCACTGGAGTGGCCCATGGAATCTCAGACGGTTCAATTACCCCAAATTCCATCATCTTAGCAACATCAGCTTTAAAGCTGGCTCTGACATGGTCAGACAACCTGTACAGTTTATTTTTGACAGGTAGGCTGTCACCAGTGCCAATGTGGTGCACAGAGCACTCAGTGATGCCTGGGGTCAAAGAGAACAGGCCAACAAACTGCTCCAGCACCTGCTTACAGTCTATGTGCTGCTGGTCAGTCAATTTGGGAGATAGTACAACTCCCTCCACTGACCCATCTTGCACATTAGTGGAGAGGAGGTCGGGCACAGGCTCAGTTTCCTCCTCCACACCCTCATCAGTGACCAATAACATGGTCATATCTGCCCTGTCATGGTGGGGTTTCAATCTATTCACATGCAGGACCCTTTGAGGGTTCCTGGGTGTGCCAAGGTCAACCAGATAGGTAACCTCACCCTTCTTTTCTAAGATTGGATAGGGCCCACTCCACTTGTCATGGAGGGCCCTTGGAGCCACAGGCTCCAACACCCACACCAATTGTCCTGGAGTATACTCAGGCATAGTAGCCTTTTGATCATACCAGTGCTTCATGAGCTCCTGGCTGGCCTCCAGTTTCCTGTTTGCCTTGTACCTGTACTCTGCCAATCTAGATCTCAGGCCTAGCACATAATCAAGCATATTGTCCTTAGCTTCTTTAAGAGGCTTCTCTAAAGACTCTCTTAGTTGGCTCAATGGCCCCCTCACAGGGTGTCCAAACACCAACTCAAAGGGACTGAAACCAACCCCTTTCTGTGGCACCTCCCTGTAAGCAAACAGTAAGCATGGGAGGAGAACATCCCATCTCCTCCTGAGTTTCTCTGATAACCCATTTATCATGCCCTTCAGGGTTTTGTTGAATCTCTCAACACGACCATTTGCTTGTGGGTGATAAGGGGTGGTGAACTTGTAGTTGACACCACACTCATCCCACATAGCAGTCAGATAGATGGACAAGAAGTTTGCGCCCCTATCTGACACCACCTCTTTTGGAAAACCCACTCTGGTGAACACACCAAGCACCGCAGGAGCATCAATGGTTCTAAGTGGTATGGCTTCAGGGTATCTAGTGGCATGGTCAACTACCACTAAGCTATTCCCTGATGCAGTAGGTGGGTCCAGGGGACCAACCATGTTCATCCCCAACCTTTCAAAAGGAATCCCAACCACTGGCAGTGGTATTAGGGGAGCCTTTGTCTTGCCCCCTGCCTTGCCACTGGCCTGACAGGTGACACAGGAACTGCAAAACTCCTTTACCTTTTCAGACATATGGGGCCAGTAGAAATGGTTCACCAACCAGTTCCATGTCTTTGTCTGTCATAAATGTCCTGCCAAGGGGATATCATGACCCAAAGTCAGGATGAACTCTGTACTTCTGAGGCACCACCAACCTCCTGGTGCCCCCCCCCCCTTCAGGTTTCTGGCCTCAGTATAAAGCAGCCCATCCTCCCAGTAGAGTTTGTGAAACCCACTGTCATCCCCTTCCTCTTGCTTAGAAGCAATCCGCCTCAAGCTCTCAAGGGTGGAACAGTCACGCTGTCCCTTACTGAACTCCTCTCTGGAGGGTCCACCTGCTCCTGTCAGTTCTGCCAAATCTGATAGCTCTGGTAGGGATGGAGTCCCTCCCTCAGAGGCCAGATCCTCCCCATCAAGAGTTAGATTCTTCCTGCACCTCTGGAGTTCACTGGGCTAGCTCACCAGGCCCACTGCCCTTGTCCTTGGATGCCCTTTGTTCCAGGGTCCAAGTGTCCAGCCCCTCCCTTCTGGCTAGTCTGCGACCTAGTCACAACACATACCCACTCGGGGAGCTCCAATATTTTCATATGGAGTCTTCTCTCCACCTCTGACCACTGAGAGTCTTCAAGATCATTGCCCAGTAAACACTGGACTGGGAGCACTTTTGACACCGCTACCTTCATAGGGCCTGTCATACCTCCCCATTCCAAATCCACCACAACCATAGGATGGAGTTTGGTAGAGCTGTCTGCATAAGTAACCTGGTGAAACTCACCAGGTAACAACCTCTCTGGAGGCACCAGTTCATCCAGGACCATAGTTACACTAGATTCAGTGTCTCTGATAGCCTCAACCTCAGTCCCATTCACTTTAGACCCCTGCCTGTACTTGTCCATGTTTGAGGGTAAGGCAGCAAGGGTTGCAATATTCACCCTACCCAGGGACACTAAGGTTGCTTCCACAACCTGACTACCCCTTTCTCAGGGAACCACTCTCCACCCCGACACTTACACTGGCAATCCCTGTGGATGGCCCCTTAGGGGGAAGCTTCTTGGTGCAGACAGCATCTCCCTGCTTATGCCCTGGCTGGTTGCAGTCAAAGCAATTACCCACCTTCGAGGGATCAAAGAACCTACCAGGCTTTCCCTGAAACCCCCTCCCTTTCAATTTGGGTTGGCTCGGGCCCCCCCTCCTTGTGCAGGTTTTTGTGGGTCTTTGGAGGACTTCTTAGGTTTTTGCCCTTAATTTCCCTGGGCTTTTCCTTGGGAAGGGACCTGTCCTCCTTTCTTCTGGTCACCCCCCTGGTGCTGAATGGAAATCTGGGTTCTTACCCACTCATCAGCTGATTGCCCCAACTCTCTGGGGTCTATCAGCTTAGAGTCCACTAGATACTGGCGTAACTTCTCTTCTGCAAAATGAGTCAAAATATGTTCCTTCAAAAACAAATTATACAATCCCTCATATGTGTCAACTTTTTTTGCCAACAATCCAGCCTTCCAGTGCCTTTACTGAAACGTCCACAAAGTCTAAACTTCACCCTGTACTGTTCTGGAGTCAGACTAAATCTCGACTAGGCATGCCTTCATCTGCTGGTATGATTTTGCATCCTCTCCCTTCAGGGTCAGGAGCATTTACCTCCCAGCTACTGGAATCAACTCCCACAGGAGTGCAACCCAATACTTAGAGTGGGCCCTACTCATTTTAAGGGCCCTCTCAAAAGCTGCTAGCCACATGTCAACCTCTTCCCCCTCTGTATACTTGGGCACTATGCCCTTGGGAAGTTTAGGTTCAAATCTACCACCCCTAGATATCTCAACATCTTCTTCACTTTCGCTGCCACCATTCCTCTTCTCCTCCTCTGTCTTCCATTTTCTCCTAGCCAGTTCCAATTTCTCCTTCTCCGAGGCAATCAACTCTAATTGAGCCTAAAGCTGTCTCTCTGCAAGGGACAGTAGTGGTGCCTGTGTAAGGGACCCTTCCCCACTCCCACCACTACCTTGATTCACCTGGCTAACACTAGTCACAATGGAAGAGGTCTCATCCTCACCCCCCTCTTGGGTGAGGTTGGGGGAACATCCTCCCCCCCCCCCCCCCCCCTGGGTTCTCCTCAGCTGCCCCGGCCCAGGCCTGTAGGGACTCAAGCAACTCTGCCTTCCTCATCTTCTTGACAGCAGGCAGCCCCTAAGCCTACACTGTGCCCTAAGATCAGCTATCTTAAACTGGTACAGTTTAGCCAGGTCCAGCTCCATGGTCCCCTAGTTTTGGTTCACAAAAACTAGGCACAACAGACTTAGAACAATTTGGAAAAATCATAACAATGGATTAAAAACAGTTTAGTTCAAATTCCAAAAATCCAACTCAAAAGTTTTGTTCTAAGGCAATTTAGAGGATTGTTATAATCTTAAATCATTCACTGAAAGGTGTACTTTTTAAACACAAGTCCTCGTCCACACCACTGAGCACCAAATGTTGGACAGTGGGTTACTGGTAGGGGCAACTGTAGGGCTGACACTGGCAATAAGGCCACTAACACATGATAGGACTCAGGATAGGTCTTAGAAAATTATTCCTACGCTCAACCCTTGGTAACGTGGCTGCGATCAGACAGGCTTAACTTCAAAGACAGGTATGTATAGCATTTAAAAACACAATTTCAGTGAATGATCAAGACACAACACATACTAAAAATCCAACACCAATTTATAAAACTAGGAAATATTTTTATCTTTAAAATGACACCAAAACGACAAAAATCCAATGTAGGGAACCGGAGATATGAATTTTCAGAGATTTAATAAAATATAGTACCTAGAAGATTATAGCACCATATTGTGATACCTGCTCGCGATAGACCGGGGCAAAGTCAAAGTTTCAGGCCGACCGCGATGGAGCCCTGAGCGGCTACAGCTTGTGGCAGTTCCCGTTCTCAGTTTCTACCTTCACACTTAGATACTTTTCTGGAGCTTTTTCTCGCAGGGCCCCTCCAAGCTTCCATCCAGTCGGATCCGGTCAGGGTTTGCCAGCTTGACTTGTGACGAGGTCCGAGTCAACTTCCCTGGAGCAGACTTGGAACATTTCTCAAGATCGCTTCAGGGGGTAACCCAGGAATCCAGGCCGGTACGCGATGGAAGGCAGGCGGCTTGGCTCTCGCGGTTGCTCCCAGTCACCTTTTCTACGAGCGGACTTAGAAACTTTCTGGAGCTTTTTCCCGTTGGGTCTCTCGATGCTCCTCATGTAGCCGGATCTGGTGAGGGTTCGCCAGCTTCAGATTTTCTCTAGTCCCGGTCAATCTCTGGAAGTTGGAGCGATGGAGCTTTTAGCGGGACTAATCTGGTTAGCTTGGCCGGCTCGCGGTTGAAGGCAGGCGGCCTGGCTGGCCAGGTTGAGTCGGTCCCTCTATGGAGCTTTTTTTCAAAGTTGGTCCAAAGTTCTCCTAACTTCTTGAACTTCTTCCTGAAGTTCCTCAAGGGGTCCCAAAGTGTCTCAAACTCACTCCAAGGGTCTGGAAGCACCAAGATGGTCCTTGAAAGTTGAGGACGTCAGTTCCCACAATCCACTGGTACAAAACCCTTACAAATCCACTGGTAGTTCTCCAGGGTGTAGATTTAGTTGGTGATGTTCCAGTTGAGCTCTTTTAATCTGTAGCTTTCAGGGAGACAACTCTTTAGTTGTTTCAGCAAAATAATCCACAGGGCTGTAGTTTCAGATGGTACAGTTTTTAGAGGTCAGGCCTTAGACATCTTTGCACAGCAAAACTTCTCAGCAGGGCGCTTCTTGCTTCAGTAAGTTTCAAGCAGCAGATCTGAGGGCTCTGCCCCTCTCAGATACTTATTCCGAATTCTCTGGGTCATGCCGGAGGTCACTTCTGACAAATGGGAGCAGGGTAACTCCTCAAAGTTATGACAACATCCTTTAGAGTGTGGCATTATTTTGTCCCAGAGTGCATCAAATCTTCCAAATCCATAATGGCTGATTTTCCAGCAAGGAGGTAAGAGCTTGCTAAACACACCCCCTAGGATTGCTTATTTCCATAGACTCTCCCCCTGCAATCTACACATACCTTCCCTAATCCTGGGTCTGGTGGGGCTCAAAAGTGTAAAGTGGAAACTGACACTGTGGCCATCCCTCTGCCTTTGAAGACCATGGTTTACGACTCCTCCCCCTGGCCTGGCATTCCTATTGAACAGCACAGTGCCCTGTCAGCAGAGCTGGATAACCCCAGGGGCTCTTTATCACCTCTTCAAGGCAGCTTGGCTAATCCACTTAACTCTGACCAATCAGGGCAGACCACGGGAAGGCTGAATTTGGACTTACAAACAAGAAAGTCTTATAACTTCGGCCCAAACTTCATTCCATGGGTACAGCTCTTATATGCTAAACCGCTAGCCCAAGTAGTGGTCAATAACAAGAAACCTGCCATCTTGTAACACAGACCTGCAAATGCAGATGGACTTTCCAGATTTTTCCACTAAGCTTAGGGTGTAGGTTAGTAACCCATCACCTTTCGTTTGCAGGGCTACGTTGCAAAGTCATCCTGTGCCCTGGGCACCCCCCAACTTTTTGCTGACTGATACTGGTGGTAACTGATTTTGACTGACCCTGGGCTCTGCCTAACCAGGCCCAGGGCCAGTGCTAAGCTGAAAGAGACACATTAGAATACAGTTAAAACACCTACATACACTAGGGTGCACAATGGTATGGTGAGGTACCCCTGTGATTGGCAAGACCTACCCTATAAGCCCCTAGTATGTAATAGGGCAGGGGGATTGAAACTACCTAGAAGTCCCCAGTAGCCTGGGGCATGGCAGTTTAGAGGCCAGCAGCCTTTTTCTGCACTTGCATGTGTGCACTGCTGAGGCCTCAGGTCAATTTAACATTGCCAATGTGGTGCACAGAGCACTCAGTGATGCCTGGGGTCAAAGAGAACAGGCCAACAAACTGCTCCAGCACCTGCTTACAGTCTATGTGCTGCTGGTCAGTCAATTTGGGAGATAGTACAACTCCCTCCACTGACCCATCTTGCACATTAGTGGAGAGGAGGTCGGGCACAGGCTCAGTTTCCTCCTCCACACCCTCATCAGTGACCAATAACATGGTCATATCTGCCCTGTCATGGTGGGGTTTCAATCTATTCACATGCAGGACCCTTTGAGGGTTCCTGGGTGTGCCAAGGTCAACCAGATAGGTAACCTCACCCTTCTTTTCTAAGATTGGATAGGGCCCACTCCACTTGTCATGGAGGGCCCTTGGAGCCACAGGCTCCAACACCCACACCAATTGTCCTGGAGTATACTCAGGCATAGTAGCCTTTTGATCATACCAGTGCTTCATGAGCTCCTGGCTGGCCTCCAGTTTCCTGTTTGCCTTGTACCTGTACTCTGCCAATCTAGATCTCAGGCCTAGCACATAATCAAGCATATTGTCCTTAGCTTCTTTAAGAGGCTTCTCTAAAGACTCTCTTAGTTGGCTCAATGGCCCCCTCACAGGGTGTCCAAACACCAACTCAAAGGGACTGAAACCAACCCCTTTCTGTGGCACCTCCCTGTAAGCAAACAGTAAGCATGGGAGGAGAACATCCCATCTCCTCCTGAGTTTCTCTGATAACCCATTTATCATGACCTTCAGGGTTTTGTTGAATCTCTCAACACGACCATTTGCTTGTGGGTGATAAGGGGTGGTGAACTTGTAGTTGACACCACACTCATCCCACATAGCAGTCAGATAGATGGACAAGAAGTTTGCGCCCCTATCTGACACCACCTCTTTTGGAAAACCCACTCTGGTGAACACACCAAGCACCGCAGGAGCATCAATGGTTCTAAGTGGTATGGCTTCAGGGTATCTAGTGGCATGGTCAACTACCACTAAGCTATTCCCTGATGCAGTAGGTGGGTCCAGGGGACCAACCATGTTCATCCCCAACCTTTCAAAAGGAATCCCAACCACTGGCAGTGGTATTAGGGGAGCCTTTGTCTTGCCCCCTGCCTTGCCACTGGCCTGACAGGTGACACAGGAACTGCAAAACTCCTTTACCTTTTCAGACATATGGGGCCAGTAGAAATGGTTCACCAACCAGTTCCATGTCTTTGTCTGTCATAAATGTCCTGCCAAGGGGATATCATGACCCAAAGTCAGGATGAACTCTGTACTTCTGAGGCACCACCAACCTCCTGGTGCCCCCCCCCCCTTCAGGTTTCTGGCCTCAGTATAAAGCAGCCCATCCTCCCAGTAGAGTTTGTGAAACCCACTGTCATCCCCTTCCTCTTGCTTAGAAGCAATCCGCCTCAAGCTCTCAAGGGTGGAACAGTCACGCTGTCCCTTACTGAACTCCTCTCTGGAGGGTCCACCTGCTCCTGTCAGTTCTGCCAAATCTGATAGCTCTGGTAGGGATGGAGTCCCTCCCTCAGAGGCCAGATCCTCCCCATCAAGAGTTAGATTCTTCCTGCACCTCTGGAGTTCACTGGGCTAGCTCACCAGGCCCACTGCCCTTGTCCTTGGATGCCCTTTGTTCCAGGGTCCAAGTGTCCAGCCCCTCCCTTCTGGCTAGTCTGCGACCTAGTCACAACACATACCCACTCGGGGAGCTCCAATATTTTCATATGGAGTCTTCTCTCCACCTCTGACCACTGAGAGTCTTCAAGATCATTGCCCAGTAAACACTGGACTGGGAGCACTTTTGACACCGCTACCTTCATAGGGCCTGTCATACCTCCCCATTCCAAATCCACCACAACCATAGGATGGAGTTTGGTAGAGCTGTCTGCATAAGTAACCTGGTGAAACTCACCAGGTAACAACCTCTCTGGAGGCACCAGTTCATCCAGGACCATAGTTACACTAGATTCAGTGTCTCTGATAGCCTCAACCTCAGTCCCATTCACTTTAGACCCCTGCCTGTACTTGTCCATGTTTGAGGGTAAGGCAGCAAGGGTTGCAATATTCACCCTACCCAGGGACACTAAGGTTGCTTCCACAACCTGACTACCCCTTTCTCAGGGAACCACTCTCCACCCCGACACTTACACTGGCAATCCCTGTGGATGGCCCCTTAGGGGGAAGCTTCTTGGTGCAGACAGCATCTCCCTGCTTATGCCCTGGCTGGTTGCAGTCAAAGCAATTACCCACCTTCGAGGGATCAAAGAACCTACCAGGCTTTCCCTGAAACCCCCTCCCTTTCAATTTGGGTTGGCTCGGGCCCCCCCTCCTTGTGCAGGTTTTTGTGGGTCTTTGGAGGACTTCTTAGGTTTTTGCCCTTAATTTCCCTGGGCTTTTCCTTGGGAAGGGACCTGTCCTCCTTTCTTCTGGTCACCCCCCTGGTGCTGAATGGAAATCTGGGTTCTTACCCACTCATCAGCTGATTGCCCCAACTCTCTGGGGTCTATCAGCTTAGAGTCCACTAGATACTGGCGTAACTTCTCTTCTGCACAATGAGTCAAAATATGTTCCTTCAAAAACAAATTATACAATCCCTCATATGTGTCAACTTTTTTTGCCAACAATCCAGCCTTCCAGTGCCTTTACTGAAACGTCCACAAAGTCTAAACTTCACCCTGTACTGTTCTGGAGTCAGACTAAATCTCGACTAGGCATGCCTTCATCTGCTGGTATGATTTTGCATCCTCTCCCTTCAGGGTCAGGAGCATTTACCTCCCAGCTACTGGAATCAACTCCCACAGGAGTGCAACCCAATACTTAGAGTGGGCCCTACTCATTTTAAGGGCCCTCTCAAAAGCTGCTAGCCACATGTCAACCTCTTCCCCCTCTGTATACTTGGGCACTATGCCCTTGGGAAGTTTAGGTTCAAATCTACCACCCCTAGATATCTCAACATCTTCTTCACTTTCGCTGCCACCATTCCTCTTCTCCTCCTCTGTCTTCCATTTTCTCCTAGCCAGTTCCAATTTCTCCTTCTCCGAGGCAATCAACTCTAATTGAGCCTAAAGCTGTCTCTCTGCAAGGGACAGTAGTGGTGCCTGTGTAAGGGACCCTTCCCCACTCCCACCACTACCTTGATTCACCTGGCTAACACTAGTCACAATGGAAGAGGTCTCATCCTCACCCCCCTCTTGGGTGAGGTTGGGGGAACATCCTCCCCCCCCCCCCCCCTGGGTTCTCCTCAGCTGCCCCGGCCCAGGCCTGTAGGGACTCAAGCAACTCTGCCTTCCTCATCTTCTTGACAGCAGGCAGCCCCTAAGCCTACACTGTGCCCTAAGATCAGCTATCTTAAACTGGTACAGTTTAGCCAGGTCCAGCTCCATGGTTCCCTAGTTTTGGTTCACAAAAACTAGGCACAACAGACTTAGAACAATTTGGAAAAATCATAACAATGGATTAAAAACAGTTTAGTTCAAATTCCAAAAATCCAACTCAAAAGTTTTGTTCTAAGGCAATTTAGAGGATTGTTATAATCTTAAATCATTCACTGAAAGGTGTACTTTTTAAACACAAGTCCTCGTCCACACCGCTGAGCACCAAATGTTGGACAGTGGGTTACTGGTAGGGGCAACTGTAGGGCTGACACTGGCAATAAGGCCACTAACACATGATAGGACTCAGGATAGGTCTTAGAAAATTATTCCTACGCTCAACCCTTGGTAACGTGGCTGCGATCAGACAGGCTTAACTTCAAAGACAGGTATGTATAGCATTTAAAAACACAATTTCAGTGAATGATCAAGACACAACACATACTAAAAATCCAACACCAATTTATAAAACTAGGAAATATTTTTATCTTTAAAATGACACCAAAACGACAAAAATCCAATGTAGGGAACCGGAGATATGAATTTTCAGAGATTTAATAAAATATAGTACCTAGAAGATTATAGCACCATATTGTGATACCTGCTCGCGATAGACCGGGGCAAAGTCAAAGTTTCAGGCCGACCGCGATGGAGCCCTGAGCGGCTACAGCTTGTGGCAGTTCCCGTTCTCAGTTTCTACCTTCACACTTAGATACTTTTCTGGAGCTTTTTCTCGCAGGGCCCCTCCAAGCTTCCATCCAGTCGGATCCGGTCAGGGTTCGCCAGCTTGACTTGTGACGAGGTCCGAGTCAACTTCCCTGGAGCAGACTTGGAACATTTCTCAAGATCGCTTCAGGGGGTAACCCAGGAATCCAGGCCGGTACGCGATGGAAGGCAGGCGGCTTGGCTCTCGCGGTTGCTCCCAGTCACCTTTTCTACGAGC
This sequence comes from Triturus cristatus, assembly GCF_964204655.1. NCBI lineage: Eukaryota > Metazoa > Chordata > Amphibia > Caudata > Salamandridae > Triturus > Triturus cristatus. The sequence goes on along the minus strand of NC_140584.1, from coordinate 897,534,505 downwards.
GGACTTAGAAACTTTCTGGAGCTTTTTCCCGTTGGGTCTCTCGATGCTCCTCATGTAGCCGGATCTGGTGAGGGTTCGCCAGCTTCAGATTTTCTCTAGTCCCGGTCAATCTCTGGAAGTTGGAGCGATGGAGCTTTTAGCGGGACTAATCTGGTTAGCTTGGCCGGCTCGCGGTTGAAGGCAGGCGGCCTGGCTGGCCAGGTTGAGTCGGTCCCTCTATGGAGCTTTTTTTCAAAGTTGGTCCAAAGTTCTCCTAACTTCTTGAACTTCTTCCTGAAGTTCCTCAAGGGGTCCCAAAGTGTCTCAAACTCACTCCAAGGGTCTGGAAGCACCAAGATGGTCCTTGAAAGTTGAGGACGTCAGTTCCCACAATCCACTGGTACAAAACCCTTACAAATCCACTGGTAGTTCTCCAGGGTGTAGATTTAGTTGGTGATGTTCCAGTTGAGCTCTTTTAATCTGTAGCTTTCAGGGAGACAACTCTTTAGTTGTTTCAGCAAAATAATCCACAGGGCTGTAGTTTCAGATGGTACAGTTTTTAGAGGTCAGGCCTTAGACATCTTTGCAGAGCAAAACTTCTCAGCAGGGCGCTTCTTGCTTCAGTAAGTTTCAAGCAGCAGATCTGAGGGCTCTGCCCCTCTCAGATACTTATTCCGAATTCTCTGGGTCATGCCGGAGGTCACTTCTGACAAATGGGAGCAGGGTAACTCCTCAAAGTTATGACAACATCCTTTAGAGTGTGGCATTATTTTGTCCCAGAGTGCATCAAATCTTCCAAATCCATAATGGCTGATTTTCCAGCAAGGAGGTAAGAGCTTGCTAAACACACCCCCTAGGATTGCTTATTTCCATAGACTCTCCCCCTGCAATCTACACATACCTTCCCTAATCCTGGGTCTGGTGGGGCTCAAAAGTGTAAAGTGGAAACTGACACGGGAAGGCTGAATTTGGACTTACAAACAAGAAAGTCTTATAACTTCGGCCCAAACTTCATTCCATGGGTACAGCTCTTATATGCTAAACCGCTAGCCCAAGTAGTGGTCAATAACAAGAAACCTGCCATCTTGGAACACAGACCTGCAAATGCAGATGGACTTTCCAGATTTTTCCACTAAGCTTAGGGTGTAGGTTAGTAACCCATCACCTTTCGTTTGCAGGGCTACGTTGCAAAGTCATCCTGTGCCCTGGGCACCCCCCAACTTTTTGCTGACTGATACTGGTGGTAACTGATTTTGACTGACCCTGGGCTCTGCCTAACCAGGCCCAGGGCCAGTGCTAAGCTGAAAGAGACACATTAGAATACAGTTAAAACACCTACATACACTAGGGTGCACAATGGTATGGTGAGGTACCCCTGTGATTGGCAAGACCTACCCTATAAGCCCCTAGTATGTAATAGGGCAGGGGGATTGAAACTACCTAGAAGTCCCCAGTAGCCTGGGGCATGGCAGTTTAGAGGCCAGCAGCCTTTTTCTGCACTTGCATGTGTGCACTGCTGAGGCCTCAGGTCAATTTAACATTGCCAATGTGGTGCACAGAGCACTCAGTGATGCCTGGGGTCAAAGAGAACAGGCCAACAAACTGCTCCAGCACCTGCTTACAGTCTATGTGCTGCTGGTCAGTCAATTTGGGAGATAGTACAACTCCCTCCACTGACCCATCTTGCACATTAGTGGAGAGGAGGTCGGGCACAGGCTCAGTTTCCTCCTCCACACCCTCATCAGTGACCAATAACATGGTCATATCTGCCCTGTCATGGTGGGGTTTCAATCTATTCACATGCAGGACCCTTTGAGGGTTCCTGGGTGTGCCAAGGTCAACCAGATAGGTAACCTCACCCTTCTTTTCTAAGATTGGATAGGGCCCACTCCACTTGTCATGGAGGGCCCTTGGAGCCACAGGCTCCAACACCCACACCAATTGTCCTGGAGTATACTCAGGCATAGTAGCCTTTTGATCATACCAGTGCTTCATGAGCTCCTGGCTGGCCTCCAGTTTCCTGTTTGCCTTGTACCTGTACTCTGCCAATCTAGATCTCAGGCCTAGCACATAATCAAGCATATTGTCCTTAGCTTCTTTAAGAGGCTTCTCTAAAGACTCTCTTAGTTGGCTCAATGGCCCCCTCACAGGGTGTCCAAACACCAACTCAAAGGGACTGAAACCAACCCCTTTCTGTGGCACCTCCCTGTAAGCAAACAGTAAGCATGGGAGGAGAACATCCCATCTCCTCCTGAGTTTCTCTGATAACCCATTTATCATGCCCTTCAGGGTTTTGTTGAATCTCTCAACACGACCATTTGCTTGTGGGTGATAAGGGGTGGTGAACTTGTAGTTGACACCACACTCATCCCACATAGCAGTCAGATAGATGGACAAGAAGTTTGCGCCCCTATCTGACACCACCTCTTTTGGAAAACCCACTCTGGTGAACACACCAAGCACCGCAGGAGCATCAATGGTTCTAAGTGGTATGGCTTCAGGGTATCTAGTGGCATGGTCAACTACCACTAAGCTATTCCCTGATGCAGTAGGTGGGTCCAGGGGACCAACCATGTTCATCCCCAACCTTTCAAAAGGAATCCCAACCACTGGCAGTGGTATTAGGGGAGCCTTTGTCTTGCCCCCTGCCTTGCCACTGGCCTGACAGGTGACACAGGAACTGCAAAACTCCTTTACCTTTTCAGACATATGGGGCCAGTAGAAATGGTTCACCAACCAGTTCCATGTCTTTGTCTGTCATAAATGTCCTGCCAAGGGGATATCATGACCCAAAGTCAGGATGAACTCTGTACTTCTGAGGCACCACCAACCTCCTGGTGCCCCCCCCCCCTTCAGGTTTCTGGCCTCAGTATAAAGCAGCCCATCCTCCCAGTAGAGTTTGTGAAACCCACTGTCATCCCCTTCCTCTTGCTTAGAAGCAATCCGCCTCAAGCTCTCAAGGGTGGAACAGTCACGCTGTCCCTTACTGAACTCCTCTCTGGAGGGTCCACCTGCTCCTGTCAGTTCTGCCAAATCTGATAGCTCTGGTAGGGATGGAGTCCCTCCCTCAGAGGCCAGATCCTCCCCATCAAGAGTTAGATTCTTCCTGCACCTCTGGAGTTCACTGGGCTAGCTCACCAGGCCCACTGCCCTTGTCCTTGGATGCCCTTTGTTCCAGGGTCCAAGTGTCCAGCCCCTCCCTTCTGGCTAGTCTGCGACCTAGTCACAACACATACCCACTCGGGGAGCTCCAATATTTTCATATGGAGTCTTCTCTCCACCTCTGACCACTGAGAGTCTTCAAGATCATTGCCCAGTAAACACTGGACTGGGAGCACTTTTGACACCGCTACCTTCATAGGGCCTGTCATACCTCCCCATTCCAAATCCACCACAACCATAGGATGGAGTTTGGTAGAGCTGTCTGCATAAGTAACCTGGTGAAACTCACCAGGTAACAACCTCTCTGGAGGCACCAGTTCATCCAGGACCATAGTTACACTAGATTCAGTGTCTCTGATAGCCTCAACCTCAGTCCCATTCACTTTAGACCCCTGCCTGTACTTGTCCATGTTTGAGGGTAAGGCAGCAAGGGTTGCAATATTCACCCTACCCAGGGACACTAAGGTTGCTTCCACAACCTGACTACCCCTTTCTCAGGGAACCACTCTCCACCCCGACACTTACACTGGCAATCCCTGTGGATGGCCCCTTAGGGGGAAGCTTCTTGGTGCAGACAGCATCTCCCTGCTTATGCCCTGGCTGGTTGCAGTCAAAGCAATTACCCACCTTCGAGGGATCAAAGAACCTACCAGGCTTTCCCTGAAACCCCCTCCCTTTCAATTTGGGTTGGCTCGGGCCCCCCCTCCTTGTGCAGGTTTTTGTGGGTCTTTGGAGGACTTCTTAGGTTTTTGCCCTTAATTTCCCTGGGCTTTTCCTTGGGAAGGGACCTGTCCTCCTTTCTTCTGGTCACCCCCCTGGTGCTGAATGGAAATCTGGGTTCTTACCCACTCATCAGCTGATTGCCCCAACTCTCTGGGGTCTATCAGCTTAGAGTCCACTAGATACTGGCGTAACTTCTCTTCTGCACAATGAGTCAAAATATGTTCCTTCAAAAACAAATTATACAATCCCTCATATGTGTCAACTTTTTTTGCCAACAATCCAGCCTTCCAGTGCCTTTACTGAAACGTCCACAAAGTCTAAACTTCACCCTGTACTGTTCTGGAGTCAGACTAAATCTCGACTAGGCATGCCTTCATCTGCTGGTATGATTTTGCATCCTCTCCCTTCAGGGTCAGGAGCATTTACCTCCCAGCTACTGGAATCAACTCCCACAGGAGTGCAACCCAATACTTAGAGTGGGCCCTACTCATTTTAAGGGCCCTCTCAAAAGCTGCTAGCCACATGTCAACCTCTTCCCCCTCTGTATACTTGGGCACTATGCCCTTGGGAAGTTTAGGTTCAAATCTACCACCCCTAGATATCTCAACATCTTCTTCACTTTCGCTGCCACCATTCCTCTTCTCCTCCTCTGTCTTCCATTTTCTCCTAGCCAGTTCCAATTTCTCCTTCTCCGAGGCAATCAACTCTAATTGAGCCTAAAGCTGTCTCTCTGCAAGGGACAGTAGTGGTGCCTGTGTAAGGGACCCTTCCCCACTCCCACCACTACCTTGATTCACCTGGCTAACACTAGTCACAATGGAAGAGGTCTCATCCTCACCCCCCTCTTGGGTGAGGTTGGGGGAACATCCTCCCCCCCCCCCCTGGGTTCTCCTCAGCTGCCCCGGCCCAGGCCTGTAGGGACTCAAGCAACTCTGCCTTCCTCATCTTCTTGACAGCAGGCAGCCCCTAAGCCTACACTGTGCCCTAAGATCAGCTATCTTAAACTGGTACAGTTTAGCCAGGTCCAGCTCCATGGTTCCCTAGTTTTGGTTCACAAAAACTAGGCACAACAGACTTAGAACAATTTGGAAAAATCATAACAATGGATTAAAAACAGTTTAGTTCAAATTCCAAAAATCCAACTCAAAAGTTTTGTTCTAAGGCAATTTAGAGGATTGTTATAATCTTAAATCATTCACTGAAAGGTGTACTTTTTAAACACAAGTCCTCGTCCACACCGCTGAGCACCAAATGTTGGACAGTGGGTTACTGGTAGGGGCAACTGTAGGGCTGACACTGGCAATAAGGCCACTAACACATGATAGGACTCAGGATAGGTCTTAGAAAATTATTCCTACGCTCAACCCTTGGTAACGTGGCTGCGATCAGACAGGCTTAACTTCAAAGACAGGTATGTATAGCATTTAAAAACACAATTTCAGTGAATGATCAAGACACAACACATACTAAAAATCCAACACCAATTTATAAAACTAGGAAATATTTTTATCTTTAAAATGACACCAAAACGACAAAAATCCAATGTAGGGAACCGGAGATATGAATTTTCAGAAATTTAATAAAATATAGTACCTAGAAGATTATAGCACCATATTGTGATACCTGCTCGCGATAGACCGGGGCAAAGTCAAAGTTTCAGGCCGACCGCGATGGAGCCCTGAGCGGCTACAGCTTGTGGCAGTTCCCGTTCTCAGTTTCTACCTTCACACTTAGATACTTTTCTGGAGCTTTTTCTCGCAGGGCCCCTCCAAGCTTCCATCCAGTCGGATCCGGTCAGGGTTCGCCAGCTTGACTTGTGACGAGGTCCGAGTCAACTTCCCTGGAGCAGACTTGGAACATTTCTCAAGATCGCTTCAGGGGGTAACCCAGGAATCCAGGCCGGTACGCGATGGAAGGCAGGCGGCTTGGCTCTCGCGGTTGCTCCCAGTCACCTTTTCTACGAGCGGACTTAGAAACTTTCTGGAGCTTTTTCCCGTTGGGTCTCTCGATGCTCCTCATGTAGCCGGATCTGGTGAGGGTTCGCCAGCTTCAGATTTTCTCTAGTCCCGGTCAATCTCTGGAAGTTGGAGCGATGGAGCTTTTAGCGGGACTAATCTGGTTAGCTTGGCCGGCTCGCGGTTGAAGGCAGGCGGCCTGGCTGGCCAGGTTGAGTCGGTCCCTCTATGGAGCTTTTTTTCAAAGTTGGTCCAAAGTTCTCCTAACTTCTTGAACTTCTTCCTGAAGTTCCTCAAGGGGTCCCAAAGTGTCTCAAACTCACTCCAAGGGTCTGGAAGCACCAAGATGGTCCTTGAAAGTTGAGGACGTCAGTTCCCACAATCCACTGGTACAAAACCCTTACAAATCCACTGGTAGTTCTCCAGGGTGTAGATTTAGTTGGTGATGTTCCAGTTGAGCTCTTTTAATCTGTAGCTTTCAGGGAGACAACTCTTTAGTTGTTTCAGCAAAATAATCCACAGGGCTGTAGTTTCAGATGGTACAGTTTTTAGAGGTCAGGCCTTAGACATCTTTGCAGAGCAAAACTTCTCAGCAGGGCGCTTCTTGCTTCAGTAAGTTTCAAGCAGCAGATCTGAGGGCTCTGCCCCTCTCAGATACTTATTCCGAATTCTCTGGGTCATGCCGGAGGTCACTTCTGACAAATGGGAGCAGGGTAACTCCTCAAAGTTATGACAACATCCTTTAGAGTGTGGCATTATTTTGTCCCAGAGTGCATCAAATCTTCCAAATCCATAATGGCTGATTTTCCAGCAAGGAGGTAAGAGCTTGCTAAACACACCCCCTAGGATTGCTTATTTCCATAGACTCTCCCCCTGCAATCTACACATACCTTCCCTAATCCTGGGTCTGGTGGGGCTCAAAAGTGTAAAGTGGAAACTGACACGGGAAGGCTGAATTTGGACTTACAAACAAGAAAGTCTTATAACTTCGGCCCAAACTTCATTCCATGGGTACAGCTCTTATATGCTAAACCGCTAGCCCAAGTAGTGGTCAATAACAAGAAACCTGCCATCTTGGAACACAGACCTGCAAATGCAGATGGACTTTCCAGATTTTTCCACTAAGCTTAGGGTGTAGGTTAGTAACCCATCACCTTTCGTTTGCAGGGCTACGTTGCAAAGTCATCCTGTGCCCTGGGCACCCCCCAACTTTTTGCTGACTGATACTGGTGGTAACTGATTTTGACTGACCCTGGGCTCTGCCTAACCAGGCCCAGGGCCAGTGCTAAGCTGAAAGAGACACATTAGAATACAGTTAAAACACCTACATACACTAGGGTGCACAATGGTATGGTGAGGTACCCCTGTGATTGGCAAGACCTACCCTATAAGCCCCTAGTATGTAATAGGGCAGGGGGATTGAAACTACCTAGAAGTCCCCAGTAGCCTGGGGCATGGCAGTTTAGAGGCCAGCAGCCTTTTTCTGCACTTGCATGTGTGCACTGCTGAGGCCTCAGGTCAATTTAACATTGCCAATGTGGTGCACAGAGCACTCAGTGATGCCTGGGGTCAAAGAGAACAGGCCAACAAACTGCTCCAGCACCTGCTTACAGTCTATGTGCTGCTGGTCAGTCAATTTGGGAGATAGTACAACTCCCTCCACTGACCCATCTTGCACATTAGTGGAGAGGAGGTCGGGCACAGGCTCAGTTTCCTCCTCCACACCCTCATCAGTGACCAATAACATGGTCATATCTGCCCTGTCATGGTGGGGTTTCAATCTATTCACATGCAGGACCCTTTGAGGGTTCCTGGGTGTGCCAAGGTCAACCAGATAGGTAACCTCACCCTTCTTTTCTAAGATTGGATAGGGCCCACTCCACTTGTCATGGAGGGCCCTTGGAGCCACAGGCTCCAACACCCACACCAATTGTCCTGGAGTATACTCAGGCATAGTAGCCTTTTGATCATACCAGTGCTTCATGAGCTCCTGGCTGGCCTCCAGTTTCCTGTTTGCCTTGTACCTGTACTCTGCCAATCTAGATCTCAGGCCTAGCACATAATCAAGCATATTGTCCTTAGCTTCTTTAAGAGGCTTCTCTAAAGACTCTCTTAGTTGGCTCAATGGCCCCCTCACAGGGTGTCCAAACACCAACTCAAAGGGACTGAAACCAACCCCTTTCTGTGGCACCTCCCTGTAAGCAAACAGTAAGCATGGGAGGAGAACATCCCATCTCCTCCTGAGTTTCTCTGATAACCCATTTATCATGCCCTTCAGGGTTTTGTTGAATCTCTCAACACGACCATTTGCTTGTGGGTGATAAGGGGTGGTGAACTTGTAGTTGACACCACACTCATCCCACATAGCAGTCAGATAGATGGACAAGAAGTTTGCGCCCCTATCTGACACCACCTCTTTTGGAAAACCCACTCTGGTGAACACACCAAGCACCGCAGGAGCATCAATGGTTCTAAGTGGTATGGCTTCAGGGTATCTAGTGGCATGGTCAACTACCACTAAGCTATTCCCTGATGCAGTAGGTGGGTCCAGGGGACCAACCATGTTCATCCCCAACCTTTCAAAAGGAATCCCAACCACTGGCAGTGGTATTAGGGGAGCCTTTGTCTTGCCCCCTGCCTTGCCACTGGCCTGACAGGTGACACAGGAACTGCAAAACTCCTTTACCTTTTCAGACATATGGGGCCAGTAGAAATGGTTCACCAACCAGTTCCATGTCTTTGTCTGTCATAAATGTCCTGCCAAGGGGATATCATGACCCAAAGTCAGGATGAACTCTGTACTTCTGAGGCACCACCAAACTCCTGGTGCCCCCCCCTTCAGGTTTCTGGCCTCAGTATAAAGCAGCCCATCCTCCCAGTAGAGTTTGTGAAACCCACTGTCATCCCCTTCCTCTTGCTTAGAAGCAATCCGCCTCAAGCTCTCAAGGGTGGAACAGTCACGCTGTCCCTTACTGAACTCCTCTCTGGAGGGTCCACCTGCTCCTGTCAGTTCTGCCAAATCTGATAGCTCTGGTAGGGATGGAGTCCCTCCCTCAGAGGCCAGATCCTCCCCATCAAGAGTTAGATTCTTCCTGCACCTCTGGAGTTCACTGGGCTAGCTCACCAGGCCCACTGCCCTTGTCCTTGGATGCCCTTTGTTCCAGGGTCCAAGTGTCCAGCCCCTCCCTTCTGGCTAGTCTGCGACCTAGTCACAACACATACCCACTCGGGGAGCTCCAATATTTTCATATGGAGTCTTCTCTCCACCTCTGACCACTGAGAGTCTTCAAGATCATTGCCCAGTAAACACTGGACTGGGAGCACTTTTGACACCGCTACCTTCATAGGGCCTGTCATACCTCCCCATTCCAAATCCACCACAACCATAGGATGGAGTTTGGTAGAGCTGTCTGCATAAGTAACCTGGTGAAACTCACCAGGTAACAACCTCTCTGGAGGCACCAGTTCATCCAGGACCATAGTTACACTAGATTCAGTGTCTCTGATAGCCTCAACCTCAGTCCCATTCACTTTAGACCCCTGCCTGTACTTGTCCATGTTTGAGGGTAAGGCAGCAAGGGTTGCAATATTCACCCTACCCAGGGACACTAAGGTTGCTTCCACAACCTGACTACCCCTTTCTCAGGGAACCACTCTCCACCCCGACACTTACACTGGCAATCCCTGTGGATGGCCCCTTAGGGGGAAGCTTCTTGGTGCAGACAGCATCTCCCTGCTTATGCCCTGGCTGGTTGCAGTCAAAGCAATTACCCACCTTCGAGGGATCAAATAACCTACCAGGCTTTCCCTGAAACCCCCTCCCTTTCAATTTGGGTTGGCTCGGGCCCCCCCTCCTTGTGCAGGTTTTTGTGGGTCTTTGGAGGACTTCTTAGGTTTTTGCCCTTAATTTCCCTGGGCTTTTCCTTGGGAAGGGACCTGTCCTCCTTTCTTCTGGTCACCCCCCTGGTGCTGAATGGAAATCTGGGTTCTTACCCACTCATCAGCTGATTGCCCCAACTCTCTGGGGTCTATCAGCTTAGAGTCCACTAGATACTGGCGTAACTTCTCTTCTGCACAATGAGTCAAAATATGTTCCTTCAAAAACAAATTATACAATCCCTCATATGTGTCAACTTTTTTTGCCAACAATCCAGCCTTCCAGTGCCTTTACTGAAACGTCCACAAAGTCTAAACTTCACCCTGTACTGTTCTGGAGTCAGACTAAATCTCGACTAGGCATGCCTTCATCTGCTGGTATGATTTTGCATCCTCTCCCTTCAGGGTCAGGAGCATTTACCTCCCAGCTACTGGAATCAACTCCCACAGGAGTGCAACCCAATACTTAGAGTGGGCCCTACTCATTTTAAGGGCCCTCTCAAAAGCTGCTAGCCACATGTCAACCTCTTCCCCCTCTGTATACTTGGGCACTATGCCCTTGGGAAGTTTAGGTTCAAATCTACCACCCCTAGATATCTCAACATCTTCTTCACTTTCGCTGCCACCATTCCTCTTCTCCTCCTCTGTCTTCCATTTTCTCCTAGCCAGTTCCAATTTCTCCTTCTCCGAGGCAATCAACTCTAATTGAGCCTAAAGCTGTCTCTCTGCAAGGGACAGTAGTGGTGCCTGTGTAAGGGACCCTTCCCCACTCCCACCACTACCTTGATTCACCTGGCTAACACTAGTCACAATGGAAGAGGTCTCATCCTCACCCCCCTCTTGGGTGAGGTTGGGGGAACATCCTCCCCCCCCCCCCCCCCCGGGTTCTCCTCAGCTGCCCCGGCCCAGGCCTGTAGGGACTCAAGCAACTCTGCCTTCCTCATCTTCTTGACAGCAGGCAGCCCCTAAGCCTACACTGTGCCCTAAGATCAGCTATCTTAAACTGGTACAGTTTAGCCAGGTCCAGCTCCATGGTTCCCTAGTTTTGGTTCACAAAAACTAGGCACAACAGACTTAGAACAATTTGGAAAAATCATAACAATGGATTAAAAACAGAATGTAAAATCACAGTTGATTGGCCTAATAATGAGTACCCGAGAAACGAGAAAACAGGAGCTCCCTCAGAGGAGGTCATGAAGAAATATAACCAAGTAATAACTTTCTTAAAAGTTAAAATTCCCCCAAAGGAAACAGATTGGATAAAAATAGATAGAACAACTCAGGAAAAAGATGAGTCTGTACATGCGTATTATGAGGGCCTCCTACAGGTGTTCAAACAGTATAGTGGATTTGAGAGTATTGGGGACAAGGATATGATGCATTTTGTGTATCGATTTGTGTCTGGGTTAAGAAAAGAAATATCTGAAATGATAAGCAGCATAATTTGTGCTGGCAAGCAAAGCCAATAGGCGAGATTTAAAAATATGCACAATATTGTGGAGATGAAATTGACAATAGACGAAAGAATTTAGAAGAAAAAGTGATGTGGGCTCAAGTGAAATTGGCAGAACAGCAAGAACTCCAGTTACAGAATCAGGCAGGAAATACTGGAAGGGGGCAAAGTCAGGGGGAAAATAGTGGAGGTAAACCGAAACGGCGATTAAGTAGGGAAGAGGCCAAAAAGAGGTTTCCCTGTCATGGGTGCGGAAAATTGGGGCATTGGAAGAACGAGTGTAAAAGCATACAAAGTAATAATGGCCCAACTCAAAATTTAAATCCACAGACGCAGAATGAGGTGCTAATGAATCAACCTCAGCAGGCTGTAAACCTACAGAGTCAATTGCCACCGGCCCCTTTGCCAAATTTTGAAAATCAAGCCAAGTACAGTGCGGACACAGGATTCCAAGAAGGAAGTGGTAAGAAAAACTGTAACATCCCAGTTTCTTTTGCAGGATACATATTTTGGAGATCAAGATCAAAGACGGTGCCTGAGAGGAGGGGGAAGGGGAGTGCGTACTTGGCACATCCTTACCGGTAGATCAGTCAGGTCCGTACATTGACGGAAAGGTGGAAGGAAATGACATTACCTTTTTGTTGGACACTGGTGCTACCCGTTCTACTGTGAGAACAGCAGACATCCCAAACCGACCCCTCTCGGGAGTAGCGATCCAAGTAGTGGGCATTTCTAATAAACAGATTAAGACCCCTATTACTAAACCAATGGAAGTGTGTATTGGAAACTTTAAAGAAAAGCACAAATTTGTAATGTGCGATTCTAGTCCTGTAAATTTATTGGGAAGGGGCTTTTTGTACAAAATGAATTGCACCATATTTTGCACACCAGACGGTGTTGCCATTCAGACCCCTGATGAAGATGGAATATATAAAATTATGTTAGCCAAGCAAGGAACAGGGGTAGATGAATTATATTCAGTGATGACCAAAGACGACTTACCCGATGAAGTCAAAACAACAGTGAATCCTGAAGTATGGGATTTTACAGGAAAAGAAGTAGGGTTAATCACAGACGTAGACCTTGTTAAAGTGACTGTGAAGGAAGGTGCAGTCTATCCAAATACTCGACAAGACAAGATGAGTCCCGAAGTAAAGGCAGGGGTTACTGCAGAAATTGATCGAATGGTCGAACAGGGCATTTTAAAGGAAATCATGAGTAGTCCCTGTAATTCACCTATAATTGGCATTAAGAAACCAAGCGAAAAATATAGGGTAGTTCAAGATTTTAGAAAGATAAACAAGATTGTTGTGTTATGTTGCCCTATAGTACCCAACCCTGCAGTGATTTTGTACCAAATACCATGGAAAGCAAGATGGTTCACTGTAATTGATTTATGCCATGCTTTTTTCTCCATCCCATTATATCCTGATAGTCAGTTTTTATTTTCCCTAAAATTTGAGGATCGTATTTATGTTTGGAATCGCGTTCCTCAAGAGTTCACAGAAAGTCCGTCAATTTTTAACCAAATTTTGAAAAAATGCCTTGAGACATTGGTGCTGCCTCGGGAATCAGTTTTGGTGCAGTATATTGATGACCTATTGGTCGCGTCTGAAACAAGAAGTGATTGTGTACCTGATTCCATTGCTATATTGATCCATCTAGCAAAGGGTGGACATAAAGTGTCCCCTGAAAAATTGCAATTCTGCAGAAGGGAAGTAAAGTATTTAGGACACCAAATAGAACAAGGATTAAGAAGAGTGACCACTGAGAGAATAAAAATAATAACGCAAATGAAGCTACCACAGTCACAAAAAAAAATACGAATGTTTCTTGGTGTTGTGGGATATTGCAGGCAATGGATTGTAGGGTTTTCTCTCCTGGCAAAACCCTTGATACAAATGACAAAGAAACGAGCAAAAGACCCAGTAGAGTGGGATGATCTGAGCATGCAATCTTTTGTAAAATTGCGAAATTGTTTATGTGAAGCACCTGCTCTAGGTATGCCAGATTATTCGAAAGAATTTGCATTGTTCTGTTGTGAGAGAGATAACTGTGCCCTCTTAGTTTTAACATAGAGACATGGTCTAATGCAACGTCCAGTGGCATATTTTTCTGCTATCCTGTAGCATCTGCATTGCCAGGATGCTTAAAAGCGGTGGCTGCAACGTGCATAAGTATAGAACAAAGTGAGTCAATTGTAATAGGACATCCTGTTAAGGTATACGTCCCTCATGCAGTTGAAATTCAGCTAACAAGAACAAAAACTCAGTATCTCACTCTGAGCAGATTAACCAAACATGAAAGGATTATATTGGGAGCAGAAAATGTGGCCGTAATCAGATGCACAATTCTTAACCCAGCTACCATGTTGCCAGACCCATACAATGAGGAAGTGAAAGATGAAGCTGAACACGAATGTCTTGATGTAACAGAACTCAGTACCAAACCCCGACCAGACATATAGGATGAACCTTTGAAAGATGCTGAGCATGAACATTTTATAGATGGCTCATGTATGCCCCATGAGGAAGGAGGGTTAAGTGCTGCTTATGGTGTATGTACATTGGCTGGAATAGTTGAAGCATCTTATTTACCAGGAGTCAAGTCTGCACAAGTAGCCGAATTGATAGCTTTAATTAAAGCCTGCAAAAATGGGAAAATTGGAGAGTAACCATTTACACTGATAGTCAGTATGGTTACGGGGTTGTGCATGACTTTGGCCAGCTTTGGATGCAGCGGGACTTCCTGACTTCTTCATGGTCTCCCATTAAAAACTGAATTTTTGTTAAAGAGTTGCTTGAAGCAATACAATTACCAAAAGAGGTGGCAGTGGTAAAATGTACCGAACACAAGTCAGGAAATGACCGTGTGACTGCAGGAAATCGATATGATGACCAGGTTGCTCAACACTGTGCTAAGTTTCAAATGGCAGTAAACAGGAAAGTTGAAAATTGTTGAATCAGCTGCCAACTTATGCTATTGTCAGGATTATAAACATGGAGAGAAATAAGAGAACTCCAAGATGAAGCAGAGACAAAAAAAAGAGAAGAGTGGGAGAAAATTGGTTGTCAGAAAAGGGCAGAAGATGGTGTATGCTTGCACCCATGGCTAGGATGTATCATGGAGACACCCACATAGGTAGAGATGCAATGATTAGACTCTTTAGACAGGATTGGTTAAATCCTCGGTTCAGGAACATTGCAGAGAGCCTTTGCCAAAGATACTTAACATGTCAACAAATGAATCCTGGCAAGAGAATAATAGTCTTTACAGGGAAGATTGGAAAAGCTGAAGGTCCCTTTATAAGACTTCAAATTGATTTCATTCAGTTGCCTGTTTGTCGAGGATTAAAATATGTACTTGTCATCGTTCGTCTATTTTCAAAGTGGGTGGAGGTATACCCCACCAGAAGAAATGACAACTTGACAGTGGCCAAACTCCTATTAACAGAGTTCATACCGCATTTTGGTTTTCCAGTAACTATTGAATCAGACCGAGGGTCTCATTTTAATAATGAAATAATTTGATTAATTTGCGAAGCCTTCAACATTGAACAAAAGCTGCACTGTGCTTATCACCCAGAGGCATCTGGAGTGGTAGAACAATTGAATAGCACAATTAAGTCAAGGCTGGGAAAGGTGTGCATCCACTCCACTGGATTGGCCTGATGCTTATTCCAGACAAGAATACCGGATTGAGTCCCCATGAAATAATCATGGGAAGAACAATGAGACAAGGCATGTATACCAGGACACAAGCTGTTAAATATAACTGATGATTTGATACTGGAGTATTGCAAAGAGTTGGCTGAACAAGTGTGTTCTATATCTCACCAGGTTGGAGAAGATGCAGTCCCCAGGCAGCCAAACCCAGCGCATGATCTGAATCCCAGTGACTGGGTTGTAGTGAAGAATCATACTCAAGAATCGTGCCTAGCACCAAGGTGGGAAAAAGCACATCAGGTTATATTGGTTACAACAACAGCAGTAAAATGTGCAGGTTTGCCTAATTGGATTCATGCAATTCATACTAAAAGAGTACCAGACGAAGAAGAATCTCAACAGACTCAAGCAGGAGAAGGGCGGGACTCAATCTGGTATTCTTGTCTGGAATACTTCTAAGTCCCATCAGCTGAAGGATCACGAAAAATAAATCCTGAAGTAGCTGAGAAGGAACAACCAAGATGATTGGATCCCAATAGTTGAGATACCTGAAGAAATTAAAAGGACAAGGGGCCAAACTAGATTAGCTAGTCTGAAAAAGAGCGAGGACCAGGTAGGAACAGAAGCACATGCTCAGGTAAGTGAAACCACGATTGTTAGGGAACCTGAGCAGGACCAGATAAGGAAAGAGCAATCTACTCAGACAGATGAAGTTGAAGTTACAGCCCCAGTGTCTGAGGAGGGACAGATAGGTCTTAGAAAAAACGTTCAGGTAGAAGAAAATCAGGAAACAGAAAGACCTAAGCAGGACCAGACAGGCGAAGTCAAACAAGTTCAAATAAAGAAAGAAGAAAAGCCAATTAATACTGAACCTGAACAGGGTCAGATTAGGTAAGAAGAACGCATCCAGGCAGAAGACATCAAATTAAGAATCCCTGGACAAGGTCAGGTAGAGAGGAATTAGGAAAACGAAAATAAGCCACAACTTAGTGAAAATAAAAGAACACTTGACGAAAGTGAAAGCGCAGTGCAAGCTAAAAGAATCAGGAGAGGCGATAATTGGCCTAGTGTCATCAAGAGAGTGAAGTACCATTTTAAACCCATAACAGAGGAACCAGAACAAGTAGGCGAAGTATCCAGTCAATCTGGACCATCAACTGAAGTGCCAAAACGAAGAAGTCCAAGATTGAAAATATTAAATAACAAATTCAAGGGTTCTGAATGGACATGTGTTATTCTTGAAGATTTCGAAAATTTGGATATGATTGGAGAAGATGATAAAAGCTTAAATGCTGAACCAATTGATGAAGAAGTGAGACCAACCTGAAAAGAATTTCCTTTTGTACTCTGTCACGAAATTTAATACTAAAGAAGAGAAATCTTCTTATTCCATTCGATAAAAGGCTGAAAAAATAGCACTAATACACATGGAAAGGTGGATACCATCAAAGGAGACAAAGTAGAATTAGAAGCACCAGATGAGTTAGATTTCCATTACACTGTTAATAAAAATGATACAGATTTGAATATTTTACCAACTTGTTAGTACAATATGTAGAAACCATGGAGGTTAGTGATTGTTATGTATGTATGAAATTACCCGCATCTATAGCAGAAGGAGTAACATATTATCATTTACCACTAACATGGAATTTCGTGTAGCGGTTTAGCTAGTATATTTTATAGAACAGGGAAATTGCAGTATTATCATTCTAATGTAGATGTGATTTTTTCTGAGGTTCCTATGCGAAAAAGCATGAACCCTGTCCTTAGTACGAGAGACTCACAATTTATGGGTGACTATTTTCTAACAATGAAGACAAAACATATAGCCGAAGCACACAAGCACAATTTAACTTGTAAATTGCATGGAGAACAGAAAATATTTTTGAATTTAGTTGAGGGAAAAATCTGTCTTCATAGGTTAAAGACTGAATATAACCATATTTTTATTGTTTCCAGTGAATGTGAACATAATTTCTTAGTAATTGGGGGATGGGGACTAAAAGGAGGGACGGATCCAGTATTTGCTGGAATCTATTATGTGTGTGGCAATAAAGTCTTTTTTAGGCTGCCTGACCACTGGTATGGGAGTTGCTATTTTGGAATAGTATTCCCTGAAGTTTATCATGTAAAGAGAATTGCTGGAAGCAATGAAGACAATAATGAACTAACACGTGTAAAGAGTTTTTCAGAAATTGTAGGTGACATTTTTGGTGCATTGATACCTTCAGTGGGAGTTCTTCTAAATTCACGGAAAATGTGTCAGTTGCCTACAGTATTTGATCGGTTATCTACTGACACTGCTGGAGGATTCTCAATGATTAACACTGAATTAGTTGCGGTCAGCTCTATGGTTATGCAAAATCGACTTGCTCTTGACATACTATTGGCAAAAAGAGGGTGGAGTCTGTAAATTATTGAAAGCTCAACATTGTTGCACGTATATTCCAGACAAAAGCGTTGAAATTGGGAAATACATTAAAAATATTACGAAATTAGAACAAGAGTTGAAACCACTGGAAGCTGAAAATGTTTGGACGAAATTGACAAATAGCATTACTAGTTTAGGTAGTTGGTTTTCTAACATAGGTAATGGTATTCTAGGCCATATAATACTGCCCATAATGGGAATAACACTCTTAGCATTAGCAATAATGTTCTGGCATAAATTTTACAAAAGGAGAAAGAAATATGAAATGAATAAAAGAGGCAAGAAAAGAAAATTCGAGGAAATACAACTAGAAGAATTAAAATGAGATTTTTTAAAAAGAATGAGAGGATTACAGTGTAAGGTGGAAAAAGAAAGGAATGAAAAGGTTGAAGAAGAAATTGAGATGTGCTAAAG
The DNA here is from genome assembly GCF_964204655.1 of Triturus cristatus. NCBI lineage: Eukaryota > Metazoa > Chordata > Amphibia > Caudata > Salamandridae > Triturus > Triturus cristatus. The sequence continues at coordinate 897,516,844 of NC_140584.1, read as the reverse complement.
TTGGCATCTGATTTAGTAGAAATTAGTGATGGCATTAAATGCCATCAGAGAGGGGATTGATGGAGCAAGGTTTTGTAATAAAAGAGACTTGCTCGGACGCAATCCTCTCAAATAACGTGTAACACTATAATCAACCTGTTTTGTGAATACTAATATTGCATTACACACATTGGGCCTCATGTAGGTAGCCAAATACCGGTCGGTAACGGCCGATTTTCGGTAATTATACCGTTACCGACCGGTATATTGGCCATTGGTATGTAGGGGGACATATTTTGCTTTCGGAATTTACCGAATCGGTAAAATTACCGATTCGGTAATAATACCGAATCGGTAATGTTACCGAATCGGTAACTTCTCCGAATCGGTAATTTTACCGATTCGGTAAATTCCGAAAGCAAAATCGAGATGTAGGGGGAGTGTGTGTGTGTGTTTATGAGTCGGTATTTACCACCAACTTATAGTTGGTGGTAAATAATGAATGTATGTGTAAATGCATTTTTACGCGCGTAGCAGTGTGCAATGTGGCATACATACATGCCCTTAGGGCATGTATGTGTGCCACATGTGCACACATGGCCGGATCAGGGGTGCAACAGGGTGTCAATGTGACACCCTGCCACCCTTGTATGTGTTCCCCCCATTACCGAATCGGTATTTACCGATTCGGTAATGAGGCATACCTTCCCATCAATGGGAAGGTATGCCTCATTACCGAATCGGTAAATACCGATTCGGTAATTACCGACTAGTAACGATTCGGTAAAAAATACCGACTCATTACCTACATACCAGTTACCACTTCTAAAATACCGATTCGGTATCGTTCGGTATTTTAGAAGTGGTAACTGGTATGCTACCTACATGAGGCCCATTATACTGTATCTAGGGGAAACTTTTCTATGTGTAATACTAATAAGTAGCCCGAGTGTCTTAATATGGCTGCCAAAAAACGCGGGAACTTCATTGCGCATGCGTCTACTGCATCTATGTAGTATGTCGTATTCTGTCGCTTGGTGGGAAAACTTTGCAGCTGCGCAATAGCTTTAAATATGGCCGCTTGAAACTCACATATTAATGCATATGCTACTGCTTGAACTAAAACTCGTAAGTTCTACTAAACACTAATGCAAAAGATTTAAATAAGTAAATGGGGATAGAGCGGATATAAGTGATGTACAGTGAAATCATTTATTGTCACATTCTAACGTGTCTTTTTGTGACTTTATTATTAGTTCACGTTTGGGCCTCTGAGGGTGACTGAAAATCCCTACCCACTTGATGTTCACGCAGGCGCACAAGAACCTACTGAAAACCCTGTGACAGCATCACTTGAAACCCAGCCAAGGCCACATTGGCCGAAGACGCCTGGGAAAGAAAACTATTGACCCACATCAGCAACAATTTTTAATAAAATGATTAAACTCGTATTGATCATAATGTGAAATGCGGGTGGGAATAAAGCCATGGGAAAGGAAATTAAGGGGTGGAAACATAGAACAATGGTCCACAGTAAAATTATTACTTTTAATATGGTATGATGAACTCACCTCCTCGCCCTGATCAATTAGAATAAGGGCGAGTCTGGGCTCCTTATCTTTTAATTATATATAATGGGATCGCAAGGGGTATGAAGATTCCTTCTACTTGGCTGGGCGCGGAGGTGGTCCCTATCTATAAGAAGGGATCGCCTCTCCTCCCAGTCAATTACCGGCCTATCAGCCTTATCGACGTAGCCCAAAAATTGTTTGCCAGACTAATTATCAATCGTATACTGGACTGGATTGACGAGGAGGAGATCCTAAGCCATTATCAGGCTGGCTTTAGGAAATCTGTATCTACCATTGATCAGATTTTTAGGTTTAACATGCTCTACTGGAAAACTGTCATGGTTGAAGGTGGATCCCTATACACAGTTTTTGTAGATCTTCGATCAGCCTTTGACTTGGTCCCACGTACCAAGCTATGGGCTGTTCTTCGTGAACTAGGAATTCCACCTTCCCTTTTGGACATCATAATCCGATTACACACTGGAAACTATGCTAAGGTTAGATGTGGGAGAGAGGGAAAATTATCAGCTAGTTTCCCTGTCAACAGAGGTGTCCGCCAGGGCTGTGTCCTGGCTCCCACTCTTTTCTGCCTATACGTAAATGGAGTTATCTCCTACCTAAACAAGGTTTCAAACAGAGATGCCCCAAAGCTGGCTGGAGTGGGGATTTCGGCAATTATGTTTGCTGATGACACCTTGCTACTTGCCAAATCCCCTATGGGTATCCAGCGGGTATTGGATGGGTTTGTTTCCTTTTGCCAGGACAGGGGTTTGGAAATTAATACTTCAAAAACAAAATTCATGATCCTGAACCCCCCAAAAAAAATCCCGGCCAAACCCATCCATTGACGGAATTGGTTTGGAGAGAGTCCGTGTGTTTGAGTATTTAGGAGTGACAATAAATGAAAACTTCACATGGACTCAACACCAAACCAAATCACGATTAAAATTAACACAGAAAACTGGGGCGATTGCCAAACTCTGGAAAAACTCCTATATAAAACCAATTGGCCCACCTTTAGAAATTTATAAGGTACAGGCCAGAGCGGCAGTAATCTATGGGGCGGAACTATGGGGCAATAATTGCCTGCAATCATTTATGGTCGTGGAAAATAATTTCCTACGACAATTATCTTCTCTACCGGCTAGCACCCCACTTCTTCCCATTAGGCTGGACCTAGGAATTAGATCCATTAAGGAGGAATTAGCCTTAAAACCTCTAACCTTTTGGCGACGTTTATGGGCAACCGCGGAACTCAATACCTATAGACAAGAACTTTCAGATTTACTGAAGTACCAAATTATACAAAACCTTCCTTGGTTAAGGTATATCAAGACAGAGTGTGATAGGTTGGGTTGCCCCTCCCTATGGAGTTCTCCAGAAACTGCATCCAAGGCCATATCACGTAAAGCCCTGGTAACATTGTTTTATGAAAGGAATTGCTCGGTCTGGCTGACTTCTGATAATTTGGGCTCTATGACAAGATCATTCATTTTAATGAAAGATTATTATAGGTTGGAGACGGTCTTGGATGATATTTACCCCACAACCTTAAGAAAAATGTATCTACAATGGAGATATAATTCCCTCCCCATCCGCGCTCTTACGAATAGATGGCGCCCCTCAACTGATCTTAACTGTCCCTCTTGCACCACTCACCCTGAAAATGACCTCCATGTAATTTTCTTTTGTCCTCTATATATAGAATCCAGGAAAAAATGGATCATTCCCCTATGTAAAAGATGGGGTTTTAGAAAACACATGGAGGCATATCGATTATTGAAAACGGATCTATCGCCTCTAACCGTTTTTGCAGTTAGTAAATTTTTAGATGTAATGTGGAAAATAAGGAGAAAGCATTGTAAATATGATACCAACTAGTTTTACACTTCTCTGCTAGAACGAATGATGTAAACTATGTCTGTTAACGTGATTAGTGGCTTTCCCAATCATAACTGTATGATGGTTATACTCTTTTTCTTTTTTCCCTGATTGCAAAAACTATGAAATTTTATGTCCAATTGTGTTATAATTGTGGAATTTATGTTTTTTTTTGTGTATCTTTTATGACTCATTGCAGTCGAAATAAAGATTAAGAAAGAAAGAAAGAATAAGGGAAAACACAAAAATTGCAATTCTGGGGGGAGGTACATGAATATAGAATAGTATAATTGAGGTAAGTTAGCTAGAGACATTGTCAGACTTGTCAGATCCGCCATTCCGACTTGTCACCGACCCAACGTGTATGCTGCTACTCTGTCTGAGATGCTGTCTCAGACCCTGCTGCTGCCAGAAACTCTGTTTGAGAAACTGAGATACTGATCGCTAATCCAATCATCTAGAAGGGGATTTTGGAAGGGGGACACCCGAGGAGAGTAGTATCAGAGAGGGGTGCGACACTGGCGTTGCACTTAGAAGAGGTCACCTTCCCAGATCTGAATCTGTCCAATCCTGTGTCTGCACTCTGTCCTGGCAGATTCTATCTGGCTTATCTTCAAAGAGTTGGGTTCATCTATCACCTTAGGTAAATATAAATCTGAGAAGACTGTCATTGTACCTGCTCTCTCTCTTTTCCTTTTGCAGGTACCGTCTTCATTGATCATTATTATGACTATGTTTTGTTTGACTTAATTTTGCCTCTTGTAATAATGCGTTTAACAAACATAAAAATTTAAATTAAATTGAATGATGGACAATAGCACATATTACAAAACTAACAAAATTTTACAAAACATAAAGCCAATTTGACATATATATACAATACAACAAAATTCACAAATAGTTGTACTAACATAATTTATACATAATTTTTATATATTAAAAGTATATTAGGAGAACGGGACAAAATATTCAATACCTAAAACACTAAAAAAGACAACATCAAGAGACATATAAAGTTTAAAACCATAACCATCTTGATTTTTAGAATTGATTGTACAAATGAAGAAATGGAAGAAAGACAGGGTGTTTTCCTATTCTATATCTGACTCTGTTTGCTAGATCTGAGAGTACTTGTTGCAATCTCACCTTCACTTTATTTTGCAGGACAGATTCAAGTTTTCAATTACATTTTCCAAAGTGTGGTATGGATCTCTTCTTGTGCAATTTGTAAATTCAACCAACTGAGGGAAAAGGGGGGAGCAGGAAAAACTGAATAAATTATAAAATCTCAATGTTCCAGATCCTAATTATTTCTTATATCATGATGTTTCTCACCTCTGACAATAAAATAACCTATTCAAGTTCAAATTCAAAAAGGATTTTTCCATGAAAAAGGAGGTTTATGTTTCACCGTCTAATTCAGCGTGTACCTTAGTTTTAATTAAAATCTGAAATTCAAAGAGAGGGGCCAGTTCAACATCAATGAACGTCTTTAAAATACAACTATTTCTCAAGTCTGGCAGGGTTCTCACCTAATAAGGCAAATTATCCGTCCCATCAGATTTAAATTCAGTATAACTATTTTCTGCAAAATTATAGAGCTATATTCCCGCAACAAAGTGTCTTCCAAAAAGGGATTTAAAATAAATCTAAAATCCAAATTCAAAGAAACAAATTAAAAATCGTAAACAATATTTACACTGATAGCATAAACCCAGTATGGCTGAATTGAGATTAGATCACAATATATCTTACCTATGTATATGGTATAATAAGGACCTAAATTTAATCCCTTTTTCAAACAATTATATTTGGGACTTCTGCAGATTATACCAGTCCAATCCACCGTATTAATACCACCTACAAGGGTCAAAGCAAAGATTAATCATTATATTTAGTCAAGTGTGTGTGCTAGGAGCTTTAACAAACAAAGTAAAGACATTAAACTAATCATCTGAACTTAATCAATGTCAAAACAATACAAAAGAGGAAAATTGCGCCCCAACACAAGCATTGTAAAAAGTAAAATCCTTGACCCACAGACCCACCAAAGGGCTACGAGTGTCCGTCCAACCGATGGCCACTCTCTTCTGTACTAGTAGAGGAGCAAGTGCATGAATTTGTATGACATTTTACTATCCCTGGGTTGCTTCACTGCTCCTAACAAGCATGCCTGCGGTGTGGCCAAGAAAGGAAACTTGGCTGCAGCTTCGATCCATGGTACTACCTCCTCCAAGAATGACCTCACCTCCCTGTAGACCCATGTCAAGTGTAAAAAGGAGGCTATATCTTCCCATCTGGGAAACCTAGCCTCTCGTGTCGGATAAATCTTGCCGAGGACATAAGGAGTATAATACGTCTGATGAAGGTAGTTGAAATAATATAAACAAAAATGGGTGGAGATGGAGGTAGACGTGAGGTTCATCTTCCAGACTGTGTATAGTTATTAACTAATCTGTAAATGACATATCAGAGAACCTAACCAAAGGGAAGGGCTTCCGCTAAATGAGCAAAACAACGCCCCGAATCTAAGAAGAGAAAATTCTCTTCTTGAGTCCCCTCACTCACAAAGGGTTGCCCCTAGGTGACATGCTTCATCATTGGGGCCATCCCAGACAGCTACTGTCTGGGGCGTGCTGCAACTTGCGAAACTACGTAGGAACGATTTTGTGAAAAAATGTGTAGTGCAGTGTTTGGGGGAGTGGTGATGGTGATGCTAAAATACCTCGCTAGTGAGTGATTAATTTATTCCTGCTGCTAGTTGGTATGGATAAATAGGGGTTAATAGTAGAGAGGAAGTGTAACTGTTATGTGTGTACTATCCCTAGTATTTGGTTGACATGTTTCGAGGTGTCCCCTAAACCTCTTCTTCAGGACCACATAGGGACCGGCCCCATGCGTACCACCCCATGAGAAAAACAATCCTATACTAAATAAATAATATAATAAAGAACAGATGCACACCTAATGTGTGAGCACCAAAATTAAATACATACGGTTGAAATCAGACTTGTAGTATTTATGTTTTGGCAACGCTGTGTCTCATGGACTGCCAGGGTGGAGGGGCTTGTAGTAACCTTGGCTCAGTACTCCTCCATCAATGACACCTACTCGTACCCGGGCGGACCGCATATTGGTAATTGAACTAAACCTGCTCTTGCTGGAGACCTTATGAACCAATGAACAAGCGAGCTTCATAATCTCCTGGTGGAAACAAAAGCAAATTATGGACATTTTGCACACCACTAGGATTAACAACCATTCTTTCTGATGTTCTTACTACAATTGACAAAAGGAACATACGAATATCAGTATTACTCATAGAAGACCCAATAAAGTGAGTAAATACACTCCTCCCTCCATTTCAGGGAATAATTTTAAAAATCTAATTTCCTTCAAAGCCCTTTTAGAACCGAACAATAACAAATGCTATGCATTGCCACAATGCAAACCAATCGTGCACCAACATTTCTTTTTAATCTCAGACAAATTTCCACTCACAGTTCCTACTTTTCATGAGGCAAAGGCTTTGTCGAGAATTGCGATTCTCCTATTAACATGACCAGAGAATCTGGATTTCATTAAAGACACGGAGGTTAACATTATGCATATCACTTTTAATGCATCTCCAAGCAGCCGCATACATCATAAAGCAAATGTTCCAAATAGAACGTTAATAACAACAAAAGGCATGAGACCACAACATTCAGCCTCTTTTAAATCGTGAAAACAGGATAAATTCATTTAAAATCCTTGAAACTTTAAGGAGTGGAGAGATGCAAACATCTTGATAAAACATCAGGGAAGGCAGGATACCGAGGATGAAGAAGGAGAAGAAGTCCGAGTCCTGAAGTTATGAGAGATTATCTGAAAAAAATAGAAAGCCATGTGAGTAAATATTGATAAATAAAGGATAAAATATGTGAGCAATCAAAGAGATTAAGACAAGCATAAATGCGAAAAAACATAAAACCAATATCATGTCAATAAATGTATATAACATTTCAATTCATAAATAATAGATATGTTATACTGAAGAATAAAAAATTTAATGGGAAAGAGGAGGGAGTGATAATGTTAGCCTCCGTGTCTTTAATGAAATCCAGATTCTCTGGTCATGTTAATAGGAGAATCGCAATTTCATTACAAGACCGGAGGCTACCATTATGCATGTTGGTAGCTTTGTAAGACTACGTCGGACATATGAGGAATTGGTTTGCAATAATGCTGAGCAAATGTTCTAGCATTCGACCAGTCAGCAGCTTTAAGGATATCGTCCAACTTACCTCCAGACCAGAAAGACTTACTGGTCATTGCACCTCTGATAGAGTGAGCTTTAAAAATATTAAGATCAATACCTGCTAGGTTCATAACAATTTTAACCCACCTAGAAATAGAGCTAGAGGAGATAGCTGTGTGAGGTTTAACAAAGGAGATGAGTAACTGAGTCACACCTGAAGGATAAAGAGAATTCATTCTAGAATCGTATTCTTTCATACAATCAACCACGCAGAGTTTAGGGCAAGAATCAAAACGAGGGTAAAAGATGGAATCGGACATAGTCTTGGTTCTTTTGAAGAGATCAAAATTGACTCCGAACATGTTGTATGATCTATTAGATATTTCAAGAGCTTTAAAATCAGAGACTCTACGACAGGAAATTAAGCAAAGTAAGGTAGCGAGTTTGATAGAAAGGTTTTTATTGTTTAGAAGGATATTAATAGGCCAGTTTGTAAAAAGGTCAAGAATTAAGTTGACATCGCAGAGGGATTGATATCTAGGTCTAGGGGGTCTCCTGAGTCTGATGCTTTTGAGAACTCTGCAAATAATTGCATTTTTGCCAATTGTCTTACCATTAACGAGAGAATGACCAGCAGAGATGGCAGATCTATAACAATTGATAGATCTATATCTAAAGCCTCGTTCGAATTGTTCTACCAGAAAATTGATTATGTCAACGATAGGTGCTTCAACGGAATCCAGATTCCTTTCCAAGCACCAACGAACCCATGATTTCCAAATGGTGTTATACCGGTAGTGTGTGCCGGGAGCCCAAGACTCCCCGAGGAGAGTTGAAGCTGTTGACGAAAGTCTTGAGAGATCATTGGATCTCCTGACACTCTCCAGGCAAGAAGGTTCAGTTTCCCTGATTGAACCATGGGTTGAAGATGACCGTCTATATCTGTAAGAAGATCCACTAGGGAGGGAATTAGGAATGAAAGGTCGTAACTCATTTCCAAGGCAGTTGGAAACCAAGCCTGAGAAGCCAAAAAGGAGTGATTAGGACGATCGAGCTTCGATGATGTCTGACTTTCTGAAGGACCCTCTGGATCATTGAAAAGGGGGGTAAGCGTAACCGTTGCTGCCTTGCCAAGGTTGGAGGAAGGCATTCACTGCCAGAGCACCCGGGTCTGGCATCCAACTGTAGTAATTCTCGACTTGGAAGGTCAGCCTGCTGGCAAAAAGATCTATTTCCAGGGGACCCCATAAGTTGTTGAGAGAATTGAATACAGAAACGTTGAGTTTCCAATCACTGAAGTCTAAGAGGAACTTTGAGTTCCAATCTGCGGATACATTTGTTTTTCCTGGGAGATATTCGGCTCTTAGAGATATTTTGTGTTCCAAACAGAACATCCAAAGTTTCTTGGCTAGATTCGAGAGGTTTGTAGATTTGGTTCCACCTAAGCGATTTATGTAGGCAACAGCGGAGATATTGTCCATTTTTAGAATGATGGATCTGCCCTGAATGGATTGATTGAAACTCATCAAGGCATAGAGCCCGGCCGTCAATTCCAAGAAATGTATGTGATGTGAGGATTCTTCCAGAGACCAGAGTCCGCCCGTATTCTGGCCTTGGAAGCAAGCTCCTCTGCCATGAAGGCTGGCATCTGATTCTAAAACAAATTCTGGAGTTGATCCAAAAATTGCTTTCCCATTCCATGCCTCTAGATTTTCTAACCACCAGTTCAGTTCTAGTCTTGCTTCTTGGTCTAGTGAGATGAGGTCCCCGTACCAGAGGCCCGATTGAAGGGCTCTGGCTTTTACTCTCTGAAGGGCACAATAATTTAAGGGGCCTGGAAAGATAGCTTGTATGGAAGAGGAAAGGAGACCTAGTAACCTGGCTAGTTCCCTTAAAGGAAACTTTTGAAGTTTTAGAATGTGTCTTATTTCTTTCTTGATTTTTTATATTTTCTTTGGTGGGAGCAGAAGGAGGCATTTAATGGTATCTACGGTAAAACCCAAGAATTCCATTTTTCTGGAAGGAGAAAGAATTGACTTTTCTTTGTTTATGATGAACCCCAGGTTTTCTAATAGGTCCATCACAGTTTTCAGGTCTTGAATGATTTGAGAGTGGTCTTGAGAAAGGATGAGGATATTGTCTAGATATAGTATCATACAAATACCTTTTCCTCTTAGGGATGAGGCGATTGATCTCATTACCTTGGTGAGAAACCAAGGGGCTGAAGAGAGACCGAAGGGGAGGGCTTTGAATTGGAAGAGATGGTTTTTCCATAAGAATTTAAGGAAGGGTTGGTGAACTTTGGCCATGGGGATGGTAAAGTAAGCGTCCTTCAGATCTAATTTTACGAGCCAGTCTCCCTCTAGGAGTAAGTCTCTGAGGAGGTAAATTCCCTCCTTTTTGAAGTGTCTGTAAACGAGGTATTTGTTGAGATCCCTTAGATTTATGACGGGTCTCCAACCTTTCTCTTTTTTTTTGACAAGGAAGAGGGTGCTTATAAATTTTAACATCTCTAGAGGGACTTCTAGTATAGCGCCCTTCTGAAACATGGTGGAGATTTCCTCCTCTATTATCTTTTCCTGATCTAAGGTAAGAATCATTTCTCTTGGGAAAGAAGACTGGTAAGGAGTTTGGGTAAAGTCTATCATAAACCCTCTCACAGTATTTAAAACCCATGGGTCTTGGGTTATTAATTTCTAATTTTTGAAGAAAAGTTTGAGTCTCCCTCCTACTTTGGGGGAAAGGGGAGGAGGAGGGGAGGTAGGGATTGTACTCACTTTGAGTGTTGTTGTCGATGGATGCACCGCGGGATCTGACGTTTCTGGAACGAAATCCTCTTCCTCTTTGTGGAAAGAATTGAGGAGTGTTCGAGGGAAAGAATTCCCTTCCGCCATATCCTCTTCCTCTAGGATAGGGCCTCCGGTTGAAGCGGCCGGAAGACTGGCCCCGTCTACCGGCCCTCCCGAAAAGGTTATTTGAGTTAAACACTCTTTTCATGTTTTGGTAGACTTTAGCTAAAGCCGTAAAGATCGAGACATATTTGTCTAGAGTTTTAATCAAGTCTTCGCCAAAGAGCAAGCCCTTGGGGTTGATGGAGGCTTCTTTGTCGGCTAAGTCGCTTAATTTGGGCTAATTTTTGTGAGGACTACTCTTCTCCTCTCAGAGTTGAGGCTGGCGTTAGCATTACCTAGTAGAACGAGAGCTCTCTGGCTAAGACCTCTAATAAGTTTGGTGTTAAGGGGTGTCCCATTAATGTGTCTTTCTTCAGTAATATCGATAATTCTTGCAAGGGGGCCCAGGATGTCTAGGACTCTATCTTGACAACCTTTAAGAGATCTCTCCATTCCTTTTCTAGTGTCTCTTTCAAGCTTAAAGAGGTACTTGATGAGTTCTGGATCAAGATTTGGAGTCTTGCAAGCTTTATCCCCGATGGAGGGTCGGGTGCATTCTGGTCTTAATAGGTTCCGAGCATCCCTGTCTAGTGGGTTCCTTAGCCATTTGTTTATGAATTTGCTCACGTGGTCCTGAGGGATCCATTCTGAGCTCCTGGGGTGTTTAATATTAAGAGGAGCGAACATTTCTTGGCCTAGGGGGTCTAGAATGGTATCTTTAGAAGAGTGAGGGAGATCTTCATCGAGTGAGTTGAACTCAAGATCGTCTTCATCTAAATCTAAGACATATTCATAGGGAGAATCAGAGGCATCGTCAATATCAAAATCATCATCGTTTTCATCGAGGTCGTCATTTTGAGCACTTCGATATTTTGTGCCGCAGGGGACACCCGGATATTTTGTGCCGCTGAGGACACCTTTATGTGTTGTGCCGCTGGGGACACCTTTATGCGTTGTGCCGCTAGGGACACCCAAAGTAATTGAGATGCGGTGACCTCCCATAAAAGTAGAGGTACTAGGGCCTCCAGTGCTCTTGGGGATAAAATCTAAGTGCTTACTTTTTTAAAGTCTTTTTTCCCTTGTATGAGTGAGATCTTCGTTAGGGAGAGTATGTTGATCTAGAGAATTATCATCCTCTACACATAGGAAGGATCTTTTAGATGTAATCACTTTAGAGAGAGTCTCCAACATACAGGATCTCATTTCCTCGTGAATTACGTTTTTAAATGCCTCATTGTTTATGTTGGTAGTAGGCACGCTAGCCTCTGCGTCGTCTGAATCAAGGTCAGTCATGATAAGTGGGAATACGAAAGATAAAATGAAATAAAGTGTTCTCTCTCCCTTTTTTTTCCATAATATAATATGTTCTCTCTCCCTTTTTTTATTTTTTATTATATAGTATAGAAGGGGATATGAGTTTATTAATAATTATATTTCTCCTTTTTTCCCCCTCTTTTTTTTTTTTAATATAAGATAGTAGGGGATAAGGGTGTATTAATAATTATATTTAATTATATTTCTCCTTTTTTCCCCTTTCTTTTTTTTTTATATTAATGGCTAGGATTAAAGGCTATGAAGCGTGGTAACTGCCAGCTGATCATCTCCTCTCCTCCGGTGCGATCACCGGAGGCTGTTGACACCCTGGTTGCCAGGAGACAGGCAGCGCGTGGGAAGGAAGGCCTAATAGGCAGCGTTAGGCTGGAAAGAGTATTGAGGAATGTTCCTTGGCAACGCGACGACGTTAGCGGTGCGTTGCCAAGGTCCATTCCTCAAATCTTCATTGCGCACAAGCGTCGTTGCAAAATTGAGGATTAAGTCTTCAGCCCGGTCCGGGGAGCGAGAGCGTGGGAGGGAAGGGCGAGGAAAGCGGGTAGGAAGGAAGGCTTTCGCATAAAGTACTTCAAAATAAGCTGAAAATTGGAAATTGAAGTGAATGGGTGAGCACATGGTCATAAACCAACCTCCGTAAATTGGAGGTAGTAATGACATGAAGGAAGAGGGTGAAGAAAAGGCCCAAAAAGGAGGCGCGCAGAAGAAAGGCAGATTATATGAAGAGACACAGTTATATAAGAATATTACAGTAAACTTAAAATGTAAAATAAGTTAAATCAAGTAAAGAAAGCACATTGTCAATTTCAAGATAGAGAAGTAATGAAGAGAACTTATCTGCCTGGAGCCGCATTTAAAAGAGGCTGAATGTTGTGGTCTCATGCCTTTTGTTGTTATTAACGTTCCATTTGGAACATTTGCTTAATGATGTATACTTGGAGACGCATTAAAAGTGATATGCATAATGGTAGCCTCCAGTCTTGTAATGAAATTCAGATTTCCCAGATGAACACTCAAAATGTCCTCTCTTCTATCGTATTTCTTGTGCTCAATGTTGAATCAAAACTGTCAAATCAATAAGTTCTGAAACGGAAGTAGGATGTTGAGATAGAGCTTGATCGTTCTTTACCTCATTTCTTAACCAAAGACAAAACAGAGTCATCTAGATTCTTTCTAACCATGTAGTTTCATAAGCCAACTGGCGAAAACAAATCACTTAACTCAAAATATCCATTGGTCCTTGATGAATATCAAATGATCGCCCTTCAGAGGAATATTCCAAATTAAGCAGTTCAAACATGTTCTAAAAAGCTGATAAAAATACATCACAGGAGTGTGACTAGCATCGTAGTTAGCTACTAATTGAGTTGCCCATACTAAAGGAGAATACGAGAGGCAACAATTCAATTAACTCAATTCTCTTAACATAAATGGATCCCCCGAAGATCCCGGGTCACTTGAAGGGTTACTGGGATGTCTTTAGATTGCACCACTATGGTCTGTTTTAGTGTTGAGTGCTCCATGTGCAATTTAAGGTTGTGAGCAGGATCTATCGTATTTAGGAACCTACATCATCGTGGGTTTGTAACCTTTCAAGGACAGGACCTGAAATAGGCCTATCGAGTGCACAGAAAAGTACATGTGAAAAAAAATCACTGATGTCTCTTTTAGAATGCCAGAGCAAGGAAGAAAACCCCACAAAGGTGGAAAAAACGTCCTTCGACTATCTGTGTACTACTCGATTGCAATTATAAACTGCGTTAGTGAAATTAGCAAGACATTAAACGTCCACAACGTGAGGAAGCAGAAAAGAGTTGGGCAAGATTCACGTCCAGAGTCAGAAGAATAAGGGAAGTTGATCCAAACTACTTAGGGAAAAATTAAAACAATAGCAAAAGATTCTAAGCAAAAGAACATATAAAAAAGGATAATTACTATGGATGAATCCAATCTGCTGAGGAAAAGCAGATATAAAATTGTATAACAAGGGGGCGAAGCATGTGATAAAAAATTAGGAAATATATGCATTACGATACCTCTTGCTTTTTAAAATTCTGCCTTTCACAAGCCTAAACAGGAACTGACCTCTGAAGAAGAGACTATTCCACTCCAAGTGAAGAGACAATCTTAGATAGTGGAAGTGGCTTGTCTCTGGAGAAGACTTACTTACACAGACCTGTGCATAGCGATAAAGTAACTAGTTTCGAAGCTTGATAGATGGGTGAATGGATAAATAGACAGACAGACAGACAGACAGACAGACAGACAGACAGACAGACAGACAGACAGACAGACAGACAGATAGATAGATAGATAGATAGATAGATAGATAGATAGATAGATAGATAGATAGATAGATAGATAGATAGATAGATAGATAGATAGATAGATAGATAGACAAACACTGAAGGTCGATTGGATAGTAAATTGTATAACCCGTCATCCATTATGTTTTTTTATATTTCTTATTATTTTGGGGGCAGGTGGCTTGAAAAATTTAATTTTTTTCAAACTTGGAGATGTTTATTCAAAACAGTAAGTGAAGTACTGAACTATACTGTTTATATGAGTAAGTAAAAAAGCTGAAAAAATATTCAATTATGCAGTTAAGAAAACGATGTTTTTGAAAACACATCCTTCCTTTGTTAAAAATGACTCTGCCCTTCAGTAAAAGGGGCAGACTGTTGAATCTGTTCTCTTCAAGGGACAGCTGAAGCCGGGTGATTGGAACGATTATGTTCAGATTTTGTTTACCTTTCACAAACAGAAAGCTGATTAAACATATGACTATGGAAAAGCTAGCCAGAGTAATTTGGAGCTGTCATGATAATGATGAGATCCATATTTCAGAGAAACCCATCAGATCATTTCCATATTTCACATTGTCCTGTCATCTTGAAAAATTTCAATATTTCATGGGTCCATATGGAATGTGAATTTGTATAATATTCAAATGGAGACACTGTTCCTAAAGAGGGAAAGGGCAAAAGAGACCAATTCGGAAAGAAATATGGAAGAGTAAAGTCCTAGGCTAGTATTAGGCCCAAAAAACTAGATCAAGGGGGAGGGCATACCTTAGTTTCTCTTGTTGCCCTCACACACCCCGAAGGATGTCATGCTTCATCATTGGGCGTTTTGCTCCTCGTCGGGCCGGCGCTGCAATGCCCTACGGGTCCCCCGAAGGGTCACTTTAGCGGAGATCTTTTAGAGAAAACGCCGTTGGGTGCATGCGGGTGTGTGGTTTGGGTCCTAATAAAAAGACATGTGGTGATGGGGGTGTGTCAGTGACGTGATAGCCTAAAAATGTCTAAGGGTTACTGAGGTAATAGGGTTTAATGTAAATAGCACCCTTGACATACTAAAAAACCCGTAGGTTAGGTGTTACCTTATTGGAAATAATGTGCCATTAGGTAACTAGTGTGTGGTCATGTGGTCGACATGTTTCGCGCCCCAATGGTCCAAAAAAGGATCCTTGGCGCTTCCTCAGGACCAAAAAGAATAATAGTGAATGTGGACTGAGGGATACTACCCACAGTTACTATCCGGGCGTACAGGTCAAGATAGCCCTGCTCTCTGTGTAAGAGTCAAGTCGCTCCAGGATAAAAGCCTAAAAACGGGGAGAATAATGCTCCATAGATTAGGGGACGAGCGTACACACCTTCTAGTGAGTTTAGCTCCGGCGTGGCCTCTTAACCACCTACCCAATCGTCCTCCTATCTGGAATGTGAATTTGTATACCATTGCATACTGCACAATAAAAGTAGCTGCATAAGCGAAACATAGAGGACAAATTATGTAATTTCTGTTGCAGTTGACAGATGTTGATTTCCCAATCTGCAGTGCTGCCTCAAAGCTAGTCCTATTCACCTCCACAAAGAGACCATGACTTCTAATAGTAACAGAAATCATAGCAGTTCCTCCTGGACTGCTATGGAAGATTATAAGAAATTATATCATATTAGTAAAGAACCTTGTAATATCAGTACAGTATACAATTCTTCTAACTAATGACTTTAAGTAACAAGTCCTCAAACTTAGCGCTATATTCTCTAAACTTTGATGCAGTTGTTTCACAGACTGTTCAATGCACTGGATTCCAATCAAGTTCATTATTGAAAATCCGGGAAAATTATGATATGTACAATGGGGCTATGAAAAAAGGAGAGGCACAAAGTGAAAAATATGAATGTGTCCAAAAAAAGACATACATTTGATGAAAATAGAATGTGCAATTATATATACAAATATACAAGGCCTTGAAATTGATTGTAAGGTATAATCAGAATGGGCAAAATAGTACAAACCAGAAAGTAACACTTCCAACACAACGTGCCTACTGCAAGATACTGGCTGCTCAATGATCCTCTGAAATTGCCACCCATGGACTGCTTTGGGAAGCAATGACAATCTGACTCCATTCTCCTTTAAAACACTAATATCCAAGATGGTTTCTGATTCCGAAATCCTGCTTCCCACGAGATTCAAGTTAGTTTCAGCTTGATGTGGCATTCATCCCAGCACACATCAGCTTTCCTCCAATCCTGATCATCATTATATCTAGCACTCCAATTACAGTAAGCACTCAGCAAACACTATTTAAACTATGTTGTGTAAATTATGAAAATCTGGTCTTATGTTGCTGTCAAGTGATTCTGATGACATCATAGACAACGAGAAAGGAGGTCAAGAGGTTTGTAAATCTCACCAGAAGCCTGAACCCCAAAACAACACTGTCTGTCTATGTTAAACAATACCTATTATGTATTTTTTTATACTACATTTGGTTTAGCACAGTTAGCTTGAAAGAGGTTGTTAGGACAGAAAGTCTTCCTCGTGGCTGTGGAGAGCATGCTTTACAGTCCTATGTTGTTCTACTGGCAGGTCACTGGAAAGCTGCTGTAGGTTTTTTTAATTTCACATCAGTGAACATGACAGACATGTGTGTCCACTGAGGGTCTCCCTTTTTAAATAGATTCAGACCCTAGAGATTGGCTCTCTCAGGCTGTGGTAGCCTGACAATCGTGTTTGCTTTAATCTAGTCAGGGTTACCTGTGCCCTTTGGTAGGGATTATCTACCAGCTCCCTCCTAGTAAAGGAGGCTGCTCCTGAGCTGGTTGGACAATGGGCCCTATGCCACAGCTGGACTTGTAGACTGAAAGGTCCCACGAGAGGCGAAGACACCAGCTTTAGCCTGCGGGGGAGCCCATCGGCAGCGGGTGTAACAAAGCAGCTGGAGCTGTGGCCCTGAGCCCCAGAGAAATAATGAGGGCTGCGCAGGCCCCTCAGCTATCCTGAGAAACTCCATCTTGGGGCTAGCAGCTCCTGCCCTATTCCCAGAGACATTACAGGTAGTGGAGTGGGGCCCTGTAACTGTGAACTGTAACACTGGGAACTGTAAAGACAACACAGTCTTCCTTCTACTTTTGTAACATTCTGCATTGGGGCCTGCAAATCCTGGAAGCTCAGACCTGGCAGGGGCCCCGCAGATGACACTGAAGGCAATGGGCTGCCTGACCAGGAAGAACCAGTGTGTGTGTCACCTCTGTGCTCACACTCACTGCGAGCACCGCCCTATCAGTACTGGACGGTCTAACATACCTCTGCTGTGACTTTGGAGGTGGGTCAGCGACAGCTGACAAAAAGAGATACATTCACCAGAACTACGCCTGATCTCCAGCCGGCTGAATCACACTAGGTAGATGCTTCTCTGGACCAAATCTCCTCTGCACAAATACCTACTGGCCATATGCAACACTGAAAATGTACTGGAGACACAATCTGCAGGTGTTGGCGAAGAGGTGAGGCTCCTGCTCCATAATCTCCGTAAAATAGCAGACAGGGTCACAGAGACAGCGACTCAAATATATACTGCGGAAGCAACTATGCACGCTCTATCCACGGAAGTGACCAGACTGAGGGGAGTGGTGGGCCAGCTGGAGCGGAGGGGTTGAGAATGTCGAAAGGAGGTCAAGAAGGAACAACCTCTGATTTGTGGGACTCCCCAAAGGATCGGAGGGACTGCACCCTGAAGCATTCCTGGCCACATGACTTCAGTCATTCGTCCCAGGGAACATGTTATCAGCCTGCTTTATAATTGAAAGGACACACCAGGCGCTCATATTGTGGCCTCCGCCTAGAGCCGCAACGAGGGTATTGATTGTCTGTTTTCCTATCTATGCGGATATTGACAATATCCTCCGCCCTCCTGATCCCAGTAGAATCTTCATTTGAAGGGGGCCAGAGTCAGCATATATTTAGACTAGACACTGCATGGGTAGCAACTGCAGCTATCCTTAAGAGTGGTCTAGCAGAAAAAAGCTCACATATATGCTCCTGTCACCTGATAAATTAAAAGTCCTATATGGCAATAAATCAAACTTTTTTGAAAGCCCCAGGAAGTTTGGTACTTGCTGGAGATATGGATGCCTAGCGACCAGCCCCAAAGAACAACAGAGCAACCACCTGACTTCCCAGCGGGTTCCATGGCAGGACTCCCGGAGGCAGGGGCTGTGGCAGTGAAGCTCAACATGAAAGAATATCCCCATCGCAACGGGGTGAAAAAAGATGATTACTGTGATGGTTCAACTAAGTCAGCCTTGGCTAGACGGAAGCCACCCCAAAATTCCCCTGACTAAGTTGACCTATGTTATGCTCCTTTCCAGATAGCTTAACTGACTCACTAGTGGTCTACCTTAATGGTGGGCAGCACAGTGGTTGATAGATAGGTGGCTTGAACAGGAACACAGCTTTAACCCAATCACACAGCTGCCAATAAGGGTCGGAAGTCATTATCCAGAAACATCCGGGAGGGGTAATCTTCTTGGGACCACCTCCTCCTATAATACAGTTTGAATGTTGGGTAGGGGCGAGAATGCTTCAGTTCCAGAAGAGTTGGGTGAGTGGGTGTTTGGGTATTGTCTCAAACCAGTTTCTTATGTTCGGCTATGCTCTGCATGTTTACTAATTTAAAGCACCACATCACTGACATATTATCAGCACCGCACATCCCAGGCATACACCATGGCCAACTCTGACACCTTCAGCCTTCTGTCCTGGAACGCCAACCGCCTGAATAACAAAGTTAAACAAGGTGCCATCTTTCAATATGTCAAACGCTTCATTGCATGGGTGGAATTTCTGCAAGAAACTCACTTGTTGGGCAATACCCACCCCCCAGCAGGAGGCCAATACTCTAGAGTGTACTACTCCTGCTCTACAACCAATTCCGGATGCATGGCCATTCCCTTACACAAGCAATTTCTGATGCAAGTTTTGAAGATCACCATTGACGACATGGGAAGGTACACAACAGTGAAAGGCATAGTGGGAGATGCTCAATGGGCATTATCCTCTATGTATGCCCAGACTACTGTAGTGGGTGACACTTTGGAGACATCACAATGCACATTATGTACTCCCGAGCAGCTATCTCAATCATTGGGGTGATTTAAATTCAGCCATGGATATAAAGTTTGGTGAAGGAAGGGGACCGAGGGTCCTCAGGTCCACATTTCTATCCCAATGGTTGCGAACCATGGTTCTTCAAGACACTTAGTGCAAGACACACACTGGGCATACTCAATTTCTGCACTACTTACATGCAAATACCACATCTGCAAGACTAGACTACATTTTAGCTCTCAATATAGTGTGCCTGGCAGAAGCCCAGATATGTGCCCTGGCCAGACATTCTCCCACAATGGTCAAACTGTGGCAACCCTGAGCCCAGTGAGGGGGAACTTGGAGATTATGCGCCTGGTGGATCTAGGACGGTGATTTTGCACACTACATTAGTGGCTACCTTGTTGAGTGTTTACACTCAACACGGGCACGGTTTCCTCCACCTTCACACTCTGGCTGGTTTTTAAGGCAGTTATCAGAGGGTGTGCAATTTCATTTTAAACGGCTGCCAAACAGCGAAAAATTCAAGCGGTGTTGGACCTTGAAACACAGGTCAGGGACATAGAGGCACAATTGACAGATGCTCATGACGAACACTTACAAAACTCTCTGTACTTACTATGCCTCTCACCTCATGGTCTCCTCCCAATTGTGTATATACGTGGTGGCCCATAAAGCAGGGAAATTCCTACACTGGCTGGCAAATAAAGACCGTGGTCTGCGATCCATTCCTTGCTTGAAAACTGATGAGGAAACAAGCGTTACAGACCCCCGAGAATCACTGGGAATTTGAGAGATACTTGAGTCCTTCTACGCGGCACGGGTCCCTTCCGCTGCAGAAAGCAGGAGCCTCATTGTAAAAGACCTACCTCTCCAAACCCTTCCCCTAGCAGATTGCCGCCAGCTGGAAGAGCCGCTCAGTGAGGAGAAATACGAGAGGCCCTTACTGGTCTACAACATGGGAAGACCCAAGGACCTGATGGGTTCACCTCGGAGGTGCTTCGTTGGTACTCCTCCCACCTCAATCCATGCCTACTGAGCATCTTTGAGGAGGAGCACAGGACTGGAATGCTATCACAGAACCTCCAAGGGGCGACCATCTCCATGATACTCAAGCCAGGGAAGCCTCCCGACGAATGTGGCTCATGCCACCCTATATCCCTAATTAATCTAAAGGCCAAGATACTTGCCAAAATGCTGACCAACAGACTACTGGTGGTGATTTGAGATCTGGTGAGAAACTACCAAAATGGCTTCCTACGCCATTATAGCACCAGACACTGCCTCAGGAGACTGAACAAAATCCTGTCTAGGTGCCTGGGATGCCGTGAAATGCTTACCTTATTTTCCAACAATTTCAAAGAGACCTTTGTTTCAGTGCATTGGCGCTTCATGTTTTGCCTGCTGGAGAGGAAGAATTTCGGCCATGTTTTCTGCTACTACATAGCACTATTGTATATGGGGCCCTCGGGGCATATCAGGGCAAATGACGCAAAGTCAGAACCCTTTCCATTTAGACAAAGCACCAGACAAGGATGCCCTCTGTCCCAGCTTTTGTTTTCATTAATGACTGAACCCCTAGCGGAATGGATCTGTCAAGATGCACAGCTCTGTGGATTCTCGTGGTCATCTGCATGGGAAGACAGTCTCATAATACGCAGGTGACCTGCTTGTATACATCAGTGCCCCCCCCACCCCCACAATCACTGACTAATGTGCATAATATAAATCTACAGTGAGGCCTTTGCCCTATCTGTAAACACGAAAAAGACTACCTATTTTCCGGTGTCCAGGGACCACCCTGGCCTTCAACGACCCACACCTCTGAGAATTTTAAATACCTAGGCATGCAGGTAACTCTGGACAAACAGTGGGCATGAGATTTTAATATCCTGCTTCTGCTCGCTCAAATAAAATCTGATACTAAAATATAGAACTCTCTGCCGATGCCAACCTGGTGGGTAGAGGGGCTCTGTTTACAATGATCTTTCTTCCTCAATTGCTCTACACCCTCAAAAACTTCCCTCACAAACTACTGGCATCCATTTTCCAAACATTAAGCACATTGATGCTACAGTTTTTAATGGCCATCAACGAACCTTGTATCGCATATAGGAAATGTGTCTTATCACTGTACAAAGTGCCATGGGTGTAGCTGGCATCAAATTATACTCCTGCTTGAGTCAAATCCTCACCGTGAATGACTGGCTGTTCTCTGACAGCAATGACCCTATGGTAGTGGTGGACCTAGAATGCATCCAACAGTAAGACATGCTATGCCTGCTGTATGGGATACACACACGCTCCATTCTCCCTCCAACCTCTGCAACTACTCTAGCCTGCTGGCACTGAGCCCGCTGATGAATTAAATGGGATAAGATACCAACAGCAGAAAGACCACTAGGGGAGGGCTCCTGGTTGGAACACACAATCAAGTTAGATGGCTTTAAACTTAGGATCTCATTGACATCTCCTGATTGGAGGATATTTGGGAGGAGAGTCATATCTGCTCCTTCTTATTCTTGGTGAAGATCTACAATATGCATCACAAGCAATTCTAATGCTACCTACAATTGTGACGTGGACTCGAAGCACACAGAGGTGCCCTTCTTAAACTCCCAGCCCATAATCCCCTAGAGGCTCAGGTCTCACTGTCTGCCATTGAGAACAAGAGTATTTCAAGACTCTATCGCTCGTTGGTAACTAATACCCCAATCCTGTTGTACCACTGGGGGACAGGTTGATGCAGGATATTAGTCCACCATACTAGGCTGACTGGGGACTGGCGATCTCTAAAAGACATTCAGCGGGAGTATCTCCACAGGGTCTACTTTAGTCCCTCGAGGCTCAGCAAGTAGCAGTAAGGACTGGATCCTAATTGCCTTAGGTGCACAGTAAATTGGGGACCTTTTACCAGACAGTGTGGGAAAGTTTATTTTACGGAGATGCTGTTCCCGAATACACTCTATTCTCTTGGGGATGGCGGGTAGAACCATTGAAGTTGATCCCAGAATGACACTTTTAGGGCTAGTGGATGAATGAGGGGGTAGGGCGGGCAGCCACGGGCCATCAGAATCATGGTTGCCCTTGGACTCTTATTAGTAAAACGTCACATAGCACGTCACTGGCGCTCCACCAGGATTCCACCTCTGCAGGAATGGATTCAATGGATACACTGGTGTGCCAGAGTGGAAAAATATGCTTAGAAGTCCAGGCGTTGTCCCAAAAAACAAAAAAATTGGGCTCATGGTTAAACTACTCCTCTGAGGTAGAAATGTAGGCAATGGTCGCTTTTGATAAGTGTGCTCTAACATTATCTCAATTCTCCAAGAATCGCATTGTATGGTGCTGTGATGCTACTGTTTGGTTTATCTGTGGCTTCAAAAGAATAAACAATGTGATAAAAAAAAGGCTAGCTGTTCATTCACTGGAGCACTCTTAGGATTTGGTATTGGTTTTCCAGGATCCTCCTTTTAAACCCTTAAAGACTGTAGATTTCAAATACTTGATAGCTAATTATTCGTTTATAAAAAAATCTTTTTATTAAACATTGAGATGCATAACATACATCACAGGTCACAGGTAGCAATCATAACATGTACAGTTTTGAAACCATTCTCGTCCCCCAAACCACTTCAGTTCTTATATCGCCCTTTCAACATTACATAGTTAAGCAATTCAATTTATTCAGGCTCTCGAGCCACCTCATTTCTTCATGCCTTGCTTCATTTACATCCATTTCAAAACCCTCTGTACTCCACTCACCTGTTCCATATTTTACCCCTCTTCTCCGCGCATCCCTGGCTTCGATAGACTACTTTTTGGCTGCTCCACACCAATCCATGTACTTCTTCCAGTCTATGACCCTAGGGGGGTGCGCTGCTCCCCATGCCCTAGCTATGTTCAGCTATGCCCAGCAGCCAGCAGTAACCACAACCTGGTGTATCTCGGCCACTTGGTCTCCCCAGTGATACACAGTATATACCATCTGGCATCTAGGGGGACCGACTGTCTTGTGACTTCTGACATCACCTGTGTGTTCCCGCTCCAATATCTCTGCAACCCCATGCAGCCCCAAAGCATTTGGTAGAATGTGCCCTCCTCTCTACATCCCCTCATGCATTTGAGTCGCAGTCACCCATTTTGTATATTCTTGTTCTAGTTGCGTGACCTATGCTGGATTCGGAGTTGTATGAGGTGGAATTGTGCTTTCATGGCTACTTTTCTTGGGCTTTGTATAGCCTCCTCCCAGTCGTCGTCCTCTAGATTCAACTGCTAATTATTCTCAGTAGCAATATGCTTAGGTCGAATGGATGGTAAGCTTGGGGAATTTTTTGTGTAGAACCTTTTCATCGATTTTTTCTTGTTAAAGTGGTTATTCGTCTTTCTCGAATTAGATTGCCAAAAATCTCTTAATTGTTTCATTCCTATCAGAACATTAGTCTTCCTGTGTTTTTTCCAAACCTTCTTTGGACGAAGAGGGGTGGCTCCATCTGCTTGATGCTCATAGGGATTCATTCATTTATTTAAGTAGTGCAACTTCTTATTTGTAAACAAACTTTTTGTTTGTTACCTTTGGATTCACCGGGTAGTCATCCCTCTTCTACAAAATGGATTTGTTTCACCATCTCTACAACCTAGTCCAAGTGGGAGAGAGTTTTTCAACTGATTTTGTGTCTTAAGATTCGAGTGCTGTTAACTCATAATGCCAATTTTTCTGTTTATTAAAACTTTCTTTAGCACATTCATTTGGTTGATCAGACCTCTATTTTCTTTTTAGACCCAACGTATTTATGAAGCTTGGGTTTAGCTTCATTGAGTAAGGGCTGAGACAAGGAGGTAATGACCTTTTTACTTGTTGGTAATCCTAATTGCTCTGAGATGAAAGCCTTCCTCATTACAGCCCTACTTTTCTCTCCCACTAAACATTTTTCTCAGCCCTCTTGTTGTGTTTGGGAGAACAGGAAGACGTTCTAAATTATGTCACTTTTATTTACATGAAGGAGGCATGGAGTCATTATAAGCCAGTTCAATTAAATTGCTTTAATGTTAAAAAAAATGTTTGATTGGGTAAGAAATTGTTGTCTGTGACTGAGTGTGGAATTCGCTGGGATCCTACAACTTCCAGGGGCGAAGCTGGAGGGTTTTTTTCCCACACGTTCAAGATTTTGGTTTGGTGCTCACTCACGAGCGCCACAATACTTGGTCCGCTAGTGAGTGTGCACAAGACTTCACGCTAGCACCGCTACCAACGCATTCATCTTGGGTAGCTTTTGTGCTCGAGAAGCAGCTAAGGGGGCTTTTTTTCGAGTGGATTTTCTTCTCAAGACACATCTTTGGAGTTTGTTTTGTGCAAAAAGCCTTTTTATTCCAACAGGAAGGAAGTGTCCCAGTGAATCCAACTTCCTGTTCCTATCTAGCAGGGTTCTCCCACTGCTTTGTCCATTTCCTGGTCACATTTTATTTGGATTTTGAGCTGGAAGCATCACTCGTGTCTGCTGCATATATATAATTGGAATTAAGGACTTTGTATTTGAGATTTTACAAGTAAGTTCAAAAACTCTTATATACGGGTGTTGTTTGTTTGATAGAGGGCATGCATCAGTAGTTATTTGTACTTTTATTCAATTTTTAAAGTTATTGTGGTGGTCTGGCCTGCATTTCTTCAGTAGGGGCCTAGCTATATATATATATGTTTTTTTCTTTTGCAAAGGAACAATGTTGCATAGTTGAGTACATTTTCTTCATGTTTGTTAAATTTGCAATATTTATTTATTTTGCTATTTGGCCTAGTCTGTCAAGGGGCTATCCAGTAGGCCGAGGTCAGTGCTAGTCATGGGTGCATGAAACAATTTTTTATGTTGGAAATGTTGTTTTAAAACATCGTTTAGGGCTGTGATAGCATTGGATTCAATAAAAAAAAATGTTTTTTTGATGTTTCACTTTTTTTGTGTACAACAAGTGTGTATGTGGGGTAATATATGATGCCCTGGGAGGATGTGTGTTGTTGTTAAATTAAAATTTTTGGCATTACTGAATTAATGGTAGTGTTTTCTTTAGTGTTACCATGCCTCCTTTGTCTGTCCAATGTGTGTGTGTTTGTCGTAGACCACCATTGATTTGTCTTTGTTCTCCATGCCATGTGGTCAGGGGCTATTTTGTGGAGTCTGTGTCCATAGGCCTGAATGTGTTCTCTTTGTTCCGAATGCCTCTGTGCTTTCTGTTTTCTGCTTTTGCCATAGGCTTCCATGAGTTATTTGCTTTCCATGACTCCTTGGTCAGTGTTGCTGTTTGACTATGTGGCACTGGAAGGTAGCCATTTTGGTGCACATGCATCAACATTCCGAAAAGCGATTCCTTATTAGCGAGAAATAAGGAATCGCTAATAAGGAATCGCATTCCGGGATGCATGTACAGATTCGGTATAATTTAGCGTTTCCTTAAAAATCGCTAAAAATGACCTTAAACTCAATAGCGATTCCTTAAAATAAAGATTAGCAATTTCCGAAATCGGTATTACCGAATTCGGTATTAGCGAGTTCGGAAATAGCGAATTCGCAAAAAACGGGTCGCACAAGAAGCGGGCTGATGACATCACAACCAGGAAGTCATCCAGCCCATCCCTCATTCACTGCCCTGAGGAGCTCACAGGAGGAGGCAGAGCATACCAGCTGAGCCAAGAGACTTCACCCTCTGAACCCATCCACTCTACCCTCATCCAGGATGGACAAGAATGCACCTGTCACATCAGACACGCCCAGGAAGAGGAAGAGAAAGTTCTCTGACAGGGAACTTGAGCATCTGATCGAGGGGGTGAGCAGCAAGCATGATAAGCTGTTTGGCAAGCTGTCACTCAAGGTGCCCGAAGCAGAGAAGCGGAAGATTTGGCTTCGCATCAGGGAGAGGGTGAATGCTGTCGGAGTGACACACCGCAGCATCGACGACCTTAAGAAGAGGTGGTATGACCTTAGGAAGAGGGCAAAGGAGCGCATTGCCGAAAGGGTCAAGGAGGCAGCTGGCATAGGAGGGGGGCCATCCAGAGTACCTGCCAACACTGCCCTGGAGGAGCTCGTTGAGGGGACCATTGAGCCATAGGCAGTCATCGGAGTAACCCAGATGGACACCTCCGGCGCAGCAACCACCAAACAAGGTAAGATGCATGCCTGCGCCTATACGCTGCGTATTGTATACCCATGCCCATCCCCCCAGGTCAATCACAGTGTGCAGGGAGAAGTGCATAACACATATGCCCTCACATTAGTATTGCATCATGGGAGTCGTAGTCATGTTAGCCAATTGTGCATGTATGATCAATGCACAATAAATTAGAGCAGCAGTACAGGCCCAACAGAGTGTCAAAAAATGTAATTTATTGTAGGAAATAAATGCGGAATGACAAACAGATGTAGTCACAAAATATACTAACAATGCACTGTTTCACACACAGATGCATCTCCTGGGGAATCTGATGACAGTGACCGCCTCATCATCTCCGAGACACCGGCAGATACCGATAGCGAGACTCCACAGGAAGGTCAATCCACACCACCACCAGCGACAATAACAATACCACCACCACCACCACCAGCGACAATACCACCACCACCACCACCGACAACACCACCAAGACGCAGGGCACATGTCCCCTCCCTGCAGGTGATGGATACAGACCCGAATCCAGCAGCCACGTGTCACACCGCCAGCCCCACCACAAGCACGTGGCTGAGTCACACAGCGGCGCAGGTCCATGCGCAGTACTGCCGAACGAGCCGAACAGCCAAGGAACATCTATGGTGGTGTAGAGGCCCAGATGCTGCGTGTTCAGCGCCTGCAGGGGAGACATATGGGGACAATGAACCTCAACATCTCCAAACTGGCAAAACACATGTGCACTCTGACAGACGCTGTGCGGCACATGACCACAGTTGTGGCTGAGGGCAGTCGGGATATCAGTCAAAACATACAGGAGCTCACCCGTGCCATCCGAGCAGGACAACACAGCGAGCGCAGGAGGCATAGGCAGAACTTGCTCCGTACCACTGCATCGACCAGGGCCATCACAAAGCTCTGCAATAGCACAGCAGTTTTGTCCCGCCGCTCTGTGTCACTGCAGTTGGACCTCGGCCATTACTGTGGGGATGTGGCGAAGGCCTTAGACCAGGTTACCACTGCAGTGGAACACTTGCAGTCAGGGACATTCAGTGGCAGCAACTTGGGAGGGGAGGAGGGCAGTGAGCAGCGTGTCGGTGCCAGAGACCTGAATCAGGAGGCACAGTTCACGCTGCTCCACAGCCACAGAGACACAGCGTGGTGAGGTAGAGGAGACACGCGAGAGGAGGCTAGGGGTACGTGGGAAGCGGCACTAGACATTCAGTCCTGCATCTCTGTCCATGGTGGTGTAACCATGGGCCACTTGAATTTTGCGTTAGCACTCCCGTGATGCTAACGGTTATGTTTTTTTGCCACAATGTGTGGAAGCACTGTAATTTTGTCTAGTCATGTTACATCACTTTCACAAGTGCTCATGTGAAGTAAACAGTAGCACTCCAAAATATATAGTCATGGCTCATTCTTACCTGGCTCTGAAATGATGTTGTGTGATGTATGTCCGCCTCCTTTGACCTTCAGCTGTGTTTGGCACATGTGACTGTCGGTGTTGTGCGGGTGGTTGGTCATCCCTATAGTTGTCTTTCCGTCCACCACTATGGGTATCCCCCTTCTGGTTGCAATGTTGTGCAGCATGGCACATACTGCTACAATCCTGCAGCAGGTGTCTGGTTTATATCGCAAAGCACCACCAGTCTTATGTAAGATCCGGAAGCGACTCTTCAGGATCCCAAATGTTCTCTCAATCACATTTCTTGTGCTAATATGTGCCGCGTTGTAGCGTTGCTCCTGTGGTGTTGCTGGGTTGATGTAGGGGGTGAGGATATATTCCCGCAGGGCGCATGCACTGTCACCTACGGGGGGAAGCAAAGGCTTAGCGGCAGTAATGATGATACATGTGTGATACTGATGTAATGAATAGGTATGAGTACGTACCAAGCAGGAGTCCCTCTCCGAATTCTCCATTGAGCAGACGCCTGTGGGTGCCACTGTGTCTGAATATATATGAGTCTTGTGCGCTCCCTGGAAATTGTGCCACTATGTCCGTGATGATGTGCTTGGCATCGCACACGACCTGCACGTTGATGGAGTGATAGGACTTCCTGTTACGGAAGATGTACTCATTAGCTGAGGGGGGACAGATGGGGACATGCACGCAGTCAATGCATCCTATGACATGGGGGAATTGGGCCACCTGGTAGAATTCCTGTTTGGTGTGGTCCATCTGCTGTGGGGTTGTGGGGAAGCTGATGTGGGTATGTATCATTGTCAGCATGGCATCAATGAATTTACGGAAGAAGCGTGAAAGTGCGCTTTGTGATACGCCTCCCGCTACCGCTATGACCCCCTGGAAACTTCCAGACGCCAGTAGGTGCAGGCTGCATAGGACCTGGACGTGTGCAGGAATGGCATTGGTCCTACTTGTCTGGTGCTGCAGTAGTGGTTCCAGGTCAGCAATTAGGCGCATTATCATGGCACGATTGAGATGGTACTTGTCATATACTTCATCCTCATTTTGGCCCAGCAATGTAATGGGCACTCTGAATACCCTCTCCTGGATCCTCCTCCTGCGCTGTGCTGCTGCATTTATTCTCATCCTCCTTGCAAGCACGTAGAGGGCTGACATTTTGTAAAAGGAAAAGGGGACTCCAGGGCCATTTTTGAAGGCTTTCGGATTGATTACACCTGTGGTACACTTTGACTTTTTTTTTCTTTTTTTTGGTGTGTCCGCAACTTTACCTCCTGGTTCTGATTCCCCTTATTCTGCTCATGCTAAATACCGATTCTGAAGCTTTTCGGTATTAGCGATTTTTGATGCATTATTTAGCGATTGTTTATTTGCTAATCGCTGATGCCAGGCGCAATTTGTGTTTTCGCTATTAATGAATCTTTATTTTGCGATTCTTTAATTGAACGGGGATTATTTTAGCGATTCTTTATTTTTTCGCTATTGGTGTTGATGCATTGGAATTGGTTGTTTGCCACTCTCTAACGGACGATGTTAGCGATTCGGTATTTTTGCGAGGAGATTTTTCCTTGATGCATGTGCCAGTTTGTGCCTCCAGCCAGTGTGCTTTTGCCATAGGCTGCTTGCATGCGTTCTTAGTTCCCAATGCCACCTTGCTCAGTGTTGTTGTTTGACTATGTGGCATCGGCTGGCAACCATTTTGTGATCCAGCCAGTTTGCTTTTGCCATAGGCTTGCGTGTTGTTTGTTCCCCATGCCTCCTTGCTCAGTGTTGTTGTTTGACCATGTGGCACTGGCTGGCAGCCATTTTGTGCATCCAGCCAGTGTGCTTTTGCCACAGGCTTGCATGTGTTCTTTCTTCCCCATGCCTCCTTGCTCAGTGTTGTTGTTTGACCATGTGGCACTGGCTGGTAGCCATTTTTTGCATCCAGCCAGTGTCCCTTTGCCATACGCTTGCATGGATGGATGTGATATCAGTTTAATAATATACTAGAGGATCATTGGAGTATGTTTATTAGGAATATGATTTTGATCAGTGCTTATATATTACATGCATTTTTTTATTTTGCACCTCTTTGCTTCATAATAGGTTTTTCATCATCCTCCCATATAAACATTGGCAATTATTGATAGTTTTTTTAATTTAAATTTTATCTTTTCAATTTTTTGTATTTTAATTTTAAATTTCAATATTTTTTGTAGTTTTTTTGAGTTTGTTTTGAATTTTTTTATGTTTGTGAATTTCATTTTTTTGAAAGAATATTTATGTTTTATACATTCACATTTTTTAAACTTTTTTTTCATTTTGCCTCGGTCGATTTATTTATCCATCCTGATTTGTCTGGGTGTGGCAGTTCAGTCGAAGAGCCAGGTCTTGAGGTTCTTCATGAATTGGGTCAAATACTGGGATTGCCTGAGGTGGAGGGGCAGGGTGTTCCAGGTCCTGGCAGCGAGTTAGGAGAAGGATCTTCCTCTGGTTCTGGTCTTGTGGATCCGTGGGACGGAGGCCAGGGCGAGTTGGGCGGGGCGGAGTTGTCTGGTTGGTGTGTGTAATGCAAGACGGTGGTTCAGATATTCTGGTCCTGCATCCTGAAGAGCTTTGTAGGCATGTGTGAGGAGCTTGAAGGTGGTTTGTTGATTGGGAGCCAGTGGAGTTGTCAGAGGTGTTCTGTTATATGGCTGTGGCTGGGGATGTTGAGGACCAGGCTGGCTGCAGCATGTTGGACATTCTGTAGTTTCCTGAGCTGTTTCTGGTTGACACCGGCGCAGAGTGCCTACCGTAGTCAGGTCTGATGGTTATGAGTGAATGGGTGACTGTATTTCTGGATTCTATGGGTATCCATCAGAATGTCTTTCAAAGCAGGTGAAGCGTGTGGAAGCAGAATGACGATACTGCGTTGATTTGGTGGTTCATTGTGAGCGAGGAGTCCAGTATGATGCCTAGGTTGTGTGTGTGGTCTGTAGGGGTGGGAGGGTTTTCGAGTGCGGCGGGCCACCAGGAGTCATCCCAGGCTGAGGGGGCAGGTCTCAGGATGAGTACTTCGGTCTTGTCCGAGTTGAGCTTGAGGCAGCTGTCTTTCATCCAGGTAGCAACAACCTACATTCCGATGTGAAAGTTGATTCTGGCAGCTGTGGATTCGTGTTGAGGGAGAGGATCAGCTGGGTGTCTTCGGCGTATGAGATGATGTTGAGTCCATGGCTTCTGAAGATAGGTGCGAGGGGGGCCATGTAGATGTTGAAGAGGATGGGGCTCAGGGAGGAGCCCTGGGGCACTCTACAGCTGATTTCTGCAGATTGCCGTGGAGTCTCGTGATTAGGGTGTGGTGGGAAACGGTGTCAAAAGCGGCAGAGAGGTCCAGTAGGATCAGAGCTGCAGTTTCGCCCTGGTCGAGGAGGGAGCGAATGTCATCGGTGGTGGCAAGGAGTGCGGTCTCGGTGCTCTGGTTGCTTTGAAAGCTGGATTGGGAAGTGTCCAGGATGTGGTTCTCCTCGATGAACACGGAGAGTTGGGCGTTGATGGCCTTCTCAATGACCTTGGCTGGGAAGAGGAGGAGGGAGATGGGTCTGTAGTTCTTGAGGTCTGTCGGATCGGTGGACGACTTCTTCAGCAAGGGGTTGATCTCAGCTTGTTTCCAGTCATCAGTGAAGGTGGCGATTTTGACGAAGCAGTTGATGGTATGGCGAAGCTCGGGGCGATGGATGCAGCTGCTCTACGGAAGTTGTGGTCCAGGCAAGGATCCAATGAGGCTCCTGAGTGGATGCTCTTCATGGTCTTGAGTGTGTCATCTGTGGTGAGCGGAGTCCAGTTGAGCACTATCTGTTGAGGTGGCGTGTGGTTGCTTGTGGTGGTGGCGGGCCTAGTGGCAGGGTCTTGGGTGTTGAAGCTGTCATAGATCTGTCTGATCTTGTGGTGGAACAAGGTGCAGAGTTTGTCCTTGATGATGGCAAAGAGTTCTTTGCTGTTGTGTGCATTGGTTTTGATTTTGTCTTGTAAGGCCGTTTTCTTTGTGGTTTTGAGGAGAAGTTGGTGCGCGTTAATGGCAGATTTGAAGGTTGAGTGGGTTTCTGGGGTTTTGTTGTTCCTCCAACTCTTCTCGAGTCGTGTGCAGGTGCGTCTGGACTCGTGGAGGTCGGGAGTGAACCAGCTGGTTTTCTTGGAGTGTTGCTTTCTTGGTGTCTACTTGATGGGGAACTACATTTTATGGTATGGTGTTGTGGTTTGACTTTAAAGTGGTTATTAATTATTACCTAAGTAACCAACCACACTAACATTGCCGTTGTCTGTACTAACTCAAACTCCAACAATGTCACATTTCACTAAATGTTTTTCTTGCTTGTTTGCCTTTAGGTGCACAAGAGAAGAGATATCACCAGCAGTACTGCCAAACGGAAAGTCTCTACAGTGACATCACACGTCAATCCTCCAATCTCTTCCACTTGTGCAGCTTAGTGCCAATGCCAACTGAGAGCTTTAAGATGGCACCATAGAGATTTGCTCAAAAGAAAGTGGTCAGTAGGAAGAAGCAGCTTTCCACCAGTGGCCTGTTGGCCGAAACCTTTTTAAGACAACGTCATGTGTCCACCGAACCGGTCTCCTAGGAGCAAGTTGTGAGCAGCACTCCTGCATCAAGAGCACCACCCCAACCTAAGCCCAGGACCATGTCTATCAGTTAGGCAGTCTCTGCAATAATGGCGAACTGGATTTGTCCCTTTCGCCACTCGTTTCAGAAAACAGAGCAAAGTGGACAGCAGCTGTAGCCAGTAATAGTAGATCTTCCTGAGGTTGGAGCAGTAGAAAAGGAAGAGGAAGAAGAGGAAGGAAGGAAGAGGAAGAAGAGGGTGACATTTTCATTTAAGGCAGCCCTGCCCCAGCAGTACGCCAGCAGAAACACCCACCACAGTGACTTCACAATGGCACAAGAAGACTCAGAGTGAGATGAAGACACCACGGCTTACAGTGACTGCCCCACCACGATGCACATTTAGTCTACCACCACCTACGTTTTGAAAGTCGCCTGTGACAGTGGCCCCAAAAAAGAAGAAAATCCAGGCTACTATTATGGGCATGTTAAGTCAGGAGGGGCCCTAATAGCGCAACCACCCAATGGCAAGTTTGTACAATGGAAAGCTGGCAAAAATGTTAGCGGTGGGCATCCTCCTTTGTGGAAGGAGTGGGATTCTTAGAATTTGTGGCAGCCATCTGCCTAAAATGTAAGGTTCAAAGTCGCACCTATTTTGCTAGAGTTGCTGTTCCAGCGCTGCATCACGATGTGCTGCAATTGGTTGGACAAGCTTTGCAGCAAGGTGTTATTCACACTATCCACCTAATGACAGACATGTGGACCAGTTGTTAAGTGACTGATTACATGTGCATCACTGCATGTTGGATTTCTTTTGCAGGACCATACCAAAGGATATCTACAGGTCTTGGCTCTGAAGAAAGTTTAAATAGCATTCGGTGGCAGTGGCCATGTTAGCCTTGAGACATCACATACAGCTGTAAACATCTTGGAGGAATTTGACAGCAAGGTGTCTGAATGGCTGTGACCCAGAGGTATCACATTTGGATTTGTTGCCACGGACTATGGCAGTATCAAAGTCAAGGTCATGGCAGATGGTCTCTATTTCAGGGTCCTGTGTTTGCCCCATTGGATCAACCTAGTGGTGCAAAACTTTCTAAAAAAGAAGACATAGTTAGCAGCATACTGACCACCTGCAGAAGAATCTGCACTCATTTCAGCCATTCTTTTAAAGCCCGGAGGCAGTTGTGGATTATTCAGCGTGCTGATAGAGTACCAGTTAAATCCCTGAGACAGGAGGTGCTTTCACGTTGTAGTTCGACCTATTACATGTTGCAACATCTGTTTGAGCAGTACAAACAGATCCATGACTATGTTATTCAAGGAGGATGGGATGCAGTTGGGAAAGCTATGACCATGGATGTGGAGAAATGGGGCCTAGTCAAAAGCCTGACATAGATACTCCCTTTTAAGGTTTTTACACAGGAAGTAAGCAAGGACCACAGTACAATGGGCCCAGCTATCCTGTTGTTGCATCTGCTACAGGACCAGCTAAAGAAGGTGTCTGAAAGGTCCGCCAACACAGGTGTGAGTGAAAACACAGTAGCGCATGCCTTGGTTGAGAGCTTACTCTTTTGATTGGCTTCCAGTGCAAGGCTGCGAGAGAACATCATCTAGTCCAAAGAGTTAATCTGTGTCACACTACCTGATCCATGGTACAAAAAAATTCTGCCCACTTTTGTTCCTTTTTCTTAAGGGGATGTTTCAAAATACAAGAGCTGGATTGTTGTGCAAGCCGGAGACCTGAAAGAAAAATGGCTGGAACTTGGAGTACCACTCTACAGTTCTGGGTTGCTGCCTTCAACTTCCAGAGAGGGCTGTCTTGTCTCATAGCAGCCAACAAAACCATCAACCAGAACACTAGCAACAACAGCAACAGAAGGACTGAACCCAACTTCTGCATTGTATTGGTTTCAATTGGCAGAGCTTAAGTCCAGTGCAGAGGCAATGGCAAATGAGGTTGAGCAAGTGTCAGCACCAATGGCCATCCACAGGATGTTCCAGGAGTTCACATGGGTTGTGAGCTCAGTCCAAGTTGAGTAGGGTATGGTAAACCGTTTGATTGTGCTTTGACTAATTCAAATAGTGTTTTGGGTCGATTTTTGGATTGATCTAACTGGTTCCTAAAAAAGTTTGCTTTTGACCTTCTGATATTTCTATAATAGGAGTTTCTGGTGGCTCTTAGCAGCTTAAGGTGGTCAGGAGACGGTGATGATCTCCAGCGACGTTTAATTAATCTAAAGGAATGTCTATCCTCATTGAGTCTGCCATCGTACCATGGTTTGGAATCTTTTGTGGAGAGCCTCTTCATTTGTAACGGAGCAACTGTGTGTATTAATGTAGTCATAGCATTAAAGTAATGGTATGTCAGAGCTTGAGAATCGAATAGGCCTTCAGGGCGAAGCAAAAGGTTGACACTAGAGGATTAATTAGATCTGTGCTGGTGTTTTTTTGGGTTCCTTTTCCATATTCTAGGTTTCCTAGGTTGGGCCGTGTTTAATTTTAGTGCTTCATTAATGATAAATATGATGGAATGGTGGTCACAAGGGGAGGATAGTTTTGAGTTGAATGGACTCAGCATTGGAGATGACTAGGTTTAGGATTGAATCCTTGTCATGTGTGGGGCTGTTGCAGATTTGGGTAAGGTCGAAGTCCATGATGAATGCTTTGAGGCTATTTACCGCAGAGTCGTTAGGGTAGTTCCAATGAAGATTGAGATCTCTGAGGAATATTTGGGTATTTTGTTATCCTGTATTTGTAGTCACGATTTCCATGAATTGTTCGACGAAAGTTAGGTTGTCACCTGGAGGGTGGTAGAGTGTGTGCAGGGAACAGACTGGTTTTTTGTTGCTTGTGATATCAATGGAAAGGTATTCACATGAGGATAGTACAGGTGAATGAGATTGGTACACTGAGAGACTGTTCCGATGTATACAGGCAATGCCGCCGCATGGTCTATCAGTTCTTTCTAATCTGGTGATGTCATGGTTTGTGGGGACCAGAATATCGAGGATTGGCACAGTTGTTTCATTTAACCAAGTTTCGGTCAGAATTAAGCAGTCAGGTTTGTGGGTGAGTATGAGATCAGCTATATCTGCCGCATGTCTTGCGGCTGATCTACAGTTTAGTAGTATACATTTGAGATGGAGCTTGATGCAAGATGGAGGTTCTTGTGTGAGGGGGACTTGCTTAAGATTGTCTTGAACTATTCCTCTAATGTTGGGTTTTGGTGCTCTGTGTGACTTAGAGGTGATGGTTTGTATTAGGGTGCGTTTATTTGTGTTGTCCAAGCAATCTGTGTTATTTGTGGGTTGTGGGAGATCATAGGAGCAGAGTAGGGAGTTTATATCTTTGGTCGATAAAGGATCTCTCCTTCGGACTGGTCGGGTCAGGGCATTAGGGTAGGGTACTGTTCTCCAACTTAGGGGGAGATGCTTCAGGGATGGTGATTCCAACAAGTGGGGGTATTATAGGAGTTCGTAATTGAATCCATATCCTGCCATCTGACCTTAGGTGGATGTAAAATCAGATCACATAGAATTTGGAGGTCATCTTTGACATGTTGCAATGAAAGTAAGATTTTATCAGGTCTGGGATCTGTGTGCTTGTTGTTTTGTCTGGGGGCAGGGGAGAGGCAGTGGGCCAGAGATGGGGCTTGGGGGGTTACAGTAGCCTAATTCGACGTAGTGAGGCCAGCAGGGATGGTTATAGGGAGAGGGGCGAAGGAATAGAAGGAGGCTTAGTGGTATGTATCGACTGGATGTGAGGGGGAAGAGCTATGGTTGTTGTTCAGGGTTATTGGGGTCAAATTGGAAATAATTTTACTTAATCGGGGATTGGGTGTAGGCTGGCTACTGTTGGAGTTAGGGGGTGGTTTTTGCGTCCTAGGGTATCTGCAGGAGCAGGACTAGGTGTATGTATAAATTGGGTTGTAAGAGGTTTATTGCGTTCTAGGGGACTTACGAGGGGTGTTAGGGGAAGTTCTGGGAGTGTGAGAGCCTGGGGAGGGGGGTAGGGTCTCATTACTTTTTCCTTGATGAGAGGAAAAATATTGTCAAGTAGGACCAAGTTACGGTCTGATGATTGTATGAGGATGATCCCATTATGGTAAATGGTGATTGTTGCTGCGCCTTTGTAGATAGGTGAGGGGGCGAACAAGATCCTTAGGCCATGTGCTGTTTTCCTAGAGGTGGAGACCGAGAACAGGGCGAAAAAGGCTTTCCTCCATTGGGCTCTTCTCTTTGTCTAAAAGATGATGTAATTTGTTATAGTTTTTTTGTTTGTAGAGAAGTAGGGGTCCGAGATCAGGGTTTCGGGGTGTGATTTGAACAGATTATGTTTAAAGCATTTGACTGCTTTTTTCATAAGGTTAGGGGGGTACTTAATGGTATAAGTATGTTGTCCTGCAAAGCTCCATTATTGAGTCAGTGCTACAGGAAAGGTAAGGAGAAAGGGAGAAAAAGGTGAGGTTAGGTAGAGATGGGGTGAGAATTATGAGAAGCCTTGAGATGGGGTTAGGTAGGAATCTCACCTGTGTGCTTGTCAACTAGGGTACCAAAGGATGTTATCAAGATGAACTAGAGATTAGCCCATTTGCCTTGAGGTCCTTCAAATTGTCCTTCGCTCCTATGAGTGAACGCCCTTCCTGGGGCTGTCAGTAGTTACAGAATATTGATCTTGTTGTGTTGTAATTAGAGCATAGTGAAGAACAGAAACTTCACCAGCACTTTGCAAACAATTCTGGTCAGGTCTCCCTTACATTCAAGTTTGGCAAGGGCATCGTTTCTTCTCGACCCGAAGGGCTGCCGTCATGTACTTCCAAGGTTGCTAAACCTGCTTGGGGGATCCAGTTTTCTAAGGAGTTACATTTAAAAAAAAAGAAAATTGTTGCGGTTTCAGTCCTCTGTCTGTTTCTATGCAGGATCCAATAAGTGCTTTCAATGAGTCTGAGATTTCAGTCCTCTGTTTGTTTCCATGCAGTATCCATTTTGTGCAGGGAGTACCACAAGTCAAGGAAGGGGGAGGTTTTTCAAAATGGAGGTTAGGCCCCTGTCGGGCGAAACCTTCTACAGAACTAAGAGCTCTAACTGCAGAGGAGCGGTACCAACCTGTGCAGCCCGGATACAAACAGCGTGCCTGAACTGGAGTGGGCGGGGCCGAGAGTGCAGTCATGAAGGGCTCGGCGCCGGAGGCTAATAATGTCCTAAAGGAGGCGCAGGCTGGCAGCTGTACATATGCAGCTGGCAAGCTTGTCACCGGTAGGTGCAGCACCACTATGGGGGCAAGTTAAGTCGATGTAGGTTTGGCATAGGGGAAGCTCCGGTACGGATCTGGAGGTGAGCGGGGACATCCACGTGTGCACAGCCATTGCAGTGCCCAGGCAGGCGTTCTCACCCCCTCTCATGCCTCCTTGCTGCATGTCAGCCATGACAGCAATTGGCCTGCTGTCCTGCCGCAGGCGCAGGTGTCGGGCTGGATGCACACTGGGTGTGAGCTAGTCACGATCGCGGCTACGGGTCACCGTGTCTTGGCTGCGGGGTGCCAGCTGTCTCTGTCTAGACGCGGCAGGAGCGAACATCTCTGCTCCTGACACTGGCTCCCCTTCCCTGTCTCACGGTGGGCTCTGGGGGTGGTCAGTCAGTCCCCATTCCTCTCTCCAATGCTGGGGGACGAATCGGTGACAACCCCAACGGATTCAAGGACTGCAGAGGAGGTGCAAAGAACGGTGAGTCCTTTGTGGTCATCAGTTTCTCCTTATTCTTGTGTGTTTCGAAGGATGTGGGTATGGGCAGGCTTAGTAGGGATTTTAGCCAAAAAGCTATCCCCAGCCGGGAGCTCCTTCTTCAGGGTCCTCTCTGACCAGCGGCCATCTTTTGCGTGCCACATAGCTAATTCTTTTCCCCCGAATAAAGGCTTTATAAACATCCCATATGATATGTAGTGGAGACGAATCTTCATTTACCTCATGAGACTCTACTGTGCCCTTCCTAAATTGACTAATGACTGATGGCTCCCCTAATAATGTTCTATAGTCCATCTGGGTGGGGCAGATCCCTTATTTAGTAGTAGCTCTTAACTTCCCAGCTGAGTGATCAGATAAGTGGTCCCCGACTGATGTACTACTTCTTTTACTTTTTGTCTCAGCCTCATGCATATAAAAAAAATATATACGGGAGGCTTGGCCATATTTTTATTACAATATACGAAGCCCACCCTCTTCCTCCAAACATCCACTATATTTCTCACTCTATGTTTATTTTCCTTTTTTTTGTGTGCTGTGTATCTAATTATTTTCCCCGAATAAACGCTTCATATGCATCCCATATGATATGTAGGGTAGAGGAATCTTCATTTATATAAAAAAAAACCTCTGCTGTGCCCTTCCTTAATTGACTAATGACTAATGGGTCCCCTGGTAATGTTCTATAGAGTCCATCTGGGTGGGGCAGATCTGTAATAAAGTAGGAGTTCTAACTTCCCTGCTGAGTGATTGGATAAGTGGTCCAGATGATGTACTACTTCTTTTACTTTTTGTGTCAGCCTCATGTCTATAAAAAAAAAGAAATCGATCCAGGAGGCATGGCCATATTTTTTATTATAATATGTAAAGCCCATTTCCTTGCCCACCCTCTGCTTCCAAACATCCACTAACCCTAAATCTTTCATCATATAATGAGCACTGTTCCTAATCTTGGGGGAGTTAACCACTGATCTGGTAGTAGATTTGTCCAGGGTGAGATCTAATAGTACATTAATATCACCTCCCATCACTATATGATTCCCAACCTCCACTAATCGACTATATAACTCTCGGAGAGGCACTGGATCATCGATATTTGGACCACAGTATGCTATGAAAGTATGCCCTAGTGTATGTATCTTAGTATTTACTATCAGCCGTTTCCCACAAAGATCCGCAACATAGTTTTCCACACTAACTTGTACTGAGTTTTTCAACAGGATGGCAAATCCTTTTACATTGCAAGTTTGTCCACGCATACAGGCTAATCCATTTTTGCCCCTTTAAGATTTTATCGCATTCTTCTTGGAGTAGGTGCGTTTTCTGCAATATTATGACATCACTGTCTGATTGTTTTAAGTATTCTAGGATTCCCCTCTTCCTACTTTGTACCTTAAGCCTATTTATGTTCCATGTCAGGACCCTAAAAATATATTTTAGCATTTTTTTCTTTAGTCCTCCTGTCTTTCTGATCTCTCTAACACCTATTGTCTCAAATGAGGATTTCATTTTTTTGTTTATCTCCCACATAAGCCCCACACAGTGATTATCCTGTCTGTTCGTCAGTCTTCCTTTGTGCACCCAGCTAGCCCTCCCCCTTCCCCGGTCTCACTTGGGAACCCTCCAAAGAACCATGTTAGGTAGCTCACAGTACCCTTTAGCTTCGTTATTAATTATGTTTTTGCTTTTATCTGTTGTATCAAACTCTCACCCTCAGTAGGAACGTTATATTGTCCCACATTATCCTTAGAGTTACAGGAAACTTCAATTGAGCAGTGGCGCACAGGGATCTGAGTTCATGTAGATACTCCCCAAACTCCTATTGCCTGTCTTGAGTCACTCTGGAGATGTCTGATCTGATGCGGTGCGTGGTGACAGGTCGCCTTTTTTTAAAACTGTTAGACTCTGCTCTTTTAATGAATAGGTATTAAAATTGACCAGTATCTTCCTTCGTTTTTCCTTATTTGGGCTTATTTTAAAGGAATCCCAATGAATCCTCTGTATATCAGCCTCCAGATCCTCTGAGACTAATGAAGGAATAAACTCCTTGATCAAGTTAATCACAAACCCTTTTAGATTTCTCCCTTCGGCTCCTTCTGAAATATTTAGGACTCGTAAGTTATTCCTTCTAACGTTGTTCTCCAGTATCTTTTCCCCTGTTTCCAGTGTGTGAATTTCTTTGCGATTGGCGTCAATCTCCTTATTTAATACCACTATAGAGGTTTCCATAGAGCATTGTCTCTCTGTGAGGTCAGTCATTTTGGCAAATATTTACTTAATCTCCTCCGTTAGTGCTACTAGCAGGGATTTTATACCGGGTTGCACTGAGGTGTCCTGTTTTTGGCTTGAAGCAGCAATTGTGATTTTCATTCCTGGGGATCCCTGAGAAAGTACTTGAAATCTATTTGTGAGCACTAACCCCACTCCCTCACCTGGGTTCTGTTGTCTTCTTTCCATGTTACAACTAACAGCTGATGGGTCAGATGCATTAGATTGGTAGGGGTTTGTTGTTTCCTCTCTTCTTGTTTGGCCTGTACCTTAAAGAAGAATCACAAGGAGGGCATGGTTTTGACTCTGCCCCTGGGGTTTGGCGGGTCTCCTCAGTTTTCCCTTAGTTTGTGTTTAATGATAGGCTGTGTTCGTAGGCACTATTTTGTGCTGAACATACTTTCTTGAGAACGGGGAGTGTATTCATTTTGCACTCAGGTTTTTAACAATTTGTATGTTTTAATATCTTTGCTTACTTGTACTGCACTGAACTCCCAGCCTGTCTCCGCATCCCCGGTCCAACGCTGGCTTCCAGCCATTTGATTGGAGGGAAGCGGACACACCCTATCTTGACTGACTCGATTCCCGGCTTGGGGAACTTGCGGTAGGGTGACCAGAACCTAGGTCTTCTCGCGCCCAGCCAGCTATTTAGTTTCATGCTGGGCCGGACGCGCCAAAGTCGCGCCAAAGGCAAGCCCATCTGCGCCCGTCCGTGCCAAGGATGCAACAAGGGATGGGATTGCTGCTCGACTTCAACCAGAGTGGGTATATAGTTCTGAGGCTTTGAAGCTCCTTAATTCTAAGGGACATTGTAAATGCCAAGTTGCACCTGAAAAAATATGGGGGGCATGCTCCTGCTATAAGTGCAGAATAGACTTTCTTTCGGGCCCTCCCATATTAATAAATAGGATAAGCCAAAATCAAAGGAGGCTTTATCAATGCAAGATCACTTAGCAAACATTGTCAAGATGTTAAGGATCTAATCCTAGATCAGCAACTTGATTTTTTATTTATCACTGAATCATGGCTGAAGGATTGGTGTAATCCGGATGTATCAATAGCACTTCCACCCAATTACAAAATCTACAGGAAGGATAGATGAGATGGCAGAGGTGGTGGGCTGGCCATTATTATACGTGATTCATTGCATTGCTCTAGCTTTGACCTTGACACTATCAAGGGTGTGGAAAGCTTAGGCTTTTGCATCTCTCTAAACGCCTCCATGTCTTTCTCAGGTGCCCTGATAAATCGGTCTACAGGGCAAAGTTCCACCTTCACAGACTCGCTTGGAGACTCCCTAAGTCAGCTCCTTCTTAGATATGCTAATTTTACGTTGCTAGGTGACTTTAATCTTCATTTGGAATCTAGAATTGCACCAGGAGCGGGTAATTTCTTTCAAAGTATAGATCTCCTTACACTAAACCAACTGGTGGAGCTTCCAACTCATCAGGCGGGCCATATCCTAGATGGGGTCTGTTACAATTTCACGGCCCTTTCAGTAGATACTCCTGTCCCGCTGATTTGGTCAGACCATTTTTTGGTACCACTTACAATTGGGATGCCTCAGAAGAGTTGCTCTGATTTACCATCCTCTGATTCCCAACCTAGACGAAAATGGGCTCAACTAATTGATAATCCAAAGCTGACCCCCTATGCACAGGCACACATGCCCCCTATGACAGGAAACCCAGGGGGGGATTCTTGCCGTCTCCACTCCTGGCTTACAACTGTATGTAATGAGCTAGCACCACTAGAGAAACACAACAAGAACAAGAAATCAAAAACTCAGAAGGCTCCCTGGTTCACGCCCGATTTAGCATTAAATCATTCCAATGTAAGCAACAGGAGCGTAAATGGAGAAGGTCGTACAATAGTGCAGATAGAATAGCTTATAAAAAGAGCAGGAAACTCTATCACCATCATATTTAAATTGCTAAAGAAGGGAACTATTCAAAGAAAATAATGGAGGCCAATTTAGATCAAAAGGTGATCTTCATGATCGTAAAATCTTTCACCAACCCCAAAGTGTTGCAGAAAGAACTACCTCCTTCACAAACTTTGTGTAATGACATTTCAAACTAATTTGAAGAAAAGATTCTCAATATTAAAAAGA
The DNA here is from genome assembly GCF_964204655.1 of Triturus cristatus. Classification (NCBI taxonomy): domain Eukaryota; kingdom Metazoa; phylum Chordata; class Amphibia; order Caudata; family Salamandridae; genus Triturus; species Triturus cristatus. The sequence goes on along the minus strand of NC_140584.1, from coordinate 897,474,277 downwards.
ATTTTCCAATCACTCCCAGCCATAATGGGGATGATTCTACTGAATCAGTTCCCAGCCCCAGTGCTCACTGCATTAAAACCTTCAAATCAGTACCACTAGAATCGACTCACGAGGCCATTATGGCTTGCAAATCAGGTTCTCCTTTAAATGCATGTCCTCCCATGATCCTCCATAAAATTATTGATATAGTCAACCCTGTCATAAACCAAATAGTCAATTCTTCATTAAATACGGACATTGTACCAGATGAGTGGAAACTGGCCCTGGTAAAACCTCTTAAAAAGAAACAGAATATTGAGCCCTCAGTCCTCTCTAATCTCCGACCCATTTCATTGCTCCCCGTGTTGGGTAAAATAACAGAGACATTTGTACAGAGGGAACTCACGAGATTCATTGAAGCAGCTAACATTCTCCATCCACAACAATCGGGTTTCCGACCGAAGCATTTAACTGAATCAGCCCTTTTGGAGGTTACTGAGGCGCTAAAAATCTTAGCAGACAATGGTAGGAAAGCAGTCCTGATCCTACTCGATTTGTCGGCTGCGTTCGATACTATCTCGCATGACAACCTTTTTTAAAAAAATACTCAAACGCAGCAGCATTTCAGGTACTGCTCTAGAATGGATTAAATCATTTCTTACCAACCGTAGACAAGCGGTGACCCTAGGTACCTTCCTCTCGACAGAGAAACAACAGGCTCCTCATTGAGCCCACTGTTGTTCAATATTTATATGGCCCCGCTCATCTCTCTTATAAGCTCCTTCGGAATCGAAGTAACGTCCTATGCAGACGATACTCAAATGATCGTATCTCTCGACAATGATAACACAGATGCCGATGTGAACTTTAAATGCTGTCTATCGCAAGTTATACAGTGGATGAGGGATAACCATTTGAAATGCAATACCGATAAAACAGAAATTTTGCCTATTGGGAAAGATGTAACTTTCTTTCCGGATATGTGGTGGCCAGAGGGAACTACTCCCCCACCAGATATGGTTAAAGTAGCTAAAATTCTAGGGGTACAGTTCGATACCGCATTGTCCTTTCTCCCGCACGCGTCAGCCACAGCAGGGACCTGCTTTAGCCTAATAAGATCATTAAGGAAATTCTTTTATCTAATTCCGCTTCCGGCAAAGAAATCGGTAGCAGTGGCCCTAATTCTCTCGCACTTGGACTACTGCAACAGCCTCCTTACAGGGGCGAATAAAACCACAATAAAAAAACTGCAAGTGGTCCAAAACGATGCAGCGCGCCTTGTCCTGAGGCTTTCACGCAGAGCGTCTGCATCAGCGGCGCTTAAAGCTCTGCATTGGCTTCCGATTCATAAAAGAATCCTTTTTAAAATTATTTTAATCACTTATAGAGCCATGCTTAAACTAGGACCTAGGTATCAGCACGGTTCTCCCCATATACCACCACCAGGATTCTTAGGTCACCCACAGCCAACCTCCTGAAACCGCCCACATTCAGACGGATAACAAAAGGAGGAAAAACTGTTGCCGTCCTGGGGTCCAAAGCCTGGAACGCACTTCCAATCAATTTAAGATTACAGAAAACGGAATCTCAATTTAGGAAGGCACTGAAGACATGGATATATAACATTTCTGATGTCTGCTGCCTCGCGTTAATTTAACCGGAACACAGGTTGGTATCACATAGGACCCTTCCTTATCGTCTATTCCCCAGCGCCAGGATACTCCTTGCGGAGTGACAGCTTGCGCCTAATAAATGCCAACTTACATGACAAAAATGAGGGAGAGACTATTAATTTGCTCTGTTGTGTTTTACCACTATCAGTCCCTTCATAGTTCAAGACTTGCAAGTTTATGTCTTAGTGCATATCTATTTTTATTACCTTGAGTCTTTACCAAGTCTGCTTCCACAGATCTTTCTGCATCGAGGTGTGGTGTTTTTCTGCTTTGGGCTTTCCTCGTAAAGAAAAGTGGCTGCATCCCGGGGCTTCCCTTTACTGCCCAACACTGTTCCTCGTGTTCGACTCATAAGTTGTTGCTTCTCCTTGTTTTGCTCTTGGCGCCTGACATCTGGAGCACCCACAATGCTGCAATGTGCAGCTGCCAGCCTATGCTGATGTTGTCCAAAGATCCCCGGACATCGATTAGAGCAGAGACTCGTCAGTACGTTGGAATAGTACCATTGGTATATGCAAAATAGAGCAGATGAGGGCTTTGAAAACAAATTATCCTCACCCACTATAGATGGTGAGTCCTAGATATCCAAAGTAAACTTGAGAGGGGCCAGAAACAATATCTTCTTCCCAACATCTTACCTATACCAATGTATACGGAATTTCTTGATCTGCAAAATGTGCACCATTTTCACCATAGAGCATGGGAATAGAAAATACCAGAATACACATTTATTTAGATGCATAGCGGTAGTGTGTTGACCGATGGAGAACGTCAGCCACCAGACTACCACCGATACTGAAAAACAGCAGTAGATATACAAATCTGCACAGTCGGAGGTCATCTATTTCCCTGTAAGAGTCCTGTACGAACACAGTGCTTCACAGCTTAACAGGTGTCTGACATCATTTTAACAAAGCTTCTTGAAATAGAGAAATAGCCAGCTTTCCAAAAGAGGAAAGCAAATAAAATGCTTAATAGTTCAGCCTTGTACAGTAAATTCTAATTGTAATTGTATTTATATAGCGCTTACTACCCCTAACGAGGCGTCAAAGCGCTTTTCGGCGAGTATCAGGCTACTTCGGAACCCAAGGTGGATTAGTGGTGGATTAGTAAAGGGAAATATAAATTGTTCATTGGAGTGGTGGGGATGTGAGATAAGCAATCTGCCGGGACAGAAAATGTCTTAAAGCATAACCTGCTGGCTTGCATCCTTCCTGGGACACCCCAGGATGAACAGTTGCCTGCACAGATAATCTTGGTGTTAAGGAGAAGAGAACTAGTCAGGAGGTAATTTGCACACACGCATTATATGGCTTTATGCTCATTATGGCCACTGTCATGTTATCATGGGTGCTGTTGTGTTTTTCATTTATCTTCCACACACTGAAATCCAACAAATGGAGATCTAGTGGAGCCTTCACAGTGCAGCTTTCCAATTAGCACATTCATTTGTGCTAGTTCGTAGTACTTAGTCGTAAATTTGAACAATGACAGTCCATTAACAGGAAGGGGCAAAGTGTGTGTAGGTAACAAGAGTAATGCAATTTGACAAAGTTTGCATTTAGTGCATTTGCATTCTTCAAGAATTAGCAACACCATTTGCTCTTGCATAAACTTTATTTACTGTTGCTTTTACAATGCATTAATAAGCAGATACATACATTGCAACCAATGAAAGTTTGTAAATTAAATGACTTACTAGTGATACATTTAAGTTAGTGTTTACATGGACAAAAGACGCAGATTCATAGCTTTTGGGGAATCATTAATTATACTCTTTTACGCATCCAGAACATTATATGTTGTTCTGATAAGTGACTGCTATAAAAAGAGCATGGCTTGGCCTACCAGTCCTGGCACCGAACTGTATCAAAATTCACAGTGAAGCAAGCCAATAGATGAAGCTAGCTGACACTATGACCTATGCTTTATGCTGTGGTGGCCGGAAGCAGAATGTGAATGAAAATACAAAGCCAAATGGATGAAGAGGGCTGACTGAAAACCCCGCTAAGAATTTTTGTGAAAACAAAATGCCCTGGTTAACGCAAGACCAAAAAATCAGACAAGTGACGTACAGATTTGCTATTATGTAACACTATAGTCAATGGAAGCATTCACTAGCAAACTGAAGGCCAAACATAATCCTACATTTATAATTCAAAAACAGTGATATTTATTTCATACTTTCATTCTAAACTGTAAAAATAAAAAAGTGTTTACGAATGTCGCAAGAGCAGCAAAAACAACGGAGCAGTATTGATGGCAAAGCAAATGATCCTGTAGATTTATTATCAATTCTGGCAAAGGCCACGAACCTACTTAGAGGTTCAATAGGCTTCAGGAGGAATAAGATACATCAATCTGAAAAATCCTTTTCCTTTCAAGTAGCTTTCAAGTTAGCAGCAGTCCAAAGAACGGAAACATTTATGGAGAATAACAACCAGTCAATGTGATTTTGAGCACATATTTGAGCAAATATTTGGAAATGTGAGTTTAGTAGAGAGCATTCACGCTCAATAAAGCTATGAAATAAGATGACATCTGGGTGATGTGCATAGCATTACACTGGCTAAATCTAAAAGGTCTTAATGACGTGGTGCTTGACATACGATTCTATGAATTTTCAAATGCTAGACTATAAGGGGCAGATTTATGTTTGACTTGCGCCTCATTTACGCCGCCGTTGCATCACTTTTGTGACGCAGCAGCGGCGCAAATCCTGCGCCATGGTGCGGGGTATTTACAACGTGACGCATCTGGGAGATGCGTCACGTTGTAAAGCCCTGCGCCACATTTAGGCGTTCCAGGGCAGGTGGGGGCGTTCCGGCGCAGGAACGCCTCCTAAAAGTCTACAAGATTTCACTCAGTCACTTTTGAGCCCATGCTGCGTCAAAAGCCTGCGCCTGCTTGAAGCAGGCGTAAGGATTGACGCAGCATTGTGAAGATAGGGCCCCCCAGAGCATTGCTGGAGCTGCGTCGCGCTTGCGACGCAACTCCAGCAATGCGCCATTTTTACGGCACAGATGCGTGACGCATCTGTGCCGTTTTTGCCCCATGGTGCCCCATGGTGCGCCGCATTATAAATGCGGCGCATCCATGGTGGCGGAGCTGGGGCGCTGATATGCAGGGATGCGTCAGTTATTATCAATATGCCCCTAAATATTTACCATGTTACTGAAAACAGAGTTTAACAAGAAAATGAGTGACCCATTTCACTTGAATGCAAGCATTTTTTGAAGTGTATGACCCTATTGTGCTACCCCCATCCCCGAAGGCAAAAGGTTTATAGGGGCAGATTTACAAGCCCTTTGCGCCACTTTTGCATCACTTTTAACATGGGAAAAGTGACGCAAAAGTGGCGCAAGGGGCTTGTAAATCTGCCCCATAGTCTCTCAGCGCACTGCTCCATTGACCCTTAGGGGCATGTTCCTCTGTGACTAGGGGCGAGTGTCTGAAAAGTTTCAGCGCCCCGTCCATCATCTCCTTGTATTTGTCATGTTCCTTTTATTGCCAAATTCCAATTTATTTTGTTAAAATTGACTCATGAGTGTATAAGTTAATAATGTTTCTTTATTCTTTATTGAGGTATAAATATTATTTTCAAACAATTTATACAATAATAGTTGTTTCTTAAGTCCGACTTTTTCAATGATTCGAAATTTTAAGATTACTTTCCATCGGTGCCCCTATGCATTTCGGACAGAAATGTCTTCCATTTAGTGCCTCTATGCATTTCAAACCAAAATGTCCTTCTTTAGGGGCGTGTGTCCATTATAAATTCATCTGTGAATAATAACATTAAATGCAAAATCACAGAGATTAAGGATAGCAAGCAAAAAGTGCATTATAACTGTTATAACTGATATTTTTAACGTCTTCACAGGAATAATAGGCAAGTGGGATAATATGAGGAAGAAATTAATTAGTCAGAAAATGTCAACTATATAATAAATGCCATGTGCTGGTTGCAATTAACTGCTGACTCAACCAACCCCTCCACATGCATGAACTGTCTGGTTTCATATATGCAGGTTTATGAACTGTGATCACGTCAAATATGCCATTTCATTATGATGCCATTTCACACTGTTAGTATATTACAAGCAAATTTGCTTCAGTAATGAAGAATATTTTCATAACTGTGGCTTGCACGAAAAACGTGTTGTAAGTTCATTGTGTGGGCCAGTATCTAAGGTCTTTCAATGTACTTTCATTTAAATACAGTCAATTAAGCGAATACAATAGTGTTTCTGACAATGAAAACATCTAGATTGCAAAGCAAGCCAAAACAACTATCAGGATTGAATAACCCCAGTTTTGCACAGAGGTCCTTAGGACCCAGAAATGAGTAACAAACTGAACTGTCTCAGTCATATGCTAAATATCACTGGGGCAAAGTACTGGAAGTTGATGCTCCGTGCACAAGGCATTTAGTAGCAATTGTAACATTTGTACTCAAATTCTATCCTATCGATGGTTTGCAAGATCACAGAGACTAACTTCGGATAGTTGTCGTCTCAATGGTACAGTTGCCAAATGGAAGCTAACTTGCAACATAGACATAAAAAGCAATGATGGATGAACATTACCTATAGACATTCAATGTGAATGATTATTATTCTGTCAAACCAACCAAATAGTATGGCTGACAACTACAGATCTCTTTGTGAACGTATTAAGTGTAACAAAACTGAGCAGGCTGGCAACTACAGTTCTTTTTGTGAACTTAGAAAGTGTAACAAGACTGAGCTAGTCACCATCATAACAGTCCATGGAAAATGAAAACAACTTCTAATCAAAAATAATATTGGCTAAGTATTTGATATGTTGGATCACAGAAAACAAGAAAGCTCCTTTCTACCATTATGACCCTCAGGTTTCGATATGTCCAATGTTCTTATCCAAAATATTTCCCTTTATAATATTTTCTTATGTCCTTGTCTTCTGGAACCATTGCTATTTCAACAACTTGGGATCTCAGTTGCCTAATGCTGTGTCTGCATTCACTGATATAGAAGGCTACATTTTGTTTAAGATTGTTAGTGCCAATATTGTTTTTGTAATATGTTAGTTTGATTTCTTCTCAGTTTCCTAATAAATAGAAGTTTGCATGGATATTTGAGTGCATATATGCATTTCAAAGTGTCATAGGTAGCATAGTCTACAATTTGTAAAATGTAGAAAACAGTTTTCCGAGTGTTTTTGTGTTTTTCCATGACTACGCCATCATAGGACATTTCCGAATTCTTTAGGTGGGTGCCTCATCCTGTGAACGTGGAACTCACATTACAAATACAGCTCGGTTCCATAAGGAAATCGCAGGCACTCATGGGTTCACAATGCACAACTTTAATCAGGAGAGTAGATGTGTTTCAGCTGATGGACGGTTCACCAGAAATCTTGCTTGGGAATACTTGCAAGGATTTTTTCAAATCTGGATTTAGGGACTTTGTTCAACACCTCTGAACTGGTACACAAACAGGGCTAATCATTTTAAATATTACCTACATGTAGACCAAGACTTTCACGACCCACCAACAACCAGCTCATGACCCACCAGTGGGTCACGACCCCCAGTTTGGGAAATACTAATGTAATTAGGAGTATTAATCTATATATAAAACATACATGCAGTGATCTTTTAAATGTATTAAATATTAATGTAATGCTAGGAAAAATGCATATTATTTAAATCTTATTTAGGCTCTACTGCATTATTTTATTTTAAATTATAAAGATGCATTTTATACCTAATTTAGACAGTAAAGTCACTGCTTTTTCATTCATTAGGGAGAACATTTCGTAGGGGAAAGGAAAAAGAGTTAACACCTCCATTACCATGACCAGTGAAACCTTTTTTATGAACCTGCTGCATCAATTTTGGACTAATTACATAAGGAGTCAGAAAACATATGTCTCCATTTATAAGAGACTGTGAAGTACTTAACGACTCCAGTGTCAAGTCATATAAAGCACAACACTGTGCGACCTAGTTCAGATTTCAAAACATTAGATACAAGTACATAAATGCATAATTGACTTATCTTATGAACCTTCGGACGTGACTTGTAATGGTTTACATACTGCATGTTCTGTAGTTTGGCATGCACATCAATATTCATTTATTTCTGTGATACTTGTTTTATTTGGCCTCAATGGACAGCCGAAAAGAATAAAACGTCCGCCACCAACTTATTATTCATTAAAAAAGTATTTCAGGCATAATAAAGTTGCAGTTTTGCCCAAAGAAGTGAGCGTTGATTGTAGAACGCAATCAATAGTAAAACTTCCTTCACTGGGTGGAAGGTCTGGTAATAATAGTCTATTGCAAACAAGTTGTAACTTGACCTAACTGGAATACATAGTGCTGCAAGATAACAGAAGTAGCTTTACAAATGTCAAAAACTGCATACCTCAGGCTTGTCTTCCCTGCCCCTGTAAGCAGGAAATCAGTCAGCTGAGATTTACATCACAAGTGGATAAGGTCAGGTTTCACAATGTTGTCTTGTTTTTATAGCAATCACTATATTATAGAATAAAAATATAGGAATCAGTCGTGAACTCCTACAGTTAAAACTGCAGATCGTTTATGTTAGAAACACTTTTGAGTGTCTTTAAACACCCAAAAACCCGTTTTACTTTATGTTTGGATGGCATAGCTGTTTTCTTAGAGTCCCTAGGACAAGTAAAGGCTTTTCACGAATTAGGGTTTAAACGTTATGACAATGCAGCAAATGCACCACCTAGTAGGCACCAGACTCAGCACACCCATCCTGCACTCCAAAGGCTGGTGTAATTCATAAGGGATAAGCAATTGAGACCCTGGCGCCCCAGGCTACTTTTGTTGGTGCAACGGGGTGCTGCGGGGCACGGTTTGGTGACTACTGACATATGGAGTAGTAGCATACACAGTGGAGTGCCGTAAAGTGTAAGAGCATATAGTGGAGTAGTGTACAGTGCAGTGGCGTACAGTGAAGTGGTGTAGACTGGAGTGGCGTACACTGAATGGGGAGAGTGTAATAGCACACAGTGGAGTGGCGTACAGTGGAATAGAGTAGAATGGAGTGGGGTAGAGTGGAGTGGTATACACTGGTGTGGCATACAGTGGAATAGCATAAAGTGCAGTGGCATACAGTAGATTGGTTTAGAGTTGAATAAAATATGCTGGAGTATTGTATAGCTGAGGGACATACAGTGGAGTGGCGAACATTGAAGAGGCGTAGAGTGGAGTTGTATACATTGTAACAGCGTAGAGTGGACTGGCGTAGAGTGGATTTACATACAGTGTAATAGCGTAGAGTGGAGTTGTCAGACACAAACACAGTTCCCAAGTACGAAAATGCCTGCACTTCTTCTATGGGGTGGGAGCCAATCCTAAAGGTGACTTTCCTGCCTGGTCTTTTTTCCCATCTCCATGATGTAGATTTGGAGAGGTTAGCGGACAACCCCAGTTTCTCCATGAAAATAACGAAACCATCAATTAGTAGCTGGAGGCCCCACGCGGTGCGTGACAGAAGCACCGCGTCATCCGCATACAGTAAGACCGGTATTTCTCTATTGCCTATCCTCGGGCTATCCGCCCCCAATACCCCCAGTGACTTCTCTAGGCCATTAATATATAGTGTGAATAGAAAGGGTGCCAATATACAGCCCTGTCTAACCCCCCTGGAGCAGGGAAAGGAGTCCGGCATGTCACCCTCATCATTATATCGGACTCGGGCTGAGGTGTGCTGGTGTAACATACATAAAATACTAACCAATCCTGGGTCCACGCCCATGGCCCCCAATAACTCCCACAATTTTGTACGTTTAACCCGGTCAAAAGCTGCTGTCAAGTCCATGAAAGCCAGGAACTTTGTCTCTTTACTAGCGACAGTGTACTTGGCAGCAAGGAGATAAAGATTCAGGCATTGGTCAGATGTTGAACGACACGGCCTGAAACCATATTGGATGTCCGAGATGATGTCATGCTCATCCGCCCAATCCATGAGGCGGTTAAGAATTGCTCTCCCCATGACTTTCACTGAGACTTCAATGAGGGAAATTGGCCTATAACATTGTGGGTTGTCTTTTTAAAGATTGGGACAATTATCGCAGTGGACCATGAAGGGGGCATACCTTCCTCCACTGCTGTGTTGATTACTCTTACTAGGATAGGCGCCCATAAGTCTACTTGAGAAAGCAGAAGGTCCGGGGGGATCCCATCCGGGCCTGGGGCCTTGTTACGGGCCAAGCCCTCAATTCCTGCTTTTATTTCACTTGAAGAGAAAGGGGTTTTCAAAACTATTCGATTTCCTGCCCCCTCGAGTGGAGGTGCTATACTTAAGCATTCATGATTGTAAAGTCCTTTGAAATGCTCCACCAAGGCCTCTGGTAAAAAATGTCAGGCAATTTTAGATTTGTTCCTATCTTGGAAGAATGGATCATTGACAGTTTTCCAGAAGGCAGTCATGTTCCTCGCTTCGGCTACTTCCCTCAGATTTTCCCATGCCTCATTTTGCAGTGAGGTTTTTCGTTGTTTGAGAGCCTGTTTATACTTCCCCCTGCACATGGACACCCTGGTATTATCTTTGGGGACGATCTTTAATACTGCTTTTAGGTCTCTCAAGGCGCTGGAACATTGCTGGTCGAACCACCTGGGGGTATCATCTGCTTCTTTTGTGCTTCTACTTCTAAGTTGTCCATCTATACAATGTGCAACCCCCTCAAAAGCAGTCATTAAGCCCGCCCCCACGATAGCGAGGTCTAGGCACTTCCATATCTGTTGATGTTCCTCTGTTATTAATGCCTTGTAAAGTTTATCAGAATTAATATTTGCCCATCTTAATCTCCTTCCCTGGTCCGTGGCTTTGATGGAGCCTCTAATCTGTTTACAGGGGGGATGCCTAACTTGGTCAGAATCCTGTAGAATCAGGACTAGCGGATTGTGATCACTAAAGATACTTGGTTCAACATTAAAACTCAATATCCAACGAGTTAAGGTGGTAGGTACAAAAATAAAATCAATGATAGAGCCCCTTCCGTTTCCTTTGAACGATGGGGCAATGCCCGGGTCCCCAACTACTCTTATCAGATCCAGTGTGTGTGTTAGGGTGTGGGTGCCCAGCACCTTACTTAGCTCCAATCCCTCCCTAGTATGTTCCATATGTAATCCTGCTTCCCTTGGACATAAGGCCCTTCCCCCTTGCAGTTGAGTAAACATTTTCACAGGTGGCAGTTGAAGTCACCCATCACCACCAACTGTGCGCTACTTGCCCCATTTAATTCTAATCCTGTCAGCCTATGGTCCAATTCTGCCAAACTGGCCCGTGTCTGTCCACCATTATTGGCATTATAGAAGTTAATAAAAATCAGTTTCCGTCCCCTGGTTATGAGTTGTATACCCTGGGAGCAAGGAGAGTCCCAGGCGAGGTCCTCCCATTTTCCCCTTATCCTCAAGTCCACATAAGTGATGAGACCTCCTTTTGCTCATCCTTCCGGGGATCTCCGTGCAGGCACGAAGTACATTTTGTACCCTTCTATTGCAAGGTTTGAGGGATCTACCTCCCATGTTTCCTGCAGGCAGATGATGTTAAATCTCCTTATGTATTCTAGCCAGTCCTTGTTTATTAGTTTACTCGACAGACCCGCTATGTTCCAGCAGATTAAATTAAAAATTCCCGGTCCTCCTAATGTTGAGAAGTTAACACTTAGGTCAACATGCTCCTTATGAGGTACTAACCCTCTACGGGGAGTGGATTCATTGTTAATCTCGCTGTGGGCTAACTGTGATGGGGACTGTGATAGCGTGTTAGTTGATCCCCCACCTGGTCCTCCAGTGTCATTAACATAATGCACATCCTCCAGAGAACCTCCTTGGATGATAAGTGGCTCCTTGGGTAGTCAATCTAGATCACTTAGGGCGGAGACACTTTGAAGGGGGGCATATCGATTAAAAAGCGGGACTGAATCCACCCCGCCCCCCCCGCCCCCCAATCTCCCTGCCCTCAATTGCCTCGGGTCTTCCCTATTCTGGGCTGGCAATAAATCTCTATAAAAAAATCCCAGTGGGCGCAATCTTACCCTGGAATCACTTTCTTCCTGTTGGATACCTTTCTTTTGGAAATAGAGCAGGTTTCTTACCAGCTCCGGGTATCTAAAATTTAAAATTACACAATCTCCCAGGGACCCCTTCCTGCTTTTCCCAATCCATGATACTCTTCTGGCCATTAGAATATGTCTATGATTGCTAATGCTAAAACCTGCATTAATGGTCAACCAATGAGCTGCTTTGTTAATCAATGCGCCTGTGGTTTCTTCCCTGCCTGCTGTGTGTGCATTAATCCCTGTCAGAACCACCGTGTACGGACTTGCGGCTGGGGGTAGACCTAATACTGGCAATTCCTGGGTGTTGATTGCCAGATCCACTGCTGATGGTACTAAATCAGTGAGCCTAACAATTCTAACCCTCTGCCGTTGTGATGCGGTATCACCAGTTTGTCGAGCCTCTGGCCTCTCCCCCCTTTGCTGGCTAGTATCTTCCCTTATACTTGGGTGGCCTTCGGCCATCCCGGTCGTTTTTTCCCACTTTGCACCTCCTGTCTGTGTCTGGCCGGAACCCCCCTGTCACCACCATTAAGTACTCCTGACTCAAGATGTGTAATTATCACAGCATCTCCCCTCCCCATCTGGCGTGGCCCTTTTTCTGATGTGTCCTCTATCCCAGCTTTTGTAATTAGTTGCGCAATGTGCCCTTCTATAATATTAAGCCTCTCTTGCAGGGGCCCCAGGTGAGCTGTCAGTAGGGATTCCAACTTCGTAATTAGATCTTTGTTGCGTCCCTCTGTGACTACTGCCTCACTACAGTTCGGACACCTCATGTGGATCATCGGTGCCCCTTCGTCCATCACCCCCTTCCCTCTTACTCCTCCTCCCTGTCCTACCTTTTTCGTGGCATGCGGTCCCCTTTTCCTCATATCCTTAACTGCGGCTTTGGTCTCTCTTGAATTATTAGTGTTCGTAAAGAGACCCTTCGCCTGTTGTGCTTTTTTTGAGCGAGTAACCACCTCCCCTCTAAGCTCTGGGGTGACTTTTTTCACTATCTCCTGGCTTGCCGTTACATCCTCCTCTACCCTTCACCCTGAGAGGTCAGGTGTCAAGGAGATAGAATCCAATGTCTCCCCCCCCTCATGTAAGGAAGTAATTAAATAATCTTGGTTATTGTCGACTCTCTCAGTATTAACTGGTAATGAGGCCTCCCCTACTGTTGGGAGGGGCGAGTGTATTATAGCCTCGATGGTGACCCCATTCCCCCTAGTACTTTTTCCTGTAAAATAAATGTCTTGGATTAAACAGTTCCAGTAGTAACCTTCTAGTCACTCTTCCTTAAGACGCTGCTTCATTCAAGGAACGAAGACCTTAATGGTGATAAGTAAAAAAAAAAATATATATATATATATATATATATATTCCAGCGTCGTTTCCACCAGAGCTTGCCGAACACACGGCGGGTGCATCCATAATTACAGGGGGTGGAGACCTGTTTTGTTACACAACAACTACCAAAGAGAAGGTGCACTCACGAGGTATTGTGAATAGGCTTTTAATTCTCGCATACGCGTTTCAGCATTCGCCTTCGTCAGTGCGTTTAAAAGTCATTCTTTTTAACACAGCGAGAGACCTTTTAAACCAATGTACGGCCTGATTGGTTGAATTTCGGCCAATGGGAGGACTCCTTTTCACGTGGTATTATTCCGTATTACAGTTCACTTTAGGTACTAATTAACCTTTTAGACCAATGTCAGATTATGCAAAAAACAATGTCCCGGTTAATGCCACTCGTGTCCTGCCACATAGTTATTCTAGGCAATTCTTCTCACTCTCGCTGTGTCACAACGCCTCTCGCCTGCCGCTCGATCTTAACTGTTGGCTTACTGCGGGTGTCCGTCGTATGGCGAGGCACTCCTGGCTTTGAATAAGTCACGACCTTCTTGATCGACAGAGCCTCAAGGCGGCGTTTCTGGCAGCCCAATTAGATTCCAGCGTCGTTTCCACCAGAGCTTGCCGAACACACGGCGGGTGCATCCATAATTACAGGGGGTGGAGACCTGTTTTGTTACACAACAACTACCAAAGAGAAGGTGCACTCACGAGGTATTGTGAATAGGCTTTTAATTCTCGCATACGCGTTTCAGCATTCGCCTTCGTCAGTGCGTTTAAAAGTCATTCTTTTTAACACAGCGAGAGACCTTTTAAACCAATGTACGGCCTGATTGGTTGAATTTCGGCCAATGGGAGGACTCCTTTTCACGTGGTATTATTCCGTATTACAGTTCACTTTAGGTACTAATTAACCTTTTAGACCAATGTCAGATTATGCAAAAAACAATGTCCCGGTTAATGCCACTCGTGTCCTGCCACATAGTTATTCTAGGCAATTCTTCTCACTCTCGCTGTGTCACAACGCCTCTCGCCTGCCGCTCGATCTTAACTGTTGGCTTACTGCGGGTGTCCGTCGTATGGCGAGGCACTCCTGGCTTTGAATAAGTCACGACCTTCTTGATCGACAGAGCCTCAAGGCGGCGTTTCTGGCAGCCCAATTAGATTCCAGCGTCGTTTCCACCAGAGCTTGCCGAACACACGGCGGGTGCATCCATAATTACAGGGGGTGGAGACCTGTTTTGTTACACAACAACTACCAAAGAGAAGGTGCACTCACGAGGTATTGTGAATAGGCTTTTAATTCTCGCATACGCGTTTCAGCATTCGCCTTCGTCAGTGCGTTTAAAAGTCATTCTTTTTAACACAGCGAGAGACCTTTTAAACCAATGTACGGCCTGATTGGTTGAATTTCGGCCAATGGGAGGACTCCTTTTCACGTGGTATTATTCCGTATTACAGTTCACTTTAGGTACTAATTAACCTTTTAGACCAATGTCAGATTATGCAAAAAACAATGTCCCGGTTAATGCCACTCGTGTCCTGCCACATAGTTATTCTAGGCAATTCTTCTCACTCTCGCTGTGTCACAACGCCTCTCGCCTGCCGCTCGATCTTAACTGTTGGCTTACTGCGGGTGTCCGTCGTATGGCGAGGCACTCCTGGCTTTGAATAAGTCACGACCTTCTTGATCGACAGAGCCTCAAGGCGGCGTTTCTGGCAGCCCAATTAGATTCCAGCGTCGTTTCCACCAGAGCTTGCCGAACACACGGCGGGTGCATCCATAATTACAGGGGGTGGAGACCTGTTTTGTTACACAACAACTACCAAAGAGAAGGTGCACTCACGAGGTATTGTGAATAGGCTTTTAATTCTCGCATACGCGTTTCAGCATTCGCCTTCGTCAGTGCGTTTAAAAGTCATTCTTTTTAACACAGCGAGAGACCTTTTAAACCAATGTACGGCCTGATTGGTTGAATTTCGGCCAATGGGAGGACTCCTTTTCACGTGGTATATATATATATATATTTATATCTACTTGATGATAGGCATCTATTCTGTTTGAACTCTGTTAGTTGATGCTTGGTATTAGTGCGCAGAGATGAAGAAATTACTGCGCGCTATTAGTAGGCAATTAGTCTCTGTTGCTTGTTGATTAATCCAAAAGATTACGCTAAGGCAATGCGCAACCCTTATTCAGTAAGTCTCTTTAGTTTCTCACTTAATGCTCTCTCTGTAAGTGTGGTATCTCTACAATGGATTATTATCGTCTCTAATTACAATATTCACTGTAGAGCACAAGATGGACTGAAACCCAAGAGCTATTGGTTCCAAAAACAGCGGTACCTGGATTTCCAGCGAAGCCTCACGGAGGAAAAATATTGAAATTCTACAGACCTCACTGAAGCTAAATAAACTGGAACTCGAACTGGCAGCAAGCGATAAGAATCCTTGCTGAAAGGAAACTTCTGTCAGGAGCGCCTCTCAATACGCTACTTCTCCCACAGAAACGATAATCCTCAAGCGGTCAAAGCAGAAATAAACTAGAGCGCTAACCCCTTTCTTCCTAATAGGTGGCGTAATATTGGAATTCCGCCGCCAATTATATTATCTTATTGCCTATGAAAGCGGAACCATCTGGCTACCAGCTGGCTCCACCTGAGCTGAGTTCTCTTATACTGGACCTTCTGACCCCCACTGGACCCCAGGAATGACCTGCCAACACCGGGATAGTGACGATCGATCCTGACAGTACCCCCACCAAGAACCCTCCTCCTCCTCTCTCTTTTGGCTTCTGTGGGTGAGTCTTATGAAATTCCTTTACCAATTAAGGAGCATGGGCATTCAAACTGGGCTCCCAAGACCTTTCCTCAGTACCAAAACCCTTCCAGTCATCTAAGTAAAACTTCCCCTTCCTAAACTTGGAGTCTATTATTCTTTTCACTTCAAATTCCTCTTCAGACTACACAAGAACTGGAGCAGGGGGCAATTCCTTTCTCAACTCGGGTGGATTTCTTTTGATTAATGAAGCATGGAAGACTGGGTGAATCTTTAACTTAGAAGGAAGCTTGACTCTTACACTTACTGGGTTGACCATTTTGTCCACTTCAAAAGGGCCAACAAATCGAGGTTGACATTTTCTGTTTCCCTTTAATCGCATATTTCGAGTGGAGATCCAAACTTTATCTCCAGGCTCAAAAATTGGATATTCTCTCCCACACTTGTCTGCCTGTTTCTTATAATATTCTTTAGTCTTTTCTAAATTCTCAGTAGCTAGCTGATAGGTGTTCTGTAACTTCTGTACCGCTTCCTCAACAGCAGAAACATCACAATCTATCTTGTCAATCAACATGTTCGGGTGTCTACCTGAATTCAGAAAGAACGGAGAGTAACCGGTGGAGGAATGCACTGAGTTCTTATAAGCGAATTCTGCTGCCCAAATTAAGGTTGGCCAATCACCCTCCTGATCCATCAAGTATAGGCGCAAATACTGCTCCAAATCTTGATTTACTCTCTCCGTTTGTCCATCAGTCTCTGGATGGAAATTAGTCGACAAACGAGAATCCACACCCAAACTCTTTAGAAAAGATCTCCAGAACCGAGACACAAACTGAGGTCCCCAATCTGAGATCACCACTCTTGGAATACCATGAACCTTAACTACATGTTGTGTAAACAAGGTAGCTAGCTGAACTGCATTTGGAATGGATCTTAGTGGAATGAAATGGCTCATTTTAGTAAAATGGTCTACCACCACCTAAATAGTGTAATAGCCCTGACTTCAAGGTAAATCAACAATGAAATCCATTGAAACTGTATGCCATGGATAAGGGGGAATAGCTAAGGTCATGAGTAGACCTTGTGGGGACTGTCTGAGCGCCTTTCCCTTGACACATGGTTCGCAAGAGGCTATATACTGTCTCACATGAGTTTCGATGCCTGGCCACCAGAAAAGGTGTCTAATGAGTTCAAGAGTTTTCTTCACTCCCTTATGTCCCGCAAATGGATTATCATGGAATAACTGAAGGACATCACAGCGTAATTCTTCATTGGGAACATAGAGTTTTCCGTGATAAAAGGGTCTCCCATCCCTTATTTCTCTATCGGGACCTTCCAATACCCAATTTAACCTTTCAGATTCAGATAAATGAACCTTGATCTTGTCTTCCAATTCAGTATACGAAATTGTTCCCACAATCTTTTCTTACGGTATAATATAGGTTTCTTTTGGTTTTTCCTTGTCTTCTCCAGAATTCAAACGGGATAAGGCGTCCGCTTTTCCATTGGCAGATCCCAGCTTGTAGGTCAAAACAAAATTATAGTCTGCAAAGAAAAGGGACGATCTCAACTGCAGAGGGGTGAGTGTTCTGGCGGACTTAAGGAATTGCAAATTCCGATGGTCTGTAAAAACTGTGATTTCATGTCTGGCTCCCCATAAATAGTGCCTCCATTCTTGAAAGGCATCCTTTACTGCTAGCAGTTCTTTGTCGGCTATTGAGTAATTGATTTCCGCAGCTGTTAATTTACGAGATCGGTAAGCCACTGGATGGAGCTGGCCTGTCTCTTTATGCCTCTGTGAAAGCATTCCTCCAATGGCCAAATTTGAAGCATCCGCTTCCACAAAAAAAGGTTCCCCTGGATTTGGGTGAAGTAAAATTGGTGCTGTAATGAACGTTTCTTTTAATAACTGAAATGTCTCTTCAGTTTCAGAATTCCAAACAAACCTTTCTTTCTTTCGGAGCAGTCGAGTGATTGGACTAACCTTCTCAGAGAAGTTATGGATGAAACACTAGTAAAAATTGGCAAAACCAAGGAAGCTTTGTACCTCCTTGACAGTTCGAGGAGACGGCCACTCCTTGATTGCCCTGACTTTGGAGTCATCCATGGATACACCTTCAGACGAAAGCACGAAGCCCAAAAACTCGTGGAGCATGGAATACGCACTTTTCCAGTTTGACAAAAAGTTGGTTTTCCATCAATCTTTGCAAAATTGCCCCAACATGCCCCACATGCTCCTTCATGTTAGCGGAGAAATTGAGGATGTCATCAATGTAAACGACAGCAAAATTATCCAAATATTCTCGTAATATGTCGTTGACAAATTGTTGAAATGCTGCTGGAGCATTGCACAGGCCAAACGGCATGACCTGGTACTCAAACAGACCAAAACAGTTTCTGAATGCTGTCTTCCACTCGTCACCTTCTGCCATGCGTACAAGATGGTATGCCCCTCTTAAATCCAATTTAGTATAGACATGGGCTTCCTTGACCTGATCTAAGAGTTCAGAAATTAGAGGCAAGGGGTAACGGTTCTTTTTGGTGACTTGATTTAGAGCACGATAGTCAATACATGCTTCAAGTTTCCCATGCTTCTTAGGAATAAAGAACAATGGAGACGATACCGGGGACTGAGAGGGCCTGATAAATCCATTGGCTAAATATTTATCCAAATATTCCTTCAGAAATTCGTTCTCAGACTCCGACAGAGCGTATATCCAACTACATGGTAAGGCACCCCTGGTTCAAGCTCAATTTTACAGTCGTACTCCCGATGAGGGGGTCATTTGGTGGCCTCCTTCTCATCGAATACAGACATCAAATCGTTATATTCCTCTGGTATATCCTGAACCTCAACGGTACATATCATGCATGTTTGTTCTGCCAAGAAGGACGGCTGAGGATGAGAAAAACTAGAGTCAAAACAATGCTCTTCACAGTAATGAGAATTCATTTCAATTCTTCTCTTAGCCCAATCAAACTTCGGGTTATGTTCCGTAAGCCAGGGCAGTCCCAAAATGAAATGAAACTGCGGAGCATCAATCAGGCTAAAGCTCAACAAACTTCGATGTCTTTCGGTTCCAATCAATGTGATCTCTTTGGTGTCAAAAGTAATGGGTCCGGAAGACAAATTGGTACTATCAACAGCACAAACAGGTTCTGGTCTTTCTTTCTTGACAAAACAAATTCCTAAAGACAGTGCGAATTTTATATCGCAAACATTTCCCGTAGCCCCAGAGTAGATTATCACCGAAACTTTTTCTATCTCCTTATCTCGAAATTTGATCACACAGGAAATGATCAGATGAGGGACGGAAGATTGCAAAGTATTCACAACTTGTTGAGCATTTGGAGCTGTCTTTGCGGCTGCTCCCACCAGAGCAACTCCTTCTACTGGTGGAGCCTGTCTTTTACCCAAGAGTTGTTCTTTGGTTTCTTGGGACACTCTCTGACAAAATGTCCTGCATTTCCACAATACATGTATAACTTGCCGCTCCTTCTCTTCTCTCTTTATTCTTTGGTCAGCGGACCACGCACAGTGCCAATCTGCATAGGCTCTTCTCCAGCTCCTGCTTCACTGGTCTTAGGAGCATCAGACTTGACTCTATCTAGACGGGGCAGAAAATATCGGACTTCTTTTCTATGTTCATTTTTAATTTCAAACTGTCTTTGGTCAATTAGCAAGTCCAGGTCAATCAATTCTGATACCTCAGTAGGTCTTTTAGGAATTTGGGCTAAGCCATCTTTTAATTCGGCTTTCAACCCTCTGTAGAAAATGGCAGCTCTCTTTGCCTCTGGCCAGTTTGTTTCAACAATTAATTTGTTAAATTGTGCTACGTTTGCGACCAGCTCACGATTCCCTTGCTTTAGATCTAAGAGTTCGTTATCTGTAGTCTCGAGATGGATCTTCGATCAAAAATTCTAAGGAACTCTGCCTTGAACTCTTCAAAATTATACAGAATACGATCGTTGGAGTTCACCAATGAGAGGGACCACGCTGCAGCAACTCCACTCAGGTAAGACAGTACAAAAGCATCCTTAGATTGGTCTTCTTTAAAAATTAGAGGCTTACATAGAAAGTGTAAAGAGCACTGTGTGGTATTCTCGATGTCATAGCGATGCTTTGCCTATGTCATCTAGGTTCTCCAGCTTATTATTATGTCTTAGGAATGTTCTAACTGTTACCTTGGTTAGAGAATGTAATGATTTGAAGAAGGTTCTAAGACAAGGGGCGGTTGATGGAGAAACAGTGATACATATTGAGCTGGCTGTAGGATTTGTGGAAATATGGATTTTTCTGGTCAGTTATGTCCCCTATCTTGGACCCCAACGGTTCTATGTGCATGTCACAAGTACATGTATGTTCCCTCCAGTTCCAGTTATGAAGACGCAAATACATGTGCGTCCACCGTCAACATGTCCTCTGTCAGATCCGCCATGAATAGGCCGGATATTCCATTCCTAAATATGAAAGGCCACCGGCTTTATATGGTTCACTTATGCCATTTTACAGTCCAGGCAAGTAGGCCCTGATTCTGTCATCAAACTCCTCTTGCTTTCTGCCTCTGAAAACTCGAGTCTGAGCCTGCATCTGTGACCATGAACTTTGTCTCATTCTCTGCGCGGCTCACGAAGCCTGACATCAGCCTATTCTCTGCCAAGAACTGTATTTCACCTTCGAATTATCTGCTTCACTCCTTAGCCGATGCATTCCTGTCTAGCAGCTTAAGTAAACATTCTTCCAGCTACTGAGCAAAGGCTCGGCTTCTCTGTCCTCATGCAAATAATTCATAGCCCTGTTACCATGGAATATTCCTACCCCCTCGCATTCAGTGTAGACACTTAGACGCTTGTACACGCACGCACAGTCAGTATAGAATAGATCCTGTCCGAGAGTCCTTCTTTTTTGGATAACATAGTTCTTTAAACATAGGATGTTAGATATGATTTGGGATTAGGTTGACTTGACCCCCCAGACTTTTTGTCTCCACATGTAGAGCTAAATGTCAAGTCCCCTTCACCCCCTAGTTACACGTCAATTACACGTCATGCTGCTGCGCGCGCATCTATGCCAAGTATTATCTTATAGATCCACCTATATGTGACATCATAACCAATTATGTTCCTTTTTACTCCTTATTACACCCATTTTCGGTTACGCAGGTAAATCGTCATTTCCTTATCAATTGTTACGCCTACTGCATTCGCTTCATTGTAATGTATGTACTATAAAAGTTACTTCTTGTCAATAAAGTATGTACTTCACTTCCTGAACCTCCGTGGTGATGGAACTTGGAGCAACCGATTATATAATCGATTATTGGAATAAAGCCCATTCCGAACCTCTAATACCACGGATTCTGCCTCTCATTTCACTGAGCTATTTTATTATGTTTCTGTATCAAATTAAGTCCCGGTAAAGGAATTTTATTTACCACATGAATGGCGCCCGAACAGGGAC
Source organism: Triturus cristatus (assembly GCF_964204655.1). Classification (NCBI taxonomy): domain Eukaryota; kingdom Metazoa; phylum Chordata; class Amphibia; order Caudata; family Salamandridae; genus Triturus; species Triturus cristatus. The sequence goes on along the minus strand of NC_140584.1, from coordinate 897,452,968 downwards.
ACTTTCTCATCTCACGCGCCGGCGGTGAGTTGCAGGCCCGGTCTCCTGCCACAGCTGGACGGACAATAACGCGTACCAGCAGGATTTCCTGTATCTCCCTCCGGTCAAGCGGGGGCGACTGAGGCTGCGATCAACACCCAGACGAGGCGGTGAGAAGTGCGAAGTATCCCGACCAGAGCCTAGCTGAGAGAGCAAGATCCGAGGTATACAGAGACTCACCAGTTCCCGAAGTCCCGAGTCGAGTCCAGTGTCCGACGAGTCGAGTCCAGTTCGGTCCAAGTTCAAGTTACCGAGGCCTTCCGTTTCCGAAGCTACCCGGTGAGTACCATTACTGGGGAGGCATTTCTGACGTGCACATAGGTTGTGCCGGTCAAGACGGGTTTGGGTACACAAATCCGGTCTGCACTGTTTTAGCAGTGTATCTGTACTGTTTAGCAGTATATCAAGTATTCCGAAGTATCTAGTTATTGTTAAGAATTATCTTGGTGGTTAGTTATGCAGACGATCACCATTGTTGTTTATTTTAAAGGTTAAAAAAATGTGTTTAATGTTTAATGTTTAATGTGTTAAACGTCCTGCATATTGTGGTATGAATGGTTGTTCATTATTGTGCTTTTGTATTAAGTGTGTTCAAGATTAAGTATCGGATCAGTTGTCAATATGCCGCTCTTTTCGAAATTAAGACAGATCACTACTAGAAAAGGGGTTTTCGAAGAAGCCGTCCCTATTCCTCCTAGGGATACTCCAGGGCACTTCATGTATCACAAACATGGCTTAGACGCTATATTATTTCTTGATTTATGGGTAGACTACACCAAGGGATTACCAGAAAGTCAGAGGTGGCCCGCAGCGGGGACCTGGGATGCAGAGTGCATCATGAAAGTCGAGGAAGAGTTATGGAAAAGGAAAGTCAGACAGTCACAGAAAGACGCCGTTGAGTTATGGCGTAAAGAATCTCATAGACGCACAGAAAAGGCACTCCGACAGGAAGAAAAGAATAAAGAAAGTTCAAATAAAGTTCGAGAAAATCTATTAATTGAGGAAGGTATCCGAGTGAAAACGGAACAAGTAGATAGACAAAGAAATGCCCTTATGAATGGTATGTACCCCCTTCTAGCCGAAGGATTACCTAAGGCTACTCCAGAGATACCGAAAGACTTGCCACCTCCATTATTCCCAATCAAGGTACATCCTAAGGGGCATCCTAGAACCGCAGAAGATGTTTTTCTTTCCTCATATTTAGATGACGCAGCTCCCGAGTATGCTAATTCCGCCCCACATAGACCGCATACCAGGGAGGTCCAACGCCAAGATCCAGTACCCGTATCCCTACAGCAACAAATCGAGTCACAAGTTCCGGCAAGCACATCTGTTTCTGCATCCGTCCCTACAGCTACTTCTATAGCTGTGTCCACACCTGTAGTTGCTGTGTCACGTTCGACGAATCCTTTCACACCCGACACCCCAGATGGGGCCACGGGAGGTGCTACCAATATTTTTTCTACGCCACCCAGAATCAATAAACTTACTTTTCAAGAGTCAGCACATTCACGTACACCTAAACTCATAAGTGCCCGTACGCTGAAGGAACTTCTTATAGATTGCAGATATGACCCTGTGCCCGGTAAAGAGGACGAAATGACCCTGGCATCATTGCGTATCAGACGAGCCGCAGTGTACTTAGGGAAGTTACCAGGAATGACTGCGCATCTAGATAAAATATATCATTTTGTCCAAACAGGGCGAGATCCAGAATGTATTAACAGAGCTATGGAATACCAGAAAGTAGAGATACAGGGGGAACTGTTACGTTTCCTCATAAACTGTGTGATCAGAAATCAAGACCGACCGGGGGTAGACCCGGAAGCAATGCAAATTCTTACAAGATGGAGCCAGAATATATCAGAAGGGAGACATGATAAGCAAAATTGTATAATAGCCATGTGCCGAAAGATCCGTAAAGAAATAGAACGCCTACACGAAGAAAGATTAGAGGTAGACGAGTTCGAACAAAGCGAGGAAGAAGGGTCAGGACTGCCCGCGGGACAGTCGGACACCATAGCCTATGTAGGTAGAGGAAGATCTTGTAATAGTAATAGATGTCTTACTGACTCGATACGTCCGATATGTCCAGATAATAACAGGAATTTCCAAATACCTATAATTAATATAAGGTCTAACGAGCATTCGTTCCAAACCGCCGACAAACTACTCCGAGAACGAAGGGGTTATCATTTTCTCGATTCTATGGATGAACAAGATTTAGCCAGGGCAGCTGTCCATTGGGTGGACAGTCCCGGAAAATATAGTGATGATACAGTAGTACGCACATTTTTGAATCTCACCCCAGATGAACAGAGGTTAGTTGGGATTTATATGATTCAACAACTCATTATATTATATCGGAGTCAGCGTTCGGACCCTGGTCCCTTACCTGACATATTGACTGAATTGCTTATGAATAAATGGAGAGGTGCAAGTACTAAATTAATTAAAGAAATTCTAGAATCAAGAAAGCAGTATATTCTTTTTGTATGCTCAGAGCATGTCTCATTGCCCGTCAAGGAAAGAACCACGTATCACATGGATAGACAGAATCCCTTACGAGAAGTGCACCCAATAAAAGGCGAGGACAACGAGTTTAAGCGCGTATTTGTATATACGCCCATATCAAAAATAGAATTGTTACAAATGAAGAAAGTGGTACCCAGTCATGACAAAGATCCAGCGGGTTTTCACCGAGAAATTAAAGACATGTTACTCATGGGAGAGTATACCTATCCCGACATTATGACAATATTAAAGGTATTGATGCCTGCTGGCATTTATGAGAAACTCAAGGAAAAAGAGTGGGAGGTAGGAGACCAAAAGATAGAATGGTCAGTGTTAGAAGCGGAAGAAAAGGCCCGAACTGCAGGAGCAGGACTTGGGGATAAAACTAAAGCACTACCAGGTTTACTAGTACAGGTACTGCCACGTTTATTAACTACGAAAAAGGAAGATTGGGGTACAATTTCAGCCTGTAAACAGAAGCAAGATGAAGACACTAGTGATTACTATGCCCGATTCGAAAAATGTTTTGGTATAAATAGTGGCATAAAAGCAAGTAGCGAATCATACCCGCATCTGTTTGTAACAAAATTAGTAGAAAATGCCCTGCCCCCAGTAAAGAATAGAGTATTAAAATTCGAGAGTACCTGGCAAGGTAACACTCCATCACAAATGTTACAAATGTTACAGTACCATCACAATAGAATTAGAGAGGAACAAGAACATGAACACAGACGCATGAAAGACACGAAAATGAAAATGCTAGTTTCCCAGACAGTCCCAGCTGAAGGACATAAAAAGGGTATGACACATTCCGATTCAGCAGGACCTGTAAAAGGGACATGCAATTATTGTAAAAAGCCAGGTCATTACGTACACGACTGTCCAGTTTTAAAACATAATATCGCCATAGGTAAAACACAAGAAAGATCACGGCCACTCAGACAAGATCAGAATGAACAAGGAGCTCTGCAGCATGCACAGGCTATGCCAGCCGCACAACAGCCAATACAGTTTGTGCCAGCTGCACCACCGTTGCCTGTTGCTGCCACACAGACAACAACACGACAAATGTATCAGACCGCACAGTATGAATATCCTGAGTATCAGCGTTACGCATGAACTAGCCTAGAGAGGGAAATTGACTTACCCCTTATCGAGATTCCTGTAGATCAAGAAGGACCTTATGTACATAGTGAATTATTAGGCCAAGATAGAAAATTTTTACTCGATACAGGGGCAAGTCGAACAACTATAAAACGTAGTGAAGTTCCAGGGGCACCCCTCTCAGGCTCTCAGAATATTTCCCTTGGTTTTTCAGGAAAACCTATTGTTAATGAAGTATCACAGCCTCTTCCACTTACGATAGGACCTCTGACCCGAACTACAGATTTATTGCTTACTAAATCATGTCCAGAAAACTTGTTAGGAATAAAAACACTGAAAGCTCTAGGAGCCATAATATGTTGTTCTCCGGAGGGTGTAAGGTTGTTTTTACGTGATTTTAAAGGTCACTATGTGTCTAGAGACATGGATCCCCGACTGCAGACTTTACCTACACATCTATGGGCACAAGGCCCTACTGATGTTGGTTGCATGAATATTACACCATATCGAGTCACATTAAAGGCAGGAGTGGTGCTACCACGAATACGACAATACAAGTTACCACCAGATGCTGTAGTGGCTTTACTACAAATCATTGACGAGCTCATTGCCCAAGGAGTAGTTGTAGAAACACACTCCAATGTATGTAATTCACCGATAATTCCGATTCTTAAACGAACAGATCCTAAGGCCCCGCCAGTATATCGATTGGTTATTGATCTGCGCGAGTTAAACAAATGCATTGTGCCACAATTTCCTGTGGTCCCAGATATCTCGTCATTACTGACAGCTATTGATTCCGAAGCGACATTCTTTACTGTAATCGATCTCAAGAATGCCTTTTTCAGCGTCCCAATAGACCTGGAAAGCCAATATTTGTTCGGATTTAGTTTAAATGGGCGTAGCTTTAAATTCTCACGCGCACCTCAAGGATTTACAGAAAGTCCCAGCATCTATAGCCAAGCACTAAAACGAGAACTTGACAGTATCCACATGCCCGTTAACACTGCCTTGCTTCAATATGTCGATGATCTGCTGATCACCGCGAGAAGCGAACCGGAATGTGAAAAAGCATCACTGACAGTTTTACAATTTCTAGCCGAAAAGGGGCACAAGGTGTCCCCTTCTAAGCTGCAATTCTGTGTCCAGCGAGTTGTTTATCTTGGACACTCGCTGTCCAAGGAGGGAAGGCAGCTTACACCCGACCGTATTCAGTTAATAGCTAACATGCCAATACCCAAGACACAAAAGGAAGTACGGGCTTTCATAGGCCTCACTTCATATTGTAGGCAGTGGATCCCTCAGTATGCATTTCTAGCAAAACCACTCATTCAGTTAACCACACAGGAGGCAGCCACATCGACTGTTCTCCCTTGGACTCAGGAACATACACAAGCTTTTGAAAACCTAAAGAAAGCTTTATGTCAAGCACCTGTTTTAGCAACGCCATGTTACAGAAAACAGTTTACACTCTTTGTTACAGAACGCGAAGGTACTGCCTTGTCAGTACTCACACAGGAACAAGCAGGAGCACACAAACCATGTGCTTATTTTTCTAGTACACTAGATCCCGTAGCTCAGGCTTTGCCTGCATGCCTGAAATCAGTAGCAGCGACAGCTTTAGCAATCAGACAAAGCGATGCCATAGTGTTAGGACATCCATTGACAGTTCAAGTACCACACGCAGTAGAGGTTCTTGTAAATAGAACGCAAACACAACACTTGACTATAGCGCGACTTACAGGGTACGAACTTACATTGTTTCAGCCACATATAGAAATCAGACGCTGTAACACATTGAATCCTGCCACACTTTTGCCAGTAACCGGAACAGACCCACTAGCTCATGACTGTATTGAAGTTATTACAATAACGACAAAACCCAGACAAGACTTAACCGATGTCCCATTGTCAGATCCAGACCTGACATTGTATGTAGATGGTTCATGTATGAGAACAAGTACAGGAGAGTTAGTGGCCGCTTACGCAGTCACAACAGATACTGAAGTCATTGAAACTAATCGTATAAATACTTTGTCAGCTCAAGCCGCAGAGCTTATCGCTCTGACACAAGCCTGTATTCAAGTCACGAATAAAAAAGTCAACATATACACTGATTCACGTTATGCATTCGGAGTTGTACATGACTTCGGCGTGCTGTGGCGAGAGAGAGGTTATTTAACTTCCCACGGTGCCCACATTCAGCACGGACCCCTCATTCATGCCTTATTAGATGCAATACATCGACCCACTGCAATATCAATTATGAAATGTAAGGCTCATACGAAGGTTACTGATATCATTTCCCAAGGCAATGATCTAGCCGACAGAACAGCTAAACAGACTGCTCAAACTCAAACCCCCGACATGATAAAGACAATAGTCCCGACACCGACACATTGTATGACAGTTAAAGATCCTACTCTTGACGTAATTGACATACAGACACATGCTACACCAGACGAAATAAAGAAATGGACTGAATTAGGAGGGATCCAAACGGACCAAGGATGGATGATGAAGGAAAAGTCTGTATGGTTCCTTCCTGATTCAATGGTCCAAGTTATAATTAACACTATACATAGTCCAGCACATCTAGGAGAAAAAGCTATGCTAGACAGCATTCAACACATTTGGTTCAATAAACATTTACGAGCAGCAGCCAAACAAAAGGTCCGTACCTGTATGATCTGTTGTCAGTTTAACCCAGGAAAAAGCGTTCCCGTAGAACAGGGTGGATTTCATCCTCCTAATCATCCTTTTGAAGTCCTCCAGATGGATTATATCCAGATGGAACGATGTCGAGGATTCAAATATGTTCTCGTAGTTGTCTGCGCTCTGTCCCGTTGGACAGAGGCATACCCGGTTTCAGATTACACTGCCCCGACTACTGCCAAACAGTTGGTTCGAGAATTCTTCCCACGATACGGTTTACCACGTGTTGTTCACTCAGATAACGGCCAGCCGTTCTCATCCGAATTAATGAAACACGTTTCACTTCTGTTAGGATATCAGTGGAAATTCCACTGTGTCCGACACCCCGAGGCAGCAGGTCTCGTAGAAAGACATAATCAGATACTGAAAATCAGATTGTCCAAAATATGCAGAGAGAAAGGTGTCGACTGGGTAGTAGCATTACCAGTTGCACTCTTTTACATGAGAATGGTAGCGCACTCTCGAACAGGGCTATCCCCGTATGAGGTGATCTTCGGTAGACCACCAAATATGTGGGGGACGCCTATACCACGCAAAATAACTGATATTGACTGTAATATGCTGACAGATTACTTGGCTTCCTTGATGTCTGCACTACAATCTTGTCGTTCACAGGTTGCTGCAGCTTTTCCCGACAACACTGAGGTGAAACCCCATGACGTAGTTCCGGGGGACCTCATACTTGTGAGGAATTTCGACCGAAAGACTCAGCTGGAGCCCAGGTGGAAGTCGCCCAAGTTGGTCCTGCTGACCACAAGGACAGCCGTGAAGATCGAGGGCAGGAAAGGCTGGATTCATTCAAGTCATATCAAGAAATTTCATGGACTTCCTGCAGATGTAAACAGCCCACCTCGTGTGTCTTCACCCATTGACTCAAAACTTCCTTTTGTTGAACAGAATAACTCTGAACACTACAAACTAAAGCTTAGGCCCAACAAGTCGAGCAATTTGATTGTTTAAGTCCTCTCCAAGGTGAAGCGGTTGAATTGTCTCTGACATGTATCCCTTGGACCTGAGTAGAGAAAATACCCGGAAAATGTTGAAACGACAGGCGTATTGTAAATCACTGCGTAGCCACTGCATAGTGACATTATCAATTTTGTTTTTCTTGAGTCTTTTAATAATTACTGCAAGTATATTGTTGCATATATATTACCCTATTTCTAGACATGTTTATAATGTTACTGCTGAACATTCTTTTAGTGACTTACCTCCGCATGAATTGTCTTATAGACTTGCGCTGCGCAATAACACTTTCATTAGTATGTTACATCATTCCCATCAGACTAGTAATGCTACTAATTGTTGGGTGTGTGGCCGACTCCCTCCCTATCAGAATTATGAAGGAGTCCTGCCTTTCTTTCCACATCCATTTACACATAATGGCTCCTGTGGAGCATGGTTTAGTTTAATCAATTCCATAGACTCAGACACAGCGGTTTACCAAGATCATTGGGTATGGGGAAACCTGAACCTAGTTTTACTCAAGGTCTGCTACCCTGACAAGGAGGGTCGCCCCAAAAGAACAGGAACTGATCTAGAAAATGAAGTATATGGATTAGGTAATTTTACACCTAATCTCATGATTCTAAATGTCGTATCCGAAGTTGAACTAGTCTTACCCACCATGTCAGTATTCCCAGCGAAGGGTGAATTGTGTGTAAGAAAGGTTGGTTCCATACATATGGGCCATAGTAAATGCACTACTATAGTAGAATTCAGTGATCAAGGCAAATCTTCATTTAGAGCTTATCGCCACTCCTACTTTATATGTGTCAGACTGCATATATGCGTCTACCTCTAGATTGGGATGGTACCTGCTACATTGCATTCCTTTTGCCACCTGTTTTCCTAGCTCCTCCTGATTATTACAGAAATATTCATTTAGTACACAACAGAGAGCGGAGAGATCTCCCCATTGTCGATTACACTGAGACGGCATGGGACAAGTATGTAGATTTTAATAAAGGCATCTTTCCCTATATAGGTACTGTTACTAATAGTAAGCTGATACGTAGATTAACTAGAACCCTTGAAGCAGTAGTGAATGAGACTATTTCCGCCTTAGGCAATTTAACAGAAGAGCAGTCTGCTATGCGGATTGTTGTGCTTCAAAATCGTCTTGTCCTTGACGTCATCCTGGCTGATAGGGGCGGAGCTTGTAGGGTCATCGGATCAAGCTGCTGCGTATTCATACCAGAAAATTCGCCATCTGTATATAAAGCCATCACTCGCCTTCATAAGATTGTAAACCAGATACACCAGAACCCAGGCACTTGGACTTGGTCCAGTTGGTTTTGGAATATGATATCAGCCTGGGGATGGAGAGTTTTATCCTTCCTAGGTATTGGCCTTCTCATACTATTCAGTTGCTGTCTATGTCTACAATGTGGACCAGCGATCTGTGGTCTGTGTGCCACATCGTGTATTCCACCACCAAGATTTCATTCGTCACGGAAGAAGAAAGAAGAACAAATGATGCTATATGAACAGATCAATGGATTGATGAAGATTGATATCTCTTAACGGGCAAGTAGGGGACAAGGAGGGAATGTGGAAATATGGATTTTTCTGGTCAGTTATGTCCCCTATCTTGGACCCCAACGGTTCTATGTGCATGTCACAAGTACATGTATGTTCCCTCCAGTTCCAGTTATGAAGACGCAAATACATGTGCGTCCACCGTCAACATGTCCTCTGTCAGATCCGCCATGAATAGGCCGGATATTCCATTCCTAAATATGAAAGGCCACCGGCTTTATATGGTTCACTTATGCCATTTTACAGTCCAGGCAAGTAGGCCCTGATTCTGTCATCAAACTCCTCTTGCTTTCTGCCTCTGAAAACTCGAGTCTGAGCCTGCATCTGTGACCATGAACTTTGTCTCATTCTCTGCGCGGCTCACGAAGCCTGACATCAGCCTATTCTCTGCCAAGAACTGTATTTCACCTTCGAATTATCTGCTTCACTCCTTAGCCGATGCATTCCTGTCTAGCAGCTTAAGTAAACATTCTTCCAGCTACTGAGCAAAGGCTCGGCTTCTCTGTCCTCATGCAAATAATTCATAGCCCTGTTACCATGGAATATTCCTACCCCCTCGCATTCAGTGTAGACACTTAGACGCTTGTACACGCACGCACAGTCAGTATAGAATAGATCCTGTCCGAGAGTCCTTCTTTTTTGGATAACATAGTTCTTTAAACATAGGATGTTAGATATGATTTGGGATTAGGTTGACTTGACCCCCCAGACTTTTTGTCTCCACATGTAGAGCTAAATGTCAAGTCCCCTTCACCCCCTAGTTACACGTCAATTACACGTCATGCTGCTGCGCGCGCATCTATGCCAAGTATTATCTTATAGATCCACCTATATGTGACATCATAACCAATTATGTTCCTTTTTACTCCTTATTACACCCATTTTCGGTTACGCAGGTAAATCGTCATTTCCTTATCAATTGTTACGCCTACTGCATTCGCTTCATTGTAATGTATGTACTATAAAAGTTACTTCTTGTCAATAAAGTATGTACTTCACTTCCTGAACCTCCGTGGTGATGGAACTTGGAGCAACCGATTATATAATCGATTATTGGAATAAAGCCCATTCCGAACCTCTAATACCACGGATTCTGCCTCTCATTTCACTGAGCTATTTTATTATGTTTCTGTATCAAATTAAGTCCCGGTAAAGGAATTTTATTTACCACAGATTGGATGGGTCCTGTTATTGGGGAATAAACCTGCTCATTTCTGATGAATCTCCTGAGTCAAGATTTCTCATTTCATGCAAAGGAGATTCCCACATTGGCGTAGTCGGCAGCTGGACCAAAGAAGGACCCAACATCCGCAACGCTCTGCTTTTACTTTTTTTTTTTCAAGGTACTGTGTTCTATGATTTAGGGGCTGGGAGCTTTCGCCGTGAAGTACATAGTAGGATGTTATGTAATCGTCACGGGCTCGTCCCTTCAATTTTATTTCATTTAATTTTATTGTAAAAAAAATGGAGAAACGCATTCATTCAGGGAATCCTCCTCATGCTATTTCATTGGGGAGCCTACCTTGTTCTTCCGCAGTGTTGAAGCGCAGTGTCTCGTGGTGTGCCATATCCGAGTCTCACGCTTTCTTGGTGGAGTTTACAACTGCTGCTTTTAACTTCGTTGCCTCAAGGGAGCTCTTCATTCATCGATCGCGCTGTGCTAATGATGACTTAGTGGAATCCTGCAAGGGGATTCGTGAACTACTAGCGTCATCATTAGCGTGTGAGTCACTACGTTGGAGATGGAGTTTGCCTGAAGTGCGTGTGGATCACTGGCAGCAGGTTCGTCACGGGAGGAAAGAGAATGATAAACACGAAGGTGAACGGTTTTGGATCACTGGCAGCAGATTCGTCACGGGAGAAAAGAGAACAATAAACACGTAGGTGATCGGTTTTCTTCAGGCACATAAAAGGTTTCCAAGTAAGTTTCCAGTCATACAGTGTTCGGGAAGCCACGTTGCAAGGACAACCCAGCGTTTTGTTATTTTACTCTGGTAAACTCATTCAGGTAATCCGAGGAGGGGTTTAAGGAGCATTCTAGGGTTTTGATTACATTGTGTTTTATTAGTATGTGAGAAATTTGCATTCACATTGGGAAACACAGTGTTATAGGTGTCTTTTGAATCTAACAAGTGCTTGTCGCAGATTTTTCACTTTATTTATTGTAACCATGCAGAATGTGACTGCGCCTCCCTTCTTTTTATCGGAACCAGGTGAGCCCACTATCAAGTGGAAGAAGTGGAAAAAAGTATTTGAGAGATATGCTAAAGTCTGTGGTGCGAATCTTGGTGCAGAGAGAAAAACTGTTCTTCTCTTACATTGTCTTGGTTCGGAGGGACAAGATGTTTTTTATCATTTAGCTGATCTCTCTGTTGTTGAAAGCAGGGGTCTAAATGAATATGAAGTTTGTATTAAGAAATTAGATAATCATTATCTACCAAAAGTTAGCACAATACTCGAGAGGTATCAATTCACTAAGAGGCTTCAAAATGATGGAGAATCTGTAGAAGTGTATGTTACTCAACTAAGGAAGCTTGTGTCTTCCTGTAGATTTGAACAACTTTTGGAAGAGAGAATAAGAGATCAGTTTATGTTAGGATGCAACTTAGAAAAGGTGCGTGAAGAACTATGGCTAAGAGATGAACCCTCCTTAGATGAGGTATTGCAAGTTGCAAAAAGGATTGAACATTCTTTGAAATGTGTAGACACCTTAAAGAATGATGTGAAAGTTTCTGTTCAAACTGTTAAAGAAGGAATTGTTAGCAAAAACATCTGTAAAGGTGATGATGCTGTTAAAGGTAAATCAAAATCTTTTGTTCCGAAATGTTTCAGGTGTGATAAACTTGGGCATTATGCGAATGATAAAAAATGTCCGGCTCTGAAGGCAATTTGTGCTAAATGTAAGCGCAAGGGTCATCTTGCAGTTGTTTGTAAAACAAAAAATTATTCCAGCAATGTCAAAACAGTTGAGACAGAGTTTCAGGAAGAGGACTTTGTATGTGGTCAAATTGTAGTTCAGATTCAATCTGATGTACAACAAAATAAGTCTGGGGAGCATAGGTCTTGTCCTTTGGATATAATACAGGTTGAGGGTGAACCTACAAGAGTACTGTTTGATTCAGGGGCCAAAATTACTATTGTCTCAAAATCATTTTATCAGACAAAGCTTGCTGGGAAGGTCAATTTACTGAAGCCAGATATACGCCCTTTGGCTTATGGGGGTGAACCTATACCACTGTGTGGGTATTTTATAGGTTTAATTGAGTATGGTGGGAGATATCTATCAGGGAAGGTGTATGTCTCCAAGAAGGGCGACAGTATCATCAGTTGGTTCCACCAAGCAGACTTAGGGGTTATGTTGGATCCAGGGAGTTCCTCTCCAATCTTTCCTAAACAGAACATTCAAACTGTTCTTCTAAATTCTGATGGGGGTGTTCTGGGTGACATTAAAAGTACATTTCCAAGAGTGTTTAGAGAGGAATTAGGATGTCTCAAAGATTTTAAATTGAATATACCTCTACGTCCTAACTCTCAACCTTCTACTAGTAAAGTTAGGAGTGTTCCCTTAGCAGTGAGGGAGGAGATGAAGATGGAATTGGATAAACTTAAAGATGGTGGAATAATAGAAGAGGTCTCCAACACGGAATGGCTTGCTCCGGTTGTCGCTGCACGCAAGGCCAATGGGTCCCTACGCTTATGTGTGGACTTGAGACAACTAAACAAGTGTGTGGTTGTTGATAAGTATCCACTACCTAATATCTCAGAGTTACTCACATTGCTAGGTGGTGCCAAGGTCTTCAGCACAATTGACCTAGCTTCTGCATATCACCAGATTGAGCTTGAAATGTCTTCCAGAGACTTGACCTCATTTATCACACCTTTCGGAACTTTTAGATTTGTTAGGATGCCGTTTGGCTTAGTGTCGGCGACATCTGTGTTTCAACGTGCTATGGAAAGAGTTCTTGAAGGGTGTGTGTATATCAGGATGACATTTTAATATTTGCAAAGGATCACAAGGAGCATAGGAAGGTGCTTTTTGAGGTGTTAAACAGAGTTGAAAATGCCAACTTAACCGTAAAATTGGAGAAGTGTTGTTTTGAAACCTCTTCTATTCATTATTTAGGGCACACGATTTCTGGTGCAGGTATCTCTCCGAAACCTGATTTGGTCAACACAATTTCTCGCATGCCACCTCCATCCTCAAGAGAAGAACTGATGAAGTTTTTTGGAATGGCGGAGTATTATAACAAATTTGTTAAGGGATTTGCGGAACATTGTTCGAGCATGAGAGCACTCTTGAAGAGAGGTGTGGAATTTAAATGGTCTCGGGAGTGTGATGAGGAATTTGTTGGGGTTAAGGAAAAACTCTGTAATGCACCTAACCTTAAAGGTTTTAATCCTTCAAGAACTTCTGTTGTGACCACGGATGCAAGTGTTAAAGGGTTGGGTGCAGTGTTGCAACAAGAGAGTGAAAATGGTTTGGAAACCATTACTTTCATTTCTAGAGGCCTTAAGGATACGGAATCACGCTATTCGGGGATTGAGCGCGAGGCTCTTGCTGTATTTTGGGCTATCAGGAACTTAAAGAAATTTTTATGGGGTACCAAATTTGTTGTTAAATCGGATCACAAACCTCTGTGTGAGATATTTGGAAAGAAGGGTTTTGACCAAGTTTCTGGAAGAATTAATAAGTGGGTCATAGCTCTTCAAGAGTATGATTTTGAAATAAAATACATTCCTGGTATTGAGAACACAGTAGCTGATGCTCTTTCTAGGCTGGTAGAGGGTTCCGGTGAAGATGAAGACACAGATGATTGGGCTGAGAGTGACTTGCATGTGTGTTTTGTCAAAACTGGCATTATTGATGAGGATCAATGGAGAATAAAGTTATCTCAGGATCCAGTATTATCTGAAGTGATGAGTTTAATTCAGAATGGGTGGAAAAAAAAAGAATGCTGGGTCAATTGAGGCTACAAAGTTTTGGGGCGTGAAGGATGAGATGGGAGTGTGTAACGGTATTTTGTTACGTGGGACACGGTTGCTACCTCCTTTAGAGATAAGGAAAGCCTTGGTGGACATGGCTCATGAATTGCACTCTGGTATGTCCAGGACCAAAGAGTGGCTTTGTTCTTCTTATTGGTGGCCTGGGATGGACTTACAAATAGAAAGGGTTATTAGAGATTGTTTGGTGTGTGCAACAAGTGATAAGTCGAAAATTGTTAGAGTTCAACCTATGATTATCAGGGAACTTCCGAGTGGACCGTGGAAAGAGGTAGCTCTGGATATTGTGGGTCCCATTCATTTCAATGGACAGCAAAATTATATTTTTGTGCTTTTGGATTTGTTTTCAAGGTGGCCTGAGATACAGTTTACATCTGGTATAGAGACTGTTCATGTGATTAGATTTCTTGAAGATCTCATGGCTAGAGAGGGATTCCCAGAATCAATCTTAACGGATAATGGGGTACAATTGGTCTCAAAAGAGATGGAGAAGTTCCTTAAGGATAGAGGCATAAAACATAAAAAATGTTCCCTATATCACCCAGAAACCAATGGGATGGTTGAGAGGTTCAATAGGGTGATTAAGGAGACAATCTCTTTGGCAAAAAGCTCTGGAAAAAATTGGAAAGAACAAGTGTTAAAGAAAAGTGAAGACTATAGGATGACTCCGCACAGTTCAACGGGTCAGTCTCCTTTTATTCTTTTTAAGGGGAGGGCTCCTTGTACTCAGGTGGAACCCTCATGGGTTCGACGTTTGGGGGATACTGTGTTTGGTTCTTCTGTCAAAGAGAACACTGAAGGGTGGAGGAAAAGAGAAGAGAAAAAGTGTCTAGACAGGAAGGCAAATTTTGATACAAGGAAATCTACTAAACAAACGGAAGTCAAGATTGGAGATAAGGTGGTTGTAAGGCTTCCGGGTTCTAAAGTAAGATTCTCTAAACCTATGCATGTCGTTAAAGTGTTTAATAATGCTGTAAGAACAAATGACCACAAGATTTGGAACTTAGGAAAAATCTTTGTGTGTTCTGATTTTAGTGTGGATTCAGGGAATACATTGAGAGATGATACAGTGTTGTCTAATTCCTCACGCAAATCTTCTAGGGTTCAGGTTCAAAGGAAACCAGAATATTTGAAAGATTATATTTCGTGATTTGTTGTGTTACATTATACTGTTTGTTATGTTGTTTGGTATTTGGTGCAAACATGTTTGACCGATTCATGCTTTTAATTTTTGTTTTGTTTGTTTGTTAACGGAGGGAGGTGTGTAGTATTCTCGATGTCATAGCGATGCTTTGCCTATGTCATCTAGGTTCTCCAGCTTATTATTATGTCTTAGGAATGTTCTAACTGTTACCTTGGTTAGAGAATGTAATGATTTGAAGAAGGTTCTAAGACCAGGGGCGGTTGATGGAGAAACAGTGATACATGTTGAGCTGGCTGTAGGATTGGATGGGTCCTGTTATTTTGGAATAAACCTGCTCATTTCTGATGAATCTCCTGAGTCAAGATTTCTCATTTCATGCAAAGGAGATTTCCACACACTGAGTGAAGAAAATCTGGGCCTTGTGTGGATCCCCGAGAAATCTCTCAGGGGGGGCTAATGGAATTGTTGGGGACATGGCATGGATCACTTGAGTGGTCAACTCAGCCGCGGAAGAAGAAGGGGAAAAAGATTGGGGCCTTTGCTCCTTCAGACTGGGGTGGGAACTTGTAACTAACTCATCTAAATCTTTGATGAAGAAAGCTAGCTTCCTGGCTAGACTCCCGAATTTCTTCCCTGGTTTCAATTAACTGTTTCTGCAACCCTTCTAACACTGACGCTAAGGCCTTAACATCAATACCTTCAGCCATTCTGCGCAAGTGGAAGGTTTTGGTGTGGCACTTCAATCTGTCAGAAGCACGCACCAGACTTGACCTTCCACGGGGACCGAAGGCTGAACTCCTTAACTCTGATGTTTGTTTCTCAATTTCCAAACACCACTGCGAACAGAGGTAAGTCTGCCACAGTACTGAGGGGCAAAGGGGAATTGGAAGAAAAGAGAGACTGCTACTGTGGTGCTTGTCTTCTGAATATCCCAGCACTGGACTTCCTGCACCTAAAACCACAAAGCACAAAATTACTCTGAACCAACCCTCCCAAAACAACCTATGACTTCTAACAATTCAATGTACTATAATTTATACCTGCGTACTCGGTAGAATTTGCTTCTCTCTAACCAAAATTGGTATTATGTTCTTGTAAGATAAATGTCTTGGATTAAACAGTTCCAGTAGTAACCTTCTAGTCACTCTTCCTTAAGACGCTGCTTCATTCAAGGAACGAAGACCTTAAAGGTGGTAAGTAAAAAAAAAAATATATATATATATATAGATTTATATCTACTTGATGATAGGCGTCTATTCTGTGTGAACTCTGTTAGTTGATGCTTGGTATTAGTGCGCAGAGATGAAGAAATTACTGCGCGCTATTAGTAGGCAATTAGTCTCTGTTGCTTGTTGATTAAGCCAAAAGATTACGCTACAATGGATTATTATCGTCTCTAATTACAATATTCACTGTAGAGCACAAGATGGACTGAAACCCAAGAGCTATTGGTTCCAAAAACAGCGGTACCTGGATTTCCAGCGAAGCCTCACGGAGGAAAAATATTGAAATTCAACAGACCTCACTGAAGCTAAATAAGCTGGAATTCAAACTGGCAGCAAGCGATAAGAATCCTTGCTGAAAGGAAACTCCTGTCAGGAGCACCTCTCAATACGCTGCTTCTTTCACAGAAACGATGGTTGAGGTGCGCGGCACCACAGGTGTGAGCGCACGATAATCCTCAAGTGGCCAAAACAGAAATAAACTAGAGCGCTAACCCCTTTCTTCCTAATAGGTGGCGCCAAATTGGAATTCCGCCGCCAATGATATTAACTTATTACCTATGAAAGCGGAACCATCTGGCTACCAGCTGGCTCCACCTGAGCTGAGTTCTCTTATACTGGACCTTCTGACCTCCACTGGACCCCAGGAATGACCTGCCAACACCGGGATAGTGACGATCGATCATGACAGGAGTGGCAGAAAGCTGAGTGTTGTACAGTGGATTGGCATTACATAGAGTGTAAAAGTGGAGTGGCTTACAGTGGAATGGTGTATAATGGAGTGGTGCAGACTGGCGAGGCGTACAGTGGCACGGGGTAAAGTATAATAGCAACAGTGGAGTGGTGCACATTGGAGTGGGGTCCAATCGAACAGCGTAGAATAAAGTGGCATAGAGGGGAGTGCCATATACTGGAGTGGCATAGAGTAGAGTAGCATAGAGTGGAATGGCATAGAGTGGGATAGCATAGAGTGGAGTGGCTTACAGTGGAATGGCATAGAGTGAAATAGCATATACTGGAGTAGCGTATAGCGGAGTGGCAAACAGTGGAGTGGCATACACAGAAGGGGTGTAGAGTGGAGTTGCATACAGTGTAATAGCAAAGATTGGTCTAGCATAGAGTGAAGCTGCGTACAGAATAATAATGTAGAGTGGATTGGTGTCGAGTGTAACAGTGTATACCGGAGTAGCGTACAATGGAGTGTGGTGTAATGGAGTTGTGTAGACTGGAGTGGCATCCAGTGGTGTGGGATAGAGTGCAATAGCATATAGTGGAGGGCGTACATTGGAGTGGGATCCAATCGAATAGCATAGAATGAAGTGGCATAAAATGGAGTGCCATACACTGGTGTGGCATAGAGTGGAGTTCTGTGCAGTGGAGTGGCATACAGTGGAATAGCTTAAAGTGGAGTGTTGTAGAGTGGAATGGCATACAGTGGAATATAATAGAGTGGAGTGGCGTACAGTAGAATGGCATCAAGTGGAATAGCATATAGTGGAGTAGCATCCAGTGGAGTGATGTACAGTGGAATGTTGTAGAGTGGAGTGGCGTACTGTGGTGTTACGTACAGTGTATTAGTGTAGAGTGAAGAGGAGTAGAGTAGAGTCTCATACAGTGAAGTGGCATACTGAGGTGTGGAGAGTGGAATATGGTATAGTGGAGTGGCTACAGTGGCGTTGCAATGGATGTATGCAAACTTAAGCAGCAATGTAAATTATTATGTGCGGAATAACGCACAACCTCGAATTACGCTGCCATGCGATGCTCTAGATTTACCAATCAATGCAGGGTCACATATGGTGGCCTTACGTTCCTTTGTAAATCTGAATTAAGTATTGCACTGCTCATGCGGCACCATGAGCGGCGCAAGGGTACCGCAATCCAATAATACAGCTAGGCCTTACCTATATTTTGGGGCATGGTATACTATAAACACTTGACTGTATGCCACGGTATATGGCGATGACAAGCCAGTATATAATTGTGTAATGTCTGTTTTTAGAGAATGAAATGGCAACCATATTGTTTTTACTACACTCTGGCTGTGTTAGATGATAGGGCCTTAGGTATAGGTAAGTAGTAGGTCCCTATCTATTACCACTTTATTAAAATAGTAATAGGTAGGTAACTTTATTTATATTTTTTAGTGTATTTTTAAATAAGTTTACGGCCATGTAAAATGGAAGTTAAAAATTACAGCGTGACAGATATCACTAAGTTTGAATGCCTTATAACTTAAAAATACTTACCCTAACTAACTGCAGTACCCCAAAAGCATCATCTCTGCACCATAATGTATAATCCTGCCAAATTTCATATAAATCAATTCAGTCATCAAATAAATACTCTATGGAAAATGCATTGGTGAAAAAACGGTTTTGGGACCCCCTTTTATCTTTGGACCCTCTTACCGATTCACCAGAAAAATGTACATCATCTCAAAATTATGAAAATGCTATAGGTCTGGAAAGTTGTGGTGATTAATCAAACTGGTGGAAACTTTTAGGGAGCTAATATCCGAGGAATGCCTCTCTTTGGGAACACTTACTATAACTACAGAATGACAATCAGATTTATTGTGATTTCTTTCTTTTTATTTATTGTATTTGGTATTCAAAAAAATATTCAAATCACTTTATTCGATCAATAAAAATATCAATCATAAAAGTACAAAGTACAAAAATGCATCACAAGTTAATAACCAGAGAGACCAAGAAAGTTCGTAACAGCGAATGGTCAGTTTTCTAGTTCTCTAGATGGATATAAAAAGTAAACAGGGCTAAAAACAAGGCTAAAAATGGATCAAGCCACAGATAATATATACAAAAAAAACCCGTCCAGAAGAAAAGGGCTCGGTGGACAATGCTCACAACGTATCATTTAGCTAATTTTCCCTTGACAAGCCTTTGCCTAATCCTCCAAGCATGTTATGTATTTGTTTATTGGTTTACATAATCATGTGATCATAAATGTGTCTTTTAGTTGTTCATGTAGTAATTCTGAAGCTTTACACATGCAGTCTAATTTTTTTGGGGCTTCCTTATTACTTTTAGTAGAATTGTGCTACATATGAAGCACATGAATTAAATCCAATCAATGTTGTTATAAAAATTAAGAGTATCTTTATTTTTCCTAATGGCTAATTATCATGTCCTACATATAGTAGTTTGTGTAGCTCACTGCTAGGTCACGTTTCTATTTTGTTGCAGAGGAGTACATAAGGAGGATGGTCTTTGTTTAACTTGTTGGGCACAGTTTTATTTTGTGAGCCGGGTAGCATGCACAGAAAAATTATGTAAATTAATGTGTATTCTATTTGTTATGTATTTTTGTGCACAGGTTTCCATTAGTATGTGACCATAAATGGGTATTTCAGTTGTTCCTGTAGTAAATCTGAAACTTTACAGATGCTGTCTACTGTAGTCTTTGCGCTTCCTTGTTATGTTTTGCAGGATTCTGCTACATATGAAGGCCAACGTGAATGAAAGACAATCAGTATTATTGTCATAAACACTGAGAATATAATTTTTTCCTAATGGGCAATTACCACTGCTAAGTCGCTTTTCCTTTTCATTGCACAGGGGTACATAAGGAAGATGGTTTTTGTTTGGCTTGCTGGGCACAGTTATATTTTGTGAGCCAGAGAGAATGAAAAGAAAACGTTTGTAGATTAGATGTATTCTATTTGTTCTGTGTTTGTTTATATGTTTCCATTAGCATGTGACCATAAATGGGTCTTTCAGTTGTTCATGTAGTAATTCTAAAACTTTACTTTTGCCACCTAGTTTATTTTTTGGGCTGCCTTGCTACTTTTAGTAGGAATGCGCTACATATGAAGGCCAAAGTGAATTAAAGGCAATCATTGGTATTGCTATGAAAAATGATATTATTATTTTTTTCTTGGAGGCCAATTATCATGTGCTACAAATAGTAGTCTGTGTGGTTCATTGGTAGGTAACATTTTCATTTTGTTGCACATTGGTGCATAACAAAAAAAAAAATAGTTTGGCCTGTCGGGCGGGCCAGTTTCATTTTGTGAGCCAGAGAGCATACAAAGAAAACTTACGTAGATTAAGATGTATTCTAGTCAATATATATTTGTTTATAGGTTTCCATTAGAATGTGACCTGAAATGGTCCTTTAAGTTGTTCATTTAGTAAATCTGAAATTTACATTTGCAGTCTAGTTTATTTTTGGGGCTTCCTTGGTACTTTTAGTAATATAGTGCTACAAGAAATCACTAAGTTTAAAAACATTATAACCTAAAAGATATTTACTCTTCTTACCTGTACTACCCCACAGAATCATCTGCATCCCCTAATTTGTGATACTGCAAAATGTCATACAAATCAAGCTGACAGTTGTCACACTACTTGAAATACAAAAGTCTATGGATAATGCATTGGATTTCGATCCTGTTTTGGGACCCTCCTTTCTACTATGCACCTCGTTGACCAAACACTGCAAAACGTTCAGTTCTCACAAAATGAAACAGGGGCAGCAGGTCTGCAAAGTTTTGCACACATTTGTCAAACAGGTGCACAGTTATTATTGGACAAAAATCCCCAAATTCCCTATCTCAAGTCAGCCTAACTACAGTGGGGGCTGGTGACATTTGAAAGTGATGGGGCGTAAAAGTTTGGGATGAGTGACCTGTGGTGAGTGGGTGTAGTGCGCGAGCTCGACTGTTGTCAGGGGGTTCTGTGAGGTTCTCGCCCCAAGAAAATTTTGAAAAAAAAGAGTCGCAAATGGTGCATTTTCAAACAAATTTGAGAAAGCAAAAATGTAATAAGGCAATTAAAGAAGTTGCTTTAATTAATCATAAAAATGGGGACTGTTGGAGCTGGGAATCTCATTTGTAAAAGCTCTGCAAAGGAAAAAAGCGAGCACATATTTATTGCAATATTATTGACTCCTCCTTCTGCCACATTACAGTTGTTGGTAAAATGCTAGCATTTATAATGTCGTAAATAACAATGGCTATAGTATACCAACACAAGGAAAGTCGTTTAAAAGAACATGGAAGAAGTGTGCCAGAAAAAAAAGTGACATTTTATCAGTTATGAGTCCTTTCCAAAGGATTGCAACGAGGACAAAATGCACACTTTGCACCAGTTAACTGGCTATCAAAATATACATTTCAGATGGTCAAATCTGACAGTGTGATTTTGTCACATTACATGCCCTGGAGGGGCCATCACATGATATGAAATGCCATTCACTGCCTGGAATTTTTTGAAAGTAGACCTAAACATCTCGTTATTATAATTATTAATATTTGAGTTTTATATAGCGCTAGCTAGACCTACAGGTATCAAAGCGCTTTACAGGTTATGCGAAGATGAAAGAAAAACATACAATACAGCATTTAGGTAGTCAACAGTCACAGTTTCACTACTTAATAAATTGTGTGATCTTGGGCAAATCAACTTCTCACCGTGACTCACACTTTTCCTATGTACCCAAACAACTATAAGAATGCTTTGAAATAGGCTAAACCACATTGATATCAATCCCTACACACTAAATTAGTGTCTTGTCACCAGATACCCACAGTAGCTGCGCAATGCACACAAGTCACGAGCAGCAGCACCTGAAATTCGTTCTGCGCATTTTGAGATATGATCTTGAGAGCAATGGTTGCCTCAGACTGAACAGTTGATTAAACAAAACTACTAAGTGCAATGATAGTTTTTGGCGTCCACTTGAAGAAAAGCTTAAATGAACTAATTCAAACACGTGTTTTAAACCATAACAAAAGTCCACCCCTGCGAATGCACACTTCCATGCCTTTTATGATGTAAAGAAGCATGCAAGTCACCCTGACCGTGGGCCACCCTTGCGAAGCTGTTATCTGAGGAGAGTGCTTAACCATTGGTGCGGTCTTCAAAGTTATTGGAAATGTTTTTAAATGAAGGATTCCTTTCCATTGTTTACTTTACCTGCGTGTTTCTGCACGTCTTGAATGGCTCCAATTCGGTCTTTCAATTGCAGCGGTAGGAACGTGCTGATTACAGCCGTATCAGGAATCAGGTTGGAGCTGAGCTTTAACTCTCTTTTCACCCCTGCTCCAGCCTGACACCTGATAGGGCCTGGGGCGATTTTGTCTCACCGCCCGTGCATGCAGCCATTCTTAGACAAGCTGCGCTGCAAAGAGCATGAGCAGCAAGTCTATGGGTTGCGAATGTGTGAAGAGGGCTGAAATGAAAAGCGCTCTTCACACATGCGCAAAACATGGAGCTGAAGCACCCATGCCCTGTGTTGCTCCTCTGTGCACTTCCGTTGACACCTGCACAGAAGTGAAAGCAAAACGAACTGACAAATCTGTCAGTTCGTCCGTTTGCATTTCTGGAGGCTGGAAATGCACAGAGAAGCTTTTCTCTCCTCCTGCGTGCTGGGGATGGGAGGTCGCCGCCCTTGCGCCCCCTATGGACCAGCCGCCACTGCCTAACTATAACTACATAGTAGGCCTGTTCCGTGAAGTACGCTCGGTTCGCGGAGTTTGTGGAGTTTTCTGCAGTCCGCGCTTCGCGGGGCTCGCGGAGTGCACAAAACTCTGCTTGGCATACTGCAGCAGAGTTTTTTCCTTGCTCGCGCTAGCAAATGGTAAGTTCGCGAGCGTGAGCTGCTGCTTGGGTAGAATTTCTACCCGAGCGGCAGGAAGACCAGCAAGAACAGCAGTTCGCACTACACTCCACCACTTGCGGAACTTTGCGGAGTTTTTTGTAACTTTACGGAGTTCCGCATAGCAAAACTCTGGGAACTACGCCAAGGCCTGCTACAGAGTAGCTACTGCCCTGTATATATGTGTATATTTATCAAGCCTTTTGGACCCAAGCCTGAGCACTAATATTTATATATGTATATATATAATTATATATATTTTACAATTAACCACTAAAAACGTCAGTCGTATATGTAGAAGTCTAAAGCAACAAGATGATAGTTCTCTGTAGCAGTAGTACAACATTCTGGGAGCTGAAGTAGAAGGAAAAGTAATACTTTGGACTGGTGGTCAGCAGAGGAAACTCTGGAAGCAAAATACAGAAAACAATTGTGTATGTGCACACCCGCATGAATGTGTCAGAGTAAGCACACCTGCGCAAGCATCTTTACTGAAATTATGGTTGGAGACAAAGAGACTTACTTACAGATTGCAGTCGGGTCCACCGATATGCCAGGGTAGCAGATGGATTTAATTTGCTTCACTTTCTTCACAGAAGACCAACTACAATATTTAGAGATCTCCACCAGACAGATCTCCTCACCTTCACCATACCTGCCATTGTGGGGGCTCCTTTAAAGGCACTGAAAGTGCACTGAGCAGTTTTCATATTTAATGCAGCTGCTCAGCAGAGTTTGTGGTTCTTAATAAACAAATTTACAACATGAAGTTCATTTAAAAAAACAGAAAATAAATGTTGCCTATTTGCTCAGAGCTTTTTCCCAGTGAATGGGGCAATTTTTAGCTTTCATCTTTGAGACCATTAGGCTTTACCTGGCAGTCAAAATGAGGAACAAAGCACACCAAAGATCTGCCCATAATAGTTTGTGCTGTCTGAGCGACTTTGACTGATGGCCCAATGTCAGTTGGGCCATCAATCAAAAGTTTTCGCCAGTGGAGCCAGCTGAGGCTCCACCAGCTGAGGCTCCACCAGCAAAACGGTCCCCAGGCTCTAGGTGGAGCTGGGCAGTTTACCCAACTCTGTATACAGCTGGCGAACTGTGAATGTGGTAGACAGGGTACTCTGCAACATACTCATTTCCAAAACTCTTGAAATTGTAATTGTTTATCAGTTAATATGTGCTTAATAAAAACAATGCTGAAAGTGAATAATTACATATCAGATTTGACATATTTCTGTGCATTTTTCTATCTATCTGCAGCATTGAAATAAAATCCAAACACCCTGTTAAATGTTTTCACAGTCAAAAGTAAGAGGGATAAGTGTAGCTAAAATTAACATTTTAATACAGTTTTTTAAATTAACATTTTAATACAGTTTTTGAAGTGCATACAAGTGTCCTTTAAATTATAAAGAAATGTAATCCATTTTTGTGAATGTCTGTTGTTTTGAGAGCGTGCTAAGTAAATGTATACCAATAAATAATATATTATGGACTTATATGGCTCTCTTAACACTACAAACGTATATTAACTAGTCCATCAAAGTAAGTACTGTCATTTCAAGACTTGTAAAATATGGTACAAAAAAGAATGCATATTATGGCACTTTCACATTAGTGACCAAAAGAACATTGATAAATCAATAAGCAAAACTGATACATTTGTATAGTGTAATTGGCATATTGCACTTATTTTCCAACCTGGATTAATTTTCTGAATCCATTCAGCAATATACATTGATTCTTCAGTTAGTCTGTACAGACCTACTGATTATGGGACCCTACTATACAAGAGACGCAGGACATCAACAAACAAGATTCACATCACAATGTGTGACTTAGGAAGCCTTGAAAGATTTCCCATTGCTGCTCGCAGTGCATGAAACAGGTACTGATGGTGAGCAAAATCTATGTACAATTAAGGATCAGTCACAAATATAAAAAGTTTACCTGCTTTAAGAAACAACTAAGTACCTCTTTATCTCAACATGTATTACCGAACAGATTTGGGGAAATATTTCCAGGAGGAAAAGATGTGCAACCTGCCAACTACACTACACTGTACGATTTATCTCCTGGGTATGCAGGTTTAGCTAAGAGAGAAAGCACATGGCTAACTATATCAGCAATAATAGAAGCATTAAGTAAAGTGTGGATTATCCTATTATCTGCAACTGTCTTGTACAAAGAGCTGTAAGAATTGCCTGGATTGTTATTACACTTGAATTTCACCTGTCTTACACACATTTTACTATACAAATATGACAGGGGGTTCAGGTTACATGAACAATTACTTTAAAAATACAATTTTATAGTTATGTACTGATATTGAGCTGGGTATAAAATATTAAGGTAATTTCAGAGCCCTGAGTAAAGGACCTACTATTAGATTTAAAGGTCAGGCACTAGTAGGTGATTTTACTTAAATGATGGGAATGTCTTTGAAAACTGCAGGGAGAAAATACATTTGTCCTTAAATCGTCAGGCCTGCAATGCGTGAATACTTGTAGAAATGTTCATTATCTGCCCAGAAACACAATGAAAGGAGAAGTTATCTTAGTAAATAATACTAGCAAACAATATCTTAGAAAAACACACTTATTGTAAACATTTGGATGCATACAAGTAATACCTATATATATTACCAAGTAAATAATAACAATATAAAGAATTGCAAAATTGAAATTTAATATGAGGCATTAAAATATTGTATAACAGATGCAGAGCAGCACTAATTGAAAAACGGAAATATAAAAGGTGAAATAATGTTACAGTATTAATAAACCACTTAACATTAGGAATTTGCTTCCATTAATGCCTGTTGTTTTTGGACTTATACCCTGAATTTTCACTCTGCCATCAAGATGGAAAATTATGACATCAATGAGCCTGCAGAAGACTCTAAATGTTTAACAGTAAGAGGAATATGTGGGCTGGAAATATAATGTTCCAATATGAAAGTGACAAATCTAATGGCAACCAAAGAGGATCCTAAAACAGATTGATTAGCCTTTCCTTAGTGATGTACACCTTTTCTTTCTGAACGGTCTCCAACTCAGTAACATACAGCACTAACAACTGTATCAATGACTTACTTTACACATAAGTTTTCCCTAACAATCCTTTCACCCAAAAACTAAATGTTTTAGTCAACCCAGTAACATGTCAAGAATTCAAAATCTATTTTGTCAGAGTATAATGTCTTATTATACATTAGCTCAGTATAGCAAGATTATTATATTACACAAAAGCTGTGAGAATGTGCCATTTTGCTAGGAGTAATAAAAGACAATTGGGATTTATAGTTGGGGAGGATGTGCTATACTGACTGCACCCATCTACAAAACTGGTGGTAGCTCACTTTGAGTATTATGAGTGGACCCACAACGTGGCAGTGGTCAGACCACCACCACAAGTACGGTGGTTCTGTGGACCACCATACTCATAATCAGGCCCTTAAATATTTTGAATACAGAGCATAGATTGATATCACAGTACTATTTTAATAGCAGAATGGGAAACACATTTTCAAACAGCAAAGTATGTGTTTCAGCTGAATTAAATCAGTGGCTTGGAAACACCATATGCATAGACTCTATAAACAATGGAATTTGATGTTTTTAAACTAAAATGGCAGAGTTACACCAACAACTGTTGACTAACATCATCTTCAGGCATTTTTATAGCACTGTCATCAGTCACCAGCTCGCCAAAAGCCTTTACTGCTTGTTTCAGTGAGGATTGTTGGTGGAGATAATTATGTAAGGTTTTGACATGGTTCGAACAGACACAGTGTACAATTTCCCTCGGCAGACACAATAATCCTTAGGCTGGGTCTTACATCTCGTAGTTAGGAAAACTCACTGAACACTATGGGAAAATTCTGTTCCATGGAATGTCGTGAGTTTAGGCTCTGACAGTTGGCTGGCCACCGCCTTCCTGTGACATCCTATCCAATAAACCTCTGTATATCTATTGTCTCCAAGGAGGTTCATTTCACTGGCAACGAGGATAGCCTAGGAAAGGTAAAGCCTCAGTTTTTGCTGAGTTGTTCCATGGTGGGCAGGTCTTGACCGTGATGTGGAGAGATATATAAGAGACTGGAAGTCACAAAAGACCCTCCTGTGGAATCTGATAAAATAGACGGTCTCCTGAAAAAAATTGTGTGCAATATTTTGGGGTCTTACTATGTGCTGGGTACCGATCCCAAATGTGCTATGATAATAATTTAATATTTTTCCAGATGGCTGGAGTCAAATTCAATAATCTGGTTATCTCTGCACATATGATCAGGTTTTTAGAGAAATTGTAGCAAAGGGACGATATTCCAGAGATCATTGTAATGGACAACGGTGTGTAAATTGTGTCTCAGACAATAAAGATTTTTTTAAAGGTGCTCTTCTGTATATCATTCCCAAAGTAATGGCCTTGTTGAGAGGTGGAAACGTACTTTAAAGGAGGTTTTACAGTTGGCTGTTCAACGAGGATATCAATGGAGAAGTGCTATAGACAGGCTAGTGTGGTCGTATTGCACCACTCTTAAGGGGGTCACTGACAAAGTGCCTTTTGAAATAATGAGAAGAAGGAAGCCGAGGGTGTTAATGTCTAAGGGTGTGAAGAAAGACAGTTTGCATAAGGTAAAAGAAGAAGAGATGCAGGAGGTCGTTTGTAAAGGAGGCTTTCGTGTGGGTGACTGGGTGCGAATGAAGAAAGGAAGATGGTAAAGAAGAGTTTGTTCAAGTTTTTTGAACCGCCGCATGTGGTAAAGGTAAATCCCTACACTAATCTCAAGTGATGGGAATGTGTGGAATTGTAAGAAAGTGTTTAAATGCCAGGATGCATTGTAGAAGGTGCAAAGGATGGAAAGACCAGTGGCAGTAGCACTCCTAGATCCCAAAGGATCTATGACGAAGGTTCATAATAGCACCAGGATCGGCAAAGGTTTATGAGAGGCATTAATTTATACAAATTATGTCAAGCAATGTTAGCTCAGATTCCATAATTATTTGCTGTTCAAGGACTTGTATGATATTCTAGAGTAATCTTTATTTGTTGTTCAACAATATGTATTAATCTCAATTTAGTTCTGTTAATTGTTGAGGGGGAAGATGTGTTGCATCTCAGGCTTAGGAGAACTCATGGAATCCCATTAGAAGATTCTGTTCCATAGAGTATGGAGTGCGCTGACTGCAATAGTTAGCTGACAGCTCCCTCCCTATGAAATCATATTCAATATTCATCTTACCTCTTTCTATATATTGGCTCCAAAGAGGTTTTTTTCACTAGATTTATGCGTATTAATGATGTTCAACATTCTAAAATAGTTAAAAACTCACACAATAGACAGGTGAGAATGCCAAGCTTAACAGCAAATTGTAAATGATACGCAAACTAAAAATCCTACCATGGTATGTTCTCTCGATGAAACAGTGCACTCTTTACTGCACAGACCATTAGTTCAACTCCCCATGCACGACCTCGAGACTAACTTCTACCAAAAGATAATATTCTGGGTAGAACGACAGACTGTTTGAGGGACAGAGCCAAGTATACCAAGTGGCCTACAGGTAAACTCTTCTCAACAAACTTAGCAACAAAAATATAAAATAAAAGTTGGACAAGAAACCACATACTTAACCAACAAGATCAGTTTAATGAATGCTAACACTTAACATCCTTTAACTTAGCATTTATTGTTTTGGAAAAGCCTGCATTTAGTTATTGAGTTTTGGTATTCACTGGTCTTTGTCAAATCCACAGGACCTTAAATATGGCTTTTCCATGGAGCCAGTGTTAAGTACGTTCTCGGTGGTAAAGCAGAAAGTTTCAGCTATTCAGCACCCTTGAGCAACTCTGCATGACCTTTTTTGCAAAGTATTCAACTTAATTATAGCCAACATATCTAAGCCTAAGGGGAAGGAGTTGCTGTAACTCAATATAATCTATCAACAGCAATAACTCAGCATGTATCACTTTTCAGGAGTTTCAGCAGGAGCCAGTGGCAAAAAAGGTTAGATTTCTTTTTCATCGATGATCTGTGGGACTCTGAAGGCTTTGTAAAGCACAATCAAAGTACTAAACAAAAGCTCAAAAGAAACGCCTGAGGAAAAAGCAGGAACAATATAACTTGTGAGTTAAAATTGCAAACAGACTGTGTAAGTGTTTTTTTTATAATTACTTATGGGCGAATGTGCACTTCTCCTCCTCCACCATATATGCTTATCATGAGTCTTTACGTTGAATCTTGGTTGCAAATACACATTAGTGTCTTAAGGCAGAAGGGAGGAAGGAAGAGGGAAACCATGCGAGGTTTGCATGTAAACTGATGGAAGTATTTAAAAAATAGTGTCATATTGGAAAATTTTCTTTTTCAAGGCTGACTTAACTAACCAGACGAGAGGTATTTAAACATCCTATTGGTAAGGTGGTTTTATATTTCGGACCAGCTGGAACAGTAGGGAAGGAAGGAAAACCTAACGGTGATTACTAAGTTCTAAGAAGAGTTATTGATGAGACTCTGTTTTATTTAGCAGTATTTCTCTAAGAAAAATAAAAATAAAATGAGGTGAGCTTAGTTACAATACTACATTCTAAAGTGTAAAACAAGTGTAATAAACTAAATATCTAAACCTCGTGTAACAATTTCACATACTGCTTGATTTCAGCATCTGAAGCTTTAATGAATTCTGGGAAAGTTCTCTGCTCTGCTACTGAGGCGGGTCTTACTGAAACACACTTAAAAAGGTTTCTTTTTTTGTCATAGTTTCCCATACATCTGTGGACTCGACCTCTTATTAGTCTTGGAAGATCCCGATCCTAAGTACAAAAATTACAGAAAAAGAACATTATTTTTATGCAAGAGTGTGTTTTAGTAATGCTTCATAATACATATACTTTGGATTTTCATCAAGCAGTGTTCAAGAGGATTTTAGAATATTCAAGGTGCATTGCATGGATGAAAGTGACTTTGGAATTACGTTGTTCATAACAAGTGATTGGTTAAATTATTCACCTTTTCTAAAGCACTGTCAGCAAGCATACAAAACTTCTGAGGGGGGAGGGTGTGTGTGTGTGTGCGTGTGTGCGTGTGTGTAGATATATATATATTTTGTGAGAAATTAGGTTGCTCGTTGACTTTTGCGTGAAACTGAGTCAGACAACAACCACAATCCCTCTAGCAAGGTGAACCACTGAAAGTCACTAAATTAATCTGTACTTAATTCTGTGAGGCTTGACAAACGAGCAGTCAGGCTTAACTTCGAGGCAATGTGTAATAAACAAATTATTTGACACCAACATGACATAAATCCAATAAATAGAACCAGAGAAGCTGTTGATTTGAGAAGAATTAAGTGAAAATAGCGCCAAAAAGTACGAAGCACCAACAAGAGATATCTGGTCACGCTGGATCAGGACAAAATCAACAGTTCAGGCCGACCGTAATAGTATGTGGGCCAGCTACAGGGACCAGGTTTGGCCCACTCAGCAAAAGTACATTTGTTAGATCTGTCACCCTTAGGGTGGTCTCTCCCAAACCTTTTGCATTTTTGCCTCCAATGTTGCTGATCTTTTTTTGCTGGTTTTAGGACTCTGGGTGCTTTATCACTCCCAAATTCGTGTTTCACTACATTGAGGCCTACCCCTCCCATAGGTTAATATTGGAGATTCCTTGTTACACCTAATATGTGTAATTCCTAATTGGAAGGAGGTAGAGCTGTTATGTTTAGCACCTATGGGATTGTAATGATAAATTCTCTTTAATAGTAAAGTCCTATTTATCATACAATTCTAAAAATGCCACTATTATTTAAAGCACAGGTTCTCTGGCAGATAGCTAAGATTCTGTTATTTATTTATCCCCTTTCTCCAGGTCCCTGGTTGAAATCGGCCCGATTGGAACTACTTAAAGAAATTGGGACACTTACTACAATTTCCTTCGTAAGTGGTCTTGTTCTAGCTCCCCCTCCCTTCTCCAAACAGCGAATAGAGAAGACTTGTTTTCTTTTCATTTGGGACAAAAACTCTTCTCTGTCTTTTGACTTTTCAGACATTTGTGTTGTC
This sequence comes from Triturus cristatus, assembly GCF_964204655.1. Classification (NCBI taxonomy): domain Eukaryota; kingdom Metazoa; phylum Chordata; class Amphibia; order Caudata; family Salamandridae; genus Triturus; species Triturus cristatus. The sequence continues at coordinate 897,421,999 of NC_140584.1, read as the reverse complement.
TAAACTTCCTCCAGTATTAATGGATTGAGGTGTTTCGCTTTAGAGGTAAGCTTGCAGACACGGGTAGTGGTGTGTACCTGCTCATTGGTAATAATTGTTAGATAATAAGACTGTTTTGTTTGTTTTTTGCAGTTATTTTGGTCCTGAAGAGAGCCCCTCAAGAAGTGGGCTCGAAACGCGTCGACCTTGCGTATTTTTTACCAAACAATCTTAGGGCTAATGCTTATGGCTGCTTTGTGCACTATGATTTGTATTGATGACTTTAAAAAGGTGTTATTTTCTCTGTTGTGCACTGAAAAGGACTATTGTTTGTAATAGGTGATGTTTGGTGGTTATCCCTGGCACTAGACTTAGATGCAAACGGATTGTTCAGCCAGGTTGTGATAGATATTGTTTGGGTGTGCTTGGAGTTGAGTATGGGCTATAAATGTGTGATGAATGTGATATGGGAGCAGAAAGTAGGATTGGTAGAGTGAGTGATGTTATCTTGAATTTAATAAAAACATGGCTGGATGTTTTATAATGTTTATTGTTGTCTTGTTTGATTAAGTTGCGTGGTATATTCAAAAAATGAAATAATTTTGAACCTCAAAGTGTTAAAATTGCTTGAATAAATTCAAATTAAGCAAAAGGTGGCTTAATGATACTATAGATTTTTTCTAGGCACTAGTGCAGTAAGAGTGTAATGGATTATCAGTATTGGCATTTTTTTGTGGTTTTGCTATATTAGGCTCAGCCTTACTGATTGGAGCCTGGACCCTTTATACGTTTTTTGACTATTATAAAGATGGCATTTTTCTGCTCACCGTCCTGTGTGCCTGCTGCCTGTCTCCAATACACATATGGGGTGGGTGACATCTGGGCTTTGTTTTTTTGACAACTACACACAAAAGGAGTTTAGGTGTGAGTGATGGGCCATCCACATCCTGATGGGCCACCCTGGGCAGGATGAGAAGGAGAAGGAGAAGCTGGGCACAGCCTTACACTGCATAGACTGCGCCCTGCTCCCACACAAAGAACTGCTTTACTCCCTGTTATGAGTCTGGAAGCCGGGAAGGAAGGGAGGATCTCTGTGCACTTCAAAGCCCCTCTTTGAAGTCTTCAAAGGCACCACAGAACTTTGCAGCAAAAATTAAAGAAAAAAACAGGTGCGGGCTCCAGCGCTTGTTTTGCAAAGGGCCCCGGGTGGGCCAGATCCCGGGATAGTTACTAAAAAAGCAGGCTGGTGTACGGGCCTCCCTCTTAAGGCTCTTTGAGCCCCGGGGAACCCCACCTCCCTGGGGCTTTTTATTAGAGTAGGGGGCGTGCAGACGCTCCATCCATGAGCTCAAATGAGCCCCAGGGACTTAACTTTATCTATAAAAATTGGCTGGGGGGCTTCGCAGACCCCCAGGGGACCACCACCTCTCCGGGGCTTATGTTAATATAGTGCAGGGGGCCGCACAGACCCCCTGCGATCTGGGAACCACCACCTCCTGCAGGCTGGGAAAGAGATGTAATAGACTGTTCTTGCACAGAAGGACCTACATTTCCAGCAGCTTCCTATGTGCAGAAGCAATGCCAGCTCCCGCAGGAGGCAGGGAGCTGGCTGGGACGTGGGGGGCCTTGATGCTTCCCCCGAGGTCCCAGGCGGAAAAGAGGAAGAATAAAGGTCAGTACAAAAAAAGCAGAAAGAGGCACAATAAAGGTCAGCAATGAGCAGCAAGAGGCAAAATAAAGGGGAGAAACGAGCAGAAAGAGGCAAAATAAAGGTCAGCAACAAGCAGAAAGAGGCAAAATCAAGGTGCAAAATGAGCGGAAAGAGGAAGAATAAAGGTCCATGGAAAGTAGAAAGAGGCAGAATAAAGGTCAGAAACGAGCAAAAAGAGGCAGAATAAAGGGCAGCAACGAGCAGAAAAAGGCAAAATAGAGGTCAGAACCCAGCAGCAAGAAGCAAAATAAAGTTGAGAAATGAACAGAAAGAGGCAAAATAAGAGTCCACAACCAGCATAAAGAGGCAAAATAAAGGTGAGAAACGAGCAGAAAGAGCCAGAATAAAGGTCAGAAGGGAGCAGGAAGAGGTGGAATAAAGGTCACAAACTAGCAGAAAGAGGCAGAATAAACGTGAGAAACGAGCAGTAATAGGCAGAATAAAGGTGAAAAATGACCAGCATGAGGCATAATAAAGGTCAAACAACGAGCAGACAGAAGCAGAATAATGGTCAGAAACAAGACGGAGAAGGCAAAATAAAGGTCAGAAATGAGCAGATAGAGGCAGAATAAAGGGCAGAAATGAGCAGAAAGAGGCAAAATAAATATCCAGAACGAGCAGAAAGAGGCACAATAACAGGCAGGATGAGCAGAAAGAGGTCACTGAGCATTCATGAGTGATGTAATATGTGAGGTCATAAGCAGTGCATTGCGGGGCATACGTTATAGTTAGCTCGGGTAATTATAACTGATTAATTTCACTGGCTGTGTATGAGTGAAATCTGAGCCTTACTATAAAGTTTTCTAAGGTTTTTTAAATTTTATTTCCTAACTATAACATCCCTGTAACCTTTGTGTTTTTCAGTGAAAATATATATATATACACAGAGAAATACAAAGTTGAGCATTTGAAGTGAGGAGAAGCTTCTAGAGGTATGTCTTTAAAGTGCACAGATGTCCTGCCTTCCCTGCCCTGGCTCCAGATTATCTACAGTGGGTATACACCTAAGCTCCCATTGTGTGTATCTCTAGGAGGAATACACAAATCCCAACATCCAACTATACCCAGTCATGTGACCAGGAACAGCCTGCAGGTACTAAATGACTAAGGCAAGAAAATGCTAACTTTCTAAAAGTGACATTTTCAGAATTGTATTTAAAATCAGACTTCGCCATAAGTCCAAATTTTATTTTTTTGATAAACAGATTTTATTGAATGTAGGCCACAACAAGTGGTGAAATTGAACAGTTGACACACATGAATCACAATACAGAAGAAGAGGCTGCGAATGTACAAACCATCGACCCGCAAGCAGTACATCTTAGTTAGGATAGTCATTGTCCAAAATTCTATATCCATTACATCCTCAAATAGGTTGACCCAACCACTTCCCCATACCCGCTCCTGTTTATGGGAACAGCCCATAGCCTCATAGACCACCAACCTATACCTCGTCTCAATCCTGATAGGGTAGGGGGAGCAGGGGACATCCAATGTGCAGCAGTGTCTTGCTTTGCAACCAGGAAAGTGGTGCCCAGAAAGGTTCACTCAGTTCTCTTTCCCCCGGGCCCTCCAATGCACCAAGCAGTATCAACAAGGAGGAAAGGGAAACCTCCCATCCAAGGACATCTGATAAATCCCTGGTCACTCTGGTCCAGTAGTACTGTACCACAGGACAGGACCACACCATGTGGTAAAAATCTGCTGGGTCAATTCCACATCAGGGGCAGGAGGGGTTAGGGTGAAGGCCCGCCTGGTATATGAAGATAGGGGAGAGATAGGCAAATTAAAGGTAATATGTTTGAACCAGCCACAGTTAAGAAGAAATCCCAAGCTTGTGAGGGGTCTATCAAGGTGTCCTGCCAATCTTTCTCTTCTATGGGACTTAACCAGCCCTCCCATCGGGTTCTGAGATGTTGCAATGAGCTGGGAGAGTTGATTACTAGGTTACAGTAGATTTGAGAGATTCCTCCCTCCACCCCTCAGGTTTCCCATGAGGAGTTTGGCTTCCAGGGGGTTAATTTCTGGCAGAGTCTCAGATGTCTCATATGTCGGACATGAGTGAGGAGAGCATGTCGGAGCTGAAGATATTTATAGAATTGGGTATTTGTATTGTCTGCTGTGTGAGCTTGGCCTCCCATTGCACATGCCGAAGTGCAGGCGAGGAACACTACTCTAGTTACCTGGGGCATGGAGATAGGAACCGGGGAGCCATAAAGCATGGCCTGTAGGCGAGGAATACCCAGTATTAACAGTTCTAATCGGTAAGCAGGGTCTGAACATCCCCAATTAAACCAGTCATGAATGATAAGAAGGTGGAAGGCCAGGTAATAAAGATTAGTCATTCCCAGGCCACCATCATCTGGGCCTCGTTGACAGTGTGTGAGAGCAAGACGCGGTTGGGATCCACGTCACAGGAACTTTGTTGTGGTTCTATCCATACTGTAATACCACGTTTGAGACAAATGAAGTGGCAAATTCTGAAAGGTGTTTAAGAGCCGAGAGAAGATCATTATCTTATATAGAGCAGTGTGCCCCATAACATTCAAAGTAAGGGATTGCCATCTAGTAAGATCTGCTTTAGCTTTCTGGACCAGAGGCTGGAGATTGAGGTTCCAAATGAGTTCTGCCAATCAAAGCAGTCTCTAGATTCAGACAGGGGGGCTAGAACAGACTTAGCTGGGTTAATCCTAAATCCTGTGGTGGCCTCAAAATGCTTCAGCAGTCGTAGACAACGGGGACCACTGATGGCAGGGTTCACAAGATATAGAAGGACGTCATCCACTTATAAAGCTATGCGGTCCTTGTGGCCATCACCCCAAGTCCATCCGCCACAAACTGAGTGTCTGTACAGATGAGGTACGCCAAAGGCTTTATTGCCAACGTGAAGAGGAGTGGTGATAGGGGGCAACTCTGCCTAATCCCTCACCCTATGGGGAAGGTAGCAGAGTAGACCACATTAATCTGGATTCTGGCGGTAGGGGTGGTGTAATGGGCACGAACCAAGCCAGTCCAAGTAGCACCGACTGAAGATAGTCCCAGTCCACTGCGTCGTAAACCTATTCAAAATCAATAAAGAGTAGAACTAAGTCTTAAGTCATTCAACACAGGTGGGCCAGGGCCAAACAGAGCCATCAGAGGTAGTGTCTCATGATCCAAGACGGCATAAAGCCACACTGATCTGGGTAGCGGAGAGGAACACATTAATCTGGACTCAGGCCGTAGGGGTGGTGTAAAGGGCATGAATCAAGCCAGTCCAAGTTAGCACAGACTGAAGATAGCCCCAGTCCACCGAGTCGAAAAGCTTTTCAAAATCAATAAAGAGTAGAACTAAGTCTAGAGGCAATCAACAAAGGTGGGCCAGGGCCAAGTGGAGCCATCAGAGATAGTGTCTTGTGCTCCAGGACGGCATAAAGCCACACTGATGTGGGTGTATCAGTGTAGTCAGACACGTTTGAGGCGATTAGCCAATACCGTGGCAAAAACTTTGACTTAGCAGTCTAGGAGTGATATTGGGAGGTAGTCAGTACATTATGCTGAAGGGTGGAATTAGCACTATTATGGCAAAGTCCAAATCTGAGGGAAAGAAGCCAGCGTAACAAAACATCTTGAGGGTCAGATGCAAGATATTGTTCTAAATGAAGGGCGCGGTTCTCCAACTGGGTAATGTGAGAGGAACAGTCATGCTCCTGGGCCCTAATACACCCCTTGGCAAATTCCTAGAGACTAACCTTACTAGCTGGCCACAAGGTGTCAAATGTTGCAACAGAGCCTTCGTTATTAATGAAATAAGCTTGGAGTTCAGTATAAAGCGACTTAACAAAAGTCTCATCCTGGAGATACCTGGCACTGAGACACCACATAGGGCATTGTCCTGATTTGGGAGTTCCAAAATGAAGAAAGGGAGGAGAATGATCTGAAATCCCACAAGGTAATATTTGGATTTGGATTTGGATTGGCTGTCGGTAATCAGGTGCAGGCAAAATAATTAAATCTACTGTGAGTGAGTGTGATGGGCTGCTGAAGTGTGTGTAAACTGGCTATGTCGTGTGTACCACGTCATCCAGGCATCACACAGGCTGAGAGTGGCTAGAATTGGTGGGGGATACAGTGGTATCTTACTCCGGTTCCGGCACGGCATTGAAGTCACCCCCTATAATTATAAGACCCTGTGGGAGGTTCAAGAGAAGTCTGGAAAGGTCTTGGAGACAGGTGCAAAGGGATACAGGTGGTGCATAAACGCATACCAAAACAATCACTTTTCCCTCTAATGTTCCTGTCAGGGCGATGAAGCGCATCTGCGGGTCATGCATTTAGCGGGAAACAATGAAGGGGAAGAAAGGCCACAACAGGATAGCAACTCCTCGGACACCACAAGAGTACCTTGCGTGGAATACCCTATCATATCCCTTGCGTGACAGGAAGGTACAGCGTTCTCCCATAAGATGAGACTTTTGAAGTAGTAGCAACTAAGGGAGATGGCGATGGGCAAAGGAAAGAATTGCGGTTCGCTTTACTCAGTCCAGCAGACCGTTAACAATCCATGACAATATTCGAAAGGTCATGGTTATGGAGGATGGGAGGTACTATACGCAGTGGGCAATGTAGGAAACGGATCTGCTAAGGCTCGGCAGTTGGCTGGAGAATGAGTCAGTAGTGCACTACGAGAGGTTGTGACTCCAAAATTGCAGCCATTGCTATCGTGAAGGTGTGTGTCAAAACCTAGAAAGGTACGAAAAAGGTAAACAAATACACAATGCATAATACAGCACTGATGAAACACCCACTTACAAATAAGTCCCCACCCTCAACTCCCACCCCTACCCACACTTCTACCCTAGAAATATCTGTCGCCATGAAATGAAAATAAGAGCCATGAAGAAACACAATATACACACCAGTGTGGTAATATCAAGGGGAGCAACCCCATCTAGTAAAGGAGAAAACATTAGGGTGATAGCCGCCATGCTGCTTGGCGAGCATCTCTACTAGGAGAACATACTGGAGACACATTTGTACAAACACGTCCAGGAAGCAAACAAGACAGTTCGTAGAATATGGTTTCATACAGATGCCTGGAACACAATTCCAGTTAGATTGTGGGTCTGCGGGAAAGGCCAAAGTCCGTGTGAGGAGCTGCTGGCGGAGAAGACAGCGAGTCTGGAGGTTTGTCCACTGTCAGTCTCCCCTCCTCCTCCTCTCCGGAGGCAGGACCCGAAGCAGGCCGAGGCAGTGACAGCAGCCGTGTCCGGGGAGGACAATGAGGGCGACTTGGATCGAACAGGTCTTCTGCTCCTCCGAGATCAAGTGCATTTCCTGTGAGCTTTAGCAAATAACCATTGCCCAGGATTGTCAGCAGAGACAGGTTGGTGCAATAAAGAGGATGCAAAGCCATGAAGCAGACGCTGCTCGTCAAGCCACTGCCAGACAGACTCCGAATTATCAAAAAGTATGCTTTGTTGGCAAAAATGACACACTGTCTAGCTGGAAACAACAATTGTTATTGAAGCCCCATGGCCCTGAGTTTCTGCTTAACCTCCATGTAGGAGGACTGCAACTGCTGCACCTCGCGGGTGTAATCAAGAAAAAGGAGCACTTTAGCACCACCACATTGGATATCCATGTGTAGCTGAGCCTCTCTGAGGATAGTATCACTATCTCAGTAATTAAGGAGGCATGTATTGGTCTGGGTGTGGCTACTGGTAGATGTTTGGGGGGTTGGGTGTGCCCTCTCAATCGCAAACCAGGATGACAAACATTCAGAGGACAGCCAAGATTTAATCCAGCATTCCACAAAGTCAGCCATCATTTGGGGTTCAGCCACCTCGATTTCTTCGGTAACTCCCACGATGCGTACATTGTTACGCCTGGAGCAGTTTTCTGCATCCTCAGCGTGCCTGTGAAGCTCCGCCATGCGAGTAAGTAATGTAGAGACATGGGCTTTGAGTGGAAACATTGTCCTCAACTGTGGAGATCTGAGACTCAGCCTCTTTTATGCATGCAGTTGCGTTCCAAATGTTCTGAGGCAATAACGCCACATCCATCCTCACCTCTGCAATTTTCATCTCAACTATGACCTGTAATGTCTGGATAGCTTTAAGGATTGTGGTGAGCTCATTGGACGGAGAGGTGGATTTATCTCCTTTTGCAGGGCCTGGAGGACCACCGATGTGTCCAGTAGTGTACTGGCTTATGCGTGGCTGGGAGGTAGTAGAACGGGCAGATCGCTCCTTACCCATCATGCGAAGTCTCAGACTGACAGGACCTAAAGCAAAAGGGAGGTTGACTCACTTGCCACAAGGTCGCAGCAGTACGAGTAGTCGGTTCCCAGGGTATGGTGAGTATTTCCTATAGCAGGCGAGAGTTGCAACGTCAACAACATTGGCCAGAGGCCGGGCAGCACACAAAGCACTTCCTCCTGAACACTCGGAGCCATCGCCCTGTAGCCGTGCAGGAAGGCTTGGGAAGCAGTGATCACCTCAGTAGTGGGATTCTCCGCAGAAAGAGGGATAAACTCAGTCCAGAGCAGGTGGACTCAGCCTTGCCACTAGTTCAATCAGGTGAGTGCAGAGGTTGAAAAGACTGGTCCCCACAGAATTCACTGTTGTCAGGTGCCTCGCACAAAGAGGGGTGTAGCGGGTCCTATAGGGGGCCCCTACATGCATTTGCAACAAGCCACTCAGCACCAATGCTGGCAGTTAACAACGCAGTCTTGATGGCCAGCACCAAGGAACTCATTGCTCCACTAGTCCAGGGCACCTAGCCACATAAGGACGGATGAGGGCCTCACAGGTAGCTAAGATAATGATTTCAATATTCATTATGGCTCTAAAGGGGTAGGAGTGCTTACCTGACACTCCATACACTTACCCACGTCAGACCGCTGTCCCGCGAGTCGGGACGGCAGAGGGATCAGGCGAGGGGCCCCTTCACAACTCCAAGTTGTGTCGCATTGATTGGGAGACCACGGCCAAACCATGAATGTGTCTCCAATTTGGGGAGAGGAACGATTCCAAAAACCGCATCATGGGACCTCCACAGCTTTGCAAATGAGGCCCCAGATCAGGAGTAAGGAGTGAAAGATCAGGCTCCGCTGTGCACCGTCTCACTGCCTAACCTCCAGGTGTTCCAAGCAGCGTGGGGCTCCTCACCTCATGGGGCTGACCTTGGAGCATTTGTCCGGAGGAGTCCCCGCCCCGGAGTCTCAGAGCCCTAAGTAACTTTTCTTCTAGATCTGGGGGAGTATCAGCCACCCCACATGCAGGCCGGCCACCGCTCCTAGACTGGAGGCAACGCTGTGGGTCAAACTGCCCCGTCAGGAACTCCAGTTCGGGGAGGAGGGTGGTTCCAAAAACCGTGTCAAGGGACCTCCACATCTCATAGGAGGGCCCAGCTCGGGAGTCAGGAGTGAAATGTCAGGCTCCAACGAGCTCAGCTCGCTGCTCAACCTCCAGACATTACAAGTGGCCTCAGGCTCCTCACCTCATGGGGCCAGTCTTGCAGCAGTCGTCAGGAGGGGAGCCGGCCTGGATTCTCAGCGCCCCAGGTAAGTTTTCTGTTGGATCTGGGGGAGGGAATGTCAGGCATACCACATGCTGCCAGGCAACCGCTCCCAGTCCAGGGGGTAAGCTGGGTGTCCAACTGCCCCATCAGGCGTTCAGGCCGCCACCCAGACAGACAGGCCTCCACACGACTCAGCCTCTCTCCACACTGCAAAATACCTCAGGCAGCCATGGCGTCTGCTCTGGCCGTCCAGCTCTCAGCGGGCGTCCCGCAGTCACTTGTAAAAGGGGGCCTGGCCACGGCACCTAGGTACTCCTGTTGTGTCCAAGGAGGGTCAGTGAGGGATGGCATGTTGCATGGCTGTTCATGGCCTCTCGTAGTCAAGCTGCGCCACAGGGACCGCTGCTCAAGCAAGCACCTGGATCCTACTGCTGAGATACTCATTGGTGAGGAAGTGTCAGCTTCGCTGGATTGACCCAGGATCAATTAGAGTTTTCACGATGGCGACCATAAGTCTGGATTTATGTCAGATATAAGGGGTTAGAGCAGAGCTGTTCTAAGAAGCGATCACCATGTTGCCCGTCCAAGCCAGGCCTTCCTGAGTCAGGATTTTAAATTGTGATTCCAAAGGCACTAAACTTGAAGGGGATCTATCTTCCCATTTGGATATTACACTTATAAAATTTAATAAGGCAACTCCAATGTTAGCCTATGGGAGAGATCCAAAATGAAGTTATACGGAAAGAGCAGGCTTTGTTCAGCAGCTACACAGACATTTTACAATGAACACTGTTAAGATTGCATATATTTTACCACATGCAAGTGGATGTATGATTCAGTAATGACTGAAATTAACTTTGCACATGTGTATAGTGTGGCAGATGAAAAGTGGTCTGCAGACTCTAACTATGATTGATTTTGTGTAAATTAAGTGGGGTGCTACGAGTGCTGTGAAACGCTGTTTTGTTTATTTTAACTATTCTCTCAGCAATGTGATATGCAATTTGAGAGCTGCATATTGTGGTTATCGATCATGTCAATATTTGGTGTGGGAGAAGCATGAATTTTCTCATTAACGATGGTGATCAAAGAAGCAGATTATAAAGACCACAGTTTGTGCATTGTGAAGGTTAGAAACACAATTATGTTTGACGTTTTCCTTCATACTAATCGTTTATATGCAAATGTATTTCTCACAAACTAGCTGCACTGACATGATGTTTTTTAATGTTTATCAGGGAACTTGTCGATATATGCAGTATTTTACTATACATTTCTTATTTATGTCTATTTTACTTCAATCACATTGTGAGAATTTAACTGTGCACAAAATAGCCCTGTTCAATGTGACAAAGGCTATCCATATTAATTAGAAACAAATAAAGGAGTAATCCCGTGGATATAAAATATCTACGAGATGAGGAGGTACCTATAGAAAAAAGGAAAGATTTCCTTTTCTAAAAGGACCCCTCACTCACCAACCTAGTTGGTGACATGCTTCATCATTGGGGTCCCACCCGAGTAGCCGAATGCCACTCGGGTGTGCTTCAATACCTGATTACAGTGGAGCAGGATTATTCACAATAGTGGTGTAAGTGAGTGAAAAGGTGAGGTTAAAAATCATCTTAATTTAACTCCCTAAAAGTTTAATATGGAGCAACAAGACAAAGCTAAAAACAGATGTGAGACACCAAATTAGGTTAGATTGACCTGTGGTGTCTATATCTAAAAAAGTGATCTTGGCGGTCTCCATGTTTCAACCTGTGTGTGATATTACCAGGTTTTCATCAGGACCTAGTACAATGGCCCGAGCGGTATGCACACGCTAAGGTGCACCCTACTCTGGGTCAATCACAAGCCACACTGTGTACTTACAGTGTGGTAACCTTCCAGCCTTCTGTGAAAGGAACAATCTAAAAGTAAGGGAACAAACACACATAATCCTGGTTATTTGTGTGTCTTAGCCTTAGATGACCTCTCATACGTGGCTCAATCATGAGCAATCCAGTGTGGTACATATCATGCTCCTTACATACCATGTGTGATCTCCATTTGGTGTAAATTCACATCTCTATGGCGATAGTACGCCTTTATAACAAAGGTGGGAAAACCCACCCCCTTATTTTTATACAAAACATCAACCTACAATGTGCTCATTAGCGTGTGTTGGTGTCTTAGTGCTCATTGAAAATGAACGGGGTTATTCTTGGTAGCTACGCAAAAAACAGGGCATGCGGTTTGAAATAAGCATGCATTGTCAAAGTTAGAAACGGTAATACTGCTTTAGACATGTATAGGGGAAAAAGGGCTTACTAGGGACTAGCTTTAGTCATAGGCACAGTAGGGAAAGGCGCTGACTCTAGTCACACTCTGGGGAAGAAAAATGCATAGTATATGAGCACATATCTTTTATTGCTTGGTCTCAGAATTGAGCGGAGCCCACCCGCTTGAGATCTATACTTACTACGGTGGTTGCGGGTTAGAATCTAGATCAAAAAAGTAAAGGCCCCCTGCAAAAGGCTATCCATAGTCAAAACGTTTCCTGTATTTTCCTGAGGCAATAAACAGGATTTTCCTTGCGTTTCCAAGTGCCTGACCTTGCCTTATTGAGGGGAGGATTGTGGCATTTATCTGCGCCAGAACAAGTGTCATTCCAGGCACCACCAGTGGTTTGGAGCAACCAGGCACTCCACAGTGTTTGGATATATATCAAGTGAATATATAGTCACTGAAAAAAACAAAGGTTAGAGGGATGTTATAGTTAGGATGATATTTCACTCTTACATTTCACTTGTACAACACCAGAGAAATTCAGCAATTATAGTTACCTGAGTTAACTATAACTCACACCCTGCAGTGCACTGCTTATGACCTCACATATAACATCACTCATGACATGGTCAGTGACATCACTGATTACATATAGGTAACTATAACTGCTGAATTTCTCTGGGGTTGTACAAGTGAAATGTCAGCTTAACTATTAAGTTCCTGTAACCTATGTTTTTTTTCAGTGAATTACTAAGGTTTTTTAAATTATATATCCTAACTATAATGTCCCTGTAACCTTAGTTACTTTTAAGTGAATTTCCAAGTTAAAAAAAAAATCTATTTCCTTACTATATCGTCCCTGTAATCTTTCATTTTTCCAGTGAATTTCTAAGGTATTTTAATGTTATTTTGTAGCTGTAACCTGTTACCTTTGGGACTGAGTGTGTGAGTGAGTGGATTAGTGTCTCAGTGGGTGTGTGAGTGTCTGTGTGAGTAGGTGATTGGGTCTATAATTTGCTGATTCAGTATATGACTGGGTCTGTGAGTGGATTTATGTGTCTGAATGGGTGTGAGTGTGTGCACAAGTATCTGAATGGGTCCCTAAGCGAGTGTATCAGTCTTTGAGTGAACCTGTGTGTGGGTGCATGAGACAGTAAGTGGATCTGTGAGGGGGTATCTGAGTGTAAGTTGATAAGTGAGTGCATGCAAAAGTTTCTAAGTGACTGAATAAGTGTCTGAGTGGGTTACAGGTAGTGGTTAGTAAAATCAGGAGTTCCACAAGTTATTAGTGCTGCTTTAGCAGTATGTGGTCTTGCATTTGGTTAAAGGTTTCGGGATCCTGGATCCAGTACAGGGGGACCTAAGGCAGGGATCAAGTAGGTGGGGGGAGGGTACAGGGCTGTTAAGACCCGTATGTACGCAGTAGAGGATGTCATATAATACACAATGTGGACCGGGTTGGGTGGTTGTGGGTATGAATCTAGATTAAAAAAGTACAGACCCCCTGCAAATGGCCTAACATGCTTATATCTCCTGTTGAACTGTATCGTTTTGACTCTGAACAACTGCTTAGTAAAAAGATTTTTTTTTCTTTTTTAAATGTTGTTTAGTTGACTTGGTGAATAACATATCTGAGTAGCTTATGTACTGCAAACATAGAGGGGCAATACTCTATGGTTTTCGTTCCGATCATGTGACTGGAATGGCACCGCGATGCTGAATCGCAGATTCAACGACATTTCGAATACACCCAAATCAGTTAAACTTCTTCTGGCTGTGTTGGATGAAACATCACTTTCTGCATCTTACCAGCAACATATATTTGCACAATGGCAGTAGGTACAGTTGGAGATTCGTCTGCAGAACCAGACTGATTTAAAGAGTAAGAAGAGGAGAAAAGAAAGTCAAGAACGTAAAATAAAGAAAGTCCTGTGTGGCAATTTTTCCCAGTACCAAGTGGCAAAAAAGGTGTCTGCGCGGTTTGTAAAATGTAAACTATGCAGCAAGGAGCTGTCCAGTAGCACTGAGAAGAAATGCATGAGTTTCCTCACTATTCATGAGAGAGCATACATGGAGATGATTAGGGAGAAAGATGCTACGTCCAAAGATGCCACCCTGGAACATGAGGTCTTGCAGAAATCATGATTCATGCTGCATGCCAAGAATTGGGTGACATGGTAACGCACAGCGCCACATGCCACAAACTTGTTAATGCAAGGTTGAAAGATGTCACTGACTTTTCTGTTCAAATGAAGAAACACCAATGTTAGTTTGTTTCCTTTTCATTTTAACTTGAGAGTTAAAACCAGAATTTTCCCTCTGGAACTCCTTTTGCACACTTGATCATTTACTCCTCACTCATGCCAATCACCATCTGATGCATCAATGTTCCCCCAAGTTTAAACTAAGAGACTCTAATAAGAGTATATAAGCACTATTGTGTGTATTTAATAGACCAGAAACTCAAATGGGTAAAAATGTATAATACAAATACAAATCATCACAAATAATTAAACATCACAAATAATTAGACATCACAAATAATTAGACATTTTGAATATCAACAAAACCAATCATGTATACAGATACACACTAATTCTTAAAAACCATTAAAAACCTAGATTCTCCTATACACATCAATTGCAAAATAAACCACCCCACTGGACAGGAAAGTACCAGACAATATAATTTGTCTTGCAACTGTTCATTTGAACACCAATGTAAACAGCACCCAGCAGGGGAAGAAATTCCCTGTCTTTTTCATTCTTGCTGTCTCTTTTCAAACTTAACGTAAATTTGCTGTGTCGACACATTTCGGTGAAGTTGTCTGAATGTTGAGGAAATATGAATTTTGTGATCAGTTATGTCCCCTATCGTAGACCCCAACGGCTCCATGTGCATGCTATAAGTACATGTATGTTCCCTCCAGTTCCAGTTTTGAAGACGCAAATATATGTGCGTCCACCGTCAACATGTCCTCTTTCAGATCCGCCATGAATGGGTCAGATATTCCATTCCTAAGTATGAAAGGCCACCGACTTTATGTGGTTCACTTTCCACATTTTACAGATTCAAGCGAGTAGGCCCAGAATTCTGTCATCAAGCCTTTTCCTGCTTTCTGCCTCTGAAAGCTCCAGTCTGAGCCTGCATCTGTATCCATGAACTTTGTCCTACTCCCTGCGCGGCTAACGGTGCCTGATCCAGCCTGTTGCCTGCCAAAAACTGTATTTCACCTTCAAGATTATCTGCTCCGCTCCTCATCCGATGCATTCCTGTCTAGTAGTTTAGGTAAACATTCCCCCAGCTACCGTGCAAAGGGCCAGGCCTCGCTGTCCTCACGCAAGTAATTCATAGCCCCCGTTACCATGAAATATTCCTACCCCCTCGCATCTCATGTAGACACTTAGACGCTTGTACACGCACTAACAGTCAGTATAGAATAGATTCTATCCTAGAGACCTTTCCTTTTGGATAACACAGTTCTTTAAACATAGGATATTAGATATGATTTGGGATTAGGTTGACATGAACCCCAGACTTCTGTCTCCACATGTAGAGCTAAAATGTCAAGTCCCCTTCACCCTCTAGTTGCACGTCAATCACACGTCATGCGGCTGCGCGCGCATCTCTGCCAAATATTTCTGCTGACATTGCAGGATTCTTTTATGGATCCACCCACTTGTGACATCATGTATAATGACGTTTACTAAGTTACGCCTATAAATCCGCCTCTATTAGTTACGTATGCACATTTTATCTGTATTATCGGCTGTTACGCCTCTTGCATCTGTTACACTGTAATGCATTTCCTATAAAACTAATTATCTGTCAATAATGTATGCCCTTCCTTCCTGAACTTTCGTGGTGATGGAATAGAAGCCTGCAATTCGAATTGTATTCCTCTGTATAGGAATAAAGCCTTTTAAAACCTCTAATACCACGGATTCTGCCTCTTATATTTACTGAGTTATTCTTACTAGACTTTACCGCATAAAAATAGTACCGGTAATGAAATATTTACCACATAAATTGGCGCCCGAACAGGGACACTTTCTCATCTCACGCGCCGGAGGTGCGTTGCAGGCCCGGTCTCCTGCCACAGCTGAACGGACAAAAACGCGTACCTGCAGGATTTCCTGTATCTCCCTCCGGCCAAGCGGGGGCGACTGAGGCTGCGATCAACACCCAGACGAGGCGGTGAGAAGTGCGAAGTATCCCGACCAGAGCCTAGCTGAGAGAGCAAGATCCGAGGTATACGGAGGCCCACCAGGTTCGAAGTTCCGAGTCCAGTCGAGTCCAGTCCAGTCCGGTCCAGTTTCAGTTCCGTTCCGAGGCCTTCCGTTCCGAGCTACCCGGTGAGTACCATTACCGGGGAGGCATTTAACGTGCACATAGTCTGTGCCGGTCAAGACGGGTTTGGGTACACAAATCCGGTCTGCACTGTTTCAGCAGTGTATCTGTACTGTTTAGCAGTATATATAGTATGTCTTGCATATAAATAAATATTATCTAGTGTCAGTATTATGTCAGTAACTAGTTTTCTATTAGTTATCATCATTCGTTAAACTGTTAAGTGTTAAATGTTTTAATACGTTCTATATATCGTGGTGTGAATGACTGTTCATTATTGTGTTTATTGTATAAAGTGTGTTCTAGTAATAAGGTCTAAAAATGCCGCTCTTTTCGAAATTAAGACAGATCAAAACTAGAAAAGGGGTACTCGAAGAAGCTGTTCCCATTCCACCAAGGGACACTCCAGGGTACTTTATGTATCATAAGCATGGCCTAGATGCCATATTATTTCTTGATTTATGGGTGGACTACACCAAGGATTTGCCAGAAAATCAGAGATGGCCCGCAGCGGGGACCTGGGATGCAGATTGCATCATGAGAGTAGAAGAAGAATTATGGAAAAAGAAAGCCAGACAGTCACAGAAAGATATCCACAAAATGAACAGGGGGGGCGTAAGGGCGCTTTTTGAAGGAGGTCCAGCTATGTGTGCCCTGAGAAGATACAACAACGAAAACAAAGCTGTTCCTGAAAGTCAGATATGAGAAAGGGGAGGGAAAACTGTGTTCACGGACACTTAAAATATTGGATTTTGAGGCCCTCACACAAACTCAGGGCTATCGTAATTTACGTTACCCCCTTGAATGTATTGCATCATCATCGGGCTGCTCCTGCGTCGAGTCGGCTGGTGCAATACCCGACGGGCTCTTGTTCAAGGAGCACTTTGATGGAGATCTTTTAAATCCAATGAAGCCGGTGGATGCGTGCGTGTGTGGGGCTCTAAAGTGATGTAGATGAAAAATGCGTGGGTATTTAAAATAGGGGTCGAAATACTTGCTCAACTAATTTATTAGGAAGTCTTCTCCCCTAGTTAAAAGATTCTGAGGTTTAGTGTTATTAACTAGGAGTAATTAACTAAGTTATATACACTGCCTCAGTTAGGTCGACATGTTTCTCGCTCCATTTAGAGAAGTACTCTGGCGATTCTTCAGGACCAAAAAGATGTTTGTCTATCTACATCTAAGCTAATATTTACATAAACAGTATGCAATCTCTGTCACAAATTGGTATTACCTGCAGCTCGGTCTACCTGTAGGGGGATAAAGGCCAAGGAGGTTAAAGAAAGCATTGTATAGTCACTGTTTATGTACATAAGATATCTCGTGAACCACTGAGTGCTACTGTGGTGAAAGTGCACTCTAAACGTGAAAGGTGAAAAGAAACTAAGTGAAGACTAAACCCTGTGAAGTGACTTCTATTGTACTCGGTGTTGATAAAATTCATAAATGGACTTACCCTAACAATTCTTAAGGATATCCCACTGCAGTTCCTGGTAGATGAACGCAAGGAGTTCCTCGCGTTCTGTAATCATATATGAACACTGCTAGAGGAACAGGGGTTGTTTTAAGAATGACAAACTCCAGGGTCATATTGGCCCCTTCTCTTATTGTTGTAGATACATCCTAAATTCTGTAAAGATGCTTGAGACACTCCAATTATCTGAATAAAAACAATCCTTCTTTTGGTAATAGCGGTTCATTATTTTGTATGGAGTTACATGCATAGAGAAGTGGCAATGAACCTCATGTATGGTCAAGGTACTCTCCTTAGTCTAATATTTAAAACATGTATCTGCTGAAATGGCTGTTCCAACCTTTGTAACTGGGTCGCTATTTGCTATGATTAGACTCATGAAACCCCAAGGTTAAAGCACTATCTGGACTATGCAAAGATCTTATTAGAGGCTAGCTCTTATAAACAATATTGGTTATTGTTTGAGTTCACTGATAAATGTCCATTTGAGTGTAGAATCTTAAAGCTACGAAGTGGTGGTGATGAATGTTCCACTCGCGTTATCATTAACGCTAATGTTATTGACTCTATAAGGTCTCGTAGTCGATGTTGGTTACCCAGAGATAACTATCAAATACACTGTGTGGGCATCGTGAGCGATCAGTTAGCGTCCTCTTTAGCGCTTGTCCCTCATTCTACAGGGAACCCGTTCGCTTGTTAAGTAAAAATAGGTCCCGTAGTGACGAGTAAAACCTCCACACCCCTGCTTCGTATTTGAAATGTAAGACAATAACGATCAGCAAATAAAATGTAAAGAAAGGCTACTTACTGACACGCCGAGTCCGTGTCTCGTATACACCTACCCCGTTCTACCAGGACTGGGCGGCGGTGTCTAGAATCCCGTTGCTGTATTTAACCCGGCGTTTGACGTTATCCCGGAAGTAATCGGAACACTAGTGATTGTATAGCTAACTAGCGGCCAGTGGCAAACCCGGTCGCCATCTTGGGTGGGGGACATCGTATAATAACCATCTGTCGTGCACTGGCTCTTCCAGTGATGTTGCTATTAGGACCTCGTTTGTTATTCGCAAGACACTTTGATCTAAAAAAGGGTGGGGGGAATGTGGGGGGGGAAAGAGAGAGAGGGAGACTGATGTCGTATAGCTAACTAGCAGCCGGTGGCAGACCCGGTCGCCATCTTAGGTAGGGGTCATAGTATGTTGGTCATTTGTCGTGCACTGGCTCTATGTCAGTATAGGAGAGTTCAGTGTATCAGGGAAATGATGTTATTGGGTACATAATTCACGGAGGTTTGATCGAAGCCCATGGAATAGCGTCGTTCAATCCTGTCATATGAGTGCCCAGTCTGTACACCCACCTCTGTTCTTTTGTAAGTAAAGCATCCTTTGTGATGCTTGAAAATGATTCCAAAATGAGCCAGGTGAATGACTCAGGAAGATGTCCTTTTTCTAGGAAGTGGGTGCACATTCTAGTGGTGATCTTTTTGCAGCGGAAATTGCTGCGGTGTTCCGTCATGCGTATTTTGATGGGGCGGGTGGTCATGCCAATATATTGCAGTCTACAGGGGCAAGTGATAAGATATATACAGTTTGCTGTGTTGCAATTTGTATGGCGACGTAGCTCCCATTTGAAATTATTCTTGAAGAGAACAGACTTGTGTGTTGTGGTCATAGGACACACTGAACATGAGCCACAAGGGTAATGTCCAGTTACAGGTGGCAAATCCCATAGTTGTCTCTGGATTGTTTGCCCCTGTGGACGTGGCCGAGTGTGGATCAGGGTGTCTTTTAAGTTTTTTGTACGTTTGAATGCAAATCTAGGGATCTCGAGTTGCATGGTGCCTGTGTTCAGAATGCTCCAATGTTTTTTAATTGTTTTAGTGATCTGGTTTGACAATGGAGTAAATGATGTGACACAGGTCAAAGTGTCGTTTGGAGTTGTCACTTTGGGTTCTAGTAGGGCTTCACGGTTGTTGTTTCGGGCTCTCTTCCTGGCCAGGGCTATCTGCTTAGTGGGGTAGCTGCGTGACCGGAGATTCTTTGCCAATTTCTTCGCTTCTACTCTATAGTCTGCCAAGTCACTACAATTTCGTCTGACCCTAAGGAACTGTCCAATGGGTAGATTATCCCTCAGACTACGGGGATGATGACTTGTGTATAGTAGTAAACTATTACGATCTGTTGGTTTCTTGTATAGAGAGGTGGATAAGGTGCCCCCATGTAGACTGATATTTAGATCTAGGAAAGGAATGATATTGTCAGACACTGTCTTTGAAAACTTGAGGTGTGGATCAAGTGTGTTGATCCAATCACAGAACTCGGTACAAGTCGACATATCCCCCTTCCACAGGATGAGGATATCATCAATGAACCTCTTCCAGAGGTATATGTCTGTGCTGAAAGGGTTGGACTCGTGGTTAATGTATCGGGTCTCAAAATCAGACATATATAGGCAAGCCAGACTAGGAGCAACCGTGCTCCCCATGCAAGTTCCTTGTATCTGCTTGTAAATCTGGCCTTTGAATTCGAAGAAGTTCTCCGTCAATGTTAGGGTGGCACATTCCATAATGAAACCCGTGGGGGTGTTGTGTTCCCAAACTCCCTGATTCAGGACCTCTTCTATCACATTCAGAGTGGCCCTCTGTGGTATATTGGTGTACAGTGCTTGTACATCTAGGGTCACCAATAGTGTGATCTCGTCTGTGGATGGTAATTCATTCAAGAGTCTTAATAGATCTGCGGTGTCCTGTATGTAAGAAGCAGTCTTCTTGACTAGAGGTTGTAAAAAGTAGTCACAGAATTGGGACAATGGTTCTAAAACAGAATCTATCCCTGATACGATGGGCCTTCCAGGGACAGGTGAAATACCCTTATGGATTTTTGGTAGGGTATAAAAGTATGGAGTGCGTGGATTCTTCTTCACCAAAAATGCGGCCTCTTTCTTGCTAATCCAGCCTTCACTCTCAGCCGAGAAGACTAAGGCTGTGATGGTAGCAAGTAGGTTTTGGGTGGGGTTAGTGGAGACCGGGGTGTAGTAAGTCCTGTCACTCAGTTGTCGTCTGCATTCCAGGTCATAATCTGATGTATCCATTATGACCGTGGCTCCTCCTTTATCGGCTTGCTTAATGGTAATTGATGTATCGTTGGATAGGGTCCTAATAGCCTCAGTCTCCATTTTGCACAAATTGTTGTATTTATTGGGTTTGGTTATATTGGCCAGGTCTTTTAATACCGCTTGTTCAAAAGTCAATACTTCTGGTGGAATCATTGACATATTGGGAGTGAAGGAAGACTTTAGGTGCAGGCCACTGTCTGTTTGTTCTGTGGTCTCGGTTCCATCAAAAAAGGATCTTAATCTGATTTTACGAAAAAATTGTTGAATTTCGCACTGCTGTTTGAATTCATCAATCTGAGGTGTTGGTACAAAGCCCAAGCCTTTTTGGAGTACTCTGTGTTCAATCTCAGTGAGAGTTCTTTCAGAAAGATTGACAACTAAGTCTTCTTCCTGATGTTGGTGTGGCTCCTGGTTTCCATTGTTCTCGGAGTATCCTCCCACTGGACTCTGGTTCCTTGTTGGGTTTGTTGATTGTTTCCTCTTCTTCGCCCGCGCCCTCTGCCCCAACCTCTGCCTAAAAAAGGCTGGTTGAATACCGGGGGGTAGATCTGTGGCGGGCCCTGTGGTGGCATTGGATATTGGGGTTGGCCGTGCAAATTCATAGGATATTGCCAAAAGGTTGGATATTGAAAAGCAGGTGGTTGGAAAGTAGGGTAGGTTTGGCGATTTCCCTTACGTGAAGTCCCATAGTTAGTTGAGTCAGAGCTCGAGTTGCTGTTGCTCGAGGAGCCTCTTCTAGTGGAGTTAGAATTTGTATCGGAATCTCCAGAATTGTTGGAACTTGGAGGTACAAAATCTTCTTTTAAATAGGGGTACATTTTCTCTTTGTTGAAGTTGTTCACATCTTTTTGTAATTTTTTAACCTTTTGTCGCATCAGGTATTCGCGATGTTCTGCGATTTCGTTGTTGATTTCCGACAACTTAGATTTAAAAAGAGTCGTCGATGTTGCACTTTTCAACGTGCTTTCTGCCAATTGGATCCTTGCCAAGAGAGTATCCGCTAGTCTCTTGGCTGTCTTAATAATCAATATGAGGAGATCTCTGGTGCATTTCCATGACACCTGTGACCAATCGGTCTTGAATGTTCCATCCTCTAGAAAAATACGTGGGAAGATTTTCACTATTAAGCCATTGGGGGCGATGTTTGCCCTCAGGTATTCTGTCATCAGGGCGCCATGGAGTGTGATCTTCACCCAGTCTCTTTTTAGTGAAGATAAGGACTGCCAGTCTTCTGATTGGCTCCCTGTGGCTGCCCCACCATCAGCTCCCAAAATTGAGGGGGCATTCAGTATCTCGTCAACAAAATCATCCCCAAAACTTAGTCCTTGACCTTCCATGATGATCTAAGTAGTGGTCTCTGATTATGAGATCCTCTCTTTGTAGGATTATCGAATGTAGAAGTCAATTTCAGGGTTCAGGTGAACTGACAAAAAGGGTTCTTTTTGTACTGAAAGAGGAAAAAGGGGGTGGACAAGGAAACCTTAAAAATGGGGGATATACACTGGTTAACCCACCGGAAGATGCCCCACGGATAAAGATCCGTGCAAAATATATCCACAAAATGAACAGGGGGGGCGTAAGGGCGCTTTTTGAAGGAGGTCCAGCTATGTGTGCCCTGAGAAGATACAACAACGAAAACAAAGCTGTTCCTGAAAGTCAGATATGAGAAAGGGGAGGGAAAACTGTGTTCACGGACACTTAAAATATTGGATTTTGAGGCCCTCTTTCCCCCCCCACATTCCCCCCACCCTTTTTTAGATCAAAGTGTCTTGCGAATAACAAACGAGGTCCTAATAGCAACATCACTGGAAGAGCCAGTGCACGACAGATGGTTATTATACGATGTCCCCCACCCAAGATGGCGACCGGGTTTGCCACTGGCCGCTAGTTAGCTATACAATCACTAGTGTTCCGATTACTTCCGGGATAACGTCAAACGCCGGGTTAAATACAGCAACGGGATTCTAGACACCGCCGCCCAGTCCTGGTAGAACGGGGTAGGTGTATACGAGACACGGACTCGGCGTGTCAGTAAGTAGCCTTTCTTTACATTTTATTTGCTGATCGTTATTGTCTTACATTTCAAATACGAAGCAGGGGTGTGGAGGTTTTACTCGTCACTACAGGACCTATTTTTACTTAACAAGCGAACGGGTTCCCTGTAGAATGAGGGACAAGCGCTAAAGAGGACGCTAACTGATCGCTCACGATGCCCACACAGTGTATTTGATAGTTATCTCTGGGTAACCAACATCGACTACGAGACCTTATAGAGTCAATAACATTAGCGTTAATGATAACGCGAGTGGAACATTCATCACCACCACTTCGTAGCTTTAAGATTCTACACTCAAATGGACATTTATCAGTGAACTCAAACAATAACCAATATTGTTTATAAGAGCTAGCCTCTAATAAGATCTTTGCATAGTCCAGATAGTGCTTTAACCTTGGGGTTTCATGAGTCTAATCATAGCAAATAGCGACCCAGTTACAAAGGTTGGAACAGCCATTTCAGCAGATACATGTTTTAAATATTAGACTAAGGAGAGTACCTTGACCATACATGAGGTTCATTGCCACTTCTCTATGCATGTAACTCCATACAAAATAATGAACCGCTATTACCAAAAGAAGGATTGTTTTTATTCAGATAATTGGAGTGTCTCAAGCATCTTTACAGAATTTAGGATGTATCTACAACAATAAGAGAAGGGGCCAATATGACCCTGGAGTTTGTCATTCTTAAAACAACCCCTGTTCCTCTAGCAGTGTTCATATATGATTACAGAACGCGAGGAACTCCTTGCGTTCATCTACCAGGAACTGCAGTGGGATATCCTTAAGAATTGTTAGGGTAAGTCCATTTATGAATTTTATCAACACCGAGTACAATAGAAGTCACTTCACAGGGTTTAGTCTTCACTTAGTTTCTTTTCACCTTTCACGTTTAGAGTGCACTTTCACCACAGTAGCACTCAGTGGTTCACGAGATATCTTATGTACATAAACAGTGACTATACAATGCTTTCTTTAACCTCCTTGGCCTTTATCCCCCTACAGGTAGACCGAGCTGCAGGTAATACCAATTTGTGACAGAGATTGCATACTGTTTATGTAAATATTAGCTTAGATGTAGATAGACAAACATCTTTTTGGTCCTGAAGAATCGCCAGAGTACTTCTCTAAATGGAGCGAGAAACATGTCGACCTAACTGAGGCAGTGTATATAACTTAGTTAATTACTCCTAGTTAATAACACTAAACCTCAGAATCTTTTAACTAGGGGAGAAGACTTCCTAATAAATTAGTTGAGCAAGTATTTCGACCCCTATTTTAAATACCCACGCATTTTTCATCTACATCACTTTAGAGCCCCACACACGCACGCATCCACCGGCTTCATTGGATTTAAAAGATCTCCATCAAAGTGCTCCTTGAACAAGAGCCCGTCGGGTATTGCACCAGCCGACTCGACGCAGGAGCAGCCCGATGATGATGCAATACATTCAAGGGGGTAACGTAAATTACGATAGCCCTGAGTTTGTGTGAGGGCCTCAAAATCCAATATTTTAAGTGTCCGTGAACACAGTTTTCCCTCCCCTTTCTCATATCTGACTTTCAGGAACAGTCACAGAAAGATGCCATTGAATTATGGCGTAAAGAATCATATAGACGTACAGAAAAAGCGCTCAGACAGGAAGAGAAAGGTAGAGAGAATTCAAATAAAACCCGAGAAAATCTATTAATTGAGGAAGGTACCCGAGTAAAATTAGAACAAGTAGATAGACAAAGAAATACTCTTATGAATGGTATGTATCCTCTTCTGGCCGAAGGGTTGCCTAAGGCTACCCCGGAAATACCAAAAGACTTAACTCCTCCATTGCTCCCGATAAAAGCGCATCCCAAAACACATCCCAAAACAGCAAAGGACGTTTTCCTTTCCTCCTATTTAGATGACGTAGCTCCCGAGTATGCTAATACCATACCACACACACCGCTTGCCGATGGTGCTCAACACCAAGAGCATCCGTCTGTATCCCCGCAACTACAAACTCCTACACAAGTTCCCACAGGTCCGTCCGTTTCTACAGTTTTTCCCGCATCTACAATCTCTATCCTACGTCCAACGAATCCTTTCTTGCCCAGCACCTCAGATGGTGCTACAGGAGGTACGACAGACATGTTTGCCACCCCGCCGCGAAATAAACAGACCCTTAGAGATTTAGCACTCCAACGTACACCCCAACTAGCGACATCCGACATGTTTAAGGAACAGCTTGTGGATTGTAGATACGACCCAGTACCAGGTAGACAGGACAAATTGCTCATATCATCACTACGTATACGACGAGCTACATTGTATTTAATGACGATACCGGGAATGGTTGAACACCTAGACGATATATATCGCTTTGTCCAAACAGGGCGAGGTCCAGAGAGTATTAACGAAGCCATGGAATACCAGAAAGTGGATGTACAAAGACAACTACTACGCTTTTTCATAAACTGCGTGATTAGGAACCAAGACAGGCCTGGGGCAGATCATGATACCATGCAAAAACTTGCCAAATGGGGTCAGAACATATCAGAAGAGAAACATGATAGACAGGCGTGTATAATCGCCATGTATCGAAAGATCCGCAAGGAAGTAGAACGAATACATAAAGAAAGACGAGAAGCAGACAGAGTAGAATCAGAAGAAGAGGAGGAGCAAGACTCAGAACAATTAGAAACGATAGCTTACGTAGGTAGAGGAAGACCCCATAATAATACTAGAGGCTTTAATGACCCGATACGTCCAATACGTCCAGAATATAATAGACATTTTCCAAACCCTATGTTGAATACAAGATCCCCTGAACACCTATTCCAAACCGTTGATAAATTACTCCGAGATCGAAGGGGGTACCATATGCTCGATTCCATGGACGAACAAGAATTAGCCAGGTCAGCAGTACAATGGGCTGATAGTCCCAGCGAATACAATGATGATGCACTAGCACACACGTTTCTGAATCTTGACCCCTACGAACAGCGTTTAGCTAGTATATACATGATTCAACACCTCCTTATATTATATAAAAGCCAACACTCTGATCCAGGACCCTTACCTGACATATTGACAGAACTACTCACGAATAAATGGAGAGGGTCAGATACTGATTTAATTAATGAAATTCTAGAATTCCGAAACCAGTATATAGCTTTCGTATGCCCAGAACACGTTCCAGTTCCCATCACGGGAAGAAAAATGTATCACATAGATAGACAGAACCCGTTACGCGAAGTACACCCAATCAGAGGTGACGGTAATAACTTTACACGCGTGTTTGTGTACACGCCCATAACTAAAATGGAATTATTAGAAATGAAGAAAGTAGTACCCAGCCATGACAAGGATCCAGCAGGTTTCCACCGTGAAATAAAAGACATGTTACTCATGGGAGAGTATACCTACCCCGACATTATGAAAATATTAAAAGTCCTATTACCCGCCGGTGTTTATGAGAAACTCAAAGAAAAGGAATGGGAGGTGGGAGACCAAAAGATAGATTGGACAGCATTAGAAAACGAAGAAAGGGCCCGAGCTGCAGGAGCAGGGCTTGGGGAAATGACTACAGCACTACCAGGATTACTAGTGCAGGTACTGCCACGTTTATTAACTACGAAAAAGGAAGACTGGGGTGCAATATCAGCCTGTAAACAAAAGCCAGATGAAGACACTAGTGATTTCTATTCCCGATTTGAAAAATGTTTTGGTATAAATAGTGGCATAAAAGCCAGTAGTGAGTCATATCCACATCTGTTTGTGACAAAATTAGTTGAAAATTCTCTGCTACAAGTCAAGAATAGAGTATTGAAATTCGAAAGTACCTGGCAAGGTAATACCCCATCACAGATGTTACAGATGTTACAATATCACCACAATAGAATTAGAGAAGAACAAGAACATGAACAAAGACGTATGAAAGATACAAAAATGAAAATGCTTGTTGCCCAGTCAGTTCCAGTCGATGGTCATCAAAAGAGTGATTCCGCAGGTCCTACGAAAGGGACATGCAACTATTGTAAACAACAAGGTCATTATATACACGATTGTCCAGTCCTAAAACATAATATTGCTACAGGTAGAACCCAGGAGAGACCACGTCCACCTAGACAGGATCAGAATCAACAACAAATCCCTCAGCATGCGCAACCTAGGTTAGCTCCGCAACAACTAGCTCCGCAACAGGGAGCTCCACAACAGACCGTAGCACCGCCACAGGCGCAGCCTATTGCTGCCACACAAGCAACAACACAACAGATGTATCAGTATGCACAAGCAGATTATCCCGATTATCAGCGATATACATGAAATAGCCTAGAGAGGGAAGTTGGCTTACCCCTTATTGAGGTTCCTGTAGACCAAGAGGGACCTTATGTACATAGTGAACTATTAGGGGAAGACAGAAAGTTTTTACTTGATACAGGGGCAAGCAGAACAACTATAAGACGCAGTGAAGTTCCAGGGGCACCCCTCTCAGGCTCACAGAATATTTCCCTTGGATTCTCAGGAAAACCCATAATTAATGAAGTAACGCAACCTCTTCCACTGACGGTTGGTCCATTGACACGTACTACAGATTTATTGCTTACTAAATCATG
The DNA here is from genome assembly GCF_964204655.1 of Triturus cristatus. Lineage (NCBI taxonomy): Eukaryota > Metazoa > Chordata > Amphibia > Caudata > Salamandridae > Triturus > Triturus cristatus. Next base: position 897,394,946 of record NC_140584.1, on the reverse strand, counting down.
TCCAGAAAACTTGTTAGGTATAAAAACATTGAAAGCTCTAGGAGCTATAATATGTTGTTCTCCGGAAGGAGTACGATTATTTTTGCGTGACTTTAAAGGTCACTACATGTCTAGAGACATGGATCACCGACTGCAGAATTTACCTACACATTTATGGGCACAAGGCCCAACTGATGTTGGTTGTATGAACATTACACCATATCGAGTCACACTAAAAACAGGAGTAGTACTACCACGAATGCGACAATACAAGTTACCACCAGATGCTGTTGTGGCTTTGCTGCAAATCATTGACGAGCTCATTGCACAAGGAGTGGTTGTCGAAACCGACTCCAATGTATGTAATTCCCCGATAATTCCGATTCTTAAAAGAACGGATCCAAAAGCACCACCAGTATATCGATTAGTTATTGATCTGCGCGAATTGAATAAATGCATTGTACCACAATACCCTGTGGTCCCAGATATCTCCTCATTACTCACCGCTATTGACTCAGAAGCAACGTTTTTCACTGTAATTGATCTCAAGAATGCTTTCTTTAGCGTCCCAATAGACCCGGAAAGTCAATATCTGTTCGGATTCAGTTTAAATGGACGAAGTTTTAAATTCACACGCGCACCTCAAGGATTTACAGAAAGCCCCAGCATCTATAGCCAAGCACTGAAACGAGAACTTGACAGTATCCACATGCCAGTTAACACTGCCTTGCTTCAATATGTCGATGATCTGCTGATCACCGCCCGAAGCGAACCTGAATGTGAAAAAACGTCACTGACGGTTTTAAAATTTCTGGCCGACAAGGGGCACAAGGTGTCCCCTTCTAAGCTGCAATTCTGTGTCCAGCGAGTTGTTTACCTTGGGCACTCGCTGTCCAAGGAGGGAAGGCAGCTTACACCCGACCGCATCCAGTTAATCGCTAACATGCCACCACCCAAGACACAAAAGGAGGTACGGGCTTTTATAGGTCTCACTTCATACTGTAGGCAGTGGATCCCTCAATATGCATTTCTAGCAAAACCACTCATCCAGTTGACAACACAGGAGGCAGCCACATCGACTGTCCTCCCTTGGACTCAAGAACATACACACGCCTTTGAAAGCTTAAAGAAAGCTTTATGCCAAGCACCTGTATTAGCAACACCATGTTACAGTAAACAGTTCACACTCTTTGTTACAGAACGCGAAGGTACTGCCTTGTCAGTACTCACTCAGGAACAAGCAGGATCACACAAACCATGTGCTTATTTCTCTAGTACATTAGATCCAGTAGCTCAGGCTCTTCCTGCGTGCCTGAAATCGGTGGCAGCAACAGCTTTAGCAATCAGACAAAGCGATGCCATAGTGTTAGGACACCAAATGACAGTACATGTACCACACGCAGTAGAGGTTCTCTTGAACCGCACACAAACACAACACTTGACTATAGCGAGACTCACTGGTTACGAATTAACATTATTTCAGCCACACATAGAAATCAGACGTTGTAATACGTTAAATCCTGCCACACTGTTACCAGTAGGCGGAACAGATCCATTGGCACATGATTGTGTCGAAGTCATTACTATCACGACGAAACCCAGACAAGACTTGACAGATATCCCTTTGTCAGATCCAGACTTGACATTGTATGTAGACGGGTCATGTATGAGAACAAGTACAGGAGAGTTAGTGGCCGCTTACGCAGTCACAACAGACACTGAAGTCATTGAAACAAATTGTATTAACACTTTGTCAGCTCAAGCAGCAGAGCTCATCGCTCTGACACAAGCCTGTATTCAAGCCAAAAATAAGAAAGTCAACATATACACAGATTCACGTTATGCATTCGGAGTCGTCCATGACTTCGGCGTGCTGTGGCGAGAGAGAGGTTATTTAACTTCTCACGGTGCCCACATCCAACACGGACCCCTCATTCAAGCCCTATTAGACGCGATTCATCTACCTACTGCAATATCGATTATGAAATGCAAAGCCCATACAAAAGTTACCGATATCATTTCTCAGGGTAATGACCTAGCTGACAGAACAGCTAAACAGACTGCTCAGAATCAGACTCACACAACTGACACGACAAAGACAATAGTCCCGACACCAACACATTGCATGACAGTTAAGGATCCCGCCCTTGATGTAATTGACATACAGACACATGCTACACCAGAAGAAATAAAGAAATGGACTGAATTAGGAGGGATCCAAACGGATCAAGGATGGATGACGAAGGGAAAATCTATATGGTTTCTTCCCGATTCCATGGTTCAAGTCATCATTAACACAATACATAGTCCAGCGCACCTAGGAGAAAAAGCTATGCTAGACAGCATTCAACACATTTGGTTCAACAAACACTTGCGAGCAGCAGCCAAACAGAAAGTTCGTACCTGTATGATATGTTGTCAGTTTAATCCAGGTAAAAGCATCCCCGTAGAGCAGGGTGGATTTCAACCTCCCGATCATGCTTTTGAAGTCCTCCAGATGGATTATATCCAGATGGAACGATGTCGAGGATTCAAATATGTTCTTGTAGTTGTTTGTGCTCTTTCCCGTTGGACAGAAGCCTACCCGGTTTCAGATTACACTGCCCCGACTACTGCCAAACAGTTAGTTCGAGAATTCTTCCCACGGTACGGTTTACCACGTGTTGTCTACTCAGATAACGGCCAGCCGTTCTCCTCCGAACTGATGAAACACGTTTCCCTTTTGTTAGGCTACCAATGGAAATTTCACTGTGTCCGACATCCCGAGGCAGCAGGTCTCGTGGAACGCCATAATCAAACTCTGAAAATTAGATTGTCCAAAATATGTAGAGAAAAAGGTGTCGATTGGATAGTAGCCTTACCAGTTGCGCTCTTTTACATGAGAATGGTAGCACATTCTCGAACAGGGCTATCCCCGTACGAGGTGATCTTCGGTAGACCACCAAATATGTGGGGGACGCCTATACCTCGCAAAATCACTGATGTTGACTGTAATATGCTGACAGATTACCTGGCTTCCTTGATGTCTGCACTACAATCTTGTCGTTCACAGGTAGCCGCAGCTTTTCCCGATAATACTGAGGTGAAGCCCCATGACGTGGTTCCTGGTGACCTGGTTCTGGTCCGGAATTTCGACCGGAAGACCCAACTGGAGCCTAGGTGGAAGTCGCCGAAGCTTGTTCTACTAACTACAAGGACAGCCGTGAAGATCGAGGGACGTAAAGGGTGGTTGCACTCGAGTCATATCAAGAAATTTTATGGACTACCATCTAGTGTGAACGCTCAGCCCTGCATTCCCTCACAGACAGACTCAAAGCTCCCCTTGGTTGAACTAACAAACACTGAACTTTACAAACTGAAGTTAAGGTCTAGCAAGTCAGACAATTTGATTGTTTAAGTCCTCTCCAAGGTGAATCGGTTGAATTTGTCTCTGACATGTATCCTCTAGACCGGAATAGAGAAAGAAATCAACAGATGCAGCTTAAAAAGCATGCGTATTGTAAATCACTTCGTAGTCACTGCACAGTAACATTATTAATTTTGTTTTTTCTAAGTCTTCTGATCATCATTTCCAGCATACTATTGCATATGTATTACCCTATTCTTAAGCGTGCTTACAATGTAACTGAAGAACATTCTTTTAGCGAATTACCTCTGCATGAGTTGTCCTATAGATTTGCGCTGCGCAATAACACATTCATTAGTATGTTACATCATTCCCATCAGACCAGCAATGCCACAAATTGTTGGATATGTGGCCGACTCCCTCCCTATCAGAACTATAAGGGAGTTTTGCCCCTCTTTCCCTATCCGTTCACACACAATGGCTCCTGTGGAGCATGGTTTAGTTTGATTAATTCCCTAGATTCAAATTCCGCAGTTTATCAAGACAACTGGGTATGGGGAAACCTGAACCTAGTTTTGCTTAAAGTCTGCTACCCTAACAAGGAGGGACTTCCCAAAAGAACAGGAACTGATCTAGAAAATGAAGTATATGGATTAGGTAATTATACACTTAACCTCATGATCCTGAACGTTGAATCTGAAGCTACACCAATCTTGCCCGCCATGTCAGTATTCCCAGTAAAAGGGGAATTATGTGTAAGAAAAAATGGTTCCATACACATGGGTCATAGTAAATGCACCACTGTAATAAAATTCAGTGATCAAGGCAAGTCTACATTTAGAGCTTCCCATCATTCCTACTTCATATGTGGCCAGACCGCATATATATGTCTACCTCTAGACTGGGATGGTACCTGTTACATAGCATTCCTTCTGCCACCTGTTTTCCTAGCTCCTCCTGATTATCATAGAAATACCCATTTAGTACACAATAGACAGCAGAGAGATCTCCCGATTGTCGATTACACTGAAACGGCATGGGAACAATACACAGATTTCAATAAAGGTTTCTTTCCCTATATAGGTACAGTCACTAATAGTAAGCTGATACGTAGATTAACCAGAACCCTTGAAGCAGTAGTGAACGAGACTACTTCCGCCTTAGGCAATTTAACAGAAGAACAGTCTGCTATGCGGATTGTTGTGCTTCAAAACCGTCTTGTCCTTGACGTCATCCTGGCCGATAGGGGCGGAGCTTGTAGGGTCATCGGATCAAGTTGCTGCGTTTTCATACCAGAAAATTCGCCGTCAGTATATAAAGCCATAACTCGCCTTCATAAGATTATGAGCCAGATACACCAGAGTCCAGGCACCTGGACTTGGTCCGGTTGGTTTTGGAGCGTGTTGTCAGCCTGGGGATGGAGAATCCTATCCTTCCTAGGTATTGGCTTTCTCATACTATTCAGTTGCTGCTTATGTCTACAATGTGGGCCAGCGATTTGTGGTCTGTGTGCCACATCGTGTATCCCACATCCAAGTTTTCGTTCAAAATCCCGGAAGAAGAAAGAAGAACAAATGATGTTATATGAACAGATCGATGGATTGATGAAGATCGATATCTCCTGAGGGTCCGTAGGGGACAAGGAGGGAATGAGGAAATATGAATTTTGTGATCAGTTATGTCCCCTATCGTAGACCCCAACGGCTCCATGTGCATGCTATAAGTACATGTATGTTCCCTCCAGTTCCAGTTTTGAAGACGCAAATATATGTGCGTCCACCGTCAACATGTCCTCTTTCAGATCCGCCATGAATGGGTCAGATATTCCATTCCTAAGTATGAAAGGCCACCGACTTTATGTGGTTCACTTTCCACATTTTACAGATTCAGGCGAGTAGGCCCAGAATTCTGTCATCAAGCCTTTTCCTGCTTTCTGCCTCTGAAAGCTCCAGTCTGAGCCTGCATCTGTATCCATGAACTTTGTCCTACTCCCTGCGCGGCTAACGGTGCCTGATCCAGCCTGTTGCCTGCCAAAAACTGTATTTCACCTTCAAGATTATCTGCTCCGCTCCTCATCCGATGCATTCCTGTCTAGTAGTTTAGGTAAACATTCCCCCAGCTACCGTGCAAAGGGCCAGGCCTCGCTGTCCTCACGCAAGTAATTCATAGCCCCGGTTACCATGAAATATTCCTACCCCCTCGCATCTCATGTAGACACTTAGACGCTTGTACACGCACTAACAGTCAGTATAGAATAGATTCTATCCTAGAGACCTTTCCTTTTGGATAACACAGTTCTTTAAACATAGGATATTAGATATGATTTGGGATTAGGTTGACATGAACCCCAGACTTCTGTCTCCACATGTAGAGCTAAAATGTCAAGTCCCCTTCACCCTCTAGTTGCACGTCAATCACACGTCATGCGGCTGCGCGCGCATCTCTGCCAAATATTTCTGCTGACATTGCAGGATTCTTTTATGGATCCACCCACTTGTGACATCATGTATAATGACGTTTACTAAGTTACGCCTATAAATCCGCCTCTATTAGTTACGTATGCACATTTTATCTGTATTATCGGCTGTTACGCCTCTTGCATCTGTTACACTGTAATGCATTTCCTATAAAACTAATTATCTGTCAATAATGTATGCCCTTCCTTCCTGAACTTTCGTGGTGATGGAATAGAAGCCTGCAATTCGAATTGTATTCCTTTGTATAGGAATAAAGCCTTTTAAAACCTCTAATACCACGGATTCTGCCTCTTATATTTACTGAGTTATTCTTACTAGACTTTACCGCATAAAAATAGTACCGGTAATGAAATATTTACCACAATGTAACCACCTTCCTCAGGACTAACCGTTATCTTCCCTTATCAGAGTTATACATTGATAAAGATATAACCGGTGCCGCAGCAATCGGGAAGGAAAAGCTTCTCTGTACAATTTCGAGATACACACTTCAGTAATGTGAATCCGGATTCTTTATTTTATCCTTAGTCTCCTATTTTCTTTATCCCTTCGTGTCTGTTATTCTTTGTTTTTATTAGATCTAGCGAATAGTGCGATTGTTGTGCACACAGCTTCAATTAAAACACCCCCTTCTATATAGGCGAGTGAGAAAAATCTTCCAACCTGACTCCTGGAGCGCGTCAATATGTAAGGCTTGATAAATCCTTTTCCTGATTACTCCAGGGTCTCTCCTTGGTCACGTTTCACAACAATTTTAAGGCATGCAGTTCTAGAGCACCGGTGTCTTTTGAAAATACAAACTTCCTGCGTTTAGTTTTTCAAGCATAAAAACAGAACAAAAAAATAAAAAACTTTAAGAAAAGGTTCTATATAGAATAAACACTGACTAAAATAAAGAAATGTGTGTGAGCTGTTATTATTTGTATGTACTTTTCCGTGTATGTTGATATGTGTCTTTGAATGTATTAGTATATGCATCAGTATTTCCAAGGATACAACATTGTATGTATGAGTGAGTACATGTGTGTGTCCGTGTATACTTCAGTGAGTGCTAGGGTATCTCAAAGAATGTATGAGTAAGTTTGTGACTATGTAAGATAAGGCACAAGTGTGTCCATCAGTGTGCCAATGTATGTATTAGTGAGTTGTTCAGTGTCCGAGTTTGTTTGTGAGTATTTCAGTAAATAGATTAGTGTCTCCATGAATATATGAAAGTATCAGTGATTGCAACTGTATCTTAGGGGAGGGTGAGAGAGAGTGTTAATGTGTTAGAGAATGGATTGGCATGGGTATGTCAGTATATGTATGAGTGAGTCCTAGGGTAGGTCTATGTTTGTATTAGTGAGTGTGTGAGTATGTTAATAAATGTAGTGGTGTGTGCATGGGTGTATCAGTGTATGTGTCAGTGTGTCACAGAGAGTGTTAGTATTTTTATGAGTAAGTGTGTGAGCATGTCATTGAATGCACCAGCTTGTCCATGGGTGTCTTTTTTTTTTATAACTGTTTTTATTGTTTTATTCTGGAACCGTACATCATCAAGACAGTCAATACCATTTGGATCATTATAAATTTACAAATATCATGATGTATACATCGCAGGATATTCATCTTACGTCTCATGATTTTAAACAAAAGCGGATTTCCATTATGCCCACATCCACCCCTTTCAAGTCCCGGGGGGACCCCCTGGCCCCAATGTCTTACTCTGCAGTGGCTTCGAGCGGGTCGGTAGTATGAATTGGTTGACAGAGCATCCCCCTTCTTTCATTCCACTTCTCCAGATCTTTGTCCATTCATGTGGGCATCCCCTACTTTCATAGACCACCCTCTCTGCTTGCATACACCAGTACATGTTGTTCGCCCAGTCCTTGTACATGTCGTTTGCCCAGTCCTTGAATATCTGGCTGGACTTGGAGCCCCATTTCCTCGCTATATTGCATTTAGTTACCATAAAACCTAATGTGGCCCAGAGTCTTTCCCCCCTCGTCAGGTCAGTTGTCCCCCAGACATTTAATAAACACATTTGGGGTGAGACCGCTGACTCCCTGCGTGGCGATCTTGTTCCAATATTTCCCTATTTTAGGGCAGCTCCACCATAGATGGAAAAAGGTGCCCTCTTGGCCACAGACTGGGACAGAGTGTAGAGGTGTGTCTGTTCATTTTGACTAGCGTAGCAATTTCAGTTGAATCAGTTTGAATCTGGACTAAATCGCCACTTTCCTTGGTGACGCCAATGCCTCCAGCCAGTCCTCGTCTTCCAGCCTGCCCACGTCCTCCTTCCATTTGGATCTGAAATCCTCAAACTTGTCTGGGGAATTATTTAATATATTTTGGTAGGTAAGTGATATTGCTTTCATATTCAAATAATCATCTAAAAGCCTATCTTCCAAGGGGGAGGAGACCGGAAGGTCTGCACCCCGCGAAATAGTTTGGTTTATTGCACGTCTGACTTGGAGGTATTGAAAGGCCTCTGTGGGAGCCAAATTGTAGTCTTTTTGAAGGTCAGCAAAAGGGTCTAACTCTCCCCCCCACCCAGCGGTCGCCCACCTTGGAGAGGCCGATCAAATCCCATCTATCAAAACCTGGTTGGTTCCCCAGTAATAACAGTGCTCTAGAATCCCACAGTGGTGTAGCCAAGGTGATTTTGTCATTACAGCCCAACGCCCTTGATGCTGTGTGTCATATTTTAATTGCTGATGATGTTGGTGAGTGGAGTGGTATTGTGTGTTTCCCACAATAGATTGATTGCTCTGGGGTATCCCCTGGGTGACACGTTGTGTCTGTCCATGTTGTAGCCTGGATCATTGTGGGTTACATGTACCCATTTATTAACTACTGTCAATTGTGTTGCCCAGTGGTATGATCGCAACGCAGGAAGCGCGATCCCCCATCATACCAGCTTTTGGTCAGTTTGTGCAGCGCAATTCGCGGAATTCCGCCATCCCTGAGGAGTATCCTTAATTCAGTTTCTACCACCTTGAAGTACCACATATGGAGTATTTTGTAAAACATAGATAAAATGGGGAAGCATCATCATTTTATAGAGGGCTACCCTGCCCAACAGCGACAAAGGTAACGACCACCAGTGTTTCACGAGTTCCTGCAAACAGCGCAGCGGAGGGTCTACATTTCGGCTCTGAAACTCTGATGGTTCTCTAATTACATAGATCCCTTAGTACTTAAATCCGTCTGTCACCACCCGGGCTTACAATCCTTAGGAAGTCTCGGGTTTCCACCCCACAGGGCATATATGAGCAACTAATTCCAATTTATGGTGTATCCAGAATACTTTTGGTATAGGGTGAAAATGTGTAGGGAGGAATAAGGTTTAGCCAAATAAAGGAGTATATTGTCTGCGTAAAAAGAAATTCTATCTGCCCATTCTCTTGTACATTCAAGTCCTCTAATAAGGGGATCACCCTGTATCCAGGCTGCTAAAGGTTCCAGCACCAAGGCAAATATTAGTGGGGATAGGGGGGCACCCCTGCCACGTACCTCTGTGGATACTAAATATTGACAATTGACCCCCGTTTACCATCACCTGCGCCAGGGGTTCAGTGTATAGCAGCCTGATCCATGCTATGAAGCTACTCCTAAAGCCCATTCGATCTAGGATGGCAAACAGGAAGGGCCATTCTATCATATCGAAAGCTTTTCTGGCATCTAATGATAATACTACTGCCACTTCTCTAATACTTTCGGCCCTTCCTAACACTCCATGTAGTTACCTAAGGTTAAGCGGCGTGTTTCTGTCCGGCATGAATCCTGATTGGTCGGGGTGGACCAGTTTGTGCATTAATGGGTCCAGGTGGGTCGCTAGGACCTTGGCAAGGATCTTCACTTCTGCATTAAGCATAGAGATCGGCCTGTACAAGGCACAGTCATACGGAGGGTTCCCTACTTTGTGGATCACGACTATATTAGCGAGTCTCTGATTTTCAGAGAGCTTACCTAGCAGGACACTCTCCTGAAACATTTTCAGTAGATATGGTGCAGTTGTGGAAGCCGTCACCTTGTATAGCTCAATCGGTAGGCCATTGGGGCCCATTGCCTTCCCTGTTTTTAGTGCATGGATCGCCTTTATCACTTCAGTTTCTGTCAGCTCCAACTCTAAGCTATCTTTATTGGATTCATCAAGGGTGGGTATATTAAGTGTGTCTAGAAGTTCCTTTGCCTCAGCTTGCTTAATCCGAGTTGAGGACGTATAGAGTTGCTGATAATAAGTTGCGAAGGTATCTGCGATCCCTTGCCTATCACTGACACGCTCCCACGCAGCAGAGGTGACCTCAAAGACCCATCATGAGGCCTGCTACCGCCTGTCTAACCATGCCAGCAATTTATTAGCTCTATCCCCTACTTCATATAGTCTGTGTGAAGTTGCCCAAAAGTATGTTCTGGCTTGGTCCTCTGCTATGTCCCTATATTCCTTGCCTTTTCCTTCTTGTGCGCTGAAACCAGAGATATGCATTGACCCCTTATTACAGTCTTGAAGGCCTCCCATAGAATTTGATGTGAGTTCACCGACGCCTTATTTTCCTCGAAATAGTTGACTGATGTTTTTGATAAGTCTTCCCTGACGCTTGGGATTTTGAGATACCATGGATTTAAAGCCATGTGAGGCCGTCGGGGTGTGGGTACACCTCCATAGGTCATCGTAATTGGAGAGTGGTCGGAGATATCCCTTGGGAGGAGGTTCATCTCATGAAAGAGGGACATTTGGTCTGCCAGCCCGAAAATATAATCTCTTTGAGACATGCTACCCTGTACTCCAGAGTGGAATGTATATTGATGGGCAGAGGGATTACGTAACCGCCAAACATCTATTAGGCCAATCGCCGATATGAACTCGGCTAGCGCTTTCCCCGAGTTGTCTCTTTGCCTGGGTGGCCAACGATCTATTTCTCCATCTAGAGCTGCATTACAGTCACCTCCAATCAGTATGTCACCTTGGGGCAATTTCACTAGGTGGACACCTAGATCCGCTAACGCAGAGAAGTGGAGCCGTGGTGGATCGTAGAGCGAGACGATGTGCAAAAGACTACCGTCCCAGCTTCCAGACAATGTCATGAATCACCCAAGTGGGTCAGGTATCACAGCTCGAACAGTAAAGGGAAATGTCTTCCGTACTAATATGCCCACTCCTCTTGAATCCCTGGTATATTCAGCGTGTGCTGCCAATTTGTAGCCCCATCTATTAAGTGTGCAATAGGACATGCCCTGTATATGAGTTTCTTGGAGCAGTACAATATCTGGTGCTCGCCGCTTCATATATTGCAATACTACTACTCGTTTGATTTTGTCCCCTAGTCCATTTACATTCCAAGAGAGGAGCACCAGGTGACCAGGGGAAGTTACACTATTGCTGTTTTCATGCATGCAGGTGCTGTGGAGATATGGTTGGGAATCTGTCATCCCCTGGGGATGCAGTACTAAGTCCCTGCTGTCTCTAAGGGAGCAGTCGCTGGCAGCCTCTCGGGCTATCTCCAACTAAGACAAGGAGATGTCGTACAGTGTGTCCCTGGGTATCTGTAATGTATAGCCCGCTCCAGTATTACAACTATGCGTTTTACACAACTAAATTCGACAACATACAACCTGTTTCCCGCCACCCCCCACCCTGCTTCCCTGCAATGTGGACTCAAAATTGCCCACCCCCCCAAATTTGCAGAGTGCCTGTAGACCCTCTACCCCATTTCTTGATAGCGGGGAGCACGGCCAACCGCTCTTCCAGGTGTCAGAGCTCCCCCTCCCTCCCCACACAAAACACAAATGTCCCCGCAGCAAACTTAAGTAGTATACGCTGATACCTTTCGTCACCATTCATTTTTTGACAGGTGGGAACGCCCCCCGGAAGTGACGTGGGAGCCGGAAGTCCCACCCCGGAAGCCCCGCCCCCGGAAGTCCCGCCCCCGGAAGTCCCGCCCCCGGAAGCCCTGCCCCTGGAAGTCCCACCCCCGGAAGCCCCGCCCCTGGAAGTCCGGGCCCCGGAAGTCCCGCCCCGGAAGTCCCGCCCCGGAAGTCCGGGCCCTGAAGGGGGGCAGATGTAATGTGTGCGCCCCCTACCCTTGAAATGGCGGCGGTGCAGGTGTGTCATAGGCGTAGAAGGGTGGTCAGGGGAATGGCTGGGGGTAGCTGCAAGCCACCCATCAGGGCCTACAAGGGGTGTTTAGGGTTATGGGTTGGTTGAGCAGAGACTTACTTGTGTGAGCCATGTTGGTTGGGCAATCAGGGGCATGTCCGGGCATGTTCAGCGGGTGGTAGCGGCTGTAGGTTGGTGTTGTTTGAGCAGCGGCGATGTTCATCTGTGGAATGGGAGCCCTAGAGTGGTGCTGAGTCTTTTTTGGGGTAGGCCAAGCCCCCAAGGAGGCGTGCCTAATGCATGCATGCAGGCTCGTAATTGGCAGACTAGGGTGTGGGGGCGTAGCCACAGACAGCCAAGGGCTGGATTTTCAATGTCCCCACAGGAGGCGGGAAGCTAGACTGCCAGTTTGCTGAGTCAGTAATTTTTCCGCCTAATTTAAAAAAGTCTGATGTAAAATGCCAGTAGTTATGAAATAAAAAAATAAATAAAAACCAGCCAAGGGCAGGAATGCCAATGTCCCCACAGGAGGCGTGAAGCTAGACTGCTACTTTATAGGTACAGTAACTTTGCCGCCTAATTTTAAAAAGTCTTTGATGGAAAATGACAGTAGTTATGAATGAATAAATAAATAAATGAATAAATAAATAAATAAATAAATAAAAATCAGCCAAGGGCGGGAATTCCAAAGTCCCCACAAGAGGTTGGAAGCTAGACTGCGAGTTTGCTGGTGCTGTAATTTTAGAGCCTATTTTTTAAAAAGTCTCTGATGTAAAATGACAGTAATTATGAAAATAAATAAATAAATAAAAATAAATAAATGTTAAGTCAAGTCACGGACCTGGTATGTGTGATGTCGCAACCCTAGACTGTGAGTTTGCTGATGCAACAGTATGCATCACATAGTTTTAAAGTCTCTGATGTAAAATGATACTAGTTATGAAATGAATATATAAATAAGACATGTTTATACAACTGCGGCTTCTCTCTACGTCGGAGTGGGGTATCAGGGCTGATAAACATGGCAATCTTGTAAAGCATGCGTCTGGGTTTGGTAACATGGCCATGCATCGTTTTGGAACAGTGAAGGGTGCTGTCACAGCCCGGATAGGGTTGGATGGAGCAAGTTCCACATAAGAGGCGGCAAACCAACCAGTCATGGTGATATAACAGGGTAAAAAAATGCTGCTGCACCCCAGAAAGAGCGGGATGAAACACTGCTCCACAAGAGAAGGCAAACTAAAATGTAAGTTTGCTGATGTAACATTTTCAGCGCCTACCATGTGTAAGCCACCCCAATAGGGCCTAGTAGGGGTTGTTTAGGGTTATGGGATGCGTAAGCAGAGACTTACCTGTGTGCGCCATGTTGGTTGGGGCAAGCCGGGACATGTCTGGGCATGTTCAGGGGTAGTTGCCGCTGTAGGTTGGTGTTGCTTCAGCAGTGACAAGATGCATCTGTGGAATGGGAGCCCTTGAGTAGTGCTGGGGTATTTTTGGAGGTAGACCAGGCCCCCTAGGAGGCGTGCCTAATGCATATGGAGTTCCTAAGTGGTAGACCGTGGTGCAGGGCCTAGCCACAGTCAGGCAGAGGCGGGAAGTCCAATGCCTCCACAAGAGGCGAAAGCTAGACTGTAAGTTTGTTGGCGCAACAATTTTACCGCCTAATTTTAAAAGTGACACTAGTTATGAATAAATAAATGTTAAGTCACCGAGGCTTGAAGGGGTTGATAAGTATGACAATTTTGTAAAACATAAGTTGTTGGTGCAACATTTTTCACTGCCTAATTTTAAAAGTCTTTGCAGTAAAGTGACACTAGTTATGAAAAGTGAATAAAATAAAATAAACAGATGCTATGAAACTATGACTTCTTTCTATGTGGGGGTGAGGTGTCGGGGTTGATAAGTATGACAATTTTGTAAAACATAAGTTGTTGGTGCAACATTTTTTACCGTCTAATTTTTAAAAGTCTTTGCTGTAAAGTGACACTAGTTATGAAAAGTGAATACAATTAAATAAACAGATGTTATGAAACTATGGCTTCTTTCTACGTGGGAGTGTGGTTAGCAAGTTTGCTGATGTAACAATTTCACCGCTTAGTTTAAAAAACCGCCTTAAAAGAGTGCTAAGACACAAAGAGGCTTCTACGTGGGGAACGAGGTGTCAGGGACTGATAAACATGGGAGTCTTGTAAAAAGTGGCGCCGAGGGCCTTGTAATATGCACAGTCGTGATGTTCTTAGATGGGACAGTGCGTGAGAGGTCGGTAAAAGTATGACATTTTTAAGGCGCGCATTTTACACCTTTGGAGTGTGCAGAGAAGAAAATTGAAATGCAACACGTAAACTCTTTTTCCATGAGTTTCCCGCCTATCTAGGACACGACGAGGCTTCTACGTGGGGGGAGAGGTGGCATGGACTGATAAGCATGGGAGTCTTGAAAAAGTGGCGCAGAGGGTATGCACAGTCATGATGTTCTTAGACAGGGAAAGGTCGGTGAAAGTATGACATTTTTTAAGGCGCGCTTTTACACCTTGGGAGTGTGCAGAGAAAAAATTGAAATAAGGACGTAACTACACTTGCACTCTAAAACTTGTTGGAGCACCTAATTGTATCTTTGCGGGTAAACAGGCTTTGGCAGAAGACTACAGAGTTAACATGGCGCAGAGGGGAAACAGCCACGCTGATGAAACAAACTCTATACTTAATGTAAGTAGCTATGGATTTTGTTTTTATTTTATAAGGCAGTTCTGGTATTTGTTAAAAACTTTAGAAAAGGAATAACTGTAAAATAAGCATGCATATAGTTATTATTGTAGTACTATGTCATAGAGACCTAACAGCTTTAAGAGGATAAAAATTACAAAATAAAACAATGCCTTTTATGCACATACCTTAAGTGTTGGTGGTCTTCAGGATATGTAGGAGATGGTAGGGCCGCCCCAAATCCGGCATCTGCTGCATTACAAGGGGCCAGTTGTGGTAGGTGCACTGGCTGCTGCTCTGCGCACTTGTTCTACCCCAGATACTACATTTTATTGACTGCTTGCCTTCCCCTGCTGCACCTTCTGGGAGCACACTCCTCAGTATACTGATACACAATCTTTACTTAACACAGCTAGCATTCCAGTACTTGTAGTGCTGGCTATTCTCAGTCTTATACTGTTGTGGGGCAGTGCAGTAATGTTATTGGGAAATCGACAATGACAATACTTCCTATCAACATTCTATGCATTTTCGCATCCATTTGCAAAGACTATTGAAGTTTTTAGGGTGAGTGTGCCATGATGCTGTTAGTCTAGTCCATTTGTATTACAGCAGCCTGGATACAAAGTGCACATCAGAGGGCTCAGACAACACCATTTCATTTAACAATTACAGACGTGGCATTACATTCCTCAGCACACTGCCATTGTATCCCCTTGGCACCGCTGATAGTCTCCTCGTGATTGTCTTCTGTTCAGTCGATTGCTGTATTGACAACACTGTTTTATTGTAGTTTTACTGATTTGATTCCTTGGCTCATGGATACACAGGTTTTCCTCTCCTGGTCTCAGTTGCAAAAATTGTCCTCTGTAGACCATTCTTTGCAGATGTTAATTTGTAAACAAATAAGTGCTGGGGTTCTTGTCAGGAGGCAGCTTGCACCTGCCCATTTCTCCTGTTAGCACCGCCTAAAACAGAACCAACTACCAACCACGAAAGTGGGGAGAGGATGTGAATTAAGGGCCAGAGTTGCTGACTTCAGCGCTGGGGAACCAGGTTTAATCCACGGCATCGGCTCAACATCCTGGGATTCTGGGCAAATCACTTAAGCTCCCTATACATAAATGAATGTGTCCTTAACTGGTGCTCATGAAAAGCACTGGTGTTGAAGATTAAGTGCCGGCTGAGCACTGGCTCAAATTAAGCACTGATTCTTCTGCTTCTTTGTGCTAGAGCTAAAACATACATGAACCTGTCAATCTGTGGAAGCTATTCCTAAATGAAAGTGCCTTGAAGTACATGTGCTTAGGCATGAGGACAGAGCCATACTCCCCATACACAGAGTATACTCCTTGTGTTGTGCATTCCCAAAGGTGCCAACCAGTGTTGAAAGAAAAACACAAAGTTCTCTTTGTCCACACCTATGTCACTCACAATTACCAACAAAGGGTGCCCCGGGTGTTGGAACTAGGGGTGCAGCAGGTGCTTGAGCACCCCCAGATCTGGAAGGAGTTAAGAAAGGTGATGGAAAACAGTGAAGCCTTTCAATCTGTGAAATTTTCAAACAGCATTAGCAGTGTGCTCAAACACAGTGAAAGATCAACGAAATTAAGGAGAGCCCACAGAAAGAAGGTATGCCACTCTTGTGAGGGGGTGGGATCAGATTACAAGAATGAGGCACATGAAAGGCACCAATGTAACTAATAGCTCCTTTTTAAAGTTCGCCAACATCGCAAACAAAAATCATTTGAGTCTTTTAATTGGGGAATGTGGAGACAGGCATGTGTTAAAGTAGGGTGGGAAAACAAACCAATCCACAAATTATTTTACCCTTGCATGTATGCATGGCTAAAACCACTCTGGTTTATTAATGGTCTCTTCTAAGTAACTCATTTCTTGAATAATTTTTTTACAATAAATTGACACAATGTATTCACATGTTCATAATATTGCACCATAATGCAAACCGAACCACATTTTCACTAAAAAGGTCTCAGAATATCATTCACCCGCTTCCTTCCCTTCAGCTACCCACTTAAAACTTTTTGTCATGCTCATTTGATACACTTGCTTGTTCAGTAACAGCATGATGCTCTTAGAACACCTACAGTTTTAGCGTGCTGAAGCCCCTGGCCAGCATCCTGAATCAGAAATTTGTTCTAGCATCACTGATGGCTTTTCAGATCTCATGTGACATCGTTCACCAGATGACCCCTTTCATGCTCCCTGGGAAGCAGATCCTACGTTGGTTCGTGCCGCAGAGCACTTCTGCGGATGAGTCTAGACCTTCCATATTCTAGATGACAGAAGATTTTTGTTTTCCAAATCTTCGTGCAATTAAGTGTCTCAGAGCGAGGTAGATATCCCTCCATCACCATAACTACCTTTAAACTCTACATACTTAGTGTGTCAAAATAAAACTTTCTGTGGTGTATTGAGCTGAAGAAGAAAATGGACTTGGATGTCCAGAACGGAAGGAAGTAAACCTGATACTGTGTTAGTAGCAACCATGCAAATAGGAAAGAAGACTTTGTTATGTTAGGTGCTTTTATTTAGCCACCCTACACTATTTACATGGTCTTTTAACACCCTTAAGTGTTATAGCAGTTTGCTCCAACAGAAGGTTCATTTATTGGGGAAATCAGACTTGTGTATTCCTGACTTGTTGTCAGTGTGTTTGTGGTGGCTTTGCTCAATTTGCACTGTGGAAGTGTGTCTCTATCCTTGAGCCTCGAGTTTATTGTTTGTCCATTTGTGGATGTAAACAAGCAGATGCCTCTGGGTGAGAGCTGCGTGGTTTGCATTATATTTTTTATGTTATACCACGGCTCTGTATGGCCCAGCAGTGTGAGGTTTTGCGGGAAGAGTTTTGCCATAATAGATAGATGGTTTATACTAGATGTTTAACACCCTCATTTTCTGTGTAAGACTTGTCTTGCTGTAACTTGTGTAAAGAAGCAGGTTGGTATGGTTTAGACTGATGTGGTGTTGCAGTGGGTGGTGTAGGGTGGTGTGGAGAGTCAAGTGTGGTTTTAGCTATTGTACTACATTGGGTTGTATAGTAATTACATTGCAATTTAGTGTGGTAAGGTGAGGTATGGTGTTATGTGGCATTTGGTGATGTGGTACACAGACCTTTAAGGTGAGATGTAATGATATGGTATGCCAAAGTCTGAGAAAGTGTGGTATTGTGTGTGTTGAGAGTGGTGTGGTACTGAGAGATTTGTTGTTGAAAATTGATGATGTGACATGATGGACTATGTTAGTGTACGATATAATGTGCTGTAGTGAGGTAGACTGAAGTGGAGTGGTGCAATATGAGATTGTCATGTGTGGTATGTTGGTGTGTTCGGTGTTGTGGTTTAGTGATATGTACTAAGTGAACTTTGTTGTTGTATAGTTCTGCTGTGCTGTGATGTGCAATGTAATTGCTCTTATATGGATAGTTGTGGTATTAAATGGCATGTATAGTGCATGGTGCGGTGTAGTCTGATGTGGAACCATAGGGAAATATGGGAGGGGTTGATGGATGGGTGGGGTATAATATGATTGCATGTGATGTGGCTTGGTATGAAGTGTGGGATGTTGTAACCTGGTATAAGTATACTTCTATCCGGTGGTGCAATGTGTAGGATGTTGCGTTTTGGTGTGGTGTAGATTGGTGTGGTGTACATTAGTGCGGCGTTAGATTTTGTGGTGCTATGTGGCATATGTGGTATGGTGAACAGGGAGGTGTGTTGTGGTACAGTAGGGTGTGTTGTGTTGTATACCATAGAATGTATGGTCCTGTGTGGAGTTATTAAGTCAAGGAGGGTGCTGTGAAGTGCGGCAGTGTGACGGGGAGAGTTTTGCCATAATAGTTAGATGGTTTATACTAGATGTTGAACACCCTAATTTTCTGTGTCAGACGTGTGTCTTGCTGTAACTTGTGTAAAGAAGCAGGTTGGTATGGCTTAGACTGATGTGGTGTTGCAGTGGGTGGTGTAGGGTGGTGTGGGGAGTCAAATGTGGTTTTGGCTAGTGTACTACATTGGGTTGTATAGTAATTACATTGCAAGTTAGTGTAGTAAGGTGAAGTATGTTGTTATGTGGCATTTGGTGATGTGGTACACAGACCTTTAGGGTGAGACGTAATGATACGGTGTGCCAAAGTCTGAGAAAGTGTGGCATGGTGTGGTATTGTGTGTTGAGAGTGCTGTGGTACTGAGAGATGTGGTGTTGAAAACTGATGATGTGACATGATGGAATATGTAGGTGTATGATATAATGTGCTGTAGTGAGATAGACTGAAGTGGAGTAGTACAATATGAGATTGTCTTTTGTGGTATGTTGGTGTGTTCGGTGGTGCGGTGTGTTCATATGTACTAAGTGAACTTTGTTGTTGTATAGTCCTGCTGTGCTGTGATGTTGCATGCAATTGCTCTTATTTGGATAGTTGCGGTATTGAATGGCATGTATACTTCATGGTGTGGTGTAGTCTGATGTGGAACCATAGGGAACTATGGGAGGGGTTGATGGATGAGTGGGGTGCAATGTGATAGCATGTGATATGGCTTGGTATAAAGTGTGGGATGTTGCAATCTGGTATAAGTATACTGGAAGCCGGTGGTGCAATGTGTAGGATGTTGTGTTTTGGTGTGGTGTAGATTGGTGTGGTGTACATTAGTGTGGTGTTAGATTTTGTGTTGCTATGTGGTATATGTGGTATGGTGAACAGGGAGGTGTGTTGTGGTACAGTAGGGTGTGTTGTGTTGTATACCATAGAATATATGGTCCTGTGTGGAGGTATGAAGTCAACGAGGGTGCTGTGAGGCACGGCAACGTGACGGGTATATGGTTGTAGTGAGTGGCTGCAGTGTAGAGTTGTTGTGTGAGATAATGGGTGGTGGTCTCATTTAGGATTTCACCCTTGTTCCCCAGCAAATGGGTGCTATCCGGTAAGGTGTGAGTTGATCTGGACTAAAGTTTTATGATGTGAGTTGCATTGTGCTGTACACATTATAGTGTGGTGTTAAGCTTACTGATTATATTGTGTGCCAGGTGTAGTGATGATGTAGTATGGTATGGAATTGGTTGGGGTGGTGATGTTTTGTGGGAGGAAGTGATGAGGGTTGATATTGAATAGTCTGGAGGTGTGTTGGAGTGTGCCATGGTGAATGCTGTTATCATATAGCAGAACAACAAAAGAAAAACCTTTAACTTAAGGGTCCCGGAAAACATAGCAGTCTGAGTACAAGACCACGTTATACTGAAAAAAGAGTTAATTAATTATATAATTACATTTACGATTGGTGTGTCACCCCTTCTACTCATGTTCAGGTAGTGGTAGAAGTGGGATTGAAGATGCTTCCGTTGTGGATCCAACAGTATACCAAGTGGCAGAAGGTCAAATACATTTTCAATAGCTCTTAAATAGTATTCTCAAAAGGCCCAACAAGAAAGCAAGCTTTTCACATAGCCTTAAGGGCCAGACTACTAGATATGCACAAAATGGCAGTGCAAAAAATAATGCCTTAGTTAGAGTAGCAGTTGCTAAACCCAAAGTACACGCTAAAGTACCATCTTCCATCTTACAAAAATATGTTGCAAGGAAGTACTCTACTTATGTATTCATTCATTGTTAAGGTGTGGCTAAGAAAGCAGCCTCTTAGGCAGAATTGTGGGGGCCAGTATAGCTCCTTCATCAGCAGAAGTCCAAGCCGCAAGTCAGGCCGCTAATCCTGTGCGTGCTACACCTTATGAAGAACTTAAATAAGCCATTTTAGCGAAAATTGGGCTTAATAAAGGGAATTACTGAGTTGTGCTCAGAGAGAAATGTGGGCTTATAAGGAAATCCCTAGGCATTATTCTTTAGAGTCAAAGACTGAGGAGACATATGGTACAGATGGGTTTGGCTAGTGAACGTTATAGATAACATATATATGGAATCATTCATAGGTATTTTTCCTTCTAGTACTGCAAGATGAGCAAAGCAACATACCAGGGTAGGCCTACAGGAAGCCATCAATATAGCTTGCGCCAATCCCTGTGCTCAAGATTGGAAATTGGGAAATATTTGAAGTTAACACCCTCTCCTAATGTCTGTAAAGGCCCACTCATTTCTCCAAGAATAGATTTTTTTCTAATGGCTCAATATTTTCATAATGGAGCAGCGAAGAACACCTCCAAAAATAGGCCACCCTTAATGTTAAGCTCTCAAAGACCACAATGCTTTTGATTGTGGTGAATGGGTCATCTTGGTTGAGTGGGTCCTAGGAAAACACAAGCATAAACATTAAAACAAGTTTTTCAGGAGGCATTGTGTTGTTTGCAGAAGCACAAGCTCTTCCTTTCAAGCAGGCCTTTAGATTTATCAGGAGACCAGTCCAAGCGCTAATAGATGCAGGAGATAAACAAACTGACACCTTATAGTGGCTACACCCCACAAAGAACGGAACCAGGAGTCTGTGTAATCTGTGCTTATGGAGATACGATCAATTATTAGGCAGATTTTATTCCTTTGCAAACAGGAAGGCACACCAAGGAAACTTTTGGAGGGGTAATAGATAAATTACTTGAGGATTATATATTTGGAACCAACAATCCCCAATTCAGCTGCAAAGTGAAATGGTTTTCTTAATGACGTATGGTATGGCTTTGCCATTAGGTAAACCACACCATTCCTTCAACCTAAATGAGGTGGTGGTTACGAGATGTGATGAGGGTGAACAGTCCCAATTTTTTGGGCATGTCTTTTCTGCCCATACCAAGGATTTAAGTATATGAAAAATGAAAAATGAAAAGAGCTAATTGCATCATTAAATATTCTGATGCACTGACATGTTGAACCTAGTCTTCCATTTATCTACTTGCCAGATCCTTACAAGATTGTAAGTAACTCAGATATAAAGCATTATCTTATCTACCGTGGATGATTTGACTGAGCTAACAAAAAGTATTAACAGTAGTACTTGTCTGATCTTTCTGTTACATATAAAGTGGTGTATTCAGCTTTTCACCTAACTTGCGGCATAGCTTTTCCAGTTGTGACTGAATAGAATGAAGAATGCTGTCCATACATTGACTATCGTACACTAAGTAACAATTGCAGCTGAATTGGGGATTGTTGGTTCCAAATATATAATCCTCAAGTAATTTATCTATTACCCCTCCAAAAGTTTCCTTGGTGTGCCTTCCTGTTTGCAAAGGAATAAAATCTGCCTAATAATTGATCGTATCTCCATAAGCACAGATTACACAGACTCCTGGTTCCGTTCTTTGTGGGGTGTAGCCACTATAAGGTGTCAGTTTGTTTATCTCCTGCATCTATTAGCGCTTGGACTGGTCTCCTGATAAATCTAAAGGCCTGCTTGAAAGGAAGAGCTTGTGCTTCTGCAAACAACACAATGCCTCCTGAAAAACTTGTTTTAATGTTTATGCTTGTGTTTTCCTAGGACCCACTCAACCAAGATGACCCATTCACCACAATCAAAAGCATTGTGGTCTTTGAGAGCTTAACATTAAGGGTGGCCTATTTTTGGAGGTGTTCTTCGCTGCTCCATTATGAAAATATTGAGCCATTAGAAAAAAATCTATTCTTGGAGAAATGAGTGGGCCTTTACAGACATTAGGAGAGGGTGTTAACTTCAAATATTTCCCAATTTCCAATCTTGAGCACAAGGATTGGCGCAAGCTATATTGATGGCTTCCTGTAGGCCTACCCTGGTATGTTGCTTTGCTCATCTTGCAGTACTAGAAGGAAAAATACCTATGAATGATTCCATATATATGTTATCTATAACGTTCACTAGCCAAACCCATCTGTACCATATGTCTCCTCAGTCTTTGACTCTAAAGAATAATGCCTAGGGATTTCCTTATAAGCCCACATTTCTCTCTGAGCACAACTCAGTAATTCCCTTTATTAAGCCCAATTTTCGCTAAAATGGCTTATTTAAGTTCTTCATAAGGTGTAGCACGCACAGGATTAGCGGCCTGACTTGCGGCTTGGACTTCTGCTGATGAAGGAGCTATACTGGCCCCCACAATTCTGCCTAAGAGGCTGCTTTCTTAGCCACACCTTAACAATGAATGAATACATAAGTAGAGTACTTCCTTGCAACATATTTTTGTAAGATGGAAGATGGTACTTTAGCGTGTACTTTGGGTTTAGCAACTGCTACTCTAACTAAGGCATTATTTTTTGCACTGCCATTTTGTGCATATCTAGTAGTCTGGCCCTTAAGGCTATTTGAAAAGCTTGCTTTCTTGTTGGGCCTTTTGAGAATACTATTTAAGAGCTATTGAAAATGTATTTGACCTTCTGCCACTTGGTATACTGTTGGATCCACAACGGAAGCATCTTCAATCCCACTTCTACCACTACCTGAACATGAGTAGAAGGGGTGACACACCAATCGTAAATGTAATTATATAATTAATTAACTCTTTTTTCAGTATAACGTGGTCTTGTACTCAGACTGCTATGTTTTCCGGGACCCTTAAGTTAAAGGTTTTTCTTTTGTTGTTCTGCTATATGATAACAGCATTCACCATGGCACACTCCAACACACCTCCAGACTATTCAATATCAACCCTCATCACTTCCTCCCACAAAACATCACCACCCCAACCAATTCCATACCATACTACATCATCACTACACCTGGCACACAATATAATCAGTAAGCTTAACACCACACTATAATGTGTACAGCACAATGCAACTCACATCATAAAACTTTAGTCCAGATCAACTCACACCTTACCGGATAGCACCCATTTGCTGGGGAACAAGGGTGA
The DNA here is from genome assembly GCF_964204655.1 of Triturus cristatus. Lineage (NCBI taxonomy): Eukaryota > Metazoa > Chordata > Amphibia > Caudata > Salamandridae > Triturus > Triturus cristatus. The sequence continues at coordinate 897,371,582 of NC_140584.1, read as the reverse complement.
AATCCTAAATGAGACCACCACCCATTATCTCACACAACAACTCTACACTGCAGCCACTCACTACAACCATATACCCGTCACGTTGCCGCGCCTCACAGCACCCTCGTTGACTTCATACCTCCACACAGGACCATATATTCTATGGTATACAACACAACACACCCTACTGTACCACAACACACCTCCCTGTTCACCATACCACATATACCACATAGCAACACAAAATCTAACACCACACTAATGTACACCACACCAATCTACACCACACCAAAACACAACATCCTACACATTGCACCACCGGCTTCCAGTATACTTATACCAGATTGCAACATCCCACACTTTATACCAAGCCATATCACATGCTATCACATTGCACCCCACTCATCCATCAACCCCTCCCATAGTTCCCTATGGTTCCACATCAGACTACACCACACCATGAAGTATACATGCCATTCAATACCGCAACTATCCAAATAAGAGCAATTGCATGCAACATCACAGCACAGCAGGACTATACAACAACAAAGTTCACTTAGTACATATGAACACACCGCACCACCGAACACACCAACATACCACAAAAGACAATCTCATATTGTACTACTCCACTTCAGTCTATCTCACTACAGCACATTATATCATACACCTACATATTCCATCATGTCACATCATCAGTTTTCAACACCACATCTCTCAGTACCACAGCACTCTCAACACACAATACCACACCATGCCACACTTTCTCAGACTTTGGCACACCGTATCATTACGTCTCACCCTAAAGGTCTGTGTACCACATCACCAAATGCCACATAACAACATACCTCACCTTACTACACTAACTTGCAATGTAATTACTATACAACCCAATGTAGTACACTAGCCAAAACCACATTTGACTCCCCACACCACCCTACACCACCCACTGCAACACCACATCAGTCTAAGCCATACCAACCTGCTTCTTTACACAAGTTACAGCAAGACACACGTCTGACACAGAAAATTAGGGTGTTCAACATCTAGTATAAACCATCTAACTATTATGGCAAAACTCTCCCCGTCACACTGCCGCACTTCACAGCACCCTCCTTGACTTAATAACTCCACACAGGACCATACATTCTATGGTATACAACACAACACAACCTACTGTACCACAACACACCTCCCTGTTCACCATACCACATTTGCCACATAGCACCACAAAATCTAACACCGCACTAATGTACACCACACCAATCTACACCACACCAAAACGCAACATCCTACACATTGCACCACCGGATAGAAGTATACTTATACCAGGTTACAACATCCCACACTTCATACCAAGCCACATCACATGCAATCATATTATACCCCACCCATCCATCAACCCCTCCCATATTTCCCTATGGTTCCACATCAGACTACACCGCACCATGCACTATACATGCCATTTAATACCACAACTATCCATATAAGAGCAATTACATTGCACATCACAGCACAGCAGAACTATACAACAACAAAGTTCACTTAGTACATATCACTAAACCACAACACCGAACACACCAACATACCACACATGACAATCTCATATTGCACCACTCCACTTCAGTCTACCTCACTACAGCACATTATATCGTACACTAACATAGTCCATCATGTCACATCATCAATTTTCAACAACAAATCTCTCAGTACCACACCACTCTCAACACACACAATACCACACTTTCTCAGACTTTGGCATACCATATCATTACATCTCACCTTAAAGGTCTGTGTACCACATCACCAAATGCCACATAACACCATACCTCACCTTACCACACTAAATTGCAATGTAATTACTATACAACCCAATGTAGTACAATAGCTAAAACCACACTTGACTCTCCACACCACCCTACACCACCCACTGCAACACCACATCAGTCTAAACCATACCAACCTGCTTCTTTACACAAGTTACAGCAAGACAAGTCTTACACAGAAAATGAGGGTGTTAAACATCTAGTATAAACCATCTATCTATTATGGCAAAACTCTTCCCGCAAAACCTCACACTGCTGGGCCATACAGAGCCGTGGTATAACATAAAAAATATAATGCAAACCACGCAGCTCTCACCCAGAGGCATCTGCTTGTTTACATCCACAAATGGACAAACAATAAACTCGAGGCTCAAGGATAGAGACACACTTCCACAGTGCAAATTGAGCAAAGCCACCACAAACACACTGACAACAAGTCAGGAATACACAAGTCTGATTTCCCCAATAAATGAACCTTCTGTTGGAGCAAACTGCTATAACACTTAAGGGTGTTAAAAGACCATGTAAATAGTGTAGGGTGGCTAAATAAAAGCACCTAACATAACAAAGTCTTCTTTCCTATTTGCATGGTTGCTACTAACACAGTATCAGGTTTACTTCCTTCCGTTCTGGACATCCAAGTCCATTTTCTTCTTCAGCTCAATACACCACAGAAAGTTTTATTTTGACACACTAAGTATGTAGATTTTAAAGGTAGTTATGGTGATGGAGGGATATCTACCTCGCTCTGAGACACTTAATTGCACGAAGATTTGGAAAACAAAAATCTTCTGTCATCTAGAATATGGAAGGTCTAGACTCATCCGCAGAAGTGCTCTGCGGCACCAACCAACGTAGGATCTGCTTCCCAGGGAGCATGAAAGGGGTCATCTGGTGAACGATGTCACATGAGATCTGAAAAGCCATCAGTGATGCTAGAACAAATTTCTGATTCAGGATGCTGGCCAGGGGCTTCAGCACGCTAAAACTGTAGGTGTTCTAAGAGCATCATGCTGTTACTGAACAAGCAAGTGTATCAAATGAGCATGACAAAAAGTTTTAAGTGGGTAGCTGAAGGGAAGGAAGCGGGTGAATGATATTCTGAGACCTTTTTAGTGAAAATGTGGTTCGGTTTGCATTATGGTGCAATATTATGAACATGTGAATACATTGTGTCAATTTATTGTAAAAAAATTATTCAAGAAATGAGTTACTTAGAAGAGACCATTAATAAACCAGAGTGGTTTTAGCCATGCATACATGCAAGGGTAAAATAATTTGTGGATTGGTTTGTTTTCCCACCCTACTTTAACACATGCCTGTCTCCACATTCCCCAATTAAAAGACTCAAATGATTTTTGTTTGCGATGTTGGCGAACTTTAAAAAGGAGCTATTAGTTACATTGGTGCCTTTCATGTGCCTCATTCTTGTAATCTGATCCCACCCCCTCACAAGAGTGGCATACCTTCTTTCTGTGGGCTCTCCTTAATTTCGTTGATCTTTCACTGTGTTTGAGCACACTGCTAATGCTGTTTGAAAATTTCACAGATTGAAAGGCTTCACTGTTTTCCATCACCTTTCTTAACTCCTTCCAGATCTGGGGGTGCTCAAGCACCTGCTGCACCCCTAGTTCCAACACCCGGGGCACCCTTTGTTGGTAATTGTGAGTGACATAGGTGTGGACAAAGAGAACTTTGTGTTTTTCTTTCAACACTGGTTGGCACCTTTGGGAATGCACAACACAAGGAGTATACTCTGTGTATGGGTAGTATGGCTCTGTCCTCATGCCTAAGCACATGTACTTCAAGGCACTTTCATTTAGGAATAGCTTCCACAGATTGACAGGTTCATGTATGTTTTAGCTCTAGCACAAAGAAGCAGAAGAATCAGTGCTTAATTTGAGCCAGTGCTCAGCCGGCACTTAATCTTCAACACCAGTGCTTTTCATGAGCACCAGTTAAGGACACATTCATTTATGTATAGGGAGCTTAAGTGATTTGCCCAGAATCCCAGGATGTTGAGCCGATGCCGTGGATTAAACCTGGTTCCCCAGCGCTGAAGTCAGCAACTCTGGCCCTTAATTCACATCCTCTCCCCACTTTCGTGGTTGGTAGTTGGTTCTGTTTTAGGCGGTGCTAACAGGAGAAATGGGCTGGTGCAAGCTGCCTCCTGACAAGAACCCCAGCACTTATTTGTTTACAAATTAACCTCTGCGAAGAATGGTCTACAGAGGACAATTTTTGCAACTGAGACCAAGAGAGGAAAACCTGTGTATCCATGAGCCAAGGAATCAAATCAGTAAAACTACAATAAAACAGTGTTGTCAATACAGCAATCGACTGAACAGAAGACAATCACGAGGAGACTATCAGCGGTGCCAAGGGGATACAATGGCAGTGTGCTGAGGAATGTAATGCCACGTCTGTAATTGTTAAATGCAATGGTGTTGTCTGAGCCTTCTGATGTGCACTTTGTATCCTGGCTGGTGTAATACAAATGGACTAGACTAACAGCATCATGGCACACTCACCCTAAAAACTTCAATAGTCTTTGCAAATGGATGCGAAAATGCATAGAATGTTGATAGGAAGTATTGTCATTGTCGATTTCCCAATAACATTACTGCACTGCCCCACAACAGTATAAGACTGAGAATAGCCAGCACTACAAGTACTGGAATGCTAGCTGTGTTAAGTAAAGATTGTGTATCAGTATACTGAGGAGTGTGCTCCCAGAAGGTGCAGCAGGGGAAGGCAAGCAGTCAATAAAATGTAGTATCTGGGGTAGAACAAGTGCGCAGAGCAGCAGCCAGTGCACCTACCACAACTGGCCCCTTGTAATGCAGCAGATGCCGGATTTGGGGCGGCCCTACCATCTCCTACATATCCTGAAGACCACCAACACTTAAGGTATGTGCATAAAAGGCATTGTTTTATTTTGTAATTTTTATCCTCTTAAAGCTGTTAGGTCTCTATGACATAGTACTACAATAATAACTATATGCATGCTTATTTTACTGTTATTCCTTTTCTAAAGTTTTTAACAAATACCAGAACTGCCTTATAAAATAAAAACAAAATCCATAGCTACTTACATTAAGTATAGAGTTTGTTTCATCAGCGTGGCTGTTTCCCCTCTGCGCCATGTTAACTCTGTAGTCTTCTGCCAAAGCCTGTTTACCCGCAAAGATACAATTAGGTGCTCCAACAAGTTTTAGAGTGCAAGTGCAGTTACGTCCTTATTTCAATTTTTTCTCTGCACACTCCCAAGGTGTAAAAGCGCGCCTTAAAAAATGTCATACTTTCACCGACCTTTCCCTGTCTAAGAACATCATGACTGTGCATACCCTCTGCGCCACTTTTTCAAGACTCCCATGCTTATCAGTCCATGCCACCTCTCCCCCCACGTAGAAGCCTCGTCGTGTCCTAGATAGGCGGGAAACTCATGGAAAAAGAGTTTACGTGTTGCATTTCAATTTTCTTCTCTGCACACTCCAAAGGTGTAAAATGCGCGCCTTAAAAATGTCATACTTTTACCGACCTCTCACGCACTGTCCCATCTAAGAACATCACGACTGTGCATATTACAAGGCCCTCGGCGCCACTTTTTACAAGACTCCCATGTTTATCAGTCCCTGACACCTCGTTCCCCACGTAGAAGCCTCTTTGTGTCTTAGCACTCTTTTAAGGCGGTTTTTTAAACTAAGCGGTGAAATTGTTACATCAGCAAACTTGCTAACCACACTCCCACGTAGAAAGAAGCCATAGTTTCATAACATCTGTTTATTTAATTGTATTCACTTTTCATAACTAGTGTCACTTTACAGCAAAGACTTTTAAAAATTAGACGGTAAAAAATGTTGCACCAACAACTTATGTTTTACAAAATTGTCATACTTATCAACCCCGACACCTCACCCCCACATAGAAAGAAGTCATAGTTTCATAGCATCTGTTTATTTTATTTTATTCACTTTTCATAACTAGTGTCACTTTACTGCAAAGACTTTTAAAATTAGGCAGTGAAAAATGTTGCACCAACAACTTATGTTTTACAAAATTGTCATACTTATCAACCCCTTCAAGCCTCGGTGACTTAACATTTATTTATTCATAACTAGTGTCACTTTTAAAATTAGGCGGTAAAATTGTTGCGCCAACAAACTTACAGTCTAGCTTTCGCCTCTTGTGGAGGCATTGGACTTCCCGCCTCTGCCTGACTGTGGCTAGGCCCTGCACCACGGTCTACCACTTAGGAACTCCATATGCATTAGGCACGCCTCCTAGGGGGCCTGGTCTACCTCCAAAAATACCCCAGCACTACTCAAGGGCTCCCATTCCACAGATGCATCTTGTCACTGCTGAAGCAACACCAACCTACAGCGGCAACTACCCCTGAACATGCCCAGACATGTCCCGGCTTGCCCCAACCAACATGGCGCACACAGGTAAGTCTCTGCTTACGCATCCCATAACCCTAAACAACCCCTACTAGGCCCTATTGGGGTGGCTTACACATGGTAGGCGCTGAAAATGTTACATCAGCAAACTTACATTTTAGTTTGCCTTCTCTTGTGGAGCAGTGTTTCATCCCGCTCTTTCTGGGGTGCAGCAGCATTTTTTTACCCTGTTATATCACCATGACTGGTTGGTTTGCCGCCTCTTATGTGGAACTTGCTCCATCCAACCCTATCCGGGCTGTGACAGCACCCTTCACTGTTCCAAAACGATGCATGGCCATGTTACCAAACCCAGACGCATGCTTTACAAGATTGCCATGTTTATCAGCCCTGATACCCCACTCCGACGTAGAGAGAAGCCGCAGTTGTATAAACATGTCTTATTTATATATTCATTTCATAACTAGTATCATTTTACATCAGAGACTTTAAAACTATGTGATGCATACTGTTGCATCAGCAAACTCACAGTCTAGGGTTGCGACATCACACATACCAGGTCCGTGACTTGACTTAACATTTATTTATTTTTATTTATTTATTTATTTTCATAATTACTGTCATTTTACATCAGAGACTTTTTAAAAAATAGGCTCTAAAATTACAGCACCAGCAAACTCGCAGTCTAGCTTCCAACCTCTTGTGGGGACTTTGGAATTCCCGCCCTTGGCTGATTTTTATTTATTTATTTATTTATTCATTTATTTATTTATTCATTCATAACTACTGTCATTTTCCATCAAAGACTTTTTAAAATTAGGCGGCAAAGTTACTGTACCTATAAAGTAGCAGTCTAGCTTCACGCCTCCTGTGGGGACATTGGCATTCCTGCCCTTGGCTGGTTTTTATTTATTTTTTTATTTCATAACTACTGGCATTTTACATCAGACTTTTTTAAATTAGGCGGAAAAATTACTGACTCAGCAAACTGGCAGTCTAGCTTCCCGCCTCCTGTGGGGACATTGAAAATCCAGCCCTTGGCTGTCTGTGGCTACGCCCCCACACCCTAGTCTGCCAATTACGAGCCTGCATGCATGCATTAGGCACGCCTCCTTGGGGGCTTGGCCTACCCCAAAAAAGACTCAGCACCACTCTAGGGCTCCCATTCCACAGATGAACATCGCCGCTGCTCAAACAACACCAACCTACAGCCGCTACCACCCGCTGAACATGCCCGGACATGCCCCTGATTGCCCAACCAACATGGCTCACACAAGTAAGTCTCTGCTCAACCAACCCATAACCCTAAACACCCCTTGTAGGCCCTGATGGGTGGCTTGCAGCTACCCCCAGCCATTCCCCTGACCACCCTTCTACGCCTATGACACACCTGCACCGCCGCCATTTCAAGGGTAGGGGGCGCACACATTACATCTGCCCCCCTTCAGAGCCCGGACTTCCGGGGCGGGACTTCCGGGGCGGGACTTCCGGGGCCCGGACTTCCAGGGGCGGGGCTTCCGGGGGTGGGACTTCCAGGGGCAGGGCTTCCGGGGGCGGGACTTCCGGGGGCGGGACTTCCGGGGGTGGGGCTTCCGGGGTGGGACTTCCGGCTCCTACGTCACTTCCGGGGGGCGTTCCCACCTGTCAAAAAATGAATGGTGACGAAAGGTATCAGCGTATACTACTAACTTATATAGGCACGATTTAAACAGTTCTCAGGACTCTGCTGGCATAGATCCATCTCCGGTTTCGGGTTCTCTTTTCTCTGCAGGCCAGGATTGCCATTTTCTGTCTATAGGAACTCATACACTGAAGGGTAACATTGGTGGCAGATCTCGATCTGACCGTTAAATGATTGTCAGTATCTCCGCCCATCTGTATTGACTGTGCAATGGGCTGATGCTGGTCTTCGTTGATTCTTTTGTTAGCTGACTCTGTCTCCTCTGTGCAGTGTTGTCCCGGCTGGTGCCATTCCTTCTCTTCCAGTCGCCGGCGGGAGTTGTTCCTGTGGTCTCCTGGTTTCCTCCAGCATTCAAGCCAGTCCCATGCCTCCTCTAGGGAATCAAAGAACCATGTTTTCCCCTCTGCAACCAATCGAAGCTTGGCGGGGTAGAGCACCGCATATTTCAGTTCTCTATCTCGCAGTAGTTTATTAACTTCCAAAAATGAGCACCTAAGACTCTGAACCTTGACCATGAAATCGGGAAAGAAGGTCATTTGCGCGTTTTCATAGTGCAATGGAGGCACAGATCATGCGGCCTGTAATATGGTGTCTCTGTCCCTGAAATTAGAAATCCTCTATGATTGATTTTGTGTAAATTAAGTGGGGTGCTTCGTGTGCTGTGAAACACTGTTTTGTTTATTTTAACTATTCTCTCAGCAATGTGATATGCAATTTGAGAGCTGCATATTGTGGTTATCGATAATGTCAATATTTGGTGTGGAAGAAGCATGAATTTTCTCATTAACGATGGTGATCAAAGAAGCAGATTATAAAGACAGCAGTTTGTGCATTGTGAAGGTTAGAAACACAATTATGCTTGACGTTTTGCTTCATACTAATCGTTTATATGCAAATGTATTTCTCACGAATTAGCTGCAGTGACAATGTTTATCAGGGGGCTCGAGGGGCTGATGTAACTTTGCTCTTTGCACGTATTACTTCGTACTGCTGTTAAATTGTGCTGCTAGATCGAATTTGTTTATTATTATCTATTTTAGCCCGTTTAAAAATATTTTATGCATTGCACTTTAAGTGAACTTCTAATACCTACCACTTCATTCCGCTGGCCCGGGGGGTTTCCTCACTTCCTTTTTACCGGCAAGCCAATGAGAGACGTCATTTTTGTTTTGTTGGGCGCTCTCTAGTTGCTCTGGCTACCGGCTCTATAAAGATGCACGCTGCGCTTTCGCAGGTGCTCGAGGGGCTGATGTAACTTTGCTCTTTGTACATATTACTTCGTACTGCTGCTAAATTGTACTGCTAGATCAAATTTGTTTATTATTATCTATTTTAGCCCGTTTTAAAAATATTTTATGCATTGCACTTTAAGTGAACTTCTAATACCTACCACTTAATTCCGCTGGTCCGGGGGGTTTCCTCACTTCCTTTTTACCGGCAAGCCAGTGAGAGACGGCATTTTTGTTTTGTTGGGCGCTCTCTAGTTGTTCTGGCTACCGGCTCTATAAAGAGAGGCCTAAGGCAAGCCCGTCTGCTCCCGTCAGCGTCCTGGAAGCGGCCAGGGCCAGTGATGTTGCCTGTCGGCCTATCGCCTCTTCGGACAGACGGTGCTTCACCAGTGAGTCGCTATGGCTTTTAAGGTCAGCAATTTGCAGTCACCATGTTTGTCCTGATCTATCTCTAAGAAAGGATTTTCTTTGTGCTGCATGTGATTTTAGACTTTGTTTAGATCCTGCCTCCATCATTAGGTCCACTGGGACGCCTACCATCTCAATGGCACTGATAAATGCCCGCTTGTTAAAAAAACATTACCTGGATGTGTTTGAGTTGCTGTCCGACAATTCACTGGATCTTTTGTTTACTACAGAGACCTGGTTGGACAGTTCCTCCGATCCTATTATTTCACTGGCCACTCCCGGGGGTTATAAGATATGTAGAGTGGACCGCATGGAGGGAAGGGGGGTGGGGTGGCTATCATGTTTAAAGATAAGTGGGATCTTCTTAAGTGTGATTCTAGTGCCTTGGGTGAGTGTGAAGCTCTTGACTTTAGCATTCGCTTTTTGGCCCATTTCACACTGGGGGGTTCTTTGATTTATCGCCCCCCGGCCCTGCGAAGGCCTTTCTTCAATCGAGGGGCGAGTCAGTGACCTTACAGGGTCTGCGCTTTTCCCATTGTTTGATATTGGGCGATCTTAGCATACATCTTGATCAGATGGACTCTAAGGATTCATCGGAGTTCTTTGATACTCTTCAGCTCGCCCATCTTTTTCAATGGGTTAATCGGCCGAACCCATCAAGGGACCCATCTGCTCTAACTTTTCCATCACAGCTGATGACCCCCTTCCAGTTTCCTGGTCCGATCATCACCTGACTTTCTTCTCCTGGGAGGTGGTACCCATGCCTCCCGTGAATCAGCATTTAAAAGACTTGAGCCCTCCAAATTTGCAATGGCCCTGATCGCCTGTAGGCCGGTACTTCCACAGGATTTGGAAGGGAGCCTCCTGGCTTTTACCAACTGGGTTTTGTCTACTATGACTAACATTGCTATACCTATCTCGGCTAGGCGCACCAGGGAGACTCCTTCTAAACCGTGGTATACCGCTGAGTTGACCTCATTAAAACAAGATTGTAAAAAACTGGAATGCTCTTGGTGTCTCAGCGAGTATTGCCCGGTGGCAAAGGGTAGGTTTATTATGCTCCTATCTCTCAAGCTAAAAAGGACTATTATGCTGTCCGTATTGATCAGGCACAAAACAACTCAAAGAAAATCTTTGCAATCGTACAGAGCTTCATGTCACCCACAGCACAATCATGCTCTCTCCCGCCCGCAGATGCCTGGTGCGACACGCTGTCTAATTTTTTTATGGACAAAATCCGAGTGATTCAAGCAAGCTTTATACTGTATTCACCTGATCCTCTGTCGTCTGCCTTTGTTCCCACCTCCCCTAGGCACTCTCTGGGTAATTTTCCCCCAGTTGATTTGCCTAGTACCATGAAAATTTTTTAAAGGGATTAATATCCGTCTCACCTGCCGACCCCTGCCCTGCCAGACCAATGGCGGCAGTAGCGTAGGTTATTAATCCTGAGGTGAATAACATTATAAATTACTCTCTGCGCGAAGCCCGAGTCCCAGCTGGAAGCAGGCTGAAATTCTCCCTTGATTAAGAAAGCCTGCCCTCAATCCTTTGATTCCTGGGAATTATAGGCCCATTTCTCTTCTGCCCAGTCTCGCCAAGGTCTGTGAGAAGGTAGTGAATATTCAGCTGACTGAGTTTGTGGAGAGGGCGGACATCTTGCACCCAGCTCAGTCGGGCTTTCGGTCCTCTTACAGTACCGAATTGGCTTTGGTGGAAGTGTCTGAGGCTATTCGAGAGTGCCTTGATGCCGGCGGGAGAGCAGCCTTAGTGCTGCTTGACCTGTCGGCTGCATTTGACACGGTTCCCCATTCTTTGTTGCTTGACCGACTCTCGGAGATTGGTGTATCAGGGTCGGCCTGGGGCTGGATTAGGTCTTTTCTGGAGGGTCGGTGCAACAAGTCTGGTTACCACCGGCAGCGTCTGCCCCTCTGCCGGTTACTACTGGGGTCCCTCAGGGGTCGTCCCTTAGCCCCCTCTTGTTTAATATCTATCTTACTCCTCTAGTCATGATGGCTGAGGCTTTAGGGGCTAAGGTGATCGCCTATGCTGACGACACCCAGTTACGTTTCACCGGGAAAAAGGATGAGGAATCTGTGGCTTCTGTTCAATTCTGCCTGTCTTTGGTATTTAAGTGGCTCGCGGGCGCCCAATTAAAATGTAATGAAGACAAGTCGGAGATCCTCTTAAATGGCAATTTTCTCCCTGGTTTTAGAGATCTGATCTGGCCGTCTGAGTTCTCGCCACCGTCCTCTAGCAGTAGCACTGCTAAGAATCTGGGAGTTTGGTTTGAGGATAATTTATCTTTCACCACCCAAGTCACAAGACTTTCAGGGTGTTGCTCTGGCCTCCTCAAAATCTTGAGAAGATTTCTTCCACTTCTCCCACGGGCGGCGAAAGAGACAGTTGTCCGCGCGCGCCTGGATTATGCTAATGCTCTTTATGTGGGGATTCCGTCATACTCCCTTAATAAACTCCAAGTGGTACAAAATGCGGCGGTTCGGCTCTTGTTAGAGATCCCCTTAAGAAGCAGTGTGTGAGGTCATCTTTCCTCTCTTCACTGGCTTCCCATGGCGGCCTGGTTGAAATTTAAATCTATTACCATCACCCATCGTGCTCTGCATGGCCTTGGCCAACTTATTTGCAGAAACGTTTATCTTTTTATGCTCCAGGGAGACTGCTACGCTCCTCCGCTCTTCTCCTGGCAAAGGTTCCCCGTTTTTATCGGCACAGGCTTGGTGGTTGTTCCCTCGCCATTATGGCTGCTCAGGCCTGGAACGCTCTTCTGTTTGAGCTTCGCAACATTGAAGATCCTGTGGCTTTTAAAAAATTGCAAAAAACGTATCTCTTTGTTTAGTACGGACGAGCATCTCAGTCGCTCTGTGCTCGCGCCGGGACACGCCTTGGAGTAGCTGCGTGCGTTAGAAAACTAAATAACATAACAAAACATAACATAACATCAGGGAGCTTGTCGATATATGCAGTATTTTACTATACATTTCTTATTTATGTCTATTTCACTTCAATCACATTGTGAGTATTTAACTGTGCACAAAATAGTCCTCTTCAATGTGACAAAGGTTATCCATATTAATTAGAAATAAATAAAGGAGTAATCCCGTGGATATAAAATATCTACGCGATGAGGAGGTACCTATAAAAAAAAGGGAAAGATTTCCTTTTCTAAAAAGACCCATCACTCACCAAGCTAGTTGGTGACATGCTTCATTATTGGGGACCCACCCGAGTAGGCGAATGCCACTCGGGTGTGCTTTAACAACTGATTACAGTGGAGCAGGATTATTCACAATAGTGGTGTAAGTGAGTGAAAAGGTGAGGTTAAAAATCATCTTAATTTAACTCCCTAAAAGTTTAATATGGAGCAACAAGACAATGCTAAAAACAGATGTGAGACACCAACACATGCATCAAGAAAAGCTTTTGCGAGTCCTTAATTGCGAATATTAAGGAATCGCAATTAAGGACTCGCAAAAGCCTATGCATGTAGGAATCGCTATTAAAATAGCGATTCCTTAACATTCATTAATTGCGACTCACAAATTAATGAATGGCTTCACATTCATTCCTATGGGCCTCAAGGCCTATAGGAATGCATTGGAGATTGCGGGAGCAATTTGCGAGTACGAGTAGGTACTCGCAAATTGCTCCCGCAATTTCTAGGGTGCAAGGGTGTCAAAATGACACCCTATTGCACCCATGTATTTGAACTCTGCACACATGTTGCATACACACATGCTCTAAGGGCATTAGTGTGCGCAACATGAAACTTAGAAAAATGCAAATAAGTGCATTTTTCTAAGTTTTAGCAAATTACCATGAAGTCCAGCTTTATGGTAATTTGCTCCCGCTAGTAGCGAAATCGCTATTTTTTAAACTTTAATGCATTGCATTTAAGGAATCCCAATTAGGGATTCCTTAAATGCAATCGCTATTTAAGGAATCGATATTTTGAGATTCCTTAAATTGCGATTTTTGCATTTGGGATGATGCATCCCAAATGCAAAAATACCGGTCGCAAAGGGGCAGATTCTGAGAATCTGCCCGTTTGCGACCGGTTTTGTGGTTGATGCATGTGCCTGCAAATTAGGTTAGATTGACCTGTGGTGTCGATATCTAAAAAAGTGATCGTGGCGGTCTACATGTTTCAACCTGTGCGTGATATTACCAGGTTTTCATCAGGACCGAGTACAATGGCCCGAGCGCTATGCACACGCTAAGGTACACCCTACTCTGGGTGAATCACAAGCCACACTGTGTACTTACAGTGTGGTAACCTTCCAGCCTTCTGTGAAAGGAGCAATCTAAAAGTAAGGGAACAAACACACATAATCCCGGTTATTTGTGTGTCTTAGCTTTAGATGACCTCTCATACGTGGCTCAATCGTGAGCAATTCAGCGTGGTACATATCATGCTCCTTACATACCATGTGTGATCTCCATTTGGTGTAACTTCACATCTCTATGGCGATAGTACGCCTTTATAACAAAGGTGGGAAAACCCACCCCCTTATTTTTATACAAAACATCAACCTAACAATGTGCTTATTAGCGTGTGTAGGTGTCTTAATGCTCATTGAAAATGAGCGTGGTTATTCTTGGTAGCTACGCAAAAAACAGGGTATGCGGTTTGAAATAAGCATGCATTGTCAAAGTTGGAAACGGTAATACTGCTTTACACATGTATGAGGGGAAAAAGGGCTTACTAGGGACTAGCTTTATTCATGCCTCATAGGCACCGTAGGGAAAGGCGTTGGCTCTAGTCACACTCTGGGGAAGAAAAATGCATAGTATATCAGCACATACCTTTTATTGCTTGGTCTCAGAATGGAGCGGAGCCTACCCGCTTGAGATCTATACTTACTACGGTGGTTTTGGGTTAGAATCTAGATTTAAAAAGTACGGGCCCCCTGAAAAAGGCTATCCATAGTCAATACGTTTCCTGTATTTTCCTGAGGCAATAAACAGGATTTTCCTTGCGTTTCCAAGAGCCTGGCCTTGCCTTATTGAGGGGAGGATTGTGGCATTTATCAGCGCCAGAAGAAGTGCATTCCAGGCACCACCAGTGGTTTGGAGCAACCAGGCACTCCACAGTGTTTGGATATATATCAAGTGAATATATAGTCATTGAAAAAAACAAAGGTTAGAGGGATGTTATAGTTAGGATGACATTTCACTCTTACATTTCACTTGTAGAACACCAGGGAAATTCAGCAATTATAGTTACCTGAGTTAACTATAACTCACGTCCTGCAGTGCACTGCTTATGACCTCACATATTATATCACTCATGACATGGTCAGTGACATCACTGATTACATATAGGTTGGTGGCAGGTTTGGCTTTTCTCTCCTCCAACACACTCCGGAGGGGCATGCCCTGCACGCAATACCCGTGGTTTGGATCCGCTGCAGGCCGCAACCGATGATCCTGGGCTTCCGAGTCTTGTTTGGACCCCAAACTCCAAGGGGTCCATGCACGTGTCTGGACCTTTCTGGCTGTAATTGACAATCGCTGGGGCGGATAATTGATTTGATAGACCGGAGATGGAGAGGGTGTCCGACGGAGCTCCATTACAGTGCAGCCATCATGGTTCGCCGCTGGCCACAGTGTTTGGATATATATCAAGTGAATATATAGTCATTGAAAAAAACAAAGGTTAGAGGGATGTTATAGTTAGGATGACATTTCACTCTTACATTTCACTTGTAGAACACCAGAGAAATTCAGCAATTATAGTTACCTGAGTTAACTATAACTCACGTCCTGCAGTGCACTGCTTATGACCTCACATATTATATCACTCATGACATGGTCAGTGACATCACTGATTACATATAGGTAACTATAACTGCTGAATTTCTCTGGTGTTGTACAAGTGAAATGTCAGCCTAACTATTAAGTTCCTGTAACCTATGTTTTTTTTCAGTGAATTACAAAGGTTTTTTAAATTATATATGCTAAATATAACGTTCCTGTAACCTTTGTTATTTTTAAGTGAATTTCCATGTTTTAAAAAAAATGTATTTCCTTACTATAACTTCCCTGTAATCTTTTGCTTTTCCAGTGAATTTCTAAGGTATTTTAATGTTATTTTCTAGCTGTAACCTGTTACCTTTGTGACTGAGTTTGTGACTGAGATTTGTGTCTCAGTGGGTGTCTGAGTAACTATGCAAGTAGGTGATTGGGTCTATAATTTGCTGATTCAGTATATGACTGGGTCTGTGAGTGGGTTTATGTGTCTGAAAAGGTGTGGGTGGGTGCACAAGTGTCTGTTTAGCTGACTTGGTGAATAACATATGTGAGTAGCTTATGTACTCTATGGTCGGTTTTCATTCCGACCATGTGATTGAAATGGCACTGCGATGCTGAATCGCAGATTCAACAACATTTCAAATACACCCAAATCTACTTCTGGCTGTGTTGGAGGAAACATCACTTTCAGCAACATATATTTGCACAATGGCAGAAGGTACAGCTGGAGATTCACCTGCAGAACCAGACAGATTTAAAGAGTAAGAAGAGGAGACAAAAATGCAAAGAACTTCGAAAAATAAAGTCCTGTGTGGCAATTTTTCCCAGCACCAAGTGGCAAAAAAGTTGTCTGCGCGGTTTGTAAAATGTAAACTATGCAGCAAGGAGCTGTCCAGTAGCACTGAGAAGAAATGCATGAGTCTCCTCACTATTCATGAGAGAACATACGTGCAGATGATTAGGGAGAAAGATGCTACGTCCAAAGATGCCGCCCAGGAATATCAGGTCTTGCAGAAATCATTATTTATGCTGCATGCCAAGAATTGGGGAACATGGTAACGCACCGCGCCACATGTCCCAAACTTGTTACTGCAAGGTTGAAAGATGTCACTGACTTTTCTGTTCAAGTGAAGAAACAACAATGTTAGTTTGTTTCCTTATTATTTTAACTTGAGAGTTAAAACCAGAATTTTCCCTCTGGAACTCCTTTTGCACATTTGGTAATTTACTCCTCACTCATCCCAATCACCATCTGATGCATCAATGCTCCCCCAAGATTAAACTAAGAGACTCTAATAAGCACTAATTGTGTGTATTTAATAGATAAGAAACTCAAATAGGTAAAAATGTGTAATACAAATACATATCATCACAAATAATTAAACATCACAAATAATTAGACATCACAAATAATTAGACATTTTGAATATCAGCGAAACCAATCATGTATACAGATACATACCAATTCTTAAAAACCATTAAAAACCTACATTATCCTCTACACATCAACTGCAAAATAAACCACCCCACTGGACAGGAAAGTACCAGACAATATAATTTGTCTTGCAACTGTTAATTTGAACACCAATGTAAACAGCATCCAGCAGGGGAAGAAATTCCCTGTCTTTTTCGTTCTTGCTGTCTCTTTTCAAATTTAACGTAACTTTGCTGCGCCGACGTGTTTCGGTGAAGTTGTCTGAATGTAACCACCTTCCTCAGGACTAACCATTATCTTCCCTTATCAAAGTTATACATTGATAAAGATGAAACCGGTGACGCAGCAATCAGGAAGGAAAAGCTTCTCTGTACAATTTCGAAATACACACTTCAGTAATGTGGATCCGGTGTCAGATCCAGTGCTCTTCTCAAAACGCTCGGGAGCAGAATGTCGCAAGTTCTCAATGCCTCTCCTAGCTTTCCGGGCAACACGCTCTTTTGACGCGAGTATGCCCAAGAAACCCAAGGGGGGAAAGGGGATGGGACAGAGAAGAGACAGTCACTTAACGTCTTTTTCTTTCTTCTGTATTGACGCCCTTCTATCTTCTCATTGGCTGGGAAGATGAGTGTATACTGCAAAAAAAGTTTTCACGTTAGTTATTTGGCCTTTTCTATCTCTACTCTCTCTTCTATTCTATATCATTGTGTATTCTCCTTTTCTCAGCATACCTACCCTGTCTACAAGTGACCAATGCTCCTCTTCTTGAATCTTGTGTTGTTTTGGTGTTATATTCTTCTGTGGTGCTGTGACTAGAATTATGAGAATGTGTTAGTTATATATTTCACCCTATCTCTTATTCTTCTTTTTATTTCTACAGAAACTCTTACCCAAGATGCAATGAACATTTGCCTCTAACTGGATTCTGAATTTGGTGAGTAGATCTTCTTCTTTACCTACTCTAGTTTCTTCCTTAAAAGAATTATCTCCACTCTTTATTTTAATTTCTAGTGAGTCTCTGCGCTCTGTATACTTTTCTAGTAGATTCTTCTCTATCTAATAAACTTAGTACCTCTAAACCTTCCTCTAAACACAGCACTAGTTCTCCTTTTATCTCTTCTGGACTGTAAGAAAACGGCTAAGAAACGCTATTAGATACACAAGTGTAGCGAGTCTTAACTGCTTGTGCTGACCCTGAGAACCTCCGCTTACTCGCGGATATAGAACTAATGCTGCTCGCAGCCAACTGAAATTACTATATACACAAAAATAATGAACGTAGCCAAATTAAATCCTGTGCTGACTCTGCGCTCGTCGTTTGCTTTACAAGACGCAGACAATTACTTTTGCTTCAGATATTACCGTTCCTCATGCGCATGCCTGCCATAAGAAACGCTTCCCGAATTGAAGCGCATGCGCCTTCGTTCTCTCACAAAATAGAACGGTCTTACTTGAAAAAGCCTTCCTCTTCTGCTCCGACCCAGGACACTTGAACTCTTGAAATAACGCAACGAAGTATTTCCCTCACTAACTTCGCGACGCATAACACGGTGACCTTCTCTCCTCATTACATTGGTGAAGTGCGCCACTCCAACGGCCTGACACCTGGGTCCTGATGATTACTGTGAAACACTAGAGCGCTAACCTGCTGCTCACTCGTTCCTATTTTAGCGGCCATTTTAGACTCTGATCTGTTTTTAGTTTGGTTCAAATTACAGCGTTTTTTCTTTTGAATGCTAGGTCGTAGGACATTAATCCTAACAGTAAGTTTATTTTTTAAATGTGGCCTGACGGTCCTGACATCCGGATTCTTTATTTTATCCTTAGTCTCCTATTTTCTTTATCCCTTCGTGTCTGTTATTCTTTGTTTTTTTTAGAGATAGTGAATAGTGGGATTGTTGTGCACACAGCTTTGATTAAAACACCCCCTTCTAAGTAGGCGAGTGAGAAAAATCTTGCAACCTGACTCCTGGAGTGCGTCCTTTTCCTGCTTACTCCAGGATCTCTCCTTGGTCACGTTTCACAACAATTTTAAGACATGCAGTTCTAGAGCACCGGTGTCTTCTGAAAACGCAAACTTCCTGCGTTTAGTTTTCAAGCATAAAAAAAGAACAAATAAAAAACTTTAAAAAAAAGGTTCTATACAGAATAAACACTGACTCAAATAAAGAAATGTGTGTGAGCTGTTATATTATATCCTCGCCAAAATAGGTCCGGGAGGCTCGCCCGGACATGGCAAACCCCCCGGTATTCGATGGGCACCTTCACCTGAAAAATAGTTGGGAGAGGTGCCGGGGCCGCAGATTTTGCGTTATGAGTTCCTGGATGAACAAATGCATTGACGAGCCTTTCGCTTTTCCCGGCACTCCCAAAATGCGGGCATTATTTCTGCGTGCGTGCCCCTCAAAATCTTCCAGGTGCATTTCAAGGGCCATTGCCGTGGATTGAAGTTGTTTCACTTGCGTCTCAAGTTCTTTAGTAGATTTAGTGAGTGTGAGTATAGAATCTTCTGTTGCTTTCACTCGAGGTCCCAGATTTCATAGGTCGGCATGCATCAATGATTACTCCGCGGCCACCGTATCGATCTTAGTTTCAAAAGTTGTACGAATGCCTTGAATGGCAACCACCAGGTCTTGCAGTGTGGGGCTGCTTTCCCCTGATCCTGACTTTAGGCGATGCTCTTCTCCCCCCACAACCTGAGTGTCTAGTTTGGGGTGAGTAAACTTGTCCAATTTGGTTTAGTGGGAAACCTTTGCGCCTTTATGAGTTACCATTATTTATCTGGCTGTCATACTGGTTAGACATCTCTCTTTTTGCCAATGTTTTTATGCCTGTCGTGGCGCTGAAATGAACACAACACTAGACCTCATAGTGTGCCCCACCGCCTCTGTATTACCACTTTCGGAGGCCCAATCCTCACGTTATGGGCAGTGGTCCAGTTTGACCCCTTGCTTTGGAGCCACTGCGAATACACTGTGCACTCTGTGTTGTTGTGTTTACCTTTTCTGGCGCCAGGACGCCCCTTTGCTGGGGCAGCTGTGCGCGGTACAAAAAACAGTAACATAACATAACATAACATAACACTGGATTCTCCTCCCAGAGCAGGGTGTGTTCCGTAGTAGTGTTGACCCCTTACTGTCCATATATTCAGTCGAGGGGTATGTAGTCAAGTGGGGGTCATCGAGGGCAACAGACTCTGAGCCGAGGGTTTATAGCTGCAGCAACCCGGTCTGAAATGGTTGTGCAGCTCCAGTGCAGACTTGTCACCTCTTTAGCGGCTACTGCGGGCCGGCACTCCTCTATGTATCCCAGTGGCACCTTCGGTACCAGGATAGACCCGGGCACTCACCAACAGGCCCCCGGGCCCTGGGGACCTCCACTTCAGAACTTAATCTTCGGCGGCCCCCAGTGCTCCGAGCCCACACGGGGCACACCAGGAGTAACGTTGTTTCCAAACCACTCAGCTAAAAAGGTTGTGCCTCTCCCGTTCTCGAGATGTTGTGTTGGTGGCAGGTTTGGCTTTTCTCTCCTCCAACACACTCCGGAGGGGCATGCCCTGCACGCAATACCCGTGGTTTGGATCCGCTGCAGGCCGCAACCGATGATCCTGGGCTTCCGAGTCTTGTTTGGACCCCAAACTCCAAGGGGTCCATGCACGTGTCTGGACCTTTCTGGCTGTAATTGACAATCGCTGGGGCGGATAATTGATTTGATAGACCGGAGATGGAGAGGGTGTCCGACGGAGCTCCATTACAGTGCAGCCATCATGGTTCGCCGCTGGCCACAGTGTTTGGATATATATCAAGTGAATATATAGTCATTGAAAAAAACAAAGGTTAGAGGGATGTTATAGTTAGGATGACATTTCACTCTTACATTTCACTTGTAGAACACCAGAGAAATTCAGCAATTATAGTTACCTGAGTTAACTATAACTCACGTCCTGCAGTGCACTGCTTATGACCTCACATATTATATCACTCATGACATGGTCAGTGACATCACTGATTACATATAGGTAACTATAACTGCTGAATTTCTCTGGTGTTGTACAAGTGAAATGTCAGCCTAACTATTAAGTTCCTGTAACCTATGTTTTTTTTCAGTGAATTACAAAGGTTTTTTAAATTATATATGCTAAATATAACGTTCCTGTAACCTTTGTTATTTTTAAGTGAATTTCCATGTTTTAAAAAAAATGTATTTCCTTACTATAACTTCCCTGTAATCTTTTGCTTTTCCAGTGAATTTCTAAGGTATTTTAATGTTATTTTCTAGCTGTAACCTGTTACCTTTGTGACTGAGTTTGTGACTGAGATTTGTGTCTCAGTGGGTGTCTGAGTAACTATGCAAGTAGGTGATTGGGTCTATAATTTGCTGATTCAGTATATGACTGGGTCTGTGAGTGGGTTTATGTGTCTGAAAAGGTGTGGGTGGGTGCACAAGTGTCTGTTTAGCTGACTTGGTGAATAACATATGTGAGTAGCTTATGTACTCTATGGTCGGTTTTCATTCCGACCATGTGATTGAAATGGCACTGCGATGCTGTATCACAGATTCAACAACATTTCAAATACACCCAAATCTACTTCTGGCTGTGTTGGAGGAAACATCACTTTCAGCAACATATATTTGCACAATGGCAGAAGGTACAGCTGGAGATTCACCTGCAGAACCAGACAGATTTAAAGAGTAAAAAGAGGAGACAAAAATGCAAAGAACTTCGAAAAATAAAGTCCTGTGTGGCAATTTTTCCCAGCACCAAGTGGCAAAAAAGTTGTCTGCGCGGTTTGTAAAATGTAAACTATGCAGCAAGGAGCTGTCCAGTAGCACTGAGAAGAAATGCATGAGTCTCCTCACTATTCATGAGAGAACATACGTGCAGATGATTAGGGAGAAAGATGCTACGTCCAAAGATGCCGCCCAGGAATATCAGGTCTTGCAGAAATCATTATTTATGCTGCATGCCAAGAATTGGGGAACATGGTAACGCACCGCGCCACATGTCCCATACTTGTTACTGCAAGGTTGAAAGATGTCACTGACTTTTCTGTTCAAGTGAAGAAACAACAATGTTAGTTTGTTTCCTTATTATTTTAACTTGAGAGTTAAAACCAGAATTTTCCCTCTGGAACTCCTTTTGCACATTTGGTAATTTACTCCTCACTCATCCCAATCACCATCTGATGCATCAATGCTCCCCCAAGATTAAACTAAGAGACTCTAATAAGCACTAATTGTGTGTATTTAATAGATAAGAAACTCAAATAGGTAAAAATGTATAATACAAATACATATCATCACAAATAATTAAACATCACAAATAATTAGACATCACAAATAATTAGACATTTTGAATATCAGCAAAACCAATCATGTATACAGATACACAATAATTCTTAAAAACCATTAAAAACCTACATTATCCTCTACACATCAACTGCAAAATAAACCACCCCACTGGACAGGAAAGTACCAGACAATATAATTTGTCTTGCAACTGTTAATTTGAACACCAATGTAAACAGCATCTAGCAGGGGAAGAAATTCCCTGTCTTTTTTGTTCTTGCTGTCTCTTTTCAAATTTAACGTAACTTTGCTGCGTCGATGCGTTTCGGTGAAGTTGTCTGAATGTAACCACCTTCCTCAGGACTAACCATTATCTTCCCTTATCAAAGTTATACATTGATAAAGATGAAACCGGTGACGCAGCAATCGGGAAGGAAAAGCTTCTCTGTACAATTTCGAGATACACACTTCAGTAATGTGGATCCGTTGTCAGATCCAGTGCTCTTCTCAATACGCTCGGGTGCAGAATGTCGCAAGTTCTCAATGCCTCTCCTAGCTTTCCGGGCAACACGCTCTTTTGACGCGAGTATGCCCAAGAAACCCAAGGGGGGAAAGGGGATGGGACAGAGAAGAGACAGTCACTTAACGTCTTTTTCTTTCTTCTGTATTGATGCCCTTCTATCTTCTCATTGGCTGGAAAGATGAGTGTATACTGCAAAAAAAGTTTTCACGTTAGTTATTTGGCCTTTTCTATCTCTACTCTCTCTCCTATTCTATATCATTGTGTATTCTCCTTTTCTCAGCATACCTACCCTGTCTACAAGTGACCAATGCTCCTCTTCTTGAATCTTGTGTTGTTTTGGTGTTATATTCTTCTGTGGTGCTGTGACTAGAATTATGAGAATGTGTTAGTTATATATTTCACCTTATCTCTTATTCTTCTTTTTATTTCTACAGAAACTCTTACCCAAGATGCAATGAACATTTGCCTCTAACTGGATTCTGAATTTGGTGAGTAGATCTTCTTCTTTAACTACTCTAGTTTCTTCCTTAAAAGAATTATCTCCACTCTTTATTTTAATTTCTAGTGAGTCTCTGCGCTCTGTATACTTTTCTAGTAGATTCTTCTCTATCTAATAAACTTAGTACCTCTAAACCTTCCTCTAAACACAGCACTAGTTCTCCTTTTAACTCTTCTGGACTGTAAGAAAACGGCTAAGAAACGCTATTATATACACAAGTGTAGCGAGTCTTAACTGCTTGTGCTGACTCTGAGAACCTCCGCTTACTCGCGGATATAGAACTAATGCTGCTCGCAGCCAACTGAAATTACTATATACACAAAAATAATGAACGTAGCCAAATTAAATCCTGTGCTGACTCTGCGCTCGTCGTTTGCTTTACAAGACGCAGACAATTACTTTTGCTTCAGATATTACCGTTCCTCATGCGCATGCCTGCCATAAGAAACGCTTCCCGAATTGAAGCGCATGCGCCTTCGTTCTCTCACAAAATAGAACGGCCTTACTTGAAAAAGCCTTCCTCTTCTGCTCCGACCCAGGAAACTTGAACTCTTGAAATAACGCGACAAAGTATTTCCCTCACTAACTTCGCGACGCATAACACGGTGACCTTCTCTCCTCATTACATTGGTGAAGTGCGCCACTCCAACGGCCTGACACCTGGGTCCTGATGATTACTGTGAAACACTAGAGCGCTAACCTGCTGCTCACTCGTTCCTATTTTAGCGGCCATTTTAGACTCTGATCTGTTTTTAGTTTGGTTCAAATTACAGCGTTTTTTCTTTTGAATGCTAGGTCGTAGGACATTAATCCTAACAGTAAGTTTATTTTTTAAATGTGGCCTGACGGTCCTGACATCCGGGTTCTTTATTTTATCCTTAGTCTCCTATTTTCTTTATCCCTTCGTGTCTGTTATTCTTTGTTTTTATTAGAGAAAGTGAATAATGGGATTGTTGTGCACACAGCTTTGATTAAAACACCCCCTTCTAAGTAGGCGAGTGAAAAAAATCTTGCAACCTGACTCCTGGAGTGCGTCCTTTTCCTGCTTACTCCAGGATCTCTCCTTGGTCACGTTTCACAACAATTTTAAGACATGCAGTTCTAGAGCACCGGTGTCTTCTGAAAACGCAAACTTCCTGCGTTTAGTTTTTCAAGCATAAAAAAAGAACAAAAAAAAAAAACTTTAAAAAAAAGGTTCTATACAGAATAAACACTGACTCAAATAAAGAAATGTGTGTGAGCTGTTATATTATATCCTCGCCAAAATAGGTCCGGGAGGCTCGCCCGGGCATGGCAAATCCCCCGGTATTCGATGGGCACCTTCACCTGAAAAATAGTTGGGAGAGGTGCCGGGGCCGCAGATGTTGCGTTATGAGTTCCTGGATGAACAAATGCATTGACGGGCCTTCCGCTTTCTCCGGCACTCCCAAAATGCGGACATTATTTCTGCGTGCGTGCCCCTCATAATCTTCCAGGTGCATTTCAAGGGCCATTGCCGTGGATTGAAGTTGTTTCACTTGCGACTCAAGTTCTTTAGTAGATTTAGTGAGTGTGAGTATAGAATCTTCTGTTGCTTTCACTCGAGGTCCCAGATTTCGTAGGTCGGCATGCATCAATGATTACTCCGCGGCCACCGTATCGATCTTAGTTTCAAAAGTTGTACGAATGCCTTGAATGGCAACCACCAGGTCTTGCAGTGTGGGGCTGCTTTCCCCTGATCCTGACTTTAGGTGATGCTCTTCTCCCCCCACAACCTGAGTGTCTAGTTTGGGGTGAGTAAACTTGTCCAATTTGGTTTAGTGGGAAACCTTTGCGCCTTTATGAGTTACCATTATTTATCTGGCTGTCATACTGGTTAGACATCTCTCTTTTTGCCAATGTTTTTATGCCTGTCGTGGCGCTGAAATGAACACAACACTAGACCTCATAGTGTGCCCCACCACCTCTGTATTACCACTTTCGGAGGCCCAATCCTCACGTTATGGCCAGTGGTCCAGTTTGACCCCTTGCTTTGGAGCCACTGCGAATACACTGGATTCTCCTCCCAGAGCAGGGTGTGTTCCGTAGTAGTGTTGACCCCTTACTGTCCATATATTTAGTCGAGGGGTATGTAGTCAAGTGGGGGCCATCGAGGGCAACAGACTCTGAGCCGAGGGTTTATAGCTGCAGCAACCCAGTCTGAAATGGTTGTGCAGCTCCAGTGCAGACTTGTCACCTCTTTAGCGGCTACTGCGGGCCGGCACTCCTCTATGTATCCCAGTGGCACCTTCGGTACCAGGATAGACCCGTGCACTCACCAACAGGCCCCCGGGCCCTGGGGACCTCCACTTCAGAACTTAAAGAGGGCACCACAATCTTCGGCGGCCCCCAGTGCTCCGAGCCCACACGGGGCACACCAGGAGTAATGTTGTTTCCAAACCACTCAGCTAAAAAGGTTGTGCCTCTCCCGTTCTCGAGATGTTGTGTTGGTGGCAGGTTTGGCTTTTCTCTCCTCCAACACACTCCGGAGGGGCATGCCCTGCACGCAATACCCGTGGTTTGGATCCGCTGCAGGCCGCAACCGATGATCCTGGGATTCCGAGTCTTGTTTGGACCCCAAACTCCAAGGGGTACATGCACGTGTCTGGACCTTTCTGGCTGTAATTGACAATCGCTGGGGCGTATAATTGATCGGATAGACCGGAGATGGAGAGGGTGTCCGACGGAGCTCCATTACAGTGCAGCCATCATGGTTCGCCGCTGGCCACGCCCCCTGTCCATGGGTGTCTTAGTCAATCTGTCAGTGAGTGCCACAGTGTGTATTAGTGAGTGTATGACTGTGTTAATGAATGTATTGGAGTATGCCTGTGCATGTCAGTGTATGTCTCTTCTCAGTGTGTTGCAGGGTGTGTCAGTGTTTGTATCAGTAGGTATTATTGTGTCACTAAATGCACATGTATGAGAATCGGTGTCTTCCTCCATGTGTCAGTGACTCCCAAAGTGTTTTGGTGAGTGAGTGGGTGTATGAGTACTCTATGGGTGACCTAGTGGCTGTGTGGGTGAGTGAATGGGTGTGTCAGTGGCTGTATGGGTGAATGAGTGGGTGTGTAGAAGGCTGAATCATGGAGTGAGAGTGCATGCCTGAAGTACGGTGAGCGAATGGGTGTGAGTGGCTATTTGGATGAGTGAGTGCATGTGTGGGTGAGTGAGTGGCTGTGTCAGCTCTTTTATGGATGAGTGAGTGTGTGTACAGGACTGTATGGCTGAGTGAATGTGTGAGTGCATGACAGAATGAGTGGTTGTGTTAGGGACAGTATTGGTGAGTGTGTCTATGTGTTACTACCTGTATCAGTGACTGCATGTATAGGTGTCTATGTGGGTGAATGAGAGGGTGCTTGAGTGTTTGTATGTGAGATTTAAAAGGTGTGTGAATCTACGTACCAGTGTGTGAATGAGTGTGTGAATGTTTGTATTGGTGTGTGTCTGGATGTCTGAGTAGTTGCATCACTCTCTGTGTTGGTGTGTATCTTAACAATGTAGGTTTATTGAGCAACACATAAAGAACTAATTAAGAGAATACATTACTGCTATAGATGTTAGCATATTCATGAGTGCGTGCCTGGGTGTGTCAGTGTATGCATCAGTATGTGACTGGATTTGTCAGTGTATGCATTAGTATGTACCTGGGTGTGTAAGTGAATGCATCAGTATATACCTGGGTGTGATAGTGTATGCATCAGGGTGTAGATGGGTGTGTCAGTGTTGGCTTTACTATAAATCAATCAATCAATCAATCAATCAATCAATGGTTTATAAAGCACAGCTACTCCCCTGAAAGGGTCTTAAGGCGCTGAGGGAGGTGGGAGGGTGCGCAGCTCCTGGGAGTTCATGGTGATTCGTCGAAGAGGCAGGTCTTGAGGCCCTTCAGGACCTTTGTAGCTGGGTTTATCAGTGTATGCATCAGTGTATG
This sequence comes from Triturus cristatus, assembly GCF_964204655.1. Classification (NCBI taxonomy): domain Eukaryota; kingdom Metazoa; phylum Chordata; class Amphibia; order Caudata; family Salamandridae; genus Triturus; species Triturus cristatus. Next base: position 897,344,595 of record NC_140584.1, on the reverse strand, counting down.
TCTTGGTGTGTCAGCATATCAATTAGTGTCTGCCTGTGTGTCTTAGTGTATGTATCAGTATGTGCGAGGGTGTGTTAGTGTCCACATTAGTGTGTGACTGGGTGTGATACTGTATGCATTAGTGTTTACATATGCATGTCAGTGTATGCACAGTGTGTGCCTGGCTGTCAGTGTGGGTGTGTTAGTGTATGAATCAGGGTGTGCTGGGTGTATTCATGTAAGCATCATTATGCGCTTGGCAGTGTCGGTGTATGACATAGTTTTTCAAATTGTTATTAAGTGCAACAGTCCCCGCATTCAGTGTTTTTAAACTATTGCTTTGTGTCATTATTTCACAGATTTCTCTTTGTGTTTGCTTTGTTCGCGCTAAGTTGGCAGGGTATGCCCAGACGTGGGTCTCTTGCTCACTTTGCCACTGGATTCAAGCTAGCCTGGCTGATGAGGGCTGTTAGCCTGTAACCAGTCCCAGGATGCTTGTTTCCGGTCCAGGGAAGACATTGCTTGGCAGTTCGGGCTGGACTGTTCCCATGAGGCACAGGGCCAAGACTGATTTGCATATAGCTATGACTGAACTGGGGTGGCGAAGTGAGCTAAAGAATGATGATGGATTCAACCCAGATCTGTGACTGGGGGTGAGTGTCTGAAAAGTTTCAGCACTCCGTCCATCATCTCCTTGTGTTTGCATTATTTCACAGAAAACCCCCGTCCACTTTATCTGAGATTTAGTTGACTCAATTTTGGTCCTGATGAAGGTGGTTTATTAGACGGTCCACCGAAACATGCGTTGACCATTACTATACATATGGGGAGTCCTCTCAGAGACATATACACCAGAGTAAACTGATGGGGGATATTCGAATGAGATAGTTTGTCTCTGATAATCTTTCCAGGATCTCCGACATTACTGAACTTTTTCTGTGTATGAATGCGAGTGTGGGTGAGATGGTTTGACAGGTGAGAATGAAGTGTTGATGTTTGTGTGTGGGGTTATTTGTGTATTAATCATATGTTTTTTGATTCTATAGTTGAATTGCTGGTTTCCTTGCCTCCAATACAGTCATAGATGAAGAAATTGTCAGAATCTGCAGCTATCTAAATCTAATCCACTGTTCATGTGTTGATATAAAATGTTTAAAATGCTGCAGAATTATTATACACTAAAATGTTAGAGGTATTGTAGGCATTTTGGCAATTATTTGTTTATTTGTCTAATTGTCATATGTATTTGTAAATAATACATTTTTATAAGCAATGAATAGCAGCAAAACAATAAAATATACAAAAAAGTAACAAATATCTTTATATGAAGAATATAAATAATAAAATATATTTTTTGAATTAATCTTGGTGTATGACATTGAGATTGGGGATCTGTTTTGCAAATGAGCCCTAGGATGCCATACTAAAAAAGCAATATAGGTTAGATAAGAGGTTCTTTCTCAGTATTTGCCGTTTCCCCTTCCTCTTGGGCCTGAAATAATATAGGGGGTACCTTTTTCTTTTTGTAATTATTACTCAGTTTTAACTGCAGGTATTACAGTTTCCACTTATAAGACTTAGTCTTACTACATCCCGTACTCAGCAGGTTCTGTGAGAGTGGTCTTCTTATTCGCTTTCCCTCTATATTTTCAGTTTTTCAAAAAAATATCCCCCCTCATAATTTTCAGTTTCTTCTATCCTACTTTGTTGGTATACTCGTCGGGGAGCTCTTTCTTTTGTTGATAAAAATCCTGCTCACATGGAAGGCCTCAAGACATTCGGCTTTTCAGATGCTGATTTCTGAGCACTTATTGGCCAAATAGCAGGAACGAATACACACATAGGTACTTCAATCAATGATAATAATGAATGGACAAAACTACCCAATCTTAAGAAAAAGGCAAAAAGCATGAAATCCCATGCCCACTTTATGCTCGAATATCTCAAAGTGGGCGTGATACTATCAGGTCTGAGGATCAGAGATGTCCCAGCCCTTTTTGTGGAGGTACACAAATTCCTGGAGTGATGGTCTAAAATTGTGAACCGTTGCTCCAGGGATTGGATGATCCTCATAGTAGAAACAGTTAAGGAAATTATAGTGATCCTTAACTAGGAGATCTTAGACCTTGATGAAAAAACCAAGGATAGTATAGCCCTAGAAGAGGCCAAAAACAAGATATTGAGAATAAATAAAGAAATCCAGGACTTTGAGGAATACCTTCAAAAAGAAAAAAACATAAATTAAAAAAAGATGCTAGGTGTCTTACACAATAAAACGTATTATCCCTACCTATGCAGCAATTATTATCAGGAAGGACAGCAGGAAGGAGGCCAATATAACCAACGCTCCTACAAAATAAATAAAACTTTGACGTTTTCAGATACCAACTCATCGGATTCTGACTATGAGGGCCCAGGAATGAGTGAAGGACCTATGTACAACCCTAGAAATCAGAGAGGCCAACCTACTGATCAATACCATCAACAAGTACAGTGTCTTTTTTTACAGAGAGGCAGGGGTAGAGGTCATACCAAATTTCAGCGACAAGAGAGGAATTATTATCAGCAGATGAAGCCACCACATCCTCAGCCCTATATGCGGACATGATGGTCAGGCATTGCAGATACCATCTCTATTTACAATCTTTCGGGTTATGAACTTTCATTAGAAGAAATCAGTCTCCTCAGTAAAGGGCTGTCGTTTGTCCCTAGCACGCAGCATGACTCTTTAAAATTTAATAAAGAAATCTTTTTTTCAGAAAATTAGATTGAAGAAGTTCATGTCGCAAAACGCACAGCCAGAACAAGATACCAACTACTCAGGATGCAAACTACCCTCCACATGTAATCCATCTTTGAAAATGGTAGGCTCTGAGGTCGCTATTTTTGAAAAGTCAGTGATTAAAGAACTTCAGAAAGTCACCAAGTATGCCCTAAAGTGACCCCTAATCTTACTATTCAGGAAAAATCAGCCCTGAAGAAACTGCAAGAAAACACCGACATCACCATTAAACCGTGCGATAAAGCAGGTGGTATAGTGGTGATGCATACAGATCAGTATATTAGCAAAATAGACTCTATGCTACATGTACCAGAACATTACCAAAGAACTAACAGAATTGCTCTAGCACATTTGAAAACACAGATAGAATCCATCACATCAAAAGCATTGATGGACGGTAATATCTGTCAAAATGAATTTAACTTTCTAAACCAATGCGGTTATGCCTGCTATATATGGAGTTCCAAAAATGCATACAAATATAGTAGACCCACCCCTGAGACCCATTTTTTCCTCTATTAACTCATGAACTGAACCACTCTCTAAATATGTGGATGCTTTTTTATGCCCCCTTACCACGCAATATGCATCGTACATATTAGACACTGGGCACATGATAGCCACCATTGAGCATAAATCTTTCAAACAAGAAGTAAAGCTGCTAGTCACCCTAGACATAGAGTCTGTGTCTACCAACATTCCCCAGGACCTGGCCTTAGAGTCTGTGGCAGTTCTTTTGGCCAGAGTTCCTGGGGACAGACCGGATAGTTTTATCCTGGAGTGTCTTGATATTGTCCTGCATCATAATTACTAACAAATCAAGGGGACCAGCATGGGGGGCATTTTCTGCCCCAAGTGTAGCCAACATATTGATGGGAGAATATGAACATAAACATATTTTTAATGAGATAGCCCCATATTATGAAAACATAGGTAGCTAGCACAGATTTATAGTTGACATTTTCTTCATATGGTAGGGAGAAGAGTCAGACCTTTTGAATTTCATCGCGTGCCTTAACCTGATTGACAAGAATCTTAAGTTCACAGCAAAATATGCAGCAGAGAAAGTTGAGTTTTTAGACATATAGATTATGGACAGAGAAGGAAAAATAGAGGTAAGTCTGTATAGAAAGCCTACAGCAAAGCAGCACAGCAGTTTTCATCCCCATGCCAAAAGGACTCTATCCCCTTTGTGGAATTCCTTAGGATTAGGCGCAACTGCACTAACATTAAAGAATTTATGGAACATGCAGAACAACTCCAGAACCAACTTCTCCTTAGAGGATATCCGAAACGTCTTGTGCGCCAATCTCTGAAATGTGCCAAGTTTTACTACAGTGATGCTCTCATTTGAAGAGCAACGAGTCTCGTAGCCTAAAGCTTGACTGTAAGATTAGTCAGTATAACTGCAGTAGTATTAATAACTCCCTCAACTACTCTGGCAAGGAGACGGATATCACGACTATTTAACATGGGGCCCCAGAGCGGCAGAATGCCCTTCATTATTTCAGTAAATTGTTGTAGGGAAGTATCTGTTTGATCTATATCTTCTGGATTGACAACTCTTTTGACCCAATGCAAATGTAGATCCCTACGCTGTAGTCTATGATCCCTGTGATAATTAGACAGTGCAATGTAAACAGAAGGTAAAAGAAAGGAGACATAACACCGGCCAGACCATCCCCTGGGAAGCCAGGTATAAGCCTGTTTCCCGAAAACAATGTATACATTTGGAGGTGTAAACAGAGGTGGGCTACTAGTAGTGTTCAATCGGTATGTATCGTTACAACTGCTCTGTCCTACTGGAATGTTTCCTGCACCTTCAACACAGAAACTAGCTGCTGTATTTATCACAGGGACGGGCATGGCTTTGTCTTCAGTGATATTTAGTTCCTGGAAACATTTAAAGTATTCGGTAACATTAAATCCTTGACAATCCAACATTTAATTTTGTAACCAAGTGACATTCTAATTATCTTCGTAAATATTCATACAAGCGTCTGGATGTAGGGTACTGTCCTTGCCATCTTCCCCAGGTGTATATCCTTGGTGTACGACTATTTACTCCAACACTGCTTCGTAATCAGACTGTACCATGTACATAGCGTCAGCATGATAGTGCATGTACACCATAGAAAGCAGCTGAAACCATGCCTCACAGCTACCCAAGTATGACAGGGGCAATGACACCAGTAGATCATTCTTGTTCATAACTGAGGGGAGCAACCCACACACCCAACAATTCATGGCTTTAGTGGTACTGTGTACCTGATGAAGCATCTGCAGAAAAGCATCCTCGACATAAGTCTGTCTATGTCTCTCTTTATGCGGGGCCAGTGTAACGAACAAGTGCTCAGATGGAGCCGGGGTAGTCCCTATCAAAGTGTGTACAGGATGCTGTTCTTCTAAATACCACACCACCCGAATAGTGTTATTGTTACTATGAGAAGGACTACTACCACTACCACCCTACTCCCAGGAGACCAACTAGACCACACAGAACTAATCTGCTGTAATGGTGGGGCCACCAGGGGCTGTTCCTTCTTCATGACAGCAAGGCCAAATGGGTACATAGAAAGAAACCTTAGGAATTGGAGCCACAAAAATACAACCGACCAGAGGGGCACAAGTCACCCAGTGTCCTTCAGAGCCTCACTGGTAGACTCCTATTGTTCATCAACGACGGTGCTATAAAGCACTCCCACGGGGGGGGGGCTGCACCATCGCAGCCCTTACTGGAAAACAAATCCTCTTCTTTCAGGATAGGGCACCCTCCTTCCTGGGCAAGTACCCTCAACGATCTTGTCCAGTGTCCAGGGCAGTGCACAAATCTCTGTTCCCTATTCTTATTACTAGTACCTTAGACAGGGTACCTACAACCTGATCTCAAGTCCTTCCTTACTCCTAGACTGTCCCTCTGATGCACTGTCCCTTCGTCTTGGGCGCAAGTTATACCTGGTGGCTCCAGGCACTGTCTCATCAACAAAAAGGGGTTGAAACTCAGGGTCAGGTGGGCATTGAGACCCAGATTCTTGTGCACCAGATGCGGGAGTATCCGGGGCAGCCCTTATTTCTGGGGGAACTGCCTCAAGCAAGGCGGTGTCGCTTTCTTCGTCTGTCTGCACCCACCTCAATCAGGCGTCAGAGAAGGGAACGAAACGGGGCACTCGCTCCCCTTCCTGGTCAGCAATGCTGTTGAGGACCCACCAGTCATACGGAAGTGGGAGAGGGATCCTCTTGACGTGCGATCTATGCACCCAGTGCTTCTGGCCTTCAAGCTTTACTGCGGTGCGGGTGACGAGTAGGACCATCAGTGGCCCCTTTAAATGAGGCTCCAGGCAGCTCGTTCGCTGAAAATTCTTCACCAAAATGAAGTCCCCGGGCTGTAGCTGATGTCCGAGCCTCTCTGGTATTGGTTGCAGTGTGTCGTGAATCTGTTGGTTGATAGAACGAAGATCTTTAGTTAACTAATACAGATAGTCCACAAGCAGGGGGTACTGTATCTTGAGAAGCGCTTTGGTCTTAGGACACCCCAGACGTTGGCGAGGCGTCCAAAGACCACTTCGTACAGGAAAAACCCTGTTCTAGAATGCGCTGTCGCTCTGGTAGATAACAAAGCCAAAGGTGGAGCATAGGGCCATTGCAAACCTGTACTTTCTTGAATCTTTGCTAATTTCAGCTTTAGAGTACCATTGTACTTCTCAACTAGGCCTGCTTTCTGGGGGTGGTTCGCTGCATGAAACTTCTGCCTAATATGCAAGCCTTTGCACACCAATTCAATGACTTGAATTGAAGTGACTTCCGTTGTCACTCTAGATCACATGTGGCAATCCATAGCGCGGGAAGAACTTGTTTAAGAGTGCCTTCGCCGTCGCCATAGCCGTATTCTCCTTAGTGGGCTAAGCCTCAATCCATTTTCTGAATGCACAAATCACTACTAGCACATACTTCAAATTGGTAACTCGTTCCATTTTGATGAAATCCATCTGGAGTAACCCTGGGCGTAGTTTGCGAAGTAGCGCTACGCGTAGCTACGCGAAGTGCACTTCGCACTACACGAGCTACACGTAGCTTCGCAAACTGCGTAGTGCACTGTGCAAGATGCTTTTCGCACTGATTGCACAGTGCCGGATGCTTGTCCGCACTGTGCAATCGGTGCAAACTGCATCTTGCACAGTGCAAGCGGTCGTTTTCTGCCGCTCGAGTAGATTTCTACTCGAGCGGCAGCTTTCTCAACGCAGACTGGTAGTTTCTCATCGCGAGCATACGCGACCACTCGCAATGAGAAACCGGACCTCCCCGCGTTGAGAAGCTCACTGGGAGGTTTATTTTCCACGCTCGCAATCGGCAACTTGATGTTGCTGATCGCGAACGAGGAAAAAGTCTTGCCGGGATGTCATTTTGCTTGCTCGCGGTCGCCAACTTGACGTTGAGGACCGTGAGCAAGCAAAAAATGACACTATGTTACGCTACGCGTGTTTGCACTGTGCTACGTGCAATTCGTGTAGTGCGAAGTAGCGCAAACTTCGCAAACTACGCGAGCGTAGAGTAGTGCTTTGCCCAGGCTTAATCTGGAGAACCTCGAAAGGGAAGGAAGGGGGTGCAAAGTTACCTGTGGGTGTAGTAGTGCCTTTGCCATGATTATGTTTCAGACAAATAATGCAGTGCTTCACTAGGTGTGGGGCTACCTTAGAGATTTTATCGTTCTGCCATACTGGGTTCAGTAGCTTACAGATTCGTTTGGCACTAATATGTGCTGGGCCGTGGGCCATGATCAAAACAGGGAGCACATAGGCATTGGGCAGCAACCATCTCTGTTTCCCAGACAGTTTAGTCCAGCACCCATCCTCGTCCAAACGCCCTGTACTCTCCTCCCATATTGCCAGTTCTATGGTCGCCTAACTCTGTATTTCCCTGACATTTTCTAATGTGTCCTCGAACATTCCATTGTCTGGGACCCACCTAGTGGGACCTGCCACAAACATCTTTTTCATCTTTGATCTAGCCGTCTCCTTAGCTGTCTGATCTGCAAAAGCATTTCCCCTTTCAACGTCATCTGTTATTGCTTTGTGAGCGCTACATTTTATTATTGCCAACTTATCAGGAAGTGTCAATGCTGACAACAGTCTATGTTTCAATGGATCATGCTGAATTCGCAACCCATGCAAGGTCAAGAACCATCTCACTGCCCAGAGGCGCCCGAAATTATGGGCCACCCCAAAGGCGTACTGGCTGTCAGGGTAGATATTGACAGTCAGTCCCTCACTCAACTCACAAGCCCTAAAGAGGGCAAACAACTCTGCAGCTTGGGCCGATTGGTATGGGATACGGGATGTCTCAACTACAGTGTGTAAAATTGTTATTGCATAAGCTGCAGTGGTAGTGCCATCTAGTAGTTTGAAACAAGAGCCATCGACATATAGTTGCCCTTGGGGGTCAGATAAGGGAACATCAGTCAGGTCTACCCGTCCTTTCGTTCCTTTGTCAGTTCAAAATAAACAATGATGGACATCATTGTCCTTTTCTTCCGGAGGGAGGGGTAGTAACGTGGCTGGGTTCAGCCTGGGTTCAACTGGCGGAGCAGCTCTCAGGCAGCTCGGGAGAGCTCTGGCGATGTTATCAAGAATAGCAGAGAAATGAGTGCAGGGTCTCTGCTTACCACCGAAACCCTGTGTTAGAACAGAAAGCGCGCAACCATCCGCCTTGTGTATGTAGAGCACAAAAGGCTTCTGGTAATCAGGAGTACCAAGCACAGGAGCAGAGCAAAGCGCAACCTTTAATTGCTTGCTGGCATGCAGATGTCCAAGGCAAGGGTTCATGCACTTCATTGGTGGTCAGGTAAAGGAGGGGTTTAGTTAGCAAGGAATAATTAGGAATCCAGTGATGACAATAAGAAGTTATACCAATGAAAGCGAGCACCTCAAGTTGGGTCTTAGGAACAGGCATATAAGTAATAGCAGCTATGCGTTCAGGTGTTAGTCTGCGACTCTCCTTTGACAGGAGGTGACCTAAATAGGTGACCTCCTGTCGACAATATTGACATTTTGAAAGTGATACCTTGTGGCCATGGTGTGCCAAATGTAACAGTAATTTAACTGTGGCCTTTTTACAACCATCTTCAGTGTCCGAAGCCACAAGGAGATCGTCAGCGTACTGCAACAGCACATTACCAGGAAAAAGTTCCAAAGAATCCGATTGAGCTTTTAAAGCTTGGCTATAGATACTAGGACTTTCTGTATAGCCTTGTGGAGCACGGCAGAATCTAAAGCTCCTTCCGGCTATTGCAAGACCAAACAGATATCTGCTATCTGTATGGATTGGAATTCCTGAAAAAAACATTCTTCAAATCGATTACAGAAAAGAATTTTGCTGACGGGGGAATCATTGTCAAGATCGTGGTAATGTCTGGAACCAAAGGGTACTGGGGAATCGCAATTACACACATTCACCACTGTCTCCTCAACCACACCAGACTTAATCAAATCCTGTATTATTTGCAATAAGGCCTTTTCTCCTGCCTGGGATATCTTGTACTGGGGAATACGTGGCAATACAGCATTGTCCTTAATCTGTATTGAGACCGGTGAGATCTGGAGTAACCCTACATCTGTGTCTCCCGTAGCCCATAATCTGCGTGGCACATCGTTAAACTCAGCGGGGAGGGGGCATCCTTTGCGAAGCACTGTTTACCATGGGCCACTTGTGGTCCAATAGTCATGTAAACGCTGTCTGGAGAACAAAAATTTGTCCCATGCAACCTTTTTAACAAATCCAATCACAACAAATTCTCCCCACAATTTGACGTTAATAAAAAAGGTGAATCAATCGTAAAGGGGCCAATAGTCAAAGCAAGAGGTTTGGTAATGGGGCTAACAACCGGCATGCCTGACAAACCTACCAACACATTATTTTGGCCAGACAGAGCTGCCTTCGGGACCAGCGAACGAGAAACAGAGCTATTCATAGCACCCGTGTCAATCAAAAATGTCTTAGCGGTGCCTTGCAGATTCGAAGTGACATAGGGTCTAGGTTGATCTACAGGCACCGGAACTGGTCTCTTGCTCTGTCCCTGGCTGTCCTAGCTGCGACACATCCCCATCACTTCGTCCATGTCATAGTCATCATGATAGTACTGCCTCCCTCGGGGGTCATCAAAATAGTTCCCGCTCTGTCGATGAGACGATGTATTCTCTGGCCGCATCTCCCCCCGGCCCCCTCCTCTTCCACGTCCTCTAAACCCCGACCTCTCGGAGCCTCATCTTTCTGCAATAACTCTAGGCAACCATTCCGCCAATGTCCCTCCAGCTTGCAATATGCACATTGGTTGAGCTCAATGGGTGCACTCGAAGTACCACCCCTACTAGACCGGGGCTGCCGCTGGGCCGAAACCTACCGTCTTCGTCTTCCACTTACCCTCGCAATTTGCTGCATCAACATCCTCGTTTTCAATGCTTTTGACTTTTTCTCCACTTTCTCCTTCACTTCATTCTCTCTATGCTTGTAGTACTGTGCCATACTCAGTATTACCGATGGGGAAGAGGTGCTTCAAGTGCTTTCTGAAGACTGCAACCTAGTCGCAATCTCAGGAAGCAAGTTATTAACGAACCTGCTAACAAACAACCGGAAGCCACCTTCCAACAACAGGTCCTGACCACTAAAGTCGAGAAACACCCCTTCAAACCTAGTAAAGAAATCAGACACACTCTCATCCTTCTTCTGACAACATGCAGTCAACTTGTCCCAATCCACCCGTCTCAGTGGGATGAGGGAATGCATATATGTGATAATGCGGTAAAGCCAATATCTCCGCCTTCGGCTTGTCCCCAGGCTTGCGTTCCTTATCCAACGCCCTGATCTGATCCCATGTTCCTCCCAATTCCACTACATGATTTTGTGTATGCACTTGCCTCCATATATCCACCAGTACCAACAGGCCAAAGAACAACTCAATATCAGATAACGTCATCGCCATAGAGGAGGCTGCCTCTGTCAACTCTTTGTAGTACGCATTCAGGTTTTTATGAGGGTCCGGCAACTGACCTTTGAGGGATATTACCTCACTCCTCTTCCAAGGAGTGTAGATCCACTGTTCCTGAAACCGAGCATCGACTCGTGGCCTAATTACAGTATTCGTGGAGTCACGCAGTTCTGGTATTTTAGGGTGGTAAATGGGATGGACCTCCCTCATGGGGCTCTGGCTCACCATCATCGGAACCTTTTGGAGCAATCTGCCCCGGTAACGCACCAATGTCGTTACATTGCTAAAAACCTAATTGGGAGCCATACCTGTAACATATACCCTGTCCTGTATGTCATAGATGATCTGCGGTGCAACACCCTGAAAACACTGCTCCCACAGTCCTATTAGCGTGGCCGACATGTGCTTAAGAGCATGCTGCTGTATGAAGGGCTCATAATCTTTCATTACACTCCACACATCTTCCACACTATAAATCGCATTCCGGGCCCACTGGGATGCATGATTCGCCACCATTCGCTTTTCCTCATCACCCACAGCAGAACGTACCAGCACTTTCTCCATGCGGTCTCGTACTGCCGCCCAATTCCCTTCATGTATCCCACGTACAGGGGTCTCGTCATTCGGCAGTGCTTAGGGTGTCTGGAGGGAGAAAGAGCAGATGAGGAGACAGGTATCATCATGAAAGGAGACAGTGTTGTAGGAGTGAAAGGAGGTGTAGAGGCAGATGCGGAGTCAGTATACAGAACAGGAGAGCCAACGGCTCCCATCCCTGTTACTTGCATGGGCAGAGAGGAAGCAGACGGGGTTGGGCCGAAGCAGTTTGGCTAGAGGCAGAAATACAAGGGAGAGCGGCACCAGGGGCCGAGGACTGAGATGTTGGAACCCTTGGGTATATCCGCTCAGGAGCATAAGGTGGAGGAGGGTGAGAATCCAATTGCTCCTCAACAAAAACATCACCTTCCTCTCTAGTAACACAGCATTTATCAGTCTGCAATCGAAACTTTCTATCTGCACATTCTATGCCTTTCTCTATCTTTTCCCTTTCATAGGCCACTGCTTTCTGTGTTATAGTTTGTTTCTGTCTCTTCGGGGCCTCTTTCTCTGCTCTCATACACCGTTGCTTTGCTTCCTTCTGCCATACTCTTAAGAGAATCAAACATCGACTGCCTGCTCTTTTTGGCGAACAATTTGTCTTGCAAGAATTTCAATTTTTTGTTCATCAAACGAGCCAGTAAGTGGCCATTGTAACTCAGCATTGTCCCTCGTATATTTATTCCACAATGTGCTAAACATAATAGGGCCAATACCGTGCTTGACTTATACATCAACATTTGGGGTACCCTCCGGAGGCGCAGGCTGGCTCTCTTCCAAACGAGCCTCAGTAGAACAACACCGACATTCAAAACACCCCAGTTTACTTAGACAAGGCATCTTAATATAAGACACATGCGCTGTCCCCAACGGACAAGTACAACACCAACAATAATAATAAAAGAAAAGATTTAAAAAAAAAAAAACATTCAAGAACCAAACCAAAACGGTCCGAGACTGCTCCCTACAGTCCGGAGACTGTACCAATTTCAAGAATACAGTCCGGAGACTGTACCAAGTTCAAGAAGACAGGCTCTAGCCCCAGACCTTTTCAAGAGTAGACCAAATTTTCCAGTTGGCCTGGCAGATTGTTCTCAAACAGTCCCAGGCCTTTTCAAGAGTAGGCCAAATTTCCAGTTGGCCTGGTAGATTGTTTACAAACACTCTGTGTCTTTTAAAACGGTCCGCAAACCCACCAAGTTCAAACCAAGACAGCCCGAAGACCGTACCAAGACACAGCACGTCGGCTTGTTTGTTCAAGCAAGGCAGTCCGAAAACTGCACCAAGACAGTCCGGAGACTGTACCAGGACACAGCCGTAGGCTCATGCCGTTCAAGAATGGCACAATTTTTCTAATAATCAAATCACTCACCTGGTGCACACAGGTCGAGTCAAGTTGTTCTCCACTGCCGACTCTTCGGACCAAATGGTCAACTCCAAGGCTTCGCCTTCTCAGGACACCAGCCGGTGACCACTAGATGAGGAGTCGCCCAGTCAGACGGGCGGGGCAGCTGCGAGAACCAAGCTCGATCATGTGGGGTACCCCGATACGCCTAACCAACCAACCGGACGCAACCCCGACCCTGCAACCCGACTGCGGGTGAGTCGGGTCATCTTGCGGGGTCTCTGTTCCGGCGCCAACTGAAGGAAGTACTTACAACCACCTGCAATGCCTTCCCGAGTAATGAAGAGTCGGTCAGACAGTAGAGAATACAAACATGCTTTTATTATCAATACTCTACAGAGGAGTTCAATCTGACCTGCGCCCTAAGATGTCTGCCGAGGGACTGACACCCAACAGCCCACAACACATAATCATTCCTCCCGGAAGCCTCCAACCATGCCCACAGTGGAAAGTTACCGGCCTGGGCCGAACATGAACAAAGGGGGCACAGAAGGATGGGCTACCACCTGCCAGATTGGTACATGCTATCTGCTATCTGTAACTCAAGGTTACGGTGCTGAGTCTCAGCATCTCCTAACGTGGGAGCAGAACTACACACTCGGTAAGGTATGCGAGGGCAGATTGGCCTATTCATTAGTAAGTCAGGAAGCAGCCTTGAACAGAAGAGAAAATAATAACGAAGTACAGTGTTCTGCTGAGGCAAGCAATACGAAATAATGAGGCCTAGTTCGGGCAAAGCCTACGCAGCCTAACAGGGATGACAAAATACAAAATGGAGTCACACTCGCTAACTAAAACTTGCACATTACAGGGATAACTCAGTGGGTTGCATAATGTGAATACAAATGGCATCTATTTAGCCACACACTTCTGACCTAACATAGCGTGAAACGAGTGCATAGCAGGAATGGGATTTTCAAACCTAACGAACTGCAAGAGTACCAACATAGTCTACCTCATTCTATGCCCCTGTGGCTTAGGATATATAGGAGAGACAGGCAGAGAATTCCACACATGGTTCTCAGAACACAAGTCAGCCATAAGGATGTAAAAGTTGCAGGCGCTGATTGTTAGATATTGTTTGGACTGCAAACTCAGAGAGAATGAGCTGAAATTGCTCATTTTGGAACATGTCAGACATAAACCTGGCTACGATACAGAGAAGACTAGAAAAGAAAGAGAAACCTATTGGATTATTGCCCTTAATACAGTCCGTAAAAGACTGAACGAGGAAATCATTTGTATAGTAACCTGTAGACCCATGTGGCTAGCATGGTAGATATGGCCTTATTTTTATGAGTCTTAGTCCTTATGCCATTAGTTTTAATGGGATGAAGATGGCCGAGAGATCGAATCTACAGCATATACAACCCTATATAATAGAACTGAGTAGGAGAGGACTCTATGCTTTCTGGCATCATTTGCAATTCAAGTGAGAGTATTAGTTCATTAGAACATTTATGTGCTCTGAGTATTGTTAAATAACTCAGTTATTGTGTTTTAAGCGTAGATCACAACCAACTCGTGAATGTATGGTGCCACACTGACCGTAGGCTAGCACGGCAGTTGTTTACAATAAATTCTCTTTAAAAGCATCAACATGGTCTAAACGTGATTAATTTTTAACATCATTAATTGGCGAGTATACTTTTTGGTAAGTCAACTTTATTTTTATTTGTTATTATTTCATTTTATGTGGTCAGTCAAATAGTACAGTTTTACACAGTGTGCAAACAACATCATTGCAATAGCAATATATACAGTAGATTTTATCACTTACATGCATCAAGTTACCGCCTTTAGTGTCTCTGGCATTACAGGTCTAATCATTGACTTATTAGAAAAAGATAAGGAAATTGCACATTGATAACATCACAAATCAAATGATCAGGAAACATTAGTTCAGCACCTGGTACCTATTTATATATGTAGTCCCTACTAACAGCCGGCAATAGGGCTAGATGAGACATGCTTCTCCCATATCATAGCGCAACTATGAGCCCACCAACTTGCTTAATCAGTCCTATGTTTGCGTAGAAAGAAGGTATTGCACCAGTGGTTCCCAGAAATCACGTGGCCTAGAGGATTGGGGTATGTCCTCTGCATAGATGTCTAGCTGTGTTTTACAATATGACATATCCCTGATCCACTCTGCATGCTTTTGTGTCTGTTTACTGCCCCATTTCATTGCTATTCTTCTCTTTGTCAACAATAGTGCCACTGCCAGGAACCTGTGTCTACCCAGAAGGCACACCATGGGTGCATTCGGAATACACTCTCCTAGCATTTGTGTAAGAGTGTCAGTGACTTCCTGCCAGTAGGGTTGGAGTTCCGTACACACCCAAGCCATATATAAAAAGTCTGCGTTGGAGGCATGGCAACGGTGGCAGGGATCATCAGCTCTTAGTCCGTATTTATGCAGTTGCCTGGGTGTGTAGTATACCTGATGTATAAACTTAAAGTGAATAATTTTCAGATTGCAATTAGAGGTGAGCAGCTGTAGTTGCATATACCCAAAATCCCAGTCTTCTATGGCAATAGTTGTACCCAGTGTTGTCTCCCACCTGACAAGGGATCTATCCGCTGTACGGAACTGTTCATGTTGTGACGTGTTGTATAATTTAGTAACCAGGCGGTGTCGCGTGGTAGATGTCAGGAGTGTCTGCAGCACGTTAAGCAACGGCGGTTCCTCCGGGAAGGAGAGATACAAGGTTTTGATCGCTATGCGTAAGCGCAGATATGCGAAAACTTTTAAGAGGGTACGACATGCGCTTAAGGTCGCAGCGTTTCGCGATATGTATTCCTTGTTCGGGAAAGCATCTCCCATGGTTCGGAGACCCACCTCATGTAGTTCCTGCACCATTTTCAGTTCCTGTGTCACCGTGAGTTGTGGGTGGTGTCGGAGGGGAAGTGCCGGCTCATATAATGGAAGTTTGTGTGCACGCTTCGATAGTGAGTACCAGGCCCTCGAGGTGCAAACCGCTGGGTGTATCTCCAGATTGGAGGCATACCGCCCGAGCGAAGATAGAAGTGAAAGAAGGGGGGTGGGGTGCATATTTTCGTGCTCCACTGCAATATGTGGCACATGGCCGTGTGGCTGTAGCCAATGGTGTGCGTGTTGCGCCTGAGCGTAATAATAGTATAGTTGCAGATCGGGGGCGCTGAAGCCACCTTGGATGTAGGGTCTCGTCACTTCCTTCCACCCAACCCGCGCGTGTTTCCCTGCCCAGGTCAAGCTAAGTTGCACTGTGCGTAGTCTAGTGAACAGGACCTGAGGCAACCAAATCGATATATTTAAAAAAAAATAGATATAGAAACCGGAGCAGCACTACCATTCTCTGCAGTGCAATCCTATCCGCTAACGATAGGATCCATCTAGTCACTTGATCTTCCAGTTTGGTTATTGCTCTACCATAATTTTCCCGTATCACTGTTTCCGGATCACGGTGTATCCAGACACCCAGGTATTTCACCGGGTCTGTTTGCCATTGCAATGGGTAGTCAAGGGACGGTTTGGTTGTCACAGGGATAAGCGGGATGACCACTGATTTGTCCCAATTAATACAAAGGCCTGAGAAGTATGCGAACCTAATATATTCTCGAATAAGCGCATTTAGATTTGCATCCGGGTACCTTGTGTTCAAGACCATGTCGTCCGCAAAGAGTGATATGCTAACTGGGCGTAGCTGGAACTGCAGAGCCATAGCGGCGTGTCTCTGGCGTATCTTGCATGCTAGCTGTTCAAGTGCCAGCATGAAGAGTAAGGGCGACAAAGGGCATCCTTGTCTCGTCCCTCTGTAGATGGGAAAAGGATCAGATATAATGCCATTGATCTTTAGTCTAGCGCTGGGTGCCGTGTATTATAATGCTATCCATTTCAGATAAGGTTCCGGGAAACCCATTCGCCTTACGACGTAGAACATATACGGCCATTCAACAGAATCAAACGCCTTTGCAGCGTGCAATAAGGCAGCCGCAGCCGGCAATTCCGGATTTATATGGTGGAACATGGCGAATATGGTTTGCAAGTTTTGCGTGGTGGAGCGGGACGGGATGAATCCCACCTGGTCTGGCAGGACCAGCTTCTGCTTCAAAAGTTTTAATCTGAGGGCTTTAACTTTGGCTAGGATCTTAGCGTCCATGGTGATTAGTGATAGTGGGCGGTATGATCCAAAATGGGCTGGGTCCTTATCAGGTTTAAGGAGGGTGATCAATAATGCCTCGCGTATTGACGGGGGCAGCATGCCATCCTTGTATGCCTCTTCGTACATGGGCACTAGATGTGGTATCAGCAGGTCTTTGTATTCCTTATAAATCTCGGCAGGTAGTACTATGCCCGGTGCCTTGTTGTTGGGAAGGGAGTTGATGGCTTCACGGAACTCATCCTCAGTTATGTGATGACTAAAGTACTCGCGGTGCGCATCCGACAGCCATGCCAATGCTATGTCGTCAAAATACTGATTCAATTTAGTGGGATCAGGTATGGTCCCTGCCCTATACAGGCGAGAGTAGTATTCCAGAAAGCACTGTGAGATTGAGGGGGTATCATAACAGGCCGGTTCTTGAGAGTTCATTATCTTAGTTATGTATGAGGCCATGGGCGTGGGGCGAATCTTGCTAGAAAAACCCCACCCCAGTCTGCCACCCTCACCGTAGGCCCGCGCTGTGTATTTCTGTGAAATGCACTTAAGTTCACTATCTGCAAATTCATGGAATGTGTCTATTTTACCCCTGATGTCCGCCAGGATTGTGGGATCAAGGGTAGTGGTATATGTGGACTCTAATCGTTTGATGTCCGTCTCGACCATGGATAGCTGTCTACGGATATCGTTAAGGATACCAGCATGTATACCGATGTCAGAATTAAATACCTGTTTCGCAATGTACTTGGGCCATGTGTATTGTCGTGGTGTATGTGAAGGAATGGTAAGTTCCAGTCTAATTGGTGCGTGGTCAGACAGGGTTTTGGGCAAGTGCGTGATATCAGTAGTCCAGGCGCTTACATCTGCAGTGGTTATCCAGAAATCTATCCTGGACCATGTATTGTGAGTAGATGATATGCACGTGCCCTCCCGGCGGTGTGGGTGTCGTGTTCTCCATATATCCAGCATGGCATAGTCTACCATCCCCTTCCTGAGCGCTTTGGCAGAGTTCTTCCCATATCTGTCATTCCCAGTGGACCGATCTACCAGTAGATCCAGGCACGTATTAAAATCGCCTCCCCAGAATATTGCAGAGTGTGGGAGCGATTGCAGCTTGCTCCATATATTTGTGAAAAAGGAGGGATTATCGGTGTTTGGGCCGTAAGCGGTGATAATGGTTATGATCGTACTGCCAAAATCCCCTTGTACAATAAGATACCTGCCTTGATCATCTGAATGTGAGTGGAGCAAAGTGAACGGTATATCGTGTTTAACTAGGAGAAGTACCCCCCTGGCATAAATGGATTAGGAGGATGCTAATCTATATGTGGCCCATCTACCACCTATTTTGCAGTCAGTATCTCGGGTGAGGTGGGTTTCTTGAAGGCAGGCCACATCTACAGCATGCCTGTCCAGATACGCAAAGACTTTCCTGATCTTCTGTGGATTGTTCCACCCCCGCACATTCCAAGTTAAAAGTATCAGTTTCCTTGTGTCTCTATCACCTACATCCATTGTCAGTGCATGAGTTGTGAACCGCAAGGCGGCAGGGCATGCATGCATGAATCGTGTGATATGCAACCATTGTCTGAACTGACATTTTTGCTAAATTTACCCCGGTCACCCCCCTCCACCCACATCCCCATCCCAAACATGGTGAGGACATACCCAAAAAACATAAAGCAATACCTGCCTCCCACACCCATTTCCATACTGAAGAGCGACAAAAACTGTGGAATACACACGGGGGATAGCTAGTCGCCCGGGTGGACGTCTAACCCATCCTGTCTAGATTACAACTACAAATAACTAGTCTAGCTTGACCTGAAAGGGTAATGAGGGGTATGAAATCCCATACTAGGATATAGGTCCCAAATTTGAATCAATGCTCCGAATGCTGTGAACATGCACCATTGTCTCTTGCGTCAACAGTGGCGTCAAACATCCACCTGTTAATCACAATACTTATCTGAATCCAGTTACAGTGTCTCAGAGATCTTCTTGTAGTGCCATACCGCATACAGCCAGCGTCACGGACAAAAGGTCATTGTTACTCAACGTCCGAGGTGCCGCCCTGTTCGTCCTGCGCACCCCTAGGAGATCTCCGTAATGGACGTTAAGTGCTTTTTCGATTGGAGGTATTTTGTCACCTCCTTCGGCTCCCTGAAGATCCTGCTCTTGCCACTATTGGTCACCCGCAGCCTAGCCGGGTAGAGCAACGCATAGGGGATGTTGCATTTATGGAGCTTCTTTTTCACTTCCACAAATTTCTTCCCTGCCTCCCGCACTTGAGAAGTGTAGTCTGGATAAATGGATATGTCCATCCCTTCATGGTTAAGGCAGCCAAGCTCAGGGGCCATCCCAGTCCCTACAATTTAGGAGTTTCGCGATTATAGGGCGTGGTCTTACTCCCGGTGCCGGCTGAGGTGCAAGTGCGATCAGCAACATCTCGATTTATCTCTCCGTATTGCCAGTGTTGGTCGATTCCGCCACACCCATAAAGTGTAGATTGTTTCGGCGTGAACGCGCCTCCAAGTCTTCAGTCTTTGCCATCATGGCTGTCATGGTCTTGTCAATTTTCTCCTGTTTCGTTTCCATTTGGCATTGTGTGTCCTCAGAGTCAGATATTCGGCGCTCCGCCATGTCGATTCTCTCTGTATGCCTGTCCAGACGTTCAGACATACGGTCCACTCGGTGGGTCAGGGAATCAATTTTCCCATCGATGTTGGTCAGTGTCGATTGGATCGTCGTGAACATAGTATGAAGGTCCACGGAGGTGTCGGTACTCACCGTCAAAGTGTTCGCTTGGCTGCTTGGTGGATCGCCCAAGGTGTACTCTGCGGCTTTTTTCGACTGCTTGAAATGCAGTTTAGGTTGGTTTCTGTCCAGTTTCCCCATATTTGGGCCGCCTGGAGGGGTCCAAAATGCCACCAAAAGTGCTCGTCCCAGTTTGCAATGAGTGTCGCTTGTAGGTCGTGAGCAACTGCCGAGGAGAAAATCAGAGTTCTTGTGAGCTTTTTACAGCAGGACTTTTTGCTTGTCAGCGCTCCCCAGCTAGGCCCCACTGTCAGGGTGTATGCCGCCAAGGCATCAGCGGTCACTGAGTATGGAAAAGCCCACAGCCAGGGGCGCAGTAGCATTACTAGGCCGTCTTCTGCCACTACAGTGTTGGTCAGCCAGCTCCCTCAGAGTGCCCGAATACCACCGCCGTCGACGAGGAAACATAGGTGGCGCCCATGATGCAGAGCAGAACGTCAAATTTCCCCTTCGGCACAGACCAACTACCTCGGCATCCAATTCCCTCACATACATTAATTGGTGGGGCCCATAACACCAATATACTTACTCTTGGTTGACCTGTTTTCTGGGGAAAAATACGTTTCTCAACGCTGACATGAGAGAAATACCCTTACTTTGCCCTAGACACATTGACATGTAAACCTAAGATATCCCTCCCATACGGAGATAGATCATTTAGTTGAAATGGCAATTGATGATTAACTCGTCTACCTTTGCTCTATTAATTTTCTCTTAATCTTCTTCTTCAAATAATCAACAAAACACATTTGTCAATTAATCAATTATTCGTTATCTAAGAAATATTGAAAGAAAAGTTAGAAATCATCATTAGCATTTCAGAGCATCATATTTACCTATTCTGCCTAAAGTCGTCCTCTAAGTCAGTCAGTCAAAGAGAATTTATTCAGCAAAGTTTAGGCCGCAATTCAGTCTCTCATAGATTCAGGATAACAGCTGTCCAGCAGTGTCACCGTCCTCTCCGTCAGCATAACGTCAGGAAATAGAGTTCGTCAAAGAAGAGCGAGAGCATCCAGATACTACCCTAATTCCCTACCTACTTTTATAATGAAAATAATAACAAAAATGTATCAAGATCGGGGTTTAGAGAGTTCTTATTCGTCAATTTTGCGATTACCAGTTCTCAGGGTGTTGAATGATGAAGTCATCAAACTTGCTTGTTCTGGCTTTTAAATTGAGCATTGTCTTTTAGTCTTGAATGGGTTCCCGGAACGACCTTGGAGGGTACATGTTCTCGCGGGGTCAGGTCCAGGCCACTGTTGCTGGCGGTGACGCATGCGCACTTCACCCAGAACCTCGTGTTGTCAGGGCAGTCACGTTTAACGTCTCGTTCAGCCATCTTGTATAGGCCAAAATGGTCAACTTAAGCAAAAGAAATACAAAACGTAATTAAAAGAGGGAAATTACTAATAAAATGTTATCCCCTTACTAATACCCATATGTGTGTGTATTTATCTAGCAGAAGCAACACTCAGAGCGGTTTATACTCACTGAATAAAGCACAAATCACAAATACATCACTTAAAGCAACATATAACATATAATATTCTAATTTTCTACTATTAATATGTGTACACAAGTTAATTCACAATTAATAAAGCCATGCAAAGAGCAATTCCCACGTGTAATTCTCTTGTTAATATAGTTGGTGAGTTATCACTTCAAACAAATTAATAATATTACAATTAATTGATTATTCGGATTAATATAAACATGCAGAATGGGGGGGGTATACAAAATTTTGTACTACCCGCTCCAGCAATCCCCCCTTTGGTGATGATATCACCACACTAACATAACATTTTGTATTCTTTTTACGGAAATTTCGAATTTATTTCTTGTTTCATTCATATTTCAGTTTCCCCTGTTTCTTCTCTTTTTGCTGTTTTATACATACTATCTTTTAACTCTTCTAGTTCTAGTTCATCAAATTCTCTTTCTTGTTTCTTATCCCTTCTCCTTAGGTTTTCTCTTTTTATTCTTTTCTGGTTTTTATTCTTTCTACAACAAATACAACCTAGTCTGATTATTAATACTAAGGAAATCACACAAGTTAATGGAAATAATATCTTACCTACAAATGTACTACCTAGTTTTACTACAAAGTCTTTAATAGCTGTTATTTTCTTACCAATCTTCTCCCAAACACCTTCAACCTCCAGTGGTACAATTTCGTCATGCAATTCTGTAATATTCTTAATATAAATATTAAAATCTTTACTTTCGTCAGGAATGTAAGTACAACAATGTTGAACTTTCAGCATTCCACAGACTCCACCCTCTTTTGCCAATAAAATATCAAGGGCAAGTCGATTTTGCATTACCATAGCACGCATGGCAACCATTTCAGTATTTACCAATAGGAATCCTCCAGCGGTGCTTGTTGACAAGCGATCCACTACTGTTGAAAGTTTTCTAATTTTGTTTGCATTCAGAGATATTCCCACTGCGGGTATCAGTGCTCCAAAAATGTCACCTACAATTTCAGCCCAAGATTCTCTCTTACTACGTGCTAAATAACTACCTAAACTATGTACGCCATCTTCTCCTCTATCCATGTGAAAAATCTTTGGAAAAACCAGGCCAACATAACATGTGCCATACCAATGGTCTGGCAAACGATAATATGCCCTGTTCCCACAAATGAAATACAGTCCTGAAAAGACTGGATCTCTTCCACCTTTAAATCCCCATCCTCCCATGATCCGGTATGTATCATGGCACTCACTATTTCCTAGAAAATAATTGTCACACGCCGTCTGATTCCTTCTAATACACAATTTCCCTTTCTGAGGCAAATCTAAAGCCATAGTTGGACTTGATTCTCCTCTTAAATATTTCTCCGTTTCTACATCCCAAACCGTTTTCTCCACTTTCCCTTCTGAAGCCTTTCTTTGCATTTTCAGTCTCCTTTCTTCAACCATATCCAAAAATGTCTTCTCTTCTTTCTTTAAACTGCAAGTTAAATTATTTCTAAATATATATTCTAAGGTTAGTTCATTCGTCTCTAAGAAAAATTCACCTAATACTTTTGCAGGTTTTACTTTATTTAGTTTGTTCATTGCTGGTACTTGTGAAAATATAGTATCTACATCTGAAAAATAATACTCTAATTTACCTGTTTGATAAAATAAACTAGCTATTACACTACATGTTATTCCATATGTTACAGGAAGGTTATGATAAGTCACTCCTTCAGATACAGATGCAGGAAATTGCATACAAACGTAGCAATCCCTTACGTCCATTGTTTTTACATATTCATACAACAACTTTGAAAACACATTGTTAGAAAAATCTGTTATTGACCTGTCTTTATGTAAATAGTTTTTATCTTTTCTAGTTGGAACTACCTTTTGAACTTTCCCTATATTAGTTATGTTATCGTTATGTCCTTCTAATGTATCTACAGTAACTTTAAATGAAATTAGTAGAGCAAGAATACTCCGAAGAAGCATTAATAATCCTGTACAACAAAAAAACATTTTGCACCATCTTCTAAGGAAGGTACATCTACTTTTGCTACTTTCTATGTTTGCCATCTTTCTAAAATGAGCCGTGTCTTTTGACTTAGCCTCTTCCACTTCACAACTAGTTTCTAATCCTAGGCTTCTAAGCACCTACGTGGTTCTACCAGTTTTTATTCTTTTTCAGTATCTTATTGTTTTTCCATCAGTAACTTCCTTTTCTTATTCAGTTTGGCATCTCATCATCTTTCACCTTCCCTTCGTTTTCAACATACAGGTTGTCCTGAACATCCGCTTCTTCTCCAATATTGGACAAGATAACTCTCAGGATTTCCGATTCTTCGTCTTCCTCAACCACTTCCGGTACAATTACCTCTGGATTTCCTTGGCTATCCGCCTCTTCCTTTACTTCAGGCAGGGCCACATATGTCCATTCCGGTGATTTATACTTCTGGTTAGGTTTTCTTGTTCGTTTGTTTTCTTTGACTACTGTCTGTTCTTCTTCTTTCGATTTTTCCTGACTCGTTACTTCATTCACCTGTTCAGCTCTTGGCGAATTTACTCGTGTCAGTCGATATCTCAGTCTCTTTATTTTGTTTGGCCACACCTCGTCTTTTGCCGCTCTTTTCAATTTACTCCCTTAATCATTCTTTTCAGTTCTCCAAGCTCTCTTTCTCAGAACTCGGCCTTCTGGTATTTCATCTTCGCTTTCCTCAGACTCTGTTTCCACTTGCTTTTTACCTTCAACGAGTTCCTTTTCCACCTCTTTTGTTTTCCCTACTTCTGTCCCTCCTCGAATCTCCGTCACGCAATCTTCCTGCTGACTACTTGTCCCTGCTTCTAACTGGATGTTGGAGTTCCCTACACCTTCTCGGGGGTCTTCCGCAATAATCTTTCCCTCTCTTTCTGTATCTGGCACCTGTCCATCTAAAAGTGTTGTTTCAGGTGGAATTTCTCTCAATTTTTCATTTGGTATTTCCTTCTCACAGATTTCTTTTATTGTCTCTCCACTGTCCTTTTCTTTTTTCTTCTTTTGTTCTTTCTTGGATGAATGGGCTCTTTATTCTGTCTCTGAGTCTGAACTGGATTCAGAAATCTGTAATCTTTTCCTCAGGGAGTTGCTTCTGGGGACCAAAGTTAACCTTGGATCTGTCTCCCCCTTTCAGAGTTTTCTCCTTCTTTATCTTTTGGCTCTCCGTCATCTGACTCAGTACTGGATTCCGATTCATCAAAATACTCCATTCTTAACAGTCAACTGGATTTGGAATTCTCAAAGTATGACTTGCATGGATCCAGTTCTTCAATCCAGCACACTTCACAGCTGTTGTTGTAGTCAAGATGACTTGCCTTGGTTTTCCCCACCTGGGAACCAAACAGTTTCTTCTTCTGTGTACTTTTATCCTTACCCAGTCCCCTGGGCTTAGATCATGAGCTGGCTTCTTTTCAAGAGTGGTGGCATCCGCTCCAACCTGATGAAACACAGAATGAACTGCGTCAGCCAGGCTTTTACAGTATTCCAATACTATGTCATCAGTTATTGTCATCAGCTTGTTGACTGGTATAAATACATGTCTCATTGCGCGTCCCATGAGGATCTCTTGAGGACTCAAACCAGTAGTTCTGTCTGGTATTGATCTAATAGTCATGAGTACTAGAGGCAAGACATCGGGCCATTTCATACCTGTGGCTAAACACATTTTCCCTATCCTGTTTTTGATGGTACCATTCATTTGTTCTACTACACCAGAAGCCTCTGGTCGGTAGGCACAATGCAGTTTTTGTCGTACATTCAATGCTTCACAAATCAGTTTTATAATCTCATTATGAAAATGTCCTCCTCTGTCTGATTCAATTGTTACTGGGAACCCAAACCTAGGTATAAAGTCTCTCAACAATAATTTTGCCACTGTCATTCCATCATTTCTTCTTGTTGGGAACGCCTCTACCCACCTGGAGAATAGGCACACCATCACCAAAACATACCTCAATCTGTTACAAGGAGGCATTTCAATGAAATCTACTTGCATTCTGGTGAAAGGCCCTCCCTCTTGACCTATTGTTCCTAGACTCACCACTGTCTTTCTTCCTGGATTGTATTGCTGACAAATTAGATATCTTTGACAAATACTCTCCGCCACAAGCCTGAACTTGGCATTATACCAAGTTTGTTTAAAAGACCTAATCATGGCGTCTCTCCCTATATGTCCCTGTCCATGATACATCCGTGCCATGGCAGACATCATGCTATCAGGCATTACTGGTCTTCCATCTCGATAGACCCACACATGATCTTTCTCTCTTGGTGCACATCCTGCTTTTACCCACTGTTTTACTTCTTCCTCTCCTGCTTCTTCCTGCAATTGTTTTACCTCATGTCATGTTCCCGCAGTGTTAGTAAACATTGGGAAACACAAAACCAATTCTTTTTCCTTTGCCCGATTGATTGAATTCTGATTTCATGCACAATACTGTGCCATGTCGTTGGCGAATTTATTTCCAGTGGCAATGTAATCACCACTGCGACTATGAGCAGCACATTTTACCACAGCCAATTGCCTGGGCAGCTGTATTGCCTCAAGCAACCTTCCAACCACTTCAGCATTCTTAATGGGAGTACCACTTGAGGTCAGGAAACCTCTTTGCAGCCAAATTTGGCCGAAATCATGGACCACCCCGTAGCCATACTGGCTATCAGTTATCACAGTCACTCTCACACTTTTCCCAATCTTACATGCTCTGGTCAGGGCAATAAGTTCAGCTACTTGGGCCGGTCAGGGCGATAAGTTCAGCTACTTGGGCCGACCTTACTCCTTTCAAATAGGATGCTTCCATCACTGCTGCAACTGTACATACTGCATATGCTGCACTTAGCACTCCATCATCTGTTCTCAAACAAGATCCATCAACAAACATAACATAATCACTTTCTAGTAAAGAGTCATCTTTTATGTCAGGCCTTGGTTTGGTACAAAAATCAAGTACATCCAAACAATCATGATCTGCTTCATCTCTTACTTCCACATGCTCTACATCTGGCAATAATGTTGAAGGATTCACATTCACGCATCTCACAAGACTCACATTTGTTGCGGCCAAAATGACCTTTTCATACTTAGTCGGCTGTGCGTAATATACTGAGTACGACTCCTTGTTAAAAGAATCGCCACATCATGAGGCACAAACACTTTCACAGGATACCCCATCACAATTCCTTCACTCTGTTCCAAACTTCGACATGTAGCAGCTACTGCTTTCAGACACCCAGGAAGGGCTACAGCTACTGGGTCCAACATGGATGAAAAATATGCAATTGGTTTCCTCAGTTTTCCATGCTTCTGTACTAGAACAGAGAGTGCACATCCATTTCTCTCACTGCAATACAACTCAAACTCCTTGTCATACTCAGGCATCCCTAATGCAGGCGCTTCACACAATCCTTCTCTCAATTTCTTGAATGCTGCCAACTCTTCTTTGTTCAAATCAATTGGATCTCTCACATCACTTCTTGTCAGTCGTACCAAAGGTTTTGCAATCAGTGAGAAATTTCCTATCCATTGAAGACAATATCCAACCATTCCCAGAAACATTCTCACTTCTCTTTGGGTCATTGGTGGACTCATTCTTTTTATGATCCTGATTCTATCTACGGTTATTTTCCTGTGTCCTTTCTCAATGCTGTGTCCCAAATATTGGACTTCTCTTTTCCAAATTGTAATTTTGATGGTGACACTTTTAGCCCTCCATCTGCCAAATGATTTAACAAAGCTACCGTGTCTACCTCACAAGCTGCACGAGTTTTCGATGCCACAAGTAGGTCATCGATATACTGGACTAGTACTGAATTTTCAGGCATTTCCAGACTCTCCAAAGACTTTTTCAATAGCTGATTAAATATTGAGGGGCTTTCTGTATACCCCTGTGGAATTCGGCACCACGCCAAAATACGCTCGCCGAACCGAAATGCAAAAATTTGCTGACTGTCATGGTGCAATGGGATGGAAAAGAATGCATGGCACAAATCAATCACTGTGTACCATTCTGCATCATGAGGAATCTGATACAAAATCACAGATGGATTTGGTACAATGGGACAACATGGTACAACAATTTTGTTTATCTTTCTCAGATCTTGCACTATTCTGAACTTCCCACTAGGTTTTTTCAGTCCCATTATCGGTGAATTACATGGGCTACTCATTATTTATTTCAGAATTCCTTGCCTTATCATTTTCTCAATCACAGGAGTAACTCCTTCGATTATTTCAGGAGTCAATTTATATTGTGGGACATTTGGATAACCTACTCCTTCTTTTACAGTTATCTTTACTGGATCTATATTCCTCATCAATCCTACATCTTCTCCTGTGAAGTCCCAAACTTCTGCTTTTACTGATTGTTTCAATTCTTTTGGTAGTTCGTCAGGGTTGAATACAGCATATGTTCCTGTAACCTCTTTCTCTCTGTTTGCCAAAGTCATTTTATACAGTACATCATCATCTGGTGTTTCAAAGGCTATTCCATCTGGAGCACAAAATATAGTGCAACTCATCTTGCACAAAAAATCCCTACCTAACAAGTTCACAGGACTAGTGTCACACACTACGAATCTGTGCATTTCAAAAAATTTCCCTATACTAACTTTCACTGGTTCTGTAAGGTAAGTTTTAATCTGTCTGTTGGAGACCCCAACTACTTGGATCGTTTCATCCGAGAGAGGAAGATTCTTAACATCAGCTGATCTAACAGTTGATCGAGTAGCACCAGTATCAACTAGGAAAGTAATATTTTCATTATTAACTTTTCCATCTACAAATGGGCCTGTCTGGTCTACTTCTAGAGTTGCGCCAAGTACGCACTCTTCTTCCTCCCTTCGGCACGTCAATAACCCTCTTCTGAATCGCTTTCATCGCGTTGCAGTCAATACTGCGAAGCAGCGCTAGCGCGTTGCGGCTTATTTACCTGTTCTTCGTTGCAGAATCCATTCTCTTTACTATACTTATGCCAATTTTTGTTCTGTGGAAAAGGTGGTTTTGGCACCTGATTCTGTTGTGTTACACCCTGCTGTTGTCGTTGCTGTTGACCACTCACCTCATTCTGCACCTGTGGATTCAATGATGGATTTTCATCGTTAGTACTTGGTGGAAAGTTACACTCGGATTTCCAATGCCCTATCCTACCGCAGTTGTGACATGGAAACTTCTTCTTAGCTTCCTCAATATTCCCTTTATTTTTCCCAGGATTAAATCTTGGTTTTGACCCGGCTTGTTCCACTAATTGTGCTTCCTGTCTCTCTGCTACTTTTATCTGTGCCCACATTGCCTTCTCTTTTAGTTTTCGCTGTTTTGCTTCAATTTCATCACTGAAATATTTAGCTTGTCTCAATACTTCGTCTATTTTCTTGTTTTGCCAATCTACCGTATGCTGTTTTATCATTTCACTAATTTCTGGACGAAGACCATATACAAACCTGTATACGAAATGAATCAAATCCTTGTCACTCAAATTATCATCTCCACTGAATTGTTTAAAGGCTAAAATTAACCTCTCATAATAGGCATGTACTGATTCTTTGCTTTCTTGATGTGTTCTGTCAATTTTCACCCAATCTGTCTCCTTAGGGGGTACCTTGTTTTTCAAAAATGCCATAACCTGTTTGTATTTCTTCATTACCTCAGGGTCTGGAGCTCCTGTCTTAGGATCCCTTGGGTATTCCTGTGTTGGCCAATCTATTACTATTTTACATTCTGTCCATAGATCTGCTGGTACAATTATGTCAAACATGTTATTCAAATCAATCCACAATACCTTGGATAATTTCACAAATCTGTCTACCTGTCTATACCACTCGACGGGCTTTTCACGCAGGGAAATCTAGTCCATGGGACATGCACATATCCTCCTCCTGGAATCTCTCTCATAGGGTATTCTGTCACAACCTTCTCTTTTTCTCTCATAGGATAGGCTGAAAACGTTTTGTCTGAAACTTCATCTCGCTTACGATACCATCTGCTTTTCCATTTGTCCACATCTCCCCATTTTCTCAGCAAAATAATTATATCCTTAATCTGACCTATTTGTCCTGTGGTATTCATGTTTTCAATGTCTTTTTCAGTGAAATCTACTCGATAGGGTTTCTGTAAGGCTTTTACCTTTTCAATATCACTGCCCATTTCATTTGCCACTTCTCCTAATCTTTCATGAAGATTTTTTCGCTCTCCATGTTACGCTTTTGCACAGAAATAACAATTCCTCATCTTGGTACGTTTTTAACTTCTCTGTCGGGATAGTTCCTACTATTAATTCTTCCAGTACCATTTGTAATTTAGCTACATCTATTGACTGAGATTCCTTGTCTTTCTTTTGCAAGCTTCTCAACCATTCACTCAACTCCTCTGTAGATGGTCCTACTGGCTTCTCTACATTTCCTTGTCCAAAATCTTTTCGTGTTTCTGACATGGTCTCTATCATTGTCATACGTTTCTCTACACAGTTCTGACCTACAAACGGGTTGTTTGAAAAATTCGGTTCAATCATACTCATAGTCTGTCTCCATGGATTCTCACTCTGACTCACTCTTGGTTGTTCAACCGATTTATTACTTTTATAAGGGACTGTCAAACAATGTTCACTGTCTTTTTGCTTGTCAAAAATAGGCATTACTGGACCTATCGTTACTGGCACAGTTACCGCTTCCAGATTCTTAGTCAATTCTCTTATTTTCTCCGTTAGTTCTAGGGTTGCTTTGGCTAATTCTGCTGAATTTTCTCCATCCAATTTTCCTCCAGACTTCTTTTCTACCTCTCTAATAGGATTATTTCTTCCCAAATCTTGGAACTCTGGTTCCGATTTGTTGATTCGTACAGTTTCTTTCATTGGGGCACTTGGAGTTAATATTTCTGGTTCTGGTCGGTATGGTGGTGGATTCTTATAGAACATATCATCAAGAACATCATCCTCGGACTCATTCCCTCCATACCCTTTCGTTTCCATATTATGCCTTTTTTCTACACACTTTCGTCCTTCATTCTCTCCTGCAGTTCTTACGGGAAACAAGCCCTCAGTCATACTTGCATTCCGCCACCTTCTCATTTGATCATCATGCGTCTCATGTCCGTATGATCTGCCAAACAAGTACCTATATCCTCTACCACTTCTTTGTCTTTCTCGGTCATGCATCTCGTCTTCCCATTCCGTTAAAGTCTCAAATTGAGTCGGTCTAGGTCTTGGTTCTAAATTCATCATTTTCTCTCTCAAATTTCTCAAAACAGCCGAATTAAATGAACCATGTTCTGGAAAAGCTAACACTCCGTCCTCCTTCGTATACTTAACCCAGTTGTCTAACCAAATACAAGTGTGATATCCATATTTCGCAATCATTAAGGATGCAGGGGTTTTCGGTGGTGGAAGTAACTGTCCTTCCCTAGTTTTGACCGGTTTGTCCTTCTTAAACCACTTCTTAATTTTACCAAACCATGACTTTTTCTCCTATCCTGGTGGATCGTAATACACTTTCCTTTCTTTTCGTATCTCACTAGTTTCTCCCTACAACTGTACCGCTATTCTGTCCAATCGCAGCGCGGCTCACACTAACGCACCAATCCGGAGCGTCTACGTCACTGTCACAATCCTCAAATCCCAGCGCGACTCATATTAACGCACCAATCCGGAGCGTCTACGTCACTCTGTATTTCTCCACTCCTAGCGCGGCGCACACTAAAGCACCAATCTGAAGCGTTTTACGTTTCTGACCGACTGTCCAATCCCAGCGCGGTCGTTCTGACGTCAGCAGCCGCTGCGGCAGCTCCTGCTCCTGTCTACCCCTCCTTTACAAATCTGCTCAGTAAGTTCTTGTTTCAATTTTTACAATTTTGTTAGTAACAACATAAAAACATCTCCATTGTCCGCTTCGCTAAGAAATGAAATTCCCCCGTTATAGTTAGTCGAGATAACTATAACTCGCGCGACCGCCACTCTATCACAAGGATGATGTCATGAGTGATGTCATGAGTGATGCCACTGACCATGTCATGAGTGATGTAATATGTGACGTCATGAGCAGAGGATTGCGGGCGCGCGAGTTATAATTATATCAACTAACTATAACGGGGGAATTTCATTGGTTTTTTACGAGTGAAATATCCACCTAACTATAACATGTGTGAAACCTATGGTTGTTTAAGTGAATATATATATATATATATATATATATATATATATATATATATATATATATATATATCTATCTATATATATATATATATATATATAGATATATATATATTCACTGAAAAAACCATAGGTTTCACACACGTTATAGTTAGGAATTAGCATTTAAAAAACCTTGCAAATTCACTGAAAAAACCATAGGTTTCACACATGTTATAGTTAGCGGAAATTTTACTGATAAAAAACCAATGAAATTCCCCCGTTATAGTTAGTGCAGGCAACTATAACTCACGCGACCGCAATCCTCTGCTGATGCTAATACTGTATTTAGACACTTATTTGCCCATGTCTTCTTCCATACATTTTTAGCTATACATATATTACAAATATTTTTTTTTCATAAAGACACATATGTCATCAGCAGAAGATTGCGGTCGCGTGAGTTATAGTTGCCTGCACTAACTATAACGGGGGAATTTCATTGGTTTTTTATCAGTAAAATTTCCGCTAACTATAACATGTGTGAAACCTATGGTTTTTTCAGTGAATTTGCAAGGTTTTTTAAATGCTAATTCCTAACTATAACGTGTGTGAAACCTATGGTTTTTTCAGTGAATTTGTACGGTTTTTTAAATGCTAAGTTACTTTACGCCATTCGTGGCGTGCGCGCCCACTTAACGCAGTTCGTTCCGTGCGCGCACGGTGCGCTTCGCGCACCGTGCGCGCACAGTGAGCACGCGGTGCGCTTCGCGCACCGCGCGCCCACTTTACGCAGTTAGTGCCGTGCACTCACGGTGGGCACGCGGTGCGATGACAAAGCAAGAAAGCACGTCAACAAATCTGTTTCTGCTTTCCTCCGTGACTATGGTATGGGTGCCATTTACCACAACAACTTGCGTTATGACATGCAAGACATTTATAGAGGAGATGGTGTGCACTTCAATGATGAAGTCTTCCTCTTGAACCTTAGACTCTGCATCGGTACTTACTTGTAGGTACCACTAAAAAATCATTTCATAAACACAACGGCTCTTTTTAGAGTCCCCTAATATCTAAACACTTAAATCTGATTTTCATTTTTTTTTTTTTTTTTTCTACCGTACGCTTACCGTAAGCTTACCGTACGCGTACCCCGTGATTTTTTTTAAAATCAATAAATGTTTTCTTTGTACTTTTCTGTCCTTCTTTGACCCCCTTACAAATGTTAGGGGGTCTGTAACTCTCCTCATTGCCCCCTTTCCTTGTTTTCACTCTTTTTTTTCAGAGTGAAATACACAAAATGGCGGCCGCCGCTTCCTGGTTTCGGCCGATTCGAATGTTTACTAAGATCTAAGAGCCAATCAGAATCGCGCTCGCGCACGCCACCGTACGCTTACCGTAAGCGTACGGTAAGCGTACCGTAAGCGGGCTCAGATATATATATTGATTTAAAGGCTATTTTCTCAGAATCTACTGAACAGATTTACACCAAACCTACAAAAGGCACTTCCTTGACCTAGGGACTACCTCTCTGCCAAATTTTGAGTAATTCTGTTCAGCCGTTCGGGCTGTAGCTCGTTCTAAAGGTCCTATGGAAAAATGCATGGGAAAAACGCGTTTTGGGACCCCCCTTTTATCTCAGCCCCCGCTTGACGGATCCCCCCAAGACTTTCAGGGTAGGAGCGGAGCGTAGCGCCCCACCTATTTTGAGAAATTCGCGAGGATTCGTCGACCGGCGCCAAAGTTATTCAAAATAGAATGTTGAGGTTTTCCTATGGAAACGTGGTCCTAACTATAACTACCTACTGGCGACCGCCAGTAGGTAATATATATATATATGTGTATATATATATATATTCCGATTCTGGGGCCCAATGGAGAGCTATAAACAATATCCTGAAAATAATCACAACATTCGGACCCACCGGAGGGTGTAATTATGCATGAATGGACTTCAAAGTCCAGCATGCATTGCAAACGGAATGAAATTAAAGGCACACCGGGGCCAATCAAAAGGTTTAAAGCACACAGGGTATTTGCAGTCAGGTGCATGCAACTCACCGGATGTTAGTGACGGCCTCTGAGGAAGGAGGAAAATGTACTCTGAAAGGCGTAAGGCCACAGGATTTTAATACGGAATCGGAAGCTGCCTGTTCTCTTGATAATAAAGGATGTTGCCTTTCTTGCTGTGGTGAGCGGCCTCAATTGCTGGGCAAAACTTTGGGACATGTGATACGGCTGCTCCAGGCCGTAGAGGGATCGCACCATCCAGAGGAGCAGCGTGGATGCAGACAGGGAGAAGCTTCCCCCTGTAAATGACACAGCAAGTATTAATTTTAAACTGGCATAGTCCGATTCTGGGGCCCAATGGAGGGCTATAAACAATATCCTGAAAATAATCACGACATTCGAACCCACCGGAGGGTGTAATTATGTAGGAATGGACTTCAAAGACCAGCGTGCATTGCAAACGAAATGAAATTAAAGGCACACCTGGGGCCAATCAAAAGGTTTAAAGTACGCAGGGTATTTGCAGTCAGGTGCATGCAACTCACCGGATGTTAGTGACGGCCTCTGAGGAAGGAGGAAAATGTACTCTGAAACGCATAAGGCCACAGGAAGCCGAAGAAAGGCAGAAATGGCCAAAAGATAGCCCTTGATAGTGCCCAGTGCAGAGCCCTGCTGGGCTAAAGAAAGGAGGAACAAGAGAACCTCAGAAAGAGAGGCAGAAAGGGGATCCACAGCCTTTGCTGTGCACCATGCCACAAATTTGTTCAATCTGCATTCGTATACCATCTTAGTGGAGGGATGCCTGGCTGCCAAGATTATGTCACAAACTTCGGGAGGCAGGTTAAATGACATCAACTGCCGCCGCTCAATCTCCACGCAAGGAGGTGGAGGCTGGACAGGTTCGGGTGGAGGACCGTCCCCTGCTGCTGCGACAGAAGATCCTCCCGAAGATGCAGTCGGATCGGAGGATCGATGGCCATGCTGGCCAGCTCGGGATACCAGACTCTTCGTGCCCAATCTGGAACCACAAGAATAACTTGGGCCAGGTCGCGCTTGATCTTCTTCAGCACTCTGGGCAGAAGTGGTATAGACAGAAAGGCGTACAACAAACCACAACTCCACTCGCGACGAAAAGCGTCGGCTAGTGAGGGCCTCCTCGGAAATTCCACCACGCAGATTTGCTAACATTGCTCATTTTTTTCTGTGGCGAATAGATCTAACCAAAGCTCTCCCCACTGTTGAAATAGACCTTGCACCACCTCTGAGTGAAGACGCCATTCGTGATCCATCATGCACCTGCGGCTGAGTTCGTCTGTCCTGGCGTTCAGGGAACCTGCCAGGTGTTGCACCACCAGGAATATGCCCTGATGTTCCTGCCATGTCCAGAGGCGGAGGGCCTCTTGACATAGGGTCCACGACCCCACCCCGACTTGTTTGTTGCAGTACCACATTGTGGTGGTGTTGTCCGTGAACACCTGCACTATTCTTCCCCGAACAGATGGAAGGGATGCTTTCAGTGCAAGCCGAAACGCCTGCAGCTCCAAAAGGTTGATGTGGAGGCCTCTGATCTCCGCCTCTCCTATGTGGCCGCCCCATCCCAGAAGCGATGAGTCTGTCACCACTGTGTGTTCTGGTCGGGGAAGGGAGAGGGATCTGCCGTTGACCCAATCCTGGTTTGTGAGCCACCACTGCAATTGGCCTGCAGTGCCCTCCGAGATCAGGACGCAATCGGACAGATTCCCCTGATGCTACACCCACTGCTGCTGCATATGCGACCTGGCATGATCGACCAGCAGGATGCAGGAGGCCATGAGGCCCAGCAGCCTCAAGGTCATCCTGACCGAAACCTGGGATAGAGGCTGAAAGATCGAAATCTTAGCCCAAATATCCCGAATTCGCTGTTCGGGAGGATAAACCCAAAACTGCGTTGTGTCTAGCACCGCTCCTATGAAGAGGAGCTTCTGAGAGGGGATCAGATGTGACTTTGGCATGTTGATGGAGAACCCCAGCGAATACAGGAGGTCGGCCGTAGTCTGGAGGTGAGAGACGTCAGCCTGGGGCGAGCCCGCCTTCAACAGCCAGTCTTCGAGATAGGGGAAGACTGGAACCCCTGATCTGCGCAGGTGAGCTGCGACCACCGCCATCACTTTCGTGAACACCCGAGGGGCACTGGTAAGGCCGAAGGGGAGCACGGTAAACTGAAAATGCTTGTGGCCTATCATGAACCGCAAGTAGCGCCGGTGGGCTGGCAGGACGGGGATATGAAAATTGGCGTCCTGCAAGTCCAATTCTACCATCCAGTCTCCAGGTTCGAGGGCAGACAAGACCTGAGCTAACGTCAACATTTTGAGCTTCTCCTTCTGGAGGAAGCGATTGATGCTCCTGCGGTCCAATATAGGATGCAAGCCCTTGTCCTTCATGGGTACCAAAAAGTAGTGGGAATAGCAACCACGACCTACTTCTGGGACAGAAACGCGCTTGATAGCTCCCTTGGCCAAGAGAGCCAAAACTTCCTGCTGGTGAAGGCCCAGGTGATCCTCCGACATGCGATGGAACTGAGGTGGAATGGCTCGAGGGGTAGTCTCGAAGCGGAGGGAGAAGCCCCTTTGAACTATCTGCAAAACCCACCTGTCTGACGTGATGGTGCACCAGTGGGGGAGTTGATGGCGGATCCTGCCGCCCACTGGCATTTGATGGGCCTGAAAGGTCAGACTAAGAGGGTTTGGAGGCTGCTGCAGAGGGGGGTTGGTGGACTGGCCCGCCCGCTGGCCCCCTGAACGTCGGCAGTGGTTCCCACATCCCCGGCCACACGAAGGTTGGGGAACTTGCCCCGGCCTGTGGCTCTGGACAGGACATAGTGGGGCACCCCTTCCGTAGCCACGAAAAGGGCGAAAAGCAGACTGTGCAGGGCGACTGGAGAGGCCCAAGGACTTGGCCGTAGCCCGTGAGTCTTTTAAACGTTCTAAAGCGTTGTCTGCTTTGTCGCCAAAAAGGCGACGGCCATCAAAGGGCATGTTCATTTTCAAGAATACTCATTCTGGACATCCCCAGAAAAGCCAGTCGATCTCATCCAGGCGTAGCTTCGAAGGGCTACTTAAGTGGAAATCGTCATGCCTAGAGAGTCGGCGGTATCCAGCCCACAATGGATGGTAAACTTTGCTGCCTCCCTTCCGGCGACGATAGCTTGGAAGAGTAGTGTCCGGGCCTCCTCCAGGCACTAAGGCAGCACTGGCGCAACCGTGTCCCAAGCAGAGTGGGAATAACGGCCCAATAGAAAAGCGGTGTTTACCGACCGCAGTCCAAAGCTGGCGGAAGAAAAAATCTTCTTTCCAAGATGATCCAGCTTCTTGGATTCCCTATCTGGTGGAGCGTTAGGGAATGCACCCTTGGATGTAGAGGCTTGGACCACCAAGCTCTCAGAGGTGGGGTGTTGGGAGAGGAAAGTAGGGTCGCCCGGGGCCAGGCACTGGTGTCGGGCGATCGTCCTATTCACGGGAACACTCGTGTTGGGCCTGGACCAGGTGCCCAAAAGGATGTCGGCGAGGGCCTCATTAAACGGAAGCAGGGGCTTCGAAGAGCTTGCTTGCAGTTGAAGCACCTCTGTCAGGAGATTAGTCCTGACTGCCACAGTAGGAAGCTGGAGGTTGAGAGCATGGGCTGCCCTACACAACACCACTGTGTATGACGCTCCCTCCTCCGTAGCCACGGTAGGAGGAGACAACATGCCACGGTCAGGAGATGTATCTTGACCACTGGCATCCCCCAGGTCCTCTCTCCAGTCCGGGTCATACTCCAAATGGTTGGTCAGGGGTCACATGACCCCTCCCAGTCCTCATCCTCTTCCTCTGGGTGCCAATCTGGCCTAAAAGGGACCCCAGGAGCGAACAGACGCATAAAAAACCTGCTCGGCGCCAAATACGGCATCGTGCGACTTCGCCCGGCTCCGTGACACATCAGGATAGAGGCCGTGGTCGACGCCGGCCGGGGGCCAGACCGGCGTCAAATGCGGGCGCAGTGCCGGAGGAAGCAGCGCCGGTGGAGGCGTAAGGAGGTCCCGGAGACGCCGGCGAAGGCCTAGGCCCCCCAACGGAGTCCACGGGGCCCAAAGGCACGCCTGCGGGTTTCGGCTGCCCAAAGATGGCATGCATCGCCTCATAGAACTTATGAGGCTGGGCAGGAGTTGCTCAGGGTCCCGAGAAGGGAGGGAAATTCAGAGTCGGCTCTTCAGGCTCCGCACATGGAGCCACGGGAGGAGCACCGCCTGCATCCCTCGTCGCGTCAGCCGGCCGACGGGGAAAAGTCGAAGAGCGACGATACTTCTTCGACTTCTTCTTGTGCTTCGTCTTACCTGACCCCGAGTGTGAAGACTTAGAAGAGTGATGATGGCTCTGCGACCTCGAACGGTGTGGAGCTGACTGCTGGCGCTCAAGAAGCTTTCGGGACCGCTCCCGCAAAGCTTTCGGAGCCATGGACCGGCAGTCGGAGCACTACTTGGGGTCATGGTCGTGCTCCAGGCAAAGGAGGCACATGCGGTGCCGATCCGTCACCTACATCAGTCGGTTACAGGAACCGCAAGCCTTGAAGCCAGGCATCCCTACGTGCACCAGGAGTCGTGAGGACTCAAGACGTTGTTGACAAAAGTCATCAAAAAGTCAGTCAAAAAATGAGTGGAGGTATCACTCTCTTCGGATCTGCGCTGGCTGGCGCGGAAAAAGAAAGAACTGACGTCAGTGCGCGAGGGCGGCTTCTAAGTAACTACCGCGATGTCATCCTAGCGGTCACGACGCTAACGACAGACACGGAGCTGAACGATGCCACCTTCTTCCGACGTGCAGAAGTACTGCTGACGAAAAACTTTCCGGATCCAGTCTGACTCCTGAGGGTAATTCTAAGGTAAGGAATCTATAACTAACTGTTTCTTTCAGATACATAAAATATAAGTAAAAAAATCAAATGCAAACATATTTTTAATTTAATTTTTTGTATCCAAACAGTAGGCACAAATCATACAATCTTATCAATTTACACTTTTCAGTAGTACAGAACACGCGGGGACACAGCCCACACTACCTACATATCAGTTATTGCGTTTTTTGTATGTGCAACAGCAGATGTTATACCAACTTGCATATAACCCTGTCCTCCCCAGCAACCACCAATTCCCTTCATTCCGTAGTATCTGTTCCCTGTGTGGTGCCCCAAGCGTAACATCACAAGTGTCAGTGTCTCCTTGATTCCGGTCATGCGTCGGGTTCCGGAGCTGCCTGCAAATATTGAACCAGTGGCTCCCAGAAGTCTCTGGGCCGCGATGTTTGCGGAATATCCTCCGCATAGGCCTCTAGGGTCGTCTTACAATAGGTCATATCTGTAACCCAGTCCTTAAATCTGGGGGGCCTTTTACTTCCCCACTTCATCGCAATCCTCCTTTTTGCAAGCAGCAGTGCCACCGCCAGCAATTTCCTGCGTCTAGCATGTTTACGTTTCTTAGCGCCCAATATGCATGTCAAGGGGGTATTAGGGATCTGTTCTGACAGCATTGCGGATAGTGTGTCAGTGACTTCATCCCAATAGGTCTGCAGTTGTGAACATGACCATGATGTATGTAAGAAGTTCGCGTCTGGTGCACCACACCTCAGGCAGATATTGGTCTCCCGTAGGCCCAACCTGTGTAATTTAGCCGGTGTATAATATAGTTGATGAATGAATTTAAAATGAATGATACGCAAGTTGCAGTTTGACGTGAGGAATGTTAAGTTGTGTGCAACAATAACGCCAATCCTGTTCATCAATTGTATCTCCTAGTGTCTTTTCCCATCTACCCATCGCTGCAGTAGATTTCTCAGCCTGTTCCTCTTGGGCTGCGTTGTATAAACGTGTTACCAGGTTTTTATGGTTGGGAGCGGTTAACAGGATTTTGTAGTGTATTCAGTTGTGTAGGTTCGTTCGGAAATGTAGTGTACAGAGATCTAACCGCCGTACGTCATCGTAAGTATGCAAATTGTTTAAGGGGAATCTGATGGGCACACAATGAAGGATCTGTCCAGTTGATGAATGTGTTATGAGGGTATAACTGTCCCATAGATGTCAGCCCCATCTCCGTCAGTAGCGTATTCATTTTTTTTTCCTGCGTCACCGTGAGTCTAGGGTGTCGTTCCAAGGGCAAAGCCCTTGCATACACTGGAAACTTGCCCGCACTCTGCGCCATCGCATACCACACCCTGGAGGTGCATAGAGCTGTGTGAATTTTGTCCCTTGGTGTGTGCCTTGTCGGATCTGCTATAAGCGCAGACAATGGTAAAGGGTCGACGCTATCTTTTGCACCGCTATGTGTGGTATATATGCATGAGGTCTTGTGCAATAGTGGGCATGTTGTGCTTGTTCACATAGGTAGTATAGATGGAAATCTGGTGCCTCAAAGCCTCCTAGATGGTATGGTTGGGTCAAGACCTTCCAGCTCGTCCTGGCCTGTTTGCCTGCCCATGTCAGCCTTTGCATACTGGAACGCAATCTTCCAAAAAAGGCTGCATTCAACCAGATTGGTACGTTCCTGAACAGATACAGAAACCGAGGTAATACAATAATTTTCTGTAAGGCTTTCCTGTCATTGAGAGTGGCATTTTTATCTACTTGGTCTTCTAATCTCACCAGTGATTTCCCATAATTCTCTCTAATAACTAGTTCTGGGTCCCGATGGATCCAGACCCTTAAGTACTTAACTGGGTCTGTCAGCCATTTTAGAGGATATTCCAGTTGGGGTTCCCCTGTTTCCGCCGTTAAGGCTATCAACACTGTTAATGCGAAGGCCCGCATATCTCTCGTATCTAACATATTCCCTAATGAGCAGGTTTAGGTGTCTATCTGGGTGTGTAGTGTAGAGGACCATATCGCCCGCATACAGCGCAATGCCAATGGGGCGGAGACCGAACTGCAGGGCCGTTCCGGAGTGTTTCGGTCTAATCTTGCATGCCAGTGGTTCTAGGATTAGTGCAAAGAGCATTGGCGATAGTGGGAAGCCTTGCCTGGTGCCGCGGTTTATCTTTATGGGGTTGGATGTGGAGCCATTTATCCTTACCCGAGCCTTGGGAACCGTGTACAATAGCCATATCCATTTCAGGAATGGTTCTGGAAATCCCATCGTGCGGAGAGTGGTGAACATAAAATCCCATTCTATTGAGTCAAATGCCTTAGCAGCGTCTAACAGAGCCGCGGCCGCTGGCGTGTTTGGGTCTAATTGAGGGTATAGCGCGAAAATGGTACGAATGTTGTGGGTGGTTGATCGTGTTGGCATAACGCCTACCTGGTCAGGCAGCACCAGATTACAGAGGAGAGGTTGTATTCTGTTTGCTAATATCTTAGCGTCTATGTTTATCAGGGATAAAGGTCTATATGATCCGCACTCATTGGTGTCCTTGCCCGGCTTTGGGAGTGCTATCAGGAGCGCCTCATTTAAGGAGGACGGGAGTGTGCCCCCCTCATAAGCCTCTTCAAGCATTTCAGCAAAATGTGGAATCAGGAGGTCTCGATATTCTTTATAAAATTCACCCGGAAGACCATCCAGTCCCGGTGCTTTATTGTTGGGCAGCGAATTGATGGCATCTATTATTTCGTCGCGGGTGATATGATGGCAAAGGTATTCTCGGTGGGCGTCTGATAGCCAAGTCAGCGCCACGTCATCAAGATAATCCCGAATTTCTGCCGTGGAAGACTTGCTCTGGGCAGTATACAGATTGGTATAAACTTAGTGAAGCAATCTAATATGGTTGGGGTGTCGTAGACTGTTTGATGCTGTGCGTCCTAAATCTGTGTAATGTACGCGGCGGTGTGGGCGGGTCTGATTTTGAATGACAGCGCTCTGCCAGGTCTCCCCCCTTCCCCGTAGTTTCTGGCGATGTACTTGCGCGAAATGTATTTAATCTCGTCCTCTGCAAGTGCATTATATGTGTCAATCTGTGTTCTAATATGGGCCAATAATGTTCAGTCCTTGCCCCATGGGATGATTCCGCCCCACACTCAGGCAAGTCTCAGCTGG
The DNA here is from genome assembly GCF_964204655.1 of Triturus cristatus. NCBI lineage: Eukaryota > Metazoa > Chordata > Amphibia > Caudata > Salamandridae > Triturus > Triturus cristatus. The sequence continues at coordinate 897,303,247 of NC_140584.1, read as the reverse complement.
AGCCCACTTGTGTTCATTAGGTCGTTTTCACTCCACATCCGATGTAGCAGACTTGTCCCCATGATCTCCTCTCAGTGATCTTCTTCTTGGTCCCAGCGTACCCCTTTGCTGCACAAACTTCACCACCTCCGATGGTTCAGCAAAGATCCGAGTTTTACCATCCACTGTGAGCTTTAGTCTGGCCGGATATAGCATGGCGTACGGTATATTCAATTCTGTCAATTTCTGTTTCGCTGTGGTGAATTTTTTCGCGCTTCCTGTACCGATGACGTGAAATCAGGATAGATGGAGATATCCATGCCTTCGTAAGATAACGTGCCAATTTCTCTGGCCTTTCGGAGCGCCGCGTCTCTGTCTCTGTAATTTAATATTTTGGCGATGATCGGCCTCGGTCTGGAGCCAACAGGAGGTTTGGGTCCCAGCGATCTGTGGGCTCTCTCCACAATAAATACCTCAGAGACCGTCTCCCGACCCAGTAGTGATATGAGCAGCTGCTCCACATAGTGTTCCATTTGGCCCGTATTTGTCGTCTCTGAAACTCCCATTAAGCGGAGGTTACTCCTTCGGGACTGAGCTTCCAAGTCTTCCGACTTTGCCGTTATAACCGCCAGTTGCTTCTCCAACTTCGACTGTTTCGCTTCCATCTGTACCTGTCCGTCTTCGGCTTCAGATATTCTCCGCTCCGCCTCGTCCAGTCTTTCCGTGTGTTTATCCATACGCTCCAACATCCTGTCTACTCTATACGTCAAGGAGTCAATCTTACCATCTATACTCAACAGTGCCGTTTGAATTATGGTGAACATGGTTTGGATGTCATCATTCGTCACCCCGCCTGTTGCTCCCATTGTTGATTGTGGCGTTGACTGCACAGCAGCATTTTGGTCCTGATGTTTCTTCGTGTGATCAAAGGTGATTTTGGGCTGGGTTAGATCTGTTTTACCCATTTTACGATATGTGGTTAACCTTACCCACAGGGATATTGGTAGCTGAGACCCCAGGTGGGAAGCGATTTAATTTAGGACTCTCCGTCTAGTCTGTAGTGAGTCTATAAGCTCTGCGTTTTATGACGTTCAGGCCAGTGCGTATGTGTAGTTCTAAGCACTTTGCCGTGACAGCACTGCGGGTTCCGGTAGTCAGATGGAAGTGCCAATTCACACGGGTTTGTTTTACAGTGTTTCTCTGGGACTTGTTTTACTGCCTATTATCACAAATTGTCGGGGGGGGGTGTGACTTGCTGGTGTATACTGCCACCTCTGTCTCTGGGCCCCACATTAACGTTATTCTGCCCCCAGTTACATTTGCACGTACTCAGCCTCTTACTTATGCCACCCTTGTGTTCTATCAGCTAGGTGACTCTTGTTAGAGAGAGAAATGCTGCCACGTGGGTAGTAGCCCAGCTGAGGGGGGAGGGGACAGTCCAGGGCTCCCTCCTCCGAGTTCAGCCGACCTCAGGCACTGTGTTGCTCCGTGCCTCCGTCGTAGATCACGCCCAATGGGTATTTAAACACATAATGATCTGCAGGCACTTCCAGGCAGTCAGTGTCCCGGTTTACCTGTCCCCGAGGCCGCCACAGCAGGTAATCCCAGCTTGCAGTCGAATCGGATCTGTGCCCTTCTTTTCATGGACTCAGTGTGGCCTTCTAGCGAGGTACCTCTTCCCTGTGTCTCTCTCACCTCAGCTCCCTCCCTGCCAACTGCTTATTCACTCCCCGGTGTCCTGCAGCCGTCGGTGCTGAGCAGCGGCGGGTTAGATTATGCCCCCGATCTTCAATTTAAAGAATGTCCGCTTACCGCGCCTCTAGCAAGTCTCGAGCGCGCAGCGGGGCCGCAATAGATCTTCCGCCGCTCTCCCTGAGCGCCGCGTACCGCGCCAGTCCTTCCGTGCAAATTGCGCCCGTGTGTCAGGTGGTCTCAGCCCGGGTGTCCCTCAGAGCCGCGCTGCATGCCGTACGTCACGGCGTGTCCTTTCACCTCGTCTCGCGGCTCCGCTTTTGTTTTCTAACGGAGGGCCACAGCTATTAGGACTTCACTTCAGGCCACCATCGCCGTTGTCGGTGCCGGACGTCTCTCTTCCGCGGTCTCCGTCTCCTCAGCTCTCCATCACCGAGGGTGCAGTCTCATACCGATAGCGTAGGAAGGATCGGTTTGAAGGATATTTGGGCTTACGTGAGGAGCTCGCTTAACAAGCGGCCATCGCGTTCTAAGGCTAGCTCCGCCCCCAAATGCAAACATATTTAATATTAAAAATAAAAACATATTATAATGGTAATTCATATGACAAATACATACAAATATTATATTAAATAAAATAAAAAATAAACTTCAAACAAATAAATATATATATATATATATATTTTTTTATTTTAAAACCTTTATTCTGTTAAATCAGGGACACAGCTATTCAGCCGACAACCCGGAGGTACGGCAGCTTTAGAAACACAACACAAGCGAGCGTCCACATTTCTCTGATAGGAGAATCAAAAGGTTCTGTTTTAAATAAACACAAATCCAAACCTAAACACAAGCAAGGCGATAAGTACTTAAAGCACAAAAAGGGTTCCCACCAGGGGGAGCGAGCCCCCGTTCGTCCATCAGGCACAGGTCTATGGTAAGGGAAGGGAGGGGAAGGCAGAGACTCAAGAAGACAAACACATATCAGCAAAGAATACAAAGCCGGAAAGAGTGCTAAGGGGAGAGCTGCTCCTCAGGCGGGTCCGGGTCTGGGGGCAGGCATATGCCCCCTCTGTACTGGTTCCATCGCCCCCATACAGTGTGCCATTTCCGGGGGCGCCCTCGAGCACAATACACTGTCTTCTCCCTAAACATGCTCCAATCCATGTTTTCCATCCACGCTGTCAATGTAGGAGGCCTATTGGAGCCCCACAGGCGAGCGATGTCGCGCTTAGCTACCATGTTCCCCAGGGTCACCCACTGAGTCTGTGCCGTGTCGTGGTCAGTAGGACCCCAAACATTAAGGAGACAACACCGCGCCTCCGGCTGCAAGACGATGCCCGTCACCTCCCCCATCACATCGTGTATTCGCTTCCAGAACTCCATGATCGCACCGCATTCCCAAATAATATGTAGGAAGGTGCCCACCATACCACAGCCTCTCTTACATAAGCCCTCCTCAGAGAAACCCTTATGGACCAGCCTAGGCCCTGTCACGTAAACTCTATGGAGTATTTTAAGCTGCACCAGCCGCAGGCGCGCAGGGATCGCTACCTCTTTGGGAGAAGAAACTGCATACTGCCAATCCTCATCATCTAGTTCGAGGCCATCCCTAGTCCATTGACCGCGCAACCCTAGAAGAAGATCTGCCCGAACATTAATTAGTTTCTTATAAATGAGAGAGATCGTACTCTCTGGCATATGGCCATCCAGGATCCGGTCCTCTAACGGAGAGGACTCAGGCACCTTCTCCCCCTCTACAAGGACTGACCGCAAGGCGTGACACACTTGAGCGTATCGGAAGAACTCCGTGTTCCCTAGCTCATATTCCTTATGCAGCTCCTCAAATGACTTTACCCTGCCCTTAACCAAAAGGTCTCCGACCCTGGATATACCGATCAGGTCCCATTTCTCAAACCCTTTCGTATGCCAAAGCTTCCCCAGAATATCGGAGTCAAACAACGGGGTGGCAAGGGTAAGCTTACCCTTCCAGCCCAGTGAATCTGTCGCCACCTTCCACACATGCACGGCCACCCTGGTGGGCCCCGTAAGGGTTAAGTCCAACGACTTCGAGTACAACGCTCTGTGGTAATTACCCCCACGCAGCAACCACCGGTCCATGGCGTAGCCGGGGCTCAGCGCCGGACCATAGACACCATGGTTAATCGCGCTCATCTGAGTGGCCCAATAATAACGTCGAATGTCTGGAAGTGCGATACCCCCGTCATACCACGGGAGCGTCAACTTAGCAATCGCTATGCGCGGTCGCCCTTCCCACAATAGCGCGCGCTGGAGGCTTTCGACCTCACGGAAATAACTGGCCGGGACCAAGTCAAGGGTATTCTGCAAGGCATAGAGGAAACGGGGAAGAGACATCATTTTAAACAGGGCGGCGCGGCCAAGGAGGGAAAGCGGCAACCGCCGCCAGCCCGCCACGTCCCGCCGCAAACGTGCCAAGGGAGGGAGCAGGTTTTTCTCGTACCGTAAAATGGGGTCAGTGGAAATATAGATCCCTAGATACAAAAAACCCTGCAGGGCGATCTGGATCGAGCAGTTTCGCGGGACAGGCGGGACATCACCACACAGGACATACAAGTATGACTTTCCCCAATTAATAACAAGACCGGAGTTCCTACCGAAAGAAGTCAAGACGTCACAAACCACTATGAGAGATTTCTTAGGCGAGGTGAGGTATAGCAGAATATCGTCGGCGTAAAGCGAAATACGGTCCTCGTGGTCAGGCGACCAACGAATCCCACGTATATCCGGGTGCCATCGTATCCACGCCGCCAGCGGTTCCAGAGCAAGGGCAAACAACAACGGCGACAGGGGACAGCCCTGCCGGGTGCCCCTCCCGAGCTCGAACGGTGTCGACGCCCGCCCATTCACCACGACGCTAGCAAGGGGCCCCTCATAAAGCAACCTCACCCAGCCTACAAAGCCAGGCCCAAAGCCGAACTTAGCGAGCACAGCCCACAGGTATGCCCACTCCACCGTATCGAAAGCCATCGTGGCATCGAGGGCCGCCACAATGGCCGGCTCTCGCATCGTGCCCGTCCTAGCAATCACGCCATGAAGGCGTCTAAGATTCAGTGCGGTGTTACGGTGTGGGATAAAGCCCGACTGGTCCGGGTGGATCAAATCTCCCAGCACCCGGACCAGGCGGTTAGCAAGGATCTTGGCAAGGATTTTCGGCTCGGCGTTGAGAAGTGATATCGGCCGATAGGAACCACACTTATCCCGGGGCTTACCGTCTTTATGTATTACCACAATCGTCGCCAGCCGTTGATCGAGCGGAAGAAACCCGTTCACCCGCGCCTCCACAAACATGGCGCGCAGGTGAGGAGCCAACTTATCCGGACGAAGCTTATACAACTCAATCGGCAAACCATTTGGGCCCGAGGCCTTACCCGAGCGCAACGCACGGATAGCACCCGCCACTTCGTCAACAGTTATATCTCCATCGAGGTCGTCCCTATCTATGGCAGAAAGGCAGGGCAGAGCAATATCGCGCAGAAGGTCGCACGAGTCCGCAGTCGGCCTATCCGAAACTGAGGTGTATACCGTACGAAAATAGTCCGAAAAACACTGAACTATACCGTCGGGGTCCGTGACAACCTCTCCCCCATCCATCGACAACTCCGGCACCACTCGATTAACACGCTCTTTTTTATCCAACCACGCCAACAGTTTCCCGGCCTTATCACCGACATCGTACAATCGACCCTGCTGCTCCCTATTGAGGGTCTTGGCAGCGTTCGTCACCAGATCCCTATATTCCAATTGCTTCAAGCTCAAATTATGCAATGTGGCCGCTGTAACCTCCTCCTCTAAGGCCACTTCTAAAGCCGCAATCTCGTCCTCAACTTGTGTCACCTCGGCGTCTCTCCGCCGCTTGGCGGCCACTACCAAGGAAAGGGCCTCCCCTCTCAAAACGGTCTTAAAAGCTTCCCACAAGGACACCGCAGATTCAACCGAACCCTGATTATCTTGAAAGTAGTGATCAACTGCCTTCAGCAACGCACTACGCAGCTTGGGGTCACGAAAGTACCAGGGGTTAATGGGAGCCACCCTGCCCCCCACTCCCCGGCCAATATCCAGGCGGGCCCACACCGGCGAGTGATCGGATATCCCCCGTGCCATGTGCCTAGCCTCAGATACCATTGTGGCGTGCGCGGCCAGAGTGAGCAAGTAATCAATCCGAGAGAGACTACCGTGGGCCCCGGAGTGAAAGGTATATTGTCTCTGAGTGGGGTGTCGTAGCCTCCAACAGTCTACCAGGCCAAAAGTATCTATAAAGTCAGGAAGCCACTTCTGAGCCCCCCCGGCGTCCCTGGGCGGGCACCTATCGAGCAATCCAGAGCCAACCGCATTGAAGTCTCCTCCCACCACCAGCATCCCTTCAGGGAGTTCCAACAAGGCCTTGCCCAGATCAGCAAACGTGGAGGCCTGCAGGGCAGGAGGGACATAAACAGAAACCAATACCAACGTTCTGCCCTCCCGCCTCCCCGCCACAGCCACAAAGCGCCCCCTATCATCAGTGATGGTGGAGTCAACCTCAAATGGTAGGGAAGCTCTAACAAGTATGCCCGCACCCCTGGAGCCCGAGGAGAACCCCGAGTGAGCAATGAATTTATAACCCTTTCTATTAAGTGCATAACACGTATTCCCTATAAGGTGGGTCTCCTGCAAGAGGACCACATCTGGCGAGGTCCGTTTCAAGAATTGTAGGACTATCCCCCGTTTAATATGATCCCCTAAGCCGTTAACATTCCAGCTAATTATGTTTAAGCCCCTATCCCCCATCCCCAAACACGAAGAGACCCCCACCCCCACCGGAGAACCACAATCGGAAAACACTGGAAACAATTACTACGCCTTGCAAGAAACCCCCCCCCCCAACAACAACCCCAACATCCCAAATCCCCCCCCCTCCCTGCACCCCTGCGTCAGCTTGCGAAGCCCCCCCAACTTGCAGTGTGCCTGTCGCCCTATCAAAAACAAAACTACAAAAAGTACCCCAAGGGAGGAAAGAGCTCCTATCTTCCCATCGCCGCCCTCCCATTACTGCAGTAGGGTGCTAGTCACAGTCTGGGGCTGAGTCAAAACAGACCGACACCGGAGGTATCACTCCTGTCCATCCCGGTCGCCCTCCGCTCCAACCACGCGGTCCCCGCCGGGCTGTCGCCGAGGGAGCGCATCCAACCAGCCCCCTGCCATGTCCGGCGATTCGAATAAGAAAGTCCGATCCTCATACACCACACGTAGCCTGGCGGGGAAAAGCATGGCATATTTCAGGTCCATCTCCCTAAGCCGCCTCTTCACCCCCAGGAAACTCTGCCTTTGCTTCTGGACCATCTGGGTGAAGTCAGGATAAAAGCTCACAGAGGCATTCTGAAAAGGCACCGGGCCTGCCACCCTCGATGCTTGCAGGATAGCATCTCGGTCTCGAAAATTAAAGATCCGGGCGACAATCGGCCGCGGGGGGGCTCCCACCTTAGGCCTGCCGCCAGGCACTCGGTGAGCCCGCTCAACCGCAAAAAACTTGCTGAGGCCCTTAGGCGCAAGATGGTTCATCACCAAGTCCTCGACGAGTAGATCCACAGAGAGCTCCTCCGAAGTTTCCGGGACCCCAATAAGGCGCACATTGTTGCGCCGGGCCCGACCTTCAAAGTCCTCGAGCCGGCGAGCGGAGAGGTCATTCGCGGTCCGTAGCTTGCGAACCTCAGCCTGGAGTTCCGAGACATCATCCGCGAGGCCAGTAGTCTTAAGATCCAGGGACTTGACCCGCTCATTGGTTTTGCCCAGGTCCGCGCGAATCAAGTTGACATCCACCAGAATCATGTCCACCTTGTGCGCCAGGGTCTCGAACTGTCGCCCAATCGATGATTGCATCCCCTCAATCGCCCCCTTGATATCCTGCAATGATAACTCCGAGGCTGGGGACGGATCGGCCTTCTGCGCCTCCAACGACTGTCCCGATCCACCAGGCGACCCCTTCTGCTGGGCATAGCGATCCATATTGTTGGATTGAGTATAGCCTCCCCGCCTGGTAGTCTTAGACTTCGGCTTGTCTACCTCCGATTTGGCCGACATCACGAACCGTAGGGCGGTCAGTTGCAAAAAAACCCCTCACTCAGCCAGAGGAAACAGGGTCGACCAGGACTACAAGAGCCAGCCAGGGTCGAGCGGAGGCCTTCCAGATAACAGGTGATCGGCATGTGGCACTCCCGGGCCAGAGCAACCAAAGGGCGAGAAAGCGAAAGTGAAAGTGCAGCGGCACCCGTCCGCCAGTTCACACCTCCCAGGGCCGCTGTTGTTCAATTAGTGGCCGGGCATCCTGCCAACGCGAGCCCCTGGCATCCTTCGGAGGTAGGCCGCAATCGTCCGCCATGCACAACTTCGGTTCCCGGTGGGCGATCTGAGCCCGGACAACGTCAATCGCCCCAGCTGTGACTCATCTGCAGGATTCCGTGCATGAAAATCAGGATTTAGGACAGGATGATTGCAGGGGGGCGCGAGGGTCGCGGGAGCTCAAGGCTCACGCGGCCATCTTGGTCAAGCGCTAGGCTCCTCCCCAAATAAATATTTTTAATTAGAAAATATTTAGAAACAAACAATAATAATTACTTTTTTATTTCCTACCCTATAACACCACACAAATCACAACCCACATCTAAATTTAAACAAAAATGTACTTCCATAATTAACATAATTAATTACCAATTACAAAAATATTATTAATTAAAAAACAAAAACTAATAAAACTTCTCACACTTTACCCTTATAATCCTCACAACCCACAGCTAAAATTAAACTATAAAAAATTAATTACACAATTAAAACTTATTTTCGATTAAAAAACTATTATTATTGAACAACTAATTATAAAGTAAGTAACATTTATTTAATCCCCACCCTTTACCCCTATAAAAGAAAAGCCCACACACAAAAATAAAATTACCCTAATTAAATAGCAATTAATTATTAATTAATAACAAATTATTAATTAATTAACACAATTTACTTCCCACCCTTTACCCCTATAAACCCCACAACAAATATCTAAAATTAATTACAAAACTTCCATATGTATTTACAATTAATTATTTAATATTAATTAACATCCCATTATTAATTAATTATACATAAATTACTCCCCACCGTTTACCCCTAAAACCACAACACGAACCTAAAATTAATTACACGATTCCCATAATTAATTTTTAATATATTTATTAATATCAATTAACAACTAATTATTAATTAATCAAAAATACATTACTTCCCACCAATTACCCCTATAAACCCCAGAACCATCACCAAAATGTAATTACGCAATTACCATAATTAATCACTAATTAATTAATATTAATTAACAACCAATTAATAATTAATTATAAATACATTACTTCACACAACTAACACTATAAAATCTCAATTAAATAAATATTAATGAATAAAATTACTTCCCACCCTGTTCCCTTTTAAACCCACAAGCCACTACAGAACTAAAAAATGCAAAATTTAATTAAAATAAGATTAATACCTCCTAAAAATTTAACATATATATTTAAAAAAATAAATAAATCACATACATTTAAAATATATTCTAAAATACATAACACTAATTAAACATTCGATATTTTAAACAACGATAGTTTTGCAACCGATATTAATGACTTCTATATTTTTAAAATCAATATTTCTTACCTTAAATCGATATTCTTGACCACAATATTCTTGCTGTGGATCTTTCTTACTCACGATATTTAGGACCGATATTTCTGTAGCTCGACATTTCCAACTCCATATTTTGGCTGTACACCCACAATAAGATAACCTGTGCTCACCCTCTGGCAGCTTGGCACAGAGCAGTCAGGCTTATCTAAAAAGGCAATGTGTAAAGTATTTGTGCAGAGATAAATAAGAGAGAGAGGACAAGGGTCAATGGGGGCTAGTTCACTGCCCCTTAATATATTATGTTTCTATCAAGAAGAACTGGCTCGGAGGGGGTGTGGCCTGGCGACGACTAAGATGGTGGCCTAGAAAGGGACCTACGCCGGTGCCGCAACAAAAGCCCAAAATATCCGTTCCTTAACCGTTCTTGGCGATGCTGGCGTAACCGCAGTGCCGGCGGAACACACACTGCACCGCATGGTGCGAGGAACTTTGGTGCCGCTGCTCTTGATCAGTCCCTTTCCCCCAGCTGCGTAGCCATGAGCGGTGTGTGAATGGAGGCCTGGCGGGAGTGGGCGTTGCTCGAGTGATCGCCTTGCCCAGCTAAGGATTTAGTGCTGTCGAGAGCCCGTAGGAGTGCAGGAGTGCAAGGAGACCCCCAACGGACCTGCCGCTGATCGCGGACATCGACTGGGTGCTGGCGAGGAACAGTGGGGCTGCAGCGACGGCCAGCAGCTCTGACGGGAACCGGAGCGTGCCCAGCTCCGATTGTTAACATCCGAAACCCCCTTCCCGCCTGTCCGGCATTCAAGGAACGGACTCCACACTGGAAGGGCGAGTGCTGGCGTAGGAGCGGGGGTAAGGAGCTCTTCCCCCCACCCGCCTCCGTGTGAGCCCATACTGACATCCATTGGGCGGGGGCCGGGTTGCTACTCGCTCGGAACACGCCTTCGGAAGCGGTGATCTGAGGCAGAGGCCGGCCATGCCGGATGGAGCGTGACGTACCGGCCGGTATAATACACTGTGATTTCTCCATCAGAGCGCACCACCCTATCCACCCAGAGACCCCCTCCCATGGGCTAACAACGACCAGGCCAGGATGAAGACTGCAAGGGGGACAGGCTGGGGTCAGACACGGTGTCTCTCCCATGCAGCGAACTGTTGGAGAAGCGGGCCTCCATCTGAGTGCAAGTGGTGCTGCCTCGACCCGGGGTCCCTAGGTTATCACCGTCTGTGGACACCAAATAGAGACCACTGCTACATCTGTCATGAGGTGGGGTCCACAGCCGAACACAATCCGGAGGCAGAGTAATTTTGGGGCTGAATTCACCTAGGGGCCTGGTCATGGGTACCCGGGAGTAGGTAGCGCTCTACACAGCTCGGCGAGCTGCGCCATATAAAGAGGCGACACGAGTGAGGCCCAACTGGTGTTGAGCTGAAGTGGAACGGCCGACAGACGGGAGGAATCGCTCGGAACTAAACCATTCTAACAGTCCATTGTAAGCTTCGGGGGTGCTTATTCTTCCCTGGATGCGCCACAGCTGGATAACCAGAGCTCCCTGGCGTCTGGAGGCAGGTGAGGCATGACACTCGCGGCAGGATTCCCGGGCGCCACTGGACCTGGACAACCATCAGGGGACACAGATACCCTCAGTGGCTGCATTATTGGGGGGACTAAGAGACAGTGACTGATACGCAACCAATGAAAAGGTGAAACGGCCAACAGTCCACCCGGATTTCCAAAATCTGCACACTGGAACGGTGCAAGACTTGCCTAGAGTCAGGGGACCAGATTGCGCTAAAGGCACGGCATACCAACATAATGAAACCCAAAGGAGGCTCAGCTGTGCAGTCTAACAGACTTGATAAATACGCAGTCCCAAAACAGTCAATGCCAGACGATGGGGCCACAGGTGGCCAGACAGGCGACCCAGAACCATTACTCAAATCGACAAAGTCTCCATCGAAATGAACTTGCTCAGGGCGGACATGAACAAGACATCGGAATGTGTAACGAAAGCAGAAGCCAATGTGACAGAGCTGCAAAGTAATACCCGGAAACTGGAAGAAAGAGTCCAACAACTGGTCCATCACCACCGTCAGGTGGCTCATAAGCTGGAGGATCATGAGGGGCGGGTGCCCCGCAACAATATCCGAGTAGTTGGGGTTCCAGAAGGGGCGGAGGGGCCAAGCGTTGATCTTTTCCTTGAAGATCTAATACTGAACCATCTCAAACCTAAACGACTCTCCCCTTTCTTCACTGTGGAGAGGTTGCATAGAGCCCAGATCCCCCTGCCAAAACCTGAAGCAGCTCCTGGGACGATTATAGACAAAACCCTCAACTACAGGGACCGCGATGCAATATTGCAGGCTGCCCGTCTACATGGGGATCTCCGATATGAAAACACAACCGTCAGGTTCTTCCCAGACTTTACTCTCAAGGTACAGCCAGAGCGCCGATCCTTTGATGGGGTGAAACGGGTGCTCAGAGACAAAGGCATCAAGTATATGATGTTTTTTCCAGCAAAGCACAAGGTTATAGCAGATGGGAAATCATGGTTCTTCACGAACCCGTCAGATGTGCAAGCGTGGCTAGATGAAGGGACCACACGGAAGATGAGATCTGTAACCGCAGATAGCTGGAGAGATACCCGGGTAAAGCCTGCGATCCTGGAGATCGAGATTCATGAGCCCAGCGACCTTAGAGAACGGCGGAGAATGAACTCCTCTTGTCTGGTATCAGACTCAGGGACTCATTGTAACACTCAGTAATGTATAATGCTTGCTCTTTGACAAAAGGGTAGCGTCTACCAAGAAGGGTGGGCACTGCGGGACCAATAATGTACCATAATGCCTCTTTTTTAGTGAGGGCTGGAGATGGGCCCCGGGGGGCCTGAGACGGTGCCACACTACAGCCCCTTTAACAGTTGACAAGTTATTTGGGCGACAGGCGCACTGCTAGTTGGGGATGTGGGTATTTTCGGACTTACGCAGCAGGGTAGCAGGGAGGGATGGGACAGTTTATGGGGTTCTTTTATTGTTGCTTGTATTTTCTTTTTGCATCGACAAAACGCGCTGACATCTGTGCAGAGGAACTTAGGACTTACTTTGGGTTCAATGAGTATACAATGGGACAAAAGTGCTAAAATACTGAGCTGGAATGTCAACGGACTTAGAGACAAAGTCAAGTGTAGTGTCATCCTGCAATATATCAAACGGCAGGCCCCTGACGTTATCATGCTTCAAGAAACGCACTTGGTGGGACATTCCTGTAAGGCACTAAACAGGTGGGGCTACAAGTTGGTGGCACATGCGGGGTTCACAACCAGCTCACGAGGAGTAGGCATTATGGTAAGAAACTCCTTTCCCCTCGCTTTGAGTTCCACATGGACAGATGACCTGGGCAGGTACATAGGAGTCAAGGGTTTATGGGAAGTATACACGCTAACACTTATGTCAGTCTACGTGCCACCTTGCCTCCATAGCACCACATTTAAAGACCTGGGCACTCTCTTACTCTCATTACCAGAAGGTCTCCTGGTGATTGGGGAGGGATTTCAAGACCGGAAGCCACCACGTGAGATTGGGTCCTCTAATAGATGGCTGGCTGGCTGACTTCCAGGAGGCGTTGGGGCTGGTTGATGGGTGGAGGACGTACAACCCAGAAAGAATCCAGAACACTTTCCATTCCGGGGTCCATCATAGCCTTTCCCGCATAGACTATATCCTAGTCCCCGCTTCACAAGCTGCTAACATCCACGAAATTAAACATTTAGCAATGGGAATCTCCGATCACTCCCCGGTATGGGTGCAGATAGTCCTTGGCCAGGCAAAGGTGGGGTAAATTGCCCCCATCAACCCGTGGTATCTCCAAGATCCTGGAGTCCGTAAAACACTACTCACTGCCATAGACAATTACTTCCAAGAAAACGAGGGGTCAGTGGACTCCTCCCAGACCCTTTGAGAGGCATTACATCAGTAATACGGGGACAAGCACTGTCGTTAATTGCTGGGATGAAGAAAGACAGTCTGAAAGAGATTGTGGAAGCCAAGGCAGAAATGAGCAGGCTGGAGGACAAATTAGAAACGGAGGTTACACACGAGAAACTCAATTCACTACACCTCAAACAAGACAAACACAAAGCTCTAGCAACTGACAGGGCCAAAAGTTTGGGGAGGGAAAAGTTGGGCAGAATATTCGACATGGGAGACAAAGTGGGGAAACTAATAGCCTGGCTTGACAAAAAGGAATGGGCTAGTCGACTGGTACCGGAACTAATAGGCACAGATAGCGGACCCACAACCAACCCACAAGACATTGCAAATCAATTTGCAACTCACTTCAAGACGGTATAAACGGCCAGTAACCATACACAGAGGACGACTCACACGAGCTACTGCGTGATATAGCGCTCCCCATCAGAAGAAGACCAACACTTCTTGGAAAGTGCATTGACAAATGACAAAATAGCGCAGGCCATTAGATCACTACACTTCGGGAAGGCCCTTGGCCCCAATGGCATACCCATTGAATTGTACAAACTTAAGCCCGACAAATTAGCCCTCTACCTGAAGGCCATGTTTGAAGAGAGCAAGGAGCTGGGGACACTACCAATGGATCAAAGAGTGGCCACACTGGTCACTATACATAAGGAGGGTAAACCCAAAACCGACTGCGCCTCATATAGGCCGATTTCCCTGCTAAACACAGAGCCCAAAATTCTGGCCAAGCTCCTCGCAAACCGCCTAGTCAAAGTAAGTGGCGGTCTAGTCCATCCTGACCAGTCAGGTTTCATGCCGCACCGTAATAAGGCATTGAACTTGCGCAGAGTACATGGGGTACTGGGGAGAGCAGTTACGATCCAATAAGAAGCTGTAATTGTAACATTAGACGAGACCATGGCGTTCAACACCATTGAATGGCCCTACTTAATTGCAGTACTTGTGAAAATGGGGTTTGGTACAGACTTCATCCAGCGGGTACAGATCTTGTATTCAAAGCCCCTAACTCAGGTCGTGGTCAACAACAAGAAGTCGGACAAATTCACATTGAGTCGAGGGACCCGTCAGAGATGTCCTCTCTCCCCTCTCCTGTTCGCCCTCGCCCTGGAACCGCTGGTGGCATGGATTCGTCAGGACCCAGTAATACAGGGTCTGCACTGGTCCCCCGATTGGGAGGACCGTATCTCTATCTACGCTGATGATATTCTGTTATTCCTAGCCTCCCCGAGGAAGTCATTGGTGAATGTTCTGGACATCTTGGCAATCTTTGGCAGATACTCTGGATTCTCCATCAAATGGAGTAAATCCCTCCTATACGTCCTCAATGGGGACCCACCCATTCCACCACAGGGCTGCCCAATTCAAATTAACACAGTGGGCTTCAAATACCTGGGTATTTTTATTTCCTTGGATCAAACACTCCGTTTTAACCACAATCTTCTCCCACCGCTGCAGAGGCTTAAACGTGATATAGCAAGTTGGAAAACTCTTCCGCTCTCGCTATTAGGCAAAGCAGCCCTCTTCAAAATGATGTCGCTGCCCCGTTTTTTATATGCATTGCAGAACTCATTAAACCATGTCCCAGCGGCCAATTTTAAGGAGATTGAGAGCCTACAGAGGGACTTGTTGTGGGACGAGAAACCTCGCATAGCATTGACAAAGCTCACACTGAATTGGTATGACGGGGGATTAGCCTCCCAGATATAAAAAAATACTACTTGAGGCACATCTCGCAGCCATCAATCATGGCACCTATGGTCGCCTGGATGATCTGGGATGTGCCATGGACAGGTGGCTTCTGCCTGTAGGGAATTACAGTAGGGCACTCTATTCTAAACCCACACAATACCCCTTGACTGGACCAACTGACCACTCGGTCCGAATATGGCACGCCATTAAAAAAACTCTAGGTTGGGAGCGAACACTCACATTGGCAACCCCCTTATGGGACTCCGAAAAGTTGGGTAACTTGTTGAGATCGAAGGGGTTCGATAGATGGGACCTCATCAGGATCTCACAAATCAAGGATATGTGGGAGAAGGGCGAAGTGAAAACATTTGCCTCTTTGCAGCAACAACATGAGTTAACTGACTCAGAGCACTTTAGATACACTCAGATCCGTCACGCCTTACAGTCCCACTTCAAGAAACACTCCTCCCCTCCAGAACCCTCTCCGTTGGAGGATAGGCTGCTGGATGATCAGCTGTCCGAGAAAGCCATATCATTAACATATAAGAAATTGAAAAATAATAGAGCAGACCCCCTCTGAAAGCTACGTGAGAAATGAGTAAGGGATGGCATGGAGCTAGATGATGAAGATGACAGGAAGCGGTGTCCTCCCCAAGAGTGGCAGCAATCTTGGCTAGGCTCAGGCTAGTTCAACTCAAAATTTTCCACAGAGTGTATGTTACAGGGCCTTGTTTGGTACGCATGGGTAGGGCTGAAAGAGGAGATTGTAGGCGAAAATGCGGTCAAGAAGGCCCATTTATATGCAACTACATACAATCATATTGGTGCAAAATCCACAACATTCTAAGTGAAGTGCTCACGCTTGTCCTCCGCCCGGAAGCACGTAGATGCCTTTTGAACGTACGGGAACCTACAGATCTAAATAGTCATCACATTGCACAGTTGTGGAGAGCGTCGCAACGGCCTAAAGTAGAGGCCTGGAAAGAAGACCTAGACTGGTGTATGTATAGAGAAAAGACTGTTTATACAGCCCGGCGCTGCCCTAAAAAATGGTCCAAAATATGGAACCCCTGGAACTTCTATTGAGGGTATATTTGCAACCAGCCACATAGCATTGATTTGGACGATCTCCCCACCCCGTAATCTGTACTTACAGTGCACTGACGCAAAAGTCTGTCTATTATTGCCTTCGCTGATTGAAATATACTTGATTCCTCTGTATTGTATACTTTATGTCAATGAATGTTTAATAAAAAGAAATATAAATAAAAAGGAAAACTGGCTCACACGTTTGAAGCTTTTTGTTTAATTGTGGGAAACCATTCGGTTTCATATGAAAACCCTCACCCACCAACCAAGTTGGTCATCGGGTCCCACCCAAGGTGCAGAGTGCACCACGGGTGTGCTTCGACGCCTGAATTACAGCTGTGCAGGATTTTGTAAGTGCAAAGTGGTGCTGTAAAAGTGATGTTTAAAAACTGTCCATAGGGTCCCTTTAAATAAAGGTTAATTTTTAATGGTGGGCCCTCTGGCAGGGTTAAAAATGGAGAAAATCGGATATGTGTAGAGTTATTACTATGTCTCTAATATCCTGGAGTAAAGGTACATGTTTCAGCCAGGTTCCTAAGTATGCTGGCTTTCTTCAGGACCTATGTGATAGTGTATATGTGAACGAACATGATGATCAGGTATAGTCTACTCGACCAATTGAGTTGATTGGGTGTCGCGCACACGCTACGGTGCGGTGAAGGAGGGGAATTATTTCCTCTTTGTGCTGCTTAAAAATCTGTAAAGGAATTCTGTGAGGAACAGAAGAAGTGCCCTTCTCTTGTAGGTTTCCAGCAGCAGGCAGCAAACCAGGCAGCTGGTGATAACTCGGGATCACACTTGATTTACTGGGAAAACAATCTCCTGTATAGTGAGCCAAAGGTGGCTGAGTATGGGTCAGCCCAGGCGCTGGTGGTGCCCGAGCGCTTCAGAGCCTTTCTATTGGGGTTGGCTCATGCTGTACCATTGGGGGATATTTGGGGAGGACAAGACCTTTGAGCGGCTTGTCACCCACTTCTACTGGTCCCAAATGCGCAAGAGTTCTGATACTCATTGCAGGACCTGTCAGACTTGTCAGGCGAGAGGTAAGAGTGGTAGGAAGCGAATGGCTCCCCTTCAACCTTTCCCTGTGGTCAGCACACCCTTTGAGAGGGGGGGCATTGACATTGTGGGGCCTCTGGATCCCAAGATGGCCATGGGCAACAGGTTCATCCTGGTCTTGATGGACCATGCCACCCGGTAACCAGAAGCCATCCCTCTCCGGACGGTGACGGCCCCCATGGTGGGCCCGTGCACTGATGGGGATTTTCTCCCGTGTGGGGTTCCCCAGAGAGGTGGTGTCCGACAGGAGCACTAATTTCATATCGCAGTATATGAAATATCTGTGGAAGGAGTGAGGTGTAACTTATAGGTTCACCACACCTTACCACCCCCAGGGCAATGGTTTGGTTGAGAGGATTAACTGGACCTTGAAGGGCATGCTTATGGGTCTGGAGGAACCCATGAGGCGTAAGTGGGACGTCCTCTTGCTATGCCTGCTGTTTGCCTATAGGGAGGTGCCACAGAAGTCATTGGGATTCAGTCCCTTTGAGCTCCTGAATGGGCACCCGGTCAGAGGACCTTTGAGTTTGGTGAAGGAGGGCTGGGAAAAGGCCCCCCGGATGTAAACAGCTACATTTAGCCTTCAGGAACCAAACTAGGCGTTTCAGGCCGCGCGCTCAGGCGAACCTGGAAGCCAGCCAGATTTCAAAATGTGGTACAACCAGAATGCCACTCTGGCCGGGTTTCAACCTGGGCAGAAAGTGTGGGTGATGGAGCCATTGGAGCCTTGCGCGCTCCAGGACAAGTGGACTGGGCCTTATGAGGTGGTGGAGCGCAGGAGCGAAGTAACCTACCTGGTAGACTTCCGGACTCCTAGGAATCCTTTGAGGGTTACATGTGAACCGCCTCAAACCACACGTTGAGAGGTCTGAGGTGACCATGCTCTTGGCTACAGATGACAAGGCGGAAGAGGGTGAACCCCTTCCTGACCTCCTGTCAGCCAAGGAGAAGGATGGGTCAGTGGATGGGGTGTACCTCTTGCCTACCCTGACCCCAGAACAATGGAGGGACTGTCACCAGGTATTGGGTCAGTTCGCCTCCCTGTTCTCCCTGACCCCAGGAGTCACCAAATGGTGCGTCCGTGATGTGGACACTGTAGACAGTTTGCCTGTAAAACAGAAATTTTACAGGGTAGCTGATAAGGTCAGGGCCACCATCAAGAAGGAGGTTTCCAGGATGCTGGCGCTAGGGGTGATTGAGCCATCCAGCAGCTGCTGGGCCAGCCCAGTGGTCCTTGTACCTAAAGCTGCTGCGCCGGGTGCCACTCCTGAACTTCGGTTCTGTGTGGATTACCGTGGGCTCAATGCGGTCACTAAGACTGACGCGCACTCTGTCCCCAGAGCTGATGAGCTGGTGGATCGGCTGGGGGCTGCCCGGTACCTCAGTACATTTGATTTGACATTGGGGTACTAGCAGATTGTGACCGAGGGGGCCAAGGAGAGGTCAGCGTTCTCAACGCCAGGGGGGCACTGCTACCTTTCAGAGACTGATTAAACAGGTGTTGAGTGGGCTGGAGGAGTTCAGAGATTGATACCAGGTAGGTCGCTCCCCCCCGCTGCAGCTCCACCTGGGCTTCTGAGTGCCTTGTTGCTCCTTTTGCTCCTGTGCCCCGCTGCCCATTCTGCCTTTGTCCCCCGTTCTCTCTGTGCCCTTGGTCCCTCTGTGCCCCGATGCCCATTTTCTCTTTTGTTTCCCCGCTCATCTGCCTTTGCTCCCCTGTGCCCCGCTGCCCATTTTCTCATTTGTTTCCCCGCTCGTCTGCCTTTGCTCCCCTGTGCCCCGCTGCCCATTTTCTCCTTTGTTTCCCCACTCGTCTGCCTTTGCTCCCCTGTGCCCCGAAGCCCATTTTCTCTTTTTGTTTCCCCGCTCGTCTGCCTTGTTTCCCTGTGCCCCGCTGCCCATCTTTGCCTTCTGTGCATTCCCGCCGCTGCATACCCCGCGGCCCCGCCACCCCGCGCCCATTCGCTGCCCCCTGCCACCCGCCTCCGCCACCCAGCTGCTACTCCCTCCCACCTCCCCTTAAAATGGCGGCCGCCGCGCGGGCGCGCGGCTGGCACGCCGAAGGTGCGCCTAAGGCAAGCCCGTCTGCGCCCGTCCGCGTCTGGACCGCGCCCAGCGCCAGAACCCCTGGCAGCCGCACCAGCCATGAAGACCGCCTCCGATACGACGCCAGCACCCTCCTCGCTCTCAACCCAGGACGGACCCCCACCTGCTGCAGGGCCACCCCGGGGCGCACCCACGGTCCCTTCGCCTGCCAGAACTGCAGCTTCTCCTGCATCGAAGACACAGAACCACCCGCCACGACAGAACACAACCAGCTCCGATGCATCCTGATCAACACACGCTCCGCACGCAAACACGCCGTCGAGCTCTGGGACCTACTCGACACCGCAGCACCAGACGTCGCCTTCCTGACCGAGACCTAGATAAACAAAGCCTCCTCTCCAGACATCGCCATAGCCATCCCCGACGGATACAAGATCGCCCGCAGAGACCGCACCAACGGAGTCAGAGGAGGAATTGCCATCGTCCACAAGAAGACCATCAGGGTCTCAACAAACACCAACGACACTCTCAGCACCGCCGAACACATGCACTTCCAGATCCACACGGACCCCAAGACCACCCTAAGAGGCACCCTCGTATACAGACCACCCGGACCCCGACCACAATTCTACGACGCCATCGCCGACTTCATCAGCACGCACGCACTGACCTCCACCGACTACATCCTCCTCGGAGACCTGAACTTCCATCTGGAGAACAACGACAACAGCAACTCCTCCACCCTGATTGACAACCTCGGACTGGAACAGCTCGTCACGACGCCGACCCACATCGCCGGACACACGCTTGACGCCATCTTCGCCTCAAGCCCCCACGTCTCCTTCAGCCACGTCTCCGAACCCACCTGGACCGACCACCACTGCATCCACTTCACCTTTCGAAAACCCGTCGCACATCACCGCACCCTACAGATCCCCCGCCGCTGCTGGGGCAAAATCACCGAAGTACAACTACAGACAAACCTCGCACTCAACCCACCGACCAACCCCTCCAACCCCGACGATGGTGCGCGCACCCTCAGATGATGGATGGATGACTACACCAACACCTTAGCCCCGCTGAAAAAACAAACCCTCAAAGACATCAGCAAAAGAGCCAACTGGTTCACCCCGGAACTCCCAGCGTCAAAGCGCACCTGCTGGAAGCTGGAGAACATATGGCACAGCGAGAAGTCACCAGGCAGCCACGCAGCCCTCAAAGACGCCATCCGCAACCACCACCACCTCATCAGGACCGCCAAGAGGACCTCCTTCAAAGACCGCCTCAACAACAACGCACACAACAGCAAGGAGCTCTTTAACGTCGTGAAGGAACTCTCCAACCCCAGCTCCAACGGCAACGACATCCCACCTTCGCAAGCCCTGTGCAACTCCCTCGCCACCTTCTTCCACCGCAAGATCGCTGACATCCACGATAGCTTCAACCCCCGGATGACCCTAACAAGCCCCAACAAGCCGGAACCACCACACCCCACCGACCACGACCCCCTGACAACCTGGGCCAACGTAAGCATCGGAGACACAATCAAGACCATGGGCACAATCCACTCCGGCTCGCCGTCTGACCCTTTTGCACACCACATCTTCAACAAAGCCGGCAGCTCCATCGCACCCCACCTGCGCAACATCATCAACCTTTCATTCGGGACCGTGACCTTCGCTGAAAGCTGGAAACACACTGAGATCAACGCCCTACTGAAGAAACCCAAGGCGGACCCGAGCAAACTCAAAAACTTCCAGCCCATCTCCCTGCTTTCATTCCCAGCTAAGGTCATCGAGAAGATAGTCAACGTCCAGTTCACCCGCTACCTCGAAGACAACAGCATCCTGGACCCCTCCCATTCAGGATTCCGCAGCAACCACAGCACCGAGACTGCCCTCATCGCCGCCACAGACGACATCAGGATCCTACTGGACAACGGCGAGACGGAGGCCCTCATCCTTCTGGACCTCTCCGCTGCCTTCGACACCGTCTGCCACCGCACACTACGCACACGACTCCACGACGCAGGGATCCGAGACAAGGCCCTGGACTGGACCTCCTCCTTCCTCTCCGGCAGAACCCAGAGAGTCTGCCTCCCCCCGTTCCGATCCGAAGCCTCCGAGATCATATGCGGCGTCCCGCAGTGATCCTCCCTCAGACCGACGCTGTTCAACGTCTACATGGTGCCTCTCGCACGCATCGCCCGACACCACGACCTCAACATAATCTCCTACGCCGACGACACGCAACTGATCTTCTCCCTCACCAAGGACTCCCTCACCGCCAAATCCAACCTCCACCAGGGAATGAAGGCCATCACCAACTGGATGGAGGATAGCCGCCTTAAGCTGAACACAGACAAGACAGAGATCCTCATCCTCGGGCCCAACCCCTCAGCATGGGATGACTCCTGGTGGCCCACGTCGCTGGGGACACCCCCGCACCCACCAACCACACACGCAACCTGGGAGTCATCCTCGACCCGAAACTCACCATGACCAAACAAGTCAACGCTGTCTCCTCCACCTACTTCAACACCCTCCGTATGCTCCGCAAGATCTACAGATGGATCCTGACTGACACAAGGAAAACAGTCTCCCAGGCCCTAGTCAGCAGCAGACTCGACTACGGAAACGCCCTCGATGCCGGAGCCCCGACCAAGCTCATCAACAGACTGCAAAGAATCCAGAATGCCTCCACACGCCTGATCCTCGACGTCCCGTGCCGTGACCACATCACCCCCCACCTGTGGAACCTGCACTGGCTCCCTGTCGACAAAAGAATCTCCTTCAAACTCCTGATCCACGCACACAAGGCACTCCACAAGACCGGCCCAGCTTATCTCAACAGTCTACTCTCCTTCTACGTACCCAACAGGAAACTCCGCTCCGCAGACCTCTCCCTGGCTACCATCGCACGCATCCGGAGAACCACAGCCTGAGGCAAATCCTTCACCCACCTACCGCGCCGCCAAGACCTGGAACTCCCTCCCCCTCATCCTACGACAAACCGAAGACCTTCTAGCCTTCAGGAGACAACTCAAGACCTGGCTGTTCGACCAGTAACAACAGGACCACCCTTCTCCCCACCCTCAGCGCCTTGAAACCCTTGCAGTATGTAGTGCGCTTTACAAATTATTGATTGATTGATTGATTGATACCATTCTGGCTTGGGATCCCCCCAAGACCCAGACAGAAGTGAGGGCCTTTCTAGGACTCACTGGGTATTACAGATGGTTCGTGAAGGGGTATGGCATCCTCGTTGCCCCCTTGACAGAACTGACATCCAAGAAACAGCCCAAGAAGGTGGTCTGGACTGATGCCTGCCAGACTGCCTTTGATGCCCTGAAAACAGCCATGTGCACTGCACCCGTGTTACAGGCGTCGGATTTCTCCAGAGAGTTCATAGTGCAGACAGATGCTTCAGAGCATGGGGTGGGAGCAGTACTCTCACAGTTGAACAACGAGGGCTTGGACCAACCTGTCGCTTTCATTAGCAGAAGGCTATTTCCCTGGGAACAGAGGTGGAGTGCAATTGAGAGGGAAGCTTTTGCTGTGGTCTGCGCACTGAAGAGGTTGAGGCCCTACTTGTTTGGGACTCCCTTCCTGGTTCACACCAACCACAGGCCCCTCAGATGGTTGATGCAGATGAGGGGCGAGAACCCAAAACTGTTGCGTTGGTCCATCTCCCTACAGGGGATGGACTTCACGGTGGAACACCGTCCGGGAACAGAACAGGCCAATGCTGATGGTCTGTCCAGATTTTTCCGGTTTAGTGATGAGAACTCCCATGAGGGTGGGTAGTTCCCCCCACTTTTCGGCTAAAGGGGACGTGTGTTAGACCTGGCATAGCTTGACGTGATTAACCCTGACTTTTTGCCTCTATCTCCTTTGTTTTTAGATGCTTGGGTACTTTGCCACTGCTAATCAGGGTTCCCTATGTAAAGTGTAGGGGTAATTGGTTGGCCATGGTTAGTATGTTGGCCTTACTAGTAAAGTACCTAGTGATGTGCACTTTGTGTGCAGGGGCTAGTAATGCAAAGGCGCTCAGAGAAGGGAACTCACACCTTCAGTGTAGAGCCTGAGCGCAGAGTGCTAAGTTAGCATGTTGTTCTGACAAGTGCAACCACTTGTCAGGCCTTACTTTCCCTTTTGCATACACATGAGGCACCCCTGTGGTAGGTCCCAGGTAACCCCTGAACAGGGTGCAGTGTAGGTAAAAGGCAGGACGTCTACTGAGGTGTGTGTTATGTCTTGACAGTGAAAAAACTATGTTTAGTTTTTCACTGGTGAAAGGTCATTCTGCCCATAGCATATAATGGGGGAGGCTGGGAATTGTGTTTTGGTAGCCTAGTTTCTTGTAAGTTTATAATGGAGAGGTGAAGTTTAGTATGTATGAAATCACAGTGTCATAACACATCTTTCTGTGAAAGTGGTTTTGTCACTGTGTGTTCATGAACCACTCTTTTATAAAGTGGCTGAGTTTGTGCTTTAAGCATTTCTATGTGTCTCTGCTGAATGTGGATTGACTGCCTGGGTCTGTGAAGTGAGAGGAGCTGGGAGAGGTCTTGACCCAGGGAGGGGTTGCAATGGCACCAGGCTGCCCTGCATATGGAGAGCAGGGGGAGGAGAAGCTTGGGAGGTGAAAAGGCCTGGGCTGGTGCTATAAACCAATTGACCCATCTCCAGCTGAGTGATTAAGGATCCAGACCCCAGTATCATAGGGAGAAAGGTGGCACTGGGAGGGAGACACCCACAACTGATTTAGGGAGTGGTCAGGGACCCCTGAGCACAAAGAACTTCAAAGACATGAAGGGGTATAATTAAGAGAACTGAAACCCCTAGAATTTGGTGTAGTTTTGAATGGCGAAATGGACAGGTCGAATCTGCGAAGGCTTTGGCCTCTTTCGTGATCAAGAAGAACCTCTGCCAAGGAAGGAGTTGCTGAAGAGACTGCTGGATAGGACTGACCCTTGCTTCGTGATCTGGGGCTGGCCTGCAATTTGTAGCTTTTACTAAGGAAGAGACTGAAGGGACATTGCAGTGGGTGGTGTGTCCCCATTGTTGAACAGGACTGTGCGTTGTGCTGTGTCCTGAACCCCAAGGGCCCGAGGTGAGCTGGCTCCCTGTTTAGAAACACAGGAACATAAAAGTATACGGAGAAGTCCAAAGCAACGCGGTGTGCGCGTGCTTTTGCAGCTTGAGACCCTCAAAAGTCGTGCCTTGTGATCGTGGGCACACAGGAGTAAACTGAGTCGCGGACACGCAAGAAACATGTCGGGGTGCAGCCAGGGCATTGGTGAGGAGCGCCTGGTCGTTGTGTGCACCGAGCGATGAAGTGAAACTCGGACGCGCATGGTGCGTGTCATGGTGCAGCCGAGGCGTTGGTGAGGAGCGCCTGGTCGTTGTGTGCACCGGAAGAAGAGAGGAGACTCGGACGCGCAAGGAGCATGTCATGGTGCAGCAGAGGTGTTCGTGAGGAGCGCTTGCTCATTGTGTGCTCCGGGAGAAGAAGTGAGTCTCAGACGCACATGGTGCGTGTCGTGGTGCAAGCTGAGGCGTTGTTGAAGAGCGCCTGGTCATCGTGTGCACCAGAGAAGAGGCGAGTCTCAGATGCGCAGAGTGTATGTCGCGGTGGGACCACAGGCGCTGGTGAGGAGTGCCTGGGTGGTCTGTGCACCGAAATTGAAGTAGGTCTCCACAGTTCTGAGGACGGGTCTCGGTGTCTACTGAGACCGCCGGAGAGAGGGCCGGGTCATCGGGGGCCTCAAAATGAAGCAGTAGCGCCCAAGACCGGCAGCCCCGTAGGAGCTGAGCCGCCGGCCCAAGCTCGCCGTGCCCATTTGACGGAGTTCTGGATCAAGGCCCAAGTCGCTGAAGGAGAAGAGGAGAGTGGGTTCGCGGCCCCCATGTAACGTGGATCACCACCTGGGGTGGGGTGTGGGCCCTAGGGGACACTCTCTCGGCCTCTCGCTTCTGTCAACTACGCGAGCCTGTTGCTTCGGCTCGGATCTAGGCCTGTGCTGGCCCAAGGAGGGGCAGTACTGGGGCCGGAGTGAGAAGCGGTACTTTTGTGTCATCATTGATCCATGATTGGGGGCAACTGTTAACGGAGCACCTAAACCGTCATATTACACTTTGCATTACTGCTGCTAACGAACTATCGAACTACCGTATGACGCCTGACCTTAATTGTGCCTGACGACCTACATGCTGGGTGCGCTACGCACTGCGTTATTTTTCCCTTGCAGAGTACATGATTGTAACATGGCGCATTGCATTGTTTCTTTATCGCATAGTCCAGGATTATTACGTGGCGCCTTGCATTGTTTTTCCATTGCGCAAGTACATGACTGTAGGGTGACGCATTGCTTTGTTTCTTCCTTGCACAGGGCATGCTGGTAGTGATACGCATTGCATTATTCCTTCTGTTGCAAAGTACATGATTGTGGCTCTACGTATGGCATTGTTTCTCTAGTGCACAGTACAGGGGTATATCGTTACGCATTGCAGTATTTCTTTTCTTTTGCAACGTGCGTGATTCTAGCAATACGACCTACCTAACCTTTTGGGAACGGTTAGAAGTAAACTTAACTGTTGGTTGGAAGCAGTGGTTGGGATTAGAACCTACCAATCCACCGGAAGGAATACTTCCCATTATTATATGTTGGTTTTGTATCATCTGGTCATAGCCCGGTCTGGTGGCTCAGTGGACTAATGCGTCTACTACAAGGGCCTGTGTTTGACCTCATGGTCACAGGTTCAAATCCCAGTGGGTCCACTCAGCCTTTCATCCATCTGAGGTCGATAAAATGAGTACCATTGAGTTGGGTAACAACAAACATCTGTTATTCAGCGCCAAGATACCCGTAGTGGTGAACGTGTGCTTTACAAATACACATGTTATGTTATATCTTCTTATATAAAGATTATACTCGTTTTATAGAAACTTGTGTGAAGTCTATTTGTGGTGACATCAGTGGGTTGCAGTGAGTGTGGTTGCACATACTGTACACTCGTGCCTTGGAGATAAGCCTGGCTGCTCGTTCCAAGCTACTAAGGGGGTGAGCAGGGCTATCTCAGACGGTGTCCTTACTTAGCCTAACGTTGAAACATGGGGACAGGGACTCCCGCCTCCAGCATTTGGTGGCGGCGGTGAGGGACAAGGACCCCCACTTCCAGCAATGATTACTTAAGTGGCACTATCATATTCACAAGGGAAACCCGACAGAAAAGCCTTTTTCAGAGGATCCTAATTGAGATCCCTGAAGATGCTTTTTGTGGCCTTTCCAGAGAGGTGTAATGTTTGTGTATTGGCTACATGCATTTAGCTAGATGTTCTAAGAATAAGGTGTGTGCTTGCTTGACCTTGGGGAGCAGCCTCGTAGTCTGCGCTGCTAGATACATTTCTAGGCGCCTTAAGAAGTTTGTGATCAGCGCATATTTTGGTCTCAGTAGGGCCCTTTATGCTTACACATTGTGCTAAGATCGTTGCTTGTCCAGGTGCTATACCATTCTGATTTAGATGGATAGTGTTCGCCAGTTTGGTGTAGAGAGAGAGGGCTGAGGTTAGGATGGGGTGGGTAGATTTGAGATACAGCTCTCTGGTTCCTACAAGAATCTCCACCTTTTCAAAAACAGTTTGTCGTAGTCTGTGATTAGTGCTATGTAGCATGGGGAAAGCATAACTGTTGGACACAATTTGAATTAAGAGTGTTAACGTTATATTCATGCAACATGTTTTTAGGTCTCACCTAGCATTGCAACGCGACTACGCTGCCATCGCTTTGCGAGGCATGCAGTATACACTATAGTGTGGAAGCTTTCTGTAAGCTCCGCCCACTCTCCGGTCCATCTTCTTCATTGTCTTAGGTTCTAAATGCTGCCTTCCGATTGGTTTTAAGCTTGTTAGTCCCTCCCCATAACAGCCATGTCAGTCATTTGTGTCCTTCCACGGCTACTGGCCCCTTCAAAGCACAGACTACTTTCTTCTTCCTAGGTCTCGCCTGGCGTTGCAGCGCGAATGCGCTGCCATCGCTTTTTGAGGCATGCAGTATACACTATAGTGTGGAAGCTTTGTGGAAGCTCCGCCCACTCTCCAGACCATCTTCTTCATTGGCTTAGGTTCTACATGCTGCCTTCCGATTGGTTTTAAGCTTACTAGTCCTTCCCCATTACAGACAGCCATGTCAGTCCTTAGTGTCCTTCCACGGCTACTGGCCCCTTCACAGAACAGACTACTTTCTTCCTGTGCCCCCCCCTCCAACAGTCCGATGCCTTCTCGTCGCCACCCCCTCCACGTGCCTCGTCGCCCTCACGCATTGCTATTTGCAATGCAATAGGTCTCGCGTAAATGCGAGTCCTATTGCATTGCCAATACTTGTTGGTATTACTCTAATCTGTTTCACGCAGTGCTTTAGGGTCACAACATTATATAACCTACCCTGTAGATGAGTCAATATCTGCGGTTCAGCAATTAAACGAAAGAAAATGTATGCTCTCCGGCTTACCCTTATTCGCCGCGCCAATGTCAGTGCCGACAGAGCCCAGAAGAGGGCAGCAGAGCTCCAAACAAAATGACTTTGCAGCAATTTATTTTCAAGACAATCAAACTGTCCATCTCAGAACCATCATTTCAATGTACACTGCAGAATATGAAAATTCTCTATTTCCATACATGTGGGATAAGTAAAATTCAGCAGTCCAACACACTTAAAAACTGATTTCAGACATTTTCATTTGTGCGCCCCAGGGAGTATTGTCCTCTTGTTCTGATCACGAAATTGCTTCAAGAGGAAAGGTTTATCTATTCGATAAAAAGAACGGCTTAAGTGTTTTTTTCATTGGAAAATGAACATCCGGGATTTAATTAAAAATAATCCGAGATTTAAGTACTCGAACATTCCTTGCTGAGTACAAACGTGTCCCCTACCTCTCCTGGCTCGACCAGCCTCCTGTATGTGACAATCTCTTGGGGCGCCCAGACATTTCCCAGGTCACTGCGCGGGCAAGAAGATGTACTCTGCAGGAGGAAGAGAGGCTCTGCTGCAGCTTGTAAAACCCACGGCATAGCACTTATGCAGTAAGTATGTTTTAAAAATGACTTAAAAGGTTTCTCTTTGCTACAGAGTACATGCATTACTCTTAGTTTATTGACTCGCTCAAGTAAGTGAATTGTGTAGCTGGGTTGGTCCAGACCCATGGACTGCTCACTTCACTGGTGTTACATTTTGAAATAATACAGCCTGCTGTGACCGCTGTGTGTATCTCCCAGCTTCTCCTGAGGCTTGCCCAGCACCATGCTGTCATGACACTGCTAACTGCGCTAGCCGGAGTCCACAAGTCAGCTGACTCTAATTAATGTATGCTATAGGCCCAGAGGCAGCTGGGCTCTGTGTTAGAGCCTCTTACACCCTGCTAGGTGGTTCTGCAGTATAAACGCAAGTCCTTGCTCCTTTTAGTGTTAATTCTTAGCGGAGCCATGTGACCTGCTTTCTAGCTGTCCGCTTTTTTTCTTTTTCCTAGTGGTGACATCTGAGGCTAATATTAGTAGTTACTTCACAAGTCTTACTTTCCTGCTTACAGCATTTGTTTATGGATAAGGTGGCCCTATGCAGTGACAGCTTTACCGACTTAGTTCACACCACTCCAAGTGAAAAACCTTTTCCCATCACATTAATTTTTTGCATGGCCTCGTCTTGGACAACAAACACCACCTGGTAAAAGTGATTTGTTTTATTCTCCTTGTTTTACCATGCTCCTTTTCTTTTCTTTTTTGCCTAAGTGGCATTGCTTCTGCCTTTTTATTCTTATTAGTCAATATTTTATGCCAACCAAAATTCACAAGTTTATTATATGATCAGCGTTGTACAAGAGAAGCAAAAAAATAGCAATAGAATAAAAGACATACTTCCTATCACTTTTTTAAAAATATTTAAGTAAACAAGACTCCGTGTCAAGAACAGAAGTATGGGTATGGTCTTCAATGCTATTTCATGTGAAGTGATGCTCGCCCTCTTTCATATCTGCCAAGGTTTCAGATTGCTATGTATGATATTTTGATAATTTCGTGATTATGACTCAGCCACCTCATGAATTTGCAACAGTTTTAAGATCTTAGAGTTTCTCGTTGTTCAAATGGGTCAGATTTCTAATATTTATGTTTCCCTAATCTTTTATTGGTTGATTTTGCTGGCGAGAAAAGTATCACTCATAGTGGTTCTAATGGCACTCATAATTACACAGAAATTATGAAAATGTCACACATAGCAATCTAAAACCTTGGCAGCTATGCTCTTGGGTAATTTCCGCGTTTCCTGCCTCGTGCTTCAGCTGCTCGGTGTTTCTCCCACCCGGACACCGGAGCAGTGAACCCAGAGCCCTGCAGCACACAAGGAACTTCACTTCCACAACAGTCTCTTAAAGGAGCAAGTTGGTCAGAGCACGAGCCCGAAGCACTTCCACACGGGGGTGCGGGAGCCTGCGAGTGGAATGTGAATAGGAAAGCACTGCGCCACAGTGGGATGAGTGCTGTGTGCATCGTCGAAGGAAAAGTATTTATCAGATGCGTCAGTGCTTAATTTGTCAAATAATGAGTATCGGTGCCCAAAGCTCTGCTCGGAAGCCCTATTAAATAAATGTCGGTGGGCCGAATACCAGGGCTCTCTAGAATTGAAACCACCCCAGGCCTCTTTAATCCAGTACCTGACACCCTTGGCTCATTTATTCCTCTTGCTGGTTCCTGCTGTCTCCCTTTGTGACGGTACTTAAGTCTTTCTCATCCTCCTTCTTTCCCCTTTGTGTGTTTAGGTCGAGCATTCAAGACCTCTTGTATATACTTTAGTATATACTTATTATATACTTATATGTGTATGTACTATGTGGCTCTGGAGATCAGCCCTAGTACTTGTCTGCTTCCGCTTAAGGACTTTTTTTTCTGTTCAACTGCCTCTATTTGTCTTGATAGAAAACGAACAGCAGAGGTCAGTAAAATACCAGAATCACTTTGGCATGCTCTAGATTCTAGTCCATAGAAATTGTCTTCCACTAGCACCCGTAGACAATTTTTTTTTCTTTCAAATCGTGTATTTTCAGTGATATGACCACTGAAGGCCCTGATTTTATATTAAAAACAGAGCTTTGGACTATACCATTTTTCACTGAAAGGCAATATTTCTCTCCATGTGTTCCCATAACTGGCGTGTCGTGCTTACTGTCCCTCCATTTTAAAGAACAGTAGATGTTCAGCACCCAGGCTAATGTGCTGCATAGCTAAATACATATTGGTTCCCAAAGGCAAGACTTTTTGCATTGCAAATGCATGTTTTTTTTTTTACAGAGTTTTATATAGTGCGAACTTGACCCGAAGGTATCGGGTATCACAGCGCTTTACAGGAGCACCAGTTGCGTTACATGAGGACACATTTATTTTTGTTAGACACGGGGAGATTAAGTGATTTGCCCAGAATCACAAGATGCTGTGCGCCCTTGCTGAGACTCGAACCCAGTTCCCCAGATTTGAGGTCAACCGCCCTAGCAGTTAGGCCAACCTTACTTTCTTTTCTATATTTATTTTACGACGAAGGGATTATTAACTATTTTAGCATGTTTAAAATAAGCATCTTAATGTTGTGTTGGAGGTTAGCCATGACCATGTTTATGCTATACTGAGTGGGTCAAACTGGGGTGTCTGGGTGTGCCTGGCAGACTTGAAGCATACACCTACTCTAGGTTTCTATGAAGTGTGAGCTTGTGTGCGAGAGCGGGGGTGGGAGGTTCTCTCTGCCTGCATCTATTCATGAAGAACCCGGCACATTCCTGGTTGGTAATTGCAACCATCAAAAGTGCCTCAAACTATCGACTTACCCCTGCACGGCTAAGCCTCCTTTTGTTACTAATCCATTCGGTGCTACTTTTTTTGCCAAGTGCCTCGAGGCCTGTTTTGCATTTCTGAACAGTAAAGTAGCGGATTACCTTAAGGCTACTTCACCGTTCTTTTTACCTACTGTGTTTCAGCTTACTCGGTTTCCTTTGTGGCAGGGTGAGATGGTGGCAGCTTCTAGTGTTGCAGTTTTATACAAATAGCTTTTCACTCCCCTGACACATTAGTGGTAGGGTAGCATGATGTGCCATAGAGTGTGTTTTGCTGGATGTGACCTATGTGGGAGGTGCTTTTCGTGTCTTGGAGACTATTGCTGTTATGTTATCCTGTGCTTGAGTGTGTAGTGCAGCTGGGAGAAGTGAGATGGAATGGTTGCTTTTTATATTACTGTTGTAGGGCTGTAAGGGTGTAGCTTGTGAGTAGGGCCTATGTAGTACTGGGAGGTTGTTTTGAGATCCTGGGTAATGCGTTACTAGTCTGCCTGTACAGTGAATGAGGTTCTGCCTTCACTTTTTTCGTGCATGTGTTTGGGGTGGGGACAGCCCAAGTTCTAGTCTGTGATGCAGGGTTCCGCCTGGGGAGTATCTTTGGAGCTTTTATTGGATGAGGCATCAGCCATTACCTTGGAGAAACCTCTGGCATTAGAGTCCCTTGGAGATTGGTCACCTGGCCTAGTCAGTGATGTGACTGGAGCACAGGCGTGCTGTGTTCCTGCTGGCACAGTTAGAAGCGACCTTGCTGCAGCAATTTTAATCCTTGGCATAGTCTACTTGGGGACTGTCGTGTCGTTATGCCTGACCCTGGTAATCAGACAGGGCAGGCAAGAAGGAAAAGGCGGGATTAGGAAGGAGGCGGGAGGAGGAAGGGGAGGTAGGTGAATGGCAGTCGAAAAGGAATAAATGAAGCCATAAGAGAGCTCCTGTGTCCCGCGTCTTCTTTGGGGGCAGAGATACCAATCTGGCGACGAGGGTGGGATGAGCTGACCCACTACACCTGTCCCCTACAACCACCGCAGCGCACGAAGTGCGCGCGACTGAAGACACAGCTGCAGAGCACTTCGGCAGCTGAAATAAACGAGAGCGAGCACCGGGCTCACTCGCTGAAGCGGCCCACGACCTGCAGAGTGCGACCCTGATGCGCAGGAAGACAAAATCAGGGTGAGTCCAGCCAAATAACCACCCTGAAAAAGAAATGAGCATGCAAACCACTCAGTAGGAGTGAAGCATTCACATCTCCCCGGCGGCCATCTTGAAGTCAGGCACCGTACATAGGATAACATTGGACCCTAGCACGGCGGCCATTTTGGGGTCAGGCGAGTTACAAAAACCTCACAAAACATACAAATTCTGCGGATTAGAAGCCCCACGGTCTGCTGGAGTCACATTCTCACCCACCATGTCAGTAGAGGCTGATTCCACGCGGCCGGCAGCCACTGGATCCACCCAAAATGCCCTGCAACTTGGACCGGTGCTCATGGTTTCCTGCACCCTCCCGAGCCCTTAACGCTGACGTCTGGGAACAGCATGGGGCCAAAATGGAAAAGCTGGGCTGAAGATTTCATGATGGGGTCGCAGGTTCGTGATCCTAATCAGAAACTCATAGCCCTGCGGATTCTAGTGGGTAAAGACATTGCGCAAATCATCAAAGAACTACCGGCCGCCAATACTGCATCCTACGATGATGTGAAAGAAGCTCTAGATAGGAAGTTCCTCCACAAACGGAACCTAGACTATGAATGCTACACGTTCAACCTAGCCTCGCAAGAAAAGGAGGAGTCAATGAGTGATTTCATCGCCCGCATCAGGCGTCTCGCCCGATACTGCGAATTCGACAAATTCAACACCGAAGATGCTCTCCGTCTGCGCATCATTGAAGGATGGCAATCAGAATCACTATGTCGTCGACTACTAAAAAAAGCACTACACTCTCGAGGAGAAAGAAGAACTCACCCGCATCAATGATCAAGCGGAAGAGCACGCAAAAAAGCTGGAGGCTAGCAAAACTGAGAAAAGAGAGCAAGCTCTTCGAGTACAGTCCCACACCGACTCGAGGCGTCGTCCTGACCGTCCCAAATCTGGAAGACTCGCGAGAACACATCGCGCACACTCTCCTCACAGCAGGACCCGAAACAGCCAACTCAGAAACAAATCATCGCAATGTTATTGGTGTGGCCAAGACTACCCTCACACAAGTCAATGCCCCACAGTTGGTCAACAGTGCCATCAATGCGGAAGAGAGAACCACTTTGAAGCCGTCTATCAAACTCGCCGTCCGGAGGTAAAACAGACCAGACAGAGCATGGAATCACATCACCATGCCAGAGCTGTACAGGGACGGAGAGACCGCTCCTCCAGCTCATCAAGGTCAAGTGCTCAATCAGTAAACTCCTACAGATCTCAGCGGTCGACGTCCAGAGAATCATCTTCCCTCACTCCTATATCACAAGACAGTGATGAATATGTGTGCATGGTGGCAGACCCAGATAGATTAAAGAAATATCCACGGCAAGACATTCAAATAGGAAGCCACTCCGCCAAGTTTGTACTAGACACGGGCGCATCACTTAATTACATCTGTACTGCAGAATACCAGAGCATGAATCCCAAACCGAAATTAGAACCAGCGGCAGTGTGAGTTTACACGTGGATGTCCAGAAAACCACTGCCATGTCTAGGACAGTTCCGCACCACCTTGACATACAAAGATCGACAAATCCAAGCACATATTCATGTGATTGAAGGCCCAGAAGCAGCAGACTGCCTCCTCTGCCTGCCAACAGCAGAACGTCTAAAGCTAGTTGAAATCCTATACAAGGTGGATGACTCGCCGGACATTGTCAACAAATTCCCGAAACTATTCAGTGGACTTGGAAAACTAACTCACTTCAAAGTCAAGCTACTTATCAACGAACAAATAACACAGATAGCGCAGCATCACAGGAAGGTACCATTCCACTTGCAACAGGCAGTAGATGACGAACTACAAGACCTACTGAGAGCGGACATCATAGAGCGATCAACAGGACTCACCCCATGGGTGTCACCGGTCATGGGTGTGCCCAAGAGAGGTCAAGACAACAAGAGCGGCACCCAGGGCCCCATATCAGCGGCATGATCACGCACCTAAACAGAGCGACAGTCTTCTCGAAATTGGATCTTAACAAAGGATATCACCAATTAGAACTACATTAGAAGTCAAGATACATTACCACATTCACTACTCACCAAGGCCTCTTCAGATACAAACGTCTCAACTTCGGAATCTCCTCGGCGGCCGATATCTTTCAGGAGGCCGTCCGGCGGCTGATTCAAGACATTCCAAACGCATTCAACTACAGCGACGATATCGTGGTCTTTGGGGAGAATCAGAAAGAACATGACAAAGCACTTGATCAGGTATGTCATGCCCTCCTGAATGCCAACCTCACACTCAACCAAGACAAGTGCGAATTTTATAAGTCACACTCAAATTCTACGGCCATATCTTCTCAAAGGATGGCATGAGACCTGACCCGGAGAAAGTGTCTGCCCTTTCGGACACTCCACAACCACGTGATGTTAGCGATCTCCGTTCGTTTCTAGGGATGGCCAGCTACTGCGCCCACTATATTAAAGACTATGCCACCATCAGTTATCCACTCAGAGAACTGACACGTCAAGGACAGCAATTCCTATGGTCAGCTACCTGTGAACACGCATTCAACAAAATCAAAGAGGCGGTGAGGACTGCAATCAATTTAGCCTACTTCAACACCAAACGGAAGTCCGAAATCACTGTGGACGCCAGCCCAGTGGGGTTAGGTGCAATCCTGGCACAATATGATGATGAAGCTGACCAACGCCACATTGTCGCATTCGCCAGTCGCAGCCTCACCGACACAGAAAAGGCCTACTCACAACCGGAAAAAGAAAGCCTCGCGGTTGTGGGTGCGTGTGAACATTTCCATCTTTTCATCTACGGGAAACAATATACGCTCATCACTGATCACCAGGCGCTAACAACCATCTTTGGTAACCCGCGGGCCAAGATGCCCCCACGGATTGAACGGTGGGGAATTCACCTACAAGACTACACTTACACCATTATCCACAAACCGGGGAAGGCGGAAAACCCGGCGGATTACATGTCGCAACATCCACAAACCCGAACACAAGTGCGACGTTCTGTGGCAGAGGAATACCTCCATTTTGTCATCGACCACGCCTGTCCACCGGCAGTCCTGCTAGAAGCCATCCGAGAAGCGTCCGCCCAAGATGCCACAATTCAAAACATTATGCACCGAATCCGTACCAACTCGTGGAGACACTTAGAAGACACCCACAGAATTAAGCTGTCAACACTCAAGAACTTTCAGCATTCAAACACGTCCAAGAAGAACTGTCTATCAGTACGGGCGGACTACTACTGAGAGACAGAAGAATCTTGATCCCTCAAACTTTAAGACAAGGAATCGTCAACCTGGCACACGAAGGGCACAGAAGAGTGGTGGCCACGAAGAAAGCGTTACGGGAACGCGTCTGGTTCCCGTCTCTCGACCAGATGGTGGAAGCCACGCTCCAAGACTGCACCTCTTGCCAACTAGTGGGACGAGATGAACCACCAGCGCCACTGCAGATGTCAGACCTCCCGGACAGTGTATGGCAACAAGTAGCTATTGACTTCTTCGGCCTGTTGAAATCAGGGAAATACATCGTCGTCATCATGGACGAATACTCTCGTTTTCCCATTGATCATCAAATCTCTTCCACCAAAGCGACGGCCGTCATACCTGTCATCGACAAAGCATTCGCAGCATGGGGAATACCTACGGTGGTAAAGACAGACAACGGGCCACCATTCAATGGACAAGAATTTGCAGAGTTTGCAAAACACCTGAACTTCAAACATCAAACACACTCCCTTGTGGCCCCAGGCCAGCGGGATGGTAGAACGATTTATGGAAACAATCAAAAAGACCATACAGCAAGCTGAACTGGCTCGCCGCGACATTCAACCGGCACTAAAAGAAGTGCTGCGAGCCTATCGGACCACACCACACAGCACCACAAACCAATGTCCTGCCACTCTAATGCTTGGGCGAATTCCACGCACCCGGCTCCCAACTACAGACGCGGTCACGCAATCTCGAGTCGTAACCACTGATCACGACACTCTAGTAAAACTTGATCACGCTAAGAAATCCAAACTGAAGGAATATGCTGATCACCGCAGACATGCAAAGGCGTCCGACATCCGTGAAGGAGACTGGGTGCTGGTGAAACAGGACAAGAGAACCAAAGCAGACAGTCGCTACCTTGCCCACCCCCTGCAGGTAACAAGAAGAAAAGGGACCATGATCACTGCAGAGTCTGAGGGCAAGCGGACGACCAGAAACATATCATACTTTAAAAGGTGCAATATCTCTTCCTATACTCCAGCCCGAGAGACTGACCATGACACGGACTCGTCAAGTCAGGAACAGTGACCATGAGTATCATCGAGCACGGGAGTCTGACGACAGGAGAGACAAGAGCCCACCTGACCAGACACAAGCCAGCCGACCACGAAGAACAATTCGGAGACCTGTTCGGCTCATTGAAGAACTCTAAAATACAGTGCACACTCAAAATACAAAGGGGGGAGGTGTTGTGTCGTTATGCCTGACCCTGGTAATCAGACAGGGCAGGCAAGAAGGAAAAGGCAGGGTTAGGAAGGAGGCGGGAGGAGGAAGGGGAGGTAGGTGAATGGCAGTCGAAAAGGAATAAAGGAAGCCATAAGAGAGCTCCCATGTCCTGCATCTTCTTTGGGGGAAGAGATACCAAAGGGACATGACTAGCAGCGTGGTGTCCTGTAGCTTTTGAGGCAAACATAGATCAGGGAAGATGCATTGAACTGTTTGTTGGCATAGAAAGTTCTCCTTGCCATATGGGTCACCTACGGTGTCAGGAAAAGGCTGGTGGGCCTGATGTCACTGGCAAGACTTCCTGAGGATAGATGGCAGTATATTGGTACTACTTTCACAGTTTTCAGACATTTAAAGTTGGACATGGCTATTGAACATCCATGAGTTGACTGCTTTGAAGCAATGGCCATGTTCTGTGGATTCTAGACAGTTTGCATTTTCTAGTTTTAGGGTGTGCACATTTATGGCAGACTTGTTTGAATAGCTTCAGATATAACAGCAACTGCATTGAGAACGGTTGACGTGAAGGGAGACAGTAAGTGATGCTGGACTCCTGTGTAGTTAGAGGGGATCAATCTGTGGTGACATTGGTTTATCGCTTCTCTAACGTGTGATTGTTGTGCCAGTTAAAAGATGCATGGTTTTCACAGACATGGTTCTGATCATTTACTCCCATCTTTATCCATGTCATATAGTCATTTTTGGCTAGTGCTTCCTGTATATATCTCCCCCACACTGTACAGTAGAAAAATCACACTTATGGTGTATGTCTAGTTGGAACCTAAATCCCAAAGGAGGCAGGCTTGAGTGCCCATTAGATAATCTGCAGTGTTTCAATCTGGTGTTTTTTCATAGGCTTCGAAGGGATGTAGTGCGAAGTGAACCCTTACAGGGTTTTTAATATTTATTTACATAATAACTCACGAGCCATGGTGATATGGGGCAGCTAACCTGTTTGTTTTAGGTAACAGCCAGATCTTTATTTTATTTTTTTAATTCTCTGAAATTGCTTATTATCTATTTTTCCGTAGGCTGTTCCAAAGCTTCCAAGTCTGTGTAGCATACTGGATGTTTAATGTGACACACAATACCACACAATTCACTGCCACACAATTTAACACCATCCTACATAATTAAACTCCACATGATATCACTCAGTGCAACATGATTCAACTCCACATAATTACACTCTACTCAATACCATATCAAGTCAAGTCAAGTCAAAATTCTTTATTCGACATGCAAAAGCATTATCCTAAAAGTACAGTAAAATCACATTATCACATCATAAAATGAAATAAAAGTTTAAAAGAGTGATAG
The DNA here is from genome assembly GCF_964204655.1 of Triturus cristatus. NCBI lineage: Eukaryota > Metazoa > Chordata > Amphibia > Caudata > Salamandridae > Triturus > Triturus cristatus. The sequence continues at coordinate 897,265,146 of NC_140584.1, read as the reverse complement.
TAGACATTTCAAATTCAATAAATGAGCATAAAAGCAATGTGTTCTTTTATGGGTGCATAGAAGCCCTGGTCATTAAAATCTTTTTTAAGTAAAAAGAAACCACTGCGATAGCTAGAGGGCTGTCTAATGCTTTCATTTTAAGATAGGCTGCCCTGCAGGAACGAAGTCCCCAGGATTTGAGCAGCGGTTTCAGATAGGCAACCCTTGGCAGTTGGTAAAATTTACAAAAAAGGATGCAGTGGATGTTGGACTGAGATGACAGGCCATCACATGGGCATTTCTCCAAGTTTCTCGACCAACAGTTCTGATTAGGGAATGTCAACAGTCTGAAAAAAGTGTCAGTGCGGAACCGGGTCACGAGCATGCGGGAGAAAGGAGAAGGAATTACAGAAATATAGTGTTGCATCCCTTCCACAGTAGTGCAGAGTTGATGTTCCTGTACAGTATACTTGGTATTTTCAGTGATCCAGCGTCGGTTTGCCAGGTGGCTAATGGCCAAGCGTTTTAGAGTCACTCTAGGGATGTTATTTAGGGTGGCTGGATCAGTGAAAAATTCTGGGTGTCCCATGTCGTGTAGCATCTTTCTGACGTAGTTCAGCCATTTGAATCGATGCACATTGCTCAGGCTGAGACAGTCCATAATGATTTCCCTGTTGAGGTGTGTTTCAGGGGTAGTCCACACTTTGTGCCATAGTATAACGGGTGCTGATTTTATCATGTCCATAATGGATGTATGACGTTACAACGCACACTTTTACAACGCATGCACTTACAACGCATTTTTTACAACGCATAATCCATTACAACGCATGACATTACAACGCAGGACACTACAACGCATTTTAAAAAAATACCTTTACAACGCATTACCATTACAACGCATACTACCTTTACAACGCATACCATTACAACGCATAATATTAAATTACATTTAAGGTAAGTATTAGATAGTATAGGGGTAAAAATTACTATTCTAACTCCAGGGGGTGCATCAGTAGGGTAAGTGTTGGATAGTATAGGGGTAAAAATTACTATTCTAACTCCAGGGGGTGCAACAGTAGGGTAACTGTTGGATAGTGTAGGGGTAAAAATTACTATTCTAACTCCAGGGGGTGCAACAGTAGGGTAAGTGTTGGATAGTGTAGGGGTAAAAATTACTATTCTAACTCCAGGGGGTGCATCAGTAGGGTAAGTGTTGGATAGTGTAGGGGTAAAAATTACTATTCTAACTCCAGGGGGTGCATCAGTAGGGTAAGTGTTGGATAGTATAGGGGTAAAAATTACTATTCTAACTCCAGGGGGTGCATCAGTAGGGTAAGTGTTGGATAGTATAGGGGTAAAAATTACTATTCTAACTCCAGGGGGTGCATCAGTAGGGTAAGTGTTGGATAGTATAGGGGTAAAAATTACTATTCTAACTCCAGGGGGTGCATCAGTAGGGTAAGTGTTGGATAGTGTAGTGTAATATTATGCGTTGTAATGGTATGCGTTGTAATGGTAGTATGCGTTGTAATGGAATGCGTTGTAAAGGTAGTTTTTAAAAATGCGTTGTAATGGTATGCGTTGTAATGTCATGCGTTGTAATGGATTATGCGTTGTAAAAAATGCGTTGTAAAGGTAGTGCGTTGTAAAAGTTGCGTTGTAAAGGTTGTTCCCCGTCCATAATGTATGTAAAACCGAGTTCTTTATGCATAACAAAAACAGAAGTGCCGGGTGATGTTGCCAAAAGGTATCGTAGAAAACGGTTCTCAGAGCGTTGTATGGGGTCTGCCTGGTCAATGCCCCAGATCCCTGATCCATATGTGCATGTAGAAACGCACTTGGCACGGTAGATCTGTGATAAGGGGATGATCGGCCGTCCCCCTAATTTTTTCGAGAAGTTAATAAGTGCCCCTATAGCTTTAGAAAAGGCAACTCCTCTAGCTTGGGCGGCAGCCCGCCAGGAGCCCTTCTTCTTGAAGGTAATGCCCAAATAGGGGAACCTATCAACACTTTCAAGCTTGCTTCCGTTAATGAAAATGGAGCATTTTCTTTTCCCTATTCCCAGGCCACAAGACATGGTAAAAGTCTTTGATGCATTAATTTTTAAACCTCGGTGTGACATGAATTCTGTAAAGTCATTTACTGCACATTGGAGGCCCATGCGGGTCTGTGACATAATTGCGGCGTCGTCCGCGTAAAGTAATATGGGTATGGGTTTCCCATTTATAGTGGGGTAATCGTGATAATTTCTATTAAGATACTGTCCTACTGAATTTATATAGAGAGTGAACAGTAAGGGAGCTAAAATACAGCCCTGCCTTACGCCTCTTTTGATGTAAAACCTATCCGAGCACTCTCCTTGTCTGCCATATCTGACACGAGCTGATGCACCCCTATACAGTTCCTTAATAAAGGCGAGAATGGGGAGCTCAATACCAATCTCGGCCAGGGATTCCCAAAGCAGCTCATGGTTGACGCAGTCAAATGCAGAACTGAGGTCTACAAAGGTCACAAACAGGTTCCCCTTTCTTGCCTGAGTATATTTTGCAATAATAAGGGTCAAATTCAGACCTTGCTCAATAGTACCTCTGCCCTGTCTAAAACCATATTGTAAATTTGAAATAATGTCTTGTTCACCCAACCAATCATGCATCCGATTTAAAATAATGCGCCCTGCGACTTTCATGAGAGAGTCGAGCAAAGAGATAGGGCGGTAGTTAGAGGGATTGTTCCTATCACCCTTTTTAAAAATCGGGACAAAGACCGCTTCGGGCCATGTGTCTATAAAACCTGTTTTATTCAGGAAATTTAGGACGTTTGTTAACAGGGGGGCCCATAAGTCCAGCTGTGCTTTAAAAACGTCAATAGGTACACAGTCAGGGCCGGGGGCCTTCCCAGAGGGGCTTTCAGTCAATGCCATAAGGACCTCAGTACAATCAAAAATAAGGTCTAAGGGAAAGAGAGAGGGAGCATTCAGCTCTTTGTCTTGGTTATGGTGGAGATCCAGACAAGCTGTAGGGACCATATCGTCACTTATATTGTATAGTGTGGCAAAATGGTCAACCCAGATATCAGCGGGTATAGCCATCTCAAGTTTAACATCCCGAGTGCCCTTCAGAAAAGGTGCATTAACAGCTTTCCAGAAGGCGGTGTTATCCCTATTGTTAGCAGCTTCCTGTATATATAAATACACCTCACATAAAACCACTCCGTCACATAGCAACAATCCACCTACATACACTCCAGACCATGCCACATAATTCCAATAAGCATAATTCCACTCAATGCCACACAGTTTTACGCCACACAATTCAACTCCACATAATTAGTATCCACATAATTCCACTGCACACCATGCCACATGATTTCACTGCACAAATCCACTCCACCTCACACAATTCCACAACTAACAATTCCAATCTAACCCACATATTTCCACTCCACACCAGATACATCCACTCCACTCAACTCCATAACACATGGGTAAAAGACATTGTCTATTTACAATGGCAATAGCTCCAACTCTTGCAAAAGCTACACCTATTGGCATTGCAAATGCATGTTCGTTCTATGTATTATGGCCCATGTTGTCCATGCCACGTCATGGACTCTGGGCTCTATTCAAGTCCTGTCAGGACCAACCACAAGTTGGCCTTCTCTTCCTTTGTTCTCTTTTTACTTCAAATACCCTGGTGAAAATGGTTCTGAATCCAGTTTATGAGAGGCGTGGTAGAATTCTGAGCATGGTTGCTGACTAAATGATTTGTCTGGAGATGGGCAGATCAGGTCATGTTACAAGACTAATGCTCAGCAGGCTTCAAAGAGGAGGTCTTGTGGGCGTTTTTCTACGGTTCGTCCTATTCTTAAGAGATGGATGGGTCATTTCATGTGACAGGACTTATGTCATACAGCTTCTGAGATAAATAAAATAAATATTCTGCATTATACTTTTGTTGTAATTGCTGGTTTAACAATAAAACACCTTATATTGTGTTTCTTATCCACACAGACATAGACACACTGTGTTCATAAGCACTAATAATTTAAAGGAAAATGCTCACAGTTTCATAGAATATGCACGGCAACGTGTCCTTTCCATCCCTTAAAAGAAATGTCTTCGCACTATGTCTTCCGGATGCAACTGCAGAATCTAAAGTGGCTAATAAAAACATGAAATATTGAAAACAGATTAAGAGTAATATTTATCGTAAATGTAAAGAAATATTAATTCACAAATGAGCATTATTCATTAAAGTTGGTGCCATAATTATAACAAGCATTGGCAAAGCCAATAGGTCTAGCACTGGCTGGCGGCAGAGCTATTGGAAATTGCTAATGGCTGTTTTCTTACAATATTTTTGAAAAAAATAACAAACCATTCACAGACTACCACTTGTGTGCACGCATGCATGCGGGTCTACCGACAGCCATTCTTAATGGTTCCTATTATTATATTTTTTCAAAAACCATAGCCCTTCAACCCTAACAGATGACAAGCATGAGTTCACCCGGCACCAACAGCAAGTAAAGCAAGAAACACCATTACGTGTCAAACCTTAGAACGAGTGACAAGTACCGGAAGTACACATATGAAGAAATGTGGGGTTAGAAGCATGCAGATGGCCAAAGTATGCCTAACAAGTGTTCACAAAGGAGGATGAAAATAGCAGTGCACACAGCGAGCACATCAGTTCACAAGGAATGCTTATGTAGTAAACAAAATAACAGCTCACTCAGCAAAACTTAAGTATACAAAACAATTTTGAGTAAAGAAAAATAAGAGAACACACTGTAGTGCATTAAGAAAGCTTTTGTAAAGAAAATGACAATGCCATGCATTACAAAACACAAATAACGTTTTTATAAAGGAAATATCAGTGACAAAGGACGCACAAAGGTATTCAAAGCAACTTTTTGCAAAGCAAATAACAGTGGCCAAAGTAAAGCACACAGTGTACAAAACACTCATTTGTGAAGACTATAGAGGTTTACACACCAGTTTTATATTTGCACGTACGAGCATTTCAAGCTAACGATTTAAACCACTGGTTCTTGATTACTCGGTCTTTGGTGACAGATGGGAGCTGTGCTGCATTGAACTACCTGCTTAAGCTGTGTAACTGTTCTGACGTCTTCCCCTAGAGGGAGCTGATTACTAAGAGGTTGATCGTGGGCAGAAGCGTAAGTCCTGAACGTCTTTCCAGAAACATGTTAATTGACAATTCATCGATCAACATACTGCAGCAGTTCTGGTTACAGCAGTGAGAGAGTAATGCCATAATGCACTTTTACATCTCAGAGGGCCGACAAATTAAAAGCACGAGTGAAACAGAATAGACACAGACAAGGCAGAGAAAATTGAACAAAAGCATAAAAGAGATAGCGAGCAGAGTCAAACGAGGGACGGACCCAGTAGCCAGGGAGGAGTTATGTTATGGAGTGGGAAAAAAAAGAATAGTTAATAAAAGTAAAATTAAAAAAACATATCTGGACTCAAACACGCCGCCATACTAGACTGCGGCACTGAATGGAACTTCTTTGTGAGTAGATGCGAAGTTGGTAGCCCAAAGTGTTCAGCAGGCCACCAAGAGCTGCCGTGCAGCACTAGAGACAGAGACCCGATGCACAAGTTGCACTTGAGTTCACTGAGCCCGGGAGTGTCATCGAAGTACAGGTGGGACCCCCAAAGGCCAAGTTATCAACCCAGGAAGGATTGGCCTGTGGCAGCGATACTGGACAACAGGTAGTCCAATGGCGACTGGACTTCTGTCAGTACCAAGAGGACTTCAAAGGATATTGACCCAGTGACCAGAATAACCTCACCCCCTTTGTTCACCGAGGAGTAGCTGCAGCAAGACTTATGCAGACCACATCGCATCCACAACATCCTTTGAGCATCTTCAGCATCCTTCATCCATTCCGTTAGGACCACCCTGGAAAAGATAAAAGTGCCTGGAACTGACTACAGACTGCTAGAACTGCTAAGTTAACTGCTTCTGAGGACCTTGCTAGTCCCCCTGACTGGCTACCTACTGGAGTAGGTCAACTAAAGTTACTTCAAGTGACCGAATTACAACTACTTAAAACTTGTTAGTGGAAAAGTTTCTAAGTGTCAAATTGGTTTTGCCAATGCTTGTTTGTGGTTGAGTGAAATGCTTTGATTTACTATACCTTGTAAATCCAATTTTTCCAGAACCCCTCGGTGGATCTTTTTCATTGTGGTATCAAAAAATAGTCTATTTTTATAAATTGGCGTCATATTTTTGGGGTGTTTAGTCAATTTTATTTCAATTGTTTTGGTCCTGTTAAGAACCCTTACACGTGTTCCTTTGTGTAAGCCTTGCTGCTCAGAGCCACAGCTACCCAGGGTTGAGCTAAAGGTTCGACATACGAAACATCAGGGTCCTAAAGGGGTTGGTAAGTGCATACATGCTGAGGTCGCACAATCACACCAAAAAATGCACCCCTATTTCCTCAAAGAGAGAATATCCATAATCGATTCTAGCGCATCCAGAGATCCACACTTGCCATTTTTGTCTTCTTGCTCTCCTTGCCCTCGCTACCGCCGTGAGGGGAACGGCCACAGTGGGGGAGAACACGAGCTTCCAACAGGCTCGAACGCCGTGAGGGAAACGGCCTCAGAACTACACTACCAAGAAGCCTGGTGCAGGGCGCCCGGCTGTGAGGTCATCAGCCTGCGCCCAGCCCCTTTAAAAGATCCCCAGGCACAACGCGGCGCGGGACGCGCATCCAGAGATCCACACTTGCCATTTTTGTCTTCTTGCTCTCCTTGCCCTCGCTACCGCCGTGAGGGGAACGGCCACAGTGGGGGAGAACACGAGCTTCCAACAGGCTCGAGAACGTCGTGAGGGAAACGGCCTCAGAACTACACTACCCAGAAGCCTGGTGCTGGGCGCCCGGCTGTGAGGTCATCAGCCTGCGCCCAGCCCCTTTAAAAGATCCCCAGGCACAACGCGGCGCGGGACGTGCGCGGGCGAGCCCGTCCTTGCCCGTCATCGCCAGGAGGAGGCAGGGCTGGGCCCCTTCTCTAACGCTTCTGGTCACAGGAGCACACCAGATATTGCTGTTAACTCACTGCTGGGCTCCGGTATAAATATCTACCATGGGAAAGAAGAGTTTAGCCGCACCAAGAAGAAAGGGTAAGCAGAAACTACCCGTATCAACCCCCACCACCCCACTGCCTAGCCTGACAGCAATAGACAAAATGTTACAGAAAACCATTGGCGTTGTTGCCACGGCAATTCAGAACACAGAAAGGCGCTTATCGCTCCCACCAAGCTTGCCCCTATTTATGCATCAAGATAATTCATCGGAAAAATCATTGGACTCCCTGCTAGCCACATCCTATGCGGGGCTCCCGGGTGCAGGTATTAACAAGAACTGCACTAATGGAGATACCGCCTCTTGTGGCCATTTTTCAATGGATACTAGGCTGTCGTCGACCCCTACCTTGATAGAGCCAAGCATAAACAGGGACCCCGTTCTCTCGGAACCCCTAGCCAATGATCAGTTACACACAGCAGGTCTATGCCCCGATTCTGATATACTGGCTATAGATGGGGATCAAAGCACTAGCGTATCTATGCAAACTAGGGGCCAGAAAGCCAAAAGGCAAAGAGCTAAGAGCAAACGGAAGCATAATGAGCCCACATTTGATAAATACAAGGACAGCCAAAACCTATCACGGTGGACTGCTGCCCCTGTAGAGCTAAACAAGGACAAGGGGGGAAATCAATTCGGCGCGCTGGATTCCTCCATTATAGAAATCAACACCGTGACAGAGAATGAGGGATTTTGGGGGAGACTGGAGACATTGATAACCACCCTTCTGGGGCCAATAAATTTACAAGTCCTGAACATTGAAAAGAGGCTGAAGGAATTAAATGATCACGTTACAAAATTAGGTGTTGGGCGTAATCAAACAACTATGCACAGTCTGGGGGTAACCACTGTAGATAAATCAGAATTAAGTGTAACTAATATGAATAACAAAGGACATATTAATGATCTTCTGTTACCTCCAAAACCAAGCACAAGTAAAAACCCACCCAATACGGATCATCCAGCCAAACAGGCATCTCAACCTAAACTTACCAGGGTTGATACTCCCGTAGGTATGGACAAAAATGTTTCCAAAAGTAATAAGCTACAATTTAGACAAGACAACATTGATGCCTGTAACTCTCCCTCTATGCCTCCAGCTAAATTGGATCAGCCTATTCCACCTATTATGAGACAGATCCCGGCTTGTATTAGCCTACCCCCAGAGTGTGGACCTTATGTCTTGGTTTTATCTAATGTGCCCAAACTAAGGAAAGACCAAGAGGAAAATTTTACCAATCTTAAAAATAGAACCCTCCATTGGCTATCCAAAAATTGTGATTTCCCGATGGAGGGTGCTGGGGAGATTATTCATACCCAAAGAGTGGGGTGGGTGGGCCCGTTGAGAAAAAAGTTTAAGGGGGACTGTATAATTATAAACTTCAGGTCCCCGCAATGGGCGCAATGTACGCTTGCAAAAGCCCCACAACCCTCACAATGGGAATACAACACTACCCTTCTCCCTCTTGGGTACTTCTATAGGCACTTGAAAGACCATGGCCCTAATTTTGGGATTAATTCCTGGGGATATAGACAGGATATGAATCCCTATATCAGAACCAATAGTCGAAGGTACCACCAGGATCAATACGCTGACTTTAGGAATGGCCCCCCATTAGGCAACGAGTTCACACCATCGGTACACCCGATGCCATATCCATCCTATCCCATCGCGCCCCAGTATATTCCAAGGGAGAGGCCTCATGCAGGGACTAATTTAAACTTTAATACTGCTCAGAATGAGACGAGATATATGTATAATGTCCCCACCTATAACCGGTTTGAACACGCTTTTTCAAACTTAGAAGAACTGGATTGACTGGGGAACAGCACAAGCAATATTGAATGCGCAGAGGCAACTGATGCAATTGGGGTACTCCCAGATTCTATTGAAATTAACACAACCCGACCAAAGGCCACAAAGGTTGTCATTGCCCCATCACCAGTCACTTGTGTGGATATAACAACTTTGCCAACTAATCCCAAGCAGAGTGTAAGGGATACGCTCCCAGGCATCCCTAGTGGTTCAAACCTGTCCATCCTTAGCTGGATCGTCGCAGGACTAGACTCAAGATTGTCTGACCCTCGATGGGTCCAGCTATTGAATGGTAAAGACATCATCATGTTTCAAGAGACCTGGGCTGTAGGGAACGTGCACCTAGAAGGTTACCACTGCTTCAGTGTGCACGCCTCAAAACCTGCCTTCGGCCGTGCAGTGGGAGGACTTTTTATTGGTATTAGGATACTGGCGGGAGGCACATTTAAGGATTTATCTGAAGGGAATCCAAATATTCAGGTCCTTGAATATAATCGAAAGACTAAGCTTTATTTAATCAATTTTTATAATAATGATTTTTATTCTGTACCGAACAAGAACTATACAGCACTCTCCAACACTTTAGTACACCTTGAATCCAATATAGGTCTAGAAGATAAGTCAGGGATCCTCATTGGGGGAGATTTTAATGCGAAAATTTTAAGGAAGTATTGGCACAAGGATAATAATCTTTTGGATCAAGCAGAACAAAGGGGTATTGAATTAGCTAAGATATTAAACGAACACATTTTAAGTAATGTTATGGAAGTAAGTCAAACCCCGGGGATGGCCTGCGCCCCTACGTTTAGAGGGAGGGACTCCCGCTCTACCATTGATTTAATTTTGCATCCCCTCACCTAACCAACTGTGTTATGGACTCTGAAGTGATGGAGTCATCATTTGGAGATCATAACCCTCTCACAGTTATCTTACACCTGGGTCCAAGCCCGGTATATGCTAACCTAAACGGAGCAAGAGATATTACACTATCTTGTGGTGGTCTCCGCTTAAAATGGAGGGGAATCGATTGTGCAGCCATACTTGACAGTGTAAAAAATGATCATCAAGAATTAATTGACTCCTGTTTATTATTTGATGGGAACTGTCATAGGATAATCACTGATTTTTGTAAATTATGTGAAACAATTAAGACCGTTTTGTCAGTTCCTCCATCTACTAAAACGAAAGACCCAAGATGGTTTGACTCCGCCTGTTCAATTGCAAATAAGGGATTACGTAGGGCATTAGCGACCAAGCCAAGGAACCCTGTAGAGGTACAGACAGCTAGGAAACATTATAAACAAAAAATAGCTGAAAGGAAGGCTGCCCTACTAACGAAACAGTGGGAATCACTGGTTGTCAGCGCCAACCTAAAGAGCAGAGGCCCATTCTGGGCCGCCGTTAGGAAAACGCGTGATATGGGCAAACACCTATCTTCAACCAGTTGTAACATATCTAGCAGCATCTGGGAGGCCCACTTTTCCAAAATATATGCTGCCCCCACTGAGGAGTTAACTATCCCAGATCTGGGACAGCTGCAAAATCCGCATATTGACCTTTTTGAGGTAGAAGCAGCCATCAAAGAGAGCCTTGGTAACAAGGCACCTGGCCCAGATGGATTCCCTATAGACGTTATAAAACACAGTCCGGATTTATGGGCACCGATCCTCCACAATGTTTTCAATAGCCTGTCAAAAGTACCTATTCCCAAGACGTGGTCTTCTAGCATCATAGTCCCAATATACAAAAAAGGTGACAGATCAGACCCAGCCAACTATCGCCCAATCTCGCTCTTGGATAACACCTTAAAAATACTTGGGCGAGTTATCTATAATAGGGTGTTAGAGTGGATAGAAGACTCAGATGGGATTCAGGAGCAGGGTAGGTACGGTCGAGCAGTGTTTGAACTTAAAACTGATAATTGACAAGTACAACGTCGCTCGATCATCTCCTATTTACCTTGCTTTTATGGATCTCTCATCAGCCTTCGACCTAGTTAATAGATCGAAATTATGGACTATGCTACTTAACTACGGCTTGGATGAGGCTCTCGTACACTTTTTAGCGTATCTCCACACAGACCTCAAAGCACAAGTTAGGATTGGGTCGGGTGGTGAAGTATCCGGACCCATAAAGATTGGCAGGGGGGTCAGACAGGGGTGCGTTTTAGCACCCCTGCTGTTTATTATTTATATTAATGGGATAGCAAAAGCATTAAAATTAGCGACTAAAGATGTGCCAATTATTCAGGGGCTTCCTTTACCAGTTTTATTATACGCAGATGATTGCGGTCCTTATGGGACGCACCCCAAATGCCCTCCGTCTGCTTGTGGAAAATTTTGTCCACCATATGGAGGGTTTAGATCTGCGTGTAAATTTTAAAAAGTCTTTCATAATGTCATGTGGGCCTGGGAAACGGAAACTTAACACCATACATATTGGTCCTAATAAATTAGACTCTGTAAATTATTTTACATACCTAGGGGTGGTTTTCGCTGCGAACGGCTCATGGAGTGGGCACTCTGCCCACGCCATGAGCAAGTTCTCGAAGGCCACCAACTCAATATTGAGTCTCCCACGCCCAAAGAAACTAGGAGCTACTAGTGCTATTTTAAACATTTTTAGATTACAGTGCATTCCTGCCGCCACTTACGGGGCTGAGGTTTGGGGTCTGGGAAAAAATCCTGGCATTCAACGTGAAGAGAGCCGTTTTTGTAGGAAAATACTGGGTGCCCCAATCTCATCCTCCGAATTCATCTGCCACAAAGAGCTAAATCTTCCCTATATCTGTGATTTCATTAGATCCAGACCAGCTCTATTCTGGCTGAGAGTTTGGAGGAACAATGCAGCCACTTTAACTCAAGATATAATCAAAGACTGCCTTAAATGTGACCACGGCTTATTGATTCCTTGGCTAGCCGGAGTCCTAAAAATATTAAGCTCCGTAAATAGAGGCGACCTCTTCTCTGACCCACTAGGAATTGAACCCAAAGATAAGGTAGAGGTCAAACAAGCACTTTATGCACTTTTCGATACAGAAAGAATGGAAAGGGAAATATCAAAACCCACTGTAGTGAGATATATGGAGAATGACATGTGCTTGCAACCATTCCCACTCTATCTTACCCTACCCATGTCTAACTGGGAGAGGTCTTTGCTATTCCGGTTAAGGGCAGGCTCTGTAAAATTTTTATTGGGTTTCCCTTTGGGTTACCATCGTTCGACAGAGTATAGTCTTTGCCCGTGTGACGGTATTAGCACACAGAATGAGTTGCATTTCCTATTCTTCTGTAAATTTTATTTAAAATATATAAATTGGTTTTTAACACCCTATTTTAGAAAGCAGAGACCACTCTCTTTGGAGGAGTCCCGCTCAATGTTACTTTCTCTGGAGACAGATGAACTAATTTTTCGCACCAGCACTTTCTTAAGACTTATTACACATGTACGTAAAATGATGGAAAATCCATGATTTGTTGCTGTATCGGTTTTTAATCGTTATGAAACTGTATTGAAATATTGTAATAATGAATTGTTTTTTATATATGTACTTTTATGAATTTTATGAAATTCGAATAAAGGTCTTTTGATTGATTGATTGATTGATTCTAGCAGTTGGGAGGGTTAGACTCACCAAATTTAAAAGATAGCATCTAATCTCCACCCATATTGGGTATTTCATGCCCAAAACATTTAATCGATTTCGCAGTAATGGGCTTCCTGCATTCCTGAGGCTTGAACTCTCATGTTTAAGAGATGACACCAACAGATAACGTTTGGGATAAAATTAATCTTGAAACTCCCCAGCACCTACCGCCTGCTAAACGTTCACAGAATTCTTAGATGGAGAGGCCATAAATGTGGTATTACCATTGAAGCTGGGTATGGTATCTGTTAGAAACGAGATATCTTGTTTGGCAGAGGTATGCACCCTGTCGAAGTAGGGACCACAATCCTATTCAGGGTAAGACAGTTACACACCATAATTAACCTGTGCTCACTCTCTGGTAGCTAGGCACAGAGCAGGCAGGCTTAACTTAGAAAGCAATATGTAAAGTATTTGTGCAACACAACAAACAGTAACGCAGTGAAACCACCACTAAAAAACTCCACAACAAGTCAGGCAAATAGATATGATTCTTATAAATGAAACAAGACCAAAACAACAAAGATCCAATGAGTAGAAGTTGAGATATGAATTCTTAACTGTAACTGTAATCTGTAACTCTCTGCCATTCCCCAACCTCTATGGGGTTCGAGATATTGTGTGTGGGGCTTGCGGTTTCCGCCTAGAGTTGGGTTCTACTGCTGTTACTAAAACCCCTAATGCCCCGGTTATGGCGGCGGCGCTGCTTAACGTGCGCCCTCTGAAAAAGCATCATTCAGAGGTGTTTGAGCTACTTGATGATAAATCTTTGGACTTTCTATTTGTCTCTGAAACTTGGCTTGACAACTCCTCTGATCCGATCGTCTCCATGGCTATCCCGTCAGGCTATAAAATCAGCAGAGTAGACCGGACGACAGGGAGAGGCGGGGGGTTGGCTGTTATTTTTAAAGAGATGTGGGTGCTGGATAAGTGTTCTTTCGGCACGTGGGACGGCTGTGAAGTCTTGGACTTTAGTATCCGCTGCTCTGCCCATTTTTCTCTTGGTGGTTCTCTGTTTTATCGCCCGCCGGGAGTAGCTCATGCCTTCTTTCAGGCCTGTGTGGAGGCAGTTTCCATGAGAGCTTTGCAATTCTCCCATTATGTTATTCTAGGCGACATCAATATCCATTGTGACCAAAAGAACTCAAGGGACACACGTGAGTTTCTCGATATTTGCCAATCTGCACAGCTCTCTCGATGGGTCGAGCAGGCCACTCATCTTGGGGGCCATATTCTCGATCCTATCCTTTCCAACTTTCCTATTTCAATCAAAGCTCCGCTTCCGGTCCCTTGGTCAGATCATTATCTAATTGGCTTTTTATGGGTAGTGTCCTCGCCCAGTGTTAGACCTATGGTCGGCCATAAACCAGCGTTTAAGAAGGTTGACCCCATACACTACGCCAGGGCGCTGGTGGCTAACAGGCTGCCCCTGCCACAAGACTTAGATCAGTGTCTTGCTGCCTTCTCCAACTGGCTCCTGGGCTCTATGGCGGATATTGCCATACTGACCTCGGCTAGACAGTCAAGGGATTCACCCTCCAAACCATGGTTTACGGAGGACCTGCGTCATCTCAAACAGGGCTGCAAAAGATTGGAGCACTCTTGGCGTCTCAGCAACTACTGCCCGGCAGCCAAGGCTCAGCTCAGGCAGGTTCAGAAAACCTACTATAAAGCTATCTCCTCTGCAAAAAGGGCGTTCTTTGCCACCCGGATTGAGCAGGCCCAGAAAAACTCTAAGGAGATTTTCTCTATTGTCCAAAGCTTTATGTCCCCTGTGGCGCAGAGCTGCACTCTGCCAGCGACAGTTGACTGGTGCGAGATGCTTTCTACATTCTTCCGGGATAAGATTCTAAAGATACAAGGCAGCTTCTCTAGCCCGGTTGTCTCTGATGGGCCCACGGTTCCTCTGGACCCATCGGCTACCGCTCCTGCTGTTCTGCCCTCCAATCACTCCCTGTCTAATTTCTCCCCGGTGGATTTGTTGTGCACTCTAAGAATTCTTCAAGGTCTGAAGTCCGGCTCTCCGGACGACCCATGCTCAGCAAGACTTCTGGCTTCTGTGGCAGAGACGGTGAATGTGGAAGTTAACTACATCATTAACCTGTCCTTGCTGGAAGCCAGGGTTCCTAGTTGTTGGAAGCAGGCCAAAATCCTCCCCCTACTGAAGAAACCTACTCTCGATCCTTCAGCTCCGGGAAACTACAGACCTATTTCTCTCCTCCCTAGCTTGTCTAAGGTCTGTGAGAAAATAGTGAACAGACAGCTGTCGGAGTTTGTCGAGAGTGCAGGTCTTCTTCACCCTGCCCAATCTGGCTTCAGCCCCTCTTTTAGCACGGAAGGTGCTCTTTTGGAAGTCTCGGAAGCTATTCGGGAGTGTCTTGACGCCGGCGGGAAGGCAGCCCTTGTGCTGCTCGACCTGTCGGCGGCCTTTGACACTGTCCCCCATTCACTGCTGCTTGACAGACTGTCGAAGATTGGGGTGTCGGTCCTGGCCTGGGGTTAGATTAAATCCTTCTTGGATGGCCGGTTCCAGCAAGTCTGGTTAACCCCGGTGGCCTCGTCACCTCTCCAAGTAGGCACGGGGGTTCCTCAGGGCTCCTCCCTTAGCCCCCTCCTGTTTAATATCTACCTCACTCCTCTGGTTGTCCTAGCGGAAAGGTTGGGGGCTAAGGTTATTGCCTATGCCGACGACACACAACTTTTGTTTACCTGGGATAAGCAGGGGTCCTCGGTGGCCCGTGTGCAGAGGTGCCTCTACTCGGTTTTCGAGTGGTTGGCGTCGGCCCATTTAAAATGCAAAGAGGACAAATCCGAGGTGCTGATGTTCGGCGATTTCCCCTCAGGATTTAGAGAGTCAATCTGGCCTCCCGAATTCCCACCGCCTGTTTCCAACAGTCAGACTGCGAAGAACCTGGGAGTTTATTTTGACTGTAATCTCTCCTTTTCCAGTCAAGTTAAGCGCCTGACAGGCTGCTGTTTCGGTCTTCTCAGAATCCTGAGAAGATTCCTTCCGCTTCTCCCTCAAGCGGCTAGGGAATCGGTGGTTCGGGCACTTATTCTGTCCCGATTGGATTATGCCAATGCTCTCTATGCGGGGATCCCAGCTTATGCTCTCAATAAGCTTCAAGTGACCAAGAATGCAGCTGCCGTATTCTGGGTGGGCTGGGTCCCAGGCAGAGCGTTCAAGGCTATCGTCGCTCCCTTCATTGGCTCCCGGTTAAGGCACGGGTAGCTTTCAAATCTCTTACCATTGCCCATCGCGCTCTGCATGGGCGAGGCCCCGGTTACCTGCAGAAACGTTTCTCGTTTTATGTGCCGGGGAGACACTTGAGGTCTTCCTCCCTTAGGCTGATGAAGATTCCTGGCTTCCAGCACCATCGGTTAGGTGGCGCTTCTCTGGTCGTGTTTGCTGCCCGCGCTTGGAATGCGCCCCCTCTATCACTCCGCATTGTTGAAGACTTTGGGGTCTTTAAAAAACTACTAAAAACGCATCTCTTCTCGTAGGGCTTGGTTATAGTTAGTCTTCCCTTGGGTCGCGCCGGGACACTCCTCGGAGTATCTGTGCGCGTAATAAGTGTATATAACATAACATAACATAACATAAAGATTAAATGTAAAAGTAGCACTTAGAAGCGATAGGCACCTATGGGGTTATCTGTTCATACTGGACACAGAGCAAAGTCAAGTGTTATGGCCGACCGCAATGGAGCGCGTGCCGGATACCGGAGCCACGCTGAATACAGTACGTTGATCCAGGTCGCAACAGCAAGATGCCGGGTGCAGCCGAGCGATGCACCGGTGTCGACCCCGCAGTCGAGATGATGTATTGATTTTCTTTACGCAGTGGCGGCGATGCATCGGTTCCAAATTGTGATGTGTCGGGCTGAGATCCGTTGGTTCCGCAGACAATGCGCTGGATTTCTTCACGCAGTTGAGGGGATGCGTTTATCTTTCCACACTGCAGCGGAGGTAATGATTTGGTTCAGATGCTTCAGTTCTTTAAGGCGATCCACTGGTTTGTGTTGATGCGTCCGTTCTGGAGCTGGGTCGAGTCGTACTTCAAAGAAGGATCTTTGAAGTACACAGAGGTCCTTTTGTTTCCAGCCCTGACTCCAGACTCACTACAGGGGAGTAATAAACCCTTTGTGTGGGGATAGGACACTACCTATATTCAGGTGTGTCAGCTCCCCCCATCCATCCTGCCCAGGATGGGCACTCAGACACACCAAACCTTTCTTTGTGTGTGCTTTAAAAGCAGAGAAATGCCCACTTTCTAAAAGTGGCATTTCTAAAATAGTATTGCCAAATCCAACTTTACCTGTAAACAGGATTTGTCATTACCATTGCAAAGATATGACAGAGCTACTCTTTTCTAATCAGGAATTATAGCATAAAAGTACAAAAAGGAATTCTCAATGTTAACCTATAAGAGGAGTAGGCCGCACAGTAGTGAAACATGAATGTAGGCGTTTTTCACTTCCAGGACATGCAAAACTTAAAACTATGTGTCCTACCCTTTCCTTACACAGCACCCTGCCCTATGGGCTATGTAGGACCTACCTTAGGGGCGACAAACTGAATAAAAGGGTAGGTTAAGGCTTGGAAAAGGGTTTTAAATGCCAGATTTTGAAATGACAGTAAAATTGCACAAACAGGCTCCACAGTGACAGGCCCGTGACATGTTTAAAGGGATACTTGGTGGTAGGCACAATCAGTGCTGAAGGCCCACTAGCAGCATTTAATTTACAGGCCCTGGGAAGAGAAAGTGCACTCTACTGGGGACTTACAGATAAATTAAATATCCAAATTGTGGCTATACCAAATTTAACCATGTTTAGGGAAGAAGAACATGCATTTTAGCACTGGTCAGCAGTGTTAAAGTGCTCAGAGCCCTAGGTCCAACAAAAAGAATCATCAAAAAGAGGAGGTAGGCAGGCAAAACATTTGGGGGAAGATCACCCTAAGGCTGACTGGTCTAGCAGTAACTTTGATTCCCACAGCAATTTTCAATTTAAGTGGGGCCACTCAGGATACTGTGGTATTCCCACCTCTTGCAATTACCAACACCTACAATACTGGTAATACCAGGTGAAGGAATCCTGATGGAGTATTTCCACCCACTTTGAAAAGGATTTTTCATCACACTGGACTGCCATTCTGTCATGGGTGGGCACCACTGTGCCATGGATACACTAATATGTGCAGTTTTATGTCTGACAAAGACATCATCACATCATGGATGCACACAATATGTCAAACATTACCACCAGTATGAAGGGACGAGTATTATGTCTGGAGGTTGAAATCACTGTACCATGAATGCCCACAGCAAGTATTACCATCATTATGTATGGGACAGCATATTATCAGGGTTGCCACGGTGCCATTAATGACCATTAATCATCAAGATGCCAAGAATTATCACCATTTTAGGAAATTGGGTTACTGGTTGAGGGTGCTTAAACCCTACTCAAGCAGAAACCACAATTCAAGTCTGAGTGAAACACAAATTAACCTGTACCTAATCCAATGGTAGCTTGGCACATAAGCAGTCAGGCTTAACTTAGAGGCAATGTGTAAAGTATTTATGCAGCACACAAACAGTAAGAAAGTGAAAACACAACAAAAGAAAAATCCCACATCACTTTAGATAAATAGAGTTAAAGTTAATAAATTATTTGTTACTAAAACAACAAAAATCCAATCAGTAGAACAAGAGATATGCAATTTGAAAGATTTAAGAGAAAACAGTGCTTAGAAGCACAAAGTGTCAAATGTGGTATCTGATCGCGCCGGACTGGGAGAAAGTCACAAGTTCAGGTCAACCGTGATGGAGTGCATGCCAGATACAGGGACCGAGTCAGGCGTGCAGAACAAAGTACCTTAAATTCTGGATGTGGAGCAATGTAAATTACTGCATCAAGGATGCGTACTGCAGCGGCGGTTTTGAAGAAGCTGCATGCTGCGAAGTGAGGTCCTAGGTAGGGTATGCATCACACAGCGGAGGTTTCGATGAATCCGTCGATGGGGCTTGCTTTGCAAGTCCTGTGTCGCCGATGAGGATGCTGTCGATGAAGGCTTGCAATCCGAAGTCCTGCATCGGGGATGTGCTTCATAGTGGGAGTTCCGAGGAGCTGTGATGCGGGGTCTCACATCTGGAATGCATCGTGGTTCTGATGTGGAGCTGTCAGGAGATGTGTCGCGCTGCATCGGCTCTGCCCAAGAGACCATACCTGGGCTGGCAGACCACCTTCAGGCCCACTTCCAAGAGTCCAAGACTGGGATGGCACCACTTGGGGATAAGGCTCACAGCAGGTAGAGTCCAGGTGCTGGGCTCAAGGTGGTTAGAGCCTGTTATGTTCCTGATGCTCTGATCAGGACAGCGAGCTGGCCCCTGGAATCACTGTGGTGGTCCTGGGTTCAAGATACAGGCTCAGTCCTTCTCACTCAAGCAGCAGGGCAGCAGAGTAGCAGACCTTCTTGCAGCAGAGCAGCACAACAGTTCCTTCTGAGTCTTCCACAGGTCCAGAGTTGTACTGAAGAGTTGGGTCTGAGGGTCCCCTATTTATACGTCATGCTAGGTTTGAAGAAAGAGAAGGTTCTGGAGGTTTCCACCCCCAGAGGGGTTTGGCATTTCCTGCCTCCCTGCCCTGGCACCAGCTTGTCGGGGTACAAAAAAGACTAGTGTGAAACCCTTTGTGAGTGTGGTGAGACAGAGCCTTTGTGATGTGCAAGTGTGGTAGGTGAAAAGATCCTCCCTCCATCAATTCAGAGATGGCCCATCCTGCCAACACCTATTCCCCCTTTGTCTAACTGTCGGAGAGAAATACACAAGGACCAACTGATCAGCAACACCTAGTCATGTACCCAGGATGCAAGCACCAAATGGTTTGGACAAGAAAATGGCAACTTTGTAAAAGTGGCATTTTCAGAATTGTGACTTAAAAGCCGACCTTTCCATTAAAGAGTGTTTTTAATTACAATTCTTTAGACACCAAACTCAACATTCCTAATTGGTCACAATTGAAAGTTATCACTTACTAAATGTAATAAGTGCAGGTAGTACTATTTAACTGGGGACTTATGAGTAAATTAAATGTGCTATTTGGGGGTAAGCCAATATTACCATGTTTTATGGAGTGAGCACACACACTTTAGCATTGGTTGTCAGTGGTAAAGTGTACAGACTCATAACCGTTTAACCGTGGCGAAAATTCCGCCGCGGTGAGGCACTTTCATCAAGTGGGCGGAGCCGCGTCGGCCAACGGATGTGTGCAGCACTACGGAGGTAGTGCTCGCAACGGCCGTTGGCCGAAAGAAGCAGTGAAGGGGTTAAAGGCCAACATAAACAAGATAAGTAAACAAACCTACGAGGTAAGGCGAAACATATGGAGGAAAACAACCCTAAGGATGACAGGTCTAATAACTGTTATTCCAGATCCATCATTTTACTAAGTGTGGGTATCATGAGATGGATACACACAAATTGCTAATAAACACCAAGTTTATGCAAGGGTCGGCATCTTACCAGGGGTGGGCAGTGAACATCATGGTATGGGTGCCTTACCATGAGATACAATGACTGTGCAAAAGGTAGCATTCTCCCAGGAGTGTGCCACAGGTTTCATGCCATTACCACCACAATGCCAGGGTCATAATTTTTTCAGGGAGGGCATTGAGCAGAGCACTCATTCACACTAATGCATGACACATATAAAAACACACATATATATAGGTAAGTGGCACTGGGGAGTGCCTCAGGCAGCCAGGGAGTACGGGTGGACAGGAATACCATAGGCAGCAGGGGCGGGTAGAATTACCTTAGGCAGCCAGGGAAGACTGGAGTACCTTGGACAATTGGGCAGCGGGGGGAAAACAGGTGTGCCTGTTGTGGAGTGGGCAGAAGTGCTGGGCGTCTCTCATGGTGGGCGCAGACTGGAGGATTGTCAGTGCTATTAGAGGCAAGGGGCCAGCAGTAACCTGCTGCAGGAGAATTTCCCGCATCTCTTTGAGTCAAGGGATTCCTTTTTTCAGTTAGGTTTTCCTTTCCAAGCTAAAGAGGATTTTATAGGAATTGCATGAGTTCTTCTCTCCATAGCAAAAAAACATTTGTGCTCCCAGCAACTACATAGAACAGCTGAACAAATTACTAATTTTTTGGACATCAACTATAGGTTTCCCCCAAACCAACACTACATGTTGCCACTGAAGTAAAAACATAGAGGTATACTTAGCAACACTGCTTACAGCCACTTATACAGTCAATTTTGCCCTGCACCTATATACTATGAAACATTTTGAGCTCATCACTCCATAGTTCTAGTCCACAGAATACATAACCCTTTCCTAGGACAGCTTTCAAATCATTGCTGAGGAGTTTGCCTGTGTTACAGACTAACTTTGAATACAGGGAGATATATTTGATTTTGACTTGATTCCAACATTGTATGGTGGAATTTCATTTTGTGAAAAAGCATTAAGAGTCAACCGGGAGTGGAGGAGTGTGAGAAGTTGGCCTGGTATATGATGTTCACTAATTACAGTGGGCACCTTGCACCAGTCCAAACAACCCTTATGGCAATTTAAGAGGTCAAAGATTACCTTAGAAAGCTATCCAAGTGTAAGCTGTGGAGAGCAGCCTTCAGGCTTAGTTTTGAAGGAATGTTAAGCAGCTTGTTTTACCAGAGCACAACCTTATAGTATTGGTTAAATGAAAGGCGAACCACACAGTAGTTATAAAAATATGTATTTATTAATATAACACTCTCTAGTACGATAAAGTACCTGCTACACGCAGGTAATCACAAAGCAAACAATACTGAAGCAAAGAAGCAATAGTAAATAGCACTAATAAACAGTGGGCTCCAGGGGGAGACTAACCCATATAATAAAATAGTGGTATAAGAACCATGACTCAAGTCAAGACAGTTTCTAGAGTACGTAGAATAGCTGGGACCCCAAGGAACCACCCAAGGTGAGTAAGTAGGGACCCCACTGAGGATGGGTGCAGTGTGGGAACATGACCGTGTGCTCCGTACAATCCTTTGGGGAAGTCATGGTTGAAGTTTTAAAGTTTAAGGACCCTTACAGTGGACCTAGAAGAAACCCTGTGGAAGTTAGGAGGTTGGAGAGCCACCCCACCCATGGATACCATAGTACCAAAGTTACCTATCCTAGGGAGGCCGGGTGCATAGGTCTGAAGTGGCGTTGGAAACCGCCTTCGAACCCAATGGAGGACTTCGAAGACGAGCCGCTGCTGGATGGAATTAAAGTGTCTGTAGGAATCCAAAGGTTGAAGAGTTCCTGAAAGCAGAGGGGCCAGAGTCTGGGTCACTCAGGAGAGACCAGGGGCTCGGGAGATGAATGCCCACTGATATCGGGTACTTCAGGTGCGTTGAGGGGGTTCTTGACTCTGCAGCCACAGGTACCACGCCATGTCGAGGAAGACCAGGAGATGGATGCGAGCTGTCCCACAAAGGATGTTGAGTGCTGAGGGGTAAGTGTCCGGCGGGAGCACCAACAAGCCTTGCAAACGGCAACCAACGCAGAAGGTCAAGGAAGGTTACGGTTCGGACCATCAAGGTCCAGGAGACTCCCCACACACAGGGAAGTCGGGTCAAGCCTGGAGCAACCAGGGGAGCACAAGAAAAGCAGTGTTGACCTTCAAGTGGACCCACAGGCCGGAGGTACAGGAGTCGCAAGGGGACCTCGAGCTGTTTCACAAAGCAACAGCCCACGGAGCACTTGGTGTGAGGAGGCCAGAGTTCTTTGTAGGAAATGATGCCAGAGGTTAGGACTACTTGGAGCCCAGTGCACTTGTTCTGGAAATGCCCAAATGCATATGCACTTACAAATGAACGCGGTGCACAGGGTATGGGAATTGCAGCCCCTATGAGGGATTCTGGTCTCAACCTTGGTGAGAGGGCAGCTCGGACATGGAAGGACTTGGAAAACCACCTCCTGTGTTGCTGGAGCCTTCGGCGTCCGTAGGAGCTCGGGAGCAGCGGACCGGTCATTCAAGATGTGGTGGCTGCGGTTGCAGGGGAGTGACTCCTTCACTCCAAGGGAGATATCTTCAGTTGTCCTTGATGCTCCACAGGTCCTGCACGGAACCTCTTATGGAGATGAAGCTTTGGACTGAGAGGGAGACAAAGTCGGGCCCAAACGAAGTCCAGCGTGTCCAGACGGTCGAAGTTCAGTGGTTTCTGGTTCAGAATCTTGTTCACGTCGAATCTAGGGTACTACAGCCAGGTAAGCCCTTTTGTACCCATGGGAGAGGATTGGACAGATTCAGGGGACCCTCCCAGGGGAGGGTCTGGACAGTGGGGAGGTTACTCCCATGTCCTTTGTCCAATTTCGCGCCAGAGCAGGAGCCAACGGCTCCCAGGACTGGTTTGAACTGGACTATGCACAGGGACACCAAATGTGCCCCTCATGCAGACTTTCGGTCGCTGGCAACCGCACCCACCCAGGCCTAATCTACAAAATCCTGTCTGGGAGGTGGTCACACCTCCCTGTGACAGGATGCCTATTGTTTTGCCTTCCCATGCTCGAGCTTGGCTCAGCAGTACAAGAGCAGAAATGTGGCTCTGGTCGACACCGACCCTTGTGGGCTGCCCGAGACAAGAAGGCTGGTACAGAGAACACCAGGGACCTCACAAAGTTCGTTTCTGAGGGGTGGAATGATTCCTCCCACACTGGTTACTGGTGGGGATGATTACACAATGTTTGAGACCACACACAATAGGGTTACATTCAGCTGTTTTGGAGCTGGTCATCAAGCGGTTGCATAAAACCACTCTATATGTCATAAATAGATGATGCACTCACAACCCGGGAGAATGGACTCCGTGGGCTGCAGGGGGGTTCTGCTCATGCAGTAGCACCCTCTCACTTAGAACCAAGCACCCTGTCTTTAGGATTGTTAAGGCCTGCTATATAGGTGACTTATAGGTTTTAAGTGCAGTGACCCTTAGATATAGTAGACCTATATCCTGAGTAAGTGGTGCATGCACCAACTTACACAGGCTGCAATGGCTGGCCTGTAGATTCCATTTAGCATGGCCTCTCATGGCATAATACATGCTGCAGCCCATGGGAGGCCTCTGGGGTACCTATGCCCTGGATCCATGGGTACCATATACTAGAGACTGACAAGGGTACCCCAGCATCTAATCTGGAGTGTACCTAAGTACATGACATAAAATTTAAGGGAGAAAGTAGATAGACTGGGGTCCTGATTAGCAGGATCCCAGTCAGACTAGTCAAAAACAGTATCACATGAAGCAAAAAGTGGGGGTAGCCATAAGAAGCAGGTCATACTTTCCTACAAGGAGGCAGAAGGTGATTTACTACCCTTAGCACCCGACGCACAGCTCATTATACCAACCCGCATACTCGAAGTAGACCCCTTGATTCCATGGCAGGAAATTTCAATTAAAGCATGGATGGCATAGAGATGAGAACTAAGAATGGAGTGATCTGATGTAAATGTGGCATTGTGCTTAAATATTATGACATGCAGAAACACGGGAAACAGCAAAGGTCTTAAATCCTCGAAACTAAAACTATGATAAGGCAGGTTTAATCATTTCATTATGACATGTTCCCTATATTATTTGTCAGCAGTTTGCAAAATGTTGATGTCAAGGACTGGATGCTGTGAAGGTCTCTCATTTTTACTCCTGGATATCAGGAAGAAAAGGCGACTCTTCCCAGTAGCGATTATGCAACTCTGTACTTAATAGTACACATCAAAAGAGTTAAGTGTTTCTCTAGGAGGGTTCCAGTTAACAGGAAATAGTGACAAGGCAAAAAACTAACCCTGGACAGACCATGCGGAGTGGCACTCCGCGGAGTGAAGGAAAAAACTCAGTGGAACTTCGCCCCAGTCCCATAAACATTTTTTTTAAAAGGGTAAAAAAAAAAACACTTACCTTTCTCTGGCATCTGCAGGCCGTTCTCTTCCTCGCTGTGGTGTCTCCTCCTTGCCGCCATCCTCCTCCTTGCGTTGCCGGTTACAACCCCCATGTTTTACATCTTGCGTGGACTACGCATCACGCAAGATGTAAAACGTAGGGGGCTGCGACCGGCAGCGCGAGGAGCAGGACGGCAGCAAGGAGGAGACACCACGGCGAGGAGGAGGGTTTTTGACCCTTTTTTCAGGCCATGGAGCAGGGGCTGAGGGACGTACTCTGCTCTGCCACGGAGTTGGAGTTTTGCCTCAACTGCGCATTCCAAGCGGAGCACAGAGTTGGTAAAACTCTGCAAACCCTGCTGGTGGAGTACGTCATCCGGGCTTACAAAAAACATCCTCTACAATCTTATATCTCTTGATTAAAGTTGAAAATTATGCAGAAATACAGGAATTAAACTCTCCCTGACATCAGGGAAGAGGAAGGAGTCAAGCATATACATCCAGTAGAAGACAACAAGTAGCTAGTGGGTGATGAATGTGAAGAAAACTAATATGTGGTGACGAATACTTTACTCGTTAATGCCTCCTAATTCCAACAGGATTGACATCACAGGGTAAAAGCCTACTTCATGTTGGATTGGTAATCTCACACAGGTATCTCTGGAATGACCACCATTTTGGAAGGACGCTACTCCCAGTAAACATGATGCCACTGTGAGCAGGGCAATGTATGTCAATGGCACCAAGTGTCTTCCAATCAAATGAGAAAACTCATAAAAGGGAAAAACCTCCTTTGCTATCTTATGAATCCTAATTGAAGGTGAAGAATAGAAATTATGAGAATGCCAAGCACCAAAAAACACAGGAAGGAGCAACGAGACAAGCAAAATTACAGGGGGAGAATCCAGTAAAAAATCTAGCTGTAAAGAATCTAAATAAGGAACACAAACGGAAGCAAGGGGATGAGGAATGCAATGAAAATAGGGGACAAAATTGTTTCAATGCACCCTTTAATTGAAATGCTTCCTAATATATCTCCTACAAGGAACTGACACAACAAGAAAAAGACCTCACTTCATTTTGGGTAGGGACTCTCAGACAAGATCCTATGGATTGAACCAACATAGACTGAAACTGAGTCCACAAGGCCTTGCTCAAAGATTATGGACCATTTACATGCATAGCCAGGATCGAGAGCCTGGCTATTTAGTCCTTAAAATACATCATTTCCTAAAATTATTACATTTCAGAGGAATTCCTTTGGGCTCCACCCCATATGGGCCTGGGGGTGGGTAAAATCAAAGTCTGCTCAGCTTGTCCCCTGCAGTGGAATGTCTCCTTTTATCAGGATGCAGGAACCATGGCTTGTGTAAACTTGCCCCAGTATGGGCACGGGACCAACGTGCTATAGGCCACGTCCTTACGCGGCGCGGACAGAAACCAAACCCACACCAGATCACTGCTTGGAGACCGTGCCCCCGAGCGGGCGGCTCCTTTTATTTCACCCCGCAGGCCACGCCAGGCCTGCGGATGCGGTGTGACGTCTAGTTACACCACTAGACCGTGAGATGCTACATCCCTATACAAATCGGTCAACGAAAACACTAAATGCAATGTTAGATCATTTAACTAGTCCCAACAGTTCAAACCCCAGAGGGGTGATACTTGCGTGCTCTCCGTCGTCAGTCCTCGGACACCTTTCAGTAGGCAAAGTCTTTCAACCGCTGGCTGGGGCGAGGATTGGGCCTTAGGCTGTATCTTTGCGGACAGTCTCGCAGTCGTGGACCCATGGGAGGTCCACCCTCTGGTACTGAGTTGGGTGTTGGTGTTATGGTGGCTTCGGTGGTTTCAGGTGTCGGGGTAGGTGCACTCCCGGTGGGCCCTTCCGCGAGTCTCTCCGGGTGGCATGTGGGCACCTCCTTGAACCAGGACACATTTTGGGACACTTCCTCTCCTCCCTTTTGGGCCGTCACCATGGTCCCTCGTTTCGCCGTGACAACCCAGGGTCCCGGTTCATAGTTGGTTTTGAATTTTCCTCCCGGGCGGCGGTCTTTCAAAAGAACCGTGGCTCCTGTGCAGAGTGTCTTCGGCGTGGCACGGCGGCGGAGGCTTGCCTGGTGGTTTCGCCGGGATCTTCTCTCTTGTACCGCCCCGGCCTCCACTGGGGGCAGTGACCACCCTGGGTGCGTAGGGAGTAAGTCTCTCCGGGGCCCTTGGAGCATTAGTGCCCACGGACTCCTCTGGGTGGTGCAGTGTGGGGAGCTCCGGTACTCCCGTAAGAACTCATGCAGTCGTAGTTCCGGGTCTGCTTTTTCTACCCCTGCGATACGGAACACTTTGTTCAACGTACGCATAAAGCGTTCCACGTCGCCGTTGGCTTGGGGCCACTGGGGAGTTATTCGCCGGTGGTGTATTCCCCTTTGTCTTAGAAACGTGGCAAATTCCGCCCCTTGGGAGGGTGGCCCATTGTCGCTCCGGATTTCCTGTGGGAACCCAAACATGGCGAATACTTTTTCTAGGACTGGTTCAATCTGGGCAAATGATGTGGACGTCACTGGCTCTACTATGGGATACTTCGAAAAGGCGTCCACTAGCACCAGCGTGTGTTTCCCTCCGGGGAAGCTTCCAAAGTCTATGCTCACTTGGGACCACGGGATGGTACATGCCTCTTCGGTGATCACCGGTGCCGGCCTCTCCAGGTTTCCGGTCGATTGGCATAGAGCGCATCGCCTGACGTACTTCTCCACCATGTTTTCTAGTTCCGGGAACCAGACCTTTTCCCGCATCCTGGCCTTCATTTTGGTGATTCCCTGGTGTCCTCCGTGTGCCAGTTGCGTCGCCTTGTGTCTCAGGGTCCGCGGTATCACCAGCTTGGGTCCTCGTAGTAGGATCCCTTTGCTTGTGGCGCTGAGTTCATGCCTTATGTGCCACATCTTCGTGGAGTACTCCCGCTCGTCCGGGCTCCATGAGTTGGACTGTCGCAGATAGTTCATCCACGACCCCTCTTGGACTGCTTTCAGGGTTCGGCTATACACGGTGTCTTCAGTAGCCGCATCCTTAATGTCTCCCAGAGTTATGTTCACCGGGCATGCTGCTGTGGATACGAGGTGTACGTATTGTTCGACATCCGCATCGTCTTCCTGTACGTCGGCCGGAGCCGGGTGTCAGGACAGGAAATTGGCAGGATTCTTTGCTCCTGGTCGATACACGACTTCCATTTCATACGGCTGCAGCTGGACTGCCCATCTTTCTATTCGCGGCGGCGGGTGGGGCGACGTTCCTTTGAAGAGTGGCACAAGCGGCTGGTGGTCTGTGACCATTGTAAACGGTTGTCCCTTGAGGTACAGATGGAAATGGTTGCAGGCCCATCTAATGGCCAGCGCTTCTCGCTCAATTTGTGCGAACCTGGCTTCGGTCGGGGTAAGTGACTTGCTGGCGAATGATAACGCTGCCCACCGTCCTGGTTCCTGTTCCTGGGCCAGCACCGCGCCAAGCCCGACGGGGCTGGCGTCCACAAGAACTTCTGTCTTTTTTTGCTGGGTTAAAATAGGCGAGGGTGGCTTCTCCCAGAAGTGCATCTTTTATCCCTTGGAACGCTGTTTCTTCTTTTGGTCTCCATTGGCACTTGGCATCCGACCTTGTGAGGGCTCTCAGGGGTTCTGCTCGGGTAGCGAGTCCGGGGATGAACCGTCCGCAGTATGTTGCCATCCCCAGGAAACTGCGTACTTCCGTTGGGGTTGTTGGCGCGGGTGCATCCTTAATGGACTGTGACTTACGGGGGTCCACCTGAATGCCTTCTTGGTTGAACACATAACCAAAGAACTCTAGCGACGGCTGGAAGAACTGGCATTTGTCTTTGTGTAGGGTCGCCCCGTGCTCTTTGAGGCGTGTCAGGGTGTTGCGGAGATGCTGGTAGTGCTCTGCGGCCGTCGCCGAATGAATGAGGATGTCATCACTTATGTTCAGCACTCCGGGTAACCACGACAACATTTCTTGTATAGTGTTTTGGAATACTTCCGCCGCGGACGATATTCCAGAGTTGAGCCTTTTGTATCGTCGTAGGCCTAGGTGGGTGCTGAAGGTGGTGATGTAGCGGCTTTCCTTGGACAGTGGGAGTTGGTGGTACCCGGCGTTTAAGTCAATTTTCGAGAACCACTTCGAACCATTCACATCCGCGATGATATCATCCATAGTTGGCGTGATGTGGTGTTCCCTTCGTATGGCTTTATTTGGTAGTCGCATGTCGATACAGAGGCGTATCGCTCCCGGCTGTTTTGGCTTCTCTGCAATAACCATTGGTGATACCCAGGGCGTTGGGCCGGATACCTTTTCGATGACCCCTTGTCTTTCTAAGCTCACTAGCTCTTTCTCAACCAGCGGCCGCAGGTGAAAAGGGACTCTCCTGTGTCGCAGCGCGACCGGGACGACGGTCTTGTCAATGTGTAGCTTGATTGCGCTACACTTAATGCGTCCGAGGCCCTGGAATAGCTCCGGGAATTGATCGAGCAGCTCTTCTACCTGGGGCGCTTCTACTCTCCTCGCAAAGGATATTAGCCCCAGGTCTTCTGCGGTGTGGCTGCTTAGTAGGGTGTCTGCTTCCCTGTCGATCACATGTATTTTCGTCGTGACCTCCCGGTCATCTGCCTTGACGGGGACTGTGATTTCTCCCTTCAGAGGAAGGGGCGTGTCTGCCCCGTATGCGTAGATTTTGGTTTTGGACGGCTTTACCAGAGGACAAGGCTTTAGGCGTCGGTATTGTTGGAGGCCCATCACGTTAACTGTAGCCCCTGTGTCGATGACTGCATGCACTTCCGTTCCCGCCACGTGGACTGTGCACGTTGGTTGGGGCCTGCGGCGTAGCTTGAGTTCCCTCGCGAATGAGATAAGGAATGCTTCTCCCTCGTCCTCATCTGACGATTCTCCGCTCGTCTCCTGATATCTCCTTCCTTTCACCTTTGAGTCGTCTTTCAGCCTCTCCTCCGTTACTGATAGGTGTCGTACTGCCTTCACCGGGGACCTTCGATTTCGGAAGTCTCGGCCTCTCGTGCGTCTTCGGCATACGGAGGCGAAGTGGTTAGGAATTCCGCAATTGGCGCACATTTTCCCTTGCGCAGGGCAGTCCTTTGCGGCGTGGGGCTCATGCCCGCAGTACCCACACCTTGATTTGGTCTCCTCCGGTTTCTGACTTCTAGTGGAGTCTCCTCTTGGCTTGGTCCTGAGGGCGTCTGCCCGTTCCACCTTGATGTTCTCGGCCCGTTCTGGGGGTTTCGTGAGTGCCTTGTCCATTTCATTTGCTCTGGCTGCTGACAGGTCATGCGTCCTTGCTAGTACTAGCATATCTTCAAACGCGATTTTTGGTTGGTGCAGGATGAGCCCTCTCAGTGTCTTGTCTCAGCACCCCTGGATTAACTGGGCACGTATTTCTTTGGGCTGACCATCTTCCGTGCACGTGCTGGCGAGCTCGCGAAGCCTGGCAAAGAATACATCCATCGATTCCCCTTCTCTCTGTCGAGCCTGGCGCAGCTTAAACCGCTCGAAATCTGGGTTTAGTTGAGGGTCAAAATGGGCGTCGAGGGCGGCCACCGCCGCGTCGTAACTTGCGGCTGGTCCCGTGTTGGGTAGGTGTTTGAATAATTTAAATATCTCGTCTCCTGCGTAGTGCAGGAGTAGGGACCTCTTCACTGCGTCATCCGTCTCCCTGGTCGCGATGAAATAGTTATTGAGTCGCTCTATCCATATCTTCCACCGGGGAGAAGATGTTGCAGGGTCTTCGAGCTCACTGAATGGGGGCAGGACTCCCGACGCCGCATGCTGGAATGGGACGTGGACTGGCGCGGCAGCTTGACCTTGTGCGGCTCCTGGGCCTGGTGCTGCTCCCCCATCATTATCCCCCATTGCTCCCATGATGCCGGCGGCGTGTCTCTACACCTTCCCCTGGCTTGCTGCCACTTGGCGATCCTGGGCTCCTGGTGGGGTGTGCTGTAGGGTGTGCTGGAGGCCTGCTTTGTTCTTTCTCCCAGTATTTCCTTTTGGGGCCCAAATCCCAAATGTGTTGGTTTGCCTCGTGCTTGTTTTTTTTTCTCTATGGCCACGTGTTGTTGGCAGTCTCCCTTATGGCACAGTCTGTTTTGTTGCCTTGTGCTTGTTCATTCGCACTCACCGCCCTGATTTCGCCGGCACTGACTGGGTGGACCCTCTGGGGCCTGGTGCACATGCGCGCTGCTTCTATAGCTCCGTTCCTTCCCGTTTTTTTTTTCCTTCCGCGACGCGTCGCGGCCTCTCAGCGGTTGAGGCGCGGGGTTATAATATATCCCGCCAAGTGTAAACTTGCCCCAGTATGGGCACAGGACCAACGTGCTATAGGCCGCGTCCTTACGCGGCGCGGACAGAAACCAAACCCGCACCAGATCACTGCTTGGAGACCGCGCCCCCGAGCGGGCGGCTCCTTTTATTTCACCCCGCAGGCCACGCCTGGCCTGCGGATGCGGTGTGACGTCTAGTTACACCACTAGACCGTGAGATGCTACAGCTTGCATCCTAGTGTCTAAAGATTTTCCCAGATGTGGTTAATTAATCATATTATTGAGATCTGCGTGGTCGAGTTTTAGTTTTGGGACCGAAAAATGCCAATGAGAGAAACGCTCACTTATTCAACTGGATTTCTTTACTATTTGTTTTCATTTACGTTTCGAGACAGTTTGCACACCCGAGTTCACAAACGGTCCACAATCTAACACACAAGCTATTCCCACAATTTAACCCTCTGAGGCCCCTTGATAGAGTTATACAAAGGTTGAGACACCAGTATTTGGTTTAACTTGCAGACTTCACGTGCAGTTGGCCGTAGAGGGAGTTGACTGCTTGCCACAAACCACTGATGGACATGACTAAAGTGCACAATCAGCAGTTGATAGACACAAGACGATTTTGCCCTGATGCCAGGCCCTGCAGTCAATCCCTTCTGCACATCTCTAATACCATGCCGTAGGGACTGTAGGCTGCAATATGATACAGAGGCATTATCACTGACCACCACATCTACCACATATATCAATTCAACCACCAGTAGATCTTATACCTTTCCATGTAAAAAGATCAAGTCAATATGAAGTTCTGGTTAGTTCTAATCATAAAACTTAAGATATGGTTAAGTATATGTGTATGTTTAAAACAAATATGAAATTATGTAATTCACTTAAGAAACAGAGTTAAAGAATTGTTATGGTTATAAATTAAGACTGAAAATGCCATGAAAACCACAAAAACTTCTTCACTATAAATCGCAGACCTCCGTATCAACGGTTGCAAACTTGCTAGCCAGATTACATTAACGATAAAAAATATAAACACAACAGTGGTGGCAGTTGTATAGATATTCTGCACTTAACCAAATAAAGAATACATAGGTCCAACAAATTAATGTCAATATTACTCAATAGGCTAATGACACCATGCCACAAGAGTGGTGTACAACATATATGGGAAGAATTTCTCATATAACACATATACAATAACACCCAGAGCACTCCAGAGTCTTTATAGGTCTGCAAAAGTGGAAGCAGGTCCATTTATTGTAAATGATTCAATGGTACAACTTTGTTTGCACATATAGAAGACAGCGGACACGTGTTTCGTCTTTAAAAAACTTTTTCAAGGCTGTTGATAACAATGAACACATTTATAAATATATCCCTGTCAACAGAAATGGTGAATATAGTGCTCCCCACATGCCTCCACGTTAGAGCAAATAAATTATAAGAGACAACATGTCCCATAAAAGACCATAAATGTGATGAATAGACCAAACTCTAAAAGGAAAATACCGGCATCTCAATTTATGTGGCCGTATTGTACTTTACAGTAAATATGGATTCCCCCTTTTTGTTGTTTCCCTTACTTTGACAAGCTGCGCATGTGGGACTAATATGGACTTATCAAGGTCCCTTCGCTGTAGTCAACAATTGAGTTTCAACATAGCTGTACTAGCTACGATTGGAGACAGAAACGGGCATATCAAGGTCTTTTGATGCAATCAAACTATCATGCACCAAAGCAGTTGTACTGGCAGGTGCATGTTTATGACTTTGCTTCCTTTATTTTACTTTAGTACTTTACGTGTGACCTTGGATACTTAACGGTGTTTTACATTTCTTGAAAGTTGTTGATCTTATTCAGTGGACCCTTGTGGACTTGTTTTCTTCACTTACTTACATATTATTCAGGTATTTTTTCTCCTTGACTATAACTTTTCAATTTCTAATGTTTGTGTAGTTTGTTTGTTTTGTATAGAAATAGTAAATGAAGTTTCCCTAATTATGACAAAGCTGTAAACTTTGTTTTTTGATTTATTTATATAAATATATATATATATATATATATATATATATATATATATATATATATATATTATAAATTATATATATATAATTATATATATATTTTTATATATATATATATATATTTATATATATATATATATATATATATATATATATATATATATATATTTTTTTTTTTTCCTCACCAAACGATCTCCGCCAGAACGCCAAAGGAAATAACAAAGCAGCACACCAGGGGACTTTGCACAATAGTTTATTGTGCACCACAATGCGTTTCGGCGAGAGCCTTTATCGAGTAATAGTTTTCATGCAATTTCCTATAGAAATACCATCTTAGGTTCATAGAGAGTGAAGAAATACTGCAAAATGCTGCTCGTTTGTCAAAGTTAAAGGACATTAACAATGGCTATCTTTCACTTGTAACTAAACATAAAATGTTTCAAATATTTTGGCAATACTCTACACAATACGAAGTCAATAGATGCTACATTGTTTCATATTTGGCAGTCACACCCTTTTCATTTAGTATGCATTCACTGGTTTGTGTTTAAATAAAGTTATTCAAACAGCGGGGAAAAGGAATTAAAAAACTGAATATCTAGTACAGTATACGCCTGTGATTCGTCACAATATTTTCACTCAAAGTTATTCCTTTCATCTGACAAATGTATACATTAATCACCCCCTGTTTAATTGTGGAGTTGACGTTTTAAAATAAAGTTACAAAAAAAGAGAACAGCCACATATTTACAATCCTTTCGGAGCAGCTGACAACTTAATAAGTTCATGTCACATAATTGTCTCAATTGGCAAGGAATCACTTAAACTACATTATAACCATGTAGATTCTAAATACATGATAGAAGTACTTAGGGTAATATACCCTTTTAGATCACCTGCGAAAAGAATGTGTTTGGAGGTGCGTGACGTATAGTAATTTAAGGTGGTGTGGAAATTATACAGTTAAGTTTTAATTATAGCGCTACAATTTTTAATGTTTGTATATTTTAAGTTCGGTTTGTAAAGCAATAACAAATAAGGTATTTCTTACTATAAATTATCCTTAAACTTTTGTTTTTCATTGTATGTTGATGGTTTTTATTTTTTAATAAAAATTTATTTCAAATTCCATTGTGGAGTGTCATTCATTGGAGTTCCATAAAGTTGAGTGTAGTACAGTTCAGTGAAGGAGAGTGTGGTAAAGTCTAGTGTCATAGAGTGGAGTATTGTACAGTGGAATAGAGTAGAGTAGAGTGGCGTGATACAGCGCACAGTGGAGTAAAGTGTAATACAGTGGAGTGGTGGGGTTTCTCGTATAATGGAGTGGGGTATTGTAGAGTTGAGGCGGGTGTTGTACTGTGTAGTTGCGTGTTGAAAAGTAGAGTTGAGTGTTGTACAGTGGAATGCCGTCAAATGGAGTGTGATGGACTGTGGTGAAGTGTCATCAAACAGAGTGTTGTAGAGTGGCACAGAGTGTGGCAGAGTGTTGTAGACTGTAGTGGCATAGAGTGGAGTTCAGTGGAGTAGAGTGTAGTACAGCTCAGTGTTGATGAGTGCAGTGTCGTACAGTAGAGTGGCAGACAGTCTTGTACAGTGCAGTGTTGAACATTGGAGTATCATTATTGAGGCAAGATGTGCGGCCGGTTAGAGGCCGATCGCAGCACTAGCGAAGCCGCTCTGGGTCAGGCTATCATGTCAAGTCCCCTACAGGCTCACAGAATACGGTCAACTCCCTGAGGGGCTTGGAAATTACCCCCCATACTCTACATATTACTGTATGGGGCCTCGGAACTCCCGCAAAAGACTCTGGGCACTTGCTACAAAATTGGGGCTCCGGATAGTCAGGCGCTCCATCTCGAAGTTTTTGTCTCACCTGGTGAGTCTGTGTTTGTGGAGCGGCTTAGGTAAGGCTCCGAAAATGGCCCTGAAAGTGGTGGTGAACGCCGCCGGCTCCAAGGCAGCTGCAGCGATCCGAAGGCCGCGTGGTGAGCCTGCCGCGGGTGCAGCAGTGCTGGAGCAGAGTGTCCCGGAACAACGCCGAGCGAACCATGGCAGACACGCACGCCGGATCAGCCGAGGAGGGGGAGAGGTGGGACCTCTGGGAAGAACCGCCCAGGAGGCTCCTCAGTAGTCGATATGCTGATGCGTGGCAGGGAACAACAAGCGGAGGCGGCAGGGGCCCTGAACACAGAGAAGAATGTAAGAAGGAAGCGGAATAAGGAGGTGAGTCCGGACAGGTCCAAAGGAGTTTCTCAAGGTACCCAAGGCACTAAATCTAACTCAATTACTAGGGATTCTAGAGAGGCCGTTAGTGAGGCTGCTACACCTATTGCAGAAGCCGCCCCCAGTGACAATGGTATTGGTCGTGAGGGGATCCCCCCACTAGTAGAGAATGTGGGGGGGTGGTACAGCAGCCCTTTCTATGGTATCTTTGGGGGCGCTACAAGACTTAGACACTAACAGTAAGAATGTGGATACGACCTCTATTTTTGAAGGAGCGACAGCTGAGAGGGGGCTACAGCAATCTGCCTCAATGCAGGGGGATGGTGATGTGATGTGGGGGATGGATCTTCTGGGAGGAGATAATGACAGATTGGATCTGGATAAAGATAAGGAGCCCAGTGACTGGGTTTTTTCTGTCTCTGAAGAGGCTGAGTGGTCTGAGGATAATGATGATGATCGAAGCTCATCATTAGGGGGGAGTAATTTGGATTCAGACCATGAGCTGATCAAGACCTCCCTACTATAACTAAGAAACCTAAGGCGCAGTCAGATGTACAAGATGGAGGAGGGAAAGATTTAAGTTGGGACTATTCATCCGCTACCCCACTCTCGGGCAAACTCCCCCCGGTAACTGGTACCACCCCTCCTACGCTAGAGGTTATACATCAGGCCATCCTCTCCCACAGGGAAGAAACGCGTCAGGATAGTCGCAAGGCGCAGGCGCCATGAGAAAAATGCAGTGGGTCATCAGGAAGCACTCCAAGACATGTTTTATTGTAGGTGAGAGAGTGACGAACCTGGAGGAAAGAATAGTTGCGACTCAGGCAGAAGCAGCCAGTGCGTCATCCCAAGTGGAGGCTCAAAGTTCAAAGATTAAGGACATCCAGTGGAAGCTCGAGGAATTCGAGAATAGACAGAGGAGAAATAATCTTAGGGTATTGGGGGTGCCAGAGGGAGTGGAACGGTCGGACGTTAGGGTGTACATATTTGAACTGTTTAAGTCCGCCTTTCCTGAGCTGCTGGAATGGAACTGGTCTGCCGAAATCCAAAGAGCACACCGTACCCCGTTTAAACGACGAGCCCCAGCGAGAGAGGGGAATAAACCACGAGCAATTTTGGTGTTCCTAGGGAATTTTCTACTGCAACAGGCTATTTCAGAGAAGGCCAGACCAGAAGCTAAGAGATCTAGTGGGGGGGTCTCATTTTTTGTCCGTCTGACTTCTGCCACTCAATGGTAGAGAGACGTTGGAGGCTGAGACAGCTAATAAAACTGTTCCAGGAGAAGAATATCCAGATATATCTTATAAACCCGGCACAACTTAAGGTGATCCATGAGGGACGTACATGTTACTTTACCTCTGAGATAAAAGCTAGAGAGTATCTGGACGAGGTGGAAAAATAAAATGTCTGGTTAAAGGGAGGCTGTAAGGAGAATAAAGGAGTCTGCTTCTTAGTGACTCTACGGTGTAATGGGAGGATGGGTGGAGGGGGGTGTTTGTTTGCGTTTATTTCGATATAATTTTGTGTGTAAAACTTATCTCTTGGTAGGATTAAGGGGGTAAGAGGAAGTTATGGTGACTATCCTAAGAAGACCCAGGCCGCTAATGCTGCAGACATCACATGCACAGACCTAGGTTTGAGCGTCTCTTGAGGGTGGAGGGAGTGGTGGGGGGAGGGTACGGTGGGGGCTGGAGGGGATGGAAGGGGTGGTGGGGGTGGGAAGCAGGGGGTAAAAGCGGAAAAAAGAAAAAATATCTGGTTCTATTTTTTTGATGGGTTAGGGCTTTCTGTTTCTATTCAGATGTATGGGCTGGTCCAAAAAGAATGTGGTACCTCAATAAGGTTAATTAGGGAAACTTAAGATATGTACAGTTAATATTGGGGGCCTAAATAACTGGAGGAAGAGGCAAATGATAGGGTATTTTGTAAGGTAGAATTATGTTGATGTGCTATGTGTACAGGAGACCCATTTACCGTGGGCAAAAAAACACCTGTTAAGAATAAAGGGTTTTGAGTTATTGGTCAGCTCCTCACAAACATGTACAGTTAGAGCGGTGGCAATACTGGCCAGATCTACTTTGGGAGGGGCTAAGCGCCATTTGGCAGATTCCCGTGGGAGGTGGGCACTGGTGGAACATGATCAATATGTACGATATATGGTTCTAATCAGGATGACCCTGAGATATTTGAATATCTTGAAGTTGAATTATTGAACTGGCCGTGAACCATTATAGTATGTGGAGACCTGAATATCTCTGCTGATTTTACAGATAATGCTGCTTATTTAGGCCACAAAACCAGGGTATATCGAGCATTGACTTCATTACTGGAATCGCATGGTTTAGCAGACATTTGGGGATATAAGGAACCTACTGATCCGGGCTTCACATATTACTCGTGCCCTTTCAGGAAATATACTAAGCTGGATTATTTTCTGATTTCATCATCAGAATTGGAGAAAGTTAGTATTAACAAACTGCCTAAAGTGTTGTCCGATCATAGTCCACTTATTTTGCAGTATGATTTAGGTACCTTAAATAAAAACTATTCAAAGCGGACTTTTGAGAGGAAGCTATTAGCTGATCTCAGATTTGTAGAGCATCTGAGGAAATGGGCACAGGAGTATTTTGTTTTGAATCGCTATAGCTCATCCAGAAATAATGTTTGGGACGCATTTAAGGCAGCCTTGAGAGGCGAGACGATTAGCTTCTCGGCTAGATTAAAACAAGAGGCTCGGTTAGAGAATGAGAGATTGGTCTGCCAGCTAGCAGCGGCAGAAGAATAGCATATAAAGGACAATGAGCAAGGGTCCGAGTTCGTTGGGAGTCAGCAGAAGATTCTTACTATTAAAGCAGAGCTACATAAGTGGCTAGCTCACAAAGCGGCAGATGAGTATCAGACATATAGGGGTAAGATGTACGAGACAGGTGAGCAGGCGGGCAGGTTATTGGCACTTCGGATCAGGCAAGAGATTAGCAGAAATATAATTTTAAAAATACAAGAGGGGGATCGGGATTATACGAGGCCAGCCGATATATTGAAAGTTTTTAAAAACTTCTATCAAACATTGTAGAAAGACGAGGGTGGTTCCGAGGTTGCTAGCCTGGGGTTTGAAGATATAAGCCCCCAGCTGGGTAATATGGAAAAAGAAATGTTGGAGAATGATCTGGCAATAGGTAATGTGTTGGAGTCACTACAGGAGTTAGCAGCAGGAAAGGCTGCGGGCCGGATGGTATACCGCTCGAAGTATATAAAAGCATCCAGAATGAGATCGCCCCAATGCTATTGGATTTATTTAACAGCATAATGTGCTCCGGTTTAATTCCAGAATCCTGGAAAGAAACAAATATCATTGTGTTCCATAAGAAAGGGAAGCCCAAGGAGATTCCCGGATCATATCGTCCAATATCCCTTATCAATACGGATACCAAGATCTATGCCAAGATTCTATCTAGACGTCTGGGAAGGGTCGTGGGCAGTCTGGTCTACCCGTGGCAGCATGGGTTTATCCCAGGGCGAGGAACAACTGATCACATCAGACGGGCTATCACACTGTTTGATGTGCAAGCCGCCACGGGGGGGGGGGCGGATGGCCATGATCCTCATGGACGCGGAAAAGGCCTTTGATAGCGTAATGTGGAAGTATTTATGGGGGATATTGGAACGAAGGGGCTTCGGACCTAGAATAATGGGGGCTATTAAAGCTATGTTTTCCGACCCTAGGGCTAGAATCAAGGTAATGGGAGCCAGCTCGGAAAAAAATTATATTTCTAGAGGGACACGCCAGAGATGTCCCTGTTCACCAATTCTTTTTGCCCTGTACATAGATCCGCTGGTACGGAGATTATTAGGCTGTAATAGTATCAAGCCGGTAGTTTTTAATCGGTTTGAGACTAAACTGCTGGCATATGCTGACGATCTGGCCATAACTACTCCGGAACCAGATATGGCATTGACAGCTATTACAGAGAGTACCAGGGAATTTGGACATCATTCGGGGTATCTGCTGAACGAAAGTAAATCTCAGATAATTTGCACTAATAATATCAGAAGGCGAGTCGCAAGGTATTCTGATTCAGCGGTCTACTTGGGAGTTAGGATAAACTCTGTAACAGATAAAATTATAAAAGATAATTTTATCCCGCTCCTGAAAGCAATGACAACAGACCTTAAAAGAATAGATGCTTTGTATCTGTCTGTAATAGGTAGAGCTAATGTACTTAAAATGACCATGCTCCCCAAGGTATTATATCTCTTTCGCTCTATCCCGTTTATGATTGAGGCGATTTTTAATAATTTTATCTGGCAATATGGTAAAATCAGGCGCTCTATGAGATATTTGTCTCTTCCACAAGAAAAGGGAGGGCTGGCAATCCCTAATATTAGAATTTATCATTGGGCCTGTCTGCTAAGCCAGATGGCGATTTTATTCCACCCGGCCTCAAATTTAGCGGATACTCCATTTGGCAATAAAAAACCACCCTCCATTTTTGAATTATTATTGGGCAGAGAAGCTCTGGGGCTTCTTCTCCGGAAAACTGATAGGTGTTATTATAAAAAAATGCGGTATAAGGTTCTAGATGGTGTTTGGGGGATTTGGAAATTAGTGCAAAAAGCAATAACAATCCCCAAAATTAGCTATTATACACCGTTATGGAAGTCTAGTATGTTCCCTCAATTTAGTATGGACAGAATGGGGAGGCTCTGGGAGCAGCATGGAATTCAAAGAATAGTCGATTGCTTTGAGGGGGGCAGCCTGATGAGATTTGAAGATATTCAGAAGAGATTTGGCATCCCGGATAGTCAGAGCTTTAAGTTTTTTCAGATTTGCGAGACGCTGATGGGTTTCAGACCACGGATCATCCCTGGGGGCAGAATTAATATATTGGATTATTTATTAGGTGGCGGAACTAGGATCAAATTGATATATGGGTCCCTGTTATCGGGGACTCAGGACGATCTGGAAAAATTTGAAGGCGCATGGGCAGCGAAACTTGGGGACCCGGATGTGGATATAGATAAAGCACTGCAACTAGCAGGGAAACTCTTTCGCTCCACGAATCTAAGAGCTCAACATTATAAAACTCTTTTTAACTTATATTTTATACCAGCTAAATTATTCCTGTGGGGCAAAAAGGAGGATGATAGATGCCCGCGGTATATGTTAGGGCCCGCTGATTTACTGCATATGTTCTATCACTGTGATAAATTGAATGCAATTCGAGGAGAAATTGAGAAATTTTGGGAGGGGCTGCTAGGTGTTAAGGTCAACCTATCCCCTACCCTAATGATAATAGGAACCAATAGTAATCTAGGGCTCAACAAGGAGGAGGAAGCCTTTGTATTTATATCTATGGCGGTCCTTAGGATATTACTCACGGCAGGATGGAAGGATACTGTAGCACCATCCTTTCAGATGTGGTTGGCTAGACTCCTCGGAATACACAATATTGAATCTGCCCTATATATGCACAGGGGCAGGAAAATGAGGGAACTTGGATTAAATATATGGGCTCCTATTAAGGGTTGGAGGAATTCCCGTTTGTAAGAAGCTTGTGGGATAGCTTATGAAGGGTGTCGGATATATACTTCTATTTCTGATATGGAGATACCTGCCCAGGTCTATTCTGTAAAAATGAAATATTCTCCAATTTTTAATTGTTCACGAAAGCCACGCCCTAGCCTATTTATTGTATAATGTATTGTATGATTGTATATGTTTCAGATTTAAGTATATGAGATTTTTATTAATATTGTAATGGAAATTGTATGTATTATTGAATGTACCAGGTATTTTTTCATAACAAAAAAAAAAAAAGGAGTATCATTATTTGTGAAAACACAGTACATGGCAGTGTGGCGAGTTATAGTAAGTGTGCCAGGTTAGAGAGCTGAAAATAGTGTGCAACAAGGTGCGCTACATATAATAATTTGAAGGTGGTGGATAAATTGTAAATGAAAATAATGTTAAGGTTTGTGTAGTTTAAGCTTGATTTGTATGGGGATTTTTTGCCCCAACAATAACTTATCTTTAATCTTTGTTTTTTTCATTAAATTTCAATCTTTAAAAATAAATATTAATAAAAATGTGTTTCAAATCGTAGAGTCCAGTGTCGCAAGTGGATAGGTATGTGGGGTGTCGTACAGTACAGTGGAAGAGAGTGTTGTAAAGCCTGTTGTCAGA
Source organism: Triturus cristatus (assembly GCF_964204655.1). Taxonomy (NCBI): domain Eukaryota; kingdom Metazoa; phylum Chordata; class Amphibia; order Caudata; family Salamandridae; genus Triturus; species Triturus cristatus. The sequence continues at coordinate 897,223,917 of NC_140584.1, read as the reverse complement.
TATAGTGGACTATTGTAGATTTGAACAAAGTGGAGTAGAGTAGAGTGTAGTGGTGTATCGTACAGTGTAGTAAAGAGTTATATACTCTAGTGGCATGGTGTCTCAAATAGTGGAGTCAAGTATCGTAGACTGGAGCAGGGCGTTGGACAGTGGACTGATGTGTCGAAAAGTAGAGTAGGATGTCGTACTCTGTCAGAGATTCGAGTTTTTAACAGTGGAGTAGGGTGAAGTAGAGTGTTGTAGAGTTGAGTATCGTCAAGTAGAGTATCATAGAGTATAGTGTCCTGGAATGAAGTGCCGTCTCATATAGTGGAGTGGTGATTCATAGACAGAAGTTGACAGGCGTGTCGTCGAGTGTCATACAGTGTATTACAATGGGGTCAAGTGGATGAGCTTAGAGTTTAGAAGAGTGTCATAGAGTGTAGTACAGTGTTGTAGAGTAAAGTTGCATACAGTGGAGTAGAGTGTCGGACAGTGGAGTGGGGTAGAGAGGAGTATGGTATAGTGGCGTAGAGTGGGATAAAGTGTAGAAGAGTGGAGTATAGTGTGGAGGAGCACACTGTAGTGAGGTAGTGTAGAGTTGAGTAAAGTGTCCTGGAGTGGCATTTCATAGACTACAGTGGTGTGGAGTGCAGTAGAGTTAAGTGGTCTAGCATACAGGCAAGTAAAGTGTCATATATTGGAATACCGTGTTGTACAGTAGAGAATAGTAGCATGGCGTACAGTACTGGAAAGTGATGTGGACAATAGTGGAGTAGAGTTGCATACAGTCTAATTGATTGTTGTAGAGGGGAGTCGTGTATAGTGTGGTAGAGTGGATTGGTATACAGTGTTATAGAGTACAATGGCACAAAGTGGCATAGACTGGAGTTGCATACAGTAGAGTAGTGGATTAGAGTGGGGTACTGTGTCATAGTGTAGACTGGAGTAAAGTGAGGTGCAGTGGCATACAAAGAGTTGCGTACAGTCTCACGTTGTGTACTAGAGTATCATAGAGCAGCATAGAGTGGAGTTGAGTGTTTTATAGTGGCATACAGTGTAGTATACTGTCGTACAGTGGACTGTAGGGTATAAAAAGAAGTAAAGTGTCAGAGAGTGGCATACGGTGTAGTATAGTTTTGTAGAGTGGAGTTGTAAAGAGTTCAGTAGTGTGTCAAACAGTGGAACTGCGTAGAGTGGATTGTTGTATAGTAGCGTAGTGAGGTAAAGTCTAGTACAGTGGAGTAGAGTGGAGTGGCATAACGTAGTGTGGAGTACAGTACAATAGAGTGTAATGTTGTGCTGTAGAATGGCATGGAGTGGAGTGAAGTGGGGTGGCATAGGTAGGAAAAGTTTATAAACTGGAGTGGGATCTCGTGCAGTAGAGTGGAGTGCTGTGTCATATAGAAAAGTGACATACAGTGAAACAGAGTCTTGTAAAATGGAGTATATCGGCATAGAGTGGAGAATAGAGTTGGACAGTGGAGTGTGCGGGTTTAGAAAGGAATAAAATATCGTAGAGTGCCATAAAGTCTGGTAGAGTTTTGTAGAGTGGAGTTATATAAAGTGGAGGAGAGTGTGATACAATGGAATGGCATAGAGTTGAGTGGTGTACACTGTAGTGGCGTAGAGTGGATTACCCTAAAGTGAATTAGCCTAGAGTGGAAAAGCGCACAGTGAAATACTGTACAGTGGAGTGGAAGGGCGTAGTGTGGAGTGGTGTACATTGAACTGGCTTAGAGTGGAGTACGGTACAGTGGATTAGTGTAGAGTGGGGTGGCGTACCCTGAATTGGCGTAGGGTAGAGTCAAAGAAACTGTTAGAAATTGGAGTGGCTTCTCATACAGGAGAGTGGAGTACTGTGTCATACAGCGTTGGAAAGTATCAGAGTGGGGGTAGGGTATTGTACAAAAGTGTACCGGCATAGAGTTGAATACAAATTTAGACAGTGGAGTGTCCAAGGATAGAGTGGAGTAGAGTCTAGTAGATTGGCATAGAGTGTAGTTGAGTTTTGTAGACTAGAGTTATATAGAGTGGAGGAGAGAACACTAGTGGTGTAGAGTGGCGTAGCGTAGAGAGGAATAGCATACATTGGAGTAGAATACATTGGGAGTAGCGTACAGTTGAGTAGCACAGACTGCAATGGTATACAGTGGAGTGGCATACATTTTAATAGGGTATAGTACAGTAGAGTGGAGTGGAGTGGCCTACAGTGAAGTGGTGTAGACTGGAGAGGTGTTTTGTGGGATAGGGTAGAGTGTTATAGTACAGTAGAGTGGCAAACAGTGGAGTGGGGTAGAGTGGAATACCATACAGTCGAGTTGCAAGAACTGATATACACACAGTGTAAAAGAGTGGAGTGGCATGCAGCAGAATAGCGTAGAGCAGAGTACAGTGGAGAGGGGTAGAGGAGAATAGCATATAGTGAAGTGGCGTCCAATGGACTAGCGTAGAATGGAGTTGAGTGGTGTACACTGAATGGAGTGGAGTAGCATTTAGTGGAGTGGCATACACTGGACTTGCACAGAGTGGAGTGGTGTACAGTAGAGTGGCGTACAGTGGAAGAGCGTACAGTGCAATAGCGTACAGCAAAGTAGTGCAGACTGGAGTAACATACACTGGAGTGGGGTAAGGTGTAATAGCATACAGTAGAGTGGCGTACAGTGGAGTGGCATCCAAGGGAATACCGAAAAATTGAGTGGTGTACAGTGGAGTGGCATACATTGGAATGGCATAAAGTGGAGTAGCATACAGTCTAATAGCATTCAGTGGTGTGTTGTGGAGTGACATACAGTACAACAGCGTAGAGTGGAATAGTATATACTGGAGTAGTGTATAGCAGAGTGGCGTACACTGAAGTGGCTTAGAGTGGAGTATAGTGTAATAGTGTAGAGTGGATTGGAGTAGAGTGTAGTTGTGTACAGTGTTATAGTGTAGAGTCAGTGTTATAGTGTAGAATGGAGTGGCATAGAGTTGAGTGTTGTACTGTGGAGTGGCATAGAGTGTAATAGCGTAGAGTAGAGTAGTGTACAGTAGAGTGGCGTACAGTGGAGTGGTGTAGACTGGAGTGGCCGACAGTGGAGTGGAGTAAAGTGTATTGCATACAGTGGACTGGTGTACATTGGAGTGGCATCCAACGTAATACAGTAGAATGTAGTGGCATAGAGTGAAGTGTTATACACTGGAGAGGCATAGAGTGGAGTAGTGTACAGTGGAGTGGCATACAGTGGAATAGCTTACAGTGGAGTGTTGCAAAGTGGAGTGGAATACATTAGAATAGTGTAGAGTGGAGTGGCACAGAGCGAAATAGCATACATTGGAGTAGCACACATTGAAGTAGTGTACAGTGAAGTAGTGTGGACTGCAGTGGTATACAGTGGAGTGGCGTACAGTGTAATAGGGTATAGTATGGTAGCATACCATGGAGTGGCGTACAGTGAAGTGGTGTAGACTGAAGAGGTGTATTGTGGGATGAGGTAGAGTGTAATAGCATGCAGTGGAGGGGCGTACAGTGGAGTGGGGTAGAGTGGAATACCATACAGTAGAGTGGCAAAGACTGAAGCTGCATACAGTTTGATAGAGTAGAGTGGCATACAGAGAAATAGCATAGAGTGGAGTACAGTGGAGTGGCGTAGAGTAGAATAGCGTAGAATGGAATAGCAAAGAGTGGAATTGCGTAGAGTGGAGTGCCGTATACAGTGGAGTGGTGTAGGCTGGAGAGGTGTACAATGGAGTGGGGTAGAGTGGAACAGCATATAGTGAAGTGGCATCCAATGGACTAGCGTAGAATGGAGTGGCGTGGAGTGGTGTACACGGAATTGTCATGGAGTGGAGTAGCATATAGTGGACTTGAACATAGTGGAGTGGCGTTCAGTAGAGTGGCATAGAGTGGAGTAGTGTACAGTGTGGTGACATACAGCGAAGTGGTGCAGAGTGGTGTGACATACACTGGAGTGGGGTAGAGTGTAATAGCTTACAGTAGATTGGAGTACAGTGGAGTGGCGTCCAGTGGAAAACCGAAGAATGGAGTGTTGTACAGTGGAGTGGCATACATTGGAGTGACATAGTGTGGAGTAGCCTACAGTCTAATAGCATACTGTGGAGTGTTGTCGTGTGGCATACAGTACAACAGTGTAGAGTGGAATAGCATAGAGTGGAGTAGAGTACAGTAGAGTGGCGTAAAGTGGAGTGGGGTTGAGTATATTGCATACAGTGGAGTAGTGTACATTGGAGTGGCGTTCAATGTAATATAGTAGAATGAAGTGGCATAGAGTGGAGTGTCATACACTGAAGTGGTGTAGAGTGGAGTAGTGCACAGTGGAGTGGCATACAGTAGAATAGCTTACAGTGAAGTGCTGTAGAGTGGAGTGGCATACAGTGGAATATGTACATCATCTCAAAATGTAGAAAATACTATTGGTTTGGACAGTTTTGTGGTGATTTGTGAAATGGGTGAAAATATACTAGGGAGCTAAAGTCCAAGGAATTCCTATCTCTGGGAATACTAACTATAACTAGAGAGTGACAATCAGATTTGATGTGATTTCTTTCTTTTTCTCTATTGTATTTGTTATGTATTTGTTTATAGGTTTCCATGAGCATGTGACCATAAATGAGTCTTTCAGTTGTTCATCTGGTAAATCTGAAACTTTACATTTAAAGTCTAGTTTATTTTGTGGGCGTCCATGGTACTTTCAGTAGCATTGTGCTACACAGATTTCACTAAGTTGTTGGCCCTTACGCCTTCATAACCACTTCATGACATCACTTGCAATAGCAAAGAGAATAATCTACACAGTCTAATGCACATTCCTGTGAAAATTTCATTACAATCCGTTCAGCAGTTTTGCCGCTATGTGAAATACAAAAGGCTATGTAAAATGCATTGGAGGGCGGGGCGCTACGTGGCACACGACCGATATGGCCGCGCGTCTGTGAGGCTCCTGCCTAGCCGAGCAGGATAACATACTTTATCCCGATCCTGAGCCGGAGAAACTGGTGAACGAGGGGTCCATTGTCTGGCGGAAGTGTTGCTGAGCCGAACGGTACCAGATTTGCCTGCTGAGTGGTTCTCGTTCCGACGGGGGGCACCGTCGTGATCTTGGCCGGCCTTTCGCGCCGCGCATCGGAGCTGAGAGGCGGAAGGCTGGAGTTGGTGGATCCGGCACGGTGTTGAGGGCGCCCCTGCATTGGTGCACTACCTGGTCTGAGAGACCTACGGCGTAACGTGGCTAGCTACCCAGTGGGGGTCTAACGAGGACCGAGTGAGAAGAGCGGGTGCCTCCGCTGTGGCTTACCGGAGCAGCCGGCGCTGGATATCGTGGTGCGAAGACCCTGAGGGTACGAGGCTGGAGGCGGCCGCCTAGCGCCGCGCTGGGGGACATCACCGCGGCTTGGGACGCATATGACCGGAGAGTTAAGCGGGGCCCCCCGACTGTAGCCTGGTGAGCCACCGCGGTGTCCCTGCCCCTCGTGGGGTGCGGGTGGAGCCGCTTCTGCTGTGCCGCCGGGGACGAAGATAGTGGCGGTCATTTTGAGTGCCGGCTGCCCACATTGTGATGAGATCGTGACTCAGGTGAACTGGTTCGCGGTGCCTGCGATCCCGGTGGGGCTGTCACAGAAGTGCCGGGGGTCCGCCTGACTTGATAGCCCCGAGCAGAGTGAGGACACCGAGCGCGGGGCGATCGGCGGAGTGGACAGACGGCCATCTTGTGGACCCACAGCACCCAGATCCTCTTCCTGGCAAATGGTGGGTGAGTGCGCAGGGCGACTGATGAGTGAGAGATTGCTCTGTGCTGGGCGGCTATGATTTGAGAGACATTGGCGTAGGAGCTACAGGCGGAGGTGCGCTATACTTACCGGAGTCGCCGGTGGTTAGAGACTGGTCCGCTGCTGCTCTCCGCGAGTGGAGGAACACGTAGTGTCGGTTGGCAGCACACAGACACATTCCCGGATTTGCAGCGGTGACGTAGCGGGATTGCCCCCTGAGACCCCCAGCGCGTGTGGATCTTGAGTCTCGCAAGATGGGGCGCACGGACGCGAAACAAGCCAAGCTGCCATTTGAAACGCGCAAGGTGCCTAGAGCGGCCTTACAGCAGCAGGTTGAGCAGGGCGCCTCGGACCCACCGGAAGAAGACTGGAAAGCCCTTCTGCTGGGCATGAAACACAGTCTTGCGTCCATTGGCACCAAACTTGACACAATGAATGAGCGCATGGAAGCAGTGGTGCATAAGCTAGATCAACACGAGGAGCGGATCACGGAAGCTGAGACCAGAGTCTCGACTCTAGAGGATGGGGCTGCGTCCAGTCGGGGACACATGATGCAAATGTACAAACTATTGAAGATAATTGCGGACAAAAATGAGGACTTGGAGGCTCGTTCACGAAGGAACAACGTCCGGATTCTTGGCCTGGCGGAGTCCACGAATGTGGGCCGTATGGAGGATTTCATTGAACGACTAGTGGTGGAATTATTTGGCAGGGAGTCCTTCTCGGCGCACCTTACAGTGGAAAGGGCGCATAGATCTTTGGGGGCCCGACCTCCTCCAGGGGCTCCGCCGCGGCCGGTAATAGCCCGTTTTTTTAACTATCGGGACAGGGATGCGGTCCTCCGCCTCGCCAGAGAGAAACAGCAAGTGCCATATGAAAATACAACGCTGGCGTTCTACCCTGACTTCACTCAATCGGTTCAAGATGCCAGGCGTAAGTTCTCTGCAGTCAAAAAGAAACTTCAGGAGCAGGACATTACATACGCTATGCTCTACCCGGCAAGATTACGGATCACGCATAAAGGCACGCAACATTTTTTCCAGAACCCGCAACAAGTGGAGGAGTATCTCAAGCGTACTCGGCAGGTGACCACTGAGGGCCCGGGGGCCCGAGGGTGCTCCGGAACGAACTCCCCGCTGTCGGACCCGGACTAGAGCTTCCTTTGGGCCTGGAACCCATCTGGGACACTACTGGGCAATAAACTGTCACTGATGGACGCATAGCTGGTGATGTATTAACTTTTCCTAGTTTTGCCAATCTCAGGCGTGTAGTCCTGCTCGGCGCCTCCCTGCCGTCCCGCGACAACTGCCCACTTAACGGTGGAGCGGTGAGCGGGTGAAAGTAGGGCGGGAGGAGGGTGGTTGTGGGCCCACGCGTTCCCTATGTGGGCATCCCCCGAAAACCTGAAGTTGTGGGGCGGGCAAAGTGGGAACTTGATGTCTGTTGGGGTGGGGAGGGATTCTGTACTCAGCGTGTTGGGGTTGCCGATGCGGGAGTTGTTGAAAGGGGGGGGGGTGTATTAGATACTTGGTTACTATGGGTGACGCCATTTTGAAAGCAGCAACAGCTACAGGTTCCTCAGGAGCGCACTATGGCAGCTAACAAGCATGATTTTTGTAGCCTGAAGATTGTAACATGGAATGTGCGAGGCCTGAACAACCCTAGGAAAAAAAGACAGGTGCTGGGGTATTTAGATCGGCATCATATTGAGATAGCAATGTTGCAGGAGACCCATCTTGGCCCCGGTGGTAACCCTTTATTTGCCTCACAATGGACTGCGCTTCGGTGCTTTGCGAGTTACTCTAGCTACTCCCGTGGGGTGGCTATACTGGTTAAGAGAGGGGTGTCCTTTGTCCCTGGGGGTATAGAGATGGATGATGGAGGCAGGTACTGCATACTTTGGGGGACACTATATTCGCATGGAGTGACGATTGCTAACTATTATGGCCCCAATATAGATGATCCCCGAACCCTGTTCAGATTATGGAATAGAGTACAGGAGATAGACACCACATATGTCATCTGGGGTGGGGACTTCAACACGACGTTGCAGCCATGATTAGATAGGTCCCGAGTTAATCCATCGCATTTCACACAAACACACAAGATATTGACTGAAATCGTCGGAGATGGTCGATTGTTAGACTCCAGGCGGCACACACATCCTGAGCAACGAGAGGGCACACACTTTTCGGCGGTCGACTCCTCTTGGGCCCGACTGGATTATTTGCTCCTGTCAGCTGGGATGGCGCATTGGCTGCGAGATGCAACTCACTTGGCTAGAACATATTCCGACCACTCTCCAGTATTAGTGACGCTGCAGATTCCTCTGCAGCACTCCCCGTATAGTAGTTGGCGCCTTAATTCTGGGCACTTGCAGGATACTGTATCTAAAACGGAGCTGGAACAAGATATTCGTGATTTTTTTTAACGCAATGTCAAGTCGGTCTCTAGCATGACTGTAGTATGGGAGGCATTCAAGGTAACGGTGAGGGGATGGTGCTTGTCTAAGGGTGGGGGTATTCTCAAGGACCTGCGCAGAGACCTTTCTCGGCTGGAGGGTGAGTTGAAAGCGCTGGAACGGGAAGCTGGTGGGGATGCGGGAGGAGGAGAGGTTGGGGCTACCATTCGCGCCAAATTGACGAAATTTGAGGTACTGGCGGACAGGGAACTTAAATTTAGAGGGAAATCCCATGTGGCCAGGTGTTATGGAGAGGGGGACAGGCCGGGTAAAGCTCTAGCCAATGCAGTACGCCCCCCCCGGTTCTCCAACTACATCACGGAGATACAAGATGGGCAGGGTCGGACGCATCGAAATCTTCCGGACCAGATGGCCTCCTTCCGTGAGTTTTATAGGGGGCTGTACACTTCTCAGCGTGGCGATCCACTTAACCTGTCTGAGTACCTAGATGATACTGCTCTGGCTTGGCTGGGGGAAAATCAGCAAAAGTTCTTGAACCTAGAACTAGAGCTAGATGAAATCACGGAAGCAATCATGCAGATGAGATCCGGTAGAGCACCAGGATCTGATGGACTGCCTATAGAGCTTTATAAAACATATGCCCACATACTAGCTCCCATTCTGAAGGATGTATTCTACACGGCATTGGAGGAGGGTGGTTTGCCTGCGACCATGCGCAAGGTCCTCATAACTTCCCTGTTGAAACCAGGGAAATCTCCCATCTCTTGTGACTCCTACCGGCCCTTGTCCCTATTAAATTGTGACACTAAAATACTGGCTAAAGTATTGGCAACTAGGTTAGGCCTATTGATGCAACGACTGGTCCTTCCCGATCAAGCAGGATTCGTCCCAAACCGGGCAACGTCGCACAACTTACGGACGTTAGCCGCAGTACTGCAAGACATAGATCCTAATAGTTCGGCAGTAGCTGTTTTTCTTGACGCCACAAAGGCGTTCGATTCCCTGGAATGGGACTACTTGCTGGGAGTGTTGGAACGTATGGGGCTCCCGTACACTTTCCTAAACTGGGTTAAGTTGCTCTATGGCAGGCCGGTTGCATCAGTTCTTTTAAATGGGGCTAGGTCTCTGCCTTTTGCTATCTCTAGTGGTACGCGGGAGGGGTGCCCACTATCTCCCATACTATTCGCCCTTGCTATTGAGCCCCTGGCGGCGAAGCATCGCCAACGACATAATGACAAGGCACTGATATACCCTGCTCGTCAACTACTCATTTCTTTATATGCAGACGATATGACATTATATGTACACCGACACCAGAACAATCTGAACCCTATATTGCGGGAGATAACCAAGTTTGGCGTTATCTCAGGAGTGCAAATCAATTGGTCAAAGTCGGCTGTCTTCCCCCTAACGGATCATACTGTTCCAGATCCTATGGATTATCCCCTAGTGTGGGAATCGGAGGACTTGAAATATTTGGGTGTGCACATTTCCAGAGATAGGGAAGTACTAATGAGACTAAATTATGGGACAGCTATAGACAAAATCACTGACGATATTACCAAATGGCTACGACTCCCCCTGTCTATGGCAGGACGGATTTCGTTGATTAAAATGATAGTGTTACCGAAACTATTATATTTATTCGTTAATATCCCATATCACCCAGGGAGGTTCTTTTTTAATACATTGAAAACACAACTTACTCGGCTTATATGGGGCGGGAAGAAGGCGCGATTGAACATGGCCACGCTTGTTTTACCGTACCATCTGGGGGGATTTGGAGTCCCTGACTTTGAATTATATTATTATTGTGCGCAAGCACATTTTGCCACTTATTGGTTCCACCCGCCGCATTTTATCCCTCATTTGGCAGTTGAGGATGGATATATGTCCCCGACGCCCCCGTCTGGATATCTCTTTACGGCGGGGAGAGAACAGACGCGAGACCCATCTACTGTGGATTGTACTATACGAGCCTGGCAGCGGCTAGCCCGAAAATTGGGGGCTCCCATGATCTATTCGCCCAAGGTGGTGTTGGCGAGGAACCCCCTGCTCCGAGTGACGGAGGAGGGTATCTGTCGGAAGATGTTAGAAAACCTGCGATACAGTACTTGGGGAGACCTATACTTGGCAGGGCAGTTCCGCACGAGAGAACAGTTTTTTGGCACACATGAACCAACTGTACTGGAAACGTTTTTGTATGCCAGACTCCGGCAAAATGTTAAAGCGGTGACCCCAGAGTTCCCAGCGGAACCGGTCATATTTGCTCCGCTGCATGCTTTTTTGCAGTCCTCTCCCCCCCGCCATGCAGTATCACTACTGTATAAACACGCGCAGGAGGCAGTACCGTCCGCTCCCAGCCGGGCCCGGGGAGAGTGGGATGCGGAATTGGCTAATCCGTTGACGGATGAACAGTGGGACTTTAGCTGCAGACAGACAATGGCTATCACTGGGAATAATAGGCTGCGCCTTATACACTTCAAGTTTTTACACCGGTTGTATTACACCCCAGCTAAATTGTATGGCTTTGGGCTACGTGAGAATGATCGCTGTGTGCGCTGTGGGATGTCAGGAGCAGGCTTTGAGCATTTGGCTTGGAGATGCTCCGCGGTGGCTGAGTTTTGGGAATTGACATTCGCTGGTCTTTCAAGTATGATTGGAGTACAGATACAGCCATGCCCCATGCTTGCTCTGCTGGGACTGATTCAAACCGTAAATACTAAATATAAGAAATTCCTGGCTATGGGACTGTTATTAGCTAGGAGACAGGTGGCGAGTAGATGGGGCAGAGGGAGGGCCCCTAAGTTTAAGGAGTGGATCACCTCAATGGTTACATGGCAGGAACAACTGCATGGCTATGCAGATCTTCTTCCTTTAAGATCGCGGCCGAGGGATATATGGGGTCCTTTAACCACGTATCTGTTGGCACAAGAGGAGAGCCGTGAGGTTGGACATACAGGCACCACATTGGAAGAAGGCGGTGGGCAGGGGCTTCAGGCCAGTGAATGAGCAATACAGATGGACGCCCGAGCCAGGGGTCGCATAGATGTCTGGATGTACTCTCCATGTTGGGGCGTGGCACGGGGCTCAAAAGGCTGGATGCGGTAGAATACCCTGTGGGGTGGAAGGGGGGTAGTTCATAGCCGGGAGGAAAGAGGCTTCTGGGGCATATATGACTGTCAACTTTGGGTTGGATGGTGGAGTGCACTAGAGGATACTACTATGTACTATACCTGTTTGGATTCATGGACGAGATTTCTGTGGCTGTATCACCATTATGTAACGGCGGGAGGGGGGATGGTTAATTCTTTGATACTAGGGTACGAGGGAGGACGCCGGAGGTGGGCGATGCCACAGTCCAAGTTATGCTGTAATGAATACTCTGATGTACCATGCAATGTGTCAATAAAGGTTTTGAAAAATCAAAAAAAAAAAATGCATTGGAGGGCAAGTTTTTGGGACTCCTTATTTTTCTTTGCACCGCCTTGACCAAACGCCAGTAAACTTTCAATCTTTCACCAATGTAACAGGTACAAATGAATGTAGTGTAAAAATTACTGTCTCCTGTGAATCTTTCTGGATTTGCTAGAGGAATAGGTGTTGGGGTAACTACGGTAACCTGTAATGGTTGATCTGCGATTGTTCCAGTAGAATGTTGAGAAGGGAACATGGTGGGATTAAATTTAGAGGGAGCTATAATGGGTTTAGTGGCACTGGCTTGAGAACCTCTCCAAGATGTGAAACCAGGTCTTGTCCTATCTAACTCTAGTCTAAGGGCCTGATTCTCCTGTCGTACCTCCTGCATCTCTTCATTTAATTTACGGACCATTTGTACCAATTGCATGGTATCCAACCCTTCCTGCTCAAGATCCATGAGTGCGGAATCAAAGAAGAACAAGGAAGTTTTCTGAAGGATCACCAACAGGTGGAAAGTTAAAAGGGACACAAATCCGAGGAATTCCTCTCAGGAAACTATAACTATGGAGTGGCTACAGCCTCCCTCCACCAATTATGGAGTGTCCCATTTCCCTACTGACCATAAAAAATGGATTTACTCCTGCCCTTGCCACAAGTAAATCTCCCGCCGTTTCTAGAGCAGAAATCTCAGACAAGAGTTTGTGTATACCCACAAACAGGCCATAGTACAGTGATCACAAACTTCATGGGCATGCCACTCCCTTCTCACACAAGACTTACTCAAACGGAAATTGAACCTACACGTGCAAATCGCTTTGTGATTCAGGCCCATTATTTCCTAGCTGATCTGTTTTGACCACATGCATACTACACACTACACACTGTTAAATTTTTTTAAATAAGGTGAAAAACGTACCTAAGACTTCGAACAGAAGGGCAGCTCTGTCAGTATGCTGACTCCAGTGCTTCATGCTTTCAATAACAGCTGATATAATTCTGAGGGAATTATCCTTTTCACTCAGGTTAAGCTGATACTTGCGGACGTTCTTTTATAGAGAGAGAGAAAACAAAGTATTGCCCTTTAGTTTTTTATAGTAGCTTCATTGATTACCTGCTCTGGTACGTCTCGTCAAAATACTTTGAAGGACATAGTGCACGATTTACCAGATGAAGAAAACCAGAAATGATCAGATGCTATATTATGGGAATGACAGTCTTGTTGCACATCAGCAAACTTTAACTGTTTGTACTTGACGACGTCTCTATACGTAATATACCATTCTCATTGCAATAACTCATTCCCAAGTAACAGAGTAAACCATTTCTCTGGCATCTGGTGAAGACCAGAGATGGACATGTTTTTTCTTGCAAAAAGCTTTTTTTAGCATTACCAATAAGAATGTTTGCCACGTCTGTATACATATTTTTCAATATTTCATTGCAGCTGCAAACTGTTTATTTTTCAGTCCAAGATGCTGTCCAGGTAACAAGAATACTCTCTGGAACATAATTGTTTTACCAAATTTCAGAATTGTGAATAACTCTAGCCTAGATGCATTCCTTCCAGGGCTAATTTAGGAAGATAGAAAAAGTTGTTTATCTGCAACTACAGTTTTCAGTGATTATATATCTTAGACTTGGCATCTTTTGGCGTGTTTCCCCTGAGTTTTTGCTTTCTGACCTCCCGGTTTTGACACTGTGCTGGCTTAGTGTTTCTGCGCACTTTTCTCACTGCTGATCAGTGGTAAAATGTGTTGCGGATTTGTGTGTCCATAATTGGCCTGTTTGATTTATGTGTCAGTCCCTAGTAAAGAGCACTGCATGTGCCAGGGCCTGTAAATCAAATGCTGTTGGTGGGTTGCAGCACTGGATTGTGCCACCCACCCAAACAGCCCGTAAATATAACTCCCGCCTGCCTTTGGAGAGCCTGTGTGTAATCTGGTACTGCCATGTCGACTTGGCAAGTGCACCCACTTGCCAGGCGCCAACCTTCCCTTTTCTTACATGTCAGACACCCCTATGGTAGGCCCAATATACCCCTGTGGGCAGGGTGCATTGTATGTGAAAGGTAGGACATGTGTGTGTGGCATGTCCTGATAGTGAATTACTGCCAATTTCGTTTTTCACAATTGAAAGGCTACCTTTTCCCCATAGGACAGAAAGGGGGAGTTTGTTTATAACATCTTAGAAACATAACTGACCCATGGGAACTAGGTAGGAAAATGAAGTTTAGTATGCCTGAACTCAGAATCTAAAGATGCATCTTTTAGTGAAGGTGATTTCTACATTCTGTGTTTGAAAATACCACTTTTAGAAAGTATGTATTTTCCGGCCTAACCATCCAGTGTGCCTCTGCTGGGTTTGTGGATTGAGTGTCTGGGTTTTGGATGACAGGGGCTGAGGAGCAGGAGTGGCTCCAGATAGTCTAGATGGGTCAGGAAAGGATTGAATGGACCTGGGGTTGCATTTAGAGTAGGGGAGGAGTTTTCCTTGCACCTGAATGGGCCTGGTCTGCCTCTGACAATGCAGTCACCACCTCGTGCCAAGAAGCCACACCAGAGAAAGCAGAACTGGTTTTGGCTGGGCACAGACACTCCCTGTCTAAGAGATCAAAGGATTTTGGGATATAAATATTGGGGCCCAGACCCCTGAGCTTTAGAACTCTTTTGGACCAAGAAGACTGCTAAGAAGAAGAGCTGGAAAAGCTGTGAGGTGGAACTACCACATTGCTGTGTGCTTTACTGTGTTGGCCTGCAGTGGCTGCTTCTGACTTGGGCAGTGAAAGGACTGGACTGAACTTTCTGCAATCTACTTTTGTGAGTTTCTCCAAGGGCTTGTCGTAGAGCTTTCTCCCTGTTCAAGAAGTCTCAGGAACAGCAAAGACTTCAAGCTCTTTTGCCCTCAGCACTGGAAACTGTGTCGACGATGATGCTGCCGACTCCGTGTCCTGACGGCACCGCAAAGAGCACCGCCGCAACGCGACCCTGGTCTCACCGTCGACGCCTGCTGATGCCGCCACCGAGCCGCTGCTTGCACCACGACCTGTGGACACCGCACTCCGCACCGCCTCGCTTCATGACAACGCCTTGGTATCCCCGACGACTCTGCTCCACGCCGCAATCTATGCCATTGCTTGCACCATGGTTCAAGGGCACCACTCGTAAAGTTACACGATACACTGGCCTACCGATGCCGGCGCCATCGACTTCAGTTCATTAGCCGACGACAGTGATTAAGCAACAACGACAACGCTGCTTGTACTGCGACCTGCCAGCACCACGACAAGCACCGCATTCACTTAGCACCGCGACCCTGGCCTTACCGACAATGCCATTTGATGCCACCACCCAGCCGCTGCTCGCACCGCAACCCGAGGGCACCGCATGCCGCACTGCTGCACCTGACGCTTGCCGGCGCCAGCGCTCCTGACTTCAACAGAGAGGAGTTCGATCTGCAACGCGTGTGACTTCGAGGGCCCGACGACTCCTGCACCGACCTCCGGAACCGACGCCTGCGGACGCCGTGCTTTCGGGAGCTCAACGAGAGGTTGCCGATGCCCTGCATCTCTAAAAGGTACTGTTTGCAGGTCTTCCAGACACCGTAGCTGGCCCGCGACACCACGGTCAGCCAGAACTGTTTAGATTTGTTTGCTCACGACGACGTGATAGCCCCGGATAGAGCTATCAACATCAAGGAATTGTTTTTCAAACTGAAGATTTTTAAGTATAGTATAGTATTGTGGATTTTTATCGTTGTTGGTCTTGTCTTAAGTATATAAAAATATTGGCTATTTTTCTAAACTTGTGTGGTGTCCTTTTGTAGTGCTTACACTGTATTACTGTTGGTTATGTGCAAATGCTTTACACACTGCCTCTAATATAAGCCTGACTTCTCGTGCCAAGCTACCAAAGGGGTGAGCAGAGGTTATTTTAGGAGTGTAATTCCGTTATCCTGACTAGGACGAAAGGTTCCTACTTGGACAGAGGTGCAAACCCTTGCCAACTAGAGACCCCCATTTCGAACAATATATATTTAGTTTTCCATTGATTATATATATATACATATATATATAATCACTGGAAAACTGGTAAAACAATTATTTTATTAAAGTGGCAATAAGTATATTCTTATACATATATGTAAATAAGTTCAAGCCATGTGCCACAGTAGTTTCACAAACATTTGCAAACTTCCATTAAGTGTCTGCAGTGACAGATATTACAAAATTTAAGTGCCTTAGAACTTAAAATTTGTAAGCGGCGCTCTCTGTGCTCGCTTGAGGTCAGACTACCTCCTTCAACTTCTGTCACCAATGAAAAGCGGCACGCCAAAGTGTTTTTGGAGCATTTATGAGCTTTTGCACATGGTTAGTAATAAGCCAGTAAACTCGTTTTGAATTGATCACGGCTGGTAGTCCCTTCTCAGTTTGGCCTTTTAGACCACTACAGTCTGTTACTTTCTGCTGCATTATGGTATCTGTGGTTTGTGGACACATAATTGAAACATAACATTCAATTTTGCTAATTACTTGGTCTTAATGTTAATCTTTTCATGTCAAGGTTAAAACAAATTAATCCTCTTAGTCAGGTAATCATCATTTGTACAGTTGTAAACATTTGAATATGAAGCTACTACTGACATCTAATCATTTCAACTGCATTATGGGTAATAGTAGTTTGTGTGCAAAAATCGATGAACGATATTTTCAAACGAAACAACATTAATTTTGTAAGGTGAAATAAACAGTACCAGAATTCAACATCAACAATGTCAGTTTTTCAACCTCTAAGTGAGAAGACCTGATACTGAATTGCAGCACTGTTTCAACTTACAAAATGAATTTTGTTTTATTTGAAATTATTGTTTATTGGTGTTTGCACAGAAACTACTAAAGCCATAATGAAGTTGAAATGATTACCAAGCAGTAGTGCCAAAGTAATCAAATGTTTACAAATGTCCAAATGCTGATTACCTCACTTACTGGCACATGCATCAACAATGCCATTTGCGATTCCTTAATAGCGAAAAATAAGGATTCGCTAATAAGGAATAGCAAAAGGCTATGCATGTAGAATTCGCTTACAAAATAGCGAATCCTAAACATTCCTTAATTGCTACTCGCAAATTGCGAGTTGCAATTAAGGAATACCTCCCCATTGATTCCTATGGGCATAGAGGCGCATAGGAATGAATGGGAGGACTTTCTCAATTTGCTAATCTCAATTAGAGAATCGCAAATTGCTCATGCAATTTCAAGGGTGCCAGGACGTCAAAAAGGACACCCTGTTGCACCCCTGAAATCTGCATATGAATACATCTTGCACACACACATGCCCCAAGGGCATGTGTGTTTGTAAAATGGAACTTTGAAAAATGCACTTTAGTGCATTTTTCAAAGTTTTTGCAAATTACCATGAAGTTCAACTTCATGGTAATTTGCTCCCCCTATTAGCGAAATCGCTAATTTTTTAACTTTCATGCATTGCATTTAAGGAATCTCAATTTGGGATTCCTTAAATGCAATAGCAATTTAAGGAATCGCTATTTAGAGATTCCTTAAATAGCGATTTTTGAATTTGGGATGATGCATCCCAAATGCTAAAATACCGGTCGCAAAGGGAAAGATTCTGCTAATCTGCCCGTTTGCGAGCAGGTTTCTCATTGATGCATATGGCCCTTAGAGGATTAATGTGTTTGAATCCTGGTGTGAAAACTTTAGCATAATTTACAAAATAGATTTTTTATGTTTAAATTATGTGTCCACAAACCACAGATCAAACACAAGGAGATGATGGATGGAGTGCTGAAGCGTTTCAGACACTCACCCCCAGTCACAGATATGGGTTAAATCCATCCTCATTCTTTAGCTCACTTCGCCACCTCAGTTCGGACCCAGCTATACGCACATCAGTCTTGACCTTGTGCCTCATGGGAAAAGTCCAGCCCGAACTGCCAAGCCAGGTCTTCCCTGAACTGGAAACCAAGCATCCTGGGACCGGTTTCTGGGTAACGCCCTTCATCAGCTAGGCTAGCTTGAATCCAGTGGCAAAGTGAGCAAGAGACCAACGTCTGTGCATACCCTGCCAACTTAGGGCAAACACAAGGAGATGATGGACAGAGTGCTGAAACTTTTCAGACACTCACCTTCAGTCACAGATCTGGGTTGATTCCATCATCATTCTTTAGCTCACTTCGCCACCTCAGTTAAGACCCGGCTATATGAAAATCAGTATTTGACCCTGTGCCTCACTGAAACAGTCCAGCCCGAACTGCCAATCCAGGTCTTCCCTGAACTGAAAACAAGCATCCTGGGACCGGTTTCTGGGTAACACCCTTCATCAGCCAGGCTAGCTTGAATCCAGAGGCAAAGTGAGCAAGGGAGCCACGTCTGGGCGAACAAAGCAAACACAAGGAGATGATGGACGGAGTGCTGAAACTTTTCAGACACTCACTTATTCCCAGTCACAGATCTGGGAGGAATACATCATCATTCTTTAGCTAACTTCGCCACATCAGTTCAGGCCAAGCTATATGCAAATCAGTCTTGACCCTGTGCCTCTTTAGAACAGTCCTGCCCAAACTGCCTAGCCAAGTCTTCCCTGAACGGGAAACAGTCATCCTGGGACTAGTTTCTGGGTAACACCATTCATAAGCCAGGCTAGCTTGAATTCAGTGGCAAACTGAGCATGCCCAGACGTGGGTCCTGTGCTCTCCATGCCACTGGAGTCAAGCTATCCTGGCTGATGAGTGTTGAAAGCCCAAAACCGGTCCTAAGATGCATGTTTCCAGTCCAGGGAGTACCTGGTCTGGCAGTTTGGGCGGAACTGTTCACATTGGACGCAGGGTCAAGACTGATTTGCATGTGGCTGGGCCCAAACTGCAAGGAGAGTTGCAGCAGAACTGCAGAAGCTTAAGTTAGCCATTGAGGAGAAAAGGACGATGTTAGATCATGAGATCAGGATAAAGGAGCTGGATCAGAGGAGTAGAGCCAGCTCAGATGGTGGCAGCAACCCATCAAGACAGGCACACAGGATTGAGGGCAACGAATTCAAGAAGGGGGATGCCATACAAAGGTGGTTTCCGAGGCAGCGATACACATGAATGGGGTCACTGGGAAGAATTGAGGAGCAGAATTCCTCTGTTTCCAGGAGAAGCAAGGGATACTTTAATAGCTTTGGGTAAGGGGTATAACCTCACCTATGCTGACATGAAGAGGTCGTTCTCACTAAGTATGGTCTCACTCCTGAGAAATACAGGGATCAGTTCCGGTCCAGTAAGAAGTCTGATGCCAACACTTGGTTGGAATGTGTAGATGTGTTTTGCAGGTCACTGGATGGCTGGGTGAAGGGCAGTAATGTGACAGATTTTCAGGGGCTCTACAATTTGATTGCATGGAAGCACTTGTCTGGTCTTTGATTTGCAGATCTGCGCCAGCACCTTGTCGATAGTAAGCTGGCTGACCCCAGGAAGCTTGCTACAGGGCACCAAACTAACACCATGGATAAAGGTTCCCATCCCCCTGGAGATAAGAAACAAGGGGTCTCTTCAGGAAAGCCTGCTGAGACCGCCCCCCAAAAGTGTTTTGCATGTGACCAGGTGGGTCACATGAAGGGGGGGGCCTCAAGTGCCCTAAGGGGGCACAGCCACCCACTGGTGGGCAGTTCAAGGTGTTGGCTAGTGTAGCACTTGGGGAGGAGAAGTACCCACAGGAGGGTGGGGATCCCGCAGAAATGACCCTCGTCTCACTAGGGGACAGTGAGAAGGTCCCAGGAAACCAGGTGCCCCCTAACACAAAGAAATACAGCACATGGATGACCATCGATGGGAAAAGGGTAGAGGTTCTCAGAGATACTGGAGCCAGTGTGACCTCAGTTCAATGTCACCAGGTCTCTGAGGAGCAGGTAGTCCCCAGGGCATTCCACCAAGTAATTGCTTTGGACAACTCAGAGCGCCACTGTATGGTCGCGCAGGTTCCCTTCGAGTGGGGGGGGGTCTCAGGTCCCTTGAGGGTGGTTGTGAGACCCTCCATGCCTGTAGATTGCCTGCTAGGTAACGACCTGGAGCAGTCCTTATGGAAGGATGATGATCTCAGGTCTCACTTGGAGATGCTTGGGTTGCCAGAGTGGGCCTGCGTGTCCACTCAGTCAATGGCAGCCAGAAAGTGTGATCAAGAGGACTTGGAGCCTGAAACAGTGGCCCGAGTCCCTGCCAAGAGAAAGAGCAAGGGGCACGGAAAACCGGCCCCTAACATTCCCAAGGACCGGGAGGAGGCGGACCTTGAGGGGGACACCCCGGTGTCTACAGGGGAACAGGTAGCTAGCTGAACTGGGGGACATCTCTGAGCTGACCCATTGGCAACAAGAAGGGGGTCCCACCAGGGAGGAATACTGCAAGGAGCAGAAAGAGTGCCCTTCTCTAGAGGGTCCACAAGGCAGCTGGTGATCAGTCCGGATCACTTTGGATCTACTGGGAGAATGGTCTCCTATATAGTGAGCCTAAGGTCGCTGAGCCTGGCTAAGCCCGCGTGCTGGTAGTACCCCAGCACTTCAGGACCTTCCTTCTGGGTCTGGCTCATGACATGCCTTTGGCAGGACATTTGGAGCAGGACAAGACCTTTGACAGGCTTGTCATCCACTTCTTCTGGCCCCAAATGCAAAGGCAGTCAGGTGGACATCGCAGGTCTTGCCAAACTTGCCAGGCAAGTGGTAAGAGTGGGAGGAAGATCAAGCTCCTCTCCAACCTTTTCCAGTTGTTGGAACACCCTTTGAAAGGGTAGGGATGGACATTTTGGGGTCATTGGATCCCCAAGACAGCCATGGGCAACAGGTACATCCTGGTCTTAGTGGACAATGCCACCCGGTACCCGGAGGCCATCCTTCTCAGAACAACAATGGCGCCAGTGGTGGGTCGGACGTTAATGGGGATCTTTTCCCATGTGGGGTTCCCCAGAGAGGTGGTTTCTGACAGGGGAGCCAGTTTCATATCAAGGTATATGACATCCCTGTGGAAGGAGTGTGCTGTAACCTACAAGTTCACCACTCCTTACCACCCACAGGGTAACGGTCTGGTGGAAAGGTTCAACCAGACCTTGAAGGGCATGATTAAGGGTCTAACCGAACCCATGAGGAATAAGTGGGACGTCCTCTTGCCATGCCTTCTCTTTGCGTACAGGGAGGTGCCACAGAAGTCTCTTGGGTTCACTCCTTTTGAGCTTCGGTATAGTCACCCTGTGAGAGGACCTCTGAGTTTGGTGAAGGAATGCTGGAAGGCAGCTCCCAGGCAAACTCCCCAGGATGTGTTTAGTTACAGGCTGGCCTTCGGAAACCAAACTGCCCGCTTCAGGAAACTCGCTGAGGCGAACCTAGAAGCAAGCAAGGAGGAAATGAAGTGGTATGACCAGAATGCCACTCTGGTCGAATTTCAACCTGGGGAAAAAGTGTGGGTCATGGCCCCAGTGGAACCTTGTGCCTTGCAGGACAAGTGGACTGGGCTGTTTGAGGTGGTGGAGCGCAAAAGTGACATCACCTATTTGGTGGATTTGCGGACTCCAAGGAACCCTTTGAGGGTTCTGCACGTAAACCGCCTCAAACCCCACTTCGAGAGGTCCGAAGTGAGCATGCTCTTGGCGACAGATGATGAGGTAGAAGAGGAGAGTGAACCTCTCCCTGACTTCCTGTCTACCAAGGAGCATGATGGGTCAGTGGAAGGTGTGATCCGCTCCCCTACACTGACCCGGGAGCAGCAGAGCGATTGTCACCAGTTGTTGGGATGGTTTGCCCCACTGTTCTCTCTACACCCAGGTGTTACTCACTGGTGAACCCATGACGTGAACACCAGTGAAAGCCCTCCTGTGAAGCACAAGATCTACAGGTTGACTGACCGGGTCAAGGCCAGCATCAAAGAGGAGGTCTCTAAGATGTTGGCATTAGGGGTGATCGAGCCTTCCAACAGTCCTTGGGCTAGCCCAGTGGTCTTGGTCCCGAAGGCTGCTGCACCCGGAGTCACACTAGAACTGCGATTTTGTGTGGACTACCGTGGGCTCAATGCCGTCACCAGGACTGACGCGCACCCCCTCCCCAGAGCTGATGAGCTCATTGATCGGTTGGGAGCAGCCAAGTTCCTCAGCAGGTTTAATGTCTGGCTACTGAAAGATTGCCTTAACCAATGGGGCCAAGGATAGGTCAGCATTCTCAACCCCAGAAGGACATTACCAGTTACTATCAGAGATTGGTCAACCAGGTGTTGTCTCTACTGGAGGATTTCAGTGCTGCCTACCTGGATGACATCGCAGTGTTCAGTTCCAGCTGGGAAGAGCACTTGTATCAACTTGGTGAAGTGTTGAGGGCTCTGCAGAGGGCAGGCCTCATGATCAAGGCCAGCAAGTGCCAGATCGGGCAGGGTTCTGTGGTGTACTTGGGACACCAGGTAGCAAGCGGCCAGGTGGCACCCCTACAACCCAAGATTGACACCATTCTGGCTTGGGAGCCCCCCCAAGACCCAGACAGAGGTGAGAGCCTTCTTAGGTCTCACCGGGTACTACAGGAGGTTTGTTAAGGGCTATGGCACCATTGTGCCTCCTTGACAGAGCTGACTTCAAGGAAGCAGCCCACGAAGGTGATATGAACTGAGTCCTGCCAGAAGGCTTTTGATGCCCTGAAGGCGGCCATGTGCACGGCACCCGTGCTCAAAGCACCCAACTTCTCCAAGGAATTTGTCATGCAGACTAACGCTTCAGAGCATGGTGTGAGAGCGGTGCTCTCACAACTGAACGAAGAGGGCCTAGACCAGCCTGCAGTCTTCCTTAGCAGGAGACTACCACCCAGGGAACAGAGGTGGAGTGCCATAGAAAGGGAAGCTTTCTCTGTGGTCTGGGCACTGAAGAAGCTGAGGCACTACCTGTTTGGGACTCACTTCTGGGTCCAGACAGACCACAGGCCCCTCAAATGGTTAATGCAAATTATAGGAGAGGAGTTGGCCTAACGGCTAGGGCGGTCGACCTCAAATCTGGGGAACCGGGTTCGAGTCTCGGCAATGAAGCTGAAAATCCTGTGATTCTGGGCAAATCACTTAATCTCCCCGTGCCTAACAAAAAATGAATGTGTCCTAATGTAATGTAACTGGTGCTATGTAAAGCGCTTTGATACCCGATTCGGGTCAAGTTTGCGCTATATAAAACTCTGGATATAAAAAAAAAAAGAGGGGTGGGATCCAAAACTGCTGAGGTGGTCCGTCCCCCTACAGGGAATGGACTTTACGGTGGAACACCGTCCTGGCACAGAACACACCAATGCAGATGGTCTGTCCAGGTTCTTCCGCGATGGTGAAGAGAACTCCCAGGAGGGTGGGTAGTTCTCCCTACTTTCAGTGGGAGGGGACATGTGTTAGACTTGGCATCATTTGGCGTGTTTCCCCTGTATTTTTGCTTTCTGACCTCCCGGTTTTGACTCTGTTTGTGCTGACTTAGTGTTTCTGCGCCCTTTTCTCACTGCTGATCATTGGTAAAGTGCAAGTGCTCCTGTGGTAAAATGTGTTGTGGAATGGTGTTTCCATGATTGGCCTATTTGATTTATGTGTCAGTCCCTAGTAAAGTGCACTGCTTGGGTCAGGGCCTGTAAATCAAATGCTGTTGGTGGGCTGCAACACTGGATTGTGCCACCCACCCAAACAGCCCGTAAATATAACTCCGGCCTGCCATTGCAGAGCCTGTGTGCAGTCTGGTACTGCCATATCGACTTGGCAAGTGCACCCACTTGCCAGGCCCTAACCTTCCCTTTTCTTACTTGTCAGTCACCCCTGAGGTAGGCCCAAGGTACCCCTGTATGTGAAAGGTAGGACATGCCCTTGTGTGTGTGGCATGTCCTAATACTGAATTACAGCCAGTTTCATTTTTCACAATTGCATGGCTACCTGTTCCCCATACGAGAGAATGGGGAGTTTGTTTATAACATCTTATAAACATAACTGGCCCTGGGAACTAGGTAGGAAAATGAAGTTTAGTATGCTTGAACTCAGAATTTAAAGATGCATCTTTTAGTGAAGGTGATTTCTACATTCTGTGTTTGAAAATACCACATTTGGAAAGTAGGTATTTTCTTGCCTAAACATCTAGTGTGCCTCTGCTGGGTTTGTGAATTGACTGTCTGGGTTTTGTATGACAGGGGCTGGGGAGAAGAAGTGGCTCCGGATAGTCCAGGTGGGTCACAAAAGGGCTAAATAGACCTGGGCTGCATTTAGAGTAGGGCGAGGAGATTTCCTTGCACCTGAATGGGCCTGGTCTGCCTCTGATGATGCTGTCTCCACCTCCTGCCCGGAAGCCAAATCAGAGAAGGCAGAACTGGTTTTGGCTGGGCACAGACACCCTCTGCCTAAGAGATCAAAGGAGTTTGGGATATAAATATTGGGGCCCAGACCCCCGGAACTTTAGAACTCTTTTGGACCAAGAAGAAGAGCTGAAGAAGCTGTGAGGAGGAATTACCACATTGCTGTGTGCTTTGCTGTGTTGGCCTGCAGTGGCTGCTTCTGTCTTGGGCAGTGAAAGGACTGGACTGAACTTTCTGCAATCTATTTTTGTGAGTTTCTCCAAGGGCTTGAGGTAGAGCTTACCCCTGTTCAAGAAATCTCAGGAACTGCAAAGACTTCAAGCTCTTCTTCCCTCAGCACTGGGAACTGTGTGTTTTGTGCTGCAACAGAAGGAAAAGCAACCTGACGACACCGATGACGACACTGCCGACTCCGTGCCCTGACGGCACCGCAGAGGGCATCACCGCAATGCGACCCTAGTCTCACCGACGATGCCTGCTGATGCCGCCACTGAGCCGCTGCTCGCACCGCCTCGCTTAACAACGACGCCTTGGTACCCCCGACGCCGCCGCTCCACGCCGAAATCAACACCGCTGCCTGCACCGCTGTTCGAGGGCACCGCTCGTATAAAGTTACACAACGCACTCCCCTCATCCCGCACCGAAGCCATGGCCTACCGATGCCGGCGCCCTCGACTCCAGTTTGTCAACCGACGACAGTGCTTCAGGAACGACGACGCTGCTGCTTGCACCGCGACGTGCCAGCACCGCGGCGAGCACCGCATTCACTTCGCACCACGACCCTGGTCTTACGATGATGCCATCTGACTCCGCCACCAAGCTTCGGCTCGCACTGTGACCTGAGGGCACCGCACGCCGCACCGCAGCACCCGACGCCTGCCGGCGCCAGCGCTCCTGACTTCAACAGAGAGGAGTTCGATCTGCAACGCATGTGACTTAGAGGGCTCCGACGACTCCTGCGACTCCTGCACCGACCTCTGGAACCGACGCCTGCAGACGCCGTGCTTTTGGAAGCTCAACGAGAGGTTGCCGATGCCCTGCATCTCTAAAAGTTACTGTTTGTGGGTCTTTCCGACACCGTAGCTGGCCCGGGACGCCACAGTCAGCCATAACTGTTTGGATTTGTTTGCTCACAACGCCGTGATAGCCCCGGATGGAGCTATCGACATCAAGGAACTGTTTTTCAAGCATATTTTGATAACTGTAGATTTTTAAGTATTGTATTGTGTATTGTTATCATTTTTGGTCTTAAGTATATAAAAATATTTGATATTTTTCTAAACTGGTGTGGTGTCTTTTGTAGTGCTTACACTGTATTACTGTTGGTTATGTGCAAATGCTTTACACACTGCCTCTAATATAAGCCTGACTGCTCGTGCCAAGCTACCAAGGGGGTGAGCAGGGGTTATTTTAGGAGTGTAATTCCGTTATCCTGACTAGGACGAAAAGTTCCTACTTGGACAGAGGTGCAAACCCTTGCCAACTAGAGACCCGCATTTCTAACAATTTATATATATAATCACTGGAAAATTGGAAAACTGGTAAAACAATTATTTTATTAAAGTGGCAATAAGTATATTGTTATACATATATGTAAATAAGTTCAAGCCATGTGCCACAATAGTTTCACAAACATTTGCAAAATTCCATAAAATTTCTGCAGTCACAGATATCACATAATGTAGGTGCCTTATAACTTAAAATTTGTAAGCGACGCTCTTTGTGCTCGGTTGAGGTCAGACCACCTCCGTCAACTTCTGTCACCAATGAAAAGCGGCACGCCAAAGTGTTTTTGGAGCATTTATGAGCTGTTGCACACAGTTAGTAATAAGCCAGTAAACTCGTTTTGAATTGATCACAGCTGGTAGTCTTATCAGTTTGGCCTTTTAGAACACTACAGTCTGTTACTTTCTGCTGCATTATGGTATCTGTGGTTTGTGGACACATAATTGAAACATAACATAATCAATTTTGCTAATTACTTGGTCCTAATGTTAATCTTTTCATGTCTAGATTAAAACACATTAATCCTCTTAGTGAGGTAATCATCATTTGCCCAGTTGTAAACATTTGATTATGTTGCTATTACTGCCATCTAATCATTTCAATTGCATTATGGGCAATAGTAGTTTGTGTGCAAAAACCAATGAATAATATTTTCAAACAAAACAAAATTAATTTTGCAAGGTGAAAGAAACAGTACCACAATTCAACATCAACAATGTCAGTTTTTCAACCTCTAAGTGAGGTGACCTGATATTGAATTGCAGCACTGTTTCAACTTACAAAATTAATTTAGTTTTATTGGAAATTACTGTTTATTGGTGTATGCACAGAAAATACTAAAGCTATAATAAAGTTGAAATGATTACCAAGCAGTAGTGCCAAAGTAATCCAGTGTTTACAACTGTTCAAATGCTGATTACCTCACTTAGAGGATTAATGTGTTTGAATCCTGGCGTGAAAACATTAGCATAATTTACAAAATAGATTTTTTATGTTTAAATTATGTGTCCACAAACCACAGATCAAACGCAAGGGGATGATGGACGGAGAGCTGAAACTTTTCAGACACTCACCCCCAGTCAGAGATCTGAGTTTAATCCATCATCATTCTTTAGCTTACTTCGCCACCTCAGTTCAGACCCAGCTATATGCAAATCAGTCTTGACCCCATGCCTCATAGGAACAGTCCAGCCCGAACTGCCAAGCCAGGTCTTCCCTGAACCGGAAACAAGCATCCTGAGACCGGTTTCTGGGTAACACCCTTCATCATCCAGGCTAGCTTAAATCCAGTGGCAAAGTGAGCAAGGGACCCACGTCTGGGCATACCCTGCCAACTTAGGGCAAACAAAGCAAACACAAGGAGATGATGGACAGAGTGCTGAAACTTTTCAGACATTCACCCCCAGTCACAGATCTGGGTTGAATCCATCATCATTCTTTAGCTCACTTCGCCACCTCAGTTAAGACCCAGCTATATGCAAATCAGTCTTGACCCTGTGCCTCATGGGAACAGCCCAGCCCGAACTGACAAGCCAGGTCTTCCCTGAACCGGAGACAAGCATCCCGGGACCAGTTTCTGGGTAACCTCCTTAATCAGCCAGGCTAGCTTGAATCCCGTGGCAAAGTGAGCAAGGGAGCCACCTCTGGGCATACCCTGCCAACTTAGGGCAAACAAAGCAAACACAAGGAGATGATAGACGGAGTGCTGAAACTTGACACTCACTTACTCCCAGTTACAGATCTGGGTTGAATCCATCATCATTCTTTAGCTCACTTCGCCACATCAGTTCAGATCCAGCTACATGTAAAAAAGGATTGACCCTGTGCCTCATGGGAACAGTCCTGCCCGAACTGCCAAGCCAGGTCTTCCCTGAACCGGAAACAAGCATCCTGGGACTGATTTCTGCGTAACACCCTTCATAAGCCAGGCAGTTCGGGCTGGACTGTTCCCATTGGGCGCAGGGTCAAGAATGATTTGCATATGGCTCTCCATGCCACCGGAGTCAAGCTATCCTGGCTGATGAGGGCTGAAAGGCCGAAAGAGTTATTTCCTAGTCTTGCAGGTAGTCCTGTGGCAGCCACGCCGCTTCGAGAGACCCCTAGGGGCAGATTTACAACAAAGTAACACAGCACGGTGCAGCAAGTCATTTTGCTGCGCCGTGCTGCGTTAATTTGGAAAGCACAGAGATGCGACATATTTACAAGAATATGTCGCATCTCTGTCCTTCCCCTGCGCTGGCGCACAAACTGCAGCCATGCGCCGGCACCCTTGCACCATGGTGCAAGGATGCCTGCGTCGTGGAGAGATTGCTTTTGTGCAGGAAGCGACACCTTCCAGCACAAAAACAATCACAAGAGGCTTTTTCCTCTTTCAATGCATGCTGTAGAATGCAGCACGCACTGAAAGAGGAAAAAACAAGGAGAAATGAAAACATTTCTCCTCGTTGCGCCTTGCTACGCCACCTCTAGGGTGGCGTAGCATTAACACGCATCTCCTGATTTACGATTTCTCATGAATCTGGAGATGTGTCTTGTTCCATGGGTGTTGCGTGGGAACACCCACAGCAACACCCATGGAACGCCCCTTCAACGCAAAGTGCTGCGTGTAAAGGGGCCATATTTATGAGGAGAGGAAAAGTCACCAGGGTGGCTTTTCCTCTCCTTGTAAATATGGAGGAGCCCCCTGCGCCACCAGTACGTGCCGAAAAGTGACATAGTGGTGGCGCAGGGGACTTGTAAATCTGCCCCTTAGTTTTTACATCCCACTTACATCCCTGGACGTGCACAACTTATTCTATGTGACGCCTTTCTTTGTTTTTGATGTACCACTGAATGTGCCTTTTTTCCGCTTAAAGCCCGAGGATCATTTCTGGGCTCTCGGGGAGTGCTGGAGAAGGTACATTTCAGCTGTTAAGAATCACCCTGCAGTCAGCAGGATCAGGATCACTGATTGAAGGCGTAACTCTAAACTCTGCGTGCAGTGACAGAGTATCAGTGATGTTTGCAATGTGATTCTTTAATTAATTTGACATTGCTCTCAGCGTGCTGTGTTGGAAAACAGCGCAGCTGATTTTGTAAAGAAATTAACCAGACTACCAGCGCACTATGGGGAAAAATAGCGCTTTGAAAGGAATGTTACAAACGCATTCAGCCTACTGTGGTGAAAAATAGCGCTGCTGACTTTCGGGTGTGAAAATACTGGCTATTGCCCGTTATGCTGGACAATAAAAGCTGAGGATACATGGAATAATTCTCAGAGGGGCACATCAACAAGGCGGTGATAATTTTATCGCCCTATCAACAATGCGACGCTAACCCCTGTGAGCGTTACGCTTCCGGCGATAGCGACCGGAATTTTATCGCCTTTCAAGCCAGCGATAATTATCACTAATGACATGCAAAGTAGGCGTTCCTGACTGAAATCCCACGAAAAAAGTCGCTAACACAGCTGCTCCCTATTAACAAGGTTATCGCCAAAACGCTTAGCTACAAAAAAACGCACGCTAACTCCAGTTTTCAACACCTGATAAAAACCTGACTTAAACTGGAGATAAGTGGGTGTATATAAGGGAGAGTTGGCCCGAGCCTTCCCAGAACAGCCACAGAAGCCAAGGAGATAGTCATCATACAGCTTGGAGTTCCACCAATGCAGCAACAACAACAACCACCGCCAATGCCACCACCACCACCAGGACCACCACCACCCATGCAGCGACGAAGAAGACAGCGCTCATTGCGCAGACGTGTCTACCTCACAGACTTAAGGCCAGAGGAAGTCAGAGCCCACTACAGGCTCAAAAGGACATCCATCCAGCACATCCTGACCCTCATTGCCCACAGGCTGACGCCACCAACACAGCGGACAACCAATATCCCTCTGCAGACAAAATTGCTCGCTGTGCTGCACTTCTTGGCCTCTGGGACATTCCAACCAACAACAGCCAGAGTCGGTGGAGTATCACAGGCATCCTTCTCAACCTTCCTCCCCACTGTCTTGGATGCCATACTCAGCCTGATTCCTCAGCACCTACACTTCCCCAACACTGTGCAGGAGCAGATTGCGATCAAGCAAGGATTCCATGCCATTGCTGGCATACCACAGGTGATTGGTGCAATTGACTGCACACATGTACCATTTGTGCCCCCTGCGGACAGCGAACACATCTACCGCAACAGGAGGCACACCCATTCAATGAATGTGCAAGCAATAGTGAACCACCGCGGACTGTTCACAAATGTCATTGCCAAATTTCCAGGGAGTGTGCATGATGCATTTATCTTCCGACAATGCATCATAAACCAGCGCTTCCAGGATGGCACATATGGAAATGCATTGCTTGTCGGTAAGTACCAACTGAACACACCACATGCACAAAAACACTATCATGTTGACCCATCTAGAGGGAGGATGTAAATACATTGCCTAGGTACTGATTGGGGGGGTGCACAAAATGCATGGGCACATGTTGATGTATTGTGTACGAGGATGAGGTATACACGCTCCACTGTGTAGAGCACGGCTACTCATAGTATGGCCCACTTGCTGCCAGCGGCATGGCAAGATGTTCTTGTTGGGCCGTGGACTTTGCAGACATTGTACCTGTGTGCCATGTCTGCAGATTTCATAAGAGTGCCACCAAACACTGCCGCACCAGCGCAGACTCCGAGAGACTCTGCACCATGAGGGCTGCGCGAATCCAGCGATAGTCAGAGTGGAGATGCATGTGCACCAAGAGGTGAAATATAACAAAAACTTGTTAACAAGTAAATGATCCATGAAAGACCTGTGAAGTACTGGGGTGTGGCTGTGTGTGTGTGTGCCCAGGAAGCTGTCCCAGCCTAGGCCGCCAGGGGGGGAGTTGACAGAGGGTGACAGAGGGAGAGAGAGGCAAACAGACAGAGGGAGGAAGACAGAAGGATGGAGACAGAGGGATGAGGGCGACAGAGGGAGGGAGACCGAGGCCGACTGGGGGAGGGAGAGATAGAGCAAGGGAGGGAGAGACAGAGCGAGGGAGGGAGACAGAGCGAGGGAGAGAGAGATAGAGAGAGAGAGAGAGAGAGAAAGAGAGAGAGAGAGAGAGAGAAAGAGAGAGAGAGAGAGAGAGAGAGAGAGAGAGAGAGAGAGAGAGAAGTGTGTATGCCAGGTCTGGTGGCTCAGTGAACGAGGGTGTCCGCACCAGGGGCCTGTGTCCAACCACATGGTCAGTTCCCTTACTCACTAGCCCTGCCCCCTTCCCCACTGACCCCACCCGTGTGGCACACTGACACAAACCACACAGCAAATTTGGGACCAGAGAGAAAGTATGTGAGTACCCATGGTGTAGAGTAACCCCCAGTACCTGGCTATCTATTTACCTAATTAAGGTCATCCGGACTGGTATCCCAGTCCGGTGTGTGGTCGCATTGTTGATGAAGATGATCATGTTGCAGTGCTTGTTGCCGGTGACCTATTAGGGTGAGCCAACGTTTCACAAGTACTCACACATGTACAATCAGTGTGTCAAGTCTGAGGTTTGTCGTGACCAAGGTTGTAACAATGCATTGTGATTGTAGGAAGTGCAGAGTGTGGCAAATGTGCATGCATAGGCCGGAAAATGTGTCATTAAACCACCATACAGCACCATTGGTGTTGACTGCAGTGTTGTTGGTGCTGCTGTTGATGGTGTATAGTAGCATCTCACTCTGCCACACATATTTCTCATTCTCAACCCTGTGATATGGTGTGTCATGTGGTTGCCCGATGAGTAAGTGGATGTGCATTCGGTCACTACTTGTGTGTTGTAATTGATCTGTCAAATGCTAATCCAATAAAAATGCTAAGAAGTGTGCTGAGGTGAGCCACGCCATGTGTATCAGCGTGGTGAAGTGTGTGGACAGTCTGATCTTGTCGAATAAACCACATAGTGAAAATGATTGTGAGAAGTTGTGTCATGTGAGTCTTATGCTCTGCTAGTGACAGATGACGCAGGCCAGTAAGTTTACGTTGTGTCACAAGTTATTGTTGATGGTGTGTGCCAATCTTCACTGTCCCCAGTGGGCCCTGCAGGTAAGGTGGCTGTGGTCTGTTCCTCCGTTTTAGCTCTGGACATACAATTGCATGGCTTGTGTGGTGTCACAGGTCTGCCATCAGCATGAGATGCATGTCTGAATGTTAGCTGTGCCATGTGTGGCCTATGTCATTTGAACATTCACATGGCGGTGACTGCAATGAGTGTGGATCAGTGCCATGGCTAGATGTTAGGAGAGCCAGGCTGCCTGTTGGTGTCTGTGGTTTTTGTGCAGGTATCATTCCCATTTTGGACACTTGTAGTGACACTTATGCAACCGTGCAGCAAACATTCAGCAAAAAGGATGGTTGGAGAATCAACACTGAGGCAAGTTACTCAGCATTGATGCCGCTAAATAGCCAGAAGCAACACATGTCTAACCTAAGTCAAAAAATAACAAAAATCATATTAGAAAAATATGTCAACACTGCCAACATAGTATGCCTAAAGAATCATGTACACATCTCCCTATTACATCTCATAGGTGATCAAGGATATGTTCTCTGCCCGTGGATGATGACACCAATACGAAACCCTACCACCCAGGCACAGAGACAGTACAATGCTGCACATCGACGCACACGTGGGATCGTGGAGCGTACATTTGGCGTGCTCAAGTCACGTTTTCGTTGCCTGGACATTACAGGTGGCAAACTGCTGTACAGCTCAGAAATGGTCAACAAAATAATACTAGCATGTTGTGTATTGCACAACATTTGTGTCCGCACCAATGTCCCCTGGATCGAAGTGCCTGCAGCACCGGGCGATGACCAAGATGATGACGAAGATCAACGAGGTGGCCCACACACCGCTGCCAATGCTGCTGGAATTGCCCGAAGGGACAGGATAATAAACAATTACTTTACTTGAGCACATCACATTGTGACTGACAAAAACATGTATATGTAAAATTACCTCAAGAACTGTTTGTGACAATAAACAAACTCAACACACATACCCTGTCTGTAAGTTACTTTCCTGCATCAGTATATCACTATGAAATGTTACCATTGTACAATAATTGCAAGTAAGAGTCCAAAAATAAAATCCTGGTGTGTATGTTTCATCATCACAGAGAGTTAATAGGGTGTCAATCGAGCACAACTTGACTTTACAAGGAGTAAAATCTGGCACACAATTCATTAATGGTTCTGTCAAAAAGCATGTAAATCATGAGTTACAGGGTGTACTTATCATTAAAAATTGAAATTTATGGGTTTGCAAGTGCCAAAGAATGAATTTCATGGTTACTTCGGTGTTAAATTTTCTGGACAAATCTGAAAATTGGGTGTGGAATGTTGCTCAAATTTGAGAAGTGGGTGTTGAAGGGGCTCAAATCAGAAATATGGGTCCTAAATTGGGTGCAAATGTGAAAAGTGGGTGTGAAATGGTGCCAATTCTGAAAATATATCTCTGCATGCATCCAAGACATTGAATGAGCCACCAGCAGAGCTCACATGCACACCATCTCTGGACACCTTCAGGAAGACCGTCAAGACCGGTCTCTACTTTGAACAAATCAGCTCATTGGCAGTATGACCCGACAGACAAGACGAACTATCTGACCATCTCCCTGCACCCCATGGTGGACAAAGTCACTGAGAGACCCATAAACACCCAGCTGACTGGCTACATTGAAGAGAACTCCATCATGGACCACTCCCAGTCTTGTTTGGGTACTAAGCACTGCACCAAGAACGTACACCATGCTGACAATGCTTAAATATGCATGCCACTAGACAAAAGCCAGCTCACAGGAATGAACGTCGGAACTAGCAGATTGGATGACACACCTCTGCATAAAGATCAACTGTGAGAAGACTGACCTCCTCATCTCTGCTCCATCCACATCTGCATGGAACAACCTCTGGTGGTTGTCTGCCCTTATGAGCCCGTACTCACTGACAGAGCATGCCTGCAAGTTTGGCATCATCCCAAGTACACCATCGTCCTGCCCAGCCAGATCTACTCCATTGCATGCTACAGCTGTCTACAGATCGAAACAAATCCATCACAATGGATAGCCCCAGGATGCATTAAAATTGGCACAAACAAAAGCAGCTGGCCCAAACGGCATCCCGGCGGAGTTGATCAAGTCTTCGGCCTCTCTGTTGGCACCCCACCTGCTCGGCCTCTACAATGAGAGCCGTGAACTCGCCCTGCTGCCTGAAGAGATCCGCGAGGCTGCTATTGTGGTCATTCACAAACCCGGTAAACCCGCTGATGAGTGTCAGTCATACAGGCCCATTTCGTTAATTGCCGTTGAGGCAAAGATTTTAGCCAAGCTACTCGCGAACCGACTGCTCCCTTTTCTGCCCGACTTGATCCATCCGGACCAGTCGGGATTTATGCCTGGGCGGAATACGGCGCGCAATCTCCGTCGGGTTAACGCGGTGATTGGGCGGGCTCATACCCTCGAGGAGGAGGCCGTACTACTCGCGCTTGATGCGCGCATGGCATTCGACACGGTGGCGTGGGAATACCTATTCGCGGTCCTGGATAGAATGGGATTCGGTCCGAAGTTCAAGAGCTGGATTCGACTGCTATACTCACAACCCAGGGCGCACGTCCTGGTGAACAATTACCGTTCCTCCTCCTTCCCGCTTGGGCGGGGCACCAGGCAGGGGTGCCCGCTGTTGCCCCTGCTATTTGCTATGTTCCTGGAGCCATTGGCAGTTTGGATAAGGGGGGACCCTGAGATAAGAGGTATGAAGTGGATGGCGGAACACGAAGACCGTGTGACGTTGTATGCCGACGACATCTTACTGTACCTCGCCTCCCCCGCTCGCTCGCTTCGGCGGGTTCTCCACATCTTCCATATTTTCGGGGTGCATTCGGGGTACCAAATAAACTGGTAAAAGTCCCAGATGTACCCCCTCTTGGGCGAGCCTCCCCTGAGTCCCCGAGGATACGCCATCCCGGTGGCCAGCCAGGGCTTCCTCTACTTGGGTATATTTATGTTAATGTTAATGTTAATGTTATATGAAATTTGTTAAGCGCTCGTACGCCCGGAGGCTTCATGGCGCTATAGAAAGGAACAGGCGAAGCCATCGGTAGGTAAGGAAAAGCAGCTAGTGATGCGCCTGGGAAAAGAGCCAGGTCTTCAGAGAATGTCTGAAGCTGAGGATGTTGTCGATGAGTTTAAGATGAAGAGGAAGAGAGTTCCAGAAGGCGGCTGCCAGATGGTCAAAGCAGCTGCCTCCCAGACGTTTCTTCTTATACAAGGGAATAGTCAGAAGAGCTTTATGAGCAGACCGGAGGTTACGGGAGGGGCTGTATTTTTTAAATAGGTCTCTGATAAAAATAGGGCCAATGTCATGTAGAGACTTGAAGAGAATACACCCAGCTTTGAAGGTCACGCGTTGCTCAACCGGGAGCCAGTGCAGCTGTTTCAAGCCAGATCTAACTGATTGCCTATTAGAGATATTCAAGAGAAGTCTGGCTGCCTGGTTTTGAACCAGCTGGAGGCGTTTAAGCTCTCCAGTATGGAGCCCGAGGTAAAGACTGTTGGAAAAGTCCAATCTGGACAATACAAGGGAGATGACGATCTGAGTGAGGGCAGCTTGGGAAAAGAAGCGGGCGATTTTCTTTATTTTCTTCAGCTGAAAGAAACTAGAGGAAACAACAGCTCCGACCTGTTTTTTCAGGGAGAGATCCTCACTAATAAAAATACCAAGGCTCTTGACCGAGGAAGATTTGGATGGGGGAGCACCCATACAGGAGGGCCAGAAGCTGGGGTTGTTCTTTGACAGGAATCTACAGGGGGTGCTGCGGCGGTTCAGGGCGGATGTGGCACATTGGAAGACCCTCCCGCTCACATTATTGGGGAAGGCGTCCCTATACAAGATGCTCGCGTTGCCCCGCTTCTTGTATGCGTTACAGAATACGCCAAATCCGGCTCCCAATTCGTACTTCTCACAGATCGAAGGCGTGGTTCGAGACTTGCTATGGGATAGCGGCTCACCCCGTATTGCCATGGCTAAATTAACTATGGGATGGTACGATGGGGGAATTGGTCTGCCGGATCTGCGCCGGTATTACCAGGCCTCGCAATTGACGGCCATCAATAGCTGGGTGTTTGGGAGGCATGATGACCCGGGCTTCCGTACAGACCACTGGCTGTTAGGAAAAGGGGGGTATAATAGGGTCCTTTACACCAATTACAAGAAGCTGGAATTGACAGGCCCAACGGCGCGGACGGTGGAGGTATGGCACGGGGTACAGAATCAGATGGGATGGAAGGGTCGCCTGACGAAGGCGACCCCACTGTGGGAACCAGACATACTGGGGAGGCTCAGTACCTATGCAGGATTCGACAAATGGGAATTAATCGGAATCTCTAGAGTGAGTGATATGTGGGTGAAAGGGAGAACGGCGACTTTCCCAGAGCTTCAGGCCAAGTACCAATTGGCCCCAACAGAGAGATTCCGGTACCTACAGATCAGCCATGCCATAGATGCTGCTCGACCTAAGGACGCACCTCTCCCAGACTCCTCTCCCCTGGAAGACAGGCTCATGCTGGACCCAATGATCCGCAAGGCCATATCACTCACATACCGGAAACTGACTAATAACAGAGGTGACCCGATGATCAAGCTCAGAGTGGCCTGGGAAGCTGATCTCGGAGACCTGCCCGACGAGGACTGGCGTGAGGCACTCGCCTCGCCTAGAGAAGTGGCGATCCCGATGCGTCTTAGGCTGGTACAGCTGAAAGTCCTGCATAGGGTATATTTTGACGCCATATTGTTGCATAAACTGCAGAGGCGTCCAGACCCACTATGCCTCCGACGGTGTGCGCTGCTAGGAACATTCTTCCACATCCTATGGGACTGCCCCAAAATACAGGAATTCTGGGTTAAGGTCACCAGACAAATGGCGAGGGCGTGTGGGAAGACCATACGGCCGACACCAGCTCTGTGTCTGCTCAACATCTGGGTAGACACGGACCTTATGCGAACTGAGCAGGAGTGGGCCTCTGGGGGCTGGGGTTTAGCCAAAAGAAACGTGGCGCAGCGGTGGGGAGTAAGCTCCACGCCGAAAATGGTGGATTGGGCTAAGGATATGGATCATGCCATGCTGACTGAAAAAACTGTATTTCGAGAGTGGGGGTGCCCGTGGAAGTGGGATCACAAGTGGGGAAACTGGAATAAATATAGAGGGAACATCTGTATCTCTCCGGTGATTGAACTCAGGAAGGAGAGACACATACTACTGGGAAGGGCGGCACAGGAACAATAAACATAGGTGATGGAGCGATGGTTATATCTGAGGGGGGACACAAGTTCATAATACATAGTGGGACGGGCTCGGTGGGTCGATGGGACATTGGGGTCTCCTACCCAGGGGAAGGGCAGGTTACTTGGATCAGTGGGGGCTGTCAGCGGATCGGGGGGTCGTTGAGGTATTGATGTGTAATATGTGTAGGTGGACTGAAAGACTGATAAGGGGTAACGTCTTCATACTGTCATTGCAACTGTCTCTACTGCTGTCTTGTTTAATAATAAAAAGTGTTTAAAAAAAAAAAAATTGGCACAAACGAACTCATCCCCAGCAGACTGGACTACTGCAACAAAATCTACGCAGGGAGATACAAAACGCCACTACACAAGTTCTAACACAGCCTGAAAGCTGCAGACACACCTGTCTTCAGAAACCCAAGTCACAAACACAAGAGGCAACACATACAGAACATGTAGCAACAACAAGGAGAAAGTAAGCCGCTAACTACTCACACACACATACAATTCACTACACATCATCAGCCACAAAGACATCCACGAGAGAGTCTACCTCAACATCCTCAAGAGGAACTGCGGCTCGGATAACCTTGCCCTTGCAGACTCGACCGGGATTGGAAAAGCACAAGGCAGAGGGAGAGCTGCCACCTACGCCGCCAGCAAAGCCATGGACGAGATGAAAGTCAACTTCAAACAATCTCACACCCAGCATGCTTACATGCGGAACTACAAGACATGGCTATTTGGCTGAGTTGGAGCTGCACTCCCACTCTCCCACAGCGACTTGGGAGCCTCACGTGTGAGTAGGGCACATCATGCCCACCCTTATTGTCGGATTGATCTGCACACATACTCATCACCTACAGACCACCCCAGGGGAGTAGTACCCTTACAATTCACATCTCTTTTTTGAGTGAATGTCTGTGAAATTACCAAAAGATGTGGGGATGAGTAATGTCACATGCCATTTTAGGTGTCGACTGTCTTGGAACATAGAAGGTAGTCTGTGTATACCCCTGAGGAAGTGTTGGCTATGGAACAACAATTCCCGTTCTGTTGGGTGCAGGGGGATACACAGTAACTGGGCCTACAACGTGCTCCGACTCTTGCCTGTACAGCGAAGCTCAAATATCCAACACTGTTGGATGAGACGGATAAGGCGCTGGACGCCTGCTCAAAAGTGAGCCTCACATGGTTTCGAGCCATAGCGGGAGGGAAAATGTAGAGTCTTCCACGAATTATGTCAATTTGGACACATGGTGTCCCATCCCTGTGCACTCACACAATTGCAAGCCAACATAACTAAGTCTGTCAGAGAGGGCAAGCAGACTTGCCTCTCACTTGTGCAGCTTACACGGCTGAAAATTCAAGGTTGCCTGGGATTGCCCCTCATTGGTGGCTACTAACAAGCCACATGCCTTTGATATATAGTTGAATGGAATAGGCTGCTATGGGAGAAGCAATTTAACTTCATGGACCAGTCTGTGGCGGGCAAAAACATCTGGATCTAACTGTGGCTAGCCCATAAGCACTGGCCCTGGGGCGTGTACTCTTTGCCGGTTAGGGCGCCCACCCACAAGGTCTTGGACAGGGTGGCAGTATGGAAGGGGTGGGCCTTTATCCCCTCACCGACAAACTACAGCGTGGATAACCCGGACTTGCCCCCGGATCAGGCATCAGAAGGCATGTGCCATATCTGTGGCCCATACAGGATTATGAATTTCCCGCTGCTGTTGTGTATTCATATTGCCAAATAACATACTGGGTCACGGGACTCTATGTTGGTTACGTCATATGCGAAGTGGTTAGCGCGTAAGGAGGACAAACATTCCCTCATATCTGAGCTGTACAAAATTCTACTCACCAGTCTGAGTGGTTAGTGCACAAAAGTGCTGGTTTTGTTGAAAAATGTAGCTGTGGAGGCCAATTTAAGCCAAGGAATGGGAACGTATCCTGTATTGCGCACACCACACTGCGCACAGTGTAGCGGGGGCTGGAACCCCCTACAAGGTTTGCTCTCATTGGTGTTTCACACCTGTGCAACTACATGTCTGGGATAAAAGCAAGCCAGATCGCTGCTGTCGGGGATGCTGGATGACTGGTACCCTCGCGCACTTACTCTGGCATTTTCCAAAATTGTAGAGATATTGGGGTGAGTCCTTAGATAACATAGATACAGCGTGCGACATTGCAATTCCCGGCACACCGGAGTACACTCTCCTTGGCCTCTCACATCTGAAGGCCTTCCCACTAACATCACTCAGGGGTAGGCAAATAGTCCCAGCGTTGCTGGCGGACAGGCCGGTTATCCTAGTACAGTGGGGTACAGTGGCAGTTCCAGGGCTCCTGTCCTGGTTACAACGTCTTAGGAACCTATTAGCTCTGGAGCGTCTGTCTCGGGCTGCAGAGGGAAGGGTGAGAGATTTTGCAACTCCGTGTTGCCCCTTTGTGATTTCATTGTCGAGAGATATGAGGGAAGTCACATGCCCAAAGTACTTGCAGGTCTGACGCATTCCACCGATGGGGCAATCATCCTCTGCCATTCACCCAGTGGAGTGACGAGGGGGCTCCCTTCCACACATATTGTGTATGCTTACTATCATCTAGGTAGGCTGCAACCAGTGCGGAAGGTGGGGTTGTGGGAGGGTTATTGGGGGAGGGGTGTCTTTTCTCCCTTGTTCATGATTGTTTCACTTCTCTGTTTTACATGCTTATTCTTTGGAAAATGGTATACGCTCTTAGTGGCTTGTTTGCTCTTCTGGTATGCGTCCGGCCTCGGGGTTGCTGCATAAACGCTGTGTAAATGCCCACAATACTTGCACGTCCGACATCCGGCTGTAGCCAGCAAGCTGGGTTTGCCACATTACCCTGCCTTCCTTTAAAAATAGGTAACCCTAAAATGGAGTTGGTCTTCATTGTGCAAACCTATCTTCACATTGTATTATTGTGCTGTGACCAGAGTTTTGGCCTGAATGTCCATCATTGCTATATAAATTCCGGGCTGTGAGATTCTCATCGCAAACATGATGATATGTCCCCCGCCCATTTAAAATGACATGGCTGGACACACTCCCCAATACTGTACTGTATAAGCATCAGGCCAGTAGCAGCCTCTTAGCGTGAAGAAACCCATTGAAAACTATGAAACATGCCGCATACACATGACAGTAAGCATATGGACATTAGCGGGCCCTTAGCGTGCAGATTCTGGTCGCATTTCATTAAACTGGACGCATACACATTACAGTAGGCCTATGGACATTAGCGGGCCCTTAGCGTGCAGATTCTGATCGCATGTATTCAGCCTGATGACATCAGTGGCCCCTTAGCATTCAGATTATGATCGCATTTCATGAAAACGGGCCGCATACACATTACAGTGCCAGCCAGAGTACATTAGCGGCCCCTTAGCGTGCAGTTTCTTGTCGCTTTGTACAAAAAATGCCTCTAACACACAGGAAGGGATGTATGCCTGCTTCCTGTCTCCATGTGTGTGGCATTCACTTTCACTTTCTCTTTTGAGCCCATTGTGTTGGATTTGGCTGAGTGAGGAGGTGTTTTTGGGATTGTGCTGGTGGAGAGTGTAGTTTGGAGTGTTGCTGTGTCCTGTCTAAAGTGTTTTTTTGGATTATTTCACATTTTAATTACATTTTACTGTCTACTGTCCTCAGTCTTGTTGTGGGTTATTTTCCTTTATTGTCATTCTTGGGTTTTCGTTTTGTAATCTGGGGTGAGAACTGGGGTGTGTGGAGATGCCGGCGGTGGGAAGGTCAGGGGGGATGTCGGAGGGAGCATTGGGGGGCTTCCTGTGGCTGGTGCGGTGCTACCTGCCTCTGATGCTGGAGAGGGGAGGACGTATCCTCCAGGGCTATGGTGTGGCGGTGCGCAAGTTGCGGTGGGAGCGGGCGCAGATGCTCCGCTGCTTTAAGGTGAACCGGACCGTGCGCCAGTGGAAGCACCGCTGGCAAGACATACTGGTGTGGGAGGCGGACCTGCTAGACTACACCGGAGTCATGCCTGGCATCCAGGGTGGTAAGTACCAATTCCCTTGTTGTCCACAACTAATATTACGTACATATGAGTGACGTGTGTGAGAAGAAGATGAGATGTCTTAATGCTGTCCCAAGACCGTGACACTGTAACAACGTGGTTAATGCAATGCGACTTGCGAAAAATACTTGCGCATGATGGCCGTGACCTTGGATTTGCATGACTCACTCTTCCCACTACAGTGTGTGCAACAGTACGGACAGTGTTGGGATAGTGAATCAAAATACACATTATTGATGTGCGCCATGCAGTGCAAGGTGGAGTGATGATTGGTGTAGCAATGACAGCGTAGATTACGTTTGCCACTGGAAATACCACATAGGAATGGAGATCCCAGGTGTTAAACATCCCAAAATACACGTGCTTAATGTGAGAGAATACTCAGCAGGAAGGGTTGCAGGGGCATGGCGGTGTTTGCATGTTGAAGTATAGCAAGGGGTGTGTTTGTCGAAGAGCAATGTTCAGAGTTAGTGCTTGGAGATGGGGAGCAACGTTGCCTGTCAGAGGTGTAGCGGAAGTTTGCCACAGGCCATATCTGCAAGGTAGGAAAAGGAGCAGACTCACAATCTGGTCCCTCTAGGGCGGGGGAACATGGCATAGGCCAGCTGGTTGGATCGTCGGGTCCTTTGATGTGCCATGGAAATAGAGTTGGACGTTAAGGTATGTTTGCCCAGTGTTGTGGATGGCTTTGTGAGCCTGGGTGCACATCTTGAATGTGACTCTAGCTTTGATGTGGAGACAGTGGAGTGTGCGCAGGTGTTGGGAGGTGTGACAGGGTCCTGGCAGTGTGAGGATCAGTCCTGTGGTTGCATTTGAGATGTCCTGTAGCTTGCGGATGTGGTTCATGTAAAGTCTGTCATGGACTGTGGTGCTGTAGTAGGGTGAGCTATTGCATAGGGCATGAGTGAGTGTCTATGGGTGTTTGAAGCACGATGATGAGACAGGATAGATCTTGCAATTATCTTGGACATCAGAGTCCATGATGGATTACATGTCGCGTGCTTTGGCCGTGTTGGGGTGCGTGTTCCCCATGCCGTGTGAGGAGCCTGTGTAATTACATGCGTGGATGTTTTAGCGCATGATGGGTACTTTTCTTTTGTTGTTGCTCACTTGTATGCAGCTCTTTGACGTTCATCTAGCAAGCTCTGCCATGGATTCGCAATACTTGTGTTTGCTGGAGTTGTGTTGGCTGGATGTGTCGAGGAGGAGTTGCCAGTCGTATGCCTATGATACAATGTTGAGTCCATAGCTAATCACGATTGTGGCGTGCGGAGACATGTAGATGTGAAAGATTGTAGGGCTGAATGAGGATCTTTGGGGGACTCCACGGCTGGTTGTTGGAGGCTCCAAGACAACAGAGGGGTGTCTGACCCACACGTATGTACGTTGAGGAAGGAGCAGATCCAGTTGAGGGCCTTGTCTTGGATCCCTTTGTTGTGGAGTCTGCATATTGGTGGGCTTTGTGAGACAGTGCTGAATGCCGCAGCGATTGGTCAAGGATGATGAGTAAAAAGTTTTTTTTTGCGCTCCGTGTGGATGAGGTGCCTTGATATGGCATGAAACAACTCAGATGTGCAGCTCGGCCAGCAATGATGTTTTGGCTGTGCAGCCTCTGCTTCCACATGTTCGTGTGTGGATGCCATTCAAAGTAGGCCCAGTCATGTGGCCAACATGAAGTCAACACCACAGGGATGTAGCATTGTTTGTCACTGTAACAATTCACATTGTGAATATGCCATGTTTGCTGGGTTTTCCTAACAACACCTATTTGCATTTCTCCTCTCACAGATGGACGCCAACCTATCACCCAGGGGGACATTGACCGTTTCCGTGACACACACGCCACTGGTGAGTAGTGACAAGAAATATTGGCAGGCTGCGTGGTCATGAGTGTCTGTGCCAAATGCAGCACGTTGTTGATTAGCAGTATGGGTGTGTATCGCATGTCAATTGCCTATGATGTGCACAGGTATTCAGCCTTTCCATACTGCGTCTAATATGGTAGTGTAAAGGGGTACAATGCATCTCATTCAAAGTTGTGAGTTTGTCCATCAACAGTCATTGATACACATGTCAATGTATGTGCCTATTTCCGAGCAAATAATGCTGCCAACTAGGCATTTATACTGCAGTTGTGATGGAAATAGGTCACTAGCATTTACTCCCAAGTTCATTTGCGCAGCCTAGTCAAGATGGCACACTTACATGCGGTAGACATCGTCCAAGGGGCGTGCAGTGGGTGTAGCATTGTGCACAATGAGGCAGTGCTATTATGTCCATACAAGGTCAGACATCTTGGCAGGATGTATGTCGTTACAATGCACACTTTTACAACGCATACACTTACAACGCATTTTTTACAACGCACAATCCATTACAACGCATGACATTACAACGCAGGACACTACAACGCATTTTTAAAAACTACCTTTACAACGCATTTCCATTACAACGCATACTACCTTTACAACGCATACCATTACAACGCATAATATTAAATTGCATTTAAGGTAAGTATTAGATAGTATAGGGGTAAAAATTACTATTCTAACTCCAGGGGGTGCAACAGTAGGGTAAGTGTTGGATAGTATAGGGTTAAAAATTACTATTCTAACTCCAGGGGGTGCAACAGTAGGGTAAATGTTGGATAGTATAGGGGTAAAAATTACTATTCTAACTCCAGGGGGTGCAACAGTAGGGAAAGTGTTGGATAGTATAGGGGTAAAAATTACTATTCTAACTCCAGGGGGTGCAACAGTAGGGTAAGTGTTGG
Source organism: Triturus cristatus (assembly GCF_964204655.1). NCBI lineage: Eukaryota > Metazoa > Chordata > Amphibia > Caudata > Salamandridae > Triturus > Triturus cristatus. The sequence continues at coordinate 897,180,394 of NC_140584.1, read as the reverse complement.
ATAGTATAGGGGTAAAAATTACTATTCTAACTCCAGGGGGTGCAACAGTAGGGTAAGTGTTGGATAGTATAGGGGTAAAAATTACTATTCTAACTCCAGGGGGTGCAACAGTAGAGTAAGTGTTGGATAGTATAGGGGTAAAAATTACTATTCTAACTCCAGGGGGTGCAACAGTAGGGTAAGTGTTGGATAGTATAGGGGTAAAAATTACTATATTATGCGTTGTAATGGTATGCGTTGTAATGGTAGTATGCGTTGTAATGGAATGCGTTGTAAAGGTAGTTTTTAAAAATGCGTTGTAGTGTCCTGCGTTGTAATGTCATGCGTTGTAATGGATTGTGCGTTGTAAAAAATGCGTTGTAAATGTAGTGCGTTGTAAAAGTTGCGTTGTAAAGGTTGTTCCCCATCTTGGCACAGTGATACCTAAGGTATGCTGCATAGCACAGAAGCAGAAGTGGCAGGGTGTATCTCAGATCCAATATTGTCAATGGTGTGTTACACAAACACATTCCATAGATGTGTACGTCAATTGAGAATTGATATTTGTGCACTGCAATGGTGTTGACAGGCTATATCTGTGTGGACTTACCATGCTGGAATCAGGATCATGTGTACCAACTCATCTGACACAATTGGTGACATCATTTAACACACATTTCATGGCCATGCATTAGCTATGCATCATTTGATGTCACATAGATTTGCAAATCAGGACTAAGGAAACAAGATCTGTGTGTACACATTAGCCATAACAATTACACAACCCTCATGACCCCAGGCCAGGGTGCCATTACAATGTGTAATCCATTGTAACAGTTTGCGTAGTTGATGCATGCGTGTTCATCTCTACTATGGAGTGAGATTGGGGGTTACAACACATGCATGACTGGCAGTTGTGGGTCAATGATGTATCCCCCTCGCAGTGGATGACTATCACCAATTGCATAGTAATGGTGGAGTGAGTAAGTGCCTAAGTCCGCATTCATAACCTAAACATGTTTCCATGTGTGTGGCATGATGCAGCATGATTACAAGTGTGAGTAGGGCAGTCCCAGGCCTGTTATTGTGCATGTAGTGTGAGACTACAATAGGTAGTTATTCACACCTGCACACATACACCCTTGCCTGTCTTGGCACTGACTTGATGTACGGCACCCAGTTGCTGGGGGACACACATGGCTGCACATGTGCATTTTAATTCTGATGCAGCTGTCTGTCACAGGACGGGAGAGGGTTGTGCCTCCCGAATGAAGCCAATTGTACAGGTCACCCACAGCCCGGTTGACCAATGGTGCCATGTTTGTAGCGTATCCTTAGCTTTCAGTTTTGTCAGTGCATGTACCATGCCATGCACTGTCATGTCAGTCTCAACAGCATGTAGTTATTTAATCATGCATAGACATTGTGTTTAACAGGTCAGTCCTTGACTTAACATGTTGTTTTGCACTTGTGATACAGATCTCATGTTGTACGGTTACATAGTGTAGGGGACAGAAAACTGACATAGATTTTTTTTTCTCTCAGACAACATGACACCTGAGGAACAGCACCGGTTCCAGGTCGTCAAGGACCGGTACCTCCATGTGCGGAAGGTACATAAGGGTTACAGATTGATGGCAAGGAGGTACCTGGCCGAGAAGAGGGTAGGGACCTGGCCGTCGCTGCCGGAATGCATCACGACTGGCAGCGGCTCAAGACCATCCACCTCAGGTGTCGTTGTGGGATCCCAAGATGTCAATCCCCCTGCTGCCACACCCGCGCCAGGCCAGCATGCGCCGCCACCTGCAGAAGCCCCGGCCCCAGCATTTGGCGGGAGTCCAGGACACACTCAGTCAAAGTCCATTCAGCAGTTCCTCAAAAAGTATGGGAATACCATGCAGGCAAGATGGTACTTTCTCACACATATGGCATACATGTCGGGGGCTCAGAGTTGGAATATTGCTAGATTGTGCTATCTGATCAATATTTTCAGTGCAATTTGGCCCGTGTAATCTTGTGGGACACCCTGTGCCCCTTCGTCACTGTCTGACTCCGGTTGTCTCATCTGTGCCGTCACTGCAAGTGTTATTTAGTTTGTCACACTGTGCCCCCTTCTGCCGGGTTTAGTTGTATTGCTCATTAAAATTTCTTACCCTGTATTCGGACACGTGTTTTTCAAACTGCCTCCGCTCTCCCTTCCCACCACAGTATCCCCTGCTGAGCCGCACAGCAACACGCACATTCGTGCCACCCACATGCCAGGCTGATCCTCCCACCTCCCCTTCCACTGGCATACATCCACGCCCGCGCAAAGTGCAGGAACATCCTGGGTCCGCAAACACAACTACACACGTTGCCACTACGATGCTAGCACACTCAACGCCCTCAACATAGGACGATCACACACCTGCTTCCTGCCCGGAACCAAACGCACACAAGGACACCTCTCCAGCCGGAACTGCATTGTCACCAGCATCCAATCTGCAAATCCACCAACTGTGTTGGAAGCCAACTACCTCAGATGCATTGTCCCCAACACCCGCCACAGACGCCAACACACAAGTGAACTCTGGGATCTACTCAAATCAACCTCCCCAGACATGGTCTCCATGACAGTGACCTAATTGTACCCCTCCTCGGAACACTACCTGGCCATAGCCATCCTGTGCAGCTACAAGATCAACCACAGGGAGCGCACCAACGGAGTAGGACTAGGAATTGCCATCCTCACAGGAACACTGTCAGAGTCTCGACCAACAACGACAACATGCTCATCAACGCCGAACACCTGCACTTCCAGATCCACACCAATCCCAACACCACCCTCAGAGTAACCCGCGTCTACATAGCCTTCAGATCCCTAACACAGTTCTGCAACTCCATCACCAACTTTGTCAGTACAAACGCCCTCACATCCACAGACTACATCCTTCACGTTGAGCTGAACTTCAACCTCGTGTACATTAACGGCACCGTATCCACCACCCTGATCGACACCCTGGCCAATCTCGGCCTCATACAACTTGTCACAACACCCACCCACCACAACAGCCACACGCTTGACCACATATTATCTGCAAGATCCCACGTCCACTCCAACTACCCAACCAACCTCCACTAGAACAACCATTGATGCATCAACCTCGCATTCCATGAAGACACCACGCACCACCACACCCAACAGATCCACTGGCACTGCTGGAACAAAGTCACAGAAGCACAGCTAACCAGCAGCCTTGCCTGGAGCACAACCACCGACACTGACTCCACCGCCCAGGACCTCAGACAAGGGATCGGCAACTGCGCCAACACACTCGCCCAGATTAAGACACACTCCAACAGACACACCAGCAAGTAAGCCAGCTGGTTCACTGCAGAACACCAGGCCTCAATGCCGACCTGCCATGAGCTAGTGAAGAAATTGCAGCGTGAACAGACACTGGACAGCTACGCAACCCACAAAGACGCCACACGCAGACACCATCACCTCATCAGATACGCAATTGGGCCTCCTTCAAAGACCTCATTGCCAAAAACGCACACACCAGCTAAGTGCTCTTCAACCTAGTGAAAGAACTCTCCAACACCAGCTCCAACACCAACACCATCCCACCTTTGCAAGACCTGTGCAACTCCTTTGATACTTTTGTCCATCGCAAGGGTGCAGCCATCCACGACAGCTACAACGTTACGAATGCCACGAATAGCACTGAGACCTCCATCCCCAAGGATCCCATACGCACCAACCCCCTGCTCTCCTGGACCAACGTAAACGACACAAACACAATGCACATCTGGTACAACATCCACTCCGGATCAACATCAGACACATGCCCACACCACATCTGCTCCGAAGCCAGCCCCACCATTGCACCCCATTTCCAGATGAGCATCAACATCTCCCTCGTAAATTCAACATTGACGTAGAGCTGGAAGCTCGCCGATATCAACCCCTTACTCCACAAACAAAAGACTGACCCCAAGGACCGCCTGAACTTACGTCCCATCTACCTGCTACCATTCCTGTGAGGTGTCATTGCGAAGGCCATCAACAGACTACTGACCCACTAACTCTAAGGGAACAGCATCCAGGATCCGTCCCATTTGCGCTTCAGCGGCAACTCCTGTAGCAAACTGGACACATCTCCGCCACCAATGACATAATGCCACGGATTGACAACAGTGAAACAGCAGCACTCATTGACCAGTACCTGTGATTTGGCTTTAACACTGTCTTGCACCGCACACTATGCACACCCATACACGACACTGAGATCCGAGACAAGGCTCGTGACTGGCCAAATTCCTTCCTCTACGGCAACACCCAGTCCGCCCTCCTCCACCCTTCCTGCTCAGAGTCCACAGTAATCTTCACCGGATTACCCCAGGGCTCATCCCTCACACAACACTGTTCTACATGTACATGTCACCACTCGCACACGTTACCCAACTGCCCAAAATCAACATCATCTCCTACGAGAACGATAGCCAGCTGATCGTCTCCCTCACCATGGCCACCCTCACTTACACAACCATACACCATGTAGGACTGTAAAACGTTGCTGAGTGGACGAAGAACTGCCAACAGGAGATAAACATCAGACAGGACCCCTGCCCCTTTTAAGGTAAACACCTACAGTAGACAACAGCTGGTGATCTAGACAGATATTCATGTAAAGCTCATGAGTTGGTCCTATCTGGCAGAAACTTAGAAGGGTTGGGCTGTACTAAGTGCGCTTATCAGATCAGACAGGACGGAAAGGGGGGCTCTGACCTAGTCAGCAAACAGAGCAACGCGGGGATAGATATTTCTCAAGATAGGGTGGGTGTAACATCCTTATATGACTCTCTTAGTCACAATGGGCTAGGCTCATGTCTTACGCTGTATTCTCCTTAATGTTCGATCCGTAAATAAAAATAAATATCAGATTAATGACCTGATCGACAATACGCTGCCTGATTTAATTTTTTTGACTGAGACTTGGGTCAATAGTACCTCCGGTCCAGAATGGAACATAGCTCTGCCTAACGGCTATGTGGTTACTGCACAAGATAGAGTAGGAAAGAGGGGCGGAGGGATAGAGATTATCCATCAAGACTATCTAAAACTACGGGTAGAAAGCAATTTAGATTTACCGGCAGAAGCACTCTATTTTACCATGTATTCAGGCAATCTTTTCAAGTTTCAGGGCCTTCTGATTTATCGACCACCCAGGCCCAAGACCTCTTTTCCACAAGCCCTTATGAACCACCTACAATCTCGCATGGATCCCCATCCCTTTATTCTTCTCGGCGACTTTAACTATCACCTGGAGTTCATCAACCACCCAGATTCTACTAAATTGCTTGACAACCTGGTAGCCGTGGGCTTTAGTCAAGTAGTTAATGGGCCTACCCACCAAGCTGGCCACACTTTAGATGGCATTTGTGCCAACAACATAGAGCTGGAGTTGGCCAGTATCATTGCTCTTCCCTGGTCATCATTAAGCAATTCATTTTTATATTAAGTCAGGCTTACCAACACCTTTACTCCGTTTAAAACCAGCAAAGGTAAAGATCAGACAATGGTCTAAGGTTCATGCTGATAGTTTAATCACCGCACTTGGCCAGTCCCATCTTCCACTTAGTAAGGACAACTCGGAGGCGGTTCATGTCTTCAACAAGTGGCTGGCGGCAGCAGCTGATGTGGTAGCTCCTGAAATGCTGCTAGCTGTCAGGAGAGCTAAGCCGTCCGCCCCTGGTATAGTTTGGAACGTAAAACCCTAAAGATAGCTTGTAGAAAGGCGGAGCGCATCTGGAGGGTGGACTATAGCTCTGAGAATAAAACCAGGTACAATTGTGCCCTTTCACATTACAGGAATGCAATAATTGCCGCAAAAAGTTTATTTTATGCAACCAGGATTAGGGAAGCAGGGAACTCGACCAAAGAGCTTTTTAAAACAATCACTGTACTGTCTAAACCATCTCAGGTTAACACATTTCAGCTTGATCAAGCAATGGGCGAAAAATTAGCTTCCTTCTTCCAGGAAAAGGTCCAACTAATCTACAAAGAACTTCGGAATATTCCCCCTAGTCCAGAGAAGCAAGGACAACTATCGATTAATAGAGTTTTGACTCATCCTAGCTTTAGGAAGTTTCCATCAATAACGAGGGAAGAAACCTTTAAACTTATTACTTTAATCAAATCAGGTTCCCCAAAAGTTCCCTGCCCTCCATCAATCATGCACCTTGCTGCTGACAGAATTGCAGGCAAATTAACTCCTTTAATCAATCAAGTGCTGGAGTCTGGTGACTATCCTTCCAGTTGGAAGACAGCTACGATCAGGCCATTACTGAAGAAGCCCACACTGGATCCCTATGTACCTAAGAACTACCGCCCTATTGCTGCCTTACCTATGGCAGCTAATATCTTAGAGAAAGCAGTTAACAGTTCATTGACGGACTATTTAAATTCCCATGATTTGCTGGACTCCACCCAGCATGGTTTTCGGGCACAACACTACACGGAATCAGCCCTGCTCATGGCAGCAGAGGAGATCCGTAGTATAGTCGACAAAGGGGGCAGGACGAGTCTCGTCTTGTTAGATCTATCGACTGCTTTTGACACCGTGAATCACACGGTGTTGATACAGAGATTGCAAGCGGTCAGAATTGAGGACCCAGCGCTGTCCCTTCTTTCATCTTTTTTGGAAGGAAGGGAGCAAAGCCTTTACTGGGATGGCCTTCAGTCTGACAGTTTCCATCTTCCCTGTGGGGTTCCGCAAGGCTCAGCACTGTCCCCCACACTGTTCAACATCTATGTTACCCCTCTGGCCAGACTCATCAGGAAGCATGGTTTTGCCTTAGTGTCATACGTGGACGATTCCCAGCTCATAATTTCGACGGCCAAGCAATCTGATGACACAGCCGTTAGATTTCACATGTGCCTATCAGAAATTATGATCTGGATGAATGAGAGCTCCCTGAAGATCAATACAGAAAAAACAGAGATCATTGAGTTTGGCCAGGGGAATCCTCTGTGGAATAGCTCCTGGTGGCCCTGGAAGGCCGGTGAGTGTCCCCGTATCCAAGGTGAGAAACCTGGGCGTGCTGTTTGACTGTCAGTTACATTTCTCGGCTCATGTGAATAGTCTTGTGTCATCTTGTTTTTTCTCAATAAAGACTCTGCGAAAGATCTTTCCTTTTATTACGCTAGAGTTACGTAAGACAGTGGTGGTGGCGCTCCTGCTGTCTAAACTGGACTATTGTACTGCCCTACTGTTAGGGATAAACAAAGCCCAGCTGATTAGGCTGCAGGCTCTGCAGAATGCCGCAGCAAAATTACTCCTGAATATCCCCAGAGACCAATCCGTTTTGGCGGGAATCAGAACTCTACACTGGCTCCCTGTCCAACAGCGTGTGGATTTTAAGGCCTTATGCCTGGTCCACAAAGCTGTTTTTGGGGGTGGAGCCAAGGATATCCAGAAAATACTGTCTCCTTATATCCCCAGTCATATCCTAAGGTCCAGCACCCAGAATCTTATTCAGGTGAGTAGGATTAGGAGAGCTAGATGGGGAGGTAGAGCTTTTTCAAACTGTGCCGCAGAACTTTGGAACAAGCTCCCCTGTTCTTTAAAATCTGTAGATAACCATCAATGCTTCGGGTAAGCTCTAAAAACCTGGTTATTTCAGGGAGCTTACGCTTAAGACTGACTCTTTCTCCCCCTTACTTACCAGCGCCAAGACGCTTCGGCATACGAGCGCTTTATAAACTTATATCCTATCCTATCCTATCCTATCCTAGTCAAGTTCAACAGGTGGATTACCACCAAAACATGGAAAACAGTCACACAGGCACTCAGCAGCAGCAAGTTGGAATACGGTAACACCCTCTATGCAGGAGCCTTGACCAAACTCTAATAACAACTTAAACGCATTACAAACGCCTCTGCACCCCACCTGTGAGACCTGCACTGGCTCACCGCCAACAAATGTATCACCTCCACGCACACAAACCACTCCACAACACCGGACATACATGCTTCAACAGATAACACAGCTTCTGCATCCCAATCCAGCAGGTCCGCTACGCTGACATTGCAATCACCACAGTACCCGCATCTTGAAAGCTAACTCCTGCAGAAGATCATTATGCCACCTCAACGCAAAGAACTGGAACACTCTCCCCACCCTCCTGCGGCAGGCACAGCACATGCTAACATTAATGTCACTCCTCAAGAACGGGATTTCCAAGCAGTGGCAGACTTCCATCCCCCCCCCCGCTCCTTGAGACACTCACAGGTTAGTGGTGCACTTTAAAGATGTTGTCATAGGAAAATTATCTAGATTGCTTTTGCCCATACACGGCCATCTCACTGCCTATCCGTGTCAGGTGACACATGTACATTGATTGAATTAACCTTGCTGGACCTTCTTGTGAATTCACAGCCCCTTACTTATTGCCTAAGCTAAATACTTGATTGTTCAGGGAAACACGCACCTGTGTGATTTAAGTGAATTTATTTACAAGTAAAGGTTGCGCAGGTACCAGAAGTGGACCATAGGACATGGGATTGGCAGGATGCCTGTTGGAGGTAGCAGTCCATTGTGAGGGACAGAGCCAGGGGAAGAGGCGGATTTTGCTGTGCCATTGTCAATGAACAAGAGGAGAATTGCTGTAGGTCAATGTGTGGGTCCAAGCTGGGCGTTGATGGACGTCGACAGACAGTGGGAGAGGAAGGGCAGTGAAATGATGGTATGTACAAACCGACATGCCTTTGTACATCACTGCTAGCTGGACTTGCGCATTACCATGGTGGCAGTTTCATCCTCAGATTCGTCCGATGATGTGTCATGTGTCTCACATCTGGGTGGTGGTATGGGGGGAGCAGCACTGTGAGGCACAGACACATCAGGGTGCGGAGCTGAGGATGTGGATGCACTAGCAGCAGATGTTGTTGCAAGACCGTTAGGAGGTAAAGATGTCATGTGGAGAAGTATGGCCTGCCATGTCTGTTCCAGATTACGCTGGTGTTGAGCCGTGGCAGCCATCTGTTGGAGCTCCCTCCGCTCCCTGGATTCCATTATCCCTGCCAGTCGGGATAATTCAGCATAGACACTGCTGGAGCTATCCTGCCGGGAGAGTGTGTCCGCTTTCCGGATCAGGACCCCAGCAATGTCATCCAGGGTGCGTTGGATATTATTGAGGGTTGTGTGGATGTCTGACATCCTTGCAAAGTTGTTTTCGAGGCGATTCAGACACCCACTGAGCTCCTCAAATTTGGCTGCCAGGCTCTCCAAGCCCACCCGCACAAAGTCCCGTGTCTCATGTTGGACATCAAGCGCCATGTTGTGAAAGGCCGCATATGGGTTGGCTGGCTCCTGGGAGGCAGCTGTGGTGGGAGGGGCTTGCTGCTGGGTGGTTTGTGCAGGGGTGGGATGGGTGCAATGCTGATGGGTAGCCCTGCTACTGGAGTTGGTGTGTTGAAGGAATCGAGGAGACGCTGAAACTCGTCCACATTGATGGTGGGTGTATGCGACGAGTCATCGTGGCGGAGTGGGTCGTCCGGCTGTCCAGGAGGTGTTGTCGCTCCCTCTGAAATGTTCATGGGAGATACAGTTTTACAGTGGTATCCATGTATGGGCATGCATTATTTGACTTAACAATCAGACTGAGGGAGACTGTACATTATAGATATTTAGTACAATATGCATGTGAGTTTCTGGATGGTGATTATTTCAGAGACATCATGGATGTGAGGGTGTATTTGTACGTTGTAATATCACAAGTTGCCTAGGTGAGAAATGTGTCTTGTTAGTGTCTACACACAAATGCTACCTGTTATGTCCTGGTTTGTGTTGTGTGACTAATGCAGTCCGCAACACATATTAGGCAATGTTGATGTACTCAGATTAGTATGTGTGTACATTGCATTGTGTGATGGTGGCACCTGCTGCCTTTGTTTAGCTGCCCCTTGTCCCTTTCATGAAATGGGCCTTTGACTTCCATGTATGGACAATGCAGACATGTGGAAATATGTGTGGATTGTGTGTCCTTGTCAGAGTTGTGACACTTGTGCATAGTAGGTCATCAAGTGTCTTGTTCATATCAGGGGTTGTGTGTACACGAGTTTGTGACAGAATGTGACATGCTCCCTTGAGGATGAGTTCCACACTCCGCAACAATAGTGAGGTGTCCTGCGCCATGTGAATTTCTTTGTCCTGCAGGCATACTATCCATCATGCCCTATCACATGCATTATCAGTGTGGCTCAAGGAGTTGCAGCTTTGCAGGGTTTTGCACATGTGCATGTGTTTAGTGTGCTATTAGTAATGTGTGATGAGTGCCCACTTTTGGCCCACTGGCAATGGGAGCCTACTTGGGGGCATGTTATCATGGACGGCCATGGTGTTGTCGGCGCTTTAGCGGCAGGAAACTTCCGCTACAAGCGGCAAAGATGTTCTTGGAAATATGCAGCATAGAATTCCAGGAGAAGCACATGTTCTGGTGTGAACATGGGCTTTGCTTGGAATTCTCTGCAGCATGTTATCAGGCACATTATCACCGCTTTGGTGGCAGTTTCATGCCGCTGAAGTGGCGATAAATTTAGGAACGTCCTTGATCATATACACCGTTTCTTTTCTACAAAGCTGCACTGTGTAGGACACATGTAACTCTAAGTCGCTTTGGCTTCTTGCGATTTGTGCTGTGTGCATTGCGTCTGTCATGTTTAATCTTGCATGGTTTGCTTTCTGCACTTCTTTTGGATTACCCTTTCAGAGTATGGTGCAGCATGTATATCAATTGTTGCTGCTGTCTGAGCAGACTGTGTCCACACCCATTACCCACATATTTGGTCCCACATATGGAGTGTGTGTGGCAGTGGTGGGCCGTTTTGTGCATCATACCAGGCGCTGACCTTCTAGACTCTGCATGAGCGCTTTGATTTTCGAAGGGGGGACTACATACTCCATGCAGCAATAACAGCGGCTATTCGTGCGCATTGTAAATGGGACCAAGCAGGACCTGAGCTTTCTTTAGGGTGCCAATACATATTGACAGCAGCTGTAAAGTTTAAGGCAGTCAAATGCCTGGACATGCGCATGGGTCTCGTGGAGCTGCCCCCTTTGGACATACTTAATTGAAATGGGAGGTCAAAGTAGGGAGAGAGATACCGGAAAGGGCTTGTGCTGAGGTTGTAGAGTAAGCATGGAGGTGCACCAGGCACACCCGCTTCCAAAGGCTTCTTTTTAATGTTTTACATCGCCTTACCTCACACCGGCAATAAGACAATGCATGTTTCTACACTGACTCATAGGAATGCACAAGGGTTCAGGGGGAGGGGGCAAACTTCCCTCACCTGATTTGGGGGTGACCACTTTGGCCTACTTATTGGACCGTAGTGATGACACTAATGAAGGTGTTGACGGACAGGGAGGTGGATCTGTCATAGGGGTCTTGTATCCTACATTGCTTCCCACACACGGCTCAAAATGGGCTTGCCGCAAGTTTATGGATAGGGGATTATTAGTGGCCATGAGGGGATATTACGATGCAATGGAAGGCAAGTGGGGACTGGAGTTTAGATCAATGGGAGTTTGAGTTCACCTAATTGGCAGAGTGTGATGGGATAGTTAGGCTACTACTGGTCAAGGGTCCGGTGAGCAAGGGATCACTTGAGGCAGCTAGGGCATGGGACCATTTCTTTGGAACATTGGTGGACGGAGACAGCAAGAGCGATGTCAACACTGAGCCAGGTGAACTGGTACCAGGGTAGGGCCTTTATAGCTCGTAGATGTGACCATTTGACACCATTCAAGACATGCATGATGGATGAATCTAGCGGCAGCCTGTATATTGTGTTGTTAGTGTTTACCTTCTGGATACCACAGATTACGCACTGATAAGGCTATCAAGGAGTACAGAGCAACATGGGTAGTGACATGCCTTGAGGGAGTGGGAAATAGAATTTCAGATGGATTTGGGATGATGATGTTTGTTTATATGCCTGTGTTGTGAATTGGTTGTTAATCCCCTTTTTACATGGTTCTTAATATTAAAGGTAGTGGAGGAGACATGTCATAGTAACAAGCCAAGTATCCTATGCTCAGAAAGTTGAACATCATAGTTAAAATTATCGCAGCTTTAGCGGCAGGTAACTGCCACTAAAGTGGCGGTAATGGGCTTGATGATATGCTCTGGGAAATTCCAATGGACGTCCATGTTCTGGTGTGAACATGGGCTTCTATGGGAATTCACAGGGGCATATTATCAAGCCCATTGCCGCCACTTTAGTGGCAGTTTCCTGCCGCTAAGGCAGCGATAATTGTAACGCTGATCTTGGTAATATGTCCCTAGGTTGGCGCAATTGTTAGATTTGAAGATGTAGCTTTCGCAGACATGAAGAGTTTTTTAATTTGCTAGCGAAAATAGTACATGCCATGCGTTGACGTTGGGCGGGAGAGGGTGGTGGGTATTATGGACAGGGATATGTGTGAATGCAGGTAAGTTGCCTTTGGATGACTGAATGGATTTCATGGTGCGCCCTGCATCACATTTTGCAATGGAGGGCACACGACTAAGGGGCAAATTATCAGGGACGGCATTACAAATTATCGGCACTTGAGCGGCAGAGAACTGCCGCTTAAGTGGCGATAATGGGCTTGATAATATGCCCTGGGGAATTCCAATAGAAGTCCATGTTCTGGTATGACCACACTTATCCAAATTTCTTCAGAAGTCTGCAACTCCCATGTGCCAAAAGGAGTATGCAGTGTGAATGTGACTGGTCACGTGCACGAGTAAACATGCCAGCGACAGGCTCAGCACACCTGCAACATTGCACATGTGTCTGGCTCGTGTGCAAGGTTGTGTGTGGCCCTCCAAGTCACACTTGTTGGCCACGCACATACTTGCACACAAGTCAGCCACATGTGCTATTTTGCAGATGTGCTGTTCTTGCTGTTGGCATGCTTACACATGCATGTGATCAGTCACATTCACACTGCATACTCATTTTGGCACATGTGAGTTGCGGCCTTGTGGAGATGATTTGGATATGGGTTGTGATGGTGCAAGGGGTGCATTTTGTCAGCATGCTGCGTCTCTATGTGATGTGGCATTTTGGTATGTGATGTGGCACTTATTTTGTGGTCTGATGATGTAGCTGGACTGTGTTTTTCTGACGTTTCAGTGCACATTTCAATGTCAGTGTGTCCGTCAAAGTGTGTCTAGCAATGTTTATGTTGGATCAGTTGATGTGTGTCCATGCCACCATGCACAGGGCTATCTGGGACCTGAACCACAGTAATTGTGGGTATGCAATGTTATTTACTGTACATGTGTGCCATTGTGGCCATCCACCCCCGTCCACCCACTCCATAGTTTGTACTCACCCTGTGGTTGTGTCTGTTCACCTGCAGCGGTGTCCCGACCCGGCACTCCAACCACCGTCTCCTCAGTGATGACTTGCGCCACCATTTCCTCCTGCTCATCCAGTTCCAGCTGCGGCACAGGGCTACCACCTCCAGTGGCCATGGCTGCCCTCCGGTTGGCGGCCATCTTCTCCTTGGTGTTCTTCTTGCTGTCGTTCCAGTGCTTTTTTTCCTCCTCCACGGTCCTCCTCTTCCTCTCTCCCGCAGCATTGACCTAAGCTGTGATCTCCTCCCAGATATGTTTCTTCCGGGACAATGGCACTGTCCTCCGGAAAAACAGCTCCTGCTGGTGTTCAGCCACCAGACTATACAGGACCTGATTCTCCTGGTGGCTGAACCTGGGGTTCCTCCTCCTCTTTTCCTTCCCCTGGCTCTCTCCCTGCTCCTCCTGGCTGGCTGTGGGGCTCGCTGTGGTCTCCGTGCTTGGCCCCGCTTCCACCATGTCTCTGGTCTGGTCTCTGGTCTGGTCTCTGGAATCCATTTTTTATTTTTTATTTTGCCTGCTTGGGGGCCTTTTATAGTGCATTTTCCCGCTTGCTGCATGCAAAATGCAGGCCTGTTATCAATTGTCAGGCTGATTTTGGAGATAATTTGCTTAGTTCTACTTTTCACGGCTTAGCGTGCGTTTATTTATTGCCGGTGCTAAGATTTTATCGCCATCCATTGGCGCCGGAACTGATTGTTATCGCTGGCCAGCGGCGCCTTGTTAATACGTCGCTACTGCGGCGATAAAAAAAGGACTTCGCCGGCGATAACATTTTTAGCGCTAACAGCGCTTAGCGATAATTATCGCTATTTGTTGTTGATATGCCCCAGAGTACTTTATTTTAGCCGTTTTAACAGGGGTTCTTCTTTGAGTTATGTGTTGATTTCACCCCCCGTGACACAAGGCCTTTAATCTTCAATGGTGGGTACAGCGTATATTCTCCAAACATAGCCTTCTGTGGAGAGATACTGTGATCTTGTATGGTAAGATGGAAAAATAACACTCATACATTTGCATCATTTAACAAAAGCATCAATAGGAGATAACTGGGACAGGAAATATCAGAAACTCTGCTGCATTAATACAAGGCTGGGCTTTTTTTTCCAGATACCATGCATATTGTAATGTCATGAATATATGTGTTGGGGCAAAAGGTAGGAATGCTTATGGGGGCATATTATCAAGCACGACGTTAAAATTATCGCCGGTTTAGTGGCAGAAAACTGCCGCTAAAGCGGCGATAATGGGCTTGATAATATGCCTTAGAGAATTCCCATAGAAGCCCATGTTGACACCAGAACATGGGGTTCTATGGGAATTCTCAAGGGCATATTAACAAGCCCATTATCGCCGCTTTAGTGGCAGTTTTCTGCCGCTAAAGCGGCGATAATTTTATCGCCGTTTCTTGATAATATGCCCCATGGTGTCTTTTTCTCTTTAGGTCTCCTTCCCAGCTATTCCCATCCCATTCCCTTCCCTCGCTTGATCACCTCACTATTCTGTGCTTTTCTAGCATTCAGAATTGAGGTTGCCGAGAGGTGGACCTTATTGAGCAATTAACTGATCCTGAGGAATTCTACTCATAAGATGACACAATCTAATTTGCAGTGAAAAAAATCCAACCGCAAGAATTTCTTCCATTATTTTTTAAATCTGTCACTTACCCTTCACTACATTTACATGGATATTTTAATGTAGAGAGTAGGACCAGATACCAGGGATCGTTAGATCTTGGAGAAGGTCATAGACTTGTACTGGGACATTTGTAGTGGCTGAAACCGGCTGACCAGTTGACGTATTGATTAATATTCTTCCCATAAATCTTAGATTCTTTTTAACCTTGCCAGGGCAACTTGAATAAAGATGTGTTAGGTTGACCTAAAGGTAATGTTATTCTCAATCATTGGATCACAGTTGTACTGTTGAGAAACCCTCCTTCTCGTGTACGTAACACCTTTGTACTTTTCAATTTTGAAACTCCTCCTAGGTTGCTTCCTCGGGGTGGGGCTCATTCACCATCTGCCTGGCAACTTTGTAATAGTCTTCCAATTTGGAGCTTTCCAATATTTTCAGAGCTCTGAGTTCTTTTGGACAGGAAAGCGTGTTATAGTAAAAGAGGGCCCATTGTTTGGTGTAGTCATTAGTTTCGCCCTTGACTATTTTGGAGAGCTTTTCCATCCCCAGGAGCAACAGAGGGGCATATTATCAAGAAATGGCGTTAAAATTATCGCCGCTTTAGCGGCAGAAAACTGCTGCTAAAGCGGCGATAATGGGCTTGATAATATGCCGCAGAGAATTCCCATAGAAGCCCATGTTCTGGTGTCAACATGGGTGTCTATGGGAATTCTCTGCGGCATATTATCATGCCCATTATCGCCGCTTTAGCGGCAGTTTTCTGCAGCTAAAGCGGCGATAATTTTAACGCCGTGCTTGATAATATGTCCCATAATCTTTCAGTCCATTTAAATTATGAGGGTATAGGGTTCTGCCTCCAAAGAGCCAAAATCATTTGCTTAGCTGCCAACAGGAGATGTGAGATAGGGGCCTGGCCTCCCCTACTTGGCACTCACGTCCACGTTCCGCATGAAGGCCTAAAAGTGGAACGTAGGAATGCCTGCAGGCAGGAGCAGGAAGCCTTATCCCCGCATTGCAGGCCCTTCCAGAGAGCGAACTGGACGAGTTGGTGGACCAGATCACTGGACCCAGTTGCTGAGTCCCCCTTAGAGGCTGCCATTACCCTTTAGTTTGCTTAACCTCACTGTCCCTGGGAATTGTGCAGTTGGTTTTCTGCACCTGGGTGCTTACACCGCGTCAGAGTCCATGAGGGACCAGTGAGGATACCTTGGATTTTCAGCCCACGAAATCGGCAGGCAAGGGCTGTCTGCTGAGGGCCTAGCAGAGCCAGCCGTCTTTACTTAAGCAGAGCCCGGATGAACACAAAACCTCGGGTGAAGGGCGCAGACATATCAGACCCTGCCTCCAGGCGGTATCACTTTGGGACTCCTGATGGCGTCTTCTCAACGAGTTCAGGAGTGAGACATAGCATTGTTGGAAGGAGGGAGCAAGAAGTGTCTTCCCTACATTGAGGATCCATCAGGAGGCTGTGGAGAGCTGGATGCTGAGGACTATTGTTGGGCCCTGCTGGTGAGTACCCCTGAGGAACTAGGATCACACAGGGCTTTACTCTGCCTTATTGCACCTGAGAGTTGATCAGGTTGTTCCCTACGATGGGGCACTGACAATGAGGGGCTGCGAATTCCTCTCCACCTTTCACAAGCATAGGCAAGATGACTCGGAGGAAGGACCAGGAGGTGGGGGGGACCATTGCTTGGAGGCACCACTGAGCCCATGAGCGACAGTAGTAGTACAGCTCAGCTGCCTGAGCCCATAGGGGATCTCACATTCCAGAACATTCTCCAGGAAATAACTACCTCTCAAGAGGTATTGAAAACCAAAACAGATACACTGGAGGCAGATTTGGGCCTACTGTGGGACGATCACCGATGCTTAGTAGAGTGGGTCAGAAAGAGACCTGGCTGATTTGCCTCCTGTCTTTGCATCAGCAAACGAGAGGTTGACCACTATGGAGACCAGAATTGGCATGCTTGAACTTAGGGCTGAAGACACCAAAAATCGGTCATGCCAAAATAACGTACGGGTCGTAGATCTGCCCGCGAAAATCGAAGGTACCTGCATGGTGGCCTACCTAGAGACATGGCTCAGAGAGGAAGTGGGGCCAGAAGGCCTCTCCTTGTTTTCTCTCCTGAAGCAGGCCCAGAGAGTGCTGGCCAGACTGCCGCTCCCGGGGGTCCTCTGTGGCCGGTCGTGGCCAGACAAGCATTGCGATCACATCTTGGCACAGCCTCACCGTGAGGGGGACATTTCAGTCAAGAACTGTGTGGTGAGGATCTTCAATGATTTCTTACGCGAGGTGCAGAGGCAAAGATCTTCATTCCAGGAAGCTGAGGGCAAACTACAACAAATGGGACTTTTCTACGCAATGCTGTACTAGCATTACGGCAAAGTAATAAAGCCGGATTGCACAAAAGTTTTCCAAATCCCGCAAGAGGCTTGAAGTTGGATCAACCAGCATCCTCAACCAGGATCCAGTCGAGGCCCGCAACATAAATGTCCACGAAGGGTCCACTCGATATGCAGAACCAGGACTCGCAGTTCCGCTGCCCCCTCAGGGGCCAAAACACAATGAAAGAGACAGAATGCAATGGCAGCAGCAGCATTGCTGGTGGCAGCTGGACGGGGATGGGGCTGTGCAAGATTCAGGCTTCGATCGCAGTGTCTCTGAGGGTGCGAGTTTGGGGCTGCCCAAGGTTTCCCTACGAACATCAGATGAAATCCTATGAAGCCATGGACATGTCAGTAACATTTAGGGGGACTTATTTTGTGGGAATATAATAAAAGGGAGGGTGCAAGTGCAGCTCAATGTTCTCCACTGGGTCGGGACTGAGTTCGTACACACAACACTAGATGTGGGACTTGGTGGTTGAGCAGCTTTTTGGCCTCCCCCTCCCTGAGATGCATTGGTACCTCCATGAATTGTTACAATTGTATTCATTGTTTGGATGGGGGGGTTTAGGCCTACTCGTCCTGGGGAGTGGGAGTTGGGGTATTTGTTTTGAGACGTAAACTAGATAGCGACTCCCATTTATTAATATATTTATCCATTTATAAAGCGCTCGGTTACACCACCGGTGTGTCCCCCCCGCTAGCTTCCAGACTCTCAGTGAGGCAGCGTGGAGACTTTTAGATTTTTACAAAAGGTGGTTTCGCAGGGATCTTCTCTTACGTCTGCAGGCAGTGTATTCCAGGTTTTTGCTGCCAGATATCTAAAGGATAGAGCACCCATTCTTGCTTTCTGTATTCTTGGCACTGTCATCAATGCCCTGCCTTTGGATCTGAGGTTTCGGCTTGGTGTATAGGATGTTATCAGTTGTTGGAGATACCTCGGACCTTTCTTTGACAGGATTCAGTGACAGTAACACAGTGCTTTAAACACAATTCTCTTCTCCACCGGTAGCCAGTGCAGGTTTGCCAGAGCCTTTGTTGTGGATGTTCTTTTTGGGAGGTTCAACACTAGGCGGGCTGCCGCGTTTTGTATTGATCGGAGTTTAGTCAGCCCTTTTTTGGATGCACCCAGATACAGAACATTGCCATAATCTATCTGGGAGGTGACCAAGGCATGAACTATTGTTTTCCTAGCATTGATGGGTAATAGGTCAATGATTTTTCTCAGGACTTTAAGGGTCCCAAAGCATTTCCCCATCACTTTCCGGATTTGGCTGTCAAATGTCAGTTTGGAGTCGAACCACACTCCAAAAGTTTTTTATTTCTTCATTCGTAGTTGGTAGTTGGCCTAACATTTCAGGCCACCAAGCCGAGGTCCAAATGGATGGGGCCTTTCCCACGATCAACACCTCTGTTTTGTTTCCATTGAGCTTCAAACAATGGCTGGACATCCAAGCTGCTACCTCCTCCAGACATTTGGAAAATTGGTGGGCTGTCCGTTCCGGATTTTGGGATAGTGTGACAGTTAGCCGAGTTTCGTCAGCATATGACAAAATGGTCACGTTATGACCTTCCACTAGCTCTGCGAGTGGTCCCACATATAGTTTGAATAACGTGGGGCTCAGGATGGATCCTTGTGGGACTCCCTGTGGCAGAGGGATACTCTTAGATATTTTGTGCGACTGGGAAACACCGCGAAGAGAGGAAATATGTCATCCAGCGCAGAGCTGAGCTCCTCACGCCGCATGTCTCTAATCTTTGAAGAAGGAGACCATGGGAGACCATGACCTATAAATTCCTTTCCTGGAACATCCAAAGTATGCATACTGTGTCCAAGCGCGATAAACTGTTTTCCTACTTGAACAGAAGAGGCATTCACATGGCACTCTTGCAGGAAACACACCCCACTGCCAAGGAAGGACTGGCGTTACGGCCGCCATTGGAGAGGCCAGGTATACTACACAACTTACTCTGCCTACGCCAGGGGCACACTGGTGTGAGTTCTGGCGGGGTACCATTCCAATACACGGGTGATTTGTATCAACCCAGAGGTCAGATATGTGGTGGTGACGGGCTGCCTGGAGGGCCATGACGTGGTGATAGTTAACATACAGACTTGCATCATGCCCTTTTGGATGCTAAAGAAAAGGTTGCGGTCCTGACTGAACAGCTCAGATCCTTTGAGTATAGACAGTATATGGAACAAACGCATACGGAACGGGAGTGAACTGGATCCCTACAACCCAGTGAAGCTTGGCTCACCCATAGCTGAACTCAAAGCAGAAGAGGGGAACCGGGTATATAGCCAAGAATAAATGTATGCCTTCTTTTCTCAGTATTAATTGAAGTTATACAAAAGTACCAACTTGCATGATGAGGAAGCAGTACAAGCTATCATGGAGGCTCACCTCACAGAAGAGGAAAAGGAGGAGCTAATTGGGGTTAGCACTCCACACGAGATAAACGTGGCAAGTGGTAAGATGCCAGGAACAGACGGGTTCCTGGCTGAAGTTTAAGCATTCTATACTGCAGAGCTGACCCCTACGTTTGTGGACCTATACAGCATGGCCAAGAACACAAGGAATCTGCCTGATACCACCAGGGAGGCGCTCATAGTCCCCATCCTAAAACCAGGAAAGATTGAGTATCATTGCATGGCTTGCAGATCACTCTCAATTTTAAACATCATTTACAAGATCTTGAGCAGAATCTTGGTGTCCTGAATCCTCCCATTTATGCCTAAATTGATCCACCACGATAAGGCAGGATTCATACCCGGCCACAATATGGTGCTCAATAGCAGGTGCCTCTTAGCCTTGCAAAAGGCCAGCGAATATGTCCATGAGGATGCAGCAGTGTTTGCTGAAGATATAGAAAAGGCCTCTGGCAGCCTGGAATGAGGATATCTGTACGATGTGATGTCACATATGAGGCTATGTAGGAACTTCCTAACATGGACTAAGCAGCTATATGTGGACCTGGTTTCTAAGGTCCACATGGGAAGGGCCATTTCTGAGGGTTATCCAGTGGGCGCGGAACGATGCAGGGGTCTCCTCTATCTCCCATGCCTTTTGCTTTGGCGATGGGAGCCTTTGGCTACCTATGTGAGAACGGGTATCAGGAACTGCAAGACGGATCACATTATCACTGCATAGCTTTGTATGCAGATGATTTACTGAACTTTCTTAAAAATACAGCAGAGGATTTAAACGAGGCTAGGGCCATGCTGGAACGTTGCTTTTCCTTGTAGGGTCTAAACTCGCATAATTCCAGATTATTCCCAGCAGCGCTAAACAGAAAATCACCAGAGGGGTAAGAACAATTTCAATGGGAGCCCTGTTGCCTGTCCTATTTGGGTGTTAAGATCTATCATGATTGCGCTGACCCTCTGGGTGGCAATGTGGGGTTGGACATCAGGTCTCTCTGTTCAAACATGGAATTCTGGAAGACATTACCGCTGTCAGTTGCAAGACGTATAGCCCTCCTAAAGATGGTGGCACTTCCACGTCTACTGTACTTCTTCGGGATGCTCCCGATCTGGATCCCTCTGGTAATGTTCTGTGAACTTGATTCCTTACTCATTGCTTTTCTATGGTTGAGGGATTGTAAAAGAGGGGCACTCTCTGCGTTGCAACACCTGACGATGGCCAAAGGTTGGCAGTCCCTGAATATGAGACATATTATATTGCAGCCCTACTTCACTGGTTTCTCCAGTGGCTGGTGGGTAGATGAGACCCAGATAAGGTCTTGGGACTCTTTGTACCGGGACTTCCCGACCTTACAAGGGTGCTGATGCGGGTGAGGCGTTCTGCAACAAGGGACACTCATAAATTTCAGGTGAAGCTAAGTGTTGGAATCAATGCTTGCACAAAACACATGGCAAAATCTCATAGTCCCTAACCTCACTATGCTGGCCAAACTACTGCATGGTGGACACTGGAAGGGCTTGAGGACTGGGCTGCGGCTGTGATGGTGGGAGACTTATTTAGAGAGTCAAAACAACTCCCATTTGAAGAGTTTCACTTAGAGTTCGACCTACCAAGGGACCACTTCTTACTGTACAGGGTGGTCACAACGGTGTTCCGCAAGAACTGGAACACTGACTACTCCAGGCACTCAAAAGCGGCCACTATGTGGCTCTCTCTGTGGGCACTATTAAAGCAGTTTCGTGCTTGTATAGGGCGATCCAGGAGCATTTGCATCTACTGCTGGAACACCTGTGGGCACACTGGGAGGAATATCTGGGCATTCCGATCTGCGACAGGGGTTGGGACTCCATCCTAGATAGAATAGCAAAGGTATCCAGAAACGCTTGATTTCAATTGAATAACTAATATGTCCTCCACAGCATACCTCACTCCAGAGCGTATTGGTAGATACTTTCATGTGGCTGATGCAGCCTGCCCACGGGGAGGTCGGAGCTGACCTTTTGCAAATGCTCTGGTCCTATCCCTCGTTTCACACTTTCTGGGAGGAGGTCACATGCACGATTGCGGATGTTATTGAGAAGGACATTCCTAGCTCGCCAGGCCAAAACCAAGGTCCTGAGTAAATTTGAGGACCTGGCTTTTATACCTGGCTTTTATACTGGCCACGTGAGAAATCATGAAGAATTGGAAATTATCTGGGGGGCCGCGAGTACCTGCATGGTGGAGGTAAATTGAGAAATAGGCAGGATCTGAGGGGAGAGTCCTCCTGAGGGATGCCAGGCATGGGATAGGCACTTTCGATACGACCCATGCCAGGGAAGCCTGGATGTATAGCTTCACTGATCCAGACCCCAACACCCCAATAGGCTTACCTTTGGGATTTTGTGAGCCGGCCACACACTAGAGCTCACCACACTGGTAGGAATGCTTCCGACACTCCCTGCCCCTTGAAACCCCTATGCTGACTGGAACAGGGCTAGCCGCTTGGCCTTTATCAACTTCACTGGAGCTACAGTGGGCAAAGCACTATAATATAGCACACTTATGACCTCAAGGCGACTCATGGGAAGGGGGTGTACTTTCAAGTTGGGGTTAAGGGATGCCTAACTGTGCACGTTGAGAAGTGCCTGGTGAACCATTTTAACCACACATATTTAACAGGAAATGCAAATGTTTCTGCGATGTAAGTGCTGTAAAACCCCAATAAAAATCTGTTTTAAAAAAGAGGCGATGTGAGATAAGGCACCCGTTCCTGCTCCCTAAGGGCTAAATATCATCAGCCGATGGCTCAAAAATATTACCTCCAGGCACCTGGTTATATCTGCCCCTGTAATGCGCTGTGGCTGTCAGTCGGTCAATCAACTTTACTCGGTTTCAGCATATAAAACCATAAAAGATATCGGTACATAAAAATATCATAAAATGATAACAGAATTACTGAATTTTTGGACAGGACCAAAGAATATGTGTCAGAGTTTCCTACTCATGGCATCCCCTCCTCTAGCTGGGGTTCCTCTTCCGGTTTATGTGGGCCAGCCTAACCAGTGTGAAGAGCTATCTGTATAGCATCTCGAGTGCTGTTTCCCTCCCGGGCACGTGAGCAGCGAATCTGGTAGGCCTGTAGAGTATTCCTTCCCACTGGTCAGTGTCTAGGGTGATGTGTAATTCATTCTCCAAGGCTCTCTGAAATGTACATTTGGCCGAGCTATGCCTCACACTGAGCATATGGTTTCTTGTAGATAGCGAATGAGTGTCGTTAGGATATGTCAGGAGGTCCTTCTCAAAAGCTGTCAGTTCTTTAGTCACTTCCTGTTTTACAATTGATTAAAGAAGTCAGTGGCACAAGTGCAGGTAACCAACTCTTGGTTTTAGGGAGTCTAAAGTCCTCCTTGAGTTGCTCAAAGGGTTTGTTAGGCGCCACGCAAACATATCCCACAATGTTTTACAGCCTCCATCCAGCCAATGATGGTGGGTCTCCCTATGCAGCCCTGGGGTAAAGTCGGAGATCCCCCATGCGAGGGATAATGGTGACAGAAGGGAGGTGATCCCTTTTTTCGAAGCGAGCCAGTCCCAAACTGCAGGTATCGCTCTAGTGGCCGAGGATTTATTTAGAGTGGAAGTCCTCTGTGTTCTCCATCTCCATGGTACCTCCCACAGGGGCTCACCACCACTTTTTCTCTGCTTAACGCTGAAGCTAAGATCCTCGCCGAGGGGCTGGCCAATCGACTGATGCCCCACTTAGCCAAGCTGATCCACCCAGATTAGTCCCGGTTTATGCCGGGCAGGAATACCGCGCTCAACCTGCGTAGACTACACAACGTGCTTCGGCGCAGACACACAATAGAGGAGTAGACAGCTATTTTATCCTTAGATGACCGTATGGCGTTTGACACAGTCGAGTGGTCCTTTCTGTTTGCAACTCTGGACTGTTTGGGCTTTGGGCCCAAATTCTGCTCATGGGTGAAATTATTATGCATGAATCCTCTAGCACATGTGGTGGCGAACGACGCATATCAAAAGAATTCCCACTGGTACGTGGCACCAGACAGGGTTGCCCTCTGTCCCCGCTCCTATTCGCACTCGTGCTAGAACCGCTTCCGCATGGATCAGACAGGATCCTGTCATCCGGGGACTGCGCTGGACCGAAGACGTAGAAGACCGCATTTCCCTATATGTGGACGACATCCTCTTGTACATGGCATCTCCTGCGCGTGATCTTGGACATTTATAACTCCTACGGGAATTTCTCCGGTTACACGATTAACTGGACCAAATTGATACTCTATATACAGGGAGGCCCTCCACCGAAACTACCTAAGGGATGTCAAGTTGCTAGAGCAGAGTTTTCAGTTTGAAAATAACTGGGTTTTGAAGCTCTGGTATGTCTATTTGTTATATTAATTTACTAATTATTAATTATTAATTATTTGTCTTGTGTAAGTGTTTATACTTACTAATCAACTCGTTTGTTTTAACAAGAGAGAATTACACGTGGGAATGCATAAGTGTGCTATTTAACAATAATGTGCATGTTTTCATGTTTAAATGTTGCTGAGTGCTGTTTATTTTTAAGCACAAAACGCTTTTCGAATTAATGCTTTTCTATGTTGCAAGAGCTAGATAATTGCATACACATAAGGGTATTAGTGGGGTTAACACTGTTTAATCACTATGCTGTGGTAACGTTGTTTTTGTCTCTTTTAATTAAGATGGTCTATTGTGGCCTATTGTGGCCTAAATAAAGATGGCCGATACGTAGAGCCTGGCCTCGAGTAGAATTCGTGACGAGAGAGAGCCTTGCTGAATATGGACCTGAAGTCAGCTGACCACAGTCCTTGCTTTGCCTGATTGAAATTTTCCGTGAGGACAGCAGCAGTTTTGGGCGATCTCCAAGTGAAATGAAGCGTCCTTGGCAGCTTTGGGAAACAAAGGAGCTTTAAAGAAAGACTCTGAACTGTGATCTCATTGCCGAGGAGACGTGGAATTACACGATACAAATGTATTTTTTGGTTCCTGTTCCGTTATGTTTATTTTGTGATTTTTCCTGAGCGGAGATTTTTAAATGTAGCGATGCTACATCCTTTCCTTCTCGCTTTGCTCAGAGGATTGACGGAAGAAGTTATTACAAATTATGTTTTTCTTTGTTCGACTTGCTATAAGAATTGTTAGCCTAGAGAGGGCTTTGCCACTTGCCATTTGCCTTTTGCCGCGTTCCGAATCCTCGTTGGTGAGGATCGTTGCTGAGAGGACTTCGTCTTGAGAGACTTTACCGAGAGACTTGTCCTGACCCGTTCTGACATTTAGCTAGAATAGGTAACTATGAGAAAAATGATTTATTCTGATTGATTTTCTTTGACTAATTTTAGATAAAGCAATATAATTTTGAATATGGTGTTGGTTATTATTTCTTGATTGAGTATCCTATTTTGATTATTATTGTATGGATTGTTTAGATTATGTTTAAGGGCAGTCTCAATAACCAGATCTTATCGACCCGATATAGATGCAGGGTGTTTAGGAGTTTTTCTTTCCACAGGTTATTGCTGGTAGAGTATTTGAGCGTATGTTAGTGAAATGGGCCCTAGTGTATGAAGAATGTATGTGCGTGTAACTGTGAGATTACTCTATCTGTGGAAGTAGGGATATTATATACACCCTGATCTCTATCAATTTCCTGGTAGCAGAGGATGGTTATTGATGATTGTCTTGATCTGATTAGATT
This sequence comes from Triturus cristatus, assembly GCF_964204655.1. NCBI lineage: Eukaryota > Metazoa > Chordata > Amphibia > Caudata > Salamandridae > Triturus > Triturus cristatus. The sequence goes on along the minus strand of NC_140584.1, from coordinate 897,154,842 downwards.
ACATATTGATTATTGATTATTGATGTTGGTATATGTACTAATACTATATGTTGGAGTTGTCATGTTGAGTTATATGTAGTGCTTCTGGAATTTGGAAGCTGGTAGCAGTTCCGTAGTAGGGCAGAGGGAAGTATATGCTGCTCTCGGGAAAGACGGGATTGTTGGTCCTGTATGTATGCAGGAAAATTCACATTGTCTGGGTTCGGAATCAGTGACATTATTGTATGTTACTATTAGAATATATTTCTGGTATATAAGGAGTGTGTATGGTAGTGAAGGTTATCTGTGAAACTCTGGTCTTAAGTCCCAGGGATCCGTAAGGTTTGCCGTTAAAGCTTATCGCGGGAGGAGTAATAGGTATTCTTTGAGCTTGTTTGAGGAACTGGGCAGGGTAAACTGCTTGGTTAACGTGTGTTATAATTCTGTAGTGGAGCAGATTGTTTGCTGTTCTCGGGAAGCAGGATTCTGTGTGTATGTACTATATTTTTCTTGCATGAATGTGCGTGAATGCATATACATTTAGTTGATTGTAAGACTCTTTGGATAAGTCCTAGAGGAAACAGTTAATGAATGTATGTTAGAAGGGCAGAGTAGAGGGATGTGCTACTGTGTCAACGAGAGGTTCTTGTGAAATAGATTTCTTTTACTATTCTGTGGTTAGCGAAGCAGACAATGGAGATGTTTATATGTTGTAACTAATAGATTTTGTAGAAATTCTGACACGAAGTCTACTGAAAAGATTTTGTAAAGGAGGGGTAGACGAGTGACAGGAGACAGGAGACAAGCGACTGCAGCGACTGCTGACGTCAGGAAGACCGCGCTCTGATTGGATAATAGATCAGAATAGTGTTCGCGCTGGGATTGGTGCGTTGGTGTGAGTCGCGCAAGGATTGGAAGAGCTATTCTAGTGACGTAGACGCTCCAGGATTGGTGCGTTAGTGTGAGTCGCGCTATTATTGGTTGAAAATCTGTATTGTATATTTATAATACGGAAAAGAGTAGAGAGCTTTGGTAAAAACTAAAATGTATTACCAAGAAGATAAAAAGAAGAAAACATTCTTTGGAAAAATTAAAAAGTGGTTTAACAAGGATAAAGATGTTAAGACGAGAGAGGGTGAATTGTTACCTCCATCGAAAACACCTGCATCCTACATGGCTGCAAGATATGGGTATCATACCTGTATATGGTTGGAGAATTGGGTTAGGTATACTAAAGAGGATGGTGTTCTAGCATTTCCAGAACATGGTTCATTTAATTTGGCCGTGTTGAGAAATTTACGGGAAAAGATGTTATGTCTTGACCCGAAACCAAGACCTACACAGTTTGAGGCTTTAGTGGAATGGGAAGAGGAAGTACATGAGCGAGAAAAACAGAGATCTGGAGGACAGTACAGGTACATGTTTGGGAGGAGACATGATCGTGAGACTCATCATAATCGAATGAAAAGGTGGCGAGATGCTAGTATGTCAGAGGGATTATATCCAATGAGGACAGTTGAAGAAGGAGCAGAGAGGGTTCCTGAGTCAGAAATGAGAAGATATGGAGTTAATGAATATGAAGATGAAGTCTTGAATGACATGATTTACAAAAGACCACCTCCATATAGACCAGAACCAGAAGAGAGTACACCAGTTGTTTCTCCAATAAGAGATACAGTTTGTATCATTGAGACAGAAAATGTGACACCTGAATCAAGAAATGGTAATTCTTTCAGGGAGAAAGTGAATCGAAGTGGTGATGAAAATGGAAGAGAATTAGCTAGAACTACAACAGAGCTGACTGAAAAGATTAGGGAGTTAACGAAAAATCTAGAAGCTGTTATGGTGCCTGTAACAATAGGTCCGGTTATGCCTGTGTTTGACAAGCAGAGAATAGGTGAAAATGGTTTAGTGATTCCATATGTTGGGAATAATTTGATAAGTTCAGTTGGTCCTTCAGGAGATTCAGGAAAAAGGACAGAAAGTAGTGACCTGAGACAGTCCAGACATGACACATGTAGTGAAATATTAGATGCTAGTGAAGCTAGTTGTTCAGGGATGCCAATTTTAGAACCGCAAAAGAGAGTGGTTCCAGTGAGGAAAACTACTGCAATAACAGCTGAAGATTTGAACGATTGGATGAAAGTTCTTCAGAAAAAGGATAAAGATTCACAAACAATTGATGTGACTAGGTTACGGGTAGAATTAGAAGAGCTTGTTACAGGGACAGTTCCAACAGAAATTCTTAAAAGTCATCATGATGGTGAATTAATGTTTATGTGTAAGAATATTACCTGGAGAGCGAGAAATACACATGACAGGTTAAGAGCAATAGCGAATGAGCAGGGAGTTGACATTGATAGGGTTAAAGCTTTGCAAAAAACCTACAGGATGGATTTTTCAGAAAAGGACATTGAAAATTTGAATGCAACTGGTAGAACAGGACAGATTAAAGAAATGGTTGCATTATTGCGAAGATGGGGAGATGTAGAAAAATGGAAGGATAGGTGGTATAAGAAAAGAGAGGAATCTGAAGATAGAACAACTTATTCAGCTTTTCCAGTGAGAGAAAAAGAGAAATCAGATGATAATTATCCTATGAGAGAAATACCTGGAGGAGGATATGTACATGTTCCATGGACCAGACAGGATATTTTATCATTTACGAATGATTTTCCTCGATTGAGAGAAAAGCCCGTCGAGTGGTATAGGCAGGTAGATAGGTTTGTGAAATTGTCAAAAGTGCTGTGGATTGACCTGAATAGTCTGTTTGATATAATTGTTCCAGCAGATTTGTGGACTGAGTGTAAAATAGTTGTGAGTTGGCCTACTGAGGAATATCCAAGAGATCCAAGAACAGGAGCACCAGATCCAGAGGTAATGAGAAAGTATGATCAGGTGATGGTATACCTGAAGAGTAAAGTACCTGCAAAAGAGACAGATTGGGTAAAAATAGATAGAACACAACAGGAAGCAAAAGAATCAGTTCATGCTTTTTACGAGAGGCTGATACTGGCGTTTAAACAATTCAGTGGAGATGAACACCTGGGTGACAAAGATTTGAGTCATTTTGTATACAGATTTGTATATGGCCTCAGACCTGAAATTGGTGAGAGAATTCGTGAGCATACAGTGGATTGGCAGAGTAAGAAAATAGATGAAATTCTGAGACATGCTAAATACTTCAGTGATGAAATTGAAGCAAAACAAAGAAAGCTGAAAGAGAAAGCAATGTGGGCACAAGTGAAAGTTGAAGAAAGACAGGAAGCACAGTTGATGGAACAGGCGAATAATCCAGGAAATAATGCAGGGAAGAGACCTAGATATGCAGGGAAAGGAAAGGGGAATCTTGAGGAAGCGAAAAAAAAGTTTCCTTGTCACAACTGTGGCCAATTGGGACATTGGAGGAATGATTGTACGAATCCACCATTAGTGAATAATGAGGGTAAAACCTTGAATCAACAGGTGCAGAACGAGGGGAATAATCAACAGCAGCAACAGCAGAAAGTTGTGAGACAGCAGAGTCAAGAGCCAAAACCGCCCTTGCCGCAGAATAGAGGAGCACAAAAGTATAATCAGGATTCGGGATTCTACAATGATGAGCAGGTAAACAAATCAAGGCGTTCTAATCAGGTACAACAGTACTTGTTAAAGAATGAAGGGAGTGAATCTGAGGGTGATTATTGACGGTGCCGAAGAGAGGAGGAAGAGTGCATACTTGGTGCAACTCTAGAAATAGACCAGGCAGGACCATTTGTGGATGGGAAAATAAATGAAGAAGGTGTTACTTTTTTAGTAGACACAGGTGCGACAAGATCAACTGTCAGGTCAACAGATGTTAGAAATCTTCCTCTCTCGGATGAAGCAATCCAAGTAGTTGGTGTAGCCAATACACAAATCAGAACACGTCTTACGGAACCAGTAAGAGTACAGATAGGGAAATTTTCAGACATGCATAGATTTATTGTCTGTGACACGAGTCCAGTGAACCTGTTAGGTAGGGATCTGTTATGCAAGATGAATTGCACAATTTTCTGTACACCGGATGGAATAGCTTTTGAAACACCAGATGAGGATGTTTTGTACCGAGTGACTCTAGAAAACAGGGAAAGTGAGTTAATTGGTGCATTTGCTGTGTTTGATCCAGAGGATTTGCCTCGAGAGCTGAGGGACACAGTGAAAAGGACAGTTTGGGATTTTACTGGAGAGGATGTGGGATTGATGAATAATGTAGATCCAGTGAAAATTGCAGTGAAAGAGGGAATTACATATCCTAACATTCCTCAGTACAAAATGACACCAGAAATAATTGAGGGAATAACTCCTATAATTGAGAAAATGATTCAGCAGGGAGTCCTGAGAGAACTACTGAGTAGTCCGTGTAATTCAACGATAATGGGGCTAAAGAAGCCTAATGGGAAATTTAGGATCGTACAGGATCTGAGAAAAGTTAATCAAATTGTGGTGGCATGTTGTCCTATTGTGCCAAATCCATCAGTGATCCTGTATCAGATTCCACATGATGCTGAGTGGTATACAGTGATTGATTTGTGTCATGCGTTCTTTTCAATTCCATTGCATCATGACAGCCAGCCAATTTTTGCATTTAGGTTTGGCCAGCGTATTTTAGCATGGTGTCGAATCCCACAGGGGTATACAGAGAGTCCTTCGATATTCAATCAGTTGTTGAAAAAATCGTTGGAGAGTTTGATCATGCCTGAAAGTTCAGTACTAGTGCAATATATTGATGACCTACTTGTGGCATCAAAGACACGAGAAGTTTGTGAAGTAGATACCATAGCTTTACTGAATCATCTGGCAGATGGAGGGTTAAAGGTATCTCCAGCCAAATTGCAATTTTGCAAGAAAGAGGTGCATTATCTTGGACATAATATTGAAAAAGGTCTGAGAAAAGTGACTGATGACAGAATCAGAATCATCAGGGAAATGAAAGCTCCAAAGACCCAGAGAGAAGTGAGGATGTTTCTGGGGATGGTGGGTTATTGTCGTCAGTGGATAATTAATTTTTCGCTGATAGCAAAGCCACTGATTAAACTGACAAAAAGTGAGATGACAGACCCATTGGAACTAGATGGGGAACAAATGGCAGCATTTGAAGAGCTTAAAAATAAAATGTGTGAGGCTCCAGCTTTGGGTATGCCTGATTATGAAAAGGAGTTTGAATTGTACTGCAGTGAGAGAAATGGATGTGCACTTTCAGTGTTAATTCAGAAGCATGGATTACTGAGAAGGCCTATTGCGTACTTCTCATCGACACTTGACCCTGTAGCTGTGGGTTTACCAGGTTGTCTAAAATCTGTGGCTGCAACATGCAGGAGTCTGGAACAGAGTGAGGGAATCATAATGGGATATCCTGTAAGGGTATTCGTACCTCACAATGTGGCAATTCTTTTGACAAGAAGCAGAACTCAGTACATGTCACATAGTCGGTTGACTAAATATGAGAAAGTGATTCTAGGAGCATCAAATGTGACTCTTGAGAGATGTGTAAATGTGAATCCAGCGACACTTTTGCCGGATATTGAAAATGTGGGTGTGAAAACAGAAGATGATCATGATTGTTTGGATGTGCTTGAGTACTGTACAAAACCGAGACCAGACATAAGGGATCTTCCCTTACATGAAAGTGATAATGTGTTGTTTGTGGATGGTTCATGCCTGAGAAATGATGATGGTGTGCTATGTGCAGCATATGCGGTGTGCAAAGTTTCAGAGGTTATGGAAGCATCACCATTGAAAGGAGTGAAATCTGCACAGGTTGCTGAATTAGTGGCATTGACAAGAGCTTGTGAAATTGGGAAAGATTTGAGGACGACTGTGATGACTGATAGTCAGTATGGATTTGGAGTGGTGCATGATTTTGGCCAGCTTTGGCTACAAAGAGGTTTCTTGACATCGAGTGGAACTCCAATAAAGAATGCTGAAGCAATTGGGAAATTACTTGAGGCGATACAGCTGCCTAAGGAGTTAGCAGTTGTAAAGTGTGCTGCCCATGGACAAGGGGAGGATTTTATCACGGTTGGAAACCGGTATGCAAATGACATTGCTCAATACTGTGCAAAATCGAATCAGTCGATTAATAGGGAACGAGAGGGGGAAAAGTCTTTTTGCTCTGTGATGTTTACTAATGCCTTAGAGACATGGGATGAAGTGAAGCAGTTGCAGGATGAGGCAGGAGAGGAAGAGAAAAAAGATTGGATTAAGGCAGGATGTGCCCCAAGAGAAAAAGACCATGTTTGGGTCTATAGGGATGGCAGACCAGTAATGCCCAACTCCATTTTGTCGTCAATGGCAAGGATGTATCATGGCCAGGGACATTTGGGGAGGGATGCGATGATAAGGTCGTTCAAGCAGACCTGGTACAATGCAAAGTTCAGGACAATTGCAGAGAGCATCTGTCAAAGGTGTTTGATTTGTCAGCAATTTAACACTGGGAAAAAGACAGTGGTGAGTCTGGTAACAATAGGCAGAGAAGGAGGTCCTTTTACAAGAATGCAGATTGATTTCATTGAAATGCCCCAAGTGAACAGACTGAGATATGTACTAGTTGTCAGATGGAGGGATGGTTGAGGCTCCCACTGTCCATGTCGGCCAGAATTGCAATCATAAAAATGATAGTTCTCCCTAGATTTTTATACCTCTTCAATAATATCCCTGTCCCTATCACCCGGGCCTTCTTCTCCACGCTGCGATCCCAGCTGCTCAGGCTGGTATGGGGCGGGAAGCACCCCCGGATCGGTTGGAGGACCCTCACGCTCCCTCCTGATAGGGGCGGCCTCGGGGTACCGGATCTGTATTTGTACTATCTGGTTGCGCAATGTGCGCACGCCTATGCCTGGTACCACCCTGACGCTCGTATTCCGTTCCTGCGTCCCGAGGCGGATTTCGTTCTCCCGGGCCGTTTAGCGGCTGTGTTGCCAAAGGGGGTTCCCCGGGACCCAGTTGATATTCAAACGGTGTCCACCACAAGCTGGGCGTGGCATCGTCTTACTCGCTATCTAGCCCAGCCTCTCCTCTACTCCTCTTCTCTTCCACTTCCCAACCCCGGATTGCTGTCTGGCACGGGGGAGGCGCTGGTTCAGCGTACTTTGACCAAGTTTCACCTTACTACGATCGGGGACCTCTACCCTGGGGGCCACATATTTTCGGTCTCGGAGAAGGAGCGCTTCAGTGAGGCCACGTTCATGGACAAATTTGTCCTGCGCCGGCTTTATTGTGCGGCTCGTTCAGACATTGCGGGATTCCCTCTCGAGCCAGCATCCTTCGAGCCTCTAACTCTCCTCATTGACAAGGACTCGGGTGCCCATATGGTATCTAAGCTTTATAAGGCATGCGCGGCGCTGGTTCCATGTGAGGATGGCCGATTGAGAGCGGCCTGGGAGGCAGATTTGGGTAGGCCGATCACAGATGACCAATGGACCGCTTGTTGCAAAGTCACTAACACGATATCGCTCAATAGTCGACATAAGCTCCTCCATTATAAATTTCTTCGCCGCTGCTACATGACCCCAGCTAGGCTCCACGCCATTGACCCTACGCGCCCGCACACATGTTGGAAATGCGCTGCACCACACGCTGACTTTGCACACCTGTCCTGGACGTGCCCCAGACTGCAATCATACTGGACGCAGATACATGAGATCCTTGGCGTTATGTTGGAGCTCACGCTGGTTCCCACTCCGGAGGTTGCGTTATTGGGCTACACAGTGAACTTCCCCAAGAACGTCCGCAGGCTGGCCTCCCTGGGCCTGCTACTCGCCAAGCGTGAGGTGGCAAAACATTGGGGCGGTAGAACGGCCCCCACGGCCGAGACATGGCTCACGTCTATGGCTTATTGCAGCACAAATAGCGAGATCTACGCCAGTCTCCTCCCTGCAGTGGCGCGTCCCAAGGATATCTGGGGCCCCTACAAGACCTATATCGCTAACCTCCCGAGCTCTTCCCCACCGCGAGCCAGTTCCGGAATAGTGCCTACGGGAGTGGGGTAGCTCAGGTAGTCCTCCCTGTTGGGTAATGGGGGGATGTGCGCTCTCGGGGCGGGCTGCATTGGGGGAGCTGAGCCGAAGATGGGGGTGCCCGCTGCACATGGTTGGTGTGTCCTGACTGCGTCATTCCCCTTTGGTGGACACGGGCGGATGAGACGGGTGGGCTCTGGATGGGGGGTCTTTCTATGGTCTGCTGCCATGATGTTGAACTGCTGTTTGTATATGAGGGGGGAGTGTAATGATGTATCTCCGCACTTGTTCCTAAAAATCTGCACAGCCGATATTCTCGCATTGTTATGTTTTTCAAAACTAAATAAAAAAAAGTTAAAAAAAAAAAAAAAAAAAAAAGATATGTACTAATTGTAGTCTGTTTGTTTTCAAGATGGGTTGAGGCCTATCCGACTAGGAGAAATGATGGAGTGACAGTGGCAAAATTACTGTTAAGGGAGTTGATTCCTAGGTACGGGTTTCCAGTGACGATTGAGTCTGATAGAGGTGGACACTTCTATAATGAACTCATGAGTTTGATTTGTGAAGCATTAAGCATACAGCAGAAGCTACATTGTGCATACAGACCAGAGGCTTCTGGTGTGGTTGAGCAGATAAACGGCACAATAAAGAATAGGATTGGAAAAATTTGCTTAGCCACTGGCATGAAATGGCCGGACGTCTTGCCTCTAGTGCTAATGACTATTAGATCTACTCCAGATAGAACTACTGGTTTAAGTCCGCACGAGATAATTATGAGACGTGCAATGCGCCATGCATTTGTACCTGTCAATAAGTTGATGACAATAACTGATGACATGATTTTGGATTACTGTAAAGGCCTGGCTGACGCAGTTCATTCTGTGTTTCACCAGGTTGGAGAAGAAGCTACCACACTTGAGAAGAAGCAAGCTCATGATCTGAGTCCAGGAGACTGGGAGAGGATTAAGGTGCACAGAAGAAGAAATTGCTTAGTTCCAAGGTGGGGAAGACCGAGACAAGTTATTCTAACAACGACAACTGCAGTGAAGTGTGCTGGTGTGAAAAACTGGGTGCATGCGAGTCATACTCTGAGAGTTCCAAACCCAAAAGAGGGAACTGGTAAAGAGTATTTTGAAGAATCAGATTCCAGTGATGATGAAGACCCAGAACCAGTGACAAAAGAAGCAGAAAAAACTCCAAGAGAACCATTGGGAGTCTCAGAAAGGAGATCAGATTCTGTAAGAGAGCCTGAAATTTCAAAAAGCAGTGAAGAAAAAAGAAAAGAAAAGAGCAATTCCACAGAGATTACTCCTGAATCAGAAGAGGAGGAGACTGAAGAACCACTTGAGATTATACTTGAAGAAGCAGGGTCAGAAGAAGATAGAGAGGGACAGATTGCGGAAGACCCCCGAGGAGGTGTAGGGAACTCTTCTAATAAGCTAGGTGAAGGGACAAGTAGACAGCAAGAAGATTGCGTGTCGGAGACCCGAGGAGGGACAGGAGTAGGGAAGTCTCAAATAGTGGTGAAAGAAACTGTGGAGGAAAAGAAAACTGCTAGAAAACGAAAACAGAAGGCACTTGAAACAGAATTGGATGAGAATGAGAATGAACAAACAGAGGGTCGAGTTCTGAGAAAGAGAACTTGGATTGGAGAAAGAAACAATAAAGAAATTAGGCCGAAGAAGGTGATAAAAGGAGATTGTTGGCCTAACAACAGAGTAAAGAGATTGAGATACAGAGTAATAAGAACAAATACATCAAATGCTGAACAAGTGAATGAAGTATCGAGTCAAAATGAAGTAAAAAGAAAGGAGCAAGAAGAATCAGGAGAACCTGAGGAAATAAAAAGAATAAGAAGACCCAACCAAAAGTACAGATCACCGGAATGGTCTTATGTGGCACTGTCTGAAGAAGGAGAAGAAGAAACAGTGACTCGAGATAATCCGGAGGGGATCTTGAGAAAAGTGGTTGAGGAAAAAGAAGGAATCTTAAAAGTTATTCTGACTGACATTGGAGAAGAGTCAGATGCACAAGATGTTGTTGATGATCTGATACAATTTGATGTTGCTGAAGAAGAAGGAGTAAAAACTGATGAATATCCAAATTGAGTGAACTGAGAAATCACTTGGAGGAAAAGTGAAAAAAGAAAGTCTGAAATTCAGTTGTCTGAAGTAATCCAAAGCATAACAGTAGTGGAGTAGTAGAGGCTAAGTCAAAAGACAAGGTCAAAGTAATAAAATGGCTAACATAGAGGATAATCAAAGTAGATGTGCCTTCTTTAAAAGATGGTGTAGAATGTGCTGCTGCTGTACTGGATTATTAATGCTACTATGGGGAGTTTTAGTTTTATTAGTTACTTTTAAAGTTACATTTGAGATGCATACAGAAAATATGACAGATATAGAGAAGAATTCGCAAAAAATAGTTTTGAATAGAATTAGTAATACTTACATACACAAAGATAGGTCAATAAATAATTTTTCTAGTAATGTTTTTTCGAAGTTGTTGTACGAATATGTGAAAACAATGGAAGTAAGGGATTGCTACGTTTGTATGCAATTACCTGCATCCGTTTCAGAGGGTGTTACTTATCATCATTTGCCAGCTACATATGGTATTTCATGTAGTATATTAAGTAGTGTTTTTTATTTGTTAGGGAAAATAGATTATAAGATGTCTAACAGAGATAGTATTTTTGGGCATTTGCCAATGAACAAAGAGCTGAATCCAGCTAAAGAAGCTAACACTTTTGGTGAAATTTTTATTGAAGAAAAAGGATTAACATTAGATTACATTTTTAAGAATAATTTAACTTGCAGTCTGAAAGAAGAGGAGAAAGCTTTCCTGGATATGGTAGAGGAAAGGAGATTGAACATGCATGAGAAAGCAGGGAAATATGAAGTGAGTGAAACAATTTGGGACATTGAGATGGGAAAAGAATTGAGAAATGGGGCTAGTCCAACTTTAGCTCTAGATGTACCACAGAAGGGTAAGCTATGCATTACAAGGAGGAAATCCCAATATGATACATATTTTGTTGGGACTAGTGAGTGCCATGATACATACTTCATTGCAACAGGTTGGGGTTTCAGAGGTGGAGAAGATATAGTTTTCCCAGGAGTGTATTATGTTTGTGGGAACAAGGCTTATTACAAGTTGCCTGACCATTGGTATGGCACGTGTTATGTGGGTTTGGTCTTTCCAAAGATTTTTCATATAGATAAAATAACAGATGTAGAACATATTAATTTACTAATGCGTTTCAAGAGAGAAACCTGGTCTGAAATTGTGGGTGATATTTTTGGGGTTTTAATTCCAGCAGTGGGAATTTCTTTAAATGCTTATGGAATTCGGAAACTGTCAACAGTGGTGGATCGCTTATCGACAAATACCGCTGGGGGGTTTCTTTTAGTGAATACGGAATTAAGTGCAAAATCGACTTGCCCTTGATATTTTATTGGCCAAGGAGGGTGGAGTTTGCGGAATGCTGAAAGTTCAACATTGTTGCACTTACATTCCAGATGAAAGCAAAGACCTGAAGGTCTATATCAAAAATATTACTGATTTGCATGAAGAATTAGTACCACTTGAAGCTGAGAGTTTATGGACTAAAATAGCTAATAAAGTGATAGCTGTTAAAGATTTTATTGCAAAAATAGGTAGTACTATTATAGGTAGAATATTGATTCCTTTAACTTGCATAATTATTGCTTTATTGATACTGAGATTAGTGTGTGTGTGTTGTAAAAACAGGGGAGGGAAGAAACTGAATAAAGAGAAGAAAAACAAAAGGTTGAAAAGAGAACCACAAGAAATTGAATTAGAAGAATTGAGGGAGAGTGTTTATTTGGAAACAAAGAGGGATGATGAAAGAGTGACTGGTGTGTAGTGTTGTGTAATGAGAAAAAAGACATTTCCGATTTCTCCTAAAATGGGACTAAATGTTCACTAATTTTTTTTTTGGGTTTATTTGGTGATAAAATCACCAAAGGGGGGATTGCTAGAGCAGAGTTTTCAGTTTGAAAATAACTGGGTTTTGAAGCTCTGGTATGTCTATTTGTTATATTAATTTACTAATTATTAATTATTAATTATTTGTCTTGTGTAAGTGTTTATACTTACTAATCAACTCGTTTGTTTTAACAAGAGAGAATTACACGTGGGAATGCATAAGTGTGCTATTTAACAATAATGTGCATGTTTTCATGTTTAAATGTTGCTGAGTGCTGTTTATTTTTAAGCACAAAACGCTTTTCGAATTAATGCTTTTCTATGTTGCAAGAGCTAGATAATTGCATACACATAAGGGTATTAGTGGGGTTAACACTGTTTAATCACTATGCTGTGGTAACGTTGTTTTTGTCTCTTTTAATTAAGATGGTCTATTGTGGCCTAAATAAAGATGGCCGATACGTAGAGCCTGGCCTCGAGTAGAATTCGTGACGAGAGAGAGCCTTGCTGAATATGGACCTGAAGTCAGCTGACCACAGTCCTTGCTTTGCCTGATTGAAATTTTCCGTGAGGACAGCAGCAGTTTTGGGCGATCTCCAAGTGAAATGAAGCGTCCTTGGCAGCTTTGGGAAACAAAGGAGCTTTAAAGAAAGACTCTGAACTGTGATCTCATTGCCGAGGAGACGTGGAATTACACGATACAAATGTATTTTTTGGTTCCTGTTCCGTTATGTTTATTTTGTGATTTTTCCTGAGCGGAGATTTTTAAATGTAGCGATGCTACATCCTTTCCTTCTCGCTTTGCTCAGAGGATTGACGGAAGAAGTTATTACAAATTATGTTTTTTTTTGTTTGTTCGACTTGCTATAAGAATTGTTAGCCTAGAGAGGGCTTTGCCACTTGCCATTTGCCTTTTGCCGCGTTCCGAATCTGCGTTGGTGAGGATCGTTGCTGAGAGGACTTCGTCTTGAGAGACTTTACCGAGAGACTTGTCCTGACCCGTTCTGACATTTAGCTAGAATAGGTAACTATGAGAAAAATGATTTATTCTGATTGATTTTCTTTGACTAATTTTAGATAAAGCAATATAATTTTGAATATGGTGTTGGTTATTATTTCTTGATTGAGTATCCTATTTTGATTATTATTGTATGGATTGTTTAGATTATGTTTAAGGGCAGTCTCAATAACCAGATCTTATCGACCCGATATAGATGCAGAGTGTTTAGGAGTTTTTCTTTCCACAGGTTATTGCTGGTAGAGTATTTGAGCGTATGTTAGTGAAATGGGCCCTAGTGTATGAAGAATGTATGTGCGTGTAACTGTGAGATTACTCTATCTGTGGAAGTAGGGATATTATATACACCCTGATCTCTATCAAAGTGACAACAGTTACTGACCATTTCAAATATTTAGGAATTCGTATCACTTCCGACCCAGAGGACTTTATGACCCTTAACCTCCTAGAGACAGATAACGAAAAGATACCAAACATTGGCAAACCCTACCACTCACACTGCTAGGAAGGACAGCGCTTTTCAAAATGATGGCGCTCCCTCGGTTCCTTTATGAGTTACAAAACACCCCATTTCTAGTCCCCCCGTCCTATTTTCGTTCCATCGAAACAGAGGCTACCAAACTCCTGTGGGATAGAAAACCAACCCGAATAGCGATGGCCAAACTAATCAGGACATGGTATGATGGAGGCATTGCGCTCCCAAATGTCCAAATGTATTATTGAGCGTCCCAGCTGGCAGTCATAAACCAATGGATTCATGCACCGCAAGCCGACACTGCCTTCCGCCTGACCAGGTTGCTCCTGGGCCCAGAACAGCTTAACCGCGCACTATACAACATTAACCATAAACTGACCTTATTAGGCCCTACCAAACACACGAACCAACTCTGGCACATAGTACAAGGGAAGATGGGGTGGCGAAATGTCCTCACGCAGGCAACACCCCTTTGGGATACGAGAGCATTAGGTATGCTGCGCAACTAGAAAGGTTTCAACCATTGGGATGCTATAGGCATATCCACAATTGGCAATCTTTGGCGCAAGGGAAAGGTACTCTCGTTCACTCACCTCCAAGAGCAATACACAATGGCACCCGCAGAACACTTCCGCTATCTTCAAATCAAACATGCCCTTGAGGCGACTATCCCCCCAAACATTGACCATCCTGAAGCCTCCCCTTTGGAGGACAGACTAGTCACCGATTACATGACCAAAAAAGCCACGTCCCTCACTTACCGAAAGATAATAAACAATCATCCTGACCCCACACAACCTATTTGGGAAAAATGGCAACCAGATGTAGGAGATCTGGATGAGACGGACTGGCAGGAGCCATTGGTGTCGCCCAGGGAGGTGAGCATCCCATCGAAACTCCGGCTAGTACAATTAAAAGTACTCCATAGGATATACTATACACAACCCTCACTATGCAAGATAGGCAAGACTGATAGTCTCCTTTGCCTTAGACAATGTGGAGCAATAGGGACGTTTTTTAACATAATGTGGGAATGCCCCGCGATAGCAACGTACTGGGCGGAGGTTATGTCATTAATAACTCGCCCCTGTAACACCGGAGCCTAAACGCTGCTTACTGAACATTTGGGAGGCCACAGACCTTGGGCATGATGGTGGCAAAGCGAAACATAGCTAGACTGTGGGGGGCACGAAATGCTCCCACGATGCAAGAATGGAGTGCAGGCATGGATCTGGCCATGAGGGCAGAAAGAGTGGTGTATATAAATAGGAAGTGTCCTAAAAAATGGGAACGGCTGTGGGGAAAACGGAACGCTTTCAGAGGGGGGATATGTACACGTCAACTGTAGACACCTCACAGGACGAGGATTAACCACCATACTTGGGGACACTGTTTCAGTCGCACTGTAACTGTCATGATGTGCTTATATGTTGTATAGAACTTATGTATATATGTAACAGAAGCAATGGGTCAAGTGACTCCGGAACGTACGGCTGTATGTAATTTTGCACCAATAAAACAAATAATAAAAATAAAAAAAATACATCTCACATCATAAAACATCACAAAAACGTCAAAAATAAAGTACAGTACAATCATCCTAAAAAATAATACCTCGTCAAAAGATAAAAAATCCTTCAAATTGTAAAAAATAAAAGAGAAACTGCAAAACAGGTCAGTTAACACAATTGCACTTCTAATATAGCTAAAAAAAGCAACCCGTATTTCATCAGAGCCAAGTTGTTGTAAAAAATCTTAGGGTCAACAAATGTTGCCTAATGTTCAAACTCTTCAAAGCAGGGATTTAAAACAGGTATGGAGTGAACAAAATTATATAAAGTGCACCGTGCTTTGTGAAGGAAGATTGTCACAGGGGTATTTAGAAAGAGTTCTAAACCAGGATCCCTGAACAGGAATGGTGCATAGAAAATGAATAATGCTAAATTTAAACCTTGTTAAATAAAACCTGTATTGTGGATCTTGGAATAAAACAAGATAAGGCTCGAGACCAGTAGAAGTAATCAAATTTGAAAGGGGAAAAACTATTTGCATCTATGAAAACTTTTTAGCTCGAGTTTAAAAATAGAATCGAAAAAAAAAAATTTTTACCCTCTCCTTGGAGAAAGCGGGGATCAAAGAGGGATTAGAATAAAAATCTGTGATGCTCATTTGCTTAGGTAAATGCTTAGTAAATTTCAACCAAGGAATCTTGTCTACTACATCCAGCCGAAAACAATCTTCCAAAACTAGTCTGGTAAAGACAGCTTCTGACGAGGATCAAAACTTAGCCCATAACAGCAATGGGGCAAGCTGGGTCATGTTGACTAAATATTTTAAATTCAATTTCTCATGGCCAATATACACGAATTCTGAGTTCGGGATGGATAAAATGTGCTTCACAAATCTATTTTCCATAATCTGAAGAGAATCTGAATTTGCATATCCCCAAACACCAGCACTATAAAGGCCCACAGGGATTCATTTACTGTTGTAGATAAGGAGCATCTCTTTTACAGGTTTAGTACCTAACCTAAATGAAAAGCAAAATAGTGCTTCAGTCGAGTACTGGAGTTATTGTGCTCTGATGTTAGGTAAGTGAGCCTAGTTGTCAAAAGTATGCACAGTTAAAAGCAGTGAATCTAAACCCCTCCAACAATATGGATCCTGGATTTCGTTTTCTTTAGATCTATCACCATTATGAAAGATTTCAAGAAGTTAACACTTAAATCTAGATTGAGCAAAAATTCAGGAAGTAGTTGGAGCTCATTTGCTGTTTGCGCAATAAATACAGCTACTTCTGTAGGAAGAAACATTAAGACAGTGCTGACGAGGGTCAAAAGTCGGGTCTAATATTACTTGACCTAAGTGCAGCCTTTGACACAGTGTCACATGATATACTAATTCATAGACTCCAGGAGACTGGTATCAGAGGCAATGCCTTAAAATGGTTCAGGCCCATTTTACAAGACAGATCTGTTCCGGTCACTCTCAAGTTGTGGATGTCAGACCATTTTTACCCTACGAAAGGGGTTCCGCAAGGCTCTATTGTGAGCCCTACTCTTTATTAATATATACATAAAACCCCTGGCTGACATTATAAAAAAAAAAATTCCCATGAGGCACAGGCTCAGACTGATTTGCATATGGCCATGTCTGAACTGGGGTGGTGGAGTGAGCTAAAGAATGATGATGGATTAAACCCAGATCAGTTGACTGGGGGTGAGTGTTTGATTTGCTCTAACGCTCCGTCCATCATCCCCTTTGGTATCGCTTTGTTCGCCCTAAGTTGGCAGGGTATGCCCAGACGTGGGTCCCTTGCTCACTTTGCCACTGGATTCAAGGGGCATATTATCAACGGCCAGCGATAATTATCGCTGGCCGTTCATAGCGATAGAAAAATTATCGCCAGCTATCGCTGAATATTATCGCCATGATAACGCTATATTTACAACGCATAGCGCTATGGCGATAATATTTCAGCGATAGCGTTGTTTTCAAAGGAACATCGCTGGTTTTCCAGCGATGTTCCATTGAAAACAGCGATAACATTGCTGATAGGACCCTGTGGTCCTATCAGTATAATCCATATCCCATTAAAAGTATGCCTTAGTCAGGAATTTAACAGGTGTTAAATTCCTGAGTTAAGGCTGAGGTAGCGCGATTTTTTTTATCGCTGCACCTCCTTGTTAATATCGTGAAGCTGCCTTCATGATATTAACATGTGTTGTTTTCACAGCCACGCCTCTTTTGCATCTCATTAGCGATGCGAGGCGAGGCTGTGAAAAAATGGGCTCTACATCAAGGAAACACGCGCTAGCGTGTCCTTGATGATATTGCGATATAATTATCGCCGCTTTTTGCCCAAAAACGGATGCTAAAGCGGCGATAATTATATCGCCAGCCCTTGCTAATATGCCCCCAAGATAGCCTGGCTGACGAGGGTTATGAACCCGAAACCGGTCCCAGGATGCTTGTTTCCGGTCCAGGGAAGACATGGCTTGGCAGTTCGGGCTGGACTGTTCCCATGAGGCACAGGGTCAGACTGATTTGCATATGGCCATGTCTGAACTGGGGTGGTGGAGTGAGCTAAAGAATGATGATGGATTAAACCCAGATCAGTTGACTGGGGGTGAGTGTTTGATTTGCTCTAACGCTCCGTCCATCATCCCCTTTGGTATCGCTTTGTTCGCCCTAAGTTGGCAGGGTATGCCCAGACGTGGGTCCCTTGCTCACTTTGCCACTGGATTCAAGATAGCCTGGCTGACGAGGGTTATGAACCCGAAACCAGTCCCAGGATGCTTGTTGCCGGTCCAGGGAAGACATGGCTTGGCAGTTCGGGCTGGACTGTTCCCATGAGGCACAGGGTCAGACTGATTTGCATATGGCCATGTCTCAACTGGGGTGGTGGAGTGAGCTAAATGATGATGGATTAAACCCAGATCAGTTGACTGGGGGTGAGTGTTTGATTTGCTCTAACGCTCCGTCCATCATCCCCTTTGGTATCGCTTTGTTCGCCCTAAGTTGGCAGGGTATGCCCAGACGTGGGTCCCTTGCTCACTTTGCCACTGGATTCAAGATAGCCTGGTTGACGAGGGTTATGAACGCGAAACCGGTCCCAGGATGCCTGTTTCCGGTCCAGGGAAGACATGACTTGGCAGTTTGGGCTGGACTGTTCCCATGAGGCACAGGGTCAGACTGATTTGCATATGGCCATGTCTGAACTGGGGTGGTGGAGTGAGCTAAAGAATGATAATGGATTAAACCCAGATCAGTTGACTGGGAGTGAATGTTTGATTTGCTCTAACGCTCTGTCCATCATCCCCTTTGGTATCGCTTTGTTCGTCCTAAGTTGACAGGGTATGCCCAGACGTGGGTCCCTTGCTCACTTTGCCACTGGATTCAAGATAGCCTGGCTGACAAGGGTTATGAACCCGAAACCGGTCCCAGGATGCTTGTTTCCGGTCCAGGGAAGACATGGCTTGGCAGTTCGGGCTGGACTGTTCCCATGAGGCACAGGGTCAGATTGATTTGCATATGGCCATGTCTGAACTGGGGTGGTGGAGTGAGCTGAAGAAGGATGATGGATTAAACCCAGATCAGTTGACTGGGGGTGAGTGTTTGATTTGCTCTAACGCTCCGTCCATCATCCCCTTTGGTATCGCTTTGTTCGCCCTAAGTTGGCAGGGTATGCCCAGACGTGGGTCCCTTGCTCACTTTGCCACTGGATTCAAGATAGCCTGGCTGACGAGGGTTATAAACCTGAAACCGGTCCCAGGATGCTTGTTTCCGGTCCAGGGAAGACATGGCTTGGCAGTTCGGGCTGGACTGTTCCCATGAGGCACAGGGTCAGACTGATTTGCATATGGCCATGTCTGAACTGGGGTGGCGGAGTGAGCTAAAGAATGATGATGGATTAAACCCAGATCAGTTGACTGGGGGTGAGTGTTTGATTTGCTCTAACGCTCCGTCCATCATTCCCTTTGGTATCGCTTTGACATTATAAAAAGGCATGGTGTTCCAGTGGTGTCATATGTCGACGACACCCAATTAATAGTAAATCTGTCGGACCCCTCGACCATTACAACTGAGAGTTTTAGGTCCTGCCTATCGGAGGTCACAGTATGTATAACCGATAACTGCCCAAAACTGAATGCAAGTAAAATGGAGATCCTTCTGGTGGGTAGAACTCCCTCTATCTGGACATCAGCTTGGTGGCCAGTATCTTTGGGAGAACCGCACGCGCTTAGTAACCTTCGAAGATCAGATTAGGAAGACAGCAGGGAAATGCTTTGGCACTCTGAAGGTTTTAATGAAAATTCTTGACCTAATTCCCACCACTTCAAGAAAAACCATAGTCCATGCACTCATCACCTCCCAGCTGGACTATGGGAATGTACTCTATCTAAGTGCTCCCAAAGGGAGTCTCAAAACGCTGCGGCGGGTTCAGAATGCAGCAGCTAGACTAGTCTGAACATTCCAAAAAGATCATCAGCCTCTAATGTCCTTAACTTTCTGCACTGGCTCCCGGGGGTTAAAAGAATTCAGTTTAAAGGCTTATGCATATGCCGACGAATCCTAAAGAAGAAGGGCCCTATCTACCTCTATGCCCCAAACATATGTGCCCGGGCATAGTCTAAGATCTTCGGATACGAACCTAGCCAGGGTGCCTAAGGTAAATAGGGCCAGAATGGGAGCTAGATCCCTTACCTATCTAGCACCCAAATTGTGGAACTCTCTCCCTATGCTCTAAGATACTCCCCCCTCTGAAATGGATTTTAGAAAAAGATTAATAACATGGATTTACAACAAAAGTCTTTTAATATAGGTGGCTGTGTGTAGTACTTGCCTAAGTCCTTCATGTCATTCTTTCACATTTGCAGAGTCCAGCACGGAGACACACCGTCTGGTGTATTCAGGCGCTTTCTAAATCACATTATTATTATCCACATATAAAAGACAGGGGACTGGGCGAAAACCCACCTGGGGCATATCTTTCCCATTTTTTATTAAATATTGGTCTAAGTCATTAATATAAAGGAGGAAGAGAAATGACGCCAAAATGCATCCTAGCTGTACCCCTCGGTTAGAAATAATTGAAGTGGTACATTCCCCATTTTGTCCATATCGGATTTTAATTGAAGTATTAGAATGCAGTCGCTTAAGTAGATCAACAAGTGCCGGCTCAACACCCATTGAATCCATTATAGACCATAGTTTGGAACGACGGATACTGTCAAAAGCACAGGAGAGGTCCATAGTCCATAAAAGCCAGATGCAAGGCACCTCCCCTGGCTTTGACATATTTCCCAACTATAAGTAAAAGGTTGAGACATTGCTATACCGTGCCTATCCCAGGGTGGAAGCCGAATTGGACCGGTGAAAAAATGTTATTAGATTCAGCCCAAGTCTCTAAACGAGAGAGAAGAACATGCCCTAGTATCTTGGAAGTTGAGTCTAGCAAGGAGATGGGTCTATAGCAACTTGGGTTGGGTTTTTCTCCTTTAAAAAAAAAAATGGAACAATGACCACTTCCTTCCAAGGAGGAGGTATAAGGCCAATAATTATGCCACGTAAAACATTTGTAATGAGAGGTGCCCATAGATCTAAATTTTCCTTGAATAGGTCCATGGGGACTCCGTCTGCGCCTGGAGCTTTACTCGAATAGCTCATTTTAATGGCTGTAGCCACTTCTTTCAGGTCTATGGAGAGGCTCAGTACGGAAAGTGCTGACATGTCAATAGCAGACACTTGTGACTCCCCTTGAACAGTTTCTAAGGCATTTTCAAAGAGTATTGAAAAGTGTGAGGCCCAAGATTCAGCTGGTATTAAACACTCTATCTTAGAAGATTTCTTTTCAGTGAAAAAGGAAGACTAACCTAGTTCGTCCCAAGCAGTTTTTTGTATTGCTGCCTTCCTGAAGGAAAGAGCTTCTTTTGTCAAGTTTGACTAGTTCCTTATCTCTGGCGTTAGTCTTAAGTGCGCATTTAATGATGAGCAACAGAAAATGTGGTATTAAATCATCTGCATGGGTGAGGAGTCTTCTTGAAACATTTAGATGTTTTATTACAAAGGGAGCTATACTTATTATGACTAAGAAGTGGGTCTGCTTCTAGGGATAGGCAAGTAAAAAAGGTTGCCTCCTCACTCTGAATGAAATCTCGCAAAAAGATGTCAGGGTTTATTGTATCACATTTTAATCTTACAACCAAATTATCCAGCTCCCTTGATTCCTTTGGATGATTCTTCACTATATCTAAATTCATTACTAAAGATAATAAACTTTGATCGCTCATGCAATTACTAATAATCGAAAAAGAGCAAAGTTGTTAGAAATTTGTATGAAATCAATAGTACTACATTTGCCATTTCCATAGAAAGTAGGAAGTAAAGGACAATGTTTGGAGATTAAGTAAGAAGAAAATAACTCTGGATGTTTAGTAAGAATCCTATTAAGAACGTCCCCATAGGAGCTATGATTAAAAATGATTAAATGATTAAATCTGGCAGTTTAGATTTAGGGTGATCTGAATAAGAAACACATCAAGTTCCCAACCTCCGTCTGTCTTTAATCAGATATATTATAATAATAATGAATTAACAGCAAGTTCCTAAAGCCCACTACAGATAAAAGAAACATTTGAAACCATGTGGAACTGTGTCATACTTCAACCTTCAAGAGGGGTAATTTAACTGATATCAACACCGCCAAACTACCCTCTCGCCCACCCAGCTGCCGAAGGGGCGGCGGGACTACAGGAAGTGTGAAATCCATCCAAAACAAAGAAGGACACCAACCAAGTTTCTTGCAGGCAGATTAAATTGTAGTTACAGACTAAGGTTAGCCAGTCTTAGGTTAGAACATTCTAAGAGAGAAAAGAAAGAACACTACCAATGACCGATGAATTACTAGAGCGGACAGTGAAATCTACCTTCAGAGTACAGGGGCTTCTATACTGGCACTAGATTTCATCTGACAGACCCATATTATCACCTGATCCAGGTCCCCCAAAGTGCTTCATTCAATCCAAATCATTTGCAGAGTTAAGGGCCTTAAACGATTGTGTGGTACAATATTAAAGACTCCTAAGCAAGGCCCATCCCTCACTGTTTTATGGGAAGGAGTTACCCAACTTTGGTTACTATGTCTATAAAAATCCAAAGGGAAGGCCTGAATACCCTTTGTATAAGTGTGACTGTGACTAAGATGGTTCAGAAGTGGTGCCACAAAACTTGGATTCCTAAAATCGACTACTACACACCGTGAGTTACCCAGAGAGTGCCCAATCCACTTAACTGTTTTTACTAATAAGATCTCATTGTGCAGGTCGTCTTTCGGTCCAGATTTTTTTATAAGCCAATTAACCAATTTAGCTTTGAAGTCTGGCTCCTTTCAAGCTTACCTGGAACTAAGGTTGGCATGTTCCTCAAAACAAGTAAGCATGGTGTACATACAGGGGGTAAATGAAAATGCATGTCTGGGGTGGGTAGGAGAGGAATCATCAGTAGTTTCCCTGACATGTATGAGAGAACTTATGCCAGATGGCTGGTTAGGTTTAGGTTGAGCTTCAAAAGTGCGGGCTTGTTCTCTTTCAAGGCTAGAGTTTGTGGGCATCTTAGGAGCACCGTTCCTCTGTCCTCTGCATTGGCATGCTTGGAGGTTTGAGTTTTGCTTCAATTTTATCCAAACAACCCTGTATGTCCTCACTAAATTTTTTGCAACCTGTAATCCAGTTTGTTAAATAAGAAAGCACAAAAATTATGAAGCGACACACAGAACGGTGATTGTCCTTGAAAATGCACCACATCTGTTACAAGCTGGGGCAGACTCCCACAGCTCATGGTTTGAAGGGAGAGGCAACCCTCTGCAGAAAGTGCCCCATTGTTTTGAACTGATTTAACATGCGTGTCCTTTCTTTTCCTTTTGGTAGGTGGGGGAATAATGTAAGGTATACCAAAGGGGATGATGGACGGAGTGTTTGAGCAAATCAAACACTCACCCCCAGTCAACTGATCTGTGTTTAATCCATCATCATTCTTTAGCTCACTCCACCACCCCAGTTCAGACATAGCCATATGCAAATCAGTCTGACCCTGTGCCTCATGGGAACAGTCCAGTCCAGCCCGAACTGCCAAGCCATGTCTTCCCTGGACCGGAAACAAGCATCCTGGGACCGGTTTCGGGTTCATAACCCTCATCAGCCAGGCTATCTTTAATCCAGTGGCAAAGTGAGCAAGGGACCCACGTCTGGGCATACCCTTCCCACTTGGGGTGACAAATGCAAAAACAACAGTTGATGGACAGAATGTAGAACAATGTCATACATTCACCCCAGTACAGAGATCTGGAGTTACAAGTGTAGTAAACATGAACACATGTCTCTGGTAATGAAAGGAGAACCAAACACTCACTAAGCGGCTCAAGCAAAGAAATGGAGAATACAAAATAGAAAAGAGGTACAAAGTAATGCAAAACTTACAAAAGAGAAGAAGGTGACATAATTCAGTAAACATCTGAAACAATATTGATATGTAAAAGGAATAAAAGAGCCCTTACACGAGCACTGCACAAGTACTGGCAAAGCCAATTAGTCTGGCCTTCCCTGGTACGATGGTTATTTTTTTATGCAAACATTTGGCATAAAATATATATATTTTAAATGCGGCCACATTATCGTGGCTGCCATATTCTCGCAAGAATTTGTTTTATATTAAGTAACATTTACTGTGGTGTTCGCAGTAACAAACCTTCAAGTTGTGCCATGCTTTTTATTAATACTTGTGAAGAGAAGAATAAATCCCCACCAAACCAAGCACTCAAATTGTAGGCAGCTAAAATGTGACAGTGTCACTTACACACTTTATAACAGCAACTTAGATAAGCATCATAAATGAGTGGGTTTGGCCTTGTAAAGCAGGTGCAAAGGTTAATTTAATTCAAGATCTCATTGCAAACATATGCCATACAACTAAATAGAAAAAATGCAGCTTCCTAAATGTGGCAAGCATATGTTTGCAAAAACAATTTATAACTGTGAAAACATTCTTGAACACTGTCTACTGTGGTATGGTACTACAAGCTATGTTACATAAAAAGAATTTTTAAAAAACCTGTGAAAACAATAACTGATCTGCCCGTTTTACGAGTGAGAACCTTTAAATAGCAAGTCTTTCGGTTGTGCCATATATTTTATCATTAATATAAGGGAAGAAGAAAAAAGGAAATCATCATCTAACCAATGACTTAAATCACAGGCAGCTACAATGCTACGATGGTACTTAAACAGTTTACAATATAAACTTTTAAAAAACAGGAGATGGAAAATAAATTATGGTATAACTGGGTACCCGAAGTGCAGGTGAAATAAATAGCAGGTATTTAAAGTTAATATAAAAAAAGATGGCACATGCTTTGAACCAGATTCGTTACTAATGTGAAATTAACTTCTTTAAGATGGATGTGAACAATGTGCACAGGCTTTGCGCAGTCAGTCAATAAAGGAAGCTCATGGGTAAAGTATGCTGTTCGAGCAGCAAATATAAGTACCCAGTAAATCCCAGGAGTGATAAATATCACGTCTTTTGCTGACTTTTGGCAAGTCAAACCTGCCGAAATTTAAAGTGGGAAAATGCCTGGTAAACCCAGGCACATGCACATTTTGGTGCACTAAGTATCAATATCTGCATGTTATGCCCCATTTTGAAGGTAAATCTTACCATTGATTGCACCCAATAAATTCCATACATATTGGTGTTGGTTTTCAAGTGATATTTATCGCACTAGGCCACTCGTAACGAGGGCCTATGAGGAAAGCCAGTGGTTTAGACTTTCCTCTTACTTTATGCAGAACATTAAAATGAATTGCTGCAGCGCAAAGGGCAACATTTTCATATTCTCCCTATGTCACAGATTCGTAATCACAACAACTCATCCATACATTCATTCATTGGTGGGGCCCATAACACCAACATGCACTCGTCTCATTCGAATCCGTACATAGGAGAAAAAGCGGTGGACATGTGGGTACCTTATTACCTATCAGGATTAATTTTCTTTACATTATATACATTTCATACATATGTACCTACCAAATCCTGACCTTAACATCAAGGCACTCCACCACTTGGTCGATGGACCAATTAGTTGAACTGGTTGATGGTGAATTAGAACCAGCTAAAACACAATTAAAGTCTAGGAAACATTTGATTATTTTCGGTAATCAATCAATCAATTAGCTTTATTCGGCAATTAAGTCATAAAAGCACATTTACAGACATTACATATAAATACACATAAATTACCTAAAAAGTTAAAATAGCAATTAAATTTATAAATGGCCGACGAGCTTGAATTACAAATATAAAAGTTAAGAAGATAAACATGTCGAATTGTAATATACAGAAGGTAGCTAGACATTACATTCACAGCCCAACTCCCCAGCTCTCGACTTCAAGGTATTTCTCCATGGGAATTTTGCAAGATCAATGCTAGCTCAAAAGAAAGGAGCTGGCAGGTAACCTCAGGGCTTTTGATCTTATACTCCAGGCCCACCCTAGGAATTTGGCCACTGCTATACATGTTGGGGGAGTAGGATCGGTGCACAGAATGCGAAGAGCTATGGCATATCTTCTGGTACCCAAAAGCTTGCAGATTGGTTGTATCCATCTTTTACGAGGTACCACATACATAGGACAGAAAAATAGAACATGTCCGATATTTTCACATAATTCAGCACATCTGTAACACTTATCATTTTTACTGCCTTGCTTCTCCCATCTAGAGGTGAATTCTGCTATGGGTAATGTACCCACCCGTAACTGGAAATATAACTTACGATCAGGAGTTTTTTCAATAATATCCCAATAATCCTCTAAGTGGGGAAGAACTTTTAGATCAAAAAAACGGGCTGTTAAATGGGTAGAAAGGCCTTGGGTAAATTCCAACTTGTAAACCCATTCCCAATACATATTTTTCAGGTTTTCTTTAGATGGGAAAACAGTGTTTGCAGGGTTTTTCCAAAGATCTAACAGGCCTAAGCTTCCCAGAATAGATTTTATTCCTAACAGCCATGGTATTTTTCGGTAATCAATTAACCTCTTCAGTGCCCTGCCCTTTCCACGCCCTGTGCCGGGCGTTTCATTAGCGGGCGGGGTTCATGACGAGATAGTCTCGTCACAGGCACAGCCAACCGCGCTCCATGACGAGACTATCTCGTCATGGGCACTGAAGGGGTTAAGAAACCACAAACTCATTTCTTATTAATTACATTTTTGTTTCTCTAATCATAATTTTATCTGCATTAGCATTGATGCACTACAGGTCATAATATAAATTCAGTTTATTTTCAAAGAGAAATCAGACATTTAGTAAATAAGCATAAATTTAGAAAGCACATTTAATTAGTTATCAATTACTAAGTGTCGGCGACTTTCTGAATAAACAGACAGTTATCCAAATTTTCTGGTACAATATCCGGGATGAGTTGTCCGACCCCAGCAAAGATCAAACCGTCAGATGAAATAACTTCCCAAAAACCAAAGAAGCCTAAGGCAAACCATGGAAATCTTCATCAGCTCAATGCAGACCCAACACCATTAAAGATCAGCCCGATGTCCACCCCCCTTTGGCGGATGATGACTTTATATACCCTTTTTCCCTATTACTTCATGCTAACGTGCAACAATTTAGGGGTAGAGAAATGTTCTGATTGGACAGTTTGGGGTTATCTGAGAGTTTTTCTAAAGTTTCCCAGGGTAAACTGGTTCTCCATGAGACTTGGCATAGGAAGGCGCAATTTGTATAATTTCTTTTTTCTCCCAAACGAAAGTTGCAATTGTAAAATTTAGAATAAGAGAAGACATTTCTCCACAGGTTCTGTATTGTCCCTTCCGCAGTTCCCACAGCCTCGTCAGTTGTAAGACAAACACGTTCATCCTTGACAAGGAACACGGTGTCACAGGTCTGAGGTCATTTGGAGATCTCCATAGCCATCCGATTCTGCGCAGAAACCATTGTGCTCACATGGTGGCGTTCGCGGTAGAGACTCCATCTTTGGTACTACGGCCTAGTAGGCCCGAATGCCAACTTAAGCAAAAACAGACAAAATATAGAAATGGAGATTCTGATGTTTAAACCCACTCTAATCCCAAAAATTTGTAGTATTTCCCTAGCTGTAGCACCATTTAAAGCGATAATACTCACCATTTTGTAATCCTGAAAGCACAATCACAAAGCAACATAAATCATGCAATTTTCTATTTCACCACAAGCTAAAGTTAGTTTGCATACCATAATTAATTAATTATTCTGCCATGCAATTAGCATTTTAGTCCCACGTGTATCTCGTGTTTATCAAGGTGTAAAATTGATTAGTACATTTCACTGCAAACCAGTTAGTGCAAGTTAGATTTAGAATGATTACGTAATTAATTTCATGCAATTTAGATGAGGTATACAAAATGTTGTTTTACCTGCTCCATCAGTATCTACGTTTGGTAACGATATTGCTAGTAAATAAATAATCTTCCTGCAAATTTCTCACCTTATGAATATTCCTTTCAGGATTTAACTTGTATGGAAAACCTTTTCCACACCAATAGCCCTCCCGTGCCACCATGTGGTGACATTAGGCCCCAGTCGTGACTCCGCTCTTGGATGTGATGTTACTGAAGTATAACAGGTGCCACCTAGAGGTATGGCATCAGTTCTTGATATTTATCTACCACTCGTGAAGGTATGTGGGGTTACACCAAGAAAGCTACAACAGTGACAAACACAGCACATAACATGTTTGCATACCTTGGGATCTTACTAACTACAGCACTCAATCACTGGGGAGGAGGGAAGGCGGGCAGGAATAATATATACCAACCAAAAATACTGCTACTAATGGCTAGTCACTTTTTCTTTTGACTGATACATTTTCTCACAGATTTCTCAGTTTACGAATGAGTCCAAAAGCAGTCTCTTCCTTGGAAGGTGGACTGTGCAGTCCTAGTTAACCAATGAAATCATGCTGCACAGCTCAGACACAGCACTTATCATTATGTACCTGAGACAGGGGTCAAAAGTGTTTTGCAAAAGTATGCGAGTATGACCACATAGCTGATCCCAGCAGCTGGAACGCCTCTGGAAAGAACAATGAAAACAGCTATGGGTAAATAAACATGAATGCCCTCCAGAGGGTCTTTATGATCTTGGTACAAAGGATGATCCAACACAAAATGGTGCAATTGATCACCTGCTTGCACTTTTTAGTTCCGGCAAAGACCACAAAATGCTGGTAGTCAACTCCGTCCAATTCCATGTGATCACTTTGGTATTTAACCAGGTCTTGTCTATGTAACCATTCCTCCTTTGTTGGATGCATAGGAGGAAAGAAAGATGGAAGGGTTTTAGGCTGGCCCATGTGAAATGCAGATACCACCTAAGGTAAGAAGGATAGGCAGGTGAGAAAAATTACTTATACCAGTAGGGAACTGTGAAGAGTCTACAAATCAAGAGGGTTTAAAGTTTTCCAAAGCTACAAGCAGAAATAATTACCACCAACAGAACAGCTTCTAGAGTAATATGTCAAGATAACTGTGCTTCAGCTCGCATTAGGATGCCATCAAGAACGTCAATACAAGATTCAAATCCCACTGAGGAACAATAAACACTGTGGGAGGAAACAAGTAAAGCAATCCGCACCAGATTGGTCAGGCAGACACACAAAAGCACACTGGGATGCTAGGATGCTCTTAACTACTGTCACGGCAATTGACAGCCCAAATTACAAGACTTTAGAAAGGCATGAATTAAAGTGGTTGATTCCTTCCCACTCACACCTGTGAATGAACTTCCTCCTCAGACACCCCTTTGGGTCTCTCATCCGCCATATGGCATGAGGCAACAAAAGGATGCACCAGGATATTCTGACATAAGACCTGCAGGACCGCGATCCAAACCTGAATCAGACACATTGGAACTATTGCCTAAATATCTTCGCCATCTGAGTAGGAAGGAAGGCTTCCATAATAAGTATGGTGACCATCGCCACTTTAATAGTCAGCTTCTATGTGGGAGCTAGGTGAGACTTCTGGAGTAAAGCCCAGGCTCTAAAGAATAGTTAGTATCCACTGGAGATGTTCCTTGATGAGCTTCGGGGTCTCTGTATTCGCCAGCCAGTCATCCAAGTCTGGGAATATGCAGAAGCCCTACTTTTGTAGTGAAGCTGCCATGTCCACTAGCAATTTTGTAAAGACTTGTGGGGATGTCATCAATCCAAAATAAAGGACCGCAAACCAGAACCCCCAACATGAACCTTAAGTAGTGCCTGTGGATAAAGAGAATTAGAAGATCCTGGCGATCCAGGCACACCAACCAGTCCCATGAGTTCAAGGCCAAGAGGATCGGACCCATGAACAGCATCTTAAACCTGTCCTGCTGGATGAACAGGTTCAAAAGACAGAGATTCAGGATAACCCTGAGGCCTTCTTCTCCCTTGGGAACCAAGAAGCAAAGGGAATAAAATCATGTGCCCCTTTCTTCTGGTGGCACTATTTCTAAGGCCCCTGTTTATAGCAAGGCAAGGACTTCTGCCTCCAGGATTGAAACATAAGCTGGCAAGCACACTCTAAAGGAAGGAGGGTGGTACTGTGGGGAGTCTGGGAATGGGGTAGTCCTGTGGCCCAACTGAAGCACCCAGCAGTCGGTCATGATCATCTCACACTAAGTGACAAAATGGTAGATTCTCCCCCCAACCACTGGAGGCTGATGATGTGAGGGGGGAAGGAGTGTTACATTTGTTGTGGCATTTGCTGACATACTAGAGACTACACAGCCCTAGAATATCCCCTGGAACATCCGGTAATGTTGGTGATATTGACATGCAGTGGAGCCCATGCCTAAGGCATGAGCAGAAGTCTTGCTGTTCTTTAATTCTTCCCAGGTGGATTCGACTTTCTCTCTGAACAGCCACTCATCATCAAAGGGCATATGTTCATGAGTGTAACCGGAACCAGTGTAATGCATGCAAGCAAGTTGATGAAGCGTGACAGCTGTATCCACAGACCAATAAATCGTATACTTGGAGTCAAAGACACATTTCAAGATCTGTTTTGGGGCATCTGGTCCATCACTGACAAGGTCTGGGAATAGCTTACTTTTGCTGCAGCTACTGAGGTCTCAAAATACCAGCATTGCAGAAGAGCTCTTGAAGGAATCTCAGAACCATAAAAGGCACCCGCACCTCCACTGGGCCATGAGCAGGCCTATGTGCGCCCATCAACTCTCAAAAGAGGCCGGGCCATATCTCTTTCACCTAACATTAAAGAAGATGGGCAAAATGAAAGTGGCAGGTACTTCGACAGGCATTCTAACAACCCTCGAAAGACCTCTACCATTGACTGCTTTCTTGCCCATGCAGTTAGGGTCATAAATAAGGAGATTGGGTTGGTTGACTGCAGACTTTCTCTTGATGGCGATATACCAGCAGTCTCATTGCCAACTAATTTTTTGCCTACTATCCAGCTTGTATTAAAGTTGTGGTCGTAGAGGTAAATACTCCAACTTAGATATAAGGGATGTCAGGCACATTTCATAAGGGTCCCCCATTACAGAGCAAGCAGTTAAGCACCAACGAACGGGAGTTAAAGTCTCAGGAGCTAGTAATAAGGGAATTAATGAATAATTGTTGTTCTTTCTGCACCACTGCCGGCGGAATCTGTTTTAGTAAATTTCTGATTTTCGAGAAGTGATTTTTTAATCACAAATCTTCTGATGCCAATCTATGAGAGGTTGGAGTGCATTGAAGGATTTCTGAGTTCAAATAATTACAACACTGCCCACATCTCAAACATCCATACTGTCCGGCTGCAACAGGTGTGTCCTCTATACCCAGTATGGAAAGAACATCCGCAGATTGAACCGGACAGCCTAGTTTGGCAGACAATGAGGTCAACATTGCAGCCGGAAACATTTTAATGCATACAGAGCTGCCCTCTGGACATTGTTCTGCCACTTGTGTGGACCCTTTGAAGACAAGTTCTTTGAGTCTCCCTCTGGAAGCACGTCCCTATGTTCTAATACTTGCCAATGTTTCAATCTCAAGCCAGCTGTCAAAAGAAGATGAATCACAGTTAAGAAACAAAGTTCTTCACTGGCTGTCCAGGCACAGGAGTTTTAACACCTTTAACTCAGAGTTCATTCTCACTGTTAGACGAGTTCCATGGATTGGGTCTTCTAAGGATTCATTTCCTGTGATAAAATACATTTTAGCAAACTGATCTTTGTTGGAACCTCCTCAATAGTCAACACGTAATGGGGATTTTTCAATAGGCCACATGTCCGTCTGACTAATTTAAACATTGGTGCAGCTGACCGTGACATTTTAGTCATGAGATCTTAGACAGTGCCTTTGTTTAATAGGTTTTGTACCGTAGAGGGTACGTGTGAGCTGGACTGACAGCCATTTTGACTTATTGCAGCACATTCCAGGCTCCTGGTCAGGGAACTCTGCTCTCCGCAACAGCAGCTTCGTCATGCACCGCTGCCCCCTACACCTCTCTGCCAGGTAGGTTTTCAAGGCCCTCCTCCACCCGCAGGCTGCTGACTGCGCCTCATCTCTGGTGGTCCAGTTGGAGAGCCTTGCTCTTCTGCTGGTCCGCTCTGCCAGCCTTCTCTGTTTGTCTTTCTTTTGTTCTGTTTGTGCCTGTTTCCCTGTTTTTTATTACTGTGTCTCGTTGTGACCTTCGTCTGGTTTTATTTGTATTGTGCCTGTTTTTCGCTGCCCTTTCCCCAACACTGCTGCCCACACAGACCCACCCCCTGCCGGTTCCCGCTTCTGCCACCCACCGCTACGACTCTGCTGCCCTCCACGCTCTAAACCCCGGAGGGAACAACAACTGCTAGCAACACCACACCACACATGGCCAATTGTCCTGCAGACACTGACGACAAACCTTCTCCAACCCCCGCACCTACCGGCCACTGCCCTACCGCCGGACGCCATTACACACGAGGCCCTGAGCTGCATCCTCCTCAACGTGTGCTCAATGCACAGACACGCTGGGACCTCCTCAACACCCTCACGCCAGACGCCGCCTTCTTCACGGAAACCTGGACCAACCCCACCTCCGCCCCAACATCGCAACCGCCATCCCCGATGGATACAAGATCCAGAGAAAGGACAACCCCAACCACCAAGGAGGAGGACACGCTATCAAACACAAGAACTCCCTCCGACTCACCCTCTCCAGCACAAACGATCCCAAGTCCCCCATGGAACACCTTCATTTCCAGATCCAGACTAGCCCCAGAATGACCCTACGAATCACCCTCGCCTACAGACCTCCAGGACCTCGAGCCACATTCACCCCTACCATCACTGACCTCATCGCCCCCCACGCCATTGCCTCCATGGACTACATACTGCTCAGAGACCTCAACTTCCACCTCAACAACCTCAGTGACCCCAACGCCTCCGCCCTCCTGGATAACCTCGCCAACATCGGTTTGAAACAGCTCTTCACCACCTCCACCCAAAAGGCAGGACACATCCTCGGCAACAACATCCACTTCAGCCACACCACGCTACCCCCTAAACAGACCACCACTCTCTTTCGACAAGGCCACCGCTCACAAACCTACAATATGCCCTCCGCGAAGGAACTGGAGCAAGGTGACAGAGGAGCACCTCAACTCCCCCCTCAACCACGATCCCCCTCCCACCTCGAACGACGCCAACTCTGCAGCTAAAGAACTACACAGATGGATCACAAACTGCGCAGACAAGCTTGCCCCCCTCCACAACAACAGCCAGTCTACCATATCCGCATGGACCCCGGTCACTACCGAAGACATTGCCATTACCATGAAAAGCATTCACTCAGGAGCTCCCATTGACCCTTGCCCACTGCACATCTTCCACAGAGCCACAGCCGCCATAGCACCCGAGCTACAACGCACCATCAACACCACTTTCGAAGCCGGTACTTTCCCCAACAACGGGAAACGCACAGAAGTCAAGCCCCTCCTCAAAAAGCCCTCTGCAGACCAGATAGACCTCAAAAACTACTGACTCCTCCCCTTTGTGGCCAAAGTCACCGAGAAGATCGTTAATGTCCAGCTAATGAACTCCATCAAAGAAAACTCCATCCTCAACCCTTCCCCATCCGGATTCCGCAGCAACCACAGCACCGAGACCGCCCTCCTCTCTGCCACTGACGACATGCGCACTCTCCTTGACAAAGGCCACACCGCGGTCCTCATCCTACTAGATATCGCTGCAGCCTTCTACACAGTCTCCCACCGTAAAGACTCCACTTCGCCGGAATACAGGGACCCGCCATTGACTAGCTCTGCTCCTTCCTCACCGGCAGGACACAAAAAATCAGACTCCCGCCCTTTCTCTCTGAACCCACAGAGATCAACTGCAGAGTACCCCAAGGATCCTCGCTCAGCCCCACGGTCTTCAACATCTAATTGGCCCCCCTCGCCACCATCCTCAAACAGCATGGACTCAGAATAGTATCCTACGCAGACGACACCCAGCTCATCCTCTCAGAAAGGATCCCCACACCACCAGACTCAGCTTCCAGGAAGGAATGAAAGACGGTGCATCCTGGATGAGCAGCAGCTGCCTGTCACTCAACTTGGAGAAGACAGAAGACCTCATCCTTGGACCCACCCCCTCGGCATGGGACATCGCCTGGTGGCCCACTGCCCTCGGAAACCCCCCCCCCACTCCCATGGACCACGACAGAAACCTAGGCATCATACTCGGCTCCTGCCTCACCATGACCCGACATATCAACGCCGTCGCCTCCACCTGCTTCAACCTCCTCCACAGCTTTCACAAGACCTTCAAATGGATCCCCCCGAATCCAGAAAAACCGTCAATCATGCACTCAAAACAAGCAGACTGGACTACGGGAAATCCCTGCTCCGCAAACTCCAGACCATCCAGAACACCGCAGCCAGACTCGTCCTCGGCATCCCAAAACATGAACACATCACCCAACACCTGCAAAACCTCCACTGGCTCCCAGTCGTGAAGAGAGTAACCTTCAAGCTACTCACCCACACCTACAAATCCCTCCACAACACCGGACCCCAATACCTCAACGAAAGAGTCTCCTTCCACGTACCCAAGAGAAACCTCTGCTCCGCCGACCTCGCCCTCACCAAAACCCCACAGATCTGCAAAGCCCCAAAGCCAGAGCCGGTGGAAGAGCCTTCTCCTACATCGCAGCGAAGAACTGGAACGAGATCCCGACCAACATCAGACGCTCCCCCACTCTGCACACCTTCAGGAAGAGCCTCAAGACCTGGCTCTTCGGCTGAATCGTAGCTGCACCCCCCCCTCCCCCCCCCAAGACCCTTGAGGCCCTCAGGGGCGAGTAGCACGCTTCACAATTTCCTGACTGATTGATTGATTCTTATTATTTTCCCACTGTCACCATTGGAAACGTCATCCACCTACTGCTTCTGCACAAATGATGCCTACCTCTCACACCAAGTATGTTTAGCTGTAACATTGCCTGAGGAGCATCAAAAACTAATAACAGCAAAATATTATCCCTTATTAGCACCTTGGACATTGTAGTGCGGCAAGAGACTTGGTTAGTTCCTAACCTTACCTGTGACTGATATACTTTCATGTGCATTCCTACAGTTAGATCTAGCTCAGGAAGAGCAAAGCTGGGTTTAACTGTCGGGTTCAAGCTTGCTCTCAACCCGAGTTTTAGCAGCATAACTGTTGAAAATAAAGGGAACCAGGTGTTTTTTTGTTGACTGTGGTAAAGTTCTGAAAATCCTTCTTGTTAATTTTAACAATGATGATTTCACCTATTTCAATGTTAATAACTTTCGCAAATTGTTTATATTAATGGACTCTATGCTTGTCACATTTAAGTTTTCATTCTCTGCCTGAAACGGAATTATCTACAGGGATTTCAATGCTCAGATAGGTGAAGATGCCATCCCTATACTCTATGAGATGCCTCGCATTTGCGGACTGTGGCAATAGCAGAGGGGTTGAGTTAAGTAACTATATCCAGGAGCATGATTTGGTCAATATACTTGACAGACTGGACCCTAGCACGCCATTTATTCCCACTTTTTTGCCAGAGGGTGCTCCTCCCCTACTGAAATATTGAAAAAAAAAATTCTTAGCAGTCTTTCTTGCCCTACAATATCTGATTATATTTTAGACAAGCAATGTGGGGATCATCATAACACTCTGGTCTTATCATCTCCATTGCTAAATAAGTATTGTAGATCTAAGGTTCATAAAACTCCGAGTTCTAAAAGGGACAACTTTCGCCTCAACTAGAAAATCTCTAACCTGAATCTTTATTTTGAGCACTTTAAATATTTCTAACCTTAGTTATTTTTTTGACTGTTTCTCAGACAATGCTGAGAGTAGTACCATTCTACACTTTTACAGGATTTTGCACTACGGCTAAAAGCCTATTAATGAAGCCCATCAAACCCTAAAGTTCGCTACACCCGAAATGGTTCAAAGGAGCTTGCTTGACTGCTAATAGGCGTTAGAGGAGGGTTTTGTTGGAAATCCAAAGGATAACATTTTAATAGCAATGCAACACTTTGAATTCAAGTTAATTCTCAGCAAAAAGCGCAAAGGGATTAAAGAAAAGAACTGTGCACAGCTTATTCTGGCAACAAAAACTAGCAACTCTAGTGCTTTCTGGGACAGTGTAAACTCCTTTCGGAATAATAACAATTACTCAGCCACTATAAGCTCTCATATACCAGTTGAGCAATGGGTGTGGCCCTTCACTAAATTTATACGCCACCCACCACTTGTAGCATTGATCTTCCTTACTCAAACGGCTTTAGTTATCTTCTAATGCTTGAGATTGAATACCAGGAGGTTGTAAAGGATATACATGAGTGCCCGACCTGCTAAACTTCCTGCTCAAGTGCAAGATTAATCTCTGAACCCCTAAACGGTTCTAATTTGCCCAATTTGTGGTCCACTTCTATTACTGTACCTATTTATAAGAAAGAGAACCATGCTGATCCCTGTTGTTATAGGCCTATCTCTTTAATAGACTCCACTGTAAAAAGTTCTGGGCCAAGTCATCTTCAATAGAATCAAGTAATGGTCCAAAAAGCGGGGTATTCTGGACGCTAGTCAATATGGGTTCAGTGAGGGGCTAGGTTCAATGAAGAAGTGCCTGAAGCCTTCACTTAAGAGGATATGGCGCAGCGGCCAGAGCTGTTGACTTGGGAGCTGGGGATCCGGGTTCTAGTCTTGACGTGAGGGCAACATCCTGTGATTCTGGGCACATCACTTAATCTTCCTGTGCCCATGGACAGCGCATGGGTACCCTCATGGGTGATAAGCTGTGCTATATAAATCTACAAACTTAAGCATTAGTTAATATACCACTGCCAGGTGCTGCCCACTATACCTGATCTTCATGTACCTTTCAAGTGCCTTTGATTGGGTAAATAGATCAAAGCTTTGGCCCTTGTGGCTGGGATTGGGAATTTCTTAGCTGCATATTGACCTGTCTGCTACAGTAAGGTTTGGTCTTTCTGGAGAATGCACTAGATCAATTAATCTCGAGCGTGGGGTCCGACGGGGCCGCATTTTAGCATCTTTACAATTTATCCTATACATAACCATTCTAAATACTTTTCTAGTATGGCAGGATCAGGATGTTTCTGTTATAAATTCTCCAAGCCATCCCTGCACTTCGCACTTCTGTATGGGGATGATGCTTCCCTTCAGCCCGCAGTCCTAACAGACTGGGCAAACTAGTTATAGTCATTGACAACTTAATCTGTAATCTTGACTTGGATATAAACAATTCCATGTCCTAGACCATGGCAAGAAATTGTCACATATGCGTAACATACTGTCGATAGTATGCAGTTATCCATATCTGGGAAAACGTATTGATTTCTCCCAGAGATGGCATTAAAACACCTCGGTTAGGAAACAAAAATGTTTGCAATCTGTGGGTACACTTTTTCAGTTAATTCCCTCCCTAGGAACAAAACCGATTCTTCCATTTGCCAATATTTATAAAAGTCAATGACTCCATATTGCCACTCACAGAACGGGCATTTGGGGATACTATGACGCCAGATGCTTGCAAACAGAATAAAATTGCCTGTCAGCGACTTCCTATCATCCCTCCTAGTAGCTCATACTATATGCGTCATGAGGAGCTAAGACTACAGTACATTAAAGACACTATTGGTCGCCCTTTGGTTACTATGGGCATTTATTTGAGCCTATGAACGCACTTTCCGTAACTGTTAAGTTATTGAGGACTGTTTGCCTTGGCAGGACTTACGTTGGTTATCATATGTCAGGCAGTGTTGTATTCGTACTGGCAATAAGGATTTTTTATTAATAATTCCACTACCATTTTAAAACAGGATAAAGCTAAAGCCAAGAGCTCCATTATGGCTCTGAAACGATCAGAGCGACAACAAACAGCACTTAGCAAGGCCAGCATACGCAATTATGTTGCACTTGTAACTACCCTGTTTACGAAAATATGGGACATATTCACAAGGACTCATCTCTGATTTATCTCCACCTTAACACACCAAAATTGGAGATAGATTAAACACCCCATTTACAAGCCGGTGCGAACTGCAGACATTGCCAGTATTCCCGTGATAAATGCCCCAAAAGTTATCCCCACGGTGGACACCACCAACTAACCCTAATGAGATGCAGAGTCAGCGTTCCCGTGCAAAAACACATGAAAAACCCACAACACCACTTTCACAACGAACTGCCAGATCTGCAAAGCGAGTCAAAAACAGGTGATAAGCCACAGTAGCAGCAGGTATTTAACACCTGCCTTTTGCTGGTATTAAGCAGGATGACTACCTGCAGTAGGCAACGGAGCCACGCCCGAAGAACAAACTACGCCATGGAGCTACTCATCATGCAGCTTGGAGCCCCAACAGGGCCACAACACCCACCGCCACCACCCCCAGGACCCGGACCTACCCCCCACAGACCACCACAGAGGCAGCACAGAGTAAGACAGTGACCTACCGAAAACGCACCACTCTCACAGACCTAACACCTGAGGAAGTCATTGCCCACTACAGGCTCAAAAGGTCAACCATCATCCGCATCATGATCCACATCGCCCACAGGTTGACGGTCCCAACAAAGCGGAGAACCAACATCCCTCCACAGACAAAGCTGCTGGCTGTGCTGCACCTGTTGGCCTCTGGTACCTTCCAACCAACAACTGCCAGAGTCGGAGGGGTCTCACAGCCAACCCTATCAAAGTTTATCACAACTGTCCTGGATGCCATCATCAGCTTCATACCCCAGTACCTTCACTTCCCCCACACTGCGCAGGAACAGCAGGAGACCAAGCAAGACTTCTATACTATGGCTGGATTCCCGGCACTGTTGGGGGCAATAGACTGCACACATGTTTGACTTGTGCCCCCTGCGGATACTGCACACCACTAGCTCAACAGAAAGCACACACACCCCATCAATGTGCAGGCAATAGTGGACCACCGGGGAATGTTCACCAATGTCGTTGCAAACTACCCCGGTAGTATGCACGATTCCTACATCTTACGACAGTCCATCATCAACCAGCGCTTCCAAGATGGCACATATGGAACTGGACTGCTCGTTGGGAAGTGCCAAATCAACACACCACACACCTCAAAGCCACCATTACACAATGCACAACTGTGGGAATGTAATGTGACCAAACAACATACAACATGTCAATCAACATGACCACCAACCAGACATGATAACACTACTCCATGGTGATCCTTGGCTACCCCTGCACACAATACAGAGATATCATGGCACCACAGCCACACAACAGCTGAACGTGTGGAGATGCGGCATGCAGTCATGTGCGATCGATGCAAGTGACCCGTGAATGGGAATGTACACAACGACAAGTGAGGCGTGAATGTGCAGGACAGACATGGGTATTCAGCCCACAGATATGTCCATGCAGACCACAACTGCTGGTGACTGTAGAGTAGTGAACAGTGGATGCAACCATGTCACCCCAGGCCGTGGGTCAGATAGCGGAAATGTTGTTCGCTGCGTCCCCCCCCCCCTGTGTGTGTGAGCGTAGTGGACTATCTCTGAGTATGCCAGGCCTGCGCAGGGGTGTGGACAAAAACCCTTTGGCGCAGAGCATGGTTCTTTCCCGGAAAGGCCAGCGTCACTGACAGGGCGGCGCCTCGCAGTTCGCCACGAGGCCGACGCTGTGAGCAGCAGGGCCTGCGACCCTGTGCACCTGCTGCACCCCAGGACGCTGATACCCAGACCAGGCCTGTCCGCCCCAGCGCTCCAAGGCCGCACTGCTCACCTGCCAACACCGTTGTGTGTCAAAGAGGGCCCACCACATGCCGGTGCAAGCTCCAAGCCCCAGGCCCGCGACCTCAGCAGCCTCCTAAGACCCTCGCTGACCCCCAAGATGCTGGCCAACATTACTCCTCTCTCATTGACATACTCCACCGGCGTCCTCTTCGTCCCAGTAGGTCCCACATGTGGAACTGTGTCTTGAGCCCTGAATGGCAGTGACCCCATGTCTGTGGCAGAGGCCACAGCACTAGACTCCCTTTGCTCAGTGAGGCATATCGCAGGCCTGCGAAACGTGGTGCCACTAACCCTGTTCAACGCAAGCCGGCGACACGTGGTGCCACTAACCCTGTGTGCCGTGAGTGACCGTCAGCCTCCGGCAGGACATCGTTGGTGTCTGAGCCTGTGGCCTGGGGGTTGTCATCAGCAACGGCCAGGTACGGACTTGGTGTCTGGCATGAGTTGTGGCATTCATATCCGCCATGTTGCCGGACACAGCTGGCATGTGCCCTCTGCATCATGCCCTGGGGGTAGGCGTCCCATTCTCCCCCGAGACACTCCACGGAAGGCACCTTTGACACATACAAGACCCTGCTCTGCCCTCATGACCCTGACCCAGTCTCCCGCAGGTCAGGGTCATGTGGTGGTGGGCCCGTGTCGGCCGTTATGCATCCAGGGCCACTAACCTTGTGCGACTCAAGTTAACCCCCCTTGTTGTTCTGACATTGCCTGATGACTGTTGGGAGTTGTTGCAAGCACCAGCTACTCCCTGAGGGCTGGCTTACACTCACCTCACACACAGCCAGCACAGGCGTCACTGGATTAGTGGGCCTGCCATCACATCCTGCCGAACCAAGTATTGACTCTTTTCTCCCTGCACTGTCACAGGTGATCAAGGATATGCACTCTGCCCTTGGATGATGACACCCCTCCGAGACCCGGACACACCCGCACAGAGGCAGTACAATGCAACCCACATACGCACCAGGGGCATCGCTGAACGCACATTTGGCATGTTGAAGTCACGTTTCAGGTGCCTGGACGGCACAGGTGTACAGCCCGGGCATCGGGTGCAAGATGATCGTTGCATGTTGTGTTTTGCACAACATCTGTGTACGCACCAATGCCCCATGGATCCCAGTTCCAGAGGTACCGGACGATAATGGTGACAATGGGGCAGGTGGCCCACATCCCACTGCAGCTGCGGCAGGAATGGCCCGTAGGAACACCATCATTGACAATTTCTTCTCATGAGTTCGTCACATTGTGGCCGTCCATGGCAATCATGGGACAGAACAAAATGTCCAGAAGCACAGCATGTGTGATTAAAACATATTTGCAGGTTACAGGTTGTACTTGTACATTGTCATGTCACAGTTTCCTGCTGTTCCAGATGTGATTTGCCAAGTTGTGCACATTAGCGGCACCAGTTGTGTCCTGTGTTCTGTTGTGGAGGTGTTGCTGTTTGTACTGGGATGTTGTCAATGTCGAGTTGCACTTATACTTATGTGCGTATGCTGCACGGTGGGTGATTAGCTCCTGCGGCACTGATTTGTCTGCCAATGGTCCCTTTCATGCGGTGTGCCTGTCAGTTCTGTGCTTCCACGGTTCTGAGATGTTGCAGACTTGGGTAACTTGTGCTCTTTGTAGAGTTGTGACTCTTGGGCATGGTTTGTCCGCAGATGTGTTGTTGACGTCATGGGTGGTTTGTGCATGTGGATGTGTCAGAGTGTGGCCTGCTCCTTTCCGGATGTGGTACACACTCAGCCACCTCAGTGTTGTGGTGTGCACAATGTCATGAGGATTGGATAGCAGCCATGCTAATCGTCGTGTGGTGTCACTTGCATTATCGGTGTGGCTCACATATACAAATCTTTGCTGGGTTTCGCATGTGTGCATGTGTTGGTTGTGATATTGGTGATGTGTGGGGTGTGACCCCTTTGGGCACATGGTGGATGGGGACCTACTTGGTGTTTGTATGTGTGCTGCAGTGTTCCACGGGGGTCAGGGAAATGATC
Organism: Triturus cristatus; assembly: GCF_964204655.1. Lineage (NCBI taxonomy): Eukaryota > Metazoa > Chordata > Amphibia > Caudata > Salamandridae > Triturus > Triturus cristatus. Next base: position 897,113,596 of record NC_140584.1, on the reverse strand, counting down.
CAGAGTCATTGTGGATGTGCAGTGTGCTCTGCATAATTTTGCATGTGTGCCATTGTGGCCATCTCCATCCATCCTCCCAGTACCTGGTGGTCACTCACCCTGTTGCGGTTGTGTTGTGTCCTGTCGAGCAGTTTCCGGTCCCCCGTCTCCGTCCACAGTCTCCACACTGATGACTGTCGACACCAGCTCCTCCATGTCATCCTGCACGAGCTGTGGCTCTGGGCCCCCACTTCCAGTCTGCATTGCTGCCTTCTGGTTGGATGCGAGTTTCTCATTGGTCTTGCGCTTGTTGTCAGTCCATCGCCTCTTGGCCTTGTCCATTGACCTCTTGTGCACGCCAACGGCATTTAACTTGTCCACGATGTCCCGCCATATTCCATTTTTGGTACCCAATGACATGTTGGAGGTGACGAACAGTTGTTGATGGTGTTCCATTGCCTCCGTGACTAGGATCCTGTTTTCCTGCGGACTGAACTTCGTCTTCCTCTTCTTCTCGTCCTTGTCCTTCCCTGCCCCCGAGGTCCTAGGCTGGTCGTCCGGGGTGCTTGTGGGGTTACGCTCGTCCTCTGCGCCTGCTCCAGCTGCCTCTATGGTGCTTGGGTGTTGGTCAGTTTGTGTTTGTTTGTTTTTTCTACTTTTATAGTGATTTTTCCCGCCTGCCATGTGTGTATTGCAGGCCTGGCGCTGCTTGTCGCTGATTTCCTCATCGCGCTTTGGCCCATCGCATGTTTTTTCGTGATGAGGTTTGTGTTTTTATCTCCGTCGAGGTGGTTGTATCGCAGACATTGGCTGCAGTTTCGGCAGACTATCGCATGGTACCGCCTTGTTGTGAATTCCACGTTGACACAGGGTGATTTTGCCGCGATAGGCTGCTCTTGTGAATATACCCCTATATCTATTACGCAGTACTGGTCAGAGAGAATGAGCACTTTTGTATGGACTCAGGACTAGAACAATTCGATGCTTATTGTACTTCCCCCTAGGGACCTAGGTCAGTTTCCTAATAATATAATAGCCATTTGTCCTTGTGTTGACGTATCAAAGCAGACCTTGCTGCATTTAATTTTGTATTTTTTTATTTTAACTGCATACTAGGTTTTTAATCCTGTTTTTAAAACTGCAAAATTTATAAGTTGTATTTTAGCATTATGTTTTCTAAAGTCACTACATGATGACAAAGTATATTCTATAGAAGGGCACTTTCTTGAATGTATTGTGCATTGGCGCACTTATATGCACAATATGCACAATTAATTGTTCTTGGGATGATGGTGATAAATGATTATTTCTTTGTTTTTCTTCTTTTTACCATGGTTATAGTTTTATGATTATAAATGTTATATTCGAATAAAGTTGTTTTGATAATTAAACAGCTTCTTCATATGTTCCTGCAATCTGACAACTCCACATTTCACCAGTTCCCATAAGGTATGGGCATACCAGCACAAAGGGCAGGAGGCATTAGTTGTGCAAAGAGCCAAACTTCCAGAGGCAAAAACTTTGTGACCCAAGACATCAAGCATAAAACTTGAATAAATAGTATAATTTCACATAGACTTCAATGAGACCTATGTCGATTCCTCCTGTGTCCAGCCGGACAGAGAAGCATTTAATCTTGGTTTTTTAAGTAAAAAGTTAAGGGTAGTCAAGAATGATGAAACAAGGGCACAAGCCTGTACCAAGTTTTCAACAAAAGGGGAAAAAGGAACAAATCAGAAGAATTTAGGGGACAATACAAGAAAGGCAAAGAGGCTTTGGAGCGATCAAGGAGGCTTACATAACAGTGATCAATCTAAGTAGGCACTAACCAACAGCTACCACAATACATTTACACAATGGATATCATGTGGAACTGTTCTAGAAAGTCGACGTGACGTTTCGATCCCTAGCTCCTAGTGTTTTGGGATCATCATCAGGACAAAAAGATATATAACAGTTGCCTGGTATAAGTACAAAGCCAAGGGGATGGAGCTAGCGCAGTCTGCCATTTGGTTATGGTGACGAAATCCAGGACGCGCGTCTGAAAAGGTATCAAGGAGGCTGGTATCAAGGGGGCAGCGGCAGTGGCTGTCCGTGGTTCCGATGTTGGGCTCAACTATGTCTTCTTGGTAGGAGAACAGGTATGGTGGGATGAAAGAGCGTCAGCGTCAGCCGCTGTCCGTGGGGTACGGGATTAATCTTGGTCGTGTGTCGGTGTGTTGAATGCGGGCCCGATTGATGCAATGTCCGGCCGGAAGCAACGATGGCTGTCCGAGTGCCATAGGTAATGCTCACAATGGAGTCAAGATGCGATGTGGATGGTGCCGGGTCAACCAACGATCGTTGATGGGGCCAATTAGCCCTCGTTTAACACGAATGGGCTCTGCAGAACCTGTACAGGACTGAAATATTTCCGACAGACTATTAGACTTTATTTCCACGGAGAGAAAAGTTAGTCCCAAGGCCTCTGCTGCCTTCTGAACAACTGATGTAAAAGATAAGCCCTGTTTCTAAGCAGGACCAAACATGTAGGAAATTTTGCTTCTTGTACAGTGTCTAGACCACTGGCTTTGTGTAAACTCAAGAAAATATCAGTATTGTAAAATGAAGAAGATTGTCAGCTTCTGGGTTAGCATTCTCGCTGCGGCCATTGTCTCTATCCTCTATCCATCCAGCCAAGGTATCCTAAAATCTCCTTATCAGGGTGAATCGTTGCACCCTGGGAGAGGTTTGCAGAACTTCATAGTTAAAATTCGCCCTGAATTTTGTGGCCTTTGCTACATGGATAATGTTTTCCTCTATCAACCATTTGTCTGGCATAAGAGTCTGCTCAGTGTGCGGTGTCATTATTGACTTTGAAATAGGCACCATAGGCGATGTTGCCCTGACTGCTCTCTATTTCACCTTGCACACTGGGATCGAAGTCTTTGGAAGTGTGGAGCCATAACATATAAATGTCAGAGCCGCCAAGCCCGCATGAACAGGCCTCCGAGTAGCCCAGACTACTGTAGAGTCATCTTGAAGAGGTCTCGTGTAGACAGACGGAGACCTCGGCTTGCATGGGATCAGCTGAAGGGCAGAGAAACTTCACAGTTGAATTCTTAGGTGCCTCAATACTGAGATTCTGAGTGGTCCACAGAAAGTGCACCTTGTTCAAAGACAAAGAGGACATTTTCCTCTTTGTCTTCCTTCCTTCCTTCTATTGCTTTTTATAGGAAGATCTCTAAGAAGAACATTCCCTGGAAGGTGGCTAACCTTTGGGATATGGCGTTCTCTTGCGAGTCCCCAGCGGGGCCTTAGCTGCCTGATCTTTGATTTCCTCAGAGAGTATAGTGGAACAAGAATTAGAGGCCACAACATAATGTACGAACGCCAGACTCCACATTCAGTAGTCTAGGAAGTCTGAAGGGGACATTGTTTCATGGCACTGATTTTAAGACTTGAAGAAAGAATTTGTCAGTAAGACACAGACTGCACTCCAGACCGTATTGAGAAGGCAAAGAAAAACAGGTACAGATCCCAACCCATGTGCGGGAGTGGAGTGGAGAAATGGAACCATGTGGTGCCACATGGGCATTAAAAACAGGAAGGAGTATTCATAAGGTGAGAAATCTGCAAGAGATGTATCAATCAGTACAAGTTTGAGAATAGGGAGCTGCAGGTATTCTGCAGGCTATCTGGAGAATAATTAGATGACCAGAATAGCACTTCACAATGATATGGAGACTGAACAGTTGTCAACCAAACTGAAGAAATTGAAAGTGTATGAACGTATTATCATCCAGACAGTACAGCCCTTCCTAGCAAATTTGTATGCAACCTAAACATCTAAATACACTGTGAGAAGCACAACAGGGGGGGAGATAGAATTCAGACTATCTAAGAGAAGGACCCCGAGTCAATAGTCAAAAGGAGGCAGAGGTGTTTATTAATCAAGGTCCAGTTCAGAAAACGAAGAATAGATGAACACTGAAATGATAGACTGTCTCCACTTCTGGGGTCTCGTAGGATTCTGGTCCGGTGCTCGCCTTGTCATCAGGGAGGTTCCAGACGTAACGGGGCTGGGTTTCAGCGACGACTCTCAAAGAAAGAGAAATAAGAGAACTGGGGTTAGTCCCAAACCGGGACTTCTAAGGTATAAGGAGGAGGAGGAGGGGAAGTGACGGGAACACCAGGGACCTTCACCGGTAGAACACGCTCGTGTAGGGGTTTGTGCTGATTGTGAGAGGCAGGTCAGCCACGTGGGTTGTGATCCCTCCCGTCACCCACCCCTATCGGGTCCCTCCCCGTGAGAAGAGGAGCCCTCCTAACTTGGCCCGTACCTTGTGGTGCCACACTTCTCCTGAAGTGTGGCGGGGCGGACAGCGATCCCGTGGGCCTCCAGGCTTCCCCTCGTTCTGGAGCAGCTTGACAGCGGGGCTTCCTCCCGGGTCCTTCGTCGGCGATACGTCCACCTTTGCTTCCTCCGGCTGGTCAGTGAAGTCTTCGGTATTCCTTCGGGGCGGTTTCTTCTCTCCTTCCGGCGTCGCGCTGAGACCCTCCGAACGGCGCTCTAAGAACTCCCCCAAGACATCCGATTGGCTGACGAGTAGTGACGTCAGAGGCGGGGACACCTCCTCCGGGAAATCCTGTTCCAGCTTAAAGGGGTCGTGTCCGTCCTGTATACGGGGCGGAAAGGAATAGGGATTAAAGTCACTCGGTTCGTGGCAGGCAGGGACTCCCTGACATACACCCAAACAAATTACTGAAGGGGCTCAGAAGCAAAGTTGAACAAACTGTAGCTCTGGTGAAGTAGGACAGATATGGCAAGAATCTGTAATAGATCAAGAAAGCTTTATAGTATTTGACAAGGAACAGACAATATAATACAGATGGTACTTTGTCTTTACCAGGAACAGAGGAAAGATGAGAAAGCGGTCATAAGGTAGAAGAAGAAAGACATCTATGCCATCTTTCAACTGGATTCGCACTGATGCTGTTGAGATGTATCGGTTGCTACAGGCTGAATATGAACTAATAAGTGAGGCACAGAAAAACGCTTAGAGGCACAGGGTTTTCCCATATTGTTCCCTTCTGGTTTGATGAACATCGAGTGCATAGCTCTACAGTAGAAGATGCGTAAGCTGATAGTAGTGTGAAGAGATGAATTACAGACAGAACATGGCACATGTTTTCCCTCTTCTGGTTAAAACTGAAAAAACAACTCTGCGCCATTCTGCCACACAGATGTTAAAATATGTGTGTTAAGGAACTTTTACAATTGATTCAAAACCAAGGTGATGTGCTGGGGTCAAGCAGAAACAATCATCTAGAAACCAAAGAGTATTTACATCACGTCCATGGAAATATGCTGTACAATGCTGAGAAACAAGGTCCCAGAAACTTGGTTCGCCACTCTGAGTGAGCTTGGGATGAACTTCATGACTTTCTAAGGACTGCCAACTTCCCTAGGAGAGTGTTAAAACCAAAGGTGAACTGTGCTCTACAGGCACTGTTAATGAAATGAGTGTGAGGAAGTACCCGTCTGCACCAGACCCTTACGGCCCCCTCCGGGCATGAACCCCCTCCAACGAACTCCCTTACGGACTCTGCCCTACGGAACAGTGTCTACCACGTCCATGACAACGGCGACCCCGCCCCTCTCTCTGTTACAGGAACCTCCCCCGAGAAACAGCAGACCGGAAGGACTACCCCTCGACCCCGGCAGTCCCTCCTCCCTGCCGGAAGCCCGCTCGATAAAAGACGGGAAAGGAGAACCAGCAGGGGTCGGAACATCGTGGCAGGAGGTATCGACTCGAGACGTGGAGAAGGAAGAAGAAGAAGGCGGCGAACCCGAAGAGTGGTCCGAAGACTGGTGGAACCCTACGGAGGTGGCTGAAGAGCGGCCGTAACTCGGAGGAGAGTTACGGCGGAGCGCGTGAGTACCTGTTTTCCTCCTCTCAGCACGCTAGGCGTTCTGTGTAAATATCAACCCCAGTGTAAATACTCCCTCTACTCGAGACACCCCTATTCACCGAACAACCGTGTAGATAGTATACAGCACTGCATCCTGTAATACCGCCTTCACGACCCAATTCCGAACACCTCTGTGCTTTTTTTTTTCCCCCCTCCGTCCCTTCTCTTCCTTTTCCCTCACGGTCGTTTTCTCTCCCATCTCACCCCTGGTTGTGGTTACGGCATAGAATAGCGAGTCTCAGCAGGACTAACGGCTCCCTTTTCCTTTCTCTTATTGCCCTCTGAGGAAACACCTGTGGGATACCGAACTGCGTCGTCCCTCTCTGACGTGACGTGCCCGAAGTGTCAACATCGACGGCCAAGGAGGAAGACCGTGAACCAACGCATTGCCATTTTGTTCCTACTGGAGGCATTTTCTGCTGTTGTTGTGAACTTTTCATTCACCCCTTCCAACTGCTTTGTGTGCAATAAAAGCTCAACATTGCCCACTATATCCGGCCTCCTTGCCTGCTTTTCCAGCCCGCCGACCGCCCACGATCACATTTGGTGTCAGAAGTGGGATCTCCTGGAGGTATGGAGGCCGTAATGAAGAGGATGGCTGACTCCCAAGAACAGTTAGGACAGCTAATGGAGCGGTTCTTGAAAAACGCCGAAACCGACCGAGGTCAACTTCACGACGTTTTGAAAGGACAGGGGGATACCCACGAACAAGCTATGGGGAAACTTACAACCGTTCTGGAACACCAAAGACCAACCACCTCCCTCCCCTCTGTGGTTCTCCAAAAATATGTGCCGAGAGACGACCCCGATTTTTTCTTTACAAATTTCGAACACCTAGCCCAGACAGCTGCCTGGCCGAACGACCGCTGGGGCCATTACCTGGGTCCCTTGTTGACTGGTGAATTACAGGCCGCGTATCAGCAAGCCAACATCCAGGGTACCGCTCCGTATCCTGATATTAAGAAATGCATTCTCGAAAGACTGGGCATAGACGACGAAAGGTATCGAATAAAATTAAGACAGATAAAGGAAGGACCACAGGAATCCCCCAGAGCCCTGTCGTTTCGAATCAAAGACCTAACCCATCGGTGGCTGAAACCAGACACCATGATTGAGTGGAGCATTCTCTTGCCCCAGACCGACCGCACAGCTGCATTGCGCCGCATTGGCAAATAGTTCATTTTTTCTCCATTATGATCCATTTTTAAACATCTATTCAATTCTTCTTATATCTCCATATTTTGCGACTGATACTCCGAATCCACACACGGGATGTTATGCCAGACACCGCCACCAAAGAAGAAATCCTTGAAAAATTATGTCTTGAACAGTTCCTAATCTCGCTGCACCCCGGTACGCAAAGGTGGGTAAGACAACATGTCCGCCTTACCTTAGAAGCAGCTGTGGAAATAGCGAGTGCCTACAGCCGTGCTCAGGAGCTACAAAGAGGCAAGGAGGAACATCCCCCTAAACAGCACCCTTCGACCGGATCCAGAGCTCACCGTCCGCCTCTTCCCCGAAGACCAGAGTCTGTTCCTCCGTTTCCTGTACCCCTGATGCCGCGACCCCTCAACCCTGGACCCCAATGCTACAGTTGTGGGGGTTTTGGACATATCGCCCGAGTCTGCCCACACAAAGAAGAGCCGATGGAGGTTGGCCTTGCCCGTAACTATGTGTGTTCCGTTCCGGGTAGCAAACCGCCTCCGTTCCATTGTCCAGTGACTATTGACGGACGACAGCTCATGGCTCTAGCAGACACAGGGTGTCGACAAAGCGTTCTTTTGCCTCAGCCTGTTACGTCCCCCTCAGGTACAGTAGCCATTCAATGCGTGCACGGCGACACGAAAATGTATCCTACCACCCAAGTGACAGTTCAACACCCAAACGATTCCGGCACCACCCTCACAGTGGGCCTGATACCAGCCCTTCCGGAACAGGCCATCTTGGGGAGCGACTATTCGGGCCTACCAGGACTTCTAAGAGACACTACTGATTCCTTGTCCCAATGGTGGGAAGAAGCCCCTTTTCCCCAAGGACCGTCCTCCCCTATGATGACACCCAAAATCCCGAAAACCAAAACCCAAAAGAAAAAGGAGAAAAGAGAGCACGCCGGGGTTTTTCCTGTAGTCTTGGAGGAACACCCATGGCAGACCGACAGGGAATTCAGGGCCGCACAGCTGGAAGACCCTAACCTCCAGGAAGCCTGGACAAAAGCGTTGGACCACGAGGACCCTCTGATCGTAGGTCCTTACTTCTATAAGAAGCAGGGGTTGTTGTACCGTAAGGGGGGAACCCAACAAAAGCCCCAACTCCTAATCCCTGGCCCTTTCCAGGGAAAGGTCCTGTTTCTGGCCCATAGCCACCTTCTGGGCGGTCATTTTGGTGAGGAGAAAACCAGCCAAGCCATCCTAGAACGATTTTATTGGCCGGGGGTGCACCAACACATAAAAAAATACTGTAGGGAGTGCCCGATTTGCCAAAAGAATAGCCGGTATCGGCCGCCTAGGGTACCCCTACACCCTCTTCCTATTATCGACGTCCCCTTCAGTAGAGTAGGGATGGACATTATAGGACCCCTGTTGCCTTCCCGCAGTGGCTGTAGGTACGCGCTGGTAATCGTGGACTACGCCACGCGGTTTCCTGAAGCCCTACCTCTACGTCAGCCTACAACCCAAAACGTTGCCAAAGCCCTCATCACGGTATTCTCGAGGGTGGGATTTCCTCGGGAAATCTTAACGGATCAGGGCACCCCTTTTGTTTCGAGACTTCTGAAACAAGTCTGCTCCCAACTAGGGATTAAACAGATCCGGACATCAGCGTACCATCCCCAAACAGACGGGCTCGTGGAGAGATACAACGCCACGCTAAAACAAACCTTAAAGAAATTGCTGGGACTAGAGGCGAAGCGTTGGGAGGACATGTTACCCCTTGCCTTGTTCGCTATTCGCTGTATGTGTGTTCCGTTCCGGGTAGCAAACCGCCTCCGTTCCATTGTCCAGTGACTATTGACGGACGACAGCTCATGGCTCTAGCAGACACAGGGTGTCGACAAAGCGTTCTTAAACCTCAGGTTTTGCCTCAGCCTGTTACGTCCCCCTCAGGTACAGTAGCCATTCAATGCGTGCACGGCGACACGAAAATGTATCCTACCACCCAAGTGACAGTTCAACACCCAAACGATTCCGGCACCACCCTCACAGTGGGCCTGATACCAGCCCTTCCGGAACAGGCCATCTTGGGGAGCGACTATTCGGGCCTACCAGGACTTCTAAGAGACACTACTGATTCCTTGTCCCAATGGTGGGAAGAAGCCCCTTTTCCCCAAGGACCGTCCTCCCCTATGATGACACCCAAAATCCCGAAAACCAAAACCCAAAAGAAAAAGGAGAAAAGAGAGCACGCCGGGGTTTTTCCTGTAGTCTCGGAGGAACACCCATGGCAGACCGACAGGGAATTCAGGGCCGCACAGCTGGAAGACCCTAACCTCCAGGAAGCCTGGACAAAAGCGTTGGACCACGAGGACCCTCTGATCGTAGGTCCTTACTTCTATAAGAAGCAGGGGTTGTTGTACCGTAAGGGGGGAACCCAACAAAAGCCCCAACTCCTAATCCCTGGCCCTTTCCAGGGAAAGGTCCTGTTTCTGGCCCATAGCCACCTTCTGGGCGGTCATTTTGGTGAGGAGAAAACCAGCCAAGCCATCCTAGAACGATTTTATTGGCCGGGGGTGCACCGACACATAAAAAAATACTGTAGGGAGTGCCCGATTTGCCAAAAGAATAGCCGGTATCGGCCGCCTAGGGTACCCCTACACCCTCTTCCTATTATCGACGTCCCCTTCAGTAGAGTAGGGATGGACATTATAGGACCCCTGTTGCCTTCCCGCAGTGGCTGTAGGTACGCGCTGGTAATCGTGGACTACGCCACGCGGTTTCCTGAAGCCCTACCTCTACGTCAGCCTACAACCCAAAACGTTGCCAAAGCCCTCATCACGGTATTCTCGAGGGTGGGATTTCCTCGGGAAATCTTTTTTTTTTTTTTTTTTTTTTTAAAAACCTTTATTTCGGTAGATGCAAAATACACAGCGTCTGCCTACAACCCCTCGGGGCCGGCTGCAATGACATTCGTAAACATAGAACAATAATGTAAGGATAAGAAAAGGTTTAATTTTATGGTGTAGTCAAGTACGATGTAGTGAACATCGAAAGGAGTCGAAGCTAATCACTGACCAGGAGAGACATCACTGTTCAAGGAGCACCCAGAAGGAGGCGTTATATAGGAAGGATTGGTAAGAAAACAGGTGGCCACCATCCAGGAACGAAGAGCATACACTATATCACAAAATGATAGAACTCAAGAAACTCCCTACTAACACTGAGCCCCGACTCCGAAGAAACAAAGAAACATAAAAGAAAAAGAAACCAAAGAGGCAGAGAGACCAGAAGAGAAAGAGGGCCATAGAGACGAAGAAGACATAGAACACATCCCGTCCCCCCACCCTGCATACCAGCGGAAGGCCACGGCCCACCCCCCCCCAATAGGCATGCCTGTCGCCCCAGATGAACCCCAAGTAGGAAAGAGAGTCTGGAGAGTGGGAAAGAACCTCCCAGCCTCCGACTCCCAGAGAAAGCAGGAGGAGGAATTTTCACATACTCCCGGTCACCACAGCCCCTTAAGCGTCCCCCACCCTGTATATCATCAGCACTACTGAAATAGCAAGCAAGACGGCAGGAGGGGAGACTCCATTCCAAATGTGCGAGTAAAGCAAACAATTAGCAGTCCCGTCCTAGTCCCCGCCCGCCAATACGTACAGTGAACTAAAGGGAGTCGCCCAGACCCGGCCCGATCCTATGCGGCCCCACAGATCCACCCCCGCAAGAAACAGTAGCAAATTACACACATGCGGCACAACCGATACATAAACAGATATTCTAGTCCGGGTCATGCCAGACGGTCAGGCAGGATCATCAAGGGTGGCAACTTCAACCCTGGCCTGAACGTGGAGACCCCACCAAACATGGCCGCCGCTGGGAGTGTACCTCAGGCAGAACAAAGGAGCAAGATGGCCGCTCCCGGCAACGATGACGCAGAGGGGGAAGAAGCGAGAGTTCCCAGTCAGAGACCATCACCACATCGATAGTGACAAACACAGTTTTCCCCACAGAACGGCTCACACTCCGGCGATGTTGAGGCAGACATGGCAACACTTGCAGAGGCAGAGTCTCGGCTTGGAAAGTGGATGGGAGCTTTGTATCTGCAACTTTGTCCTTAAAAGAACCCTCGACACCGTTACCAGGGAGAGGACGTTCCACAGTATCCCCCTGTCGCCAATTTGTATCCGCCTCGAAGGGAATGAGAGGCCTTGGGGGGTCAGACAACCGCTGTAGCTCCCTGGGTGGCATAGCGGTATCGAACTTCCGCTCCAGTTCTCGAGTGCGTTGGCACCATGTCGCCCGCAGGTCCCCCAGGGCTAGAAGGATATCACCATAGGTTAGGTCTGCCCCCTGCTTCAGCATGCCGACAGTATGTAGAGGCGCCACCGGGACACCCTCCAGCTCGACAGTAGGCAGGGAAGCTTGCGTCAGGGATATGGCGGCTTCCGCCCAGCCGGCGAGGCAGACCGGCGCCGGTACCAGTTTTGCCGTTAGCCCACCTCGGAGGGGTGAGGGCGACACCACGGGATGGAGGGACAGTAGTTACGGCAAGAGGGGTTACTGCTCGCTAGACGGGGCTCCCACGATGGGAGAGCCCTAGGCTGTGTTGCAATGCGGGTGGTGGGCGCCCTCGAACGGACACCGCTCTGACCGCTGGCGGGAGGACAAAGGAAAATACACCAGCCAGGACCCAATCGTACCGGAATTCTCTCCGTCGCGAAGAAGGCTTCGCCGGGCCGCCCACTCCACGTCCAGTCACATTTCCCCAGTCGCCGGTCCAGCCCCAGGTCGTCTCACCGTACGTGATAAGCGGTGTCCGGTGGCGGTGGTCGGGCCAGATTGCGTGGGCAAAGTCCAAAGTCGGCAAACTCTATGAATCCTCGACCAAAAAAGCCGGCGGGAACATCGGAGGAATGCGGAAAGTATCAGCGCATTCGTGGTGACAATTGCTCGCGCCGTAGGCAGGATTAAAGATCAGGATATCATGCAAACAGCAGACGGGCTGCGGAGCCGGGAGCTCAGACGTCCTGTCCGTCCGCCATCTTGGCTCCTCCCCCTCCTCGGGAAATCTTAACGGATCAGGGCACCCCTTTTGTTTCGAGACTTCTGAAACAAGTCTGCTCCCAACTAGGGATTAAACAGATCCGGACATCAGCGTACCATCCCCAAACAGACGGGCTCGTGGAGAGATACAACGCCACGCTAAAACAAACCTTAAAGAAATTGCTGGGACTAGAGGCGAAGCGTTGGGAGGACATGTTACCCCTTGCCTTGTTCGCTATTCGCTGTAAGATCCAGAGCAGTACCGGTTATTCCCCCTATGAATTGCTGTATGGTCGACCCCCTCGTACCCTGCTGGAGATGGCCCAAGAAGCCTGGGAAGCAGAACCCGACCGTACTAGACCCCTTCCTGAATACATGGAAAACCTTAAAACCCACTTGTCTATGATGAGGGACATCGTACACAAGAATCTGGAGAACGCTCAAATAAAACAGAAAGCACAGTACGATAAGAGTACAAAACCCAGGGTCTTCTCGGTGGGAGATCAAGTCCTATTAATGATGCCATCCTCTGATCAAAAACTCCTAGGACAGTGGCAGGGCCCATATACTGTTCTTCGACAGGTAACCCCCGTCACCTATGAGTTGGACCTCGACCCCACACGCGGTACCACTCAGATATATCATGTAAACCTTCTAAAAAAATGGGAAGGCCCTCGCCCCGTCCTCTCCACTACAGCGGCTCAAGCGTCCCTCTCCTTTTTCCCCTGCATAGACCCTGGACTAACACCACAGCAGAGTCACGAGCTGACGACTAACCTATACCCCTTACGCATGGTGTTTTCATCCTCACCCGGACATACCACTGTTACAGAACACAGTATACGAACGACACCGGGAAAAGTAGTAAGGCAACGACCGTACCGAGTCCCAGAAGCACGCAGGGCGGTTATACAGAGAGAGGTAGAACAAATGTTGGAAATGGGTATCATAGAACTCTCGGTGAGTGACTGGAACTCCCCAATAGTCCTGGTACCCAAACCGGATGGGTCTGTCCGGTTCTGTATCGACTTCCGTGAAGTGAACAAAATATCCTCCTTTGATACATATCCATTGCCTCGCGTCGATGAGATGGTCGAACGCATAGGGAAGGCCCAGTATATTTCCACGTTGGATCTCTGTAAGGGGTACTGGCAGATACCCCTCAGAGAAGAAGATAGAAAGAAAACAGCGTTTTCTACCCCTGAAGGCCTGTACCAATTTCTTGTTCTTCCGTTTGGCCTTCATGGGGCCCCGGCCACCTTCCAACGAGCCATGAACCATGTATTGCGACCCCACACTTTGTATGCGGGCGCCTATCTTGATGATATCGTTATCTTTAGCGATACCTAGACACAACACCTAGAACACCTACATAAGGTCATCACTTCCCTAGGATCCTGCGGTTTCACCATCAACCCTGCCAAAACCACCCTAGCAGCACAAACGGTGAAGTATTTGGGGTACCTCCTAGGTGAGGGCCTGATACGACCACAAAAAAGCAAAACTGACGCTATCCACTCCCTCCCCTTCCCTCAAACCAGAAAAGACCTGCGGGCGTTCCTAGGCCTTCTGGGGTACTATCGTAGGTTTGTGCCTAACTTTTCCCAAAGAGCAGCCCCGCTCACGGACCTGTTAAAGAAGTCCGTAAAAACAGAAACTCTCCTACAGAATCCAACCCCCGCTTTGTGGCAGGCCTATACTGACCTGAAAAACGCCCTGACCTCCAGTCCAGTATTAGTCAGTCCTGATTATTCACAACCGTTTCTTCTCCAGACTGACGCCTCAGACCAGGGACTAGGGGCGGTGTTGTCACAAAAAGACCCCTTTGGGAATGAGAAACCCGTCCTCTATCTCAGCCGAAAATTATTTCCCCGAGAGAAGAACTATGCGGTGATCGAGAAAGAGGCTCTAGCCATTAAATGGGCCGTAGAAAGTCTCCGCTACTACTTAGAAGGGCGGCCTTTTACCATTTTCACTGACCATGCCCCACTGGAATGGATGGCTCGGAACAAAGGACACAACGAAAGGGTCCTCCGCTGGTTCCTGGCGCTCCAACCCTATCACTTCACCACTGTACACCGGAAAGGTGCAAACCAGGGTAACGCAGACTACCTCTCCCGCTACCCAATGTCTCCCCCCCGTACAGGAAAGACAGCTAGGGAAAGGGAATGTGAGGAAGTACCCGTCTGCACCAGACCCTTACGGCCCCCTCCGGGCATGAACCCCCTCCAACGAACTCCCTTACGGACTCTGCCCTACGGAACAGTGTCTACCACGTCCATGACAACGGCGACCCCGCCCCTCTCTCTGTTACAGGAACCTCCCCCGAGAAACAGCAGACCGGAAGGACTACCCCTCGACCCCGGCAGTCCCTCCTCCCTGCCGGAAGCCCGCTCGAGTAAAGACGGGAAGGAGAACCAGCAGGGGTCGGAACATCGTGGCAGGAGGTATCGACTCGAGACGTGGAGAAGGAAGAAGAAGAAGGCGGCAAACCCGAAGAGTGGTCCGAAGACTGGTGGAACCCTACGGAGGTGGCTGAAGAGCGGCCGTAACTCGGAGGAGAGTTACGGCGGAGCGCGTGAGTACCTGTTTTCCTCCTCTCAGCACGCTAGGCGTTCTGTGTAAATATCAACCCCAGTGTAAATACTCCCTCTACTCGAGACACCCCTATTCACCGAACAACCGTGTAGATAGTATACAGCACTGCATCCTGTAATACCGCCTTCACGACCCCATTCCGAACACCTCTGTGCTTTTTTTTTTCCCCCCTCCGTCCCTTCTCTTCCTTTTCCCTCACGGTCGTTTTCTCTCCCATCTCACCCCTGGTTGTGGTTACGGCATAGAATAGCGAGTCTCAGCAGGAATAACGGCTCCCTTTTCCTTTCTCTTATTGCCCTCCGAGGAAACACCTGTGGGATACCGAACTGCGTCGTCCCTCTCTGACATGACGTGCCCGAAGTGTCAACATCGACGGCCAAGGAGGAAGACCGTGAACCAACGCATTGCCATTTTGTTCCTACTGGAGGCATTTTCTGCTGTTGTTGTGAACTTTTCATTCACCCCTTCCAACTGCTTTGTGTGCAATAAAAGCTCAACATTGCCCACTATATCCGGCCTCCTTGCCTGCTTTTCCAGCCCGCCGACCGCCCACGATCACAATGAGGTACGACCATCTTTGTCTCGCAAGAGAATACTAATATCCTTTGGTGAGATAGCAGCCATGGTTGTTTTGAATCCACAAAATGCAGACTATGTCAAGACTAACATTGGACGCTCACTACCCCGGGAGGAATCCAGTATTAGACAATATGTGTTGTATGAAGTAGTTCAACATTGCACGTTCCAAATTGGAGTGGCACTAAATGAGGAAGCTGGTGCTGTAGAAAGGTGTGTATGCAGTTTGGACAAACATAAGAAGCCAAGCCTAATTCATCAGAGCCACCTTTCCTGTCAGCCTGCAGAAAACAGTCCTACTTTATTGTTTTGTTGTAGCTTTTCGTGCCATGGAGACAGATAAATGTGCTGCTCCAGGAGCATAATTACCAAGAGAGAGCTTTCAAAGCACTAAAAGTACACACTGAATGCTCTTTTTTCCAGTCACATTTCAAAATGTACGAAGTAGAAGTTGTACAAAAAGAAAAGGTTGCAAAATATACTGCAAATACTCCAGAAGGCAGTCAGAGCTCCAACCCAGAATTGTGTGATCCACTTGCAGACCAACGCATTCCGAATGAGATACAAATAGCCAGGAATCAAGTTAAACTGTCATGGCTAAAGTAAATGAAGAGGTAGTTGACTTGGATTGCATGTTAGTGAAATCGAATGAAGAGCACAAACCTTCAGTTAAGCCAATGGATCATAGAGTTTTACAAGAGAGCTGGAAATTCAACTTTTTCAGAATGTACTCATTGCTTCAGTATGTCTGTAGACAAACTAGGATAGGCAAAAGCTTTGCAGCCAAGGTCTTACAGCATTTGCCCACCAGTAAACAGGCTCAAAACTTTTTTGTGCATTGTTACTGCACTATTCGGACTGGCTGCGAAAACATCAAAGATGTTACAACTCACTGTTATTTGAGGTTGCCTGTTGAGCACATCAATAGATTAAGAGTTCAACAAATTGTATGCAGGAGTATCTCATGAACTATACATGGTAAATACTGTTAACCCAGCATGACGTATTTACCATGTGTGATTCATACCTCCTATTATGAGTTTTCAATTTAAAATGAAGCATAATAAGCGGAATCAGAAATAATCTTGTTTTGCCGTTTTTAATGGCCGGAGGTTACCGGGGAAAAAAACATAATAGTGTAACAATTATCAAAGTTCTGGAAATTCGATCCGAGTGTAAACTCTTGTCTGCACATGGATCAGAACTTAGGGGCTCATTATGATGGCGGGTGGACTGATAACGGTGATGGGACCGCCCGCCAGAGGTGCGGCGGTCCCACCCGTGCAATTAGGATGCACCCGCCATACTGGTGGGCGCATCCTGGCCGTTTACCATTGCGGATGGTGTTGCTGGCTGCAGCACCGTCCACAAAGGTAAAAGAGCATGCACAGCATTTACATGCACCACTTGGCAGGCACCACGCGGTGCCTGCCACTTGGTTCATGAAACTGCAGAGGGTACCATGGGTACCCCCTCCAAGAGGGGGCCCGCAACAGGCCCCGAAAGCCAATCCCCGCAAGCCTTTCCATGGCGGCGAAAGGCCTCCCCAATACACACATCCTAATATGGCTGACCGTGCCTGCTAGTCACGCAACCATATTAGTGGCCCTGCTCCGCCCAGCGGAAAAGCGGCAGACAGTCTTTGCGTCCGCCGTGATACCCACCTCCATCCTAATATGGCGGTGGGTAAATCTCATTACGATGGCGGAATGATCGCCACCGTCGGCGTAAAGAGCCCCTAAGTTCTTAACTTGTAAAGCGAGTTAGGGCAAGTATGGAGTCTCAGTTGATATTACCCTTAGTATCATCATCATCAATCCACTTTATTCGATTCATTAAAATCATAAAAGTACAAAAACACCAAATATATTCATAAACATATACAACAATAAAATAACAATATTATGTTCAACCACATTAACATGTCTCTTACAATAGCTTATTTCATAGCGATAAAAGATAAAATTCATTAAAAATGTAAAATTATTATAATATTTCCCTATTCCATATAATAGCAGCAATAACACTAGACATATTAAAAGTATTTCTCAAGGTACATCTTAGAATGCAGATCGTTTTGAGCCTGTGTTACAATATGTTGTTCGGTGGGAAACATGCAAGCCTGGTTGGAGACCTCTTGCAACTCACACCTGTAAACATTCAGCCACTGTTTAAGAAGATGACTTGGGAAAACACAAGGAACAGGTTTGCCAGAATTCTGAAAGTTGCATTTCCAATACGAAGAACTGAGACAGAATATGCGCTAGGCTGTAGACTTAGAATATGGTCAATTGTTCACCCAGATTCAGATTGGCATTTTTTGTGAAAGTTAGTGTCACGGAATAGATAAAACATGTGTGGATAAGAATTGTCGGACCCACAACTCAAGCGAAACATTGTGTCGCAGTAAAAAGAAGCCAGTGTGCCTGAAGTTTGTGCAGAGTCTGAAAAATATGCAGCTGTGGAATTCAAAAGCTGTTGATCAGCTAGAACACCGTGGCAGGATCTTCGCCCTACACAAAAACAAGACAACAAAGTGAGTGGAAGGACTGGAAATAAGCATTTTAAAAACAGCCATAATAAAAAATGAGCTCCATTTGTGTATTAACTTTCGCACCATTTTATGTTGCACCTTGAATGTAGATAGATCTGATGCCCAGGGCAATAGGGCATGCAACAGAGCTCAAAACATTCTCAAATAAGAATAACATCGAGTTCACCCTAAAACAGATAGTTGGTAGCTGTAGTTCTAGATTCTTACTCGTGCATGTGCAAAGACTTTAATTTCCAAAATGTCTGGTATATGCCATGACCATCCTCAAATCCCAGAGCTCAGTCTAGATGAAGTCACAGTGGACATTGGAGAGAATATTTCTCAGTGACATCCATGGACCATTCAGAATCATAGGTCTATGAAAAATTCATCAAATATGTCACCTTTTTTTAACCTTCTGCTCGGTTCAAGAAGGGGCAACTTCTCAGGCATATAATTATACTGGCTAGGAAGGATCAAACAATTTTCCACTTGGCTGCATGTTCAGTGCTTTTTCTTTCGGCACTTCACTGAACATATTCCATTAGAATATCACCTAGCTATGAGCCCTTCCAGTCTCCAAGCCAGAATGTGTCGGCATTTAATCTGTAAAAGGGTGAGTATTGTATTCGCAATGCTAAATTAATTTCATGGTTTAGATTACAACAGTCACTGCTGGGGTACAGCTTGTTCTTAACTTCCTCTGCAGCCCACGTTAGTTCGGCTGCTCATACTTTTCAGCTCAAGCTAGAAAGCCAATTTCTCTTGGTGGTGGTGAATTACAGAATTGTTCCACGATGTCTTCAGTAATAAAAAGCATGTGTCTATCACGATTTCTTGGTTCTTTTGTAGCTGGCTCTAAAGTTAGCAATATTGCAGTCAGTACTCCCAAATAGGCGGTTTCTTGGGCTGGTGATTTTGTAGATTCAACATTTATCTCGGTTTCCACATGTATGGATTCTTTGATTGATGAAGTAGGTGTAACAATAGATTCCCATGCGTCTGAACCAATGTTCAAAGTTTTACCATTGTTCATAGTTTGAGCTTTGAATACTTTCAAGCCCTGGCTGCAAGTACTCTTTGGCTGCAAGTACTCTTTGGTCTGGCATGGGGTGTCTCATCAACAATAACTTGCAATGCATGGGTTGACAGTTCATCACCGTAGCTTGATTCTTTGTGCGCTGCTCATCGTTACTTCTGACATCACAAGTATTTTTTTTCTTTAAACAACTGCTGTCCTCCCTCTTCTGTACACCAGCTACACCAAACGTCAACAAGTGCTTATAAAATGGACTTGCTGAGCTCGATAGTTTCCCAGGGATAATCCAGGCGCTTCTGAAATTCTGCCACGGCATCAGGGTTATCAGGGATGCTCACATCGAATCCTTGACTCGTACATCTTTGTAAGGGAAAAATATCTGTTTCCCACACTAACCCATGTTACTTGTCAGATAGTCAAAATGTCTCCAGGTAGCAAGAAATAACAAGTTACTTACCTGTATACTGTGATTCTCCAGTATTGATATCTTTCATAGATTCACATGCTTGAATCTTACATGTCATCACTGTGGGAGTCCCACGTTAACAGAAATAAAACCAGAGCTAATACATAAGAAATCACATTGTAAACAATAGCCATTGTTAGCCAATTCACACTGTTTTAATGCATCTAAACTTCAACCAATCAGAATAGAGAACATGAAGCACTCATACCCAGCAGAACTACCATACCTCAGATTTCAAGCAGGAGTGTAAAATAAAGACCACATAGGTATTAGATATATTGAGCCTTAAAGCGGAGGAGGGAGGGTTGCATGTGAATCTATGAAAGAAATCAATACTGGAGAACCACAATGTACAGGTAAGTAACTTGTTTTTTCTCCAGTATTGCATCTTTCATAGATTCACATGCTTGAATCAGACTAGCAAGCAGTGCCAAAGGGAAAATGACCGTTTCCAATAAATCCAAACAGTAGAGCTTCGTGAAGGTGTGGTGCATTAGTCCACAGTAAGGCCCTGCATATATCTAGCAATGATACACCCGTAAACAGGACTGAAGTAGCAGCAACCTTCCTTGCAGAGTGTGCATTCAACCCTGCAGCCAAGGTCTTCCAGCTTTTTCATGACAAAAGAAGATGGCTGCAGAAACCCGATGAGCAATACTTGCCCGTGATAAAGCCTGCCTCTTTCTCGGTAGGGCAAATGAAAATAGGAGTTGATCAGATTTTCTAAAAGTCTTGGTTCTTTCCAGATAGAACTTGAGACAGTGTTTGATATCCAGCAAGTGTAACACTCTCTCTGCTGTGGATGATGGAGAACTAAAGAATGTTGGCAAGATTCTGGGCTCATTCAGGTGAAATGATGTTGGAACCTTCGGAATGACCTTAGAGTTAGTTGCCAATATGAGTTTGTCATCCAGAAACTGTATGGTTCATGAATTCAAAAGGTATGGATCTCATTGATCCTCCTGGGCGCCAAGAGAAAGGCCACTTTCAAAGAGACGTATATAATGTCCTCTTTATGTATTGGTTCGAAAGGACTTCTCATGAGGTGAGATAAGACTGTGTTGAGCTGCCATACCATGGGAGGAGACTCGAAACAGTCCTTTCATGAATTCTTGAATTAAGCGGTGGACCATAACAATAGTTCTCCTATTCGTCTTGGAAAACGGGAAACAGCAGCCAAATTAAATTGTATAGAGAAATGTGCAAGACCTGATTTTGTTAGGTGTAACACATAAGGGAGTATCTGCTCTGGAGTAGTGGAAAATGGGTGTAGTCAATGAGAGCTACATCAATCTTTTCCATTTTGTAGCATAACTCTTATGAATAGGACACTTTACCATGCATGTGTTACTCCACCGTGCCATTACCCCGCAGTTTTTACATCGCAAAATCTTTTACAATGCAGAGCTTTACACCGCAAACTATTACAACGCTATTTACTATTCTCACTCCACTGAGGCGTTGTAATGGGGAATGCGTTGTAATAGTTTGCGATGTAAAGCCCTGTGTTGTAAAAGAATTTGCGGTGTAAAAACTGCGGGGTAATGGCACTGTGGAGTAATGCATGCGGGGTGAAGGATGTTTCCCAACTCTTGCAGGTGGTGTCTGCATGAGAGGCCTGTAGAATAGACTTGCAATTCCCTGGCAAATTTAGGGACCTAAATTTGTTGTTGTGAGGAGCCAGGCTGACAAGCTTAGGGAAAGTATCTGCGGATGGACCATCTGACCCTCGTTCATTGAGAGAAAATCCTCCGTAGGGTGAAATAGAAAATGCAGACACTAACAACAAAATAAGCTATGTGAACCAGTACTGCCTAGGCCACGGTGGAGCGATCAGAACCAGATGGCAAGGTTCTTGCTTCATTTTGTGAATGACCCTTAGGATCAGCAGAAAAGAAGGGAAAGCGTAAGTGAACATTCCTGAC
Source organism: Triturus cristatus (assembly GCF_964204655.1). NCBI lineage: Eukaryota > Metazoa > Chordata > Amphibia > Caudata > Salamandridae > Triturus > Triturus cristatus. The sequence continues at coordinate 897,092,331 of NC_140584.1, read as the reverse complement.
CAACCAAACTGAATCGCATTTTCCCAAGACTTCCTCTGTGGAAACCTGCTGGCGTACCTCCTGGATTTATTGTTTTCAAAGGTGGCAAAAAGATCCAGATTTGGAGTAACCCATTACTGAAACACCTGCAGCAATTGCCACTGGTTCAGCTCCCACTCATGGCATTGTTTCTCTGTTCTACTTAAGGAATACGCCCATTCGTTCTCCACTCCCAGAACATGTTCCACTTTCAGAGGGATCTGGTGGAGAATCAACCACTCCAGATTTGTTGAGTTTGAGCTCACAAGACTAGTGGTCTTGTTTATCCCTGTTTGGATAGATAAAACATCGTTGTGGTGTTGTCTGTTCTTACCAACACATATGAATTGCGATGCCTGGGAAGAAAAGATTGAAGACCTAAAAAAAACACTTTCAGTTCTAGAAGATTGATGTGCGATAATGACTTCTGGGCGGACCATCTTCTATGAATTTCCAAGTCCTGCAAATAAGCCACCCAGCCCTCCAGGGAAGCGTCTGTTGTCATAACGATATGGGGTTGCACGGAAATGAATGTTAGACCTTGCAAGATACTTGCTGAGACCTTCCGCTGATCCATCACTACTTTCCTAGCTGAAGTAATTGAAATGATGTCCCGGCACTGAACCCATTGCTCGTCTAGCTGTTCCTGTATTTGTCACATGCAAAGCCGGCAGTGTGGGATCAAGATGACCTAATTTCTAACATTGACTTTTACTGCTGGACAGAAGTGAACTTCTTTCGAGAGGGAAGATGTAATCGAAATTAGGCAATGAATTCTCTCCGCCGTAGGAAAAGCTTTGCAAGCCTTTGCATCCAGGACTGCTCCTAGAAAGACTACCGTCCTAGACGGGGTAAGAGACAATTTTTCTCTATTCAACGTGAGGCCCAATGGCTTCAAAAGCCGCTGACAGGCTATTACAGGCTTCCTTGCCTAAGGAAAGGTGAGACCCTTGAAAAGCCAGTCGTTGAGGGGGTGGACGGGTGACATGCGTATCTCAGTCTCTCCGTCCCGCCGCCTCTATCGCATTGACTTGCCTGCTTGCTTCAGTGGGTATATGTTGAGCACTGGTGGGTCAGCAGCACTTGAGGAGCGTGGGGGGGGGCCTAGATTCAGGCCCACCAACTGCTGACCCAGAGAGAGCAGCGACGAACGACTGCAGCCACCGAGCTGCAGGGTGGTCGACTGCGGTGTTGCTGAGGAACAGAGATGGGTTCTGCTGGCCTGTGACTGCCCCAAGGAGATGGTGCCACCGTGACCAGGCTGCGGAGGACTGCTATAGCAGGGAGCGCCGAGCATAGAGGCCCGCCCCATGCCCCCATTCATCGACCTCGCTGAGCAGGTGATAAAGCACATGGCAGGTGGCCGCGAACGAGCGCGCCAGGCCATAAAGGCCTAAGCTGGAGCTGGCACCTTCGGCACGAGAGATGAGGAGGCCAGGACTCTAAAGGGGGGAGACGGCGGTTGGGAGTTCTCCCTACCCCCCCGGTGCATAGGACACTGTTGGCTGCTCTGCAGAGGAGAAAGGAGGCCCCGGGAGAGGAGTGGGTCCTGGTGCGGGGGAGCTGAGAGTGCCTGTAAATACGTGGGGTCTGAGGGTGGAGAAGTGAGGGGCTTGCAAGTTCCCCCTCCACACCATTGGGCCTGAGAAGGATTTGGCACCTCCCCCCCCCTGGAGCCGGACAGGCCTCTCCCCTTCTTCATTGTACCGCACCCTGCCCCCGTGTATGGGGAAGAGGAGAGACCTAAGGAGCCACATGGGATGGCAGCGGGGAAGTACACCCAGGAGTGCACAAGTCCCTGGACCGGAGAGGGAGTGCAACAAAGAGAGCCGCACTGCTTCCCTCCTCGCTCTGTGAGGATCTGGCTTCCTGAGAACTGGGCAAATCTGGTATCACTGGGCCTCGTGGTTCATTGGCATGCACCTGGGGCCGGTTGCCTCAGGCCCCTGTGGAGAGTCTGACCGGGATCGGAGCGGCGCACTAGGGAAGGTCTTCTACTACCAGATCACCGGGTGACGCAGAGAGCATGATCCTCTCCCCGGCACTGATCTCCTGAAGTGGCACTCAAGTTTTGGAATCCTCCTGTCTAGCAGTGATGATTGTGGGCCGGGCACTATGGATGGGGCTTTTCCTGACACCTCTGGCAGAAGTGGAGACACAGAAATAAGTTCGCTCTGGATGCCCAGCGATTTTGGAGACAGTTGTCAAAAACTGCTGCTGCTGGTGAGGTGCTAGAGAGATGGGCCACTAGAGAATGTAAATGTAAATGTAAATGAGCTTATATAGCGCACAGCTACCCGCAGTGGGTTTCCCGGCGCTTGCTTAGGGAACCCGTCCTGGTATTCCCCTGTGAGATAGCAGGGTATCCACAAGGTGAAAGTCAGGCATCCCGCCGCGAGGGGCCGTTGTGGAGATTAAGCAAGCTATTGCCCAGAGTCGCAGAGTGTGAACCCGTGAGTCGAGGAGGCACCGGGGCGAGAATTATCGAGTCCGTGGAATTTTGTATTTAATTTTTTTAGCCCAAGACCCGCCGAGGCGGGGAATTGAACCCTGGTCCAGGACCGATCTCAGCTTCCGGGTCTGCCGCCTCTAACCCCTGAGCCACACTTCTCCACAGAGAACCGACGTAGGTTCCATACCTTGGATATTGGGCCTTGCCATGTGTTTGCTCGCAGATCCCTGAGGAGGCTGCCAGTGCTCCTGCTGCTTCAAGGCCTATCCTGCTAGACCTAAGGGTGTAATTCAAACTCCTGTGCTCCTGACTGGATTCCACCTGGGTTTCCCGAGACAGTTAACAACCTTGTCAGGACCACGGAAGTGACAACCTGGTCCTAGATACTTTGCTGCTCTCACCCTCCTGGCCGCTCTGCCAGTCAGACCCTCACAATGCCTGTGAATAGGTCAAAAAAAGATAATCACTCAAGGACATATTTGTGAAACAAGGGGGGAGCCACAGATGATAAATTGCCTTTGACTGCAGGGGAGAAACGGGCGGACTCCAAGGATGGAAGAGTGCCTGGTCACCAAATTATGCTTAGAATCTCTCTTCGCATCTCTCAGAGGAAACCTACAGGCCTTAAGGTGGAGCTATCCGCGGACCTCCAGGAGGTTCGCTGAGACTTGGAAGAGGTTGGAGACAAGGTGGCCGCCATGGAAGATCGGGAGTCCAACTGAGAGGAGGAAATAGAATGGCTACAACAGGAGTGCATCTCAAGGAACAACACGGTGATCCTCAAGCCCAGAATGAAGACATAGAAAATTGTTCCCGCTGGAATAACTTTCGTATCCGGGGAGTGCCAACTCATGCTGATGGCCCGAATCTCAGAGACTATGTTACGGCTCTCTTCCAACACATTCTGGGCCTCCATGACAAGGCGACACTGCTACTTGATCGAGTGCACCGAGTGGGGCCTCCCAGGCCAGAGAGGAACCCTCCTGTGGATATTCTGGTCTGCATGCATGACTTTCAAACATAGGAAGACATTCTATGTAAAGCCAGAGATTTGCAGCTGGTCCATTTTAGCGGTCACTCAGACCTCTCAAGGATCACCCTACAAAAACCCTGATAATTCTGCACCCTTACCAAACATTTATGCAAAGCAGGCATAGCGTAGTCTTGGGGTCATCCCTTTAGGATTATTTTCCGCCTCGATGGAATGCTACACTGCCTGAGATCCCTCAAAGAATCCTGTAATATACTCAGCATCTCGGAGCCCTTGGAGATGCTACGAAAAGTCAACTCCCCCAACAGCAAGACGCAGAAGAGATCTGGATGGGGCAGCGTCAAAGGAGCCCCCATAAGAGCAAAAAGGGATTCTGAAACCTTGGCCAAAGAATGACTATCTATACTTCAAACTCTCTGGAGAGACCCTCCTCACTGAAGTTTCATCATGATGAAGGGACCATTTGGGTTCGGTAATAGCTGCCAGGCTTGAGGGCTTCAAGGTGGTGGGTTTGGAGAGGCCTAACAGCCACAAAGATGCCTTTCTGCTGCTCTACTCTTTTGAGAGCTGTGTTCCCTTGAAGAGGATACTCTACCAACTGGACTGTCCACAACTGGACGACGCTCCACAACTTTTTGTTCTATTATGACAAACAATTTTCACTTCATGTTCCATTCAGTGTTCTTAGATTGTATTTACCTGTTTTTATCTTTTTTTACTCCTCGGCACCGACCAAATCCGATACGCCTCCGCAGTGGCGTTCTAGTCACTCCTTACTACTTGCGCTTTCTGTCTTGTCTAAAGGGCTCCGTAACCACGGACGCCCCACTGCACTCCCTGTTGGTGTCCCACCACCTGAGAGTTACGTATAATCAGCCTTAATGTCTGCGGCTTAAACAGCCCAGTGAAGCGCGCAGCAGTATTGTCTCTCCTGTAGAAATCTGGCGGGGATACATGCTTGCTCCGGGAGACATACCTGCTACCTAAAGACACCTCCCACATGCACTCATGCTGGTTTCCCTGTCAGTTTTGGTCCTCTGGCCCTTCAAAGAAGAACAGGATAGCTATTCTTTCTCGCCTAGAAATGTAATGGAAAACTAATATCACGATTGAGGAAATTAGAGGGTGCCTGCTTGTGGTTAGATTACATTGGGTTGCCTTTACTTTTACTTTGGCTAATATTTATGCCCTGAATGAGCGGCAAGAACCCTTTATCCTTAGCCACGAGAAGCAGCCCTCACTACCCCAGACACGGCCATCCTGGGAGTTCCTTTGGCACATTTACCACTGGAGCTTGCGTCCCAACTTGACCAATCAATTTGCATAGAGGAGGTGGTTGCAGTTAATGCTCACTTCAAACCTTTAAAAGCGCCAGGGCTGGATTGCTTTATTGCCCAATTTTATAAACCCTCTGTCAAGACTTAGCCCCTCTTCTAACCAGACTTTTTAACTCTTATCATGCCGGGTTTGGTCAATCCCGACCAATTCAGCTTCATCCGTACAATGCAATGTGGAGATAATACTAAACAGCTCTTACATCTCATTGACATCATCCAGCGATTGAGAAAGGAAGCTCTTCCTTTCCATTGATGCATTTGTCCGCGTTCATTGGGCATACCTGCTTGAGACCCTCTGCCAATTTGGGTTTGGAGATAAATTCATCACACGGATATGCTGTATCTATCGCACCCCCAGGGCCTACATCTGTGTCAATAGGACTTCATACTTCATGTTCTCTATAGTGAGCGGGACCCGACAGGGCTGTCCCCTATCTCCGCTCTTCTTGGCGCTGTACATGGAGCCTAAGGCTCAAAGAGTCAGGGACAACCTGCAGGTCTCCAGGATGTGATTTGGTGCTGATAGTCACACCATCAGTTTGTACGTGAATTACATTATCTTATCTTTGATGGAACCAATGACCTCGCTACCATCCCTGCTTGATGAGTTGCGATTATTCGGTGAGGTGTCAGGGTTTAAAGTTAACCTACAAAAATCCCAGATCCTAAACCTCTCGGTCACCTCTCCGCACAAGATCGATCTGCGTACACGGTTCCCATTTGGGGTGAACGAGACCATACCAAATTTGGGTATATAGCTAGCTCCCACATTGTCAAAGACACCAGTGGTTAATTACGGGGCCCTGTTTGACCAGACCAATAAGACTCTTTCCTCGTGAAGGCGTCTGCTATTGGCTTGGACTGGCCGAATTGCCTCAGTCACAATTACCGTGCTCCTGCGCAAACTTTTTATCTTCTAGACCATACCACTGACTTCACCACCCCCTGTCTTGTGCACTTTGCAAGTCGCCATCAACTGGTTCATCTGGAATGGCAAGAAGCTGCGCATCTACCACCAACTACTGTCTCGTACAAAAGCAGATGGAGGCCTGGGGCTCCCCCTGATCACACCATTCTTTCAGGCTACCAAACTTCACTATATCACTCGGAAAAACACTGGTCTTTCATTGACTAGACGTTCACTGCTGTTATGGCGAGAGGTCTGGCTGCCTCGCAAGCATAGGGCATTGGGGGTGTATTAATTCCCAGTGACTGCCACGACATCGAAGATATGGGACTCTGTAGCCCTTAAACACAGGCTGACGATGTTTCCTTCCGCAATGACGCCGATTATTAACAACCCCGACTTTCCTCCAGGGTACAACTCAGACGTTTTTAGCCGATGGCGCGAAAGGGGGTGTAAACGAGTGTGCTCACTTTTCGACCCCTCGACGGTTATCCCATGATAGACTCAAGCAGGACTACTCTCTTTTTACGTCGGATACGTTTCATTATTTACAGATGGAACTCCGGGTTACCTCCCGGAACTATAAACCTGGGTCCTCCATCCGTCTCACCAACTTTGAGAAATGGCTGACACGTAAAGATGGGGATAAGCACCTCTTTACTGAAGTCTATGCTCTACTCTGACAGTGGGTCCGCTACGAAATCTAAGGGCCAATTGCCCTGGGAGGAAGAACTAGGGCGCTCCCTCTCCATCAAAGAATGGAATTACATTTTCTACAGGGTACATCACGCTGTCTATAACATGGCCAGTACGGAGTCTGCCTATAAGGTAGTCTCCTACTGGTATCTCACATCTGCACGTACACAAAGATGGAATATGGGGCCTTTGGAAAAATGCTGTCAGGGCTGTGGACAGACGGGCTCGCTCCTTCACCTCTTGTGGCACTGTCCCAAATTGGCCAGGTTCTGGGAACAGGTCTTAAAAGATATTGACCTAGGGTTTGATACTGTTATACCTTGATTCCCTGTCTACACTATCCTGGGGTTACCTAACCGCCTGACCTTTCCGCTGCGATTGACACAAGGCAGGCAAATGGCTTTAGCATTAAGCGATACGCGCCAAGTAATCCTCTTGCACTGGGGGACAGACAAAACTCCCAGAACACATCTCATGGTTGTACAAATTATGGGTTACCCTGGCGATGGAACGTATGTCACTCAGGTTGAGGATGGGGCGACTGTCTATCCAGACTTGTGGGCCCATTTTAACAGGATTCTTTCGGTGGAGTTTAGGAAGGTGACCTGCCCGAAATACTTGCAGATATTACATCTGTTCCCCCGAGAAGATATGGAGGATACATAGACCCATATCTTAATACTAAGCGTAGATCTTGACCCTTGTGAGCATTTCCCAGTTATGCGCGAGAAGTTGGGTGAATATGGTGCAGAGGAGTGGGGGGGTCAGTAATGTTGTTTTGGGTCCCTCTTATTCTTTTTTCCTTACTCTTTTTCTCTAATGTTAAAATGGTCCTTTCACCGCTGTCGGCCTCCGGGTTGTAGGCTTTGAGCTGTACTATTTTATATAATTCGATAACGTTGCTGGCCGATGGTTGTAGACAGAAAGCTGTGTCACTAAACTGCGGACTTCAGTAAATAGAATTATTCCATAAAAGCCAGCCATCCAGGTTCGGGAAAACCTGGGAACCAGTTCTCCTCAGGAAGGCTGCCATATAATTCTGACTCTGACTGGCTCTGGGCTCTGTCTAAGAAGGCCTAGGGTAGTTTCCCCATTGTAGATACATAGCCCAAAAGGATAGCATTGCAATAGTTTATGAACACATACATTTTGCTAGAAATTGAATAAACTATTGTTCAAAGACAATATGCCATTGTGGAATTTATCCTATACTATACAGAAAAGAAGTTATAAGATGTTCTTGTCTGTAAGCCAAAATTCCAGCCTTCCTGCAGTCTTCCCAGATTTGGTTAGCCAGGCTGCTTTGATGAAGTGATAAGTGGCTCACCCAGGAAGAGGCTATCTGCTGGAGAAGGTTCTGCTAAACAAGAATGCTAGAGCATGGGGAGGGTTCCTGAAGCATGAAGCTTCAAAGGAGGAATAGGACAGAGAGGGAATGCCAGGTCTATCTACCCCCATCCCCTCTGACCCCGCCAGATTGGGAGTTTAAGGAAAGAATCTGCAGGTGTTATGGGGTGGAGAGCTATGGAAATGAGCCATTCTGAGAGTTGAATTAGTTAGCTCTTCACGCACTGCTGAGATTTCAGCCATGTTGAATTTTGGGGGTAATAGTACTTTCTGGGAGAAGATTATGCCACACTTTGAAGTAATGGTCATGCTCTGGGGTGTTGCCTTGCACCTCATTGGACAGAAGTGCTCTCCTGCTTGACCCCAAAGAACACTGAATACATATCTGGGAGGCAAAGAGCCTCTCAGATCTGCTGCTTGAAACTAAGAGAAGAAGAAGGATTGTCCTGCTGGAAACTTGATTTGCATCACCAGGCCCTGCATTCTGACTAACTGTGCCTGCAGCACTATCTGGAACTACAGCCCTGTGGGTGTACTTTGCTTCTAAAGGATTTTAGAGTGGACCTCCTGCAACCTACAGGTTAACAGGGATCACCTGCATCACCATCACCAAGAGCCCATTGCCTGGAGTGTGTCCAGTGGATATTTAAGGGTTTTGTCCAGATGCATTGTGGGAATCGTGGTTCCAAACTTTCAAGGACCATCTTGGAGTTTCCAGACCTTGGATTGTGATTTGGACCCTCAAGAGGACTTCAAGAAGAAGTTCCAGAAGTATGGAGCAACTTTGGCAAAAAGCTCAATAAGGTGACCGACTTAACCGCCAGAGCCAAGCCGGCCACCTTCAACCGCTGCCCGGCCCGGTTTCCAGGTTCGTCCCACTGAAGAGCTCAGGAGGTCCTACCTTCAGATTTTGACCGTGGGCTCCCTGAAAGTCAAACCGGCGAACCCTCACCAAATCCAGACTGGTAAAGAGCATTGAGGGACCACAGCCGAAAAAGCTCCATAAAGGTTTCTAAATACCAAGGTAACATTTTGACCGGGGTCTCCAGCTCAGTGTATCTGCACTGGGCTGAATCGTGGTTGGCCTGAAAGTTTGACTTTGTCTCGTTCAATCATGACCAGATGTCCCAGAGGGGTGCTTTAGGTCTCTAAGAGCTAGAAAGTGTTTATTCTTTAAAACCTCATATCTCCGGTATTCTTCACTGAACTTTGGTTGTATTTGTGTCATTTTAAAGATATAAATTGGTGTGGGATTTTTATTGTGTGTTGTGTCTCATTTATTTACTGAATTGGGGTTTTTAAATGCTTCACACACTTGTCTCCTAAGTTAAACCTGCCTGCTCGCAGCCAAGCTACCAAGGGTTGAGCATAGGAATAATTTATTGAGACCTATACCGGACCCTAGACTGAGTTGGTGGTCTTATTGCAACAGTAATGGCACCCTGCCACCCGAACCATAGAAATCCTCGATGCCTTAAGTTGTAGGATCGCTTGTAGGGATAGCATCCTGAAATGTTGTTTCTTGATGTAATTGTTTAAGAGCCTCACGTCCACCATTTGTCTCCATTTTCATAACCTCTTTTTGATGAGGAAGAAGTTAGAGTAGAAACTTGTGTTGCAATGAGACAATGAAGCCTCCTCTATTATATCCTTGGTGAGAAGTAAATTAATTTCCTCCTTCAGCAGAAAAAGATGACGGTGAGATTGTCTGCGAGGAGAAAAATTGGGAGGATTTTGAACGAATCCCAGGGTGGGACCGTGCTCGATTACGTTTAACACCCATTTGTCAGAAGAGATGCTCTACCAACAACTGCCAAATTTGGAAAGGCTATTCCCGAGTTGGTGTGGAGGTGGGACTGAGGTGACTGGTGCCTGGGAAACATAATTGGCGTCTAAAAGAATCCTGTGATTTTCCTCCCGCCGGAGGCTGTCGTCTTGATGATTGATGAGAATATGCTGTCGCTCTGTATGTCAGTTGTGATTGGTATTGTAAGTGCTACTCCTGCTGGGAGTAAGGTTGGTACCTACTCTGTTGCTAAGGCATTTTGGAGGCAAACTGCCCTCTACCTCTGCCCCCTCGAAAAGGCTGAAAGCATCTGTTGCAAGGTACCTAGATATTGTGTTGTCTCAGAGTCTGCTTTTATGGACTTCAAAGCATCATCCACATGCTTCCCAAAGAGATTTTCACCATCAAATGGCATGTCTAGAATCTTTGCCTGCAGTTCTGCGGAAAGCAGTTACCTTTAGCCAGCCTTAATGAAGTAAGATAGTGGCCCCTGCAATCTGTCTGAAAGCTGTAGATGAAATGTCCATGGCAACGTCTATAATTTCTGGGGAAGTTTTCTCACCCTCTAAAAGAATTTCTTTTGCTTCCTTTCTCTTACCCTCTGGGAGACATTCCAGGAAGGCTGACATATCCAACCGTATTCGAAGCTCATTTCTCCCCAATATAGCCAACGAGTTAGAAGCTCTAATAGATGTTGCCAATGCGGTAAAGCATTTGTCAATATTGTCCAGTCTTTTACCTTCCTTGTCCAGTGGGGCAGAACAAGGCAGTAAGATGCAAGAAGAAAAGTGAGCTCACACTCTCATACATGGGCCAAGGCTATTGTGGGATGTTATGGTTTAAATATTGTTTTCCTTTGAAGTTTCTCCAGGTTTATTCAAATCAGTAGTGGAATGTGGCGAGGGGACAAAGGGAAAGTTGTTTGGCATGTACGGAGGAGGGACGCAGAGCTTGGTGCTGGGTAGATTGTACCTAGTAGATTAAAGAATAAAGTCTTCGTCCTATCTTCTGATGGTTGCTGGATTACTTTGATTTCATGGATGACCAACCCACTTAACAGCTATCCTCGGAAACTCTGCATTGAATTTAACTATGAAAGGTGTGCTAAAATGTTAATACATTTCTATAAACCTGCAAACATAAGGCCCTTGCTTACGAGTTTGGCGCAGTTTCTCCAACTCGCCACCGACACAGCTGCGAAAGCTGTGTGAAGAATGCCCACCTTATTACAAGTTGAACAGACGATCCTTCACGTTTCCCATGGCGGTGCAAGGAAAATAGGCAATGCAATTGGAGTGGCAAAAAAGCTCCAGCACAGCATAGATGGTGACGTCCATGCCGTGCTAGATCTTTGGGAGAATACTGACAGGAGGGAACATGTTGTGCCCCCCCTGCATGTATCCTCATGGTTGGGGGGGGCATTAGGGCCCTGTAGGGACTCCTTCGTTCCTTCCCCGCCAACCTTTTATGGCATGGCTCCCGCCATGAAATAGCTGGTAGTGGCGGAACACATAATTTCCTGAGCGGGACTGCGCCAGTTCCGAACAGCATGTTACATTGTGGCGCAGCTCCGCCAACGCCAGGGAACGACTGTTTCCTGGCGCAGCCAGTGGTCCTCCGCCTTAATGCCTTTTGCAATCATAATGCATGGGGAAGACTCCCGCCGCCGCGAGTCTGTAGGTCTTACGACGGCCAGAGGCGTTATCAGGACCTTAATTTGGGTATCTAACGACTTAAACATAGTACACCTTGCTGGTGATAAACAATTAATCATAACCCGCTTTTTGGGTGCAACACTTTTCTGTTTATTTAAATTAACTAGTTGAATGTTAATGAACATGCTAAAGTGCTTTGTTAGGCTCCAGGACAATTATTTACAAAATAAAAACTCATTTCATATATTCCTCTTGAAATTCCTCATGAAATAACTCCAGAGACCTATAAAATATAAGGTACATCTAGGGATATACTGTACAAAGGTTTCTAACCTGGCTACCTGTAAAACATGGTTGTATCCTTACCTTGACCCCTTCTGGGCCACCTATCATTGCTACTTTTCAGGTAACCTTCTGAACTACCTCTCTCACTCCAACTGACTCCATTTTTTTTTATCTCGGCATCTGCGTTTCCTTGATGACATCATAGGAGCTCAGCTTTGTCTGACTCAAGAATGTTTAATACAAAACATGAACACAACAGATGGAACATAAGATTACAGAGAAACCCAGAGACATCAAACCCATATTTCGCAAACAATAAAGTACCACATAAAGTTGCACCAACCTGAATAACACTGATTTCAAAATGAATCATCAGTACTTCCAAGAGATTCATTGCCTTGTCTGTGTATACTAAAATCGTTATCCTCACATTGGGTCGACTAAGGTAGAACTTTACTCCAAAAAAGGGTATTTTTATTATTTGGTGTAAAGCAACTGAGGAGTTGAGAATATTGCTTTCGGCAAACGTGCAGGGTGGCCTTCGCAGGTTGATCTTTTGCATATATGGATAGTTAATTTTGAACTATTTATAAATCCAGATCTCACTGAAAATCTGGCAGTGCAAATTTTGAAAAACATGCTATTCTTAAATGAGCGTTCTTCTCTGACAGCCATTCCAAAACTTGTCAAGTAACTGTGCGATATGAATGGCTAGCCTTCATAGGAAAATGTCTATGGTATCCACAGCTAATCGCAGATCTCACATCCAAGAAAAAAAAAATGGAAGACGTTTGCAGATGGAACCTCCCCCAAACCCAAGTAGAGTAGGAGGAAGGGAAAAATCTGCTGTGAACATTTTAAAAATATGGGTTTTTTGCTTTGTTATCCCCAGCCTTGCTGAGCTCTGGCAAAGGCCATACACAGTGGGTACTCATAACTACAAGGAGATGGAGACTCGGAGTGCCAACAGCCCACTGGGCACAACAATAGGCTATTTGCAAGGAGTTCTGGGAGCACAGGGCTGACATGAACTGTTTTCAGTTTGCTATGCATGGCTAAAGGCCATGCACAGTGGTTTCTATGATCTAGGAGGCAGGGTACAGATCAAAGCCCTATGTCTAGAACCTGCGGTACATATCTTAAGGCCACACACAGATGACTCTATGGGTAGGGAGCTGGGTGCAGCAAGTGGTAAAAAAACAAACACTGGTGTGCATGGTCATAGGAACCAGAGCCCGTTGCATTTGGCTTCACATTTGTCAAGTCATCTGTGACATCAAATGAGGTCAGGAGCAGTGCTTTTGGCACAATTATGGTAATGTTGCTCATTATAAATAGCAAGTTTTAGTGCTATTCAGGTAATCATAATTTCTTTTCACTAAAGATAAGTGTGACCGTAGCAGCCCTGGTGAGCAGCGCTCAGCTTTCTCTAAATACTCAACTCTTCTCTCCTGAACGGTTTCCTGATTTGGGATTGTAGCAGGACTGATTCACAACCAGCAATGAAACCACGTTGGAAGTTAATCAAGGGTAACATTCCCTCAGGAAAAGTGCAGACTCCACCTAACATTCCTGGCACAGATGCCTCTGACCTGAGAGGACAGATTGCTGTCTTGCACCAAATTTGCAACACCCACAAGTCATGAAAACAAGAAAATAGCCAACTAAGGGGCATATCAACAAGGGCTTTATCTCTGCTTGTTTGGCTTTAAAAGCCAAAAAAGGAGAGATAAAACTAGCGCCCTATCAACAACAGGGTGCTAACATGCAAATTTGCATGTTAGCACCCTTTTACTCTACGCTTCCCCTTGGGGCATATCAAAAAGGGCTTTATCTCTGCTTTTTTGGCTTTAAAAGCCAAAAAAGCAGAGTTAAAACTAGCACCCTATCAACAACAGGGTGCTAACATGCAAATTTGCATGTTAGCACCCTTTTACTCTACGCTTCCCCTTGCATCTCTAATGAGATGCAAAGGGGGCGTTCCAGAGTACAATAATAGGAGAAATGTCGCTAAGCGACATTTCTCCTATTATCAAGAATGTCGCTAACCCTGTTAGAGACAAAAAAAGCAGCGCTAACCGAGGATAACGCTGCTTTTTTTTTTTTGTAAACAAATTTTATTCATCAAAGACACATTCAGCGAAGCTCTGTGGCCCAGAGACTTCAACCATAGCAAGATACAACATACCAGCTTTGACATTTTCCTCATGAAATATCGTATAAAGACTACAAAAGAGACATGCAGAACCAAGGCAGTCCCCTCCCTTAAAAAAACATAACACCGCCCCCCACCCCACTCCCCCACCCATCGCACTGCCCATCTAGGCAAAGCAGCTGATCTATACACGACTACTATTCTGTTCTCTCCATGACCCATAACCCCCAGACCCGGCTGCGCCTGGTACTCCAGTGTGCCATGTCCCTTTAAAGCTGGAGGGAGATGGTCCACCACCCATCCAATTATTCCTCTAATATGGGCTCTAATTCCAGTCCCCTGTAGTCTGCCCAGTGCTTCCATATTTTATAATGTTTACGGGGGCAGCCCCGTGCCACATAGATGGGGGCCTCTAGTCCCATACAAAAATCGAGACCGGTCTTCCATACAGATATTGAAGGTGCGACTGTCGCCTTCCACGCCCTCGCTATATCGCGCTTGGCAAGAGTAAAACCCAGGAGCATCAGATGGCGCTTATAGACATTGCCCCCTATATCCTCCATCACATGCAGGAGCACCAATTTGGGGGACTGTGGGAGATCCCAACCCAGCACCTCTGACAAACAGGTCAATACCCCCCGCCAGAACCTAGTTAACACAGGGCAGTCCCATACCGTGTGTAGCAGCGTCCCCTCTGCATTCAGGCAACGGAGGCAATGCGGAGAGGCCACCAGGCCCGCCTTATACAACCTAACTCTGGTGAAATAGACTCTGTGCAGATATTTAAACTGGATGAGCCGAAGGCTCACAGCGACAGCCGCCCCACGCGGCGAGGCCAGGGCCTCCGTCCAGTCCTCCTCCTCCAGCTGACCCACATCCTCCTCCCAAACCACACGGAGATGCTGCAACGACGGGGAGCAGTGAGTCACCAGGGATTGATATATTCTCGAAATCTTGTGGTCTCGTAGGTCCCCCATGAACACCTTCGCCTCAAGTGGACTAAAATCGTCCAACTCCTCAAGACCCACCAGACTGGGGGAAAGAGCATGCCGGAACTGCAAGTATTTAAAGAATTGGGTACGCGGCATATGAAAGTCCTTCTGGAGCTCCTGGAAGGATTTCAGAATGGGCCCCCTCATAACGCTGCTTTTTTACGTCTGGTATTTTTCTGACTTAGCCATGATATCCTATGGAAGGAGGATATCATGGCTAAGTTTGCCTGTCCCTATCAATAAGGTAACGTGAGATTATTGCTGGGTTTCCAGCGATAATCTCACGTAAGCCTGTTAGCGTGAGGATTTTTATCGCTATTGAGATAAGCGTTGCTAACAGCACGCTATCTCAGCGATAAAAATTCACGCTAGCCGGCGATAATTATCCTAGCGCTAAGTGCGCTTAGAGATAATTATCGCCGGTTGTTGTTGATATGCCCCCTTGCATCTCTAATGAGATGCAAAGGGGGCGTTCCAGAGTAAAATAATAGGAGAAATGTCGCTAAGCGACATTTCTCCTATGATCAAGAATGTCGCTAACCCTGTTAGAGACAAAAAAAGCAGCGCTAACCGCGGTTAACGCTGCTTTTTTACGTCTGGTATTTTTCTGACTTAGCCATGATATCCTATGGAAGGAGGATATCATGGCTAAGTTTGCCTGTCCCTATCAACAAGGTAACGTGAGATTATCGCTGGGTTTCCAGCGATAATCTCACGTTAGCCTGTTAGCGTGAGGATTTTTATCGCTATTGAGATAAGCGTTGCTAATAGCACGCTATCTCAGCGATAAAAATTCACGCTAGCCGGCGATAATTATCCTAGTGCTAAGTGCGCTTAGAGATAATTATCGCCGGTTGTTGTTGATATGCCCCAGAGTTTTCTGATGCCTTCATGCACCAATGAATGGGAATGGAAATATGATCCTGCTGTGATTGCCTAGAAGGAAAATTTCCCAGTAGTACAACAACCAGCATTTTACTGTGGACGAATTTAGATGATCAATAATAAATTGGTGGATGGGTGGAGTATTTACAATTATGTTACTTAGAGTGTATATTTCTATGTTCACGTGCTGCATTCTTCATTCTGATATTGTAAATTCTTAATTCTAGTATTCTACATATATTTAGTGGAGTTAGGAATGTTGCTGGCATTCTCGGCTGGCCGGGATGCTGAGGGAAGACTTATCTTTGATGAGAAATAAAGAAGATACTTTATCTGACCGTCGTGTGTGGAGTTATTCTTGGGATATTACTACACAATGTGGCGACGACTGATGTACCGACCCTGCACAGATTTACATATCGTCAAGAACCTTGTGGGAGCCCCACGAAAGTAGGCAAATTCATCTTACTGTGTGGAGACGCCTTACAGACTCTATAAGACTCTATAAAGTGTGAAAATCGGCATCTGCATCTTACTTCTTACTGGGGATCGTTTTGGTTGAAGTTCTATTTTTCACTATTTATATCCCTTTACATATCCCAACGATTGTTTTATTTGCAAATAAACCTGCAAGTTCCATTCGTTTGTTTGTGCTCAGCTGCATCCATTGTTGCGTCATTTTTAACATAGGAAAAGTGACGCAAAAGTGGCGCAAGGGGCTTGTAAAAAAGCACCGTATTTGGTAAACAATGGCATAATACGGTAAGCGTCATACATAAAAAAAATATATATTTTTGAACAAAGTAACAAATATTTTTGGTATTACTATAGAACTGGTATCTTTTCCTCACACAGCCAGAGCGAACATATTGACATGGATGGTAGCTCAAGATCAAATGCTACTTGAATGTGGGCATTACTTTGAACACCCCCTTAGGAATTTCTTACTAGCCCTGGAGAACCCTATGTCAAATGGCAAGAGTGGAAAGAATACTTTGGTAATTACATCGCAACTTTGGAAAACGATGGTTTGTGTTATGTCATCTGATAGAAAAAAGAGAATACGTTTACACTATTTGGGTCCAGAGGGTCTTTGGGTATATTATCGGATGCAAAAACATGAAAGAAGGAGCAACTCAGATGTATTTAAGAATGCTATCATAAACGCTGGAACAGAAGCAAACATGTCCTTAGGTGCACCCTCCGGGGGTAGCCCTCTGAAAGGGGAAAAGGGATTACATGTACCCCCCAGAAAATCCCCTAAAGGTGGTTGCAGTCACCCACTGCACATGCCTGTGGGGGATTTCTAACCCCCTCTTTAAAGTGCAGGTGGGTTGCCACCTACATAGAGAAACACTTAGCGGCTTTGAAACACCAGCTCTGTATTTCACTGAATGTGCTGTTTACTGAATGAATATGTTTCCTGTTCTGACACCTCCTCTGCAGGTTCAGTATCCTGATTACTATCCTAAGGAAAATCTCCATTCATGTGACTTGATCTTGGGGAGGCGCAGGCAGATACTTTGGCGTCAATAGAAGTTGGGGCTGTGGAAGCAGAGGGGGTGATAGCCTGCAAGGCTATTGAGAAGGACCTCAATAATATTGAGAGGTCCAACATTTGGGGCAAGGTGCTGAGGAAAGCAAGTTGCACCTGCATTGTAGGAGGTTTGCTTTGGTGGTACCTGAACTCGTATCGGGTATAATCCTTTCAACGTATCTTCAGTGGAGGGCTCTCAGAGCATAGTTATGGTAGGATTATGGCTCAAAGATGTGCTCCTCCATCTACCTGCTGTATTGCTCTTCCTCAACTCCAGGATGTATTGTACATCAAGCTGCGTTGGGCTGTGTTAGAGGCTTGGGGGTCACTGACATCTTCTTCCAACTCTGAATTCAGGACATGGATGGAAAGATAAGAAGAAAACTTTAATGACGAGTGTGAAAAATGTAGCAGTTGGTACTGGCAACTCAAATATTTCTGCCAAAGATGGGATTGTCAGCAAGGTAGTGATATAGAGTTGTAATAGTAGTCAATGGAACCACTGACGTGATCTTCAGTAATGTTATGTTTATTGATGGAGTATTCATCAACAACGGGGTAAAAACAGATAGAGGTATTGATGATGACAGTATCTTCTTCTTTGACTACAGTAGACTTTGAGTTGAAGATGGTCTTTACGGAATTAATGACAAGGATTCACAGACAAAAAGTTACTTACTAGTAGTCCTCATTCTGCATCATAGGATCCAGGACAACAGTCTTTTAGATATCTACCTCATTTTCAACGTTTTGATTTCTTCTTCAGACATACTGAGAAATAGGACAGATCCCCTGAATGGGAGATTCATAATCTTCAGTTGAGGTCAGGCTTCAAGGTGGTTTAGTATGAGGCACGATGATCACCAAAGGGATACTCTGTGACACCATCCTGTGGTGGCTAACTCAGATGAGCCCACTGCAGCACTTATCACTATGTTCGAAACCAAGGATACTTCATTTAAAAAATCCAATAAGGCGTGTTGCCAGTGTCTGGCCAGATTATCAATGAAGAATTACATCCCTTTCCAGATCTCCCCATTGTACCTTCCTAAAAGTATCACTAGCACTTTTCAGGAGGGTAGTCACCATCCCACATACTTTCCTGCCAGTACCCTGCAGGCACTTACTTTCTCTCTCAGGTGGAGTGGTTATCTACAATGCTGTGGTATGTAATTTCACTGAAGTAACTGCATTAGAGTCCGGTTTCAGGCCCGACTTGAGGAATTCTGGATCTAACTGAGGAAGTTTTTTTTTATTGAGATGTGGTGTTGCAGCCTTTACTGTTGCCAGAGTGAGAAATGTCTTCTCTCCTGCACCCTTGTTTAGCCAGAGTGGCTAGCTTGTTACAGAGAGACCACCACAGGGAGATTAGTTGCATTCCTCTGCTCTGACTCACCCATCTCTCCTCCAAGTGTTGCTCATAGGATTGCAATTTGCGTTAATTTCACAGAAGATGCCCTTTAAAGCCATACTTAAAAACTAACAGTGATCCAGGACATGAGACTTGCACTGCCCTCTGATGTAACACCACCAATGCACTCGGAAAGGAAAGGCTACCCTGCCCAGAAGTTTGCTTCTGCGTTTGTAGGTTTGCTAATTTTATATGGTTTTAAGCCCCTGCACAGTTTCTCCAGCCTTTGAAATGTTATTTACAAGATAACAGGGCAACACGCTGTCATTAGACCTTGAGTTATGAAGGTTCCATCATGTCTATACCCTAAAATGTGATTATTATTAGTAAATATCATGGTACATTTTGTTTTTTTTAATCTCTGTTGCTACACAACATTGTTACAATAAAAAAAGAAAATATACATTGTTTTGTTTTGGAATTCAAAACTAATAACAGAAAAATTTAATAAAAAGGTTTTAAAAATGGGTGAACTACATGAAGGCAAGGCGGAAGGTAAGGCGGCTGCAGATGTCAGGATATAGGATGATTCAGCATCGGCCAAATGTGAATGTTAAGGCAACCTGGATCTTGAAGGAGATCTATGCCATTTGCGTCTCTCTAGGGTAAGTAGACATTTCTACCCATAGGTGAGTGTGATGTAAAGACACTGGAACTGGTCTAGAGGAGTATTTATACTTCCTAATGCATGACACTAACGTAAACCTAGAATCCATCTTAGCCATAGGTAAATCTAGAGGATGCAAAGGCATTCCTTCTGAAACAATAGGAATTTCAGTCTGCTTAAAGCATCAATGTTCACATTTGAAATCGAAATTGAAGGATAAACTGTCACCTCCCTAACTGTATGGGCAGGTGGAAAAAGCACTTGTTGTGCCAACTTAGAGCAAACAAAGCACAAACAAAGGAGATGATGGACGAAGCGCTGACATTTTTCAGACACTGACCCCCAGTCCCAGATCTGGGTTTAACCCATCATCGTTCTTTAGCTCAATTTGCCACCCCATTTCAGACCCAGACATATGCAAATCAGTCTTGACCCTGTTACTCATGGGAACAGTCCAGCCCGACCTGCCAAGCCAGGGTTTCCCTGGACTGGAAACAAGCATCCTGTGACTGTTTTCGGGGTAACACCGCTTATCAGCCAAGCTAGCTTGAATCCAGTGGCAAAGTGAGCAAGGGACCCACATCTGGGCAGACCCTACCAGCTCAAGGCAAGCAAAGCAAACACAAGGAGAAGAAGGATGGAGCGCTGAAACTTTTCAGACACTCACCCCAAGTCACAGATCTGGTTTGAACCCATGATCGTTCACTTCGCCACCCCAGTTTAGACCCAGCCATATGCAAATCAGTCTTGACCCTGTTAATCATGGGAACAGTCCAGCCCAAACTGCCAAGCCAGGTTTTCCCTGGAACGGAAACAAGCATCCTGGGCCTGGTTCCGGGGTAACATCCCTCATCAGCCAAGATTGCTTGAATTCAGTGGCAAAGTGAGCAAGGAACCCAAGTCTGGGCATACCCTGACAGCTCAGGGAAAAAACAAAGCAAACACAAGGAGATGATGGACAGAGCACTGAAACTTTTCAGACACTCACCCCCAGTCACAGATCTGGGTTGAACCCATCATCTTTCTTTAGCTCAATTCGCCAACCCAGTTCAGACTCAGCCATATGCACATCAGTCTTGACCATGTTCCTCATGGGAACAGTCCAGCCCAAACTCCAAAGCCAGGTTTTCCCTGGACTGGAAACAAACATCCTGGGACCTGTTTCGAGGCTTTTGTTGTGGATGCTTTTCTTCCTTATTTTTATTATAAAGTCAGAGGAGCACTGTGAGTCTTTCTTCGTTTTCACTTAATCCTCTGATCTGCGCTCTAATCGTCCTCTTCTCTCGGCACGTTTTTTAGATGATTCCTGAAAGTAACAAGAAGGACGTGTCTCAGTATCCTAACACCTATCAAGCTTTTAATTGTATCACGGTTGAGCAAGGTATAGAACTTACCAGAGGGCTCCTGTTGAGGAGAGCCACAGTCTGGTTTAGTGTTTTCTTTGATTTACTTATTATCTCAGCATTTTTTAGAAGACTCTATTGACTGTTTGGAGTTATCCTTTTAGAAATTACCATTTATTTGTGGTTAATAGGTCTAGCCCCCAAGTTAACTCGACCTATTGAAGAATAGGTTTCTGCAATAATTAGTAGTAGTCTGTGCTATCGGTCTGGAGCAACCTGTGTGAGCCGCTAGGAGACTACCAACGCTGCAGCTTCCTCTTTTATGTTACTTAATATATTAAGGATACTGTAGCAAAATTGTTCATTAATTTCAATCTAGAGCAGTGGCTGCCCCGTATTCATTTTGAACCTGTTTAAACACCTCTGGAAAGTCAGATAATGATGGTGTACCATGTGTTATGGTATAGACTGCAGTGAACACTGTGCCCCACATGGTGCAATCTTCCATCGGGGGAACCATCCCTAATGGTTGTCACATTGTGAGAATTCTATGGTTTTCTTGGGGTCTCATATAGGGAAACACTGCTTCAAGTTGGATGTATGACGTTACAACGCATGCTGTTACAACGCATGCTGTTACAACGAAAGTTTTACAACGCGAGTGCATTGACAACGCAGGACATTACAACGCAAGTCTTTACATCGACTTGCACTAGATGGCGTGCTAACATTAAAAAAGTGTAATTTACTATTCCAACTCCAGTCCACGTAACAGTAGGGAAGGTGTTGGGATAGTAAACTACACTATTTTTAATGTTAGCACGCCATCCAGTGCAAGTCGATGTAAAGACTTGCATTGTAATGTCCTGCATTGTCAATGCACTCGCGTTGTAACAGTTTAGTTGTAATGGTAGTGCGTTGTAAAAGTTGCGTTGTAAAGGTTGTTCCCCCTTCAAGTTGTTTAACGTTTGTGCATTCCAAAACGGAATCTCATTCCGCTTGACAGGAACTTTAGCCATAACTGCATTAAAGGGTACTATACTAATTCCATACATCACCAATTGTGTTTCAGCAGCTTGCACAGCCCTTGCTGGGTTCACATAATTAATTGTATTAGTCGTCTATATGATGTAACTACACCTGTGTATAGAACACATAGCTCTAGAGCCCTAAGGTTTGTTATATCTGGATAAGGTGTGTAATCGGCTATGTTGCTCCCTCATTACTGAGGGGACATAGTCGGACATTTTCTATTGTATGTAGTAGCGTGCCAAGGAACCAAGTCTTGTTTTCCTGATACGTTAATGGGATTTCTAAATCCGCATATGATCTAAAGTTGTGTGGTTATAGTGCTTCAGTGTATGTGTGAAAATTCTCTGGGTTTGCATTTGCTGTCGGGAATGTGATCCATGAATTGAATACCTCTGTTCTATATGCTTTGTGGGCCTCTACCACAAAGGCAACATCCTCATCCATCAGGGTAAGTCAATGGTAAGTCAATGGTGAAATGTTATTTGTGTTAGTGCATGTCTGCAATTTAGTGGCAAATCCACTTCTGCTTGATTAGCCATGTTAAAAAACAAATGGAATTCAAAGAGTATACCTCTGTGCAGTGATCTTTTTTTAAGACTGAAGCTTGAACATCCTACAACCAGAAAAAGGGGTTCCCTACTTTGCCGAGGAGGATTAACTTGTGAGGAGGGTCTTTTGGGCACGCAAGGAAAAACTACTAAGGAGACCCATTAAATAAGTACCCAAAATAAAACATTGGTAGCGCCATGTTGTACAGCTCCTACTATATTAGCAAAACTGTGTGTTTGAACAACATAAACGTCAAAAATGTGCGAGACTGACTCCACGCAGACCATCAGAATATGTTGGCCTTAGTCCAGGCTTCCTCACAGTGCACCCTTTGGACCTCTAAACCTTACAAGGTACTGGAGGGCATGTGCAACCTCAGAATATGAAAACTCTGAATAACCAAGGAAACCGTGGACACAGATTATTCCCTTTTGTTAGTAACTCATACATGCCCAAAGGGAGACACATGAAATACTCGAATTGGCATTTTAATCATTTATTGTAGCATAGTGATTCTTGAGTATAATACGTGCACTGCAATGACTAATAAAAAACAGAACAGAGTACTCAGCATTACTTGAATTGAAAAGAAGATGAACAATTCAACCATCGTGCTGTTACATGATTATAAGCATACATGCATAATCATATCGATACTCCTAACTTTGTGAGTTAAGGGGATGCAAATCTGCCAGAATGCCGTAGGGTAATCTAACTCCCCATTTGCCTGTGGGTATGTTTCATTCGGGTGGCCGGTCTTGTGCAGTGCAGGCCATTGTCCTTCTCAGGAAGGTAAACAGGATACAGCTGGGCTGTAATTCCGGCATGGGGTGACCTCAACAGTGACAGCAAAATGCTCCTCTGTCTAAACAAAGGATTGGTGTTGTTTATATAATAAACTTCACCCATGTTACCATACCGTAGACCCAGTAAGGCTGTCATTATTGATTCTACCCTTACAGGGCTGTCACTAAGCGGACAACAACAAACATCAATATTTTGTGCACAGAACTTAAGCCTGGTACAGAATGTTCAGGGCCCTGATAATAGCCTACAAAGAGGAAATCTAAGAAAATCCATCTCAGAGAATATTATCCTATATGTGCTCACATGCAAATGTGTGTTCAGAGTCATCGTTTAAGAAAGACGTTAATTGTAAATGTGAACATTTAATGTAGTGGTGTTCCTCGCCCGAGGCCTTTGTAATCATATAACAGGAGCATCTTCTTTGGGCCAGTGATTATGAGGAATAATACCACCAGAAACATCTCACAATTGGTAGGAGCTGAAGCTGGAGCTGACAATATTTAAGCGCAGGCAAAGTAGGTCTTGAAAAATCTAGTTGTAAAAGCTAATCTCTTCTGGGCACCCCTCATATACATGTGGTGGAAACCTGAGCTATGGTAGCCTTGAGGTGGAGTGGAGAGTTCAGCACTTGCACCTCAATGGCTGAAGTTTGCATTCTTTCAAATGAGGTGGATATGTTACTAAACAAACAGAACTATGCTTGGGACCATGGAATCTCAGTATGTAGGGGAATGAGTCATCATACCACACCAGTATCTACGAGCCCAAGTCTGACTAGCTATAGTGCCTCACTTGCCCTCTTAACCTTTCCAGAGAAACAAGTGATTTGGCCCCTGAGAATACAACACTCTCAACCCTCGTAGGGATCGGGGAACAGGACACACCCTTTCTTTCTTTTACTCATACTTGTCCACAATAAGATAAGAAAGAGACATGAAGGAAGTTTACAATGTTTATTTAAACTACCATGCCCTAAGATGCAATAATTGTGACACAATTAGAAAACAGATACATATCAATAATATTATCAGCTTGGTTAATAAACCGTATACCATGAAAAGCCCCGTCATGCTATCTGACAGATCTGCCTGACCCCTCCCATACTACTGAAGCAAATTGGTTATATAGTATAGATTTCTGGGTTTAGTACCTTAGCATGCATAGGTGGATGGTCTACATCCCAGCTGATGCCATACTCTCATCTCAGGACTTTCGCTCTGTGTGGGTTTTTCCAGTGCCCCTGACATCAGTTATATGACAAGATATGTTTATTCCAAATCACCAGCTGCTCTCCCTTATTATGTCTAGGTGCTAGTGTCTGACCAGAGAGAAAAACAAGCAGCAATGTTGTTTGACCTTGCTTAGGCTGTTCAGAATAAATCCCAAGAAAATAATAAAATACAAAACCTGTGCTGGTTCAGTGTTAAAATATAATGCGGCACAAAGGCAAGCGTGTTATTTAGTAATAGTTGAAAAAAAACAAAGCGGCCTACAACATGCATGATTAGGTGTAGTAACTTAGTCCAGACGTGTAGAGGATCTTTAGATGTTTATTTGTAGATAGATACAAGTCATC
Organism: Triturus cristatus; assembly: GCF_964204655.1. Classification (NCBI taxonomy): domain Eukaryota; kingdom Metazoa; phylum Chordata; class Amphibia; order Caudata; family Salamandridae; genus Triturus; species Triturus cristatus. The sequence continues at coordinate 897,067,963 of NC_140584.1, read as the reverse complement.
CAGTTAAATCCAATACAAGACAAATACAAAGACCCCACCAGGAGCAGCCAGTATGGTGCTCAGCCCTTCTCAACTGACATCTCTGGCTCCCAACATTCTAAAACACATCATTGGATGAACATTTCACTGGCAGAGCAAGAGATTGCACGAATACCATCAAAGCCAGGATATAACATATCCCCTTTCCTTCCATATAAAAACAATAAAGAAAGAAAAGAGAAAGAAAACCAAGATGGAGGTAGAACAAAGAGCAAATCAGAAACATCGCAAACCAAAGAGAGAAAAGAGCAAATAAAAGAAGATGCGAAAATATAAGTGAAGAAAACAGAGAAGAAAGACAAGGTGAGAATACCATCCTCTTTTCCTCACAACAATAACAAAAAGAGAAAATACCAAGCGACTACCTCAAGATATACCTGCTGGCCAGGCAAGTATAAAAAGAGACAAGTCAAAGCACAACACAATGACCAACAGACCAAATGCAGACACTAACAAGAGTAGGTGAATCAAAAACTCCAAGACATAAAATACACCACGTTAAGAGAAAGACAGAGAAGAACAAGGAAAAAATAGAAACCAGAATCCACAGATGACACCAGTAAAAGATATCAAAAGGAAAACTGAGCTGTGAAGGAAAATGATGAGACAATTTAAGATAAATCACACACAATTCCCATTACATTAAAATCTCATTAAAATGTCAAATACAACGTGTGTAGGGTAAACAAATGAGACGAGAGGTGTCCGTGTATGGACAACTAGTGTGGAGCTTCCACACTGTGCACTAAAGCAACATAAAAGTTAGCTTATCAGGTAGGAACCCGAGTACATGGGTAGGAACCCGTGACATAGTGTGCACTGAAAAGAAAGAAATACCCTGGAGGTAATTTCTTGTGCACTGAGTAGATGGGAATGTAAGCCATGTGAGACACCTCATGAGGCAAACATGATGTGCACCGTAAAAATGGGAATGTAACCCATATGAGACACCTCATGTAGAGGTCAATGTTGTGCACCAGTAGAAGATGGGACTGTGACCCATGTGAGACACCTCATGGAAAGGTCAGTGTTGTGCACTAGTAGAAGGACAAAACCCTTGCGATACACCTCGAGTGAAGGTTAGGACAATGTGCACTGTAATAAAGGTACTAAACCCTTGCGAGACACCTCATGTTAAGGTACAGAGATTGTGCACTGTGTGGTAAGGTAAAAATTGTGCACTGTGTGACCGTATTATAACACTTGTTAGAAAGAGATAAAAAACACTGCTCACTAGAAACATTAAAAAAAAAACAACCTCAAAGGTCAAAAACTTGACTTGTCACACTATTAAAAGGTCACTGAGAAGTGACATGCACTAGCAATAGAGTACATTGTAAACTGTAAAAAATTAGACCTTCAAAATTAGGCACACAAGTGCTGAATGTTGAGACGTTGGCCATGGAGCTTAAAGTTCGTAATGCGGGAAATAGTCACTAGATGGCAGCAAAGGACAGAGCAGTGAGTGAAGAAAAAAAATGCATGTTAACAAGATTTCACCATTTGTACAATACTACGCTGCGGCTGCACTCGAGAAAAGAATGCCACCCCAAAAAGAAACGAGTCACTGTTGATGTTGTACAGACGTCAAAAATAGAAAGAACTATAAAGTAACCACACTGCCACATATTGTGTAAAGGTGTCCAAGATCCAATGAATGAGAGAATAATTACATCATGTAACCATGTTTAAACCGTGGAACAGATGTTCCGTAAAAATCAGTAAAGTCTTGTTTCTTGGAAAATGTGTTGGAGAAAGTAGGGGAAAAGAAATAAAACCAGTACCTTTATTATGAAACAAATTTCCGTTGAGGAATCTCGTGCGTCTCATCCAGAATCTCACCAGGTAGTGAAAGAATAATCCAGTACCAAGTGAGCAAAGTTGCTCCTTCCGAAGACGTCTTCAAATAATAGATTTGTTGGGTAGTCAGCTCCCAGGATGAGGAAGATGGTAACGAAGAACGTGGTTGGCAAAGAACCCTATTTAAAGATGTTGCATGTGACATCAGACAGAAACCAGCCGCCAACCACAAAATGGCGGAACACACGGTGACGCCGCGCCGGGTGGCTCCCGGCATCACCGTGAACCAAAACAAAGCATGAAGACGGCTTCGCAGAGTTGGAAGACGTCACAAATGCAGCGAAGAAGGCATCGTAGGAGCGCTGAATGCAGGTAAGGCTTCTCGCACTCTGAGGCATATTTAAAATAAGAAGAACGGTTATCTACAACTGCCGAGGTAGACGTTTGGCACCAAAATCAATGAAAAGACAACAAAATTCCCAAAATCCTGTATCACATTAAACTAATTTCTCTCAACACGCCAGGCAAAAACACCCCGGGCAGTATTAGGGCATTGGAACAACACTTGGGCATGTAGATTGCAGGTTGAAACTGGAAAGACTGTTATTGAAAAAGTGACGTGACTGGCGAGAAAAGTACCAATTATTCAGCTGAGAGGGAGACAGATAACAAGGGGTAGACACAAATTCTGCAGGAATTGGTACACAGAAGAATTGTAGTGCAAAGTGCTGAAACTTTACCAAAGTCGAAAAGGCAGCAGGACAATGCTCAAGGGCAGAAGTAAAGGCAGTCAGATGGAGAGTAAAGTCTTTGGCAGTATAAATTTAGTGGCAGAACTTTCCAGGTGAAATTTGGCAGAAGCACAGGACGGTGTGCAGGCATACAAATGAAGGCAAAGTGAAAAAGTCATTCAGATCAATGGATGGTGCACAGGTACAAATGTGTATACATCTTCTCCACGCTCACAGCTCAAGCAGTAGGAACTGACACATACCTGAGCACACACACTTCTTCACCAGACAGTGTGTAAACGTAGGCTTACCCTCACAGAAGGCTCAGCACCACTAGAAGTAGGCTTTGTCTGAAACTTAGAGATGCACTCAGGATAGTAGACAGCCTTGAGAAGATGAACAGCTCTTTAAGTTGAACAGACTGTGCTGAACTGGCACTTTGTGTTGAGGGCGACCGATGGGAGGTCACTGGTGGGGTCAAGGATGCCAGTTGAGATAGGTGCCAGCTTGAGTTACTGTTAAGTCTGTGGTAGTAGTTGATTGAAGTTTGAAGAGGTGGAAGTAGCAGGTTCTTTAGAAGATCGTCGCCAAAAATTATAGTAACTTAGTCCAGACGTGTAGAGGATCTTTAGATGTTTATTTGTAGATAGATACATGTCATCCAGTTAAATCCAATAAAAGACAAATACAAAGACCCCACCAGGAGCAGCCAGTATGGTGCTCAGCCCTTCTCAACTGACATCTCTGGCTCCCAACATTCTAAAACACATTATTGGATGAACATTCCACTGGCAGAGCAAGAGATTGCATGAATACCATCAACGCCAGGATATAACATTAGGCTAACATAGGGAAAACGACAATGGCCCAATATGAGAAACACACTACACAATTTTAAAAGTACTAAGTTCCCAGACTCTTGGTGGGGAATTAATCAACCATGTAAATCTGTGAAAGATCCAAGACTGTAGAGGACTTTGCTCCACGATAGGCTTGGATCTGATTCAACATGATCCAACGCATCTGAGATAGGCCCTGAAGGTGACCTATAGGGTTTAAGGGCGCCACTGGTTTGAAAGGAGGGTTTGGAATAATTACTATTAATATGAAGAGGATTCTGGCAAGCTGTGATTTTGGCCACTATTCTGTGTTGACTAAGTCCCCCTAGGGTAGTAGACTACTTCGTGATTTTTTCCTTCTGTCGAACCCCTACATACTTCCCTCGTTGTTTCTTATCACAAAGGGATTTCTTACTGTTCCTCCTGCTTCTCTTTTTAACAGTACCATTTACCCACACTTTTATTCCTTGAGATAAGGTTCTTACTTTATCAAGCCTTCTTTATGTTCCAAAATTCTAGTTTGAGATTGAAGGACACACTAGATACTTGAAGTTAGTGGGTCTTTTGAGAATGAGTTCTTGAGGCTAGTGTATCTTTTGGCAAATTTGGATGATAAAAGCAAGTTCAACGAGCCACCATGGACTTGGATTGACAACCACCAACATTGCCTTCTAAGCCTTCTCCATACCATGTCATTAATCTTCTCTCTGTACAGCTTATCACCTAACTTCTCTGTTTCACTTGCAGATAAGCTGGTCTTCTAAACCTTGGCACCTCCTGTGACTTCCTATCTTCTGACCATGCGTACACATGGATTTCTTCAACTACTCCTGGTCCAGCTTACACTTCAGTCTTACTTGGTGCTTCTCCTCTATGTGGGCCATTTGCCAGTCGATATCTCTACTACAATATCTTTAGTGGTTGGGTGGAACCTACTAGGGTAGCTGAGTTCACCAGTCTACCTTTAATTCATTCAGGCAAAACAGGGGGTTCTAGGAGCAACCAACAACTATGATTAACTATGCTGTAAATTCAGAATTTTTTTTATTTTGGAAAACTGTAACTATTGTACACAAACATTCCCTTGTCAAATTCAGATTGTGGCCTAGTTTTTGGAAATATGCCGAATTCTGGGTTGACCCTTGAGCTTTACACATATTTGCCCATAAATCGCAAACACAATGTGACTATACAAATAGTAAATATTGAGCAACACTTACACAAGTGCAAAAATGATGTTCCTGTTTTTGAAAGTTGACAAGAGGGTGAATGTAGCATACCAAATGTTTTGATAAAGCCAGTTTTTTAAATAAAACATGCAGTTTCTTGCACAGCACTTTTTCCTGTCTTCAATTTGTTCTAGCAAAGGTACATTTTGCATGAACAATAGATGTATCAAACATTATAAAGCCCTAATTGTCAGCAGTGCCTAAAGCCCCAAAAAAGTTCAGTGTCCTGGGAAGTTTTGGGGCAGGGTACACTGGTACTAACAAGATTAAGCCTGTTGGACTTGGCCCTTTCTGCAAGTTCTCCCCATAGTTTTGGCTTCCTCTACCTACCTTTGCTGAACTCGTTTTCGTTGGCTTTTAGGACTCTATGCAATTTTTCCATGCTAACCAGTTGTAAAGATCTGCGCTTTCTCCTTAAAACATGGTCAAATCAAATAACACCTAATTGGCAAATATAACTTACTTATAAGTCCCGGGTAAATGGTAATGCATGTAACCAGGGTAAGTAAATTAAATGCTACTAGTGGGCTACAACACCCATTGTGTCAACCACTGAGTTTTAAACTGCCATTTCGATTTGACAAAACAAATCTTTTCCCAGACCTAAACTTTCTTTTTTAATACGTATAAGTCACCCCTAAGGTAGAGCCTAAAGGAACATTTTTAAATATTTAAATACGCTCTGCTCTTCATCTTTTAAACTCGCCGTGAGGGGAACGGCTCCTTATCATCCCACGCTTGCCTGAACTCTGCTATCGCCATACTCTGAGCCGTGAGGGGAACGGCACTGAAACCTCGCCGATACCGGACCACAACTCCCAGGGGGCTTTGCGCCTGGAGTGCACCGGACATCACCTGAGGGCGTTGGAAGCCCGTAAAAGCTCCGAGAGCCTCCTGCAGCGCGGGACGCTCTGCTCTTCATCTTTTAAACTCGCCGTGAGGGGAACGGCTCCTTATCATCCCACGCTTCTCTCCCCCGCCGTCGCCTGTCACCGCGACCGCTGTGAGGGGAGAGCGTCCGGCGGGACTTCACTACCCAGGTCCCCTTGCAACCTTTCGTGAACCGGAAGGAAACCCCACGGACTTTGCGCGCCCGGAGGCGCTACTTAATCGATCCAGCCCCCCGCGACGCGGGACCGCGCGCGGGCTAAGCCCGGGCAAAGGGCGGGCCCTCTGTGGCCCTCAGAGGCACAAGGAGGCCGGGCTGGGCCACATCTGTTGCCATAAAAATCAAGGTACTGTAATCCGATTGGTTTTCCAAACTATCGTGATCCACTGGTGAGGCTGAGTGGTGGACAAAGTTTTTAACACATATATACTGGTCATTGATTCCTTGAAGTATAAGCAGGGGACCTTAATCTATTCTTTTGATGTGCCCCGACCACTCGGGCAGTGAAGTACTAAATTGTGACTGTAATTTGCGCATTTTGTGTGGGATACACTGAGAGAAGGGGGACTGTGACCGATAGGGTACCATGGCTTCCAAACCTAAAACAAGATCATCGAAGAGAAAACCAAGTACCCCATCGGTGGCCAAACAAACTGGATCGAATAACACTAATGTAGTTGGACACTTAGCCCCCCCCACTGCCATAGATCTCATGCTACGTAAGGTCATTGGGGCAGTGGATGGGGAGATTGAGCGCGCTGAGAGACGCCTCTCGATGACCCCTACAAACAACCCCCACTCACAAATACAGAGTACACTCTCGCAGGTGTTAGATATAAATCTTTGTGACAGCTCACAGGACAATACCAATGATATTTCATCTGAAAATGTGCCATGCGGCCAACTGGTATCAGAGATTGACCCCCCCCTTGCTAGGTCAGCAAAAAGACTATTTGTACCAAAACATAGACCACCTAAAAGGCGCACAAAGAATATGCATGCAAGGAAATTAAAATCAATTAACATGGGTGGGAAGACACTAGAAGATGAGATTATAGAAGTAGATGTGCAAGGTCCACTAATCCCGCCAGGATGGCTCCAACCGGTAATAAGTGACCTTCAAAAACATTTAGAAACCTTCATTATCTCACAAATAAAACCTTTAATTAGCAAAATTGATAAAATCACTAATGAATTGCAAAAGTTAGGGAGACTGAAGGAAAATGTAAATCCCATCTCTATTGGCAACCCAACTTCAATTGAAACCCCCTCCTCAAGGATATTACCCATGAACAATAACTGCGCAAGCAATGAGCCATGTACTATTGCCCAGGTTCATGTGCCGCCTAAAACTATAGCCCACTCGCAGAACAGAGGCTCTAATGAAAATGTGAAAGAACCTAGCGCTAGACCCCAGGTTCCGCAAAGTAGGGCGCAGACGTTGTTAGGGCAGGTCGTTTCTCACAGCCAGGTAAATAAACAACAAAAAGACTATGAGAGCAAAGGAGAAACTCTCCCCCCCCCTCATGTAAATTTACCCCCCCAAACAAGCCCCTATGTTGTGGTACTTGCTGGGGTGCCTGAACTGAGGATGGGTCAAAAAGAGCCATACTTAGATTTAAAAAACAAGATTATTAATTGGCTTAATATACACAGACCGCTCCGGGGGCAGGAAAGGGGAGAAATTATTCACGTGAGGAGAGTATCATGGCTGGGGACCAGAGAGAAGGATATTGAGGGGGACTGTGTCATTGTAAATTTTAGGAATCCGGGTCTAGTGGAATATATATTGGGTAACTTTAATAAAAATGTAACTAGTACTGTACAGGCTATGCCATTAGGTTATTTCTATCTGAGAAATAGAAACACATATCCCTTGGCCCAAAATCAGGGAAGGAGGGAAGGAGGAATAGACGATTATAGGAAAAGAAAACCTGAATATAGTCACTTCTCATCACTGGATCTGGATGGCCTGCAGTGGAAAAACAGATTCAGTCCCCTTCAATACCTGGACGAAAACGACTGACTAACCAACCCAGATATACAACCTGTGGGGAAAGAAACTAGAATGACCAGGGATAACATTGACTTAACTCCTACAGGAAGATATACACCGAACCCCCAGGAAGGCTCCCAGCAAAATCAGAATGGGGAGATACAAGATACCCGGCCTGAAGAGAGAGAGGCAGACGCTCTCCATATTTGTGATTCAAACTTGATAGGGAAACAGGGGGGAAAGGTGAAAATCACATCCTGGAATATAGCAGGTTTGGCAGGAAAAATAGCTAATGCAGATTTTAGAAATCAATTAAGGGAATCCCATATAGTAGCTCTACAGGAGACTTGGGCGGTTGAGCCCGACCTCTATCATTTGGAGGGTTACAAGCTATTTTTTGTCCCTGCACAAGAGAGTAGGGCAGGCAGAGCTAAAGGAGGCCTAATAATTTATGCTGATATTAATTTAAAGGGGAGATGGATAGTGCCATCCTGGACCTCAAAAAATTTGCAAGCAATAATATTTCATGGCTATGGGATTGAGGTACAACTATTTAATATTTATAACTCAGGCTCAGGCTCAGGAAGCGGCACTAAAACCGTGCTAGAGGAACTAGACACTAGATTACAACAGGAAGCCGATTCAAGGAAAGGCGGTGTAGATCCATTTGTCCTCTTAATGGGAGATTTAAATTGCCATTTATGCCCATATTTAACCTCAGTAACCACGGACTGGGATCTTTGTCCAGTTAGTAAAGGGCCACACTTCGAGCACAGCTCGGAGGGTACATCACTTACAAAATTAATAGGTAGTCACTCATTAGTACATACCATGGATGTAGTAATCCCAGGGCCAAAGGCTACCTTGGTACCAACTTTTAAAGGCAGGGGATGTTCGTCTATTATAGACTACATCCTGATAACTGCCTTTGCCAAACAATGGGTGGGGATGGTATGCACTAAATGGAGTCCCTTTAGTGATCACAATCCCTTATTTATAGAAATACTCTGCAGGGGTTATGTTGAAATGAATAAACAGCTAGATATTATCTTACAGCCTTCAGATCAAGGAAGGCGCTTAAAATGGGCAAAAATCAATGCCTCAGAATTTTATATTGCACTGATAGTAAAGGGGAAAAAGTGGGTTGAAGAATGTCTAGATTTTAAAATAGAAGGAGCTGATTTGGTATCTGCCTTCAGCGAACTAACTAAATTGGCCGAAAAATTATTGGAGGCGAAAGGTCCTAGAAAATCTGGGACCCACCCAAGATGGTTTGACGCAAGTTGTGCACGAGCGTTAAGAAATCTAAAATTAAGCCTTAAAGTAATTCCAAGGGACACAGTGGAAGTGGTAAAGTGTAGGAAAATTTATAACATTAAGATCAAAGAAAGGAAGGCTTCCCTAAAAGCAGAACTATGGGCTGACTTAAGAGAGGCCGGTGAAAACAGGGATTTTATTGAATTCTGGAAAATCATAAATAGGCCCTGTTTTCACGACCAAAATGCCCCAGTTATTAGCACAAATATCCTCCCGCAGCAATGGATGACCCACTTTGAGAGCCTTTATAACCAGTCTAAAGATCCTAAACATAAAGGGGAATGGGATGGTAATAGGAGCTGGGTGCAGGATTTTACACTCTCCGAGATTATCCAGGCAATTAAAGGGTTGACTCCAAATAAAGCCCCCGGGCCTGATGGCACCCCCCCAGATTTGTATAGAAGTAATATTGACTTGTGGGCCCCAATTTTAACGAGGGTGTTAAATGCAGCTATCAAGACAGGACTCCCTAGGTCGTGGTCCACCGCCTTAATTGTACCTATTTTCAAGAAGGGAAATAGGGACAATCCTCAGTGTTACAGACCCATATCACTGATCGACGTTTCTGCCAAAATACTGGGGCGGGTGATCCTAAACCGCTTAATGATCTGGACAGAAGAGCACCATACAATAGTGGATACCCAGTATGGTTTTAGAGCAGGAAAGTCGACCAGTGACCAATGTTTAAATTTATACCTTTTGGTCGCTAAATACACCAGAGCGAGCAATGGTACTATATATATGGGTTTTATGGATCTGGCGGCGGCCTTTGACAATGTAAATAGAAGTAAACTTTGGGAAAGGATGAGCACTTTGGGGATTGACCAGGGACTTATAAGTATCCTAAGAGAATTACACTGGAACACCACAGCCAGGGTTCGCTTTAGTATGGAGGGAGGGCAAACTGACTCCTTTCCATGCTCTAGCGGAGTAAGGCAGGGATGCATTCTTGCCGCCTTCCTTTTCTCATTATACATTAATGACCTGGAGTCATGCCTCATAGCCCGGGCGGTGGACTGCCCCAAGGTACGGAAGCGTCAAATACCGGTACTATTGTACGCAGATGACGCGGTCCTGCTCGCCCGGACACCAAGAAGTCTCCAATCTCTGATCAATGGATTTGTGGTCTTCATGGAAAAATTAGATCTGTCCGTGAATTTGACCAAGTCCTTTGCACTGATTGCAGGCAAAAAACCCATCAAAAAAACGGTGTTTAAAATCGGGACTCATACCATGGGCATTGTAACCACCTTCCCATATTTAGGTCTATTACTTGATGGCAAGATGCAATTTGACAAATTACTAGAGGAACACTGTACTAAATTGGCTTCCTCATGTGGTGCAATTATGAACTTTGCACAGAGGCTGGGACGTTGGTCCCCAGAGCAAATAATGAGCTTGTATCGCTCAATAAGCACAGCCAAAGCAGTATATGGAGCCGAGGTTTGGGGCTTTAGGGATGCCAAACAGTTACAATTAGAGGAAGACAAATTCATCCGTAGAATCCTCAAGATCCCACACTCAATACCAGCTGAAATTGCCCATTCCGAACTCGGAATTCCGTATATTGTAGATCAGGTCAAGATTAGACCGGTCTTGGCTTGGCTTAGTATTTGGGCTAACCCGGAGGCTGTATTAAGCCAAGAAATCCTCTCTGACTGTATACAAATGGACAAAGGGATGTCAATCCCTTGGCTGAATTATGTTAAACTAACTTTAGAGTCCGTAGGTCAGCACACCTTTTTTAGCACCCCTGCATTAATCACAAGGAACAATAAATTACAAATCAAAAGACTGTTGCTTGACAATTTGGAGAGGCTTAGGGAAACTAAAGCTTTTGCACTAAAACGGTCAGTGGTAGCACACTCCTTAGTTAAAGAGGCACCGGGTATGGAACCGTACCTATTTCTGATGTATAATCACCAGGATAGGTTTTTAATGTGCCGTTTTAGGCTCAATTTGTTGCAAAATATTTTAGCTTATCCGTCTGGTTTTACTGCAACTATTGAGCAGAAGGGTGCCTGCGGCTGCGACAACATGTCTCCGCAGGACACCCTTCATTTTGTATTACTATGTCCATTTTATTGTTACCTAAGGCGTATGTTTCTGGTTGAAATCTTAAAAAATGGAAAATTTCGGCATGCTAAAATAGCCCTCCTGTTTTTACAGAGAGCAAATGATATGCATACCTTATGTTCAGTAATAGGTTTTCTAAAAGCGGCAGTAAGACTAAGAAATACCAGAGACTAACCTATCATGAATAATATATTGAGTCTTTTTTTTGTATTTTAACAGGGTGATAGATGGTTAATTTTGATATTGATGTGATAAAAAATCATGTATGTTTCTGTGTTTTAAAATATGTACTTTTTATGATGATTTTTAACCATCGAAATAAAGAATTAATTGATTGATTGATTGAAATACTAGGACATGAGGGTTTAACTTTTACGTGTCCTGACAGTGTACACCCCAAAAGTTGTTTCTCCCTGTTGCAAGGACTAGCTCTCCCTTAAACACTGGGTTACTTTATTTCAATTAATACGTGCTAACTTGAGATTGGGAGCAGCTAGAGGAATGATGTATACACTCAAATGAATTCTAATTTAAAACCCTCTTTAATTGTAAAGTTGAATTTTAGAATATAAGTTTGAAAATACCACTTTCAGAAAGTTGGTATTTTCCTGCCAAAATATTCTGAAGCATTTCTAGGAGTTTCCAGTTGCCTGGACCTATTAATGGTTCCGCCGTCAAGAATGTGTACTGGGCCCTGACAGTAAACAATGGGACCTGGATGTAGCAGCGATGGGGTATTCCTCTCAGGATAGCTGAGGAGGAGCTCCAACCTGCCATGATTAGATTTCAAATGGCCTTGCCAACAACACACACAAAGGAGCCTGACACTAGGCCTGCCCTTGCCTTTGTCACCCTAGACGGTTTGGAGCCAGGGCCGGGTAAACAACTGTCCAGAATCAGTTTTGGGCCAGGTTGGAGAAAAAAGGGAAAATACTGACGTGTTGCCTCTATGCGACTGTGAACAGCCCATGGGGGCCAAAAGCCTGCTATCCACGACGAAGACTAATGCAAAGCTCCGTGAGACCTGCTCTACGTGCTGACAGCGACCGTCCGCAACAATCAACTAACAAGAGGCTCCAGCGATGATCAGATTCCAAGCGCTACAGTAAAGACTGTCCACGACGCTCAACCTGCTTTTCACATCGAAAGCTTTCTCCTTGCAGCCCCCTTCAAAGAAAATGGAAATCTTCGTGCAGGACTTTTGAAGGTTACTGTTCAGCTGGACTAACTAGGACCCTGTATACGACCCGCGCTCTAGCATTGTTCGCCTGAACTTGTGACTTTACCCTATTCTAGCGTGACCAGACGACCGCGAGTGGTGCTTTCTGCTTCTTGGTGCTAATTTTACCCAAAACTTTGAAATACAGTATTTGCGTTTCAACTAATTGGATATTTGTCATTCTAGTGTCATTTTATTTTTTAGAATTTACTCTATTTTTCTAAATTGGCTTGCAATTTTTCTTGGGTTGTGTTTTCACTTTATTACTGTTGGTGTGCTGCATACATACTTTACACACTGCCTCTATGTTAGGCCTGACAGCTTTTGTGACAAGCCATCTGAGGTTTAACCACAGGTTAATTTAGTGACTTTTGTGGTTCACCCTGACATGAGTTGTAGTTGTTGACTGAGTGAGGCTTCACCCCCACAACCAATAACCTAATTCCTTACAAAACTTTTACAGATGCTGAATTTTTGTGTTTTATGTAATATTTGAACATTAAAGGTAAAATTGATTAAGGATGATGAGTGCTGAATGTTTTTGAATGAATAGTATCTTAAAAGCGCTCTGTTACCCCAGAACGCAGTGTCCTGGTGCGGAGATCCTACCCATCGAGACGACAAATCATATTTGTCAGAACAGCCAGGTCTTCAATGCCTTTCTGAAGGTGGTCTAATCAAATATGTGCCTTAAGATGACAGATAAAGAGTTACACAACTTGGAGTATGACTAAGAAAATATACAACCTTCTACAAGACTACGCCGAAATATAGGCATTTGCACAAACAAAGCTTAAGAGGAGGAGTGTACAAAGGAAAATAGAGACACATTTTTCAGGACATATGTATTGTATTGTATTTGGTATTTGTTAAGCGCATATATCAACCGTAGGTCTCACAGCACTAGCTTATACTCAAAAACCAGAAAGAACAGGGGCAAAAGAGCAAAAATAGCCAAGTTTTGAGGGATCTGCAGAATTTCTTGTGATGGGTTTCCAATCGGAGATGTAAAGGCAATGTGTTCCATATTACAGGGGCACTTCTGGAAAAGGATCTACTACCGTTCCGGACTATGCGGACCTTAGGTACAGTTAGGAGTTGTTTACTGGTGGAGCGAAGGGTTCTTACTGGTTGATTTTTTATCAGGTTCTTAGCTAGATATGGCAGTCCTTTACTGTTGAGGGTTTTGTGTACCAGACAGCAGAGTTTGAAATGTATCCGCTTTCTGATGGGGAGCCAGTGGAAGGTCTTCAAGCTGGGACCGAGGGTGAGCGGGAGAGGGGTGGGGGGGGGAGGCGTGGGGAGGGGAGGTTTAGGGCCAGCCTGGCCGCAGTGTTCTGCAGGACCTGAAGCTTTGTTAGATGTTCTTTATTTATGGATGCTAGTAATGCGTTTCCGTAGTCCAAGCAGCTTATGATTAGTCCCTGTACTAAGGGCATGCGAGAGGATAAAGGAATCCATTTAAAGATTTTTCTAAGACAACACATTAGAGTTGTATTGCATCAGCTTTTAAAGAATAGTAAATGATGACCTTACTATGCACCAGGAAACGACAATCTTTGTTGGGGTTCTTCAATGATTCCTATTATCACCCTCCAAAACTGCCCCTCATCTCTCCATAGCCCCTCTGTCACATGTATTTTATTTGTTTTATAGCATCTATCATACCATTGTAGGATGTCAGAGCACTTTTCATCACACACATATAGGGGCAGATTTACAAGCCCCTTGTACCGGTGGCGTATTTTAGAGCCCCATATTTCCAAGGACAGAAAAAGCCACCCTGCGTGACTTTTCCTGGTCTTGTAAATATGGCCCATTTGCACACAGCACTTTGCGTGAAAGGGGCGTTCCATGGGTGTTGCTGCGGGTGTTCCCACGCAACAGCCATGAAACCAGACACATTTCCAGATTTACTAGAAATCGTAAATCTGGAAATGTGTCTAAATGCTACGCCTCCCCAGTGGAGGTATAGGGAGGCGCAACAAGGAGAAATGTATTTATTTCTCCTCATTTTGTTCCACTTTCTATGCGTGTTGCATTCTACAGCATGCATAAAAAGAGGAAATCACCCCTGGTGATTGTTTATGTACAGGAAGGTGTCCCTTCCTGCACATAAACAATCAGTTAAACAATGACGTTTTGCAAGTTCTATGTGTGCTAATGCAGCACACTTAGAAGTTGAAAAATGCCATTTCTGATGGTTTTTGTGCAGGAAGGGATCCCATCCTGCATATAAACAATCTCCCCACGACGCAGGCATCCTTGCACCATGGTGCAAGGGTGCCTTTGCAGGCGCATGGCAGCAGTTTGTGCCCCAGCGCAGGGGGAAGCGGAGAGATGCAACATATTTTTGTAAATATGTTGCATCCCTGTGCTTTGAAAGTGACTCAGTGCAGCGCAGCCAAATGGCTTGCGGCACACACTGAGTCACTTTCCTTGTAAATCTACCCCATAGAGACAATGATTCATACGTGTAAATCAGTGTATAGAAAATGTTACATAAGGCAAATGCGACTACAAGGGGTAGGATTCACATGTCATTCATAATGGTAGGCATTTTTAAAGAGTACTTGGTCTGGAGAAGCACAAACTCAGCATTCAGAACATAACACAGTGGTTAGCATTGACTTTAACAATAAAAATGTATTTCCACCCAAATAAACCTTTTTAGCAGCATCAGGATAATGAAAGACTTAGAAAAAACATGTTTCTAACTTGTATCATGTAGTTTGCAAGCAGCTGTTTGATGACAGTTAATAGGTCACTGTGGTAGATTACGATTGTCACTTATGAACTGCACAGTTACAAAATAATCTCTGTGACAAAAGCAGTAACCTATGAACATAAAACACTTTTTTTAAATGCATGGTACACGTTCTTTGCAGTAGGCATATTAACCCTCTGTGCTACATTAGATAAGTCAAAGCTGCCACTGGACAAAACTCTCATCTCTCTCCAGCAGGTACATTAATCACTGACGTTATCTTGACACTTTTATTGTTGCTGGAAAACTGCTAATTCTACTAGGAACTTTGTTGTGCTTTTAAAATTGCTGCCTGAGGACCCCCTGGGAATGTGTCACGGACCCCTGGGGGTCCGCGGACCACTGTTTGGGAAACACTGCATTAGACCATAGCTGGTGCGAACCACATTATTAATGTGGTCCGACATGGAGAGTTTGTTGTCTATTATCACTCCAAGATTACGGGTTGCCGTCTTGGGTTCGGGTTTAGGGTCCCAGAGAGGGCGGACACCAGTCATTGGTCCATAGTTTCTGGGCATCACCAAAGAGCATGATTTCTGTTTTACTAGCGTTAAGTAGCAGATGGTTGTTTCTCATCCAGTCATTTATGGCCGTCATGCGATGTTTGAATCTGCGTTTAGTGTTGGTGGGATCGGGTCCAAGGCTAATTAGTAATTGCGTGTCGTCCGCGTATGACACTGTTTCAAAGCCATAGGCTTTGATTATCTTGGCTAAGGGAGACACATACAAATTAAAGAGTGTAGGGCTTAGGATGGATCCCTGAGGGAGGCCCTTGTCAATGGACTGGCTACTGGAGGCTGCTATTTGGACCTTGGATGATCGGTCAGTTAGGTAGCTCTTCAGCCAGTTCAGTGCGGGGCCCTCAACACCAAACTCCCATAGGCGCTCCAAGAGGATGCCGTGTGAGATGGTGTCGAAAGCCGCTGATAGGTCAAGTAAGACCAGAATGGTAGATTGTCTGGCATCAAGAGAGAGCCTGATGTTATCGACCATCTCTAGTAAGGCCGTTTTGGTGCTGTGGAAGGCCCAAAACCCCGATTAAGATGGGTCCAGCAGGTTATTACTTTCTAGGTGTTTGATAGTTGGCTGTTGACCAGTGATTCCATGATTTTACCAAACAGGGGTAGGAGAGAGATTGGTTGGTAGTTAGAGAGCTGTTTAGGGTCGGCTGTCGACTTTTTTAGGATGGGTCTGACTATGGCCTCTTTCCAGAGTGAAGGTACGGTGGATTGAGATAACGAAAGATTGAAGATTTTGGTCAGATTGGGGAGAAGGGCAGGTCCAATTTTAGATAGAATCTGGGAGGAGGTAGGGTCGGCCGGTGAGCCGGGTTTAATCCTACTTAGAGTGGAAGATACTTCTTCCTCTGTGACTGCGTGAAATTCTCTGAGGGAGTTTGCGTGCGAGAGAAGGCTCTCAGTGTGTCTCTCTTTTGGTGGTATGTCGGTCGGTTGGGGAAAGAGTTTGTGAATGTCATTTATTTTATTCACAAAAAAGGATGAGAGGGAGTCGACCCACTCCTGGAAAGCGTTATGCGTTGGTTGGCAGGAGGGGGAGTTTGTGAATTCCTTCACAATCTTCTACAGCTCTTTGTTAGAGTTGGATGCCTGATTAATTCTGTTACCTAAATAATTTTTGGGGCTCTGGCTATATGATCCATATACTGCCGGTGTGTTGTTTTGTAGTGCTGTCTGTCTGTTGCATTTTTTGTATGCCTCCATTTACTTTCTGCCTTCTAACGGCAAGTTTGTCAATTTTTAAGTCTGGGGTGAACCAGGGGGAGAGTTTGGTTATTTTATGTTTTTCTAGGAGCGATTATGTCTAGGGTCGTGCTTATGGCTTGTTCAAGACATTTGGCTGCCTCGTTGGGGAGGGCCAGCTCCGAAGAGGAGAGGGGGACAAAGTGTGCAGAAAAGGACTCTAAATTTATCTTATTCCAGGGCCTACTTAGTTTAGATTCTTTCGTGGGGTGTAGTTGGGTCGGTATTCCATGTATTCGGAACCTTATTACATAGTGGTCAGACCATAGGGCTGGAAGTAGTTGATCGATCTTTACTTGGGGGGAGTTTGTGAATAGTAGGTCTAAGGTGTGGGTGGGACCTATTACCAGCGATGTGGGTGGGACCTATCACCAGTTGATTTAGGCCTAATGTGTTTAAGCTGGAGGTAAGATCATTTGAGTGTGGATCAGATAGGAGTTCTGCATGATAGTTAAAATCCCCTAATGGGAGGAAGTTATCAGCTGCCAGGACTTGCGGCGCAATTGCCTCGATTAGATTACTGAAGAAGTGGGCTCTGTTGCCAGGGGACCGGTAGAGAAGCGCACCTCTCCCGGACTCCTTGCTGGTGCTCTCTATTTTAACAAGCATTGGCAATGCCAATCGGTCTCGCCATATTCATTAGGTTTGCGGTTTATATTATATTATAAATAATCTAATTTGTTTTTGTGACATGTAAAAGTAGTGTGTAATAGAATCCATTTGATGGCTTAGTTTGTTTAAAAATCGTTTTATTATCACGGCAAACATTTGTAAGCATAAAAACAGTAAGTAATACAATATATTTAAGTAATTATTGTTACTTTATATAACTTTTATTGCACTTTGTAATTTTAGACTTATATTCAACAGGAAAATGAGGTCTTTTTCAGGATCAAGGTATAGCATACATGTTTTTAAACTTGTAAGTAAATGAAAGAGGTCTGCAGTTCATAGTGGTAGCTCTTCGTGAAAGTGCTGCTGGGCGGTGATGCGTGTTTGGGAGAGGGGCAGGGTGTGGGGTAGTAAACTCTGGCATTAAGCTGAACGGAGTGCACTGATTTGTTTTATTTATGTATTTAGGTGAACTCCTTTTGTCTTAATGCCGGAGTTTACTGCCCCTCACCCTGCCCCTCCCCTGCCCCGCCTACTGCCCTGCAATAGTCCCACAAGGAGGTCTACTGCAATTATGGGTTTTGTTTTGTTTCTGTGTGCAACAAATGCAAGGACATCTGTATGCTGAAAAAACAAGGCTCTGGTGACATTGTAGGGTGGAGGAGTGTTATACTTTCTTTAGTGCGGCGGCAATGAAAGCAGATATTAGAGGGTCTTTAGAAGAGGTGATGAGTGGCACGCTAACCTACTGAGCTGTATGAATTTTGATGTATAAAAAGGAGAAGAAGAGCTAAGGTGACGAAGCCTTTTTAGCCAACTATGATAAACTATAATCCAATCCATAACCTGCTTCATGCACTGCATATAACCTCACGGGTCATCAAGGACGGGACATCACAACAATGAATCGCATAACCGGGGACAACGTTAATGTTAACCCTGACTAAGGAAACAATTGAGCTTTTTCACACCGGTTTCCTGAAAGTGCAATTATAGGTTTTGTTTTGTTTCTGTGTGCAACAAATGCAAGAGCATCTGTATGCTGAAAAAAAAATCATTATTGAATAGTGTGTGTCCAGGTTTGTACGGAGATCATATAGGTTGGCTACAGAGTAGATATCAGACACACGCATATGCAGCAGGCACGCTAACCTACTGAGCTATATGCATATTTAACAGAGAAAAAAGAGCAGCGCGGCTCAGGTGGCACAGCCTTTTTAGTCCGAGGCATAAAGTCACATTGGAGCATAAAACCGGAACTAGGTTAAGTTTCCCTGAGTAGCAAACAGCCACAGCTGAACGGAAAAAGAGAGGAGATATGAAATATATGCATAGAGCACGCACTACAACCCGGATGCTGTAGGTCCTTTAGTGCGTTGAGAATAGGTAAGAGGTGCTGCAAAGGAAGCCCCCAAGGCTGTGGTGCCAGTGTACGGTGGAGGAGGGTGATACTGCTGTTACTGCGTGGGTGTAAAGGCCTACATTAGAGGGTTTTAGGTCTCGCCTGAGACAGCGCTTTAGCGCTGCTCTCGCAAGAGCTTTTGTAAATGGGGGATCTGGAAGTGCAAACGAGTGCTTTCAGGCCTCCAAATACAGTGCATGTGCGCCGGCCGGGCGCGCGCACCATTTGGAGGCCTGAAAGCACTCGTTTGCTTTCACTTTTGCGGGCCGCACGGCCGCTTTGATGTGATCGTGATCGCAATCACTTTCACACAGTTCGTGTGCGCTGGGCGCGCGCACCATTTGGCAGCCTGCGTGTACATTTCGCGGGCGCTTTGATGTTCTCAGTGAGCCGCGCGGCCACTGCGAACATCAAAGCGCCCGCGAAATGTACACGCCATTTGCCACCCCCTCCCTTATCCCACTTCCTGCTTGTTTTAGCTGCAGAACAGGAGATGTCTGTGCACATTTTAGCTCCCTCTATCCCATGCCAGTCCTCGATTCCATCTGCGCACGAACCCTTTCTTTTTCGCTGTGCTCTAATTCCTTCCGAAACTGCACGTGCAGCTGGGGGCTGAGAAGCTGGGAGGAAGGGCTGGAAGTGCTTTGTGATTATATCTTGCTCCAATAAAAGGTCATCTTCCTTCTCTGCCTAGAGTGCATCTTACAGGTTACTTTTTATTTTTGCCCCGTCCTTTCCTTCTCCTAGACTGGCGCTTCGTACTTCTGAAAGCTGGCAGTCACATGTTTTGAGCTGCTCATCTCACTGTGTTCAGCCTCGCGTCATAGCAATGCCCTGCTCATGCGCCCAGAATGCCTGATCGACATATTAACACTGTCAGCCGGCTAGACGGAGAATGAAGGTGACCCCCTGAGGCACAAGAAGATCGCCAGGAGATGGATGGGTACATCTTCCATGTTAAATATCTCAGGGCAGCAGTTGTTAAACAAGATATGCACTTATACCACTTAAATGGACAGTTCTCTCTGCCACACACGTTTAGAAGTCTCGGTTTGCATATTCTGAGCCCTGATCCATCATTCTACCTGCTACAGTATTCGAGACCCCTTTGCAGATGCAATTTGCTGTAGGTACTTGAACGCTGACCTACATTTTGAGTCCCTTCATGGGTGCAGCATGGTCGATGAGAGTCTGGTCATCTGGTAGAGAATTCTAGATTTTTGATAGAAATAGTTTGCAAGCTTAAAACCTTGTAGTGGCTCTGGGAGGCGAAGGAGGTCCGTGTAGAACCGTAGGAATGAGCTTTCCCTGCCCATGATGGTTGCCTCCTTTCGCCCAGATTTGAACTTGATGCTCTGACTTCTGTTCTGTTTGTCTCGTGAAATCAGAACTGCACGTATACGAATGCCAGGGGACATCCCAGCCTTGATCCGCGAGTTGTGCATGGGCCTGACAAACGTGAGAAAGCTTCTGTAATATGGCGCGCATGATTGATGGAAATGCAAAGAGGCGAGGGCTGTCTGACATCTCTTCCCATCTGCATGTTCCTTACCAGAAATGTCAAAATATAATTGAATATTGATTCAAAAAGCGCATTTTAATTTTCATTATTTCAAGTAATTCACAGTGTTCCAATATTCCACTCGAAGTGCTTGCAAGGTGGGAAGCCATGCCCTGCTTGAGAATGAATTGCTGAGAAGGCGTTCACCTCTAGTGCTTTGAGCCTTGCCTTGCCATATCCCACCAAGGGGCCATGCCACCCCTTCTCTGGCGGTGGGGCAGAGGACCGTGCTTTTTCAAGTTGTCCAACGAGCTTCCCGAAATTACAATTTCCAGGACTCTCCATCCAATACTTTCCACACACAAAGTTAACAAGCATTTGCAATGCAACAGGTCTCATTTACGCTAGTTTGAGCTATTGACATTGTGAATGACAATGCCTTTTAGGTTTTGGTTTTTGAAACATAAATAAAACGCATTGTCATTTATAATATCAATAGCTCAAACTCGCGTATATGCGAGACCTATTGCATTGCAAATGCTTGTTATAAGGGGTGATGTGTGACATCCAGACCAACAAAAGGAAGCCTTCCCAAACATGTGGGGAAAGGTTTGTATGTGCTTATATAGGCACATCTGGTTGGACCTTGCGACACTGTGCGTGGTGGCCTATATGGCTATATACGATGGAGCAACGATTTGTGTCCTTTTAAGTGGAGGTACGCTTTATAAATGATAATAAAGTGGTTTGTGTTCCTGTTTGTATGGAGGACACATGGGTTGGCTACAAAGGCAAAACAAGCATTTGCAATGCAATAGGTTTCGCATTTGCGAGAGTTTCAGCTATTGGCATTGTAAATGACTATGCCTTTTATTTATATGTTTAGAAATGCTGCAAGTGATGTGTAAACACTTTGTACTTATAGTCCTTGCTTACGAGAAGCAAGGCTGGCAGTAAAAAAGAGGCGTAGTTACTGCCAGCGTTGCTTCTCGTAAGCAACAACTGTAAGTACAAACTGTGTGTTTATGCACCACTTGCGGGTTTTTAACCCCTTCGTCGCGGAGCAAATTCCGCCGCGGCACTGGGGGGGTGTGGGGTGAGCGCGGTGCCGCCATGCTCGTGACGGAACCACGCCATCATGAGTCACGGGCGAGCTGTGCTCATGACGGCGTGGTTCCGTCACAACTCCGCCCACTCTTCACCCGGCGGGGAATTAGTGCCGCGTGGGCGGAGCGGCCGCAGCATGACGGAACCACGCCGTCATGAGCACAGCTCGCCCGTGACTCATGACGGCGTGGTTCCGTCATGTGCACGCAAGGGGTTAAAACACATAAATAAAAGGCATTGGTGTTTATAATGGTAATAGCTCAAACGCTCATCTATGCGACCTATTGCAAATGCTTGTTATTTCAGTTTATATAGTATGAACTCGGCCCAGAGCATTGGAGTGCTTTGCATGAGCAAATGTTTACATTACAGAAGCCAAGATTCCTTTTTGGTAAGGCAGTGGAGATAAAGTTATTTGGCCAGAAACACAAAATGCTGAGCAGATACCAGAACCTGGTTTCTGAGTTGCTATGTCTGCAGTGGCTTTGGCCGTTAGGCCATATCTCCTACAGTCTACTTCAACTATTGCGGGATGTCCACAACTTTTGTCAACCATTCGTCTGAGTGATGTCTGGGTAGGAGCCTATTGACCACTTTTAGCATTTGTATCGTAGGGTATAGTTGGCTGATGGATGAAAATGTAATTAACAAATTTGCTAATGTACCGATATGGTTTTGTCGTCTATTTTTTTAACTGATTCATTAAATAGATGATAGCTTTGTTGAAATGTGCATAAGCTAAACGAATGGGGACAAGAAATGTTTAAGATGTACATCCAAGCATGAAATGTTGGCAAATTACTATTAAATATATTTCAGACTTGTTGAGCTGTGCTTGCACTCAAAACCTGATAAAAGGCTGGATTGCAGTACACCTCAATTAGGCAGCAATGTTAGCGCCTGTCACGAAAGCCAAAACAATACACGGCACTACATATTCCGAATCTAAGTAGATGAATAAATACATCTGCACCGCAGTCACTTTGACAAGGGCAGACTGAGTTCTCAGAGAGCTAGCAAAATCAGACTCCGGCGATTCTCACCTGTGCTGTTCCCATCTGGCGCTGACAGGTGGGACAGCAGTCGGTGTCATTGGCGTGCAGAGAGCATCAGCCCCTCGGGTCAAGCCACGCCGGACTCCCATCATAGCAGCTGAGGCCGAGAAACACTTCCTTCGAGTGTAAAAACGTTGGAGTGACTGCTGCAAGAGACTACACTGAGGAGCTCCGCCCCCTCAATTCAAGTAAACATTGCAGCTGTCTCCAATAACATTTATGCATAATTTTTGCAGATTTATATAGCGCAAACTCGACCCAAAGTATTGGAGTGCTTTACATGAGAATCAGATACATAACACAAAGAAGCATTCTGCTTTTTTCAGACACGGGTAGATTGAAGTGATTTGCCCAGAATCACAGAAAGTTGAGCACACGCCGAGACTCGAATCGGGTTCCCACGTTCCAAATTCATCAGCTCAGGTCGTAACGCCACACCGTCTCCCAAAGACCCACGTTCTGAAGTAAACGTTAGGTAACCATGATCCGCTCTAGGTTTGCTGAAAGGGGCTCTTCAAGTGAGGGTGGATGAGGTGTGATCTTTTTGTCCAGGACCAAATTTTTACCTTGACAAATCTTCGATAGACTTGACACTGATTGTGTTTATAGACAGTAATGACTTCCTGCTAACACTGCCAGCCTTGAATTTACCAGCTTACACCAGACATCCCAAATTATGATCTTGTAAAAATGAAACTCCATCTTTAGTTTGTCAGTTCGAATATAATATATAGGGGATTATTATGTTGCCAGTCATGAATGTGTAACAGTTAATCATATATCATCGCTCTAGTTTCTTAGAAAAGTCAAATGCTGTGTAATATCAGCTCCTTCCTTCATGATGCCGAATGCTTCACAAAATAGCGCGCAAAATCAGTTTACTATATTATCCCCAGGTGCAAAACCGTACAGTGGACGGAAAGGAGACAAATGAGAGCATTTTAGAATTTAAAGGACAGATAGGTGCTTAGAGGTTTTTGAACCAATGAAAACTCTTATCTCTGTCACTTCATGCTTTCGCAAGTGTCACTCAAATGAACAATCCCCGCACCCATGTCCCCCAGCTCTGGATGTATGCGATCACACTTCTGTCAAGGTTGGCGCTAGCTCCCGAGTCAATGGTTAACTTTGTGACGATGATTCCTATTGGTCGGTAGCATCTGAGGTAAATCTGAATACTGATATGGTGTGCAATTGCAACATGGATATCATCTGTGTGCACCAGAAAATGCCTTAAATAGTTCATTTAACTTTTCTTGAAATGTAACATCCAAAGCCAAATATTGAGAACTGACCTCAACTGGCATTGGTAGGTGTGTGGTTTGTGTTCTATGCGCTTATGCTGCGGAAAATCGGTGCTGCATCACAAGGGGCCGCCAGCATAGTGGCATAACTTCACCAACATCATATGTGCTGCTTCATCTTCTAGCGACATTAGAGGACGTGGCATCGCACAACCATTACCTCTTTAGTGTGGCAAGGGCAGTTTTGTTTCTTGAAAACTCGGGCTGCAGCACAGTAAACAAGTTTATTTTTTGCTGATTTACATAGCGCGAACTCGCCCCGAGGGTATTGGAGCGCTTTACATGTGCACCAGTTACGTTACAAAAAGACACATTAATTTTTTTTATTTTTGGTAGGCACGGGTAGATTAAGTGATTTACCCAGAATCACAAGATGTGGAGTCGACACCAGGGATCGAACCTTGGTTTCCAGCACCAAAGTCGGCAGCTCTAGCATTCAGACCACATCCTCTCCCAAGTTTTCTTCTTTTGACTCACACCATACATCATCTTCGCTCTGTGCAAGTTTTTGCAAAGGTGAATATGAAACAAGCATTTAAGGCGCTCTGAGTGAATATTTGCACCCCAATGTGACAACTTCATCAAGATTCTAACATTTTAAATCCCTAAACTAGCGAAAGTATCTGTATACAATTGCCTTTTATATGATGACGTCTATTGCAGAAAATAGAACACACTTTGTTCAAATTCTACTTCTGAACCGGAAAGTATTTTTATTGTGGTCTACGGTTAACAAGAGGCTTAGAATGCAGAGGCTTAGAATGCACGGTTTACCGCAGATTAAACTGACTAGGAGATGTCAACACTTGAGTCTATCCCGGATGGAAACGAGTCTCTGCGTCGGCTCAGCCTCCTGTGATTCTCGGCAAATCACTGAATCTCTTTGTGACTAAAACATGAACATATAAAGCGCTCCAATGCCATCACTTTGAGTTCGCACTTTATAAACTGCGGAAATAAAAGTGAAAAGTGGTGTCCAAGCTTGCCCCAGCCAAGTGCGCTAACCAAACGGGGGGTTGGGGGGGGGGGGGGGGGGTTGGGTTTATGAGTTGATCTTCATTAGGGAGGGTAAAGGATCCGTTGTGATGGCCTATATTTAAAATTGCGTTTTTTAAAGTATCTACAATTTTAAAGGGTTATTGTAGTACACGAGTTTACCAGCAAGAAAGGTATTCTGAAGTGGATGCCTGCTTGTGCCCCGGGGGACCGCAGAGTGCATTCTGATAGAGAAGCACTCTAGTAGGTCCCTGCTTGTGCCCCAGGGGCACTGTAAAGTACACGCAATGCCGAAGACAGCATGGCGCTGGAAATGGAAAGGCAGGGACTGCGTGCGCGTCCCTGCTCCTACCCGCGGCAAAACTCCAGGGGAGGAAACTTTCATTTAAAATAAGTAGTTACCACAAATGGGTACGTTTATATCAAGCAGTTCCACTGGTAATCTCACATGTGTCTTTTGTTCCGAAAATATGGGGCCCTGAAAGCGAAGAGTCGGTACCTTTTCAGACTGTTGCTGCTATGACGATGCAGGCGCTAGAATGGAGGCAGCACCCGCGTACCAACTTCACGAGAATAATTCTGTGATTATAAAATGGTTACCACCCCTGCCTGCAAAATCCCTACGCACAGTGCGTGGATGTTGTGAGGGCTGGCAGGGAGGAGCTCTGGAGAGAGCTCAGAGGCTGCTTTACATTTAAAGTAATAGCGCTTGTAGACTTCCCATGCACTTATGGGGGAGCTGAGGGAAAGCGAGAGGAAGGAAAGGGTTAAGGGTGGGTGTATGGTGGGAGGGTGTCTCGGTGAAGGAAACAAAGATAAACCCCTTTAAGGGGGCTTGTCTTGAAGCGAGGAGAGGTGGCGTAACATATAACGCTGCAGACTTTGGAGCTGGAGAGCAGTGTTCGATCCTCGGCTTGGGCCCTATTAATCATAAATAATTAAACAGACAGCTTGGGCTGTAATAATCATAAATAATTACATGGACATCTCAGATGAGAGTGGGGAGACAAATAAAACAAGCATTGTCAATGCAATAGTATGGGGGTGTGAGAAGGCATCAGAAGAAAGTAGTCTGTGCAGTAAAGGGGCCAATAGCCGTGGAAGGACACAAATGAAGAGATGTCCATCATAAGGAAGGACTAACAATCCTACAACGAATCAGAAGTCACCATTTAAGGCACAAGCCAATGAAAAGAAAAGATGATGGGTGGAGAAGGTTGGACAGTGGGCGGAGTTTCCATGCTATAGTGTATACTGCATGTCTCAACGAGACAGCGCAAGCGCTGCCTAGGCGAGACCTAAAACTACAGATTTCGACCCATTCTGCCTGAAAGGAATCTATGGTGTGTATTTTGGTGTTTGTTCTAAAAGCAATAGCTATCCCGGCACCCGTTTTATCCTTTCTATCCAGTCTAGTCAGTTGATAATCGTGAGGGAGGGCATATATGTCAGACCTATACCTGTCAAACCTTAGGCAGAAACAAGGTTATAGAGAAGGGGATAGAGTGCAGAGGACATTATTTCTGGACATATATGCCATATCAACAACCTTGATAGCATTGTAGGCCAAACATAAAGCCTTGAATGTGTATCTTTGCTGTATTGGGAGCCAATGGACAGTAGAAAGTAGAGATATGACAGAGGTTCAGCGGAAAAGATTAGGAATTATTCATGCAGATGTGTTCAATTAGATCTGCAATTTGTCTAGAAAACAGACAGGCAATCGTATTGGGCATTGGCATGATCCAGAAGAGAGGAAATTGGACCTCGGTCGTAGTCTTCAGTGCTAGAACAGTGAAATAAGGGAGAATTATTCATAAGGCTCAGAGTAATACAGAACATTTAAACACAACTTCAGAAATTTGATTGGAAAAAGAGAGATCAGAGATAAACAGCATCTCCAAATTTCGGGCACAGATAGTAGAGGATGATAGAATAACACCAAGACCTTGGGCCACCATTTAGAGCATCAGATGGAGGAATTAGAACCAAATAGCAAAATCAGTTGTCTCAGATTTAAGCTTCAAGAAACTTGAGTTCATCTTCTACTTAATTTGGCCTGTTGTAAAGGAAAGGATGAAAGATACCTTAGAACATTCATTTTATGACTGCTATTGGGCACACGGGATGACAAAAAGAGTTTTGTGTCTTGGATAATGTTTTCATAGATGTTGTACTGATTACTGATTATAATATTTATGGAAATCTTGTGATGGAGATATGTGCCTTCCAACTACAAATAGACACACTTGTCGATTTTCTCAAGAAGAGCAGTGTCTCTAGTAAATACTATCACCAGTACCCATTTAGACAAATGCAAATGATTTTGTGACAGTAATGGGAATTATTAAAAGACAATATTGAGTATCAGGAGCCATGAGAGCACTTTGCCGGCATTCACCGCCGCTGGCCCAGAGTCTGTTGACGTCAGCACCGAGCTGCGTTGGGATTGGCCCCAGCGTTGAGGGTTACCCGGCAACAAGGAGGCTTGTCCCGACAAAGCCGCGCTGCGTCCTGAGAGGCGCGAGGCATCTCCTAGCAACCAGGGCTTCCCCACGCTCCTCGATGAGAGCGGAGCTGCGCCCGAGGCCGGGATGCGTCACAAAGGAAGAAGCTGCCTCACGGAAGATCGCAACGCGGACTTCCCAGCCCCGTCCTGCTCTCAGGTAAACAGCTCTGATCCACAACCGGAGCCGGCGCCCGAAGTTGTTTCTCAAGAGTGCGTTGCAGGCAGGCCGTGTTTTGGTGTGCTAAACGCTGTGTTGACTGGCGTGCATCCGCGCATTGTGGAGGAGTGATTTACAGGAGTGAAACCGAACTGAGAAGGGCAGCACATTCTGTGTACGAGTACAGCGGGGGCATTGTTGATAAGAGCACCACTTTAAGAGTTACTTTCCCTACGCTAGAAACAAGAGTTGTACAGCTATACTGACTCAACAAGTACCTTTATTTTTACAAGTACATTTAATTTTACAAAAGCATCCTAAAGAACACATCTTGAGAAAAAGGATTAATTATGTATGTGAGCCTCATGACGTTTTGATCTTGCCTAATCAGATAAAAAGATTTATATTTTTATAAATAACTTGTGTGGCGTCCATTTCTGGTGTTTCACTGTGTTACTGTGAGTTTTGGTACAAATCCTTTACACATTGCCTTGGGGATAAGCCTGTCTGCTCGTGCCAAGCTACCAAGGGGGTGAGCAGGGGTTATCAACAGTGTGTTTCTCCTTTACCTTGACTAGAAGCAAGGGTCCCTATTTGGACAAAGGTAGTTACCTCTGCCAACTAGAGACCCCCAGATCTAACATTGGTGGCAGCAGTGGGATTTGAACTTGTATTGGTACTTGACCCACAGTGATTGGTGTACATCACTAGATTAGTGCAGACCACTACGCAGCCACATACTGTATTTTCTTTTTGGTTCTATTTTTGATCTGGTCCTAAAGTCATCCACGCATCATGTCTCAGAATGGTAAAGCAGCAAGTGAGAAGGCAGAATTGGAGTTTCACATTGAGGATTTGTACTCCTACAAGGTAGATCAACTTAAACAATTTTGCAAGGATTTGGGATGTCCCACAAGGAGTAGCGCTAAGAAGGATGAGCTACAAAAGGCCTTAAAAGCCTGGTGGAAGGCCAAAGGAGCTGCAGGGGGAGATGATACAAATGTGGAGGAGGATGACCAGGGGAATGGGTTTGGGCCACAGGATTTGCCTGTGCCAAGAGCAACCACCAGGGCTGCCAGCCTCCATTCCGCAGGAAGTCTCTCACGGGAAGAGCGGTAAGAGAACCAGAGGATCAGAGAACATGAGATAGAAGTTTTGAAACTACAGAACCAAAAAGCAGCCATGGAGGAAAAGCGATTACTTTTGGAGAGTGAAAAGAGGGCAGAAGAGAGCAAGAACGCTCTAGCCCTGGAAGAAAATAAATAACTTTTGGCTCATGAATTGAGCATGAGGGAGCTGGATATAAAGGCCAAGCAGCTGGAGTCCAGTTCAAATGGTGGCAGTGCACAGCCAGTGCAAGGAGGTAAGGTGTACATACCTAAGGATTTAGTGCCAAATTTCCAGAAGGCAAAGGATATTTAAGCATGGTCTAAATCATAAGAGCTTGTTTGTAGAATGAATGAGGTGCCTGAAAAGAACAGGGGGGCGAGACTGTGGAAACACTTCGATGCTTCTGGGAGGGCGGTTTTACCACCTTTAGAGAAGGAGGGTTCCCTGAATTATGCCAAGATGAAGGAGGCTTTATGCCTCAAGTACGGGCTCACCCTAGAACAGTATAGAGTGAGGTTCAAGAACTGCAAGAAGCTTGATTCAGACATTTGGGTTGAATGTGTGAGAGTGTACACCCGTGCACTGGAAGGTTGGGTGAAGGGCAGCAAGGTTACTGATTATGAGGGGTTGTACCATCTAATTAGTTGGGAGCAATTGAGCAGTCTATGTGTTCCAGATCTGCGCCAGCACCTTTTGGACAGTAAGTTAACTGATCCCAGTGAGCTTGCTAAAGAGGCGGACAGCGGGACTTGCAAAGGGTCCAAAAGGGGATTGTGGGTGCCACAGGCAAAGGTGGGCAGGGTCCCCAGCAGAAGAGTGGGGGGGACAAAGGTAATCAAAAGGAGTTCTCTAAAGGGCCCCAAAACAGTTCAGAGGGAAAGGAGTCCCAGCCCCCTCCCCCCCCCAGCCTAAGACGTCTCAGCCCCCTAAGGGCGGGCGTAACTTTCAGGGTCCCTCTAGGTGTTACTACTGTGATGAGAAGGGCCACATTGCCCCTAGATGCCCCAAGAAATCCCAAGCACCCACTGGTGCTCAGACACCGGGTTTAGTGAGTGTAGTTTTGGGAGAGGAATTCGTTTCCAGTGAGGGGGAGGAGCAAGCAGTGATGACCCATGTCTCTTTAGGAGACAGAGAGATGGTCCAGGAGACCTACCTGCCTGATAACACTAAGAAATACAGGCAGCGGGTGACCATCAATGGGAGGAGGGTGGAGGCTCTGAGAGACACAGGAGCCAGCGTGACATCGGTTAGGTATCTGTGGGTGTCTGAGGAGCAGTTAATTCCCAATGCCCTTCACCCTGTAGTTGCAGCAGACAACTCCGTGCGCCCCTGCAAAGTGGCGCAAGTTCCCTTTGAGTGGGGGGGTTCTCAGGTTCCTTGAAGGTTGTTGTTAGTCCATCCATGCCTGTAGACTGTCTGCTAGGAAATGACCTGGAGAGTGCCCCATGGAGGGGGGTGGAATGCCAGGCTTATTTGGAGATGTTGGGTCTGCCTGAGTGGGTTTGTGTGACCACTTGGTCAATGGCAGCCAGTAAGGGTAACCAAGCGGACCTGGAGCCTGAAACAGTGGCCCAGGTACCTGCCAGGAAGAGGAAGGGCAAGGGGCGTGGGAAACCAGCCCCCACAATTCCCACGGTCCAGGAGGAGGCAGAACCTGAGGGGGATGCCCTGGAACCTACAGGGGAACAGATAACGAACTGGGAGACCTGCCTGAGCTGACCCATTGGCAGCAAGAAGGAGGTCCCTCCAGGGAGGAGTTCTGCAAGGCGCAGAGAGAATGCCCTTCTCTCATTGGTATGCGGAAACAGGCCGCAGACCAGGCAGCAGGTGGCGAGTCCAAGAATCATCTCATTTACTGAGAGGATGGGTTACTCTATAGTGAGCCTAAGGTCGCTGAGCCCGTGCAGCCCATGTGCTGGTGGTACCCGAGCACTTCAGGACCTTCCTACTGGATCTGGCTCATGACGTGCCTCTTACAGGACATTTGAGGCATGACAAGACCTACCAAAGGCTTGTCACCCACTTTTACTGGCCCCAAATGAAGACGCACGTCAGTACACATTGTAGGACTTGCCAGACTTGCCAGGCAAGTGGCAAGAGTGGAGGGAAGTGTAAGGCTCCCCTCCAACCCTTTCCCGTGGTGAGCACCCCTTTTGAGTGGGTCATCATCGACACTGTGGGGCCTCTGGAACCCAAGACAGCCTTAGGCAACAAGTTTATCTTTGGTCTTGGTGGACCATGCCACCAGGTACCCGGAAGCTGTCCCTCTCTGGACAATCATAGCCCCTGTGGTGGGCCGTGCATTGATGGGGATCTTTTCCCGTGTGGGGTTCCCCAGATAGGTTGTCTCCGACCGGGGTACCAACTTCATCTCGAAGTACATGAAGTTTTTGTGGGAGGAGTGTGGGGTAACTTACAAGTTTATGACTCCTTACCATCCTCAAGGGAATGGGTTGGTTGAGAGAATCAACTGAACCCTGAAAGGCATGGTAATGGGCCTTGCAGAGCCCATGAGACGGAAGTGGAACGTCTTCTTACCATGCCTGTTGTTTGCCTACAGGGAGGTGCCTCAGAAGTCCTTAGGGTTCAGTCCCTTTGACCTCCTTTATGGTCACCCTGTCAGAGGACCTCTCAGTCTGGTGAACGAGGGTTGGGAGAAATCCCCTGGAAAAGACCGCCAGGATGTGTTCAGCTATGTGCTGGCCTTCCTCAACCAGACAACGCTTCAGGAAACTCGCTCAGGCGGACCTAGATGCTAGCCAGGAAGAAATGAAAAGAATGCCACTCTGGTCGAATTTCAACCTGGGCAGAAGGTGTGGGTGATGGCGCCAGTGGTGCCTTGCGCACTCCAAGACAAGTGGTGGAGCGCAAGAGCAATGTATCTGGTTGACTTGCAGTCTCCCAGGAACACCTTGAGGGTCCTACATGTGAACCGCCTCAAACCCCACTTTGAGAGGTCTGATGTGACGATGCTCCTTGCTACATATGATGGTGATGGAAGAGGAAAGTGACCCTCTACCTGACCTCCTGTCAGCAAAGGAGCAGGATGGGTCATTTGATGGAGTAAACCTCTCACCCACACTGACCCCAGAACAGCAGAGGGACGGTCGCCATGTGTTGGGTCAGTTCGCCTCCCTGTTCTCCCTGACACCAGGAGTCACCAATTGGTGCATCCATGATGTGGATACTGGGGACAGCCGACCTGTGAAACAGAAATTTTACAGGGTAGCTGACAAGGTCAGGGCCAGCATCAAGGAAGAAGTTTCCAAGATGTTGGCGCTAGGGGTACTTGAGCCCTCAAGTAGCCGGTGGGCTAGCCCAGTGGTCTTAGTACCAAAAGCTGCTGCTCCCGGTGCCACTCCAGAACACAGGTTTTGTGTGGACTACCGTGGGCTAAATGCGGTCACTAAAACTGACGCATACCCTATCCCCAGAGCTGATGAGCTTGTGGATCGGTTGGGCGCTGCCCAGTACCTCAGTACGTTTGATTTAACATCTGGGTACTGGCAGATTGCCTTAACTGAGGGGGCCAAAGAGAGGTCAGCATTTTCAACGCCAGAGGGGCACTTACAGTTCCGTGTCATGCCCTTTGGGTTGAAGAACGCCCCTGCCACCTTCAAGACACTGGTCAACCGGGTACTGTCCAGGCTGGAGGAATTCAGCGCCGCATACCTGGATGACATTGCTTTGTTCAGCTCCAGTAGGGAAGAACATTTGCAACACCTCTGTGAAGTGTTGAAGGCTCTGCAATCGAGGCCAGTAAGTGCCAGATTAGGGCAGGGATCTGTGTTGTACTTGGGATACCAGGTAGGGAGAGGCCAGGTGGAGCCCCTCCAAGCGAAGATTGATACCATTCTGGCTTGGGAGCCCACCAAGACCCAGACAGAGATGAGAGCCTTTTCAGGACTCACCGGGTATTATCGCGGATTTGTCAAGGGATATTGCACCATTGTTGCCCCCTTGACAGACCTGACTTCAAGGAAGCAGCCCAGGAAGGTGATCTGGACCAATGCCTGCCAGACGGCGCTTGATGCCCTGAAAGCTGCCATGTGCACGGCACCCATGCTCAAGGCGCCTAATTTCTCCAAAGAGTTTGTGGTGCAGACAGATGGTTCAGAGCATGGAGTGGGAGCAGTACTCTCACAATTGAACAACAAGGGCTTAGACCAACCTGTAGCTTTCATTAGTAGGAGGTTACTTCCCAGGGAACAGAGGTGGATTGCAATTGAAAGGGAAGCTTTTGCTGTGGTCTGGGCACTGAAGAAGCTAAGGCTCTACTTGTTTGGGACTCACTTCCGGGTTCAGACAGACCACAGGCCCCACAGATGGTTAATGCAGATGAGGGGTGAGAACCCAAAACTGCTGAGGTGGTCCATCTTCCTATAGGGAATGGAATCTACGGTGGAACACCGCCCTGATACAGAACACGCCAATGCTGATGGTCTGTCCAGATTTTTCCGCCTTAGTGATGAGAAGTCCCAAGAGGGTGGGTAGTTCTCCCCACTTTTTAGCTGGAGGGCACACGTGTTAGACCTGGCATCCTTGGCGTTGTGTCCCCTGACTTTTTGCTCCTACCTCCTGTATTTTTGACACTGTACTGGAATTCATTTTTGCTGGTTTAGATGCTTTGGGCACTTTGCCACTGCTGATGAGTGCCAAAGTGCAAGTGCTCCCTGGTTAAATTATTATTGTGATTGGCTATCCATGATTGCATATTTGTTTTACCAGTAGGTCCCTAGTAAAGTGCATTGAGTGTGCCAGGGTTGGTGATTCAAATGCTACTAGTGGGCCTGCAGCTCTGATTGTGCCATCCACATGAGTAGCACTAAAATGGTGTCTCAGGCCTGCCACTGCAGTGCCTGTGCGCACACCAAGGATGCCAGGTCTAACAACTGCTATTGGGCTCATGGGATGACAAAAAGAGTTTTGTGTCTGGATAATGTTTTCATAGATGTTGTACTAATTACTGATTATAATATTTATGAAAATCTCGTGATGGAGAAATGTGCCTTCCAACTACAAATACACACACTTGTTGATTTTCTCAAGAAGAGCAGTGTCTCTAGTAAATGCTATAACCAGTACCCATTTAGGCAACTGCAAATGATTTTGTGACAGTAATGGGAATTATTAAAAGACAATATTGAGTCATGAGCACAGCTCAACTGCTCCACTGTGACTCATGACGAGCTGAGCTCGTCATGAGCACTCAACAAGTTAAGTAGTTCATTCCAAATGTACAACGCAGGTAGAATGCTGACCGTGTTGCTTCGGCTCTTTTCCGTTTAGTTCCTATGGACATAAATTAAGCCAACGGATATCGGACGCACACAATCATAAAAACATTGCCATTAACTTTGCCTCGAAGTGATAATGAAACATTCTAAATGGCTTCACCTCTGGTATTAGTCCTTTCTAAGGTAAGTTATTCACATTTCAAATATTTTTATTGATTGCAGTAACTCAAGTGTAATATTCACATGCTAGTGGATCTTGGATCGTAGCTGAACATGGCATAGAGACAGCTTAACAAACCCTTCATATTTGGCATATAAGAAGCTAACTCTTTACCTGACTATTAACTCCTTCCTGAAGCACGCATATATTGTCATTAACTTTGGGTTGCTGATTGTGTTTAAACGTGTATGATGACTTCTGATTCTGTGGTTTGCTGGTTGCGCTACTGGAATTATTGGGCCAGCCAGTTAACAATCCTTTTTGTTCTGTCATCTTTTGCGTTTGAGTTGGCATTTTATATTGTTGAGGTACTCTTTGTTGATGGGCCATTCCTAAAGTACTCATGTGACCTTGAAGCATTTCACTATCAGAAACGAAATCTGATCTTCTTTTTATAGATAAGCATTCATTTCGATTCCAAGCTTCCTGATCATTAGGCTGTTTTTCTTCTTTGGACCTGCAAATGATTTAACATTTCTATTAAAATATGTTTCCCCAAAAATGCAGTATAAATATTCCTCAAAGTAGTTATTCCTTTACTGTTATCCCACTCATCTTCAATTCTGGAAATGTAATGTCCATCTATTGCGCAGTGACTAGCAGGAACACAGTACTTTAAGAACGAAGAAACCTGACAGTTGCGAGATTAAAGTTAGGCTAGGTCTCCACCAACAGCTCATATAGGGCCAGATGTACTAACGTTTTTTTGCGGGCAAAAATGGGTTTTAGACCCGTTTGCAACCGCTAAAAACGTGTGGCCCATGCACTAATCCTCTTAAGGAAAACGGGCGGCATTTTAAAAAAAAACAACGAAAAAAACTGCTTTATTTAAAAGCAGTCCCAGAAATGGTAAACTGCTGACCCCAGCAGGCCACCATCCCTGGGAGTGCCAGCCAATTCCAATGAGGTCGCAAATTGAGACAGCCTCTTTAATATGGATAAGGCATGCAATTTGCGACCCCACTGAGAATCGCAAACAGTGTCTCAGACACTGTTGTGCATCCCAATTTGAGAGTCGCAAATTGGTGGATCGTACATCTGTCCCATAGTTCCTCTGCTTCAGAGTGGAAGTAAATTATTGCATGTAAATTGACAAGGATAAAAATGCAGGACTAATTACACTGTGTGAGAAAAATCAAATGTTAAATCACGATTAATTCTGACTGTAGAGCTATATTTATAGACCCCATTGACCTGACCTAATGTTGTCATTTGGTCCAGAAAGTATGCATTTTGTGATTTGGTGTATATCAGTTCAGTAGTTTTTGAGAAATCAAGCCTCAAAACAATGGTATACTTCACGCTGCGGAAGGTCTGCGGAGCCAACAGAGCTCAAGACGAGATCCAATTGGATGTTACTGGATAAACAACGATGTGCCGGCAACCATCTTAGGACTGTGGCGGCAACCATCCTATGACTTTGGACCAAGCACTAAATCCAAGAAAAAGTATTAAAAAAATATATAAGGGGACAGATGAGGGATGTGGCTAAAAACAAATTTATTTTTAAATAATTTTGCTGGTGTTGGAACCGTGAATCCAAGCTATACCTAAATCATCCAATGCATCAATCACTGATTGATTGATTACAAGCTATAGCTGGCTTATGAGCAAAAACCGTCCCAGGGTTGCTTGTATTCCAGGTCAGGGAGGACCTGGCCTGGCAGTTTGGTCTGGAGTGTTCCCATTTGAGCAGGGTTGTTGGAAAGTGCTTTATTAGTAAAAATAAGTAGGGAATTACCACTAGTTATAAGGCTACAATCACAATAAAAGGTTCAGTCAAGGTCTCAATAAATTATTCCCTTGCTCGTGCCTTGGTAGCTGGCAACGAGCAGGCAGGCTTAACTTTGGAGACAGGTGTATAAATCATTTAAAAACACCAATACATTAAAAAAAGTAAGACACAATTCAAAATAAAAATCCAGTACCAAGTAATGAAAATAGCAAATATTGTATTGTTAAAAAGACACCAATACATTAAATAAGTAAGATACAAAACACATAAAAATCCAATACCAGGGGAGGCATGGCCAGGATGGCCACGGGTGGTAGCAGACTCTCAGAGCTCCGCTTCCAGCCGTGTTACTTGCCGCGTTAACTGAGCCATCCGAACTTCTTTTTGCTGTGCGAAACACTTGAGAGCCCACCAGAACTACCTGGTACAATTTACAACAACCGATGCCCAGCAAGTTCGGAGATACGAATGTCACAGCTCCTCGGGGCCTCAGTGAGCGGCTGCACAAGATGGCCCCTGCTTGGAAGCGATTTAGACGGTGCAGCAATATGCAAAGGCAGAGCGACCTGAGCACTACCACTGCAGTACCCTGGAAAGAGACGGGGAGAGACGTGACCCGCCAATAGGTACTGAGGTGCTGAAAAGAAGACCCCCAGGTGTGATGGCAGAAGAGACAGCCTGCCTGGTGCTGAGGCAAGGTGAGGGGGAGGTGGAGGTGGAACCGGGGCGCGGCCTGCCGCAGCTTGAGGGAGAGAGCCCCTACACACTAGAGACAGAAGCTTCACCCGTGGGGTGTTTGAACACAGGAGGATTAGCGCATACATGGCTATGCTGTTTTTGAGTGGGGTAGCGCGGAGAGTGGAAGTGCTGGATTGGAGCCCGTAGCAGCCACAGGCCCATTTAGGTACAGAGACGCACTAAACAGAGAGTCCATTGGAGGCCTGTTAACTCGAAGGGGGGGGGGGGGGTTGCAGGCTCCTGGCTTTCTTCTGAGAGCCCTGGCTGGAATGCCTGTATTCCCCCCTTCGCCCAGGGACGCCATAGGGGAATTACTGACAAACATCTCTGAGACGAGGCCCTTTACAGTACCTCGCCTTCACCACAGTGAGTCACATCAATTAACTGCCTGGAGGTGTGTTGGCAGCTACATTGAGGGACTGGGCCCCTGGCTGTGCTGAAGGCTCTGCAGCTGCGCTGCTGTCCACGCCACCCTAAAGTGTCACGATACCCTGCGAGGCAGAATGTTGCTTGATCTACTTTACCAGGAGCTATCTCAGAGGCCACAGCCAAGCTCTCTGCCCACACGAAACAGACACTTGGCAAAACATCATTATTCAAGTGGTTGGGTCACGAATAACAATGACTACCCCACATTATAATAAAAAAGATGGCTTCATTAAAGATCTGCTCACCAAGCCTGCAAGCAAGAAAACGTCGTATTACAGAGAGGCAATCCCAGAGGCGCCATCTCAAGCAGAATATATAGAGGAACAGGGAGCAGACAAAGCCCCAGCCGCCAGGGCTTTCTTTGGCACTCTAAGGGTGGACATTGGAAATCCTTAAACAAGAGATAGTGGAAGATGTAAAAGGCCTCAGGAGGGGAATGGGTAAATTAGAGCACAAGTGATTCCCGTGACAAGGAGCAGGATGCCCACCGCTGTGAATTGCTGGACTTTCAAGATAATAATACTGTACTGCATTGCCAAGTGGAGGACCTCGAAAACAGATCCAGGTGAGGTAATATACAAATTAAGGGAGTCCCGCTTCAAGACCTCCATGACTATATTTGTAGACTCTCTCACCATGTTGACCCGATTTTGCACCACAAGAAATACTACTGGACCGCACACATAGAGCAGGCGAATTTGCTAGCTGACCGGGCATGCCTTAAGATATTCTTACTTGCCTCCATTATTATTAACAGAAAGAAGCTATTGTGATGGCTGTGATGGATTGTAGTGCAATAGACTTTGAGTGCAATAAGATCTGGCTTTAACAAGACCTATCTCCTATTACATTGCAGAGGCGTCATCAACTGAAACTACTCAGAGGACTACTACAAAAGAAAGGGATCCGCAATCACTGGGGACATCCCTTTTGCCTCACCTACGTCTGGGACAATGAAACGTGCACTATACGCACCATAGAGGAAGCAAGAGAATTGGTTAACATTGATGCAAACTCCTCTAGTGATAAATCCTGATCCTGCTTGACATGGCCTCTCTCCTGCAACACAAACACAAAGAGATGATGGACGGAGCGCTGAAACTCTTCAGACACTCACCCCCCGTCACAGTTCTGGGTTGAATCCAACATAGGTCTTTAGCTCACTTCGCCACCCCAGTTCAGACCCAGTCGTATGCAAATCAGTCTTGACCCTGTGCCTCATGGGAACAGTCCAGCCCGAACAGCCAAGCCAGGATTTCCCTGGAATGGAAACAAGCATCCTGTGACCAGTTTCGGGGTAACATCCCCTCATCAGCAAGGCTACCTTGAATCCAGTGGCAAAGTGATCAAGGGACCCATATCTGGGCACACCCTGCCAACTTAGGGCGAACAAAGCAAACACGAAGAGATGATGGAGCTGGAACTTTTCAGACACTCACCCCCAGTCACAGATCTGAGTTGAATCCATCATCGTTCTTTAGCTCACTTCGCCACTCTAGTTCAGACCCAGCCATATGCAAATCGGTCTTGACCCTCTGCCTCATGGGAACAATCCAGCCTGAACTGCCAAACCTCTCTCCCCACAATGCAATCGAAACACTTCTTAAGACCAAAACAGAGAAAGACAAATCAACCGATTTATAAAGTTGAAAGGGAAGAGAGGATTTTCTGCGTCAACTTCAAGGATATGAGACAAATGGAGAATATGCTGCCATCTGATAATCGCCTCATCGGGAACTTGTAGCTAACAATTCCCTCTCGGGAGTGACAGGGAAGATGGTCTCCTGTGTTATGAAGCATCTGCTCTGTTCCCCATTTCTGCCATTTGGAGAGGCGGTGTCTGGGCGGCGGAGCTCACCGCCATGGTGAAGTGATGGACAATCTACCCAAGCGATGGTACAACAGACCCTATCTCATATATACCAGGCAAACTAGAGAGGGGTTTGTTGATGTGTTTTTGCTTGATGTTCTTTGTTTTCTCTCTTCTCTTTCTAACCTCTCCTTTACCCTTTCATTATACAACTCACAGATGCAATTAGTTATACTTACATCTCAAGCAATGATTCCCCACAGTAGTAATGTAGACAAATGTCACAGGCCTTCTGCACCACACTTCTCTTCAAATACGACTAAAGGTTAAAATACTCAGTTATAATGTGAGGGGCCTCAACGCACCAGCAAATCGCACAGCGCTCCTAACTAGGTTGTGAGAGTCCAAGTGCGACATCTGTTTGCTTCAGGAAACCCACCTACTTAAGGCAGACTGGCGGCTCATGCAATCACATTGGTCTGATCACCAGCATTTTTAATACTTAAACAAACGGGCCCCCATCAAACTCCGAAACAACTTAGTTACAGCTTAAAGCTTTGGCTATGGACAGGGCAGAAAATGGCCATTTACGACCCAAAAAGAAATATTACACAGGGGTAACAAAACAGGTTGTGTATTAGCTCACCACCTCCACACACAAGCAACTAGACAAAGAGGGACCACAGGGCACTAGATTAAACCAGAATGAACAAATTTCAAAGGAATTTCAGCACTTCTACACTGACCTCTACTCAGCTGAAGATTTAATGAAGAAGATGGTACTTCATATTTAGATCAAGCAACCATGTAACATCTAGTCCCACAGCATGTCCTACACCTACAGCGAGATATACTCAGAGATGAAGTACTAGCGGTGATATCACATCTCCAATCAGGCAAAGCCCCTGGGCAGGATGGCTACCCTCCTGACCTTCACAAACTCATCGTCCTCTCCTTGGCCCCCATCCTCAAGCACCTTTATAATTCACTTAGCGATACAGGCACACTGACGGATACTATGAAAGCAGCCATCATTACAGTCATACCCAAACCGGGCAAGGACCAAACGTTCTACTCTTCATATCGCCCTATCTCGCTGCTAAATATTGATCCTAAAGTTTTCACCCCTATTTTAGTGACTTGCTTAGGTCCCCATATGCAAGCTCTATTGACCCTTGATCAAGCTGGTTTTATACCCGAACGGAGCTGTAGTGATAACATCAAAGTTATATGTAATCTTGTGGTTAAAGCTCAGCGCTCGCGTATACCTGCGCTCCTTTTTATTACTGACACGGAAAAGGCATTTGACCAGGTTAACTGGCCTTATCTACAAAAAATACTTCAGAGAAAAGGCTTGGGGCAATGTTTTTAGAGATGGATATGGTGTAGCTAATCAGCACTCCAGTCAACAGAACGAGATACTGGTCTTATATCCCAGTTCTTTGACATCGCCTGTGGTACAAGACAGGGCGGCCCCTTGTCACCCCTCCTTTTCGCTCTTTATATGGAGCCATCTGCGGAACGGGTGAGGGGGAACCCCATGATATCAGGCATCACGATGGGAGGGAGAGACCACAAATTAGCTTTGTATGCAGATGACGTTATGGTGGCATTGACAAATCCTCGCCACTCTCTACCGGAAATTACACATGAACTAGGCTTTTGGGAGGACATCTGGGTTCAAAATCTATTCCCAAAAGTGCAGCTACTCAACCTTACAGTTTTTTGAGTAGATCAAGTTACCTGTAGACAACTTTTCCCTACCCATGGGCTACACAGGGAGTGGTGTATCTAGGCCTTCATATTCATCCCATGATACGACAGACTTCAGACAATTATGTCATCCTCCTTGCAAATGCACGATCAGAGTTACAGACATGGAGGACATATACTGTATCCTGGCTGGGGCGACTAGAGGCGATTATAATGACCCTAGTTCCTAAGATTCTGTACATTATGCAAACCCTACCCTTGTTACCCCCTCCATACATCCTAAGCAAGCTACAAAACCTTATAGAGAATTATATATGGGCAGGTAAAAAAAAGCTTGTATAGCCAAACAACAGACATGTCTGTCCCTCGCGGATGGAGGCCTGGGATCCCCTATCTCGTATATAATTGTCAGGTGGCGCAACTCCGCTGCCTAGTGGAGTAGATATGACCCACCACAGAAAAGCACTGGTGCTTTACAGAACAAGCGATTGCCGGGATTCATATTTGGCAGGTGCCCTGGCTCCCTAAACCTCACCAACCACCTAGGATATATATCTCTCCAATACTTTGGGCCACTATGGGGACTTGTGGTAAAGTGCAACTATCGAAGAAACTGTTACCGGGACACTGAATATTTATTGTGACAACAGGCTAACTTTAAGAGGATAAGTGACCTCTTTGACCAGACGGGGAAAATGGATTTCCACAAGATCCAACATGGTCTCTGGTCAGGAACACTGAATATTTATTGTGGCAACAGGTTAACTGTAAGAGGATAAGTGACCTCTTTGGTCAGACGGGTATAATGGATTTCCACAAGATCCAACATGGTCATGGCTCACTCCCATCGGCACACTGGCAATATACGACAATTAGGCATTGGGTCACACAACCGTCAATAAGCTCACACGCTAGCAGGCCTCTCCTACCAATTGAAAAAATTTTTGATTGTTAACCGACACTCAGATAAACACCTACCATCTGACATATATACTTTCCTTAATGCATCGCAAACATATCAAATCATCAGCACTGATAATATGGGAAAAAGAATGTGAATGTCCTTCACCCATAAGGAATGGTTGGATATTCAGAAACGGGCTAATCGTTCGCTACCCAGTGCTACCGGTAAATAGACACTTCTTAAATTGGTACACTATTGGTATAATACCGTGAGCATACAGCACAATGGAAGCAGGGGGAAGACCCAACATGTTGGAGAGGATGTGGTGATGTTGGAACTTTAACACACATTTTGTGGCACTACCCTCAAGTACACGACTGTTGGTGAGGAATTGTAGATGCCATGGACTAAGTGTATGCTACTACACTTCCCAGATTTCTTAAATATGTCCTCCTTGGCCTTTCCAACGTCCTGACTTATCCTCTGAACTCTGTGAGGGGCCAGGGAATCACTTTACCTATATGTGCTGCCAAGCAAGCCCTCCTTGCCCGCAGGGCCACAAACAAAATGCCAAATTACATCGATTGGCTCCATAAAATATGGGTCTTTTTGGGAAAGGAGAAACTCATGACGGTTTCCAAGAATCAGTAACCCCAATTTGATAAAATCTTGGTTCATTGCATACAATACCATACAGAAGAATTTAGAGAATTCATATGTCCGGCCTACTTAAGTATACTGCGCCTCCTACCAATGGAACACCCAACTGATTGATTGATCTAGCAACCATGGCACTCAACCCCACATAGCATCAAGTATGATTATACATATCGATGAGTAAACACGGCCTTAATAATCACATGTATTATACTGCCTTCCCATGTACACTGGGTCCCTTATTTCTCCTCTCACTTTTCGTCCTTTTCTTTCCCTACTTGTCTTGGTCCTCACTGGCTGATGGATGTAGGTGAGATATTCTTTTTTTTTCAAATTCTCTTTTTATTAAACAGTTGTGATGGTACAGTGATAGATCACGAAGCCACACAGTGATAACAGATTAAGAAAAGGCACGTGAATACGTTCACAAATCAAGTCGTTACACAATACATCATTAGACAATAGGAAGGTCAATATCCAAATCATTTTTCCGCAATTCAACCGAAGGAGAGATACATATGTCACATCGGAAACTGTTCCATTTCACCCACTTGTGATCCCATTTCGAGGGACAACCTCTATGTTTAAACACATCTGTTATAATAAGCACTCCTCTGAGGCAGGTAAGTTCAAGCGTCTTTATTCTGTCATCCACTCTCCGCAACTGACAGCCTGTCGAACATTCCATGGTGAACTCTGGAGGAACGTTCCAAGAGGGAGGAGGGGGCG
Organism: Triturus cristatus; assembly: GCF_964204655.1. Lineage (NCBI taxonomy): Eukaryota > Metazoa > Chordata > Amphibia > Caudata > Salamandridae > Triturus > Triturus cristatus. The sequence continues at coordinate 897,025,376 of NC_140584.1, read as the reverse complement.
GGGGAGAGAGAGGAAGCTACCACTAGGGAAAGAAAAGAGAAGAACACCACAGAGGAAAGTACCAGGGGAAAAAGAGAGAGATTACAACACATCTCCCTACGGAGGGAAAGGGAAAACAAGGGGAAAAGCTGAAAGGGAAAGGAAGAGGTGAGAGGGTACAAGGAACCTGTGAGGTAACAAAGCTTAAACGTATCAGTAACATGGAAGGCAGGGAGCTCCCAGCAGTTATAGGAAGAAGAAAAACGCCCGGTTATATATTAAGAAACAATTAACTTGAAGGACAAATCAGGGGGGTATAAAATTGGCAAGCGGATCTCTTCCCCTGATGGAAGCAAAAGGGGTAACTCCCGTTCTCAAGTCAGAAGAGGTGTGATATGCCCAAATGCTTTCTCTTAACATCTTATCTACATCCATATTGTTGGTACAAGCTATATGAGTGAGATTTTTGATCCAAAGCATTGACATCCGAATGGGGTCATTGTCTCCTTGGCCATATTCAGTAGATTCCTCATGCTTGATGCCAAGCTCACAAAGGAATGTCTTCATTTCCATAGATGAGAATTTGATATCATTGTTGGTGACTATGCAAGCTGGCACACCTTCGCAAGAGAATGAGTCTCTTAAGAAGTCGATAAGGACTTTTGTCGATACCCGTGAGACACACTTGTATTTAATCCAGTGAGATGTGAAATCCATGAGAACGATCAAAAATCTCTTTAGGACTCCTGATTGTCCCAGCATGAACCAACTCTGGCACCCCCCCTTCTACAGGGGTTTTGGCACTTTGTTTAGAAATGATATACACACCCGTGGGAGGTACGTCGCAGGCAATGCTATTTACTCTTTGGCCTATTCTAGTGAACAACTCAGAACACTTGTATACATCCCTGCTGGTTTCATTCACCTCCTCAGCTATGAGAACTTGATCTTTACTGTTCGGGTCGAGTACAATCCCCAGCTCTCTTTGATGATGCTAACCCAACAGATTTGACCCTTTGCTTACCATGTATACTTTGCCCCATGTGGATCTTCCTTTGAATTTAATACACACACTCATCATCCCTACTAAAGGAATGTTCTCATTGGCATACCCTACTGCTGAAATGTCAGGTTCCAGCATTTTGAGACAGGAGGTATCAAAAATTTCATTTATGACATCAATATTGAATAAGGTAACCGGGGCACACGAATCGGCCAACACATCTATGGGCTTATTATTCACAAAGATGGTACATTTAGGATGTTCCATAGGCCTGTGGTCACTGAATTGCTCTTGAGAACTTGAGGAAGCTTGACAGTACCTAGCTTTTACTTGGAAAACATACTTGGGGGCCAAGTCCCCTTCACTGTGTACTAATTTCACTCGATAGTTTTCACTGTTGTTGCACACTCTACCCAGGTGCCCCTTCTTGTTACATTTTACACACGTGACATTTCGGGCAGTACAACGTACATCATTGGCAAGGTGATTGCTGCTGCCACATCTATAGCATTTCAACCTTCCCTTTTCACTGACAGAATGGTTATCTTTGACATCTCCGGGTCTAACTTTGAATACCTCATTATCAAAGGAATTGGCCTGGTTATCACTGCTATTGCGAACATTGGCAACAAGCTTATTGGGAGTCTTCATCTCTTTGATACACTTTGCAGTGTGTTCCACAGAGACTGCTATACTAACCGCTTCTTTTAAGGTGGGGTTTTTTGCCAGGACCTTTTCTTGAATACGACTATTGTTTGTGCACCTGACAAGTTGGTCCCTGATGAGTGAATCGGTAAGTTCACCAAAGTCACATAGTTGTGTCAGGCCTCTAAGTGCTGCTATATAATTGATGACCGATTCCTGTTTACCTTGGATGCGGGTAAAGAACTTATGTCGCTCCAAAACTATGTTTACTCTGTCACCAAAATGTGTCTCTAACTTTAACAGTGTGACTTTAAAGTCATCCGTATCATCCTCATCCTCTTCTAGTTCTGGTTCAGGTAAAGTGTCATAAATCTTCCTACCTTGTATGCCTAGGTTATGCAACAATATGTGTTGTTTGCGAACTGGTGAATACCTTTCGCCGCCTATGGCAATGAGGTATGAGGCGAATAAATTTATCCATTCCTTCCAGTGAATTTCCGGCTCCCCGATTTCATTGAGGAACGGAGGAGGTTGGCTCATAGCTTGTCCAGCCATAGTGGGAGGAGTACGCTATCAGGCAAGCGGAACCGGAATATCCACTGGACGGAGGGAGCTACCAATACTAGTTATGTCAGGGGTGGAAGAGCAGGGAACTTACACAGGGACTGGGAGAGGGAAAATTGTATAGCTACCCTCAATGCGTAACAAATACAAATAAGTAAAGTACAATCTGAGCGATATACAGTATGGACTGTAGAGGTTACACTACCATACTCTAATTACACTCTAAAATGAAGCATGCAGGAAGACTTATCTTGAAGGCAGTACTCAGTAATACTTTGTACATACTCTCGAAAATGAAAGCTTTGCTATTTAAGCAGTACCCTGTAAGCATGATATGCCCTCAGAGACACATCACATACATGGCAGTATTACCACTTTTGGACACTCTAAATGAAAGAAGCATGCAAGAAAATTTAGCTTGAGAAGCAGCGCGATAAGGATATGCACAACCTCAGGGAGATAATTATATAACTAGAGTAATGAGAGGATAAGAACTGAAATGGGAACTCAGCGAGCCAGGGAGGGGTGGAGGTTATACATTAAAATTTAAGATGACCAATAGAGCAATGATGTAGGTGTGCGTGTCACCGTGTAGTGGTGCACACACACAGTGCTTAGACCGAGGTGGACAATGTATGTAGGGCAAAGTTGTACCGTACTTGGAGTCCTCCACTAGCTGTGACGGATCACGCCCTAGGGGAAACGAGGCTGTGAGGAGAGGTACTCTTAAGTGTCTCAGCCGTGGATAATGAACCTTAGGTATGCAGAGCAAGGTGTGTGTATCACCGCAGAGGACACACAATGAAGTACCGGAATATGGCTACGAATGGTGATTGTCACTTTATACTGCTGTAGAAAGAGGTCTTACTTGGTAGGAGGAAGCTTCATAAAATCATAGGTAAACTTGCCCGGAGCAGCTATCCCCTGGGTTAGACGGTCTCAAGTACAGGCAGACCTGAAATGGAAGAAATGCCGGATGACATGGCCGGTCCCATAGCTGCTGGCGCACCGGGAAACTGATTTGCTGCACTCTGAAGGAAACTGACTTGCACTTCTGAAAGGGAAAGTGTCTCCGCACAGCGCCTGCCCAAGCTCCACTGCTGACAGGATTCACTTTGGAAGAGCTGCTGCTGCGCAGGACCAATGAGAGTGAACCAAGGAAAAGGTGTCACCACACGGCGCCCGCCTCAGCGCGTCCTCTGCTGAAGAAATCCACACTGGGAAAGCTCAAACTGCGCAGGCTCAAGGAACGCACACAGTCCACAGACACCACAGAGAAGGACCACCCATGTGAGCAGGACCACCACTACCTCCCGCAGACTTCTGAGGGAGAGCGTGACGGCAACGCACCTCACGGGGAAGAGGCCCACAATTTTCTGCTCGAGCTTCACCGAGGAACGGTCGCTGGGATATGCAGAGGGCCGTGACAGAAAACCTGCCAAAGCAAGCAGACACTGCACAAGGAAGAACCGACAGGTAACACACTGCAGTTTCCACTGGTGAAGGCCACTCACGACCTGTGGTGGTCCGATGACAGAAACACTCAGCAGCAGTTCATAATGGAGATGGAGACGGAGAAGAGGAGCACTAGGATCCACGATGGTCTTGAAATAAACTCAGGAGACTTCCGCGACCTTAGTCAAGGAGCTGGGAAAAGCCCCAACTCTGCGTCCTCACAGGCACTGAACCGAGGAATAATCCATCCGAAATGCAGAAAGGAGAGAGCACTGAAAGGGGAGATGACAGGAATGGTCCCCTTCGCCAAATCGTCGCCAGTGTTATAATAAGCACTACTCTGAGGCAGGTAAGTTCAAGCGTCTTTATTCTGTCATCCACTCTCCGCAACTGACAGCCTGTCGAACATTCCATGGTGAACTCTGGAGGAACGTTCCAAGAGGGAGGAGGGGGCGGGGGAGAGAGAGGAAGCTACCACTAGGGAAAGAAAAGAGAAGAACACCACAGAGGAAAGTACCAGGGGAAAAAGAGAGAGATTACAACAACAACATTCTCCGTTATCATAGCATTGTCCAAATCTTTAGCCCACTTTGAGTATTTAGGTAGCTCTCCGGTCCCCCACCCCTGAGCTATGTTTCCTTTAGAAAGCACAAACCCCAGGGACTCCCATGTACGCTCTGTTTGACTGAGGTCTGTGGCCTCCCACACATTCAATAGACACAACTGCAAGGAGTGAACAATGACCTTCCCACTCACCCTCGCCAATATAGAGACAATTTTCCCCCAATAGGCTGAAGCTTTGGGCACTCCCAGATTGTATGGAAGAAGGTACCATTGTCTGCACACCCACTAAGGCAGCTAGGACCTGAACGACTACCCATCCTGACAAGAACGTGTGCTGATAAATTCTGTGCAGAATTTTCAATTAGATGAGACGTAGGCGCATTGGGATGGCAAACTCCCGAGGGGAGGAAAGGGCTTCCTGCCAATCATCGTCCTCTAGGTATCCCAGGTCAGTTTCCCACAACTTTCGGAAACGCACCAATGCGTCGGTCTTGTTGTTTATTAGTTTGCAATAGGTAAGCGAGATCGCTTTATTTGTTAGGGGATCCGTCAGAAGCCTGTCCTCCAGCGGGGAGGCCGCGGGGAGGCCTCAGGTAGGGCCTCACCGCTAACTGTAACAATGGTGATTGCATGTCGGATTTGAAGATATCTAAATGTCTCGGACTCAGCCAACTGATATTCTTTTTGAAGGTCAGCAAAAGAGATCGTATCATTCTGTTTCCATAGGTCCCCTACTTAGGAGATGCCAATTAGATTCCACTTGTCAAAACCTGGGCATCTACTCAATATACCAAGCTGTTCAGATTCCCACAGGGGAGTGAGCAGTGTTGAATTCTTGTGCCAACCCAGTTTCTTTGTCGCACTGTGCCAAAGAGCCACTGTGTGTGCTGTGGGGCAGGTAGGATGTTGTCTTTTGGGGCTTGAATAGAGTGCCTGCCGGTATCCCCCCTTAGCCATTACCCATCTGTTCATGCAATATGCCGGTTCAGACAGTGGGGCGAATCTACTGCAAGATTAAAGTCACCCCCCATTACCAACAGACCAACTGGAAGATCTAACAGAAGTTTACCCAGATCAGACGGCGTGGATGCCTTAAGCGCTGGGGGGATATAGATTGAGAGGACATTATGGGGCTTCCCTTCTCAAGTCCCCGCTATTGCAGCATATCTGCCTAAGTCATCGGTCCAAGAACTGTGTATTATGAATGGGCACTGTTTACGGATGAGAATGCCCGTCCCCCTGGAGCCAGATATAAAGCCGGTGTGTACCACTAATTTATAGCCCCAGCGATCTACCGCCTTACAAGTATTGCCCATAAGGTGTGCCTCCTGTAGAAGGGCGATATCCGAGGCCTGTCTCTTAAGATATTGAAATACGACACCTCTCTTCAGTTTATTACCCAGACCATTAACATTCCATGTGAAAATGCGGAGGGCCTTATTCACGTTGTGATCAGTCATAATGTGTGTTTGAGATTTAGGTTGCTACCTGTCCATGCCCCAAATATATGTAGTAAAGTCTGGTACATCGAATCAGTGGGCCATTAGAGCACTTGAATGAATAATATGTATTGTATCACTGCCATCACAATAAAAAAACTATTAAAACAAACTAAACAAATCCCCCCACCCTGCTTCCCTGCACGACGGGCACAGAACCTCCCGCCACCTTAAACTTGCAGAGTGCCTTTCGCCCACTCTTGAACTTATAAGGAACATGATCCAACCCCACTCCCTGGGGCAACAATTTGTGTGAGTACATTTGCCCCAAGCATTGACCCCATAACATGAAATGGAAAAATATCAAATGGCATAAAGTAGAGAAAACAACAATACCACTCCACAGGAAGCAAGTACGGTCTCCGAACTGCAGGCAGCAACCCCAAGGTATGCAAAAGTCCTGACACAAAACATGTCCACAGTAAGTCAATTTGCGCCTGTAGGGACTCCAGCAGTGTGGACCTTGATGACTAAAAATCTCCGTCGCGCACCTTCAATCCGCCAGTCTCTAGCCTGTTGAGCCTTGTGTCATCGATTCACCACTCGGCGGGGACCCAGGTTGTTGACTCGGGCTGTCGCTGTTGCCAGTGCCGCAAGCAGGTTCACGGCTACGCTTATCGATTGTTCGCCAGTCGAATTCTATCTTCTGGAGGCCATCAGAGATGTGTGCTTCCACTGCACATCCCCTTTGGTATGTACACACCCGGCAGGCATTCGGTGCTGTGTAAAAATGGGCATCTGCCCGGCCTTCTGGCCCTGATGAATTTGCTTTAAGATTTGGTGGCAATGAAACATATTGGCCTTCCATAATTGGTTGGTGAGAACATTTGCTTGCATTTTTAAGTTTAAGAACATGTCAGGGTCTGGACTAGTATATTTATGTGTGGCACATCCCTGTACACCGTTTTGAGTTTATGTGAACACTAACTTGTAAGTTAGAGATTCATTTTCCTTTCTAGTCACCATACATTTCTTGCAAAAAGAACTTCAGTTTGTGAAAGGATTACAAGAACATCTGGCTATTTGTTTTCAGGATGAAATTGTAGAGCACTGGTAAATGATGGTTGAGTAGGCACATGATGATGGGTGTGTTCTGTAAGAGGTTAGGTGTACTGACATGATATTGAGTGAAAGTTTGATGGTGGATGTTTTGCACTATGATGTTGGCTGTGGTGCCTGTACAATGGATGTGTTGCTGTGTGATGCTGGCTTCCTTATTAACGGGGTTTTAGGAGACAAGGGTACCCCAATATGCGAACCTGGGGTGATAGTAAATAATTAAGGACAATGGTTCAGGTATGGCCTAAAAGGTCCTAAAGAAAGGTGACCCAAGAAGGGGCACTTGTTTTTTAAGAAGTGAAGTCAATTCCGTAGGGAGCAAAAGACAAAGTATGTAAAGGGTCATGTAGGTCAGAAAGATGACAGGTATTTATTTAAACAAATTCAATTTTTTTGAGTGCTCACATAAAAAAGCGTGGAGTGAAATAGTGATAGTGGCTAAAAAAACATCGCATTGACAACAATATAGTTGAATTCCATAATTGATTTTTTACAAGTTATAAGGAATTCATGTTGTGGGGTGGTCGATGGCGTTTCGAACCCAATTATTGGGGTTCATCTTCAGGACAATGGTGAGCAAGTTGGTTTGAAAGTTAAACTACTTGTACTTCACAACATGAATTCCTTATAACTTGTAAAAAATCAATTATGGAATTCAACTATATTGTTGTCAATGCGATGTTTTTTTAGCCACTATCACTATTTCACTCCACACTTTTTTATGTGAGCACTCAAAAAAATTGAATTTGCTTAAATAAATACCTGTCATCTTTTTGACCTACATGACCCTTTACGTACTTTGTCTTTTGCTCCCTACGGAATTGACTTCACTTCTTAAAAAACAAGTGCCCCTACTTGGGTCACCTTTCTTTAGGACCTTTTAGGCCATACCTGAACCATTGTCCTTAATTATTGGCTTCCTTATTTACAGCATGTCAGCCCCTGATGAAGGGCTCACAGGCCCGAAATGCATTGGGCAGTATGAATTTTGAATAATGAAAATGTAAAGATTTATTTACTTGAAAACTATGGAATTGAACTAAAAAAATCATGAAAAATTAATGGATTTACAACTGATTTACGCTTATGATCTAATAAAGGATTATCAATATTGAAAGTCTATTTACAGTTACTACATCTTCAAAGAGTGCAAAAGGGAGACATTCTTTATGTTCTAAGGAGTACGACCAAATCATATTACATCCTCATACTCAGGAGGATTCACCCAATTGCACCACCTACCAATTTACCTTGTGAAATACCTTGCGAAATACCTCATTTTACCCAGGAGTGCGATACCCTGTCCATGTACGGTACAATATTGGGGGCATTGAGGTATAATGGTTGGTGTACTGCCTTATATGGGGGCAATTCTGGCATATGATGTGTCAACATCTGATTGTGGGTGCACTGGCGTATGATGGTGGGTGTTTTGCAGATATTTTTTAATTGATGCTGGTTATGTAGATGTATGGTAGGGGTGAGTTTCTGCATTATGTTGGGTCTGTGAAAATATGAGGGAATTGAGAGGATGTAGGATGTGGTTTTGTGGAACTACGATGGTCAATGCTAGTATATGTCACTATGTGTGCTGATAAACAACAGTGGGTTTGCTAGCATATGGCAGTGAATATGCTGGCATATGATGTAGGCAGTGAGGACTTATTATGATTGGTGCACTGGAGTGTGATATCATTTCTGTGGCTGCATGGTGTTCTGTATATTACCCCTTTAGTGGTGTTTGTTAGGATATATGAAGTAGGGGAGTGGGTATAGGATGTTGGTTGTGTGGACATATGAAGATGCCTGGGTTGACATATGATGTTGGTTGACTAGAAGTAAGATGGTGGATGAGTACCCAACCTTCTTGCAGTCCTTGTATGTTGCTCCAGCACCAGATGCTGTACCTCTGTGTACCCTCTGCCTCCCTTACATCTCTCTATGGGCCTCCTCCTCTCTTCAACCTCTCTGTGTGCCACCACCCTACAGAAGCCTTGTGTCCTATCCTGACCCTAGCATCCTTTATGTACCCCTCCAGACCACTGTGTTTGAACTTCCTACAGCCTCTCTGTTTGACACACTTCCTCACCCTGCAGCCCCCATGTGTGCCCTTAGCCTCCTCTACATCCCCTTCTCTGTGCACTCCTTATCCAGCAGCCTCTCTGTCAGGCCATGAGTATCTATGGCTTGCGGCCTTGCCAAGCAATGCTTAAACCATCACATATCACATCACTGTTAGCATGTACATTGACAGCAGTGATAACATCACTGAAGACATCCGAAATTACATCATTTATGACAACACTGTGCATGGCGGGTGCACAAGTTACAGTTACTTCAGGGCTTGAATTATAGTTATTTAAAAGAAATGTATGGTGAATTTCAGTGGTTTTGTTTTAAATGGTATGTTTTAACATACATTTTTACCTAACTATAACGTCCTTTTAACCTTTCTTTTGTTAGAGAATCAATCTCTCTCTCTCTCTCTCTCTCTCTATATATATATATATATATATATATATATATATATATATATATATATATATATATATATATATATATATATATTATCTACTGGCGGTCGCCAGTAGATAGTTATAGTTAGGACCGTGTTTCCATAGGAAATCCGCAACATTCTATTTGGAATAACTTTGGCGCCGGTTGACGAATCCTCGCGAAATTTTCAAAATAGGTGGGGCGCTCCGCTCCGCTCCTACCCTGGAAGTCTCGGGGGGATTCGTCAAGCGGGGGCTGAGAAAAAAGGGGGGTCCCAAAACGCGTTTTCCCCATGCAATTTTCCATAGGGACCTTTAGTCCAAGGTACAGCCCGAACGGCTGAACAGAATTACTTGAAATTTGGCAGAGAGGTAGTCCTCAGGTCAGGGATGTGCCTTTTGCAGGTCTGGTGTCAATCTGTTCAGTAGTTCCTGAGAAAATCAAAAGTAAAATCATATATATATGTGGGCGGAGCCTAACCACACATCTCATCCGGAGATCTGATTGGCTGTCAGCACTTCATCCAAGAAGTGTTGGCAGCCATCTTGGGACCAATATACATGATCGCACCTCATTAAAAAGCATTGCAGTTAATAGAAGGTTTTAAGACTTTAGTTACATTATAAATCATTTGTTGATGGTACCATACTCATTTTAGGAATTGTGGTATGTTCTAAGGTGATTTCACCATGTGAAAAAGCCTTCTGCTGGGATATCATGATTGAGAGAAAAATATTTTCTCATGCTTTTCCCACAGAGGTTTGGAAGGTGATCTATAAGCTAAACTGAGAGCTTTTTTTCTGTAAATTCACATTATCTTTCTCAGTCATGTGAGAATGAAGTCTGACATTCTCAGTAAAACATGTACATCCAACAAGGGCAGAGACTGTCAGTTGATTCCTTTGTGTTCTACTGCAGCTTCCCAGAGTGTTCCAAAGAACAACTAGAGCGCTAACAGTCCTACTTATGATAAACGTATAGCCATGTTGCTTGGATTAAAGTGGTAACTCTTAAAACATTTAATTTAAAAAGGAACAAAATGAGGGGGTTCATTTTTCCATAAAAAGTATGATTAGTGCTGCAGAAAGAAAAATTAGGGCACATTTTGAGTGACTTCTCAAATCCTCTTCTATTTCATTAAAAAATTCTGACATGCAGACTGAAACATGCACTTTCAATACCAGCAGCAGTTTTCCCTGGTGAGCAGTAGCTTTACTACAGTGATCTAATGAGCAAAAAGAGTGCTAACATTCTGAATTCATGGCAAATGTGTGACACATCTGAATGCCTTCTTGATGGAATCAAAGTAAAAAACTGAAAGTATTTCCTACTGAGGAGACTGCAGTAAATGAGGAAATTAGGAAACTTCATAACAAATAAGTCTGCCAAGATGGCCACCAGAGACAAAAGAGCCCAAATGTAGCCCAAATATCACCCAGATGTAGCCCAAGTATAGCCCAATGACAGAATGTCCCAGAGTGTTCTTAAAAACAACTAGAGCGCTTACTGTCTTCATTATGACAAAAGTATGGCACACCTGAAGCCATCTTGATTGGAATAAACTGGTAACACTTAAAACATTTAATTTAAAAAGGAACACAATGAGGGGGTTCATTTTGCCATAGAAATTATGATTAATGCTGAAGAAAGAAAATGAGGGCACATTTTGAGTGACTTCTAAAATCCTCTTCTATTTCATTAAAAAATTCTGACATGCAGACTGAAACATGCACTTTTAATACCAGGAGCAGACTTCCATGGTGAACAGTAGTTTTACTACAGTGATCTAATGAGCAACTAGAGTGCTAACATTCAGAATTTATGGCAAATGTGTGACATATCTGAATACCTTCATGATGGAATCAAAGTAAAAAACTGAAAGCATTTCCTACTGAGGAGACTGCAGTACATGAGGAAATTAGGAAACTTCATAACAAATAAATCTCCCAAGATGGCCACCGGAGACAAAAGAGCCCAAATGTAGCCCAAAATCACCCAGATGTAGCCCAAATATAGCCCAATGACAGAAGTGTGCAAAACACTTATTATTTTGTGTTTTTGCAGTATTATATAGTGCAGACTTGTCAGGTATTGGAGTGCTTTACATGAGCATTGGTTACATCACACAAGAACAAATTAATTTTGGTTGTAGACATGAGGAGACTAAGTGATTTGATCAGAATCACAGAATGTCGAGCTGAAGCAGAAACTCCAACCTGGTTCCCCAGTTGCAAAGTCTGCAGTTCTGGAAGTAACACCACATCCTCTCCCCTAAGTGCAACATTTAATCAAGTGGTCAACTGGATAAAAAAACATAAAGGTAACAAATAATATAAAAGTGCTTTCTCGCTATTTGAAAACTCAGAAAATATGTCCTTATTTTAGTCTTTTAGAGCACTAACCATAATTTTGATGCCAATAAGACCCTCTCATATATGTAATTTCTAAAGGAAATGCTCTAGGTATTACAGTTTTGATTACATCAAGATGACGTCAGGCGTTCCACACTTTTGTAATAAATATAGAATGTTAGCAATCTAGTTGTTCATTAGGATACTGTTGAGAGGCAGAGGCCAGGGGCACGGACTCTGAAATTTGAAGGCAGGTAGGAGGGTGCAAAGGCAACAATTTAACCACACTGAGCAGGCAGGAAGGGCTGTGGCAGCACAACAGACTATGGAGGGCAGTGGAAAGGGGGGCAGGGGCAACAAACCAACAATACAGGACTTGCAAGAGAGGCTGTGGCAATGTAATAGACCATTGTGGGCAGAAGGAAGAGGCAATGGTAGTACAACCATACATGCCAACAGACCCGATTCAGCCAGGAAACGTCCAATGTTTTTAAGCTCAAATGGGCTTTATTTTATCTGTCTCCTGTCTACAATCTCCTCTTTTTCAATGTAACTCAAAGGGGAAAATCAATACCCCAGTTTTTTTTCAAAATCTCCCTCTTACCAAGTTCAAAATGTTCGCAAGTATAGTACATTGGATCATGGAAGGAAATGGGGTAGGGACATGGACTTGGATAACAGAGGACAGGAGGGACATGGAGAGGTGCACCAAACTGACCCTGCAGGGCAGGCATCAGGGTTTGCAGCAGCACAATATACCACACAGGGCATGCGGGACGGGAGTGCAGCACAACAATCCATAGAAAGCAAGAGGGAGGGGACAGGACCATGCACATGGACAACAGAGAACAGAGGGGCAAGAGGCAGGACCATAATGGACAGACAGGAGAGAAAGCTGCAGCATAACAGACCATAAAGGGCAGGAGGGATGGATCAGGGGCATTACAATGTTATGTTATGTTATGTTAATAGTATTTATAACGCGCACAGCTGCCCCAGCTAAGGGGCGTCCTGGCGCGTGACAAGATATAACACAACAGACACTAACACAAAAGAACGGAGATAGAGGGGACAATTAAAACAAAAAAGTTTTTAATGATTTCCGAAACAACAGAAGATCATCAATTGCGCGGAGCTCAAACGGAAGCGAGTTCCAAAGTGCTGCAGCTTTTATCCGGAAAGAGCGCCCACCAACTCGGCTAAGCTTGAACCTCGGGACTACTGCAAGCGCTTGACCCGAAGATCTTAACGAGCGGGTCGGTACATAACCGGACAAGAGATTCGAAAGGATCTGGGGAGCAGATCCTTTCAAAATTTTAAAAGCCAGACATAAAACTTTAAAATGAATTCTCGACTTAATCGGCAGCCAATGTAATGCTCGAAGAGTGCTTGAAACGGAGCATGACCTAGGCAAGCCGACAATGGCTCTAGCAGCGGCATTTTGAACGCGTTGAAGGCGAACAATTTCTGCCTGATTACACCCTATCAGAAGCGAGCTGGCATAGTCCAGGCGAGATAAAACTGTTGCCTGGACCACCATCTGCCTGGTAGGGGGGTCAAAAAACTTAAGGACAGGCCTTAAGCCCCGAAGGACTCCAAAACAGCATGCTGCGGTTTTCTTGGAGTGCCCCACAAAGCTGAGAGTAGAGTCCAACCACACTCCCAGGTTTCTCAACTCCATAACCGGAGTTGGAGCCACACCAAGTTCCGGCGGCCACCATCTGTCCCCCCAGAGATCCCTTCCCTTCCCGACGATCATAACCTCGGTCTTCTTAGCGTTGAGCTGGAGGCAGTTGGCCGTCATCCAGCTAGCCACCTCCCTCAGCCCGTTCTGGAACTTGGGGGCGTCCACATCGGCATCCCCACTGATAGTAACCGCCAGCTGAGTGTCGTCAGCATATGAGACCATATACATGCCCCATTGTTTGACGACATCAGCCAGCGGTCTAACATAAAGATTAAATAAGGTGGGACTCAGTGAGGATCCCTGCGGCACCCCCAGGTCCAGAGGATGGAATTTGGACTGATATGGAGGTGTAGCAACGCAAAAAGACCGATCGTCGAGAAAGGAACGGAACCACTGTAGGGCCGACCCCATAATGCCAATCTCCTCCAAACGGTGCAGAAGGATACGGTGCGAGACAGTATCCAAGGCAGCGCTCAGATCTAACAATACTAGCGCCGCCGTCTGTCCCTGATCCAGCACCAAGCGCAGATGTTCAACCATGGCGAGAAGGGCGGTCTCCGTGCTATACCCAGCCCGGAACCCATTCTGGGTGTCATCCAGAATGTTAGCTCGAGTGAGATGGTCGGTGAGAGCCTGATTGACATGAGCTTCCATCAGCTTGGCCGGCCAAGGGAGCAAAGAGATGGGCCGGTAGTTCTCCGGTCTTAAAGCGTCCAAACTTGGCTTCTTCAGAATAGGGGAAACCACTGCACGCTTCCATTTGATTGGAACCGTGCCCGTAGCCAGCGAGATGTTGATCAGGGAGCAAACTGTAGGGCGTCCCACAAAAGACTGGTTCCTAAATAGAGCAGGACAAACCGGATCCAAAGGTGAGCCAGATTTAACCTTCTGAGCCAGTATGTCAAAAGCCTCAGGTAGAAGCTGCGGAAGAGAATCCAGCATAGGAAAGGCAGGGACAGCCACCAAAGCCTTCAGAGAGGATCCCGTACCGGGAAAAGCACGATAGATGCCCTGCACTTTCTCCAAAAAGAAAGATGCTAAGGCTTCACAGTGTGAGGTAGAGGCCATAACTGGAGAGGTAGTGCGCTTAGACAGCAGATCCTTGAGCGCTTTGAAAATAGTTTTAGATGGATTTGGGCTGCTACGGAATTCCAGAGAGTAGAACGTCGCACAAGCTCTACATATGGCACGGTGATAGATCTTAATTGAGGCCAGATACAACGCTTTCTTAACCGTGTCATAAGATCTCCGCCATTCTCTCTCGGCACGCCTACAGTTCCCTTTCAGTGCACGTAGTGCGCTGTCATACCAGGGGTTAGACTTTCTGGGACTAATTTTACTAGTCAAAATGGGAATCAAGGAGTCAAGCGCCCTGGTAATCCAATTACAGAACTGGTCATAGCCCAATTCAACAATGGAACAGACAAGCCAGGAGGGAGGGAGTAGGGGTCTGCACATGTAAACAGAGGGCTGGGGGCAAGGGGGCAGGGCAGGAGCAGCAAGATAGCCATGGAGGTCAGGCAGGATGGGCACTAGAAGCAAGACACACCATGAAGAGCAACAGTGAGACTGTGATGGCATACACACAGACCATGGAGGGAAGGTGGGAGGGGTTCAGGGACAGCTAACTGACCACACAGGGAAGGTGGGAGGGGCCATGGCAGCACAGAAGACCATGCATGGCAAGTGGGAGGGTTAGTGGTAGCACAATGGCTATGATGGGCAAGAAGGAGGGTGCAGGGGCATGCACAAAGGACGATGGAGGATAGAAGGGAGGGTCAGGACCTGTGCACAGACAAAGTTCAGGGGAAGGGGCCTCACAACAGACCGCACGGGGCAGGCAGGAGGAGCAGTTGCAGCACAACAGACCAGGGAGGGCAGAAGGGTTTGGCAGTACAATGAACCATGTAGGACAGGAGGAAGAGGATAGGGGCATGGCATGTGGACAGGCAGGGTGGAGGTGGCAGGGACAGGTTACAGTCATCTGACAATGCTAGGCAGGTGGGAGGGGAGTGGCAGCTCAACAGAACACTCAGAGTAGATAGGAGTGGCAGGTCCATGGAACATGGTGGGCAAAAAGGATGGAGCAGGGGCGTACACAAAGACATCGGAGGGCATGGGGAAGGAGAATAGGGGCAGCAAGCTAAGCACAGAGTTTAAGCAGGAGGTCAATGATGGGGCATAGAATTGGGCAATGGAGGGCAGGAGGAGTGGACTGCTACATCATACTAAATTGAGGGCAGTGGCAGCACATTAGACCATGCATGGCAGGAGGGAGGAGGCTAGTCCATGGATTCACACAACAGAGGATAGGGAGGAGGGGGATGGGGCAGCAAGCTAACTGTTCAGAGAAGGCGGGTATTAGGAACTTTATTGTTTTTAAAACGTGTGTCTGTGCGAACTACTTAAAATATGAACATGTATGCAGCATAATCTCACTTTTATTCAGGAAGAAGAGGACGTTTGTGACTGTGACTCCGGGCTCACTTGGCAGAAACACCCCCTGACCCTCCACCCCCTATCGCAAAATGTAATGCCCGTGAAAAGGGTAGGTGAACACAGTGTTATATAGAACATAGTCCTGAGAGCACGATTGAAAATGAAAACTAGATATAGTGTATGGTATAAACTATGCACCAAAAAGTGTGATATAAGATGAACCGGGCGTGAAATATAATATGCAATACATTGTGCTCAATGACAGATTCATTGGAGAGCGCGAGATAGCACAGGCACTAGCGCGTGCTATGCGATATGCGCCTTGGAGTGTAATATGCACAGGGCAGTGTTGTGTAACCTAACTAGTCTCTAAAGTTGTAATATAAAATATGTGCTAGGGAGTGTAACGTTGCATATGCACTGTGACAAAGATATGGATCCCAGATTGTAATATGTATGGCATAGCACTGTGCGTTATAACATAGGCATCGAGGAAGGCACGTTAGATGGGGCAATATAACCAGTGCGAAGACAAGTGTGGCATGACATATTCACGGGGTGGTGTTACAGTGCACATGGGCTAGAGAGTGTCATAGCATATGCACTAGCTAGTGGAATACAACACAGAGGTGTGTGGCACTCAGCAGGCAATGGTGGGTGTAACACAGCATTGGGCTCTGCCAGGAGCACGCTGTGACTCTCAAGTGATGTTCGTCCCCTTTCCAGAGAGTAAAATAAAAAGTATTACACATCCGGCAGTGGATGTGTGTTTTATTAACCGTGAGGGGGGTTTCTTGCATAGTTTTGGTCGAATCCCCTTTGAATGGCTTGGTGTGCATGTGTATTAAATGTGCCCGTCAATAGCTACCCATGTTTGTATAAATAAACGACAAGGGTGTCTACCGGGATTAGGCACGGTAGGGCATCAGACATGTCAGAGCTTCACTAGTGGTGTAAATACATTCCACGTGGATTCATTGTATGCATAGTCGCCTTTTAATGAATATCACGCAAATCGTCATGGTGATAGGTACGTACGGTTTGTCCAGCATGTCCTAGGTGTGTCTATAAATATATATTTTTTTTAAATAATAAAAAACAGTGTCCGGCCCTGGGGATTGGGGTCAAAAAAATATAATTAGGAGACAGGCCCTGGGGGATGGGGTCATCAGGGCCAATAAATTAGAATAAGAAGGGGAACCACACAGCCACCCTTCTTAAAAAATTAAAATAA
The DNA here is from genome assembly GCF_964204655.1 of Triturus cristatus. NCBI lineage: Eukaryota > Metazoa > Chordata > Amphibia > Caudata > Salamandridae > Triturus > Triturus cristatus. The sequence continues at coordinate 897,008,401 of NC_140584.1, read as the reverse complement.
ATAAAAGACTGGCATCGTGCCGGAGGCCACGCCCCCTCCTTGCAGCACTCTGCAAACGCGCCCCCTGGCGAGTTGTAAGTTGGGGAATTAATTCCTCTTCAATACTGAGGGTCCCTGAGGGCCAACTCCAGTATGCACCAGGGAGCTGCGCTGCAGACAGGTGTTCTGAGGCCAAGCCCCTTTTTACACCTCTCTGCAACGCAGCTCTGTGGCGCTTACTGGAGGTACCTAGTGGTCTAGTTTGACCCTAGGGACTCTTAGGATTCAAGGGGACTTAATCTCTCAACTTAGAACAGCCACAGGGCACGTTTACACAGTGGTAAAGGGAGGGGACGGAGCCTGAGGTGACGTTGACGTGTGCAAACACGCACTATGGCACGTTTTAAATTGGGGATATAATTTTCCTTCAATACTGAGGGCCCATTGGGGCTAACTAGCCCACCAAGTGCTTCCAGTAAGCGCCACTGAGCTGCATTGAAGAGAGGTGGTCCAGGCCGTGCCACTTTTTACACCTCTCTGCAACGCAGCTCTGTGGCACTTACTGGAGGTACCTAGTGGTCTAGTTGGACCCTAGGGACCCTCAGGATTCAAATGAACTTAATCTCCCAACTAAAAACGGACACAGGGCGTGTTTACACAGTGGTGAAGGGAGGGGACGGGGCCTGAGTTAACGTGTGCAAGAACGCCCTGTGGCCTGTTTTAAGAGGTAGTTTTAATCCCCCTGCCCTATTATATACTAGGGGCTTACAGAGGAGGTCATGCTAATCACAGGGGGACCCCAACGCATAATGTTCCCTAGTGTATGTAGGTGTTTTCACTGTATTCTAAGTGTCTTTTAACATAGCACTGGCTCTAGGACTGGTTAGTCAGACTCAGTTACCACCAGTATCCGTCTGAAAAAGTTGAGGGTACAGGATGATTTTGCAACAAGGCTTCTTTCTGCTCTTCTTTTTGTTCTTTCTGCACGTTATCCTTCTTCCTGCACTTTTCTTCGTCTTTGAGGACTTCTGTTGCTTCTTTCTGCATTTCTTTGTTTTCTTTCTGTGCATTTTTTCTTCTTTCTTCACATGTCCTATCTCTGTAGGCATAGTTAGAAATTAGCATTTAAAAAACCTTTGAAATTCACAGAAAAAAACATAGGTTTCAGGCACGTTATAGTTAGGAATTAGCATTTAAAAAACCTCAGAAATTCACTGAAAAAACCATAGGTTTCAGGGGTGTTATAGTTAGCTGGACTTTTCACTTGTACAAAACCATTGAAATTCCCCCGTTATAGTTAGTTCAGCTAACTATAACTCGCGCGCCCGCAATGCACTGCTGATGATGTCACATATTACATCACTCATGACATGGTCAGTGACATCACTCATGACATCACAGATGACATCTCAAATGACATCACTGATGACATCATCCTTGTGATAGAGTGGCAGACCTCCTCTCACCCTAATATAAACTTTGATACACACATTCAAAAATAGAGACTAAACTTTTCAAAACAATGGACATACCAATACCAGTTACAACAACCTCTTCAGTAATTCTAAGATCCACATACACATCCACTCATTCACCAACAGTCCTATACAGTCACTCATACATGTATTCACTCATCATATGTACTCATACACCTATACATCCTGTTACACAATGCCACTCATCCATAGTTACTCACACACATAGTCACTCATGCTAATAAAGAATCAAACATACATTTATTTGCATATACAGTTATACACACACCACCACACTTACTTCTACAGAAACTTACACATACTTAGTCTTTCAAACAATCACTTATAGAAACACATACTTATTCATACAGGAACTCTTTCAATCTCTCACTCTCACATATACTCACTTATATACACCAAAAGTCACATATACTAGTTTAAAACATATGTAGTTACTCATAAAGACACTATTGAGACAGTCATTCACTCACTAACACACCCATACACACACTCATCCACCCATACAGTCCTGCACACATGCTGTCTTCAACACATACAAAGAGTGAGTCACTCATTCATGCACCTATGCACTACGTAATACCCCCCACCGAACCATGCAGACACTCAGACTGATACTCAAAAACCAACTAATAACCTATATAGACACCCATGTAGCTACTCACCAACCCATGCAGCCACTTATACACAAAGTGAGAGACTGATACAGATATTTACATATTTAAACATTACTCACTAAGCCATGTATTCACTATGATACACTTAATCAGTCAGTTACACAATCAATTTTTCAAAAACAAATCATCCATTTAGACATTTATATACCCATTTATTCTTCCATCGACCTTGAGATATACATATAAAACATATTTAATTTTCAGAAAAATACACATTCACTGGATGATGTCATCAGTGATGTAATTTGAGATGTCATCAGTGATGTCATGAGTGATGTCACTGACCATGTCATGAGTGATGTAATATGTGACGTCATCAGCAGTGCATTGCGGGCGCGCGAGTTATAGTTAGCTGAACTAACTATAACGGGGGAATTTCAATGGTTTTGTACAAGTGAAAAGTCCAGCTAACTATAACACCCCTGAAACCTATGGTTTTTTCAGTGAATATATATATATATATATATATATTCACTTAAAAAACCATAGGTTTCACACATGTTATAGTTAGGTGGATATTTCACTCGTAAAAAACCAATGAAATTCCACCATTATAGTTAGTTCAGATAACTATAACTCGCGCGCCCGCAATCCTCTGCTCATGACGTCACATATTACATCACTCATGACATGGTCAATGGCATCACTCTTGACATCACTGATGACATCATCCTTGTGATAGAGTGGCGGTCGCGCGAGTTATAGTTATCTGAACTAACTATAGCGGTGGAATTTCATTGGTTTTTTACGAGTGAAATATCCACCTAACTATAACATGTGTGAAACCTATGGTTTTTTAAGTGAATTTGCAAGGTTTTTTAAATGCTAATTCCTAACTATAACATGTGTGAAACCTATGGTCTTTTCAGTGAATTGGTACGGTTTTTTAAATGCTAAGTTATGTATGTATTATTATTTTTGTAATAAATTTATTTTTCAATAAACTACGTATTAAAATTGTTTTTTTTTTATGGTTTTTCACCGTGCGCGCACGGTGCTCGCACCCCCGCGATTTAAAATTTAATGTTTTTTTCTGCCTTCGGGGTCCTTCAGGGACCCCCTGACAAAGGCTAGGGGGTCAGGAACTCTCTACCCTGTCCCCTTTTCACGTTCGACACCTTCCTTTTCCACTCTCGCACTGAAAACAAACAAAATGGCGGCCGACACTTCCTGATTTCGAACGATTCGAACGTTGACTGACATGTAACAACCAATTAGAATTACGCTCGCGCACGTTAGGGTGCGCTGCTATAGATATGTATGTGCTTTTAAATGCAATTTTCTCAGGAACTACTGAACAGATTGACTCCATATATGCAAAAGGCACATCCCTGACCTGAGGACTACCTCTCTGCCAAATTTCAAGTAATTCTGTTCAGCCGTTCGGGCTGTACCTACGACTAAAGGTCATATGGGAAAATGCATGGGGAAAACGCGTTTTGGGACCCCCCTTTTTTCTCGGCCCCCGCTTTACGAATCCCCCTCGAGACTTTCAGGGTAGGAGCTGAGCGGAGCGCCCCATTAGTTTTGAAAATGTAGCGAAGATTCGTCAACTGGCGCCAAAGTTATTCAAAATAGAATTTTGAGATTTCCTATGGAAACACGGTCCCAACTATAACTATCTACTGGCGACCGCCAGTAGATAATATATATATATATATATATATATATATATATATATATATATATATATATATATATATATATATATATATATATATATATATATATATATATATAGGCCATTACACATGTAGATCAGAATATGCTGTTTATGTGTTACAATGCAAATGTGGGTTGCGTTACATTGGCAGTACTAAACTACAGGTTTATGTATGGATATGTAGGAGAGTAGGATCTGCCTCTTATGTTGCCCCCACTTTTTTCTGATGTTTACACTGGTTTCTGGCTATAGTCTGGCGGGGACCCTGCTAATCAGGGCCCCAGCCTCTCTGTTCTCTCTAAACAACATGGAGTGTATAGTAGGTGCACTAGTGATTGGATACTGTGGTGCCTTATGAGTCCCTAGTATATGGTACCTTAGGGACCAAGGGCATAGGTACTTCACAGGCCTACCAGGGGCTGAAGCATGTATTATGCCACCCCTGGGAAGCAGACTAAATCTGACACCACAGGCCTGCTACTGCAGCCTGGGTGAGGTGGTGCTAGCACTCCTCACTGAGATATAGGTTCACTATATCTCTCCTGCACACACATTTAAACCTATCAGTCACCCCTAAGGCAGGCCTTATCAATCCTGAGGGCAGGGTGCTTGGATGCGGTCAAACCACATACTGTTAAGTGCATTATAACCTCGCGGTAAATACTAACTTTGGAATGGCTGCATCAAAACAGGTTGTGTTTGGTGTCAAACGCTTTGGAATCATACCCCGACACCAGTAACTGGTGTGGGAGTATGATCCCACCCCTCTAGAGGGATAGACATGTACCTACTGTGGAAACGCGGTAGAATCCTGAAGAGCCCTGGCATCACAAAATGGATGCCACCAGTCACAGACACTGGGCTGCCCTCCTGCTGATGACCGAAACTCGCAGTGGAGGAACCCAACAATAGGTATCATGTCACAGGGAGGTGTGACCACCTCCCAGACAGGGTTTAGTGTATTGGGGCTGGGTGGGTGCACTCCTAGAGTGCTTTGAAGTCCTGCACTGGGGGAGCAGTAGGCTCCTCTGTGCTTACACCAGTCCAAACCGGCTCAGGGGCTACCTCCCCCTGCTCTGGCGCGAAACTGGACAAAGGGAAGTGGGTGTAGCCACCCACTCCCCTGACCCTCCCATAGGTGGGGTCATAGAGCTAGTCCCTCCCTTCCTTCCAGTATAAGTTAGGGAACCCTTGCCATTGCAAACTAGATACCCCTGGACGACGCTCTGAAGACGAATCCAGGACCTTCGACGTTCCACTACCTCTGGAAGACGGAAGAATCTCCCTTGGAGTCAAGGAGTGACTCCCCTCCTTGGCAGGCACCAAAAACTGCAATCAATGGTCACAAACTCCATCGCTCCCGCCGGAGCCCGAAGTCCCTGCAGCTCAGGAAGAGGATTTCCTGACTTCTCCAAGGCCATTGTGAGTCCCCAGCGACGCTGAGGCAAGTGGACCCCACGAGTGACAAGGAACCGCAATCCCTGGGTACGTGCACTATTTTTGGGTGCAACCCCTTCACGACATTCTATGAACCTGTGCATTGGACCACGTGTGTTCCGAGCCTCCAGCAGGAATCGCTCCGAAGATCAGAGGCCTACCCCGTCACGAGTGACAGTGGGACCCTGTTGAGTGAATCCTTCCGAGGCGTCTTTGCGATCCCTTGCTGGTTGGCTCGTGGGTCCCCTGAAGACTTTTCTACAGTTCCAAAGGGCTCCCCTGGTTGCTCCAGGCCGGCCCTGACTTACCCTCACTGGGTGAGTCCCTCAGACCTTGCTGGTCTGCACCGCTGACTTTTTGTCCTTTCCACAAGACTTGCTGTTACCAAGGCTTGTTGGCTCCAATGTGGTCACCGACACCGCAGTAAGCTGCAGACTTCGTGGGACAAGCCGAATCCAGCTCCTGGTCATCGTCGACGCCTCCTGGACCTCGTGGCTGAAGAGTCAAGACACCCATGGATCACCTGAAATCACCCGACAACTGTGGGCATCCATCTTCCTTGCCCCAGGTCACTGCCAAGTGACTTTGAACACTGTCCCCTCTGCTTTCAGGTCTTCCTTCTTCTGAATCCAGACTTGGATTCCACCGGACACTTCTCCTGTCTTCACAAGCAGCAAGTCTTCTTTGGCTCCCATTGAAAACGACGCTGCGACCCGACACCAAAAGACACCTATGCACCCGGCTTCCCTGGGTGAGGTACTCCAGCACTACGGTATTCCTGTGGGTGTTGGCTCAAGAACTACTTAAACTGTAAGTGACTTGCTTGTAGTCTCTCCCGAAGTATCCTTAAACTCTTAATTTCCAATCGCGACTTGCTCCATTGAAGTCAATAGGGATTCGCGGCTGTGTTCTCACACTGCATGCGTCTCCCGTGGGTCCTTTACTTACCTGCCTTGGGTGGTTTCGTGAGGCTCCAGCGCTTCTGAAGGCCCTAGGCCTTGTCCCTTTGCAAGTCGTTGTTCTTAAGTCTCTTTTTTAGTATATGGTCTGGTACGCCCCTAGGGCCCTAGCCATATTTGTGCTTAACTTATTGTGAAACGTTGATTTGTGCATATGTTCCTGACTTCTAATCTCATAAAGAGATTAGCAGAGAGTTGTTAGTAATACATACATACATATATGAGATATATATACCTGTGTGGTGTCCTTTCATTTGGTAATTCAAGAGATTATAAGGTAAAATAAGCTGCTTTACTTTCCTCTAAAGTCTTAGTCTGAAAGCTGCTCTCCACAGCTACCATTAGGATAGCTTTCTTTGAAAGGTTGTCTTAAACCTACTACCATAAGAGTCGAATTGTACTGGTGCAAGGTGTCCACTTTAACTAGTGAACAGCATATACCAGGCCAACTTCTCACATTGATGGGCAGCGTGTGGGATTCCAGCCTGCCATTGTTTTACCAGATAATCTCTATTTGAATTACTAACTGAAAACCACTATAGGTACTCAAGGTACATATAAAGTCAAGCTTAGTATCAATAAGTTCTACAAGGGATACAATACCCTTTCTACAGCTCAAGCTAGTATCAGCAGGCCACAAACTAGTGTAGGTAGTACAACACTGCACAGCACTAGAATGTCCTTAAGGGTTGGAACCAGTGGGTCCACCCAGCCTCAGTATAAGGACATGACTTTCTCTGACTTGAAAGACATGTGTGCTGCAAGGCACCTGAAGCTAGGACAGAGTCCCTTCACACTACACCTGATAGATCTGCTGACAGCAGATGATCTTAGATTAGCTCTAGGAGCTAATGGGTCTGAATCAGTGAGTGGGGCAATTATAGTATCTGGGTCAGATGATGAAAATCAAGATGACCAAGACTCTGTGGTTGAAGGGCCAGATCCACAAGGGTCTGAAAAGGACAGAGGAATTCTCCCTAAAAGAACTGACAGAGTGGAGGAAAGGCCTAGGTCCCTTTCTAGGGAGTCTGACCACTCCTATCACTCTGGCAGAGAATCTGTCCACCAGAGGAGCTCCTACTTTCCTAGAAGGGAGACCTTCTCTGACAGAATGTACAAACTGCTGCAGTATGAGGAAGCAAGATTTGCCCTCAAAACCAAGCAGTTGACATTAGATAGAGAAGCCTTTGAGCTCCAGAGAGCTTCTAGAAGAGAGGGGTTAGAACCCCCTGGTGGCAGCAACAGTGTCCCTAGAGGGAGAGAATATATTCCAGACCATAGGAACCTGAGCAAGGTTGTTCCTCCCTACCAGAGTGGGGATGATATCCACAAGTGGATAACTGCTATGGAAAGACCCCTAACTATTTTCTCTACTGAGGAGGGAAGTTATCCCGAAACCCGAGCCATGTCTCGGGCGATATTTTAAAACCCAGGACATGTATCGGGTCTAGAGATCATCAGTTCAACAAGTACTTACTTGCACCCACTGGGGGGAAATACTCAAGAACTCCATCAGAGATCATCAGTTCAACAAGTACTTACTTGCACCCACTGGGGTGAACCACTCAAGAACTTCATGTACCAGCTTCCCTTGGGGCGACCCGGAGGAGGAGCTAGCGGAGTGCGGTCCATTGCGGTTGTTTATAAAAATGGCTCCTTCGAGCTTTGGGCTGACGAGCTCCTGGACGACGCACCTGCGTGCCTGTGCGGGCACTGAGGCCCTTGACGGTTGCTTGGCGGCCCTCTCTTCCACCCCTAACTATTTTCTCTACTGAGGAGGGAAGTTATCCCGAAACCCGAGCCATGTCTCGGGCGATATTTTAAAACCCGGGACATGTATCGGGTCTAGAGATCATCAGTTCAACAAGTACTTACTTGCACCCACTGGGGTGAACCACTCAAGAACTCCATCAGAGATCATCAGTTCAACAAGTACTTACTTGCACACACTGGGGTGAACCACTCAAGGACTTCATGTACCAGCTTCCCTTGGGGCGACCCGGAGGAGGAACTAGCGGAGTGCGGTCCATTGCGGTTGTTTATAGCATATACCAGGCCAACTTCTCACATTGGTGGGCAGCGTGTGGGATTCCAGCCTGCCATTGTTTTACCAGATAATCTCTATTTGAATTACTAACTGAAAACCACTATAGGTACTCAAGGTACATATAAAGTCAAGCTTAGTATCAATAAGTTCTACAAGGGATACAATACCCTTTCTACAGCTCAAGCTAGTATCAGCAGGCCACAAACTAGTGTAGGTAGTACAACACTGCACAACACTAGAATGTCCTTAAGGGTTGGAACCAGTGGGTCCACCCAGCCTCAGTATAAGGACATGACTTTCTCTGACTTGAAAGACATGTGTGCTGCAAGGCACCTGAAGCTAGGACAGAGTCCCTTCACACTACACCTGATAGATCTGCTGACAGCAGATGATCTTAGATTAGCTCTAGGAGCTAATGGGTCTGAATCAGTGAGTGGGGCAATTATAGTATCTGGGTCAGATGATGAAAATCAAGATGACCAAGACTCTGTGGTTGAAGGGCCAGATCCACAAGGGTCTGAAAAGGACAGAGGAATTCTCCCTAAAAGAACTGACAGAGTGGAGGAAAGGCCTAGGTCCCTTTCTAGGGAGTCTGACCACTCCTATCACTCTGGCAGAGAATCTGTCCACCAGAGGAGCTCCTACTTTCCTAGAAGGGAGACCTTCTCTGACAGAATGTACAAACTGCTGCAGTATGAGGAAGCAAGATTTGCCCTCAAAACCAAGCAGTTGACATTAGATAGAGAAGCCTTTGAGCTCCAGAGAGCTTCTAGAAGAGAGGGGTTAGAACCCCCTGGTGGCAGCAACAGTGTCCCTAGAGGCAGAGAATATATTCCAGACCATAGGAACCTGAGCAAGGTTGTTCCTCCCTACCAGAGTGGGGATGATATCCACAAGTGGATAACTGCTATGGAAAGAGCCTGTAGAGTACAACAGGTCCCCCAAAAGCAGTGGGCAGCAATCTTGTGGCTCTCCTTTTCAGATAAAGGTTGAGAAAAGCTCCTCACTGTTAGAGAAGAGGATGCTGATGACTATGAAGTCCTGAAGAGTGCACTGATAGATGGGTTTGACTTAACCACTGAGCAGTACAGGTTGAAGTTCAGAGATACCCAGAAGGCACAGACTCAGGACTGGACTGACTTTGTAGATTGTGCAACCAAAGCTCTGGAGGGTTGGCTGGTTGGCAGTAGGGTTACTGATTTCAAGGGATTGTATAATCTAATGATGAGAGAACAGATCCTTAATAATTGCCAGAACCAGTTGTTGCATCAATACCTGGTGGACTCTGATCTGACCTCTCCCCAATAATTGGGAAAGAAGGCAGACAAATGGGTCAGAACCAGGGTGAGGCAGAAAACCCAGAACCAAGGGGGTGACACCAAGAAGCGGGATTCTAAGGGCTCTGAGAAAGGTGGGGATAAGTCAAAAGACCAGAAGTCTTCACAAGGGCCCCAAAAATCTGCATCTGTTAGGGATTCACAATTAGGGAAAAGGCCAAAAGAAGCCCTGGTGCAAATTCTGTAAACAGAAAGGGCACTGGACTTCTGATTGTAAAAAGTCCAAAGACCAGACCACCACCACTCCTGCCCCTAAGGCAACTGTTCCCCCAAGTTCAGCTACTAGTGGAGGTGGTACACAGAATAAGGGTGTAGTAGGGTTGACCCTGGGTAATGAAGTGGACTCTGGCCTAGTCAGAGTACCCACTCAGGCATTGCTGATTTGTGTTGGAGACGTTGATATGTCCTTCCTAGTGAGCCCCAGTAATCTGGGCAAATACAAACAGCAGCCTGTAATAAATGGCAAACAGGCTTTGGCATTTAGGGACACAGGTGCTGGTGTCACCATGGTGGCAGAGGATCTTGTGGACCCTGGACAGATCATCCTGTGCGAAATGTACCAGGTGACCAATGCGAGCAATGTCAGGACCAACCATAGTCTGGCAGTTGTGAATTTCTCCTGGGGAGGGGTAACTGGCCTTAAGAAGGTTGTAGTCAGTGCAGACCTCCCTGTAGAATGTCTACTGGGCAATGATCTAGAGACTTCAGCCTGGTCTGAAGTAGAGTTATGGACTCATGCTGAGATGTTGGGCATCCCTGCAGAGGTATTTGCTGTGACCAGGTCACAGGCCAAAATGCATAACACTGAACCAGCTCTGGATCCTGAAACCATGGACCAGATGCTTCCCAAGAAGAGGAGCAGTAGGGTTAAGGCAGTGCCTTCCCCTCTGTCACAGATCACAGACTCACCTCTTGAGGGAGGAGAAGCAGATCCTGAAGAAGGAACTGCCCCAGAGGGACTTGAGCCTGATCAGGTTGAGTTCTTGGGGGCAGGTGGCCCTTCTAGGGAAGATCTGGGTAAGGAGCAACAGTGCTGCCCCTCTCTTGAACCCCTCAGACAGCAGGCTGCTGCGGAGGCTGCTGGGAGTGCTAGTGGGTCCCATAAAGTTTATTGGGATGAGGGACTCCTATATTCTGAGGGTAGAGATCCAACCCCTGGATCCACCAGAAGGTTGGTAATACCTCAGAGGTTTAAGGGGTTCATCTTGACCCTAGTACATGATATCCTTTTGGCAGGTCACTTGGGCCAAAACAAGACCTGGGACAGGCTTGTTCCACATTTTTATTGGCCACATATGTCAGAAGACACCAAGGAGTTTTGTCGCTCCTGTGTCACCTGTCAAGCCAGTGGCAAGTCAGGTGGCACATCAAACGCCCCCCTGATACCACTACCTGTGGTGGGGGTACCCTTTGAAAGCGTAGGGATTGACATAGTTGGTCTCCTTGACATTCCAACTGCATCTGGGCACAGATTTATCCTGGTGGTAGTGGATCATGCCGCCAGGTACCCAGAGGCAATTCCCCTGAGAACCACCAAGAGCCCTCATTGGAGTTTTCTCCAGAGTAGGTTTCCCAAAGGAGGTCATCAATGACAGAGAGACAAACTTCATGTCAGGATATTTGAAAGCAATGTGGAAGGAGTGTGGTGTAACTTATAAATTCACCACTCATTATCACCCACTATGCAATGGGTTAGTTGAACGTTTCAACAAAACCCTTAAGGGAATGATTAAAGGACTCCAAGAGAAGCTTAGGCGGAAATGGAACCTTCTTCTTCCCTGCCTTTTGTTTGCATACAGAGAGGTTCCACAGAAGGGGGTTGGTTACAGCCCATTTGAGCTTCTGTTTGGACACCCTGTAAGAGGTCCATTATGTTTGGTAAAAGAGGGCTGGGAGTTACCACTCAAACCCCCCAAACAGGATGTGATGGACTATTTACTTGGTCTCCGCTCCAGGATGGCAACCAAAAACCTGGAGGCCAGCCAAGAAATACAAAAAACTTGGCATGACCAAAAGGCTGTGCTGACTGTGTACCAGCCAAGACAGAAAGTGTAGGTGCTGGAGCCAGTGGCACCAGCAGCCCTCCAAGACAAATGGAGTGGCCCCCATACAATTGTTGAGCAAAAGGGAGAGGTCACCTATCTGGTGAATCTTGGAACTCCCAGGAGCCCCCTGAGGGTGCTCCATGTCAACAGATTAAAACCATATGTTGACAGGGCTGACATGGGCTTGCTCATGGCAACTGATGAGGAACAGGAGGAGGAGAGTGACCCTCTCCCTGATCTGCTCTCACAGAACCCTGAAGATGGGCTAGTGGATGGTATTGCTTTGGCAAGCAGTCTCACTGACCATCAACAAAATTAACGCAGACAGGTTCTGCAACAGTACAGACATATATTTATCCTGACCCCTAGTCAGACTATCTGGTGCATCCATGAGGTGGACACTGGGGACAGTCTGCCTGTCAAGAGTAAAATCTACAGGCAACCTGACCATGTCACGGACTGTATCAGGACTGAAGTCCAGACAATGTTGGAATTAGGTGTGATTGAGCCTTCAGATAGCCCCTGGGCTAGCCCAGTAGTCCTAGTACCCAAGCCTCATACCCAGGGTGGTAAGAAAGAAATGAGATTTAGTGTAGACTACAGAGGCCTCAATGCAGTCACCAGGACTGATGCCTATCCTATACCAAGGGCAGATGAGCAGGTTGATACTTTGGCCTCAGCCAAGTATCTGAGTACATTTGACCTAACAGCTGGCTACTGGCAGATCAGGTTAGCTGACGATGCAAAAGCCAAAACAGCATTTTCAACCCATAGAGGGCACTACCACTTTGTGGTGATGCCCTTTGGATTGAAAAATGCACCTGCCACTTTTCAGAGGTTGGTTAACAAAGTTCTGGCAGGGATGGAAACTTATTCCTCAGCTTATCTAGATGCTATTGCTGTCTTTAGTTCCTCCTGGCAGGATCACCTGGTCCACCTCAGAAATGTTTTGGAGGCCCTGCAGAAAGCAGGCCTCACTATCAAGGCATCTAAGTGCCAGATAGGGCAGAGCCAGGTTGTGTACTGGGCCACCTTGTAGGTGGGGGCCAGGTTCAGCCTTTACAGAGCAAAATCCAAACCATAATGGAATGGGTTGCTCCAACCACCCGGACACAGGTGAGAGCCTTCTTAGGCCTGACTGGGTACTATAGGAGGTTTGTGAAGGGATATGGATCTATAGTGACCCCCTTGAATGATCTTACCTCAAAGAAAATGCCCAAAAAGGTTCAGTGGACAGCTAGCTGTGAAAAGGCATTTGCAGACCTAAAGCAGGCCATGTGCACTGCTCCCATCTTACAGAGTCCAGACTACACCAAAAAGTTCATTGTCCAAACAGATGCTTCTGAGCTGGGTGTGGCAGCTGTACTGTCTCAACTGAATGATGAAGGTCAAGACCAGCCAGTAGCTTTTATTAGCAGAAGGCTGACCCCTAGAGAGAAACGTTGGTCAGCTATAGAGAGGGAGGCCTTTGCTGTGGTGTGGGCCCTGAAGAAGCTGAGGCCATACTTGTTTGGCACTCACTTCATAGTTCAGACTGACCACAAGCCCCTCCTATTGCTTAAACAGATGAAAGGTGAAAACCCAAATCTTTTAAGGAGATCCATTTCCCTACAGGGGATGGACTATACAGTGGAACATAGACCTGAGACCCAACATGCCAATGCATATGGACTCTCAAGGTATTTTCACTTAGAACACAAAGACTCAACTGGTCAAGGTTAGTTTAGAGTCCCTGCGTTTGGGGGGGGGGGGGTTGTGTAGCAGAGTAGGATCTGCCTCTGCACATTTAAAACCTATTACCTGTGATTTCTTGGTCCCCGCTAGCTCCCCTGCCCCGGTCCACCACGGCTGTGTGCCGATTGAGTGGAGGGCGATCCAGGGAGCAGCGGGTCCAATCACGCGGCATTTCCGGTCTCTGGGAGGGCGGAGCCAGGCTCCCGCGCTCTCCGCTACAACAGACCGATGTGCCAGCGGACGCGCAGCATTACTGGGGGAAAGCTGCTGCTGAACAGCAGAACACTCAGGCACTAAGCGATAACTTAATTGGCTGCTCTTACAAGTTTAAAAAAAACGTATTTTATCCTGCTGCTCGCTCACTTTGCTCATTTGCACATTTAAAACCTATTACCTGTGATTTCTTGGTCCCCGCTAGCTCCCCTGCCCCGGTCCACCACGGCTGTGTGCCGATTGAGTGGAGGGCGATCCAGGGAGCAGCGGGTCCAATCGTGCGGCATTTCCGGTCTCTGGGAGGGTGGAGCCAGGCTCCCGCGCTCTCCGCTACAACAGACCGATGTGCCAGCGGACGCGCAGCATTACTGGGGGAAAGCTGCTGCTGAACAGTAGAACACTCAGGCGCTAAGCGGTAACTTCATTGGCTGCTCTTACAAGTTTTTAAAAAACGTATTTTATCCTGCTGCTCGCTCACTTTGCTCATTTGCACATTTAAAACCTATTACCTGTGATTTTTTGGTCCCCGCTAGCTCCCCTGCCCCGGTCCACCACGGCTGTGTGCCGATTGAGTGGAGGGCGATCCAGGGAGCAGCGGGTCCAATCGCGCGGCATTTCCAGTCTCTGGGAGGGCGGAGCCAGGCTCCCGCGCTCTCCGCTACAACAGACTGATGTGCCAGAGGACGCGCAGCATTACTGGGGGAAAGCTGCTGCTGAACAGCAGAACACTCAGGCGCTAAGCGGTAACTTCATTGGCTGCTCTTACAAGTTTAAAAAAAACGTATTTTATCCTGCTGCTCGCTCACTTTGCTCATTTGCACATTTAAAACCTATTACCTGTGATTTCTTGGTCCCCGCTAGCTCCCCTGCCCCGGTCCACCACGGCCGTGTGCCGATTGAGTGGAGGGCGATCCAGGGAGCAGCGGGTCCAATCACTGTTATCCAGGAAATCAAACCACTAGTATGGACAGATCACTCACTAATATCATTTTCATTGGAACTGCCAGCCAAACTAACGCATCCAAGTAAGCCTAGAGAGACAAATAACAGAGCGTGGAGGCTAGTTACTGAAACAACATTCCTACAACACTTTCCCCCTCCTAATACCCTATCCCTGAATGTGCTCTCAACAAACTTAGCTGCAGCACACCTGGAGTCCGAAATCAAAACTACTTAGAACCAAATCGCCCCCAAACTTAAGCCCAGTCGATCAAAAAGACCTCTCACCGAGAAATGGTATACACCTCAACTCAAAGCACTCAAAAGAAAGTGCCAGCACACCGAACATCAATGGAGACTGTCCAAACTCGAATTAGATAAATCTCGGTACAAATCTGAACTTAAAATGTACAATCACGCCATTAAAAATGCAAAAAAGAGCTACTTTTTGCAACAAATAAATGAAAACTGCAACTCAACCAAAGAGCTTTTTAAAATAGTAAAAGAACTTTGCAAACCAACCAGCATGTCCCAAACCATTCCCCCCTCTGCAGAATCCTGCGAAAAAATTAGTAACTTCTTTTCGGACAAAATTAGCCAAATATACTCCACTTTTAATCCTACCACAGAATTAGATATCTCGAATCAGAATTTTCAGACCCCAGACCCAGAAGCAATGTCTGAAATGAGCAAATTCGCCCCCCTCACGGAAACTGAGGTGCTGAAGGCATGGGTGAAGTTAAATCAGGATCCCCTCTGGATCCCTGCCCACACTTCATTTTTGCTCGGACAGCCTCTACCCTCTGCCCATATGTTACCCAGCTTCTCAATAAATCACTCAACACTACCACCTTCCCAGATATTTGGAAACAGGCAGTAATTACTCCTCTGTTAAAAAAGGAAGGGACAGATGTTCTCAATCCCGAAAACTACCATCCAATCTCCCAACTCCCATACCTGTCCAAAGTTCTGGAGAAACTTGTGAACAAGCAATTAACCAACTTCCTTGAATCTAATGACCTACTGGACCCCTCGCAGACGGGTTTCAAGGCTACCAACAGCACCGAGGCAACATTACTGGCAGTATCAGACAACATCAGGTCCTGTACCGACCAGGGAGGAGCCATCGCTCTGATACTTTTGGACCTGTCTGCAGCATTCGACACGGTCTCCCACAATAGACTGTTGGAAACCCTCTACAAAAAAGGAATCCACTCCACAGCGCTAAAATGGTTTGGCTCGTTTCTCAAAAACCGAACACAAACGGTCCGACTAGGTCAGCTCCAATCCAAACCCAAGATAACTGGCTGTGGTGTTCCACAGGGAGCTTCGCTAAGCCCCACTTTATTTAACACATACGTCTCATCCCTGGCAGAAATTAGCAGAAAATGGGGTATTGGCATTTGCTCCTATGCCGATGACACACAGATAATGGTAGCCCTCGAAGAAAGGCCTGAAGCCACCAAAATAAAACTACATAACTGTCTCTCAGAAATGGCACAGTGGATGCCGAAGCACTGCCTGAAACTAAACGCAGGGAAAACTGAAATCCTGCTTTTTGGAGGGGCCAAGGGGATCTGGGAAGCCACATGGTGGCCACAAACACTCTGGACTGCCCCAACCCCTAAGCATTGTGCAAAAAACTTAGGTATCTTCATTGATGACACCCTATCCATTAAGGACCATGTGCGGGCCCTTTGTGGCAAGGGTTTTGCCACCCTGAAACTGCTACACAGGATTTTTCCCTGGATCCCACAAGACTGCAGAAGAACAGTCACGCAGGGCTTGCTTATGAGTCAGCTCGACTATGGCAATGCTCTATTTGTGGGCATGAACGAGTCTCTCTTCACTCGGTTACAGGTGCTCCAAAATGCCGCAGCCAAGCTGGTATGCAACAAAAACAGATTAAGTTCAGCATCAAAGTGCATGAAAGACCTGCACTGGCTTCCCATGCGCCAAAGAGCGGTTTTAAACTACTCAGCCATGCCCACAGAACACTATTCCAAAATGGCCCCAAAATACTACAGGGAAGACTCGAGTTCTATGTCCCGACAAGAAACCTGCGGTCCTCATATCTGGCACTGGCCAGAACTAAACGTATAAAGAAAGTGAGGTCCGGAGGGCGCTCCTTCTCATACTTGGCTGCCAAAAGATGGAACGATCTCCCCACAGACCTACGACTCACACCAAACTATCTGGAGTTCCGAAAAAAATTGAAAACTCATTTGTTCCCAAAAAAACACAATAAATTAATACCTTCCTGTCTGTAGCCTAATACCCTTGTTTTTGCTATCAGCGCCTTGATATCCCCTGGGATGAATGTCGCACTCTATAAATAAATAAATAAATGTTGCCCCCACTTTTTTCTTGATGTTTACACTGGTTTCTGGTTATAGTCTGGCTGGGACCCTGCTAATCAGGGCCCCAGCCTCTCTGTTCTCTCTAAACAACATGGAGTGCATAGTAGGTGCACTAGTGATTGGATACTGTGGTGCCTTATGAGTCCGTAGTATATGGTACCTTAGGTACCAAGGGCATAGGTACTTCACAGGCCTACCAGGGGCTGAAGCATGTATTATGCCACCCCTGGGAAGCAGACTAAATCTGACACCACAGGCCTGCTACTGCAGCCTGGGTGAGGTGGTGCTAGCACTCCTCACTGAGATATAGGTTCACTATATCTCACCTGCACACACATTTAAACCTATCAGTCACCCCTAAGGCAGGCCCTATCAATCCTGAGGGTAGGGTGCTTGGTTTCCATGTGAGGGGGTGCCTCTGCCTGAGCAGGGCCCCTCTGCAGCTCTCAGAGTCCATTCTCTGGGGCTGTTTGTGAATTCGGTCAAACCATATACTCTTAAGTGCATTATAACATCGCTGTAAATGCTAACTTTGGAATGGCTCCATCAAAACATGTCGTGTTTGGTGTCAAACGCTTTGGAATCATACCCCCACACCAGTAACTCGTGTGGGAGTATGATCCCACCCCTCTAGAGGGATAGACATGTACCTACTGTGGAAACGCGGTAGAATCCTGAAGAGCCCTGGAATCACAAAATGGATGCCACCAGTCACAGACACTGGGCTGCCCTCCTGCTGATGACCGAAACTCACAGGGGAGGAAGCCCAACAATAGGTATCCTGTCACAGGGAGGTGTGACCACCTCCCAGACAGGGTTTAGTGTATTGGGGCTGGGTGGGTGCACTCCTAGAGTGCTTTGAAGTCCTGCACTGGGGGAGCAGTAGGCTCCTCTGTGTATACCTTGAAAACAAGGAGAGGGGGCTCTTAAATCCAAAAGGTTGGAGCACCCAATAATACAAGTATAAAAGTATATGTACCTTTTGGAAACTGTTCCGAAATTGTTACTTCATACACCACAAATATTCACATCCAAACTTATTCAGCACCACATTTCACTTAACATGTTTGAAGCACTTATCATAAAACGAATTCATGTCAAATATATATATTTTTTTTAATAATCAACATCAGTTCATATGAAACATCAGATCATCAGAAATAAAAAGAATGCTAATAAAAACACAATAATTCCCACATGGAATCAATTATGTACCTAAAAAGGAGAACACTGAGAGACAAACACTGTGTCATACATATGTTAATTTGGATACGCAATAGACGGTATCAGGCACAAGTCTCCAATCCCTGTCTATGGCTAACTAATAGCTAAACCAAATTTAACTTAAAACAAAAAAGCAGGCGTCGACACGTTTCGGTGGCAGAAATCCAAATAGGACCACCTTCTTCAGGACACAAGAATATTTCTCCTTAACATGTATATAGAAATTTGGCACCAGTTCCACCTGTTAGAGAGACATATTTTTAAAATATGTATACACCCATAGTGATTTAATTGAAATTCACCTGATTCAATACATACAACTTATTATTCATCAAAATATATAATGATCATAAAGATGTATTACATCAACGTTAAAATCACAAGTGCTCCAGACATTTCAACAAAGCCATCATAAATCTAGGGAGAATATACCTCCTTCTTTTAAATCTACATTCATTCATCATTCATCCATCTTGCATTCGACCAACTTATTATTTTATTTAATTTTTCTATAGAAGAACTCACCGGTGCAGCTGCACTGCGGTAAGGATATCTCCTCTCACTGGGAGTACACATATGGTGCTTCAAGAGAAGCAGAGATGTTACAATAATAGCTGGAATGATAAGACAATGGGGTCAATACCTTCAATATTGTAAAACTTATACTGACCAAAGTAGCCTGTCTAGTTCTATGTTTTTTTATTATTTATTATTTTCTCATAAAGTTCAAGAAGATTTCTATTCTTAACATTAGATTTCAGATTTATTCTCACCCTTAGTATTCCTAAAATTTAAAAATAAATCGTGTCCTATATGAATAATTATTCGTTTGTCCTACATATTGATTGCCTCTGAATGATAGAACTTTTTTTCCCCTTTATCAAATGTCTCTGTATTTGTACTAGGGGATTATACCTACTACTTAATCTAAAGACCCACCTTACTATTAATGAATGAAGAATTAGTGATATTTTCCTTTTTCCTCTTTTTCTTTCCTCAATGATTATGATGGCCGGATTCAGTCTCGGTCTCTGAGAAAGTATAATCAAAAAAAGTTTTTGGGAACATCTATTCCTATCTGTTTTAATGTCACACTCCTCTAAATAATACCTCTTAGTGAATGTCCGTTATCATATATGTCTCACCTTTTTTGTAAGGAATCAAACGCAATCGTTCTTGAATTAAAACAATCTCTCTCGTTCCCTACAATATATAATTAATATATTAGAACAACACCTTATCTATTTCTAAATTTTATAGAGAATTTAGCAAGCCCCCACTCTAATATATCTCACCTTGTTAAAAATAGGGGCGATCATTCAATATATCGTCTCCCTGGGTCATCTATAAAGTAGAAAAGTATATATTAACCACCATATTTCTAATCTTCTACATTGTAGTTATTTCTTTCATGTGTTCCATCTAAGCTTATAGTGTGTTCATTACCCAACTCTTTCATTATATGTCGAGTTAAAAAAGCGATTTGTATAATGAGTTTCCTATAATGTAGCAACTTGATTCACCTAATAATGATCCATCTATTGTTATAACAATGTACCCCCGCTATCATTGTGCTTCTATTTGTTATCCAACTATTTTATGGTTCCCCACATCGTTTATTTTACCTTATAGGTGCAGCTTGTCTTTTAATTCTTTTGTATATGGTCGTATTGTATATATAAACGACCAACACTATGTGATTAACGTACTATGACTGCTTGTATTACCCGCCCCCCAAGAATAATACCCACATCAACCGGGTTACTTTGTAACTGCATCCCGATATTCACGCTAACTCACCAATAGTGGGAACAGCCTTTCCGTCCCGGAATTTTACATCTGGTCGTAATGCTTGAAACCGACCGATTCAAAATGGCTCCATTTTATCTTGTGACGCTACGTCACGTTCCGTTGTACCTGTCGTTTACGTGTATGTCACCTGATCTTGGCGTAAAAAGCTGCCATATTGGAATGGGTGTCAGTGTTTTGTATACTTATTAATCATTTGAAGTATATCGCCACCATATTGAAATAGGTATTGGTATAACCTATCCTCCGTATCTACTCTTTGTTAGTATATCACCTAGTCTTTATCTACATCGCCGCCATATTAGAATGGATATCGGTACATTGTGTACTTATTGCAATTTAAACTGTATCGCCGCCTTATTAAATTAAGTATCTGTATCTCGAATAAAAATAGCGGGCTCAAATTTCTGTTACTAAGTTAATCCAATCTCGTTCACATGAATCATCATAGCTTGTACCTTGTGATATAATCGCCCGAAGTTGGTATGTGTCTTAATTACAAGTTTACTGTATATACAGATTTACTAACTACGCCGATTTACTGAGTGCCCATCCATTAATATTGGCTACATTACAACACCATATTCATACACCAAAGTATCCCTTGGTGGTCTACAGCAA
This sequence comes from Triturus cristatus, assembly GCF_964204655.1. NCBI lineage: Eukaryota > Metazoa > Chordata > Amphibia > Caudata > Salamandridae > Triturus > Triturus cristatus. The sequence goes on along the minus strand of NC_140584.1, from coordinate 896,987,864 downwards.
GTTTCATCCAATCCTCTTTGGAGTTAAGAGGATTGGATGAAACTTGCTGTATAGAACCCTCTCTACTTGTCTGATTTTTGTGATATAGTTCCAAATAGATTGTGAATATTGGGACAGTGTCATGTGAGGTATTTCTAAGGTAGACCACCAAGGCATACTTTGGTGTATCAATATGGTGTTGTAATGTAGCCAATATTAATGGATGAGCATTCAGTAAATCGGCGTACTTAGTAAATCTGTATATACAGTAAACTTGTAATTAAGACATACACCAACTTCGGGCGATTATATCACAAGGTACAAGCTATGATGATTCATGTGAACGAGATTGGATTAACTTAGTAACAGAAATTTGAGACCGCTATTTTTATTCGAGATACAGATACTTAATTTAATAAGGCGGCGATACAGTTTAAATTGCAATAAGTACACAATGCACCGATATCCATTCTAATATGGCGGCGATGTACATAAAGACTAGGTGATATACTAACAAAGAGTAGATACGGAGTATAGGTTATACCAATACCTATTTCAATATGGTGGCGATATACTTCAAATGATTAATAAGTATACAAAACACTGACACCCATTCCAATATGGCAGCGGTGTACGCCAAGATCAGGTGACAAACACGTAGACGACAGGTACAACGGAACGTGACGTAGCGTCACAAGATAAAATGGAGCCATTTTGAATCGGTCGGTTTCAGGAATTACGACCAGATGTAAAATTCCGGGACGGAAAGGCTGTTCCCACTATTGGTGAGTTAGAATATCGGGATGCAGTTACTAAGTAACCCGGTTGATGTGGGTATTATTCTCGGGTGGCGGGTAATACAAGCAGTCATAGTACGTTAATCACATAGTGTTGGTCGTTTATATATACAATACGACCATATACAAAAGAATTAAAAGACAAGCTCCTCTGTGCATACACCAGTTCAAATCAGCTCAGGGGCTACCTGCCCCTGCTCTGGCGCGAAACTGGACAAAGGGAAGTGAGTGTAGCCACCCACTCTCCTGACCCTCCAATAGGTGGGATCATAGAGCTAGTCCCTCCCTTCCTTCCAGTATAAGTTAGGGAACCCTTGCCATTGCAAACTAGATACCCCTGGACGACGCTCTGAAGACGAATCCTGGACTTTCGACGTTCTACTACCTCTGGAAGACTGAAGAATCTCCCTTGGAGTGAAGGAGTGACTCCCCTGCTTGGCAGACACCAAAAACTGCAATCAACGGTCGCAAACTCCATCGCTTCCGCCAGAGCCCGAAGTCCCTGCAGCCCAGGAAGAGGGTTTCCTGACTTCTCCAAGGCCATCCTGAGTCCCCAGCGACGCTGAGGCAAGTGGACCCCACGAGTGACGAGGAACCGCAATCCCTGGGTACCGTGCACTATTTTCGAGTGCAACCCCTTCACGACGTTCTACGAACCTGTGCATTGGACCACGCGTGGTCCAAGCCTCCAGCAGGAATCCCTCCGAAGATCAGAGGCCTACCCCGTCCCGAGTGACCGTGGGCCCCTGTTAAGTGAATCCTCCCGAGGGTTCTTCGCGATCCCTTGCCGGTTGGCTTGTGGGTCCCCTGAAGACTTTTCTACAGTTCCAAAGGGCTCCCCTGGTTGCACCAGGCCTGCCCTGACTTACCTTCGCTGGGTGAGTCCCTCAGACCTTGCTGGTCTGCACCGCTGACTTTTTGTCCTTTCCACAAGACTTGCTGTTACCAAGGCTTGTTGGCTACAATCTGGTCACCGACACCGCAGTAAGCTGCAGACTTCGTGTGACACGCCGAATCCAGCTCCTGGTCGACGTCGACGCCTCCTGCACCTCGTGGCTGAAGAGTCAAGACACCCATGGATCACCTGAAATCACTCGACGACTGGGGGCATCCATCTTCCTTGCCCCGGGTCACTGCCAAGTGACTTTGAACACTGTCCCCTCTGCTTCCAGGTCTTCCTTCTTCTGAATCCAGCCTTGGATTCCACCGGACACTTCTCCTGTCTTCACAAGCAGCAAGTCTTCTTTGGCTCCCATTAAAAACGACGCCGCGACCCGACACCAAAAGACACCTATGCACCCGGCTTCCCTGGGTGAGGTAACTCCAGCACTACGGTGCTCCAGTGGGTGTTGGCCCTAGAACTACTTACCCTGTAAGTGACTTGCTTGTAGACTCTGCCGAAGTATCCTTAAACTCTTAATTTCCAATCACGACTTGCTCTATTGAAGTCAATAGGGATTTGCGGCTGTGTTCTCACACTGCATGCGTCTCCCGTGGGTCCTTTACTTACCTGCCTTGGGTGGTTTCGTGATGCCCCAGCGCTTCTGAAGGCCCTGTCCCTTTGCAAGTCATTGTTCTTAAGTCTCTTTTTTTGTATATGGTCTGGTACGTCCCTAGGGCCCCAGCCATATTTATGCTTAACTTATTGCGAAACGTTGATTTATGCATATGTTCCTGACTTCTAATCTCATAAAGAGATTAGCAGAGAGTTGTTAGTAATAAATACATATATATTTGATATATATACCTGTGTGGTGTCCTTTCATTTAGTAATTCTAGAGATTATAAGGTAAAACAAGCTGCTTTACATTCCTCTAAAGACTTAGCCTGAAGGCTGCTCTCCACAGCTACCACTAGGCTAGCTTTCTTTAAAAGGTTGTCTTAAACCAACTACAATAGGAGTCGAATTGTACTGGTGCAAGGTGTCCACTTTAACTAGTGAACAGCATATACCAGGCCAACTTCTCACAGCATATACAGCATTTACGTGCCATTGTAAACTCTGACCCAGCCTATCCAGTGGCCAGAAATTTTGAGTTGGAACATGACAATAATCTCAATTGTCTCCAATACTTTGTCATCGATACTGTTCCAATGAATAAAAGAGAGGGCAATCATGAAAAAAAGCTACAACATTTAGAATCGAGATACATTGTCAAACTCAATACTAAGTCCCCTAGGGTCTTAACATAGGCGAAGATTTGCACAATTACCTGTAGTATACTTCTGATTGTCCATAAAAGGCACCCATTATGAGATGAGGGTTGTATTTATATATACATATTACACTATTTGGACCACCAATACTTTGTTCCCACCTGCTATTAGAGACTATTCAATCAAAAACCATGTTTTACATCAGAAGCACTTTTTTTTAAGGGGGCTCAATTTTAATGCTAGTGGTGTTCATCCAAGCATTATATATATTGAATATTTTCCTTCTGCAGCTGCCATTAGCATTTTTACATTTATTATAGCACTTTTGACACAAGAAGTATTTGCACTATTGCACTTAATTTGCACATCTGCACTGCAATTTGGAGTAACAAAACTTCAATACAGTACAATACTTGAAGCCATTTGTGGCTAGCATAGATAGCTTATTATTGTTGTTAACACATGCAGTATTTGCACTGAATATTTATTGATGTATTTATTTATTATTTATTCAGGTAACGTGGTTTTTTACATCCCAATATCCATCTCGGTTCCTCATGATTTGTCAAATATTGCTTCTTTTATCTTTTTAGCGTTTTATCGCTTGTTAATGCCATCCGTTGATATTCAGCTATTATGTTTTTTTTAATGTTTACCAATGTGGTTCATAACTGCCTCAACGGTAATTACCATATGCAATGTGTTTTACTTTTGGAAAGAACTGTTCGTTTATTATGGATTTAATTACAACATATAGTATGTCTTTTATCTCCATTGTGCTGCTGCTAATGTGTCATGTGATGGGTGTGTTACCCAATATAATTCCGATAACAGCGTTGCGCGATCATGTGATCAAGGCTACAGAAGTGGCCGAAACGCATCATGATGGACTTTGCACCTAGCTAACAATAAACTTATTGACTGGGCACAAGCAATTGAAGTTGTACGTATCCCCGTTTGTGCGTGAATGCACGTTGGAGTGGTAATTGGATATAAAACATGGGTGGTGCAGCATCCTGGCTTAACAGCGGCACCTAAGGAAGGCAGACATAGCCGAAATGCATCGTGCCTGACAGCTGTTTTAATAAAGGGCTTCCAACAAAATTTTCCCCATGTGGTCTCTTTTCCTGTCAGCAATTGAGGAGTTTTGGTGTAACTATTCACGCTTGCCAGAAGGGTGTCAGAAGGAGAGTTACTGGCACCAGCGCTTGCCACGCTTTATCTTTCCCAGAGGTATCGGATTTTCTCCAGACCGCCTCAAGGAGTAGGAGATACAACGGCTGCTGCTCATAGCGGCTTGTGACTTCACAATGGGTTTTGTTTACTGCAACGTAAACCCGCAGCCCGGTGGACACTTATTTAATGAGGCTGGAGCGTAAGGGGACCCGAGGAAGCGCTTGTTGATACATTTGGTAACCAGGACATTTCAAATTCAGTCACCCATGTTTGTCCTGCACAGAACCAGGTGATATGGAATCACTGTCAGCAAAATCCAGCTCCACGCAACTTCCCCCCAGGCAAGATGAACTCTGGGAGCTGTAGTGTGTACAGCACTACATCGTGAGGGGCGAGAACATGATCAGGAGCTCTGTGTGCTCCCACCAATAGGAGGGATGCAGGACTGTTTAAAACATGGGTGGTGCAGCATCCTGGCTTAACAGCGGCACCTGAGGAAGGCAGACATAGCCGAAATGCATAGTGCCTGACAGCTGTTTTAATAAAGGGCTTCCAATGACATTTTCCCCGTGTGGCCTCTTTTCCTATATATATATATATATATATATCCAAAAAGATTCTGCCGCCAAATGTGGATGAAATAGCAGACCCAGATTCAGTGCATAAGTGTAAATTTATTCAGACAAACGCCAGCACCTCCACCATGTGCTTCACCTGGGCAGCCGAACACACAGCGGGTGCCTCCGCAGACGCAAGGTGAGTTCGTCTTGTCATCTAACAGCCACAGAATTTTTGGAGCACTCACGGGGTCAGTAAAATGATTTATTGTTAAAACACACGTTTCGGCATCATTGCCTTCGTCAGTGCCTTAAATAATTCTATATATCTCACAGCATTCAGTATTTTAAATAGCCCAATGTTCACTCCCGTTGTAGGGCTGCAGCCAATCCGGAAACGGCAGGTGTTACTCACGTCGGCATCAATGTCTAATGAGAGGGGCCTCAATCTCCCATAATGAAACATCTATGATGAATTGAACAGCACTCTGTTAATTTCTCCAGCATTCCGGCCACATCTCATATGTTGACTATAGTCTTGGCATTTCCAGCGGGCAGCCACTTCTCACCCGATATTGCTGTCTTCTCCTCCCTCGCTTACCGGTTCAAGCTTGCCAAACAATTCCACCATGCGCTTCACCTGGGCAGCCAAACACACAGCAGGTATATGAATATATATACATATTTGTATATGTATATATATATAAACTGAAAACAACTAAAGGTTACAGGGATATTATAGTTAGGAAATAGAATCTAAATATCCTTAGAAAGTCAATTAAAAAACAAAGGTTGCAGGGACGCAATAGTTAGGTTCAGAATTTACACACCCAAAACCACAGGAATTCAGCAGTTCTAATTAGAGTAATCTCAAAGAAACTATAACTCGTGACCTACGGTAATTATAACTTGTACCCCTGCCTCTAGTAGGTAGTTACAGTTAAGACCTAGTTTCCATAGACAGAGCATTTTTTTGTTAATTACTTTGGCGCCGTTTGCTGATTTTTCACAAACGTTTCAAAACTAGTTTTCCACTCACTACAGCAGCTGTTTAAAAAGTTTCAGGTAAATTTGTCAAGCGAGGGCTGAGAAAAAGGGTGTCCCAAAATGCATTTTACTAATGCAAATTCCCTTAAGGATTTTAGACACTACTACAGCTGAACCACTGAATTACACCAAATTTGGCAAAAAGCTAGATCTTGGTCCAGAAGGATCTCTATTTGTGATCTGATGTAAATCCATTCAGAAGTTTTGGCGTTCAGGGAAAACGATTTATAGATATCTAGGGACGTGAGGGTCTACGGATCCAACAGATCTCATGGTGAGATCTGATTGACTGCTAACCAGGAAGTATTGACAGCCATCATGCGACTCACCGCCCCCTCCTGGGCTGATTTTAGCCCCAGGGACCACAATCCCTGGGGCCCGGCCTTGAAACAAAAGGGGGAGGGGAACCCCTTCCCCAGGCCGGTTTTGCCCCAGGAACCACAACCACCGGAAGTGGCAATCAAAGGGGAAGGTGGCTGTGCGGCCTCCCCCTCTCAGAGGCAATAATGGCCCTGGGGACCCATACCCCAAGGCTAGTTCCAGTTATGTCCTGAGGTGTCCACCACATGGACATCACAGTCAGGGAAACCTGTATTTGCTCTTGCTCGGTGGGCACAATTTTAAAGCTCCCGTAAGAGCAAACATTAAAGGGCTGATTTGGATGTTGACGGAGGGTGATGAATATCGCTGCAGCCGAAATATAAATCCCATTATTTCCTAATGGATTTATATTTCGGCGGACAGGATATCCGTTACTGTTGTGATGGAGTAACCCGTCTGCCAACATCTAAATCAGGCCCTAAGATGGCTCCCAGCTGGAGGGAGCATAAAAAATGATCCCGCCTGCAGGGAGCAGACTTTTTATCTGTTGCCCTGCCCGCGGGCAGGGAAACAGTTTAAAATATAGAACCAGCCTGCAGGGAGTTTTAGCTGCTCCCTGAGTGCTTGAGCAATGCCGGCTCTCGCTGGAGGTGGGGAGCCACCTGGGTCAGAGTGGGCATTGAGGCATCCCCCGTAGGCCCCATCAATAATGCAGTGGGTGCTCTGAGTGGGCTACAGGGCATCCATCTTTTATTGGATGGGCCAAGGGGGACGGAGCGCCTGGAGCCAGAATCGCCCTGGGTGGAGGCCTCCCCATTAATCATGGGTCTGGCCCCGGGGGATGCTGTCCCCAGGGCATATATTGACCTATGGAAGGGGGCCATGTGCCCCCCTCCCCTTATAAATATGGCCAGGTCCCGGTAGATGGGGTCCTCAGGATCATAAATCGGGCTAGGTGGACTGTGTACCCCCATCCGCATTTAAAATAAGGCCAGGCCCCCGAGACCGAAATATGGCCTGGCGAAGGGGGCCCGGTGGCCCCTCTTCCTTCTAAATATGATCTGGCCCTGGGAGATAGGGACCCCAGGGCTGAAATACAGCCCAGGGAGAGGTCATGTACCACCCTGGACTAAAAAAACTGTGGCGGGCCCCAGGCGATCGGGTACCCCAGACCAAAATTGGGCTGCGGAGGGGGGCTGCCTTTGGGGGGTTGGCCACAGGGCCTAGCCACAGGCCAAGCCCTTCGGCCAACCAACCAGCTGCATGCGGGGGGGTTGGCTGTAGATCCTTTGGTCAACCTTCACGATACCACGTCATAGGGATGGCTGCATGCAGCGGGTTCACAGCAGGGCCTGATCGCAGGCCCCGCCCTGAGGCCAACACGAAGGTCATGCGCAGAGTGCAGTTGGCTGCATGCGGGGGGTTGGCAATAGGGACTGGCCTGTGCCAACCCCCGTTGCATTTAAAAAAAAAATCACTCAAAAAAAACTAAAGGTTTAAGGAACATTATAGTTAGAGTTAGGAAATAGAGTGAAAAAAAACCTTAGAAATTCAATAACAAAACAAAGGTAACAGGGACGTTATAGTTAGGTTCAGAATTTACACACTAAAAACCATAGAAATTAAGCAGTCATAGATAGAGAAGAAACTCCTGCCCTAAGGTAACTATAACTCGTGCACCTGCCAAGCTCTACTAATTACCCCACATATTGCATCACTGATGACGTCGTCTATGAAAAAATTAATAATATGACTGCAACATTTGATGTAAAATTGTAGAGGAGAAAATTGTGCATGCTATAGTTATCTTAGGGCACGAGTTATAGATTTTAGCGATAACTCTAACTATAGCTGCTGAATTTCTATGTTTTTCTGTGCGTAAAGTCTGAACCTAAGTTTAACGTCCCTGTAACCTTTGGAGATATATATATATATATTCACTGGAAAAAACATAGGTTTCAGGGGCGTTATAGTTAGGAATTGGCATTTAAAAAACCTTAGAAATTCACTGAAAAAACCATAGGTTTCAGGGGCGTTATAGTTAGCTGGACATTTCCCTCGTACAAAACCCTAGAAATTCTCCCGTTATAGTTAATTCAGCTAACTATAACTAGCGCGCCCCCGCAATGCACTGCTCATCACTCATGACATGGTCAGTGACATCACTCATGGCATCACTGATGACATCTCAAATGACATCACTGATGACATCACTGATGACATCATCCAGTGAATGTGTGTCTTTCTGAAAATTACATATCTTTTATATATGTATATCTCAAGGTCGATGGAAGAATAAATGGGTATATAAATGTCTAAATGGATGATTTGTTTTTGAAAAATTGATTGTATAACTGACTGATTAAGTGTATCTTAGTGAATACATGGCTTAGTGAGTAATGTTTAAATATGTAAATATCTGTATCAGTCTCTCACTTTGTGTATAAGTGGCTGCATGGGTTGGTGAGTAACTACATGAGTGTCTATATAGGTTATTAGTTGTTTTTTGAGTATCAGTATGAGTGTCTGAGTGTCTGTATGGTTCGGTGGGGGTATTACATAGTGCATAGGTGCATGAATGAGTGAGTCACTGTTTGTATGTGTTGAAGACAGCATGTGTGCAGGACTGTATGGGAGGATGAGTGTGTGCATGGGTGTGTTAGTGAGTGAACGACTGTCTCAATAGTGTCTTTATGAGTAACTACATATGTTTTAAACTAGTATATGTGACTATTGGTGTATATAAGTGAGTATATGTGAGAGTGAGAGATTGAAAGAGTTCCTGTATCAATAAGTAAGTGTTTCTATAAGTGATTGTTTAAAAGACTAAGTATGTGTAAGTTTCTGTAGAAGTAAGTGTGGTGGTGTGTGTATAACTGTATATGCAAGTACATGGATGTTTGATTCTTTATTAGCATGAGTGACTATGTGTGTGAGTAACTCTATGGATGAGTGGCGTTGTGTAACAGGATGTATAGGTGTATGAGTACATATGATGAGTGAGTACATGTATGAGTGACTGTGTAGGACTGTTGGTGAATGAGTGGATGTGTATGTGGATCTTAGAATTACTGAATAGGTTGTTGTAACTGGTATTGGTATGTCCATTGTGTGTATCAAAGGTTATATTAGGGGGAGAGGAGGTCTGCCACTCTATCACAAGGATGATGTCATCAGTAATGTCATTTGAGATCTCATCAGTGATGTCATGAGGGATGTCACTGACCATGTCATGAGTGATGTAATATGTGACGTCATCAGCAGTGCATTGCGGGGGCACGGGAGTTATAGTTAGCTGAACTAACTATAACGGGGGAATTTCTAGGGTTTTGTACGAGGGAAATGTCCAGCTAACTATAACGCCCCTGATACCTATGTTTTTTTCAGTGAATTTCTAAGGTTTTTTAAATGCCAATTCCTAACTATAACGCTCCTGAAACCTATGGTTTTTTCAGTGAATTTCTAAGGTTTTTTAAATGCCAATTCCTAACTATAACGCCCCTGAAACCTTTGGTTTTTTCAGTGAATTTTAAATGTTTTTTAAATGCCAATTCCTAACTATAACGTGCATGAAACCAATGGTTTTTTCAGTGAATTTCAAAGGTTTTTTAAATGCTAATTCCTATCTATAACTTATCTCTAAAGATATCATGTTTAATGATTTTCATTGGATTTCTATATTTTTCAAATTCAGTGTGTCAATTTCATTAATTATGTTTTTTTGAAATTCTTTTTTAACACTATTTTTTAAACCTATTTTTTCATATAAATCTTTTCAAAATTAAAAAATATTATTTGTTTTTATTGGGTTTTTCAACCATATTTATATATATTTTTTTAAATATTTTTTTAACTATATGTTCAAAACTTTATTTTATATTTTTTGGATCCGCGCACCCTATGCGCACCGTTCTCGATCCCTACGCGAAAGCATCTGCGCACGGTATGCGTTGGGTACGTGTTTGATGCGCGATTCCAATGCGACCGGTACGCGACTCCAAGCCTATACGCGACACGTACGATGTACGTAACGCGACGTTTACACGCTTCCGCGATGCGTCATGTGCGTCTATGATGCGGTAGGTGCGCGGATCCCGCGAAATATTTTACATTTAAAAAAATATATATATGTATTTCATGTGAATATTAATTGAAGACAAACTCTAAACTAGTCTTAAAAGTAATATATGTTTACATCTAATCCTAAATCTCTTTTTAATTCAATTTTGCGGATGCACGCTGGGTGCGTGCTGACTAAGCGCAGGGTGCGCGGATCCCATGTGACGTGCAAAAAAAGAGATTTGATTGGTTCATTACACTTCCTGTTCTAACTATTGAAAGACCCCACCCAATTCAAACATTCTTCTTTGACCTTCTTTGGAGGAGCATCTCTTTGCAGAGAAGAAGATTTTTTAGACTAAGTTTACACTTAGCTCTAACTTTTTTCTACTAAAAATGGCTTCAGGACAGCAGGCATCACCTGCATCTCTTCATACATCTGAGGATGAATTTTTGGAGGAGACACCACGCACACCACGTTTTTCTTCAGTGGTGTGGAAATGTTTTACTTTTCCTGAGGGGCAAACGAAGACCAATGCCACCTTGGTCACGTGCAAGATTTGCAAAAGGGTGCTGTCTCGAGGGGATCCTAGCAAGAAATACTTGTGCGGGACGGCTAGTATGATGAAGCACCTAAGGACCCTTCATCCGAACAATTTTGCACAAGAAGAGTGCCGACAGATGAGAAACACTCCTGCTCCTGCGCCTTCCACCTCATCGCAGCCGAGCAGTTCAAGAGTGCATCCGTCAGCCCAAAACTTGGACATCCGTCATCAATTTCAATTTTTAAAAGTGCTATGCGCTAAGTGCAATGCGACTTTGTGCTACGGTGAGCAGTCGATCGATCTGATCTGCCACCGGCAAGAAAGTCACAATTGCTAGGCTTTTTTTTTTTTTTTGTTCCCTGAAGTTCATTGTTTGGCTCCTCCTGTTTTGTTTTTTGTTTTTTTTTCCCCAAAAAAATCACAAAATTGTTGGAAAAACAAAAAAAAGAACTAACTTTCCTGGTTTAAAAAAAGAGCTAAATTTCTTTGTTAGTGTGTGAAAGTTTAGATGAATGTATGTGTAGTACGTAATTGACTGAATTAATGCATTAGTAGCATATGGTGAATGTATAAGTGCAGAACTATGAGGAAGTGCTGCAGCATCACACAGTAACCTCTTTAACTGCAGTGTGCTGTAGTACTTCCGAAGCACCTATGTACATAAATATGTTGCAAATCAATGCTTCTCTCTGCACGGCTGCTTAAACTGCAGCCATGTGGTGACACAGGTACCCTTGCACCATAGTGCAAGGATATCTGTGTCATGTGCTGTTTGTTTTTCTGCAGGAAGACACACCTTCCTGCACAAAAACAATGAGAAAATGCATTTTTCTCCTTCAATGTATGCTGAACATTACAGCATGCATTGAAGATGTAAAAATGTGGAGAAATGAAAATAATTCTCCTTGTTGTGCTTTCCTACACCAATTTTAGAATGGTGCAGCATTCACACACATATCGAGATTTATGATTTCTAATAAATCTAGAGATGTGTCCTGTTTTATGAGTATTCAGTGCAATCATGCACAACAACACTTATAGAACACCCTTTCAACGCAAAGTGGTGTGTATGATGAGGTTGTATTTACATGGAGTAGAAAAAGTACACAGAGTGCCTTTTCCTCTCTTTGTAAATATGAAAGAGTGTCTTGTGCAATAACTATGTTACAAAAAGTGACATATTTCCGTTTTTAAAATTCCTTGCGAATGATAGAAGGTAAGCACAGAGTTTTGCTTGCAAAGATGTTCAAAGAAGAATGATTGAAATGATTGTGGTCCTTCAATAGGTACAATGGGAAATATTATGAACACCTCAAATCTCTTTTTTTGCAGGTCACATGATATCTGATTATGGTCAGATTTCAAAACTACATAGGTATAAACAGAGTGTTTTTAGCAACGTGTTTCAACTTTGTAGCTTCTTGCAGACCTCCTCAGTCTGCATATTGAGATTTAGTTAAACTTACCTTCACAGTAATAGGAATAAAAAATGGTATACATTTTTTCCAGATTTTCATTGCAATCTAAATTGATATAAATGGCTTATTTTAAAATTTGGATCTGTCAAAGAAAAGAAAAAAAAAATTATAACATGTAATAATACATTTTTTACACCACAGCTTAATTTCCACAAAGTAATTTGTTTGCCTTTTTTGCTGTTCTCAGAATATATAGAATTTCACTAGAAATAGTGATTTCAATCGTGCTCATCACTTAACAGCGGGCAAAAAAAAAACAATCAGAAAGATTGTTAAAAAAAAAAACAACATGCTATTCTCAGTAAAATACCAGAAAATACAAATCACACATATATGAAATGCTTACGGCTTACAAAATTTTATAACTTTAACTTATAAAAACTGTAAATATTGCCGCTTTAAAATATTCACCGAATTAATGACCACCAAAAAGTCCATAATTCAAAAATATACCTTTCCTTGAGGCCAAATTGTATTTTTGCACTCCTTCTTTATGTAAATTGTCCAATGGTAGCCCTATTAAATTATAATAATAAATTCCTTAGAGAATGAATTATCTTCCTAAAACTTTGACTTTAAAAATATTAGGTAGGAATTTTGTAATTCCCGAGGCAAACGTTGTTTAAAAACCAACTGAGAATCATTACAAAGTGTCCAGCCTTTGTCACATTTTAGATAGGCAGTGTAATGTCCAGATGTGGTGGAAGGACCATCATGGAAAATTATAGCAATTGCTACAAAAGTCCTTCTTGATATTGATAGCTGTTCTGCTACAAATTGCTTTATTAAAGTATCCAATTTTCTTCCGTCAGCTGTACAACGTTGCATCATTAAAATTATGTATTTTCCATATTTTGTTAAGAATAATGTGGATAACATTTCTGATTTACATTGGCTACACTCCATGTTTTGATTTGCACCTTTAACTAATTTATTGAAAGACACTGATTTACAGTCTGGTAATGTTAAATACAGAAATCCCTCAGTGTCTACATTGGTGCTACATGTATACATGCAATTTTCACAATCATGTTACCATTTGTAAGAAAGGCCAAAAATATTTTCTATTTCTACACCTTCATTTTCAAAAATGGTAAGCATATACATTTAAAATTCCTGAGCATCTTGTTGGATATTTTGTGAAAATTGTGTAGAACCAGAACACACATCCAAAACACTACGAACATCTGAAACAGATTGTATTTTACTTGTATCTGTTGTCAATTTTTTATAAACAGAATGCAACATAGAACAAAATCTTTTTTGCCGATTCTGCATAATTTGTTCTCGCAAACCTTCCAGATAAAAAACAACATTGACCACTACATTAGCATAGCACAATTGTAAAAGCGGTAGTAATGTTTGATTGTGTCGCACTTCAGTAATCAGTACATCATCAGACAAGGTAAAGTGACAAACTTTCTTATTTTTGTAACAGAAAAAATATAGGAATGGTGCCACTGAGGGTTACAAATGCACCCTACTACCTTGGGTGCATAAACACCTGGGTCTCGTAAACGTGGCCCTGTGATACTATGAACAATACACGTACCCCGGCACTCATATGTAATATTCTTATATAGTAAGAAATACGCTATTAGGCAAAAGACTTCATTATCATCTCATACTGATTCAACACAGAGAAGTTTTTATGCAAAAAAGTATAAATATTTTTAATTTCATCAAAACATTAATATGTGATACTGAACAAGACGTTTTGATAACACAGTATTCCAAAGACAGAAACCCAATGGGACACCTTTACATATTTAATACATTGGTATGTTGGAATTCATTTGTGGTTGGTGACATTGGTTCCGTAAACTTGGTCTCAAGCGCGCTACAGCCGACACGTGTTTCGTCACGACAGTGACTTTTTCAAGGCTGTAAGGGTAATAACACGAACTCATATTCTGTACACGTTAAAATCAGATTGTCCACCATGTGCAATTAGCGTTTAGAATCATGCACTAGGTAAACCAATTTAAAAAGTATACGTGCAAAATACAGGAAGATGAAGAGGAGGAACGAGCAAGGAGTGCCAACAGAAAAAGGAAAAGGAAAAAATAATAAGAAAACGAATGTGCAAATTGTTACAAAAATAGTGTCACTCTGAAAGAAACGGAAAATACAAACGAACTTGTGAAAGAAAATGTGAAAAATTCCAAAGCCCATTAGGAACATCACTGTCCACTTAACCCATGGGTATTTAATCACAGGGAAGTGAGCTCAAGCAGGAGCAAATATCCAACTTGTGGACTAGACAGGGTCAGACTTAGAATTACTAACCTTTTTCAAGTACGAAATTCAAATCTTAAATGTCATTTGGTCATCACAAGATTCTCTATAATTGGATGTTCGGATCCATATCAATATGACCCGAGGTCCTAAGAATTGAAAATTTCAATCAGAGAAGCAATACAGAGTAACTTAATCAATCTTTTTCACTGTTGTCAAAGACTTTTAGTAAAAAGAAACGAAAAAGGAACAACCAACAATGCTTACTTCTAATTTATAAAAGCAGAGCTTAATGATAGCGAGACCTTGAAAGTAGCACAGCCTTCTGTAAAGCGATCCTAAGAACGTGTTTTTATAACGCTCCTAATATATGAACAAGGAAGACAAAATGAGACATCCGGGATTATCAAGAGGTTCAGGGTTGTCACCAAGTGCACAAGTATCGCCCCATATGACTTACTAAATAAGTGCGGGGAAACTGGTATTAATCATTTTCCTGGCTATGTCGTAGTCCTTTCGAAAACGAACTTCATCCCCAAGAAACCTGGCGTCTGGATGAGCCTACTTATCAAGAGGTCATAATTCTGAAACATAAGCCCAATAAGCGGATTTGTATATATAAAATGGATTCATAGGTTTTTTAATCAATTACATTCAGTCCTACATTTGACTTACTCAAAATAGTTGTGATGGGGATATCCAAACTAAATGGGTCCCAATTTTGGGCTGTGATATGCCCCTAAAAGACCAAAAAAGAAAAAACAATGTAAGCGATCGCCAGTAAAAGAAAATTATCAACAAACGCAAAAGCAACCTTTCTATTAGAAAAAATAGAGTCAGAAACACGTGATACTTAGAGAAATCGTGCAACAATTTATGGCCGCCCATCAGAATTGTTATTAATTCAATTCGTAAATAGTTGAATTATGGTCATTTATTTAAAAAAGTTACGCTACCGGCATAGTCTATGCTGACCATTGGTCCCGTTTGGTCGACTTATAAGCAGAACACGAAAGGTTCTAAATGAGTACAGAAGCAGGTTTTTCACCAAGGTCCCATTTACTTTGACACAGCATGTTATCTCCCATTTAGATTGGACTCAATGAAAGGTCCGATATCCCCGTCTTTTACTGCATTAATCTAGTTTGTTACAAAGCAATCTTAAAGTATGAACTCAAGGCACTTGGCGAGTGCATTGCAACAGAAGGCATGTTCGTCTTACCTTATGAGATTTCTCCAAAATGCAGAGTAAATAGCAGCGTTCCCTCGAACCAGCTACCAGTTGGTATGTTGTCACCTTCTATTTAAATACACCGCGTAATGCCGACCATACGCAAAACAACGTGAGTAGGCGGAGACTGAAAGTTCCCCGTTTTTTGTGTTTATCATACGAATAGAGAAAAGGGACCAAAAGTGCATGGTCCTCTGCAGCGGCCATATTTGAGTGGTAACTTTTCCGTGAGAACATCTAATAAGATTATCTCACAAGTCTATTAATATCAATTTAGTCAACTACCAGATGGGATATGTACTCCATTATTTTTTGAAAAAGTACATATGTGACATGAAGCAAAAAAGAGAAACGGTGGTCTCTACTCTCAATTTGTGTGTAAAATCATACACCCCAAGAATGCAATTCTAGTCGGTAATGACACCAATCACAGTGGGGACAGCAAGTAAGGACCCCATAGATTTAATCAATCACAATCGACAATATTTATAGTCCCGATTTTCTAGAGAGAAAGAAAAGAAAGAAAAGAAAAGAGTGAAGGATGAGAATAATCAAAAGAGAGAAAAAAAGGAACAATGTCAATAAGAATATTATAAAATGACAATGTTTTTCGTAAAAACCAACAGAAATCATGTTTATGAGAACACATCAGATTGAAAATATATCATTAGTTCTCTTATCCTAAACAGTAGTGGTATATGGTCTAGGATAATTAGATGCATTTTCCATATTCCTGTCATACATTCATATATGCAATGTCAGTATCATCGTTTACATGCTTAAGCAGAGGTGCAAAACGGTGTTCACAGTCAAGCATTATAAATCTATGCCACATCCTACCACTGAACAAATCATTCAATATGTCTTAATATACATCATTTCAGAAAAACATGTAGTTCCTTATCAAAATTGAGCCCCAGCTCCACCGCCCTCAATTTGATAATCCATTGTGCCTCAGTTTTCCTTAGGGTAAGTGTTCTGTCTCCCCCTCGAGGGCCAGCTACTGTGTGTGAAATGCCATGAAATCTTATTTTTCTGATGTTTTCAAGGGAATGACTATGATTGAAATGAACAGCGAGAGGATAACTACAATCGTTATTCCTTACTGCTCTCATGTGCTCTTGTATTCTTTCTCTTAATGGACGGATGGTACTGCCTATATAAATAAGGCCACAACAGCATATGATGCAATAAACTGCATAGTTGGTATTGCAGTTAATGAAATGTTTAATCTGATACCTCACCGTAGTGTTGTACTGAAAGTCAGTGATCCTATTTTCTGCAAAGTGACAGATGCTACAATTTGTACACTTAAAAAAGCCCCGAGGTTTGGGCGGTAACCAGGTGGTTCTTTGTTTTACAGGCGGCAAGTATCTAGGGCTCAGTAGTTCCCTCAGTGTGGTACCTCTTCTATGTAAGACTGTTGGTTTTTGTGCGATGTATTTATCTATTGATTTGTCCAATTTCAGAATGTGCCAGTGTTTCAAAAAGACATTATAGATTTGGTGACTGTGTGTGTTAAAATCAGTCACCAATGCTATTTTGCGTTCCTTTTTATTATTTGATCTACACTTGTTACCTGGTTTTAGCAAGCCCGATCTTGTTCTCCTCTGTATTTTTTTCTTGGCACCATCTAATGTTGTTTGAGAATATCCTCTGCCTGTGAATCTGGCTTCTAACTCTCTGAGTTCCTCATGGAAAACTGACTCTTCACTGCAAATCCTCTTAATTCTAGTCATTTCCCCGTAGGGGATTGCGTTTATTTGCGACTTTGGATGTGCACTGCTAGCATGTAACACGGAGTTACACGCTGTGGGTTTCCTGAACAGTCTAGATACTATCTTGTCTGCTCTTATATACAAGATTACATCTAGGAATTCCATTTCTGACTTGCTTATCTTATGAGTAAATTTGAGATTATATGGATTGTTATTAAGATGTTGGAACAATTCCAAAAAACACGATTCACTACCTGACCAGATGATAAAAATGTCATCTATGTATCGACCCCAATACATGATGTGTTCCGTAAGTGTAGTGTCAGACATTTTCCACAAATGATGTTGTTCAAAAACACCCATGTATAGGTTTGCATAGGACGGTGAAAATTTAGATCCCATGGCAACCCCTACATCTTGCCTGTACCAGGTATCCTGGTGTAGAAAGACATTGTTTTCTAAGGTCACTCTTGTGAGATCTAATATCATCTGTGTGTGTTCGTAATGGGTGGCATCCCTATATCCCAAACATTCTGCTAAGGCCTGTATGCCTTTTTCTAAAGGTGTACACGTGTATAGTGAGCAGACATCCATTGTCACAAAAGAGAGGTCATTTGTCCATTCCAGATCTTCTAACTTACTCAGGAGATCTCCAGTGTCCCTGATGTATGAGGGCAAATTGTGTACTAAGGGTTGCAAGAAGACATCTATATATTCCGAGATATGTTCTGTTGGAGAGTCAATACCTGTAGCTATTGGCCTACCCTTTGGAAAGTCACTAGGTTTATGTATTTTAGGTAGAACATATAGACAAGGGGACCTAGGCGTTGGATTGTAGAGAAACCTGAATTCTGCTTCTGAGATCTGGCCTTTTTCCCGCCAACTTATAAGTTTAGTATGTAACAAAGACGTAATATCTTTTAGGGGATTGCTCTTTAAACGGGTATAAGAATGATCTTCTGTTAATTGTCTTTCAATCTCTTTAACATAGTCAGTCCTTTTCATGATGACTATATTTCCTCCTTTGTCTGCTTCCTTGTACACCACCTCAGTTTGTGCCACTAATCTCTTTAAAGGTAGATTTTCTTCTTTGGTTAAATTAAAGTTAATGTGGCCATGATTGGTATTGAATTTATCTTCTAATTTATATAGATCTATAGTTGTCGCTTTATAAAATGTGTCAATTAAATTGTCCGATGGTAATGTTGGAACAAATATAGATTTTTGCCTAAGGCCACTATCTAAATTAAGGTTTGGCATGATATCTAGATCCAAGAGGACATCAGTCATCGATGGGGGTGTATTAGAACAATCATCTAATGATAACAACAAGTGTATATCCTGTATCTCTTTTATTGTTTTGTTACAAGGTAGAGATACAGCATTTTCTGAATGCAAAGACATAGGTTGATTTTCAAAAAAAAATTTCAATTTGAGATGGCGAACAAATTTAAACAAATCCACATGTATCCCCGTAAAATCCGGTAACCTGGTAGGACAGAAACTCAGCCCCTTGCTAAGTACATTCAAGTCATTTTCAGAAAGGGTAAGATCTGACAAATTAACAACAGAGATATCTTTATCAACATTGGTCGTACATAGTGTTTGTTTTAATGTGTGGGAAGGACTCAGTTCTTCAGTGAAGTGTAAAAGTAATTATTATAATCCTTCCACTTAGGATTATAATAATTACTTTTACACTTCACTAAGGATTACTATCCATTCTTTGTCTAAGAAAATGGAGACACTTGATGAGGAAAGAAATTTATTGCTTCAAGAACTGTTTACTGATTCAACAGAGAGGGTTTCCAAAAAGAGCCAAATCTCTGAACAATAAACAATAAAAGAGATACAGGATATACACTTGTTGTTATCATTAGATGATTGTTCTAATACACCCCCATCGATGACTGATGTCCTCTTGGATCTAGATATCATGCCAAACCTTAATTTAGATAGTGGCCTTAGGCAAAAATCTATATTTGTTCCAACATTACCATCGGACAATTTAATTGACACATTTTATAAAGCGACAACTATAGATCTATATAAATTAGAAGATAAATTCAATACCAATCATGGCCACATTAACTTTAATTTAACCAAAGAAGAAAATCTACCTTTAAAGAGCTTAGTGGCACAAACTGAGGTGGTGTACAAGGAAGCAGACAAAGGAGGAAATATAGTCATCATGAAAAGGACTGACTATGTTAAAGAGATTGAAAGACAATTAACAGAAGATCATTCTTATACCCGTTTAAAGAGCAATCCCCTAAAAGATATTACGTCTTTGTTACATACTAAACTTATAAGTTGGCGGGAAAAAGGCCAGATCTCAGAAGCAGAATTCAGGTATCTCTACAATCCAACGCCTAGGTCCCCTTGTCTATATGTTCTACCTAAAATACATAAACCTAGTGACTTTCCAAAGGGTAGGCCAATAGCTACAGGTATTGACTCTCCAACAGAACATATCTCGGAATATATAGATGTCTTCTTGCAACCCTTAGTACACAATTTGCCCTCATACATCAGGGACACTGGAGATCTCCTGAGTAAGTTAGAAGATCTGGAATGGACAAATGACCTCTCTTTTGTGACAATGGATGTCTGCTCACTATACACGTGTACACCTTTAGAAAAAGGCATACAGGCCTTAGCAGAATGTTTGGGATATAGGGATGCCACCCATTACGAACACACACAGATGATATTAGATCTCACAAGAGTGACCTTAGAAAACAATGTCTTTCTACACCAGGATACCTGGTACAGGCAAGATGTAGGGGTTGCCATGGGATCTAAATTTTCACCGTCCTATGCAAACCTATACATGGGTGTTTTTGAACAACATCATTTGTGGAAAATGTCTGACACTACACTTACGGAACACATCATGTATTGGGGTCGATACATAGATGACATTTTTATCATCTGGTCAGGTAGTGAATCGTGTTTTTTGGAATTGTTCCAACATCTTAATAACAATCCATATAATCTCAAATTTACTCATAAGATAAGCAAGTCAGAAATGGAATTCCTAGATGTAATCTTGTATATAAGAGCAGACAAGATAGTATCTAGACTGTTCAGGAAACCCACAGCGTGTAACTCCGTGTTACATGCTAGCAGTGCACATCCAAAGTCGCAAATAAACGCAATCCCCTACGGGGAAATGACTAGAATTAAGAGGATTTGCAGTGAAGAGTCAGTTTTCCATGAGGAACTCAGAGAGTTAGAAGCCAGATTCACAGGCAGAGGATATTCTCAAACAACATTAGATGGTGCCAAGAAA
The DNA here is from genome assembly GCF_964204655.1 of Triturus cristatus. Taxonomy (NCBI): domain Eukaryota; kingdom Metazoa; phylum Chordata; class Amphibia; order Caudata; family Salamandridae; genus Triturus; species Triturus cristatus. The sequence continues at coordinate 896,967,266 of NC_140584.1, read as the reverse complement.
AAAATACAGAGGAGAACAAGATCGGGCTTGCTAAAACCAGGTAACAAGTGTAGATCAAATAATAAAAAGGAACGCAAAATAGCATTGGTGACTGATTTTAACACACACAGTCACCAAATCTATAATGTCTTTTTGAAACACTGGCACATTCTGAAATTGGACAAATCAATAGATAAATACATCGCACAAAAACCAACAGTCTTACATAGAAGAGGTACCACACTGAGGGAACTACTGAGCCCTAGATACTTGCCGCCTGTAAAACAAAGAACCACCTGGTTACCGCCCAAACCTCGGGGCTTTTTTAAGTGTACAAATTGTAGCATCTGTCACTTTGCAGAAAATAGGATCACTGACTTTCAGTACAACACTACGGTGAGGTATCAGATTAAACATTTCATTAACTGCAATACCAACTATGCAGTTTATTGCATCATATGCTGTTGTGGCCTTATTTATATAGGCAGTACCATCCGTCCATTAAGAGAAAGAATACAAGAGCACATGAGAGCAGTAAGGAATAACGATTGTAGTTATCCTCTCGCTGTTCATTTCAATCATAGTCATTCCCTTGAAAACATCAGAAAAATAAGATTTCATGGCATTTCACACACAGTAGCTGGCCCTCGAGGGGGAGACAGAACACTTACCCTAAGGAAAACTGAGGCACAATGGATTATCAAATTGAGGGCGGTGGAGCTGGGGCTCAATTTTGATAAGGAACTACATGTTTTTCTGAAATGATGTATATTAAGACATATTGAATGATTTGTTCAGTGGTAGGATGTGGCATAGATTTATAATGCTTGACTGTGAACACCGTTTTGCACCTCTGCTTAAGCATGTAAACGATGATACTGACATTGCATATATGAATGTATGACAGGAATATGGAAAATGCATCTAATTATCCTAGACCATATACCACTACTGTTTAGGATAAGAGAACTAATGATATATTTTCAATCTGATGTGTTCTCATAAACATGATTTCTGTTGGTTTTTACGAAAAACATTGTCATTTTATAATATTCTTATTGACATTGTTCCTTTTTTTCTCTCTTTTGATTATTCTCATCCTTCACTCTTTTCTTTTCTTTCTTTTCTTTCTCTCTAGAAAATCGGGACTATTAATATTGTCGATTGTGATTGATTAAATCTATGGGGTCCTTACTTGCTGTCCCCACTGTGATTGGTGTCATTACCGACTAGAATTGCATTCTTGGGGTGTATGATTTTACACACAAATTGAGAGTAGAGACCACCGTTTCTCTTTTTTGCTTCATGTCACATATGTACTTTTTCTAAAAATAATGGAGTACATATCTCATCTGGTAGTTGACTAAATTGATATTAATAGACTTGTGAGATAATCTTATTAGATGTTCTCACGGAAAAGTTACCACTCAAATATGGCCGCTGCAGAGGACCATGCACTTTTGGTCCCTTTTCTCTATTCGTATGATAAACACAAAAAACGGGGAACTTTCAGTCTCCGCCTACTCACGTTGTTTTGCGTATGGTCGGCATTACGCGGTGTATTTAAATAGAAGGTGACAACATACCAACTGGTAGCTGGTTCGAGGGAACGCCGCTATTTACTCTGCATTTTGGAGAAATCTCATAAGGTAAGACGAACATGCCTTCTGTTGCAATGCACTCGCCAAGTGCCTTGAGTTCATACTTTAAGATTGCTTTGTAACAAACTAGATTAATGCAGTACAAGACGGGGATATCGGACCTTTCATTGAGTCCAATCTAAATGGGAGATAACATGCTGTGTCAAAGTAAATGGGACCTTCGTGAAAAACCTGCTTCTGTTCTCATTTAGAACCTTTCGTGTTCTGCTTATAAGTCGACCAAACGGGACCAACGATCCGCATAGACTATGCCGGTAGCGTAACTTTTTTAAATAAATGGCCATAATTCAGCTATTTACGAATTGAATCAATAACAATTCTGATGGGCGGCCATAAATTGTTGCACGATTTCTCTAAGTATCACGTGTTTCTGACTCTATTTTTTCTAATAGAAAGGTTGCTTTTGCGTTTGTTGATAATATTCTTTTACTGGCGATCGCTTACATTGTTTTTTCTTTTTTGGTCTTTTAGGGGCATATCACAGCCCAAAATTGGGACCCATTTAGTTTGGATATCCCCATCACAACTATTTTGAGTAAGTCAAATGTAGGACTGAATGTAATTGATTAAAAAACCTATGAATCCATTTTATATATACAAATACGCTTATTGGGCTTATGTTTCAGAATTATGACCTCTTGATAAGTAGGCTCATCCAGACGCCAGGTTTCTTGGGGATGAAGTTCGTTTTCGAAAGGACTACGACATAGCCAGGAAAATGATTAATACCAGTTTCCCCGCACTTATTTAGTAAGTCATATGGGGCGATACTTGTGCACTTGGTGACAACCCTGAACCTCTTGATAATCCCGGATGTCTCATTTTGTCTTCCTTGTTCATATATTAGGAGCGTTATAAAAACACGTTCTTAGGATCGCTTTACAGAAGGCTGTGCTACTTTCAAGGTCTCGCTATCATTAAGCTCTGCTTTTATAAATTAGAAGTAAGCATTGTTGGTTGTTCCTTTTTCGTTTCTTTTTACTAAAAGTCTTTGACAACAGTGAAAAAGATTGATTAAGTTACTCTGTATTGCTTCTCTGATTGAAATTTTCAATTCTTAGGACCTCGGGTCATATTGATATGGATCCGAACATCCAATTATAGAGAATCTTGTGATGACCAAATGACATTTAAGATTTGAATTTCGTACTTGAAAAAGGTTAGTAATTCTAAGTCTGACCCTGTCTAGTCCACAAGTTGGATATTTGCTCCTGCTTGAGCTCACTTCCCTGTGATTAAATACCCATGGGTTAAGTGGACAGTGATGTTCCTAATGGGCTTTGGAATTTTTCACATTTTCTTTCACAAGTTCGTTTGTATTTTCCGTTTCTTTCAGAGTGACACTATTTTTGTAACAATTTGCACATTCGTTTTCTTATTATTTTTTCCTTTTCCTTTTTCTGTTGGCACTCCTTGCTCGTTCCTCCTCTTCATCTTCCTGTATTTTGCACGTATACTTTTTAAATTGGTTTACCTAGTGCATGATTCTAAACGCTAATTGCACATGGTAGACAATCTGATTTTAACGTGTACAGAATATGAGTTCGTGTTATTACCCTTACAGCCTTGAAAAAGTCACTGTCGTGACGAAACACATGTCGGCTGTAGCGCGCTTGAGACCAAGTTTACGGAACCAATGTCACCAACCACAAATGAATTCCAACATTCCAATGTATTAAATATGTAAAGGTGTCCCATTGGGTTTCTGTCTTTGGAATACTGTGTTATCAAAACGTCTTGTTCAGTATCACATATTAATTTTTTGATGAAATTAAAAATATTTATACTTTTTTGCATAAAAACTTCTCTGTGTTGAATCAGTATGAGATGATAATGAAGTCTTTTGCCTAATAGCGTATTTCTTACTATATAAGAATATTACATATGAGTGCCGGGGTACGTGTATTGTTCACATTAGCATAGCAGTTGACAACTGAACTATTTTCAAACTGATAACCAACAATCTCTTCAACAGTGTCCAATTTCTTTTTACCTGCAATCACAACATTATCTTGTTATTTTCCCTTCTTGACACCTTCAGAACAGATATTCTCAAACCTTCTTTTTGGACCAACCACACGCTTTTCAAATACAGGATATTGACCTAAATTTGGAGCATACACCCTTCTTAACCTATTATATTCTTTTACACAGTTTGCATCTGCAGTAACCTTCGTCTCATCAAAATCAATCAAAAACAAACCAGATAATGTTCTGACTTGCGACAAAGCAACATATGCCATACCCTCTTTAAATACGGTAGCTCCAATGTTCACCAATGCACTGTCTACACTTAATCCTTGAGATTTATGAATAGTCACTGCATATGCCAGAGAAAATGGAAATTGTTTCCTACGGACATATAAATCTTTAACAAGCAAAAAACAAACTGAACAATGACACATTTCTTTAACTTCATCAATCTGATCAAATCTAATTTTAAAAAATTCAATTCCTTATTTTTTCTGATAATTCACAAAATCCACCACTTTACCCATTGCACCATTAACTAAACCTTTCTCTACATCCAAATTACGCCTTAAAATTACCCGACAGATTACACACGCATATAGTGTCTTTTCTAAACCAGCAGTTATAGATTTATTTTTTCTAAACATTTCAGTTTTGATCTCAACTTTCCCTTCAAAATAATAGTGATTCCTTCATGCTGTATTTTATCGATGGCTTACATTTTTACAATTTCTTCATTTTCCAGTTTCAATAGTTCTTCGTTGAATATGGAACACTCGCGCAGTGTTGGCAATAAGCAAATCACAGATTTATTTTTAGCAATTTCCACGTACACTTTTGCAGGAACTGCATTTTCATTTGGAAAGACATTGCAAAGTAATCAACTCTCCAAAGCTTGTTTGCCTTGTTTTGAAAGAATTCCAATTCTTATATCTTGAAGAATACTTCCATATTCAGCATCATTTGCCTGTCGCATATTTCTTATCAGTTCTTTGTATTCAAAATGAGTCCAAATGTTCACATTACCAACACTGCCAAGAGACTTTCTGGTATCTTCATGGGCTAGTGTTCTAAATACCGGTTGTCCTTTTACCGGAGTCAGTTGCAGTAGATCTCCAAAAACTATGACGTGTTTTCCTCCAAATAACACGTCATACTCTGTTTTAAGAATTTGCTGCATTCTTAAATGCACAAAGGCAAGCATCAAGTTTGAGACCATGCTCACCTCATCAATAATGAGACGTTTCATTTTCTTCAGGACTCTTGAAACTTCACAAAAAGCTTCTCCAGATAGCTTGTGGTATTCCAATTTGTTCTCATGCTCTACTGGCAGCATTAGTAAACGATGTAAAGTAATTCCTTTAATGTTATGTGCTGCCAACCCAGTTGGAGCAGTAACAACACAAGACAAATGCGAATCAGTTGTTTTCTGCAGATAACTTGTAATTACTTTAATTAAGAAACTTTTTCCTGTTCCAGCTTGACCACTCACATACATTCGGATAGGTTGAAATGATGTACATGAGCACCCTCTCTTTTCATGAAGTAATCCATGGTCAATCTGCTCTTTCACTTGCTGATATATTTGTTTCTGTTCAACATTTAGTTGTTCTTCCAAGTTTCCTAACTGTATTGCACCTTCTTGAGCTTGATACATTGCTGTTTCCACCTAATTCATTGCAATCGCTGCTTCATTTTCAACAATTGGTTGTCCTAGTGGATCTTGACTCAGTGCAGCAGAACATTGACTGTCTTGAGAACTGTCTCTAGCAATCTCAGCTGCAATTGTAGCGTCTTGATCAATTTCATCATTCAACATTTTGACATAATTTGCGAAAGCACTGCATTGTATGCTATCTTTAGAAGCATTAAATGAATCTTCATAGCTGGGAAAATCTCCAAGTAATTCCAGTTCTGAACGCCATGGTTTGAACATTTGCAAAAGGGCTAAATAGTAAAATTCCCTTTTGTCAGCAGTGTCGCAACTCAGTTTCCTGTGATTAAATAAATTTCCTTTCCTTTGTTTCACCAGACATCCTTCGGAACCAATAACTGCATATTTTCCATCGTTGATGTTCTCTGTAGTATTCCGTTTAAAAGTGTAGTTTTGCAGCACTTCATAGAGACACATGTTCTCAATATGATGACTTCTGTTTGGGTAGTATGTGTCCAACATATTTGTTTTCAAAATATCTGTACTTTCTGGTTCATTTTCTGCTAAATATTCAATTTCTTGAACAGATTTCAGTACCCGATTTCGCATTCCTGCAAGACCTAGACTCACCCAAATGATTCTTCTACTTTTGGAATATAGACTTGCAGATGATAACCGTTCTGAACATTCATATGCTCAAATTTCACGATGCGATAACATCTTCAAACTGAAACTGTATAATTTCTTACTTTGAGTCTTCTCGTGAGAAATCTCTTCCCACATTTCTTTCAATTCAGTCTTTTCTGATTTAGTAATGTAAGACGTTATATATCGAGCAACAGCAATGGAATTGTCCGCAACATACTGAATATCCATGTTAGCGTTCCACATGGATAAAATAACTGGATTGTAGTCATTTATGTATTTCGATTCTTCGCTTCTTCTTAAGTTGTAGGTGTTTTTCGGAGACTTTCTTGTGATGGTATGTCGCATAGCTGAAGTAAAACTGTTCACTCTTCCTTTGGATAATACAGGACGTGGAAATCGAAAACGACATTTGGTATAGAACTTATCCTTTGACTTGTACTTTCGTCGACAGTATTTTCCACACCTGTGGCTTTGAAATCGTAATGTTGTTTTAAGTTTTTATCTTCTCTGCTATTGGGAAGAGCACATGTAGCATAATCTTCAATGAAAGGCAAAACAGTTTCATCTGAATCTGTTCCAAATTTGGGGGCGTCCTTGATCCATAACAACATATGTATGTGAGGAGCACCTCTTGCTTGATACTTCTTTCTCCAAAAGAAATCCACAGCTTCTCCAAGAGGAGGTTTCTTTTTATTGCAGATGAAAGACATCATAGCTTCAAATCTATGATTGAAATATCTGCATACATTGACAGGATCCAAAGAGCACAATTCTCCAGGTGTCTTGTATTCAATATTTTTTATATTAGAATTTGCCTCTCAAAGAAATTCAAGTAAATCATCCCAAGCATACTCAGCACAGCTTAGTGTAACAAACCATGTAGGAGTTCCCAAGTTCCGTAGCATACATTTCAGTTCTCCATGTCGACGGTACCAATATTCATTAGTCCCACGCTAACAGGCCATCAGATTAATCAACTGAGATTCTAAATGATCATCTCTCTGATGCACTTTATCCATAAAATCCTTTGCAGTTACATTTTGAAGATGCATTCCAGTTTTTAAAATGTGATTTACTGCATATGAAAGTCCAGACAAGTCACTTTCAAACAGCAGATGAAACATATAAGGGATACATTGTCGAAATCTTGGATCTTCTGCATATAATCTTGTTGTCCGATATTGAGATGCAGGAATCTGCACAGGATGTTCATCATATCGTCCACCTTTTCTTGTTGGAAACAACTGCGGGAAACAACGAGCTTTCAAGCTCTCTTCCCATACACTCATGGGACTTCCTGTTGCTTTTTTCATTTGAAACAACTCAATTGTATTCCCCATCCCCTCTTTGGAATGAAGTGGATGTACACTGTAATGTTCATAGATTTCTTCACATCTGGACATGTCCACTTTTTCTATTTGTCCACTTAATGTTTCAGTATCTTCTGCTAAATCTATTTCTTCTTCTCCTACAAACACATTTCTATAGTACTCATTATTTTTTAACAGATACAATGATGCCTTTTGCACTTTTCTAACATCCATTAACTCTTGCCAAATGTTCTTATTCTTAGTAGAAACACCATTAACTAGAATGACTAGTGGCTCATTTTCTGCATGGTCTACACCAATAGTTTTAATATTTTTCCTTAAATCTAACAGTAAATACACAACTCTTCCTTTCAATCCTCTTCGCAACTCTGATGGAGGTAATTTACCTGTTTTGGGCTCCATACGAACAATAGCCTGAAACGGGTGAACACATTGTATGAGAATAGACTCATACGTATTTAAATCAGCTCTGGAGGAATAGCAACCAACTCTAGATTATTATGAACAGCTCTAGCAGGCATTTTATTCTCATCTAATTTGTTATAACAATATTTGCAAATACGCTGCTCACATCCCAAATCAAAACAATCCTCTACCAGCAAATAAGTTGCAAATTCCATCCACTTATCATTATCTTCTATTTCACTTTTTAAATACAGATTGACACCCGTAGTCTGATTTTTATAGTGACTTCGCCGACAACAAATACAAGAAACATTTGGTCTTTCACCTGAAATTACCTTAAACTTCGTGATTTCATCCTCAAATGTTTCTGTAATTACGGGTTGTACATTGTCTTCAACATTTTGTTCTACTAATGTGTCAGTTTCTTCACTCTCTTGCTGAGGACCAAAGTAACAAAACTCAATATCATCACAGACCTGCTTCACATCAGATACTTACCCACGCAAAAGAGCACTGTTCAACTCACTTAACTTTAGTGCTGGACTTTTTGCATAATACAACCTTCTCACTAACTTCCGCATTTGAGTATGATGTACTGCCAGCATTCTGAAATGGTGAAAAACACTTTGACAAACTTTCCTAGAAAGACAAGCCAGAGAATGACCTTGCAAACCAGTATGTTTTATCACTCTGCAAGGGTCTAGTCCTTGCAACAGCTTAATCTTTTGTTTTACACTTTTTTTAGTATAGGCTCGTAAAAAACTACATAATTTTTCAATAGATTCCTGTTGTACACGGCAAACACTACTGCAATCCCAAGTGTACACAGGGTTTTTAGCACGTCTCCCTAAAACTTCATCAGCTATCACTTCTTCTGCATTTCACCATTTTCTCTTTCTCAATTGGACAACCGTCGCTAACCTCATAACCTCTACCACTGGTGTCAACTGCATACAATAATTTTTCGCTCAGTGAATAACTCTCTTCGTTAAAAAAAGGCTCTGAACTGGAACTGTGTTTCCATTCTCCCAAAAAAAATCACAATTTTTTTTTTTTTATAAATAACTCTTTTCCTCCTACTTTTGGCCTTCATTACATGGATTGGTTTATCTAGTGATCGAATTCTGTTTAATACTAAAATAAACAGTTTCCCTTTTACTTCAAAAGCCTTTTCCACAATGTTTTCAATATGCTTCTTCTTTTTATAAAATAAAGCTCTCTTTTTATATTTCTTCACATCTTTCAGCAAATTATGCCCTACTCTCTTGTAAAATATTTTTTTGCGTAATTCCTTATACTGATTTTGCCTTCTTTTACCATACTTTATCTCCTTTGACTGACCATTTGCTTTTTTAATGTTCCTCTTATTTTGAATTCTTTTCTTACTAGAAGAATTCTCAGTAGTTCCAGCATTATCTACATTCTGTTTGCTCCTACAAACATTTTTAATAAATTGCTTAGTGATCTTACCAGAAGATTTTTAGCTTTTAGCCACATTATCTTGTACATTCAATACTTGTGGTTGATCTTTCTTCAAATAATCCTCCTGTCTCTGTTCTTTTTCTTTTTTTTTCTGGCATGATTTCTCTATTTTAACGTTGAAAAACAGTATCTGTAAAAAAGAATCACAAATAAATGTATATTAATAACTTTCAAATTTATACTATTCCATTACTGTACAAACACATTTTATATAAAAACTGACTAAGAAACTATAGCCCTGAACCACAAGTGTGACGATGGTTAAAACACTACATGCATAGTGCATACTACTTTGAAGCAGTTCATGCCCTAAAGCCTACCTCACTAAAAGACTACATGCTAACTGACTGAATGATTACAGTACTATAAGGAGACACACTGGGTGAGTAACAGGGTGTTTGCTAGAAGTGTATGAATACTGACTGGGGAATTGAAGGTGTGAAAGACAAGTGTGTAGGTGGTTAGAGGACTGCATGCATACTGGATAGGCATTTGAAGCAGTCCATGTGCTAAGGCCTGGCTCACTGCATGAGTACTTGGGTACTGACTGAATGATTAGAGTACAGCAAGGAGAGTGCCTGGGTGAATTTATAAGTGGTTGGCTTTTGGCGCAGTGAATGGATTAGTACTTGGTACTGAATGGGTCACTAGACGAGTGCAAAGGGAGTGACAGGATGTTTGCTGGACTGTATGGATACTGACTAGGGAATTGAAGGTGTGAAAGACAAGTGTGTAGGTGGTTAGAAGACTGCATGCATAGTGGATAGGGGTTTGAAGCAGTCCATGTGCTAAGACCTGGGTCGCTAAATGAGTACTTGGGTACTGACAGAATGATTACAGTACTGCAAGGATGGTGCATGGGTGAATTTATAAGTGTTTGGGTTTTGGCGCAGTGAATGGATTAGTACATGGTACTGAATGGGTCATTAGAGAAGTGCAAGGGGAGTGACAGGGTGTTTGCTGGAGTGTATATATACTGACCGGGGAATTGAAGGTATGAAAAACAAGTATGTAGGTGGTTAGAGGACTGCATGCATAGTGAATAGGCGTTTGAAGCAGTCTATGTGCTAAGGCCTGGCTCACTGCATGAGTACTTGGGTACTGACTGAATAATTAGAGTACAGAAAGGAGAGTGCCTGGGTGAATTTATAAGTGCTTTTGGCACAGTGAATGGATTAGTACTTGGTACTGAATAGGTCACTAGAGGAGTACAAAGGGAGTGACAGGATGTTTGCTGGACTGTATGGATACTGACTAGGGAATTGAAGGTGTGAAAGACAAGTGTATACTATGTTAGAAGACTGCATGCATACTGCATAGACATTTGAAGCAGTCTATGTGGTAATGCTTGGTTCACAACATGAGTACTTGGAAACTGACTAAATCATCAGACTACTGCTAGGACAGTGCCTGGGTAAAACTTTTACTTTTTCAGTTCTGGCGCAGTGAAGAGAATAGTACATGGTACTGCACTGTAGTGTCAAACCGTGACTCATTTTATCAATGCATAAGCAAAGACTGGCTTCTAATGCTACTAAAACTTGACAACATGACCGGCTTTAAAACAGTTATCTGTCAGCAAATACACAATGTTATTAAATGCTTCTCTCACAATCCTTACCCACATGCACACAGACTCACAGTGTGATTTTAGACAAGCAACACTATCCTAGGAGTTTACCAAAACTCATTCACTAGTCTAGAAGAGGCAAGGGTACTGCACACAATCTACATATTTAAGTACTGCACTTTAGTGTCAAAGCTAACTCATTTAATCAAAGCATAAGGAAAAACTGCCTTCTAATGCTACTGAAACTTGACAACATGACAGGTTTTAAAACAGTTATCTGTCAGCAAATACACGATGTTACCAAATGCTTCTCTCACAGTGGTTCCCAAATGCACACAGACTCACAGTGTGATTCTATACAACAACCACTATCCCTAGGAGTAACCAAAAGTCCTTCACTACTGTGGAAGTTGTAAGGGAACTGCACACAATCTACATATTTCAGGACTGCACTTTTGTGTCAAAGCCTGACTCATTTAATCAACGCATAAGCAAAGACTGGCTTCTAATGCTACTAAAACTTGACAACATGACAGGTTTTAAAAGAGTTATCTGTCAGAAAATACATAATGTTACCAAATGCTTCTCTCACAGTGGTTCCCAAAAGCACACACACTCACAGTGTGATTCTAGACAAGCACCACTATCCCTAGGAGTTTACCAAAACTCATTCACTACAGTGGAAGAGGTAAGGGGACTGCACACAAACTACATATTTCAGAACTGCACTTTAGTGTCAAACCTGACTCATTTAATCAAAGCATAAGCAAAAACTGCCTTCTAATGCTACTGAAACTTGGCAACAAGACAGGTTTTAACCCCTTCGATGCTCATGACGGAACGGTTCCGTCATGAGCATCGGTTGGGCTGTGCTCATGACGGAACCGTTCCGTCATGAGGACAGCCCCTGGGGGAAGCGCTGGCGCTCCCCCCCTTGTGCATCGATCGTGCCCCCACTTACGGGGGTGGCAGCGGAAGAGCTTCCGCTGCCACCCCCGAGCCCCCCCACGCTTTCTGATGACATCAGCGCGCGCCGGCGTCATCAGGAAGCGTTGGACGCGCTGGAATCCATTTCTTCCAGCGCGTCCAAGGCAGCAACAGGTAGGTTCCCTTGTCCGGTGGGGGCCGCGGGGGTGATTTCTTTTGTATTGAGGCATCGGGGGAGAGGAAAGAGTATTTCCTCTCCCCCGATGTCTCAATACAGGGCATTCCTGCTCCACGATCGCGCACAGCGTCGCGATCGTGGAGTAGGGATGCCCCACTAGACACCAGGGATTTGTTTCTTTGAATTTGGGAAGCGACCCCTTAGGCAAGGGTCGCTTCCTTGGGGTGCAACATTTTTCAAAGTCTTTTCTGCCCCCCCTGGGGGCAGATCGGTCTGCTTTCTGCCCGTTTCTGCCCCCAGGGGGGGCAGAAAAGCCCACTAGACACCAGGGATGTCGTTTATCTTATGTAGGAAGCGACCCCTTAGGCAAGGGTCGCTTCCTTGGGGGGGCCAAATAATTCGAAGACTTTTCTGCCCCCCCTGGGGGCAGATCGGTCTTCTTTCTGCCCGTTTCTGCCCCCAGGGGGGGCAGAAAAGCCCACTAGACACCAGGGATGTCTATTTCGTTATGTAGGAAGCGACCCCTTGGGAAAGGGTCGCTTCCTTGGGGGGCAAAATAATTCGAAGACTTTTCTGCCCCCCCTGGGGGCATATCGGTCTTCTTTCTACCCGTTTATGCCCCCAGGGGGGGCAGAAAAGCCCACTAGACACCAGGGATGTCTTTTATGTTATGTAGGAAGTGACCCCTTGGGCAAGGGTCGCTTCCTAGGGTGGCAAAATAATTAGAAGACTTTTCTGCCCCCCCTGGGGGCAGATCGGTCGTCTTTCTGCCCGTTTCTGCCCCCAGGGGGGGCAGAAAAGCCCACTAGACACCAGGGATGTCTTTTTCTTTATGTAGGAAGCGACCCCTTGGGCAAGGGTCGCTTCCTTTGCGGCCTAATTATTTAGAAGACTTTTCTTTTCTTTTTTTAATCAAAGCATAAGCAAGAACTGCCTTCTAATGCTACTGAAACTTGGCAACAAGACAGGTTTTAACCCCTTCGATGCTCATGACGGAACGGTTCCGTCATGAGTATCGGTTGGGCTGTGCTCATGACGGAACCGTTCCGTCATGAGGACAGCCCCTGGGGGAAGCGCTGGCGCTCCCCCCCTTGTGCATCGATCGTGCCCCCACTTACGGGGGTGGCAGCGGAAGAGCTTCCGCTGCCACCCCCGAGCCCCCCCACGCTTTCTGATGACATCAGCGCGCGCCGGCGTCATCAGGAAGCGTTGGACGCGCTGGAATCCATTTCTTCCAGCGCGTCCAAGGCAGCAACAGGTAGGTTCCCTTGTCCGGTGGGGGCCGCGGGGGTGATTTCTTTTGTATTGAGGCATCGGGGGAGAGGAAAGAGTATTTCCTCTCCCCCGATGTCTCAATACAGGGCATTCCTGCTCCACGATCGCGCACAGCGTCGCGATCGTGGAGTAGGGATGCCCCACTAGACACCAGGGATTTGTTTCTTTGAATTTGGGAAGCGACCCCTTAGGCAAGGGTCGCTTCCTTGGGGTGTAAAATTTTTCAAAGTCTTTTCTGCCCCCCCTGGGGGCAGATCGGTCTGCTTTCTGCCCGTTTCTGCCCCCAGGGGGGGGCAGAAAAGCCCACTAGACACCAGGGATGTCGTTTATCTTATGTAGGAAGCAACCCCTTAGGCAAGGGTCGCTTCCTTGGGGGGCCAAATAATTCGAAGACTTTTCTGCCCCCCCTGGGGGCAGATCGGTCTTCTTTCTGCCCGTTTCTGTCCCCAGGGGGGGCAGAAAAGCCCACTAGACACCAGGGATGTCTATTTCGTTATGTAGGAAGCGACCCCTTGGGAAAGGGTCGCTTCCTTGGGGGGCAAAATAATTCGAAGACTTTTCTGCCCCCCCTGGGGGCATATCGGTCTTCTTTCTACCCGTTTATGCCCCCAGGGGGGGCAGAAAAGCCCACTAGACACCAGGGATGTCTTTTATGTTATGTAGGAAGTGACCCCTTGGGCAAGGGTCGCTTCCTAGGGTGGCAAAATAATTAGAAGACTTTTCTGCCCCCCCTGGGGACAGATCGGTCGTCTTTCTGCCCGTTTCTGCCCCCAGGGGGGGCAGAAAAGCCCACTAGACACCAGGGATGTCTTTTTCTTTATGTAGGAAGCGACCCCTTGGGCAAGGGTCGCTTCCTTTGCGGCCTAATTATTTAGAAGACTTTTCTGCCCCCCCTGGGGGCAGATTGGTCGTCTTTCTGTCCGTTTCTGCTCCTATGGGGGGGGGCAGAAAAGCCCACTCGACACCAGGGATATAAATATTATTGTAGGAAGCGACCCCTTGGGCAAGGGTCGCTTCCTTGGGCCCCTAAATTTTTTGAAGACTTTTCTGCCCCCTCTGGGAGCAGATCGGTTTTATTTTTTTGCCGTTTCTGCTCCCATTGGGGGCAGAAAAGCCCACTAGACACCAGGGAATTAGTTCAATTAGAAATAGAAGTGACCCCTCGCTTCCAGGGTGCAATTTGTTATATGTATTTGGCTCACCCGCCCCGGGACTGAGTAGCCTTTTTTTTCCTGCTGTTTTCTGCCCCACCTGGCACACAACCCGATTGACCATTTGGGTAGTGACATGGCATGTTATAATGTTTATTGTTATATTTTTTGTGATTTCCAATTGTAATGTTTTTTTTTGTTTACTTTTTTGTTCTAGGTGAAGGCTTTTCTTCTTTTCACGTTGACGTTTTGTTACTGGTGGTTCTGCTGTTTGTGTAGTTTGGTAAGAGACTGTTTTTTTGTACAATGTAAATGTGTTTGATTTCTCTGCCTGTTTTTTTTTTTGCAAATGGTGTAATAATAGCAGTATGTTTGGTTTTTGAGTGTCAACAACTTTTTGCATTGGTGCTCGATGTGTATTTTGTTGTCTTGTGAGTAATTTGTTTTTTTTCTTCTTTCTAGTTTGATATCGTTGGTCTTTGCTGTGTCACTGCAGAGTTTGTTTCTGGTGAGTGCAGCTGTCTCTTGTAATTGGATTGTATAGTTTTTGAGTACATTGATCTTTGTGATAAAAGGTACACATTTCTTTACTTACTTGGTTTGCACATTGTTGGTTGTTGTTGACTTGTTTGTGCAGTCTTCTATCTTAGTAAGTATAATGGCTAGCCGCAGGATGACTGCTCAGCAGGTTGTTGGTTTGCTGTTTGAGTCTTCCTCTGATATTGGTTCAGAGACTGACTCTGCTTCTGAGGGAGAGGAGGCAGGGGACGATTCTGGCAGTGAGTTTTCTCTCCGTATGGGGTCATCGGATGATGAAGATACTCTTAGTGCGGATGAAGTGCCTGTGTTAGAGGAGGAGACTGATGTGCCGATAGTGCGGCAAGAGGCATCTGGGCTGCAGCCTGCGGCTGCAAGGCTTCCCGTTGGTGTAGTGCGGCAAGAGACATCTGGGCTGCAGGCTGGGGCTGCAAGGCTTCCCGTTGGTGTAGTGCGGCAAGAGGCATCTGGGCTGCAGGCTGGGGCTGCAAGGCTTCCCGTTGGTGTAGTGCGGCAAGAGGCATCTGGGCTGCAGGCTGGGGCTGCAAGTCTTCCCGTTGAAAGTGATGACCTCTGGGTTGCCCCTGGCATGGTGCAGCCGGAATTTCCAGAGTTTACTGGTGTTCCAGGGTCTAGAGTGAATACTGAGAACTTTTTGCCTGTAAATTTTTTTCAGTTGTTTATGGACGATGTGTTTTTGGCAGAGATTGTTGAGCAGACTAATTTGTATGCTGAACAGTTTTTGAGGGACAACAGTGCCAGTCTTAAGCCACACTCTAGAGCTACCCGGTGGACTCCCACAAATGTTGAAGAGATGAAGAAGTTCTTGGGTTTAACTTTTTTGATGGGCTTGCTAAGGAAGCCATCATTGGCTTCATATTGGTCTAGCAGTCCCTTGATGGCAACGTCTATTTTTCCGGCAGTCATGAGTCGTGACAGGTATTTGCTTCTGCTTCGGATGATGCACTTTGTTGATAATGGTTTAGCGTTGCCATGAGATCACCCTGATTGTGACCGTCTTTTTAAGATTAGGCCTGTCCTTGATCACTTTGTTGATCGATTTTCTGAGATTTATGCCCCTGGTAGAGAAATTGCAGTGGATGAGTCTTTGGTGTTGTTCAAGGGCCGCTTGGTTGTTAGGCAATACATTCCTAGTAAGAGGGCACGCTATGGAATAAAGCTGTATATGCTGTGTGACAGTAGGACTGGATATGTCTCTAATTTCAGGGTGTACACCGGTAAGGAATCTAGGTTTAACCTCCCTGGTTGTCCGTCCACTTTTGGAGTGACTGAGAAAATTGTTTGGGAACTTGGTAGAGGATTTTTTAACAAAGGCCACCATTTATATGTAGATAACTTCTACACTGGTGTGCGGTTGTTCAGGGAATTGGCCAAAGTGGACACTTTTGCTTGTGGCACAATCCGCTGTAACCGTAAAGGTTTTCCGAAAGAACTTGTTTGTCAAAAGCTTGTGCGGGGACAGTGCAGTGCGTTGCGTTGCCAGGAGCTTCTTGCTGTGAAGTTTACAGACAGGAGAGATGTCTACATGCTGACTTCCATCCATGATGAAAGCACTGCACCTGTGACTGTTTGGGGTCAGGTCGCTGAAGTGCGCAAACCTGTGTGCATTTTAGACTATAATAGGCACATGGGTGGTGTTGACAGAGTAGATCAGAGGTTGGAACCTTACGCTGCTCTTCGTAAGGCTTACATTTGGTACAAGAAGTTGGCTATCCATCTTTTCCACTTGGCAATGTTTAATGCTTTTGTTGTGTTCCAGGATTCTTGCCCTGAGTCAAAGATGACTTTTGCTAAGTTTCAGGAGTCTGTAATAGGCAGCCTTGTTGTAGTGGAACAGGCAAGTGTTCCTAGAGTTGGACTGGTGGAGGATGTTGCTAGATTGAAAGAACGCCACTTTCCAGATCACATTCCTCCCACACCCGCAAAAGATTTTCCCAGTAGGAGATGTAGAGTCTGTTGGCGAAGAGGTTTGCGGAAGGAGAGTCGTATGTACTGCCCCGATTGTCCCTCTCATCCTGCACTGTGTCTCCCTGCTTGTTTCAGAGCGTACCACACGCGTAAAAATTTCTGGGAACATTCATGAGTGGTAAAGTGAACTGCCTGGTCTGTATTCTTTGGAAAATATGATTCTGTTTCAAGGTTGGTGTTAGTGCAATGTATTTAGTTGCTGATTTTCTGTTAGAAGATTTGTATCTATTTGCAATTTGTTTGTGTTTTTTTTTTTTCTAAAAAAATCCAAAATGTGATGGCGGTGTGTGTAGGCTTGCGCTTGGCTGTTGGTGTGTGTGGACTGGCACTTGGTTGGTGGTGTGCGTGGAATGGTGCTTGGCTGACGGTGTGCGTGGACTGGCGGTGTGCATGGACTGGCGGTGTGCGTGGACTGGTGCGTGGCTGGTGGTGTGCGTGGAATGGTGCTTGGCTGGCGGTGTGCGTGGAATGGTGCTTGGCTGGCGGTGTGCGTGGAATGGTGCTTGGCTGGCGGTGTGCGTGGACTGGTACTTGGCTGGCGGTGTGTGTGGACTGGTGGTGTGTGCGGACTGGTGTTTGGCTGGTGGTGTCCGTGGACTGGAGCTTGGCTGGTGGTGTCCGTGGACTGGAGCTTGTCTGGTGGTGTGCGTGGACTGGAGCTTGGCTGGCGGTGTGCGTGGAATGGTGCTTGGCTGGCGGTGTGCGTGGACTGGTATTTGGCTGGCGGTGTGCGTGGACTGGTGGTGTGTGCGGACTGGTGCTTGGCTGGTGGTGTCCGTGGACTGGAGCTTGGCTGGCGGTGTAGGTGGATTGGCGATTGGCTGCCGGTGTGCCTGGACTGGCGATTGGATGGCGGTGTGCCTGGACTGGCGCTTGGCTAGCGGTGTGCGTGGACTGGCGTTTGGCTAGCGGTGTGTGTCGACTGGTGCTTGGCTGGCTGTGTGTGAGTAGTGACTTTCTGCTGGTCACTACACACAATGCTAGCTGAGTGCCACTCCACGCAATCCTTCAGCCTGTGTAGTTGCTGTGTCTGGATTGTGGGCGTGTGAAAGTGATGGGCCCTTGAATGGCGCTGTGTGCTGGTGTGAGTTTTGTTATGTGATGGGCCCGCGGCTGGCGGTGTGAATGGTTTTGTATGTCTCACACGTATGAAAGGTGTATGAATGGCCTGTAAAGAGGTTGGTGCCTTGTCGTGGCTTTACAGCTCACGAGCTGTGAGTCAATGGTTCAGTTTCTCGCCCTTTCAATTATTACCAGTGCATTTCATGTTTTGTGAAATCACTTGCTAATACAATTTTATCTACTGAACCATCACTCACCCTCGTGCCAAATCCAACCAGTATGTGTGTGTGCTTGCGGGTTAGATGGCTGTGCAGTAATATTTGTCTTTCTGAAGCAGGGTGTACCTTGTCCCTTTTTGGTGATTTTTGTACTGTGTTGCTTTTGTACCTGGTGGTGCGAATGGTCTTGTTTGTATCACGTATGAAAGGTGTGTGAATGGCCTGTAAAGTGGTTGGTGCCTTGACGTGGCTTTACAGCTCACGAGCTGCGAGTCATTGGTTTGGTTTTTTGTGAATTTAATTATTGACAGTGCATTTCATTTTTGTGAAATCTCTTGTTAATAAAATTTAATACACTGAACCATGACTCGCCCTCGTGCCAAATCCAACCAGTATGTGTGTGTGTTTGAGGAATAGATGGTTGTGCAGGAAGCTTTGTCTTTAGTTTCTCTGCCAAGGTACACTTTCCATGTAAGAATAACCCACCAACTGTAGATATTGTCGAAAACCCTTGGGAGTTCATGGTGATGTCTCTCTAGTGAATTGAAAAATATTTTTTATCCCCATTGTCCTGTAAACCTCAAACTGTCTGCCACATTTTCTTTGCAGTATTATTCCTAAATTCTCACGCTCTAGTAACAATAGTTAATCTGGTTTTGCAAGGGGGGTTACTTTGGTTTTTTGCCCAGGGCTCGGCGGCCATCTAGGGAAACCTTCCAAACCCACGCATTTCTGAAAACTAGACACCCGGCGGCTTCCAGGGAGGTATGGCTTGCGTGGATCCCCCAACGTTTCCTTACCCAGAATTCCCTGCAAACCTCAATTTTTGCTCAAAAAATCACTTTTTTCACACATTTTGGGGTGGGAAAGTAGTGGCATCACCGGGCTCGCACAAATTTACCACCACCCAGCGTTCCCCCAGGTCTCCTGGTAAAAATGGTGCCTCACTTGTGTGGGAGGCCCAAGTACCCGCGGCAGGCAAGGGCCCAAAACGTAGTGAGGCGACATCAAAATGGCCTATCGCCAAACCACCTGGTTTTGCAAGGGGGGTCACTTTGGTTTTTGGCCCGGTGCGCGGCGGCCATCTAGGGAAACCTACCAAACCCACGCATTTCTGAAAACTAGACACCCGGTGGCTTCCAGGGAGGTATGGCTTGCGTGGATCCCCCAACGTTTCCTTACCCAGAATCCCCTGCAAACCTCAATGTTTGCTCAAAAAATCACTTTTTTCACACATTTTGGGGTGGGAAAGTAGTGGCATCAGCGGGCTCACACAAATTTACCACCACCCAGCGTTCCCCCAGGTCTCCCGGTAAAAATGGTGCCTCACTTGTGTGGGAGGCCCAAGTACCCGCGGCAGGCAAGGACAACAAACGTAGTGAGGCGACATCAAAATGGCCTATCGCCAAACCACCTGGTTTTGCAAGGGGGGTCACTTTGGTTTTTGGCCCGGTGCGCGGCGGCCATCTAGGGAAACCTACCAAACCCACGCATTTCTGAAAACTAGACACCCGGCGGCTTCCAGGGAGGTATGGCTTGCGTGGATCCCCCAACGTTTCCTTACCCAGAATCCCCTGCAAACCTCAATGTTTGCTCAAAAAATCACTTTTTTCACACATTTTGGGGTGGGAAAGTAGTGGCATCACCGGGCTCACACAAATTTACCACCACCCAGCGTTCCCCCAGGTCTCCCGGTAAAAATGGTGCCTCACTTGTGTGGGAGGCCCAAGTACCCGCGGCAGGCAAGGACAACAAACGTAGTGAGGCGACATCAAAATGGCCTATCGCCAAACCACCTGGTTTTGCAAGGGGGGTCACTTTGGTTTTTGGCCCGGTGCGCGGCGGCCATCTAGGGAAACCTAGCAAACCCACGCATTTCTGAAAACTAGACACCCGGCGGCTTCCAGGGAGGTATGGCTTGCGTGGATCCCCCAACGTTTCCTTACCCAGAATCCCCTGCAAACCTCAATGTTTGCTCAAAAAATCACTTTTTTCACACATTTTGGGGTGGGAAAGTAGTGGCATCACCGGGCTCACACAAATTTACCACCACCCAGCGTTCCCCCAGGTCTCCCGGTAAAAATGGTGCCTCACTTGTGTGGGAGGCCCAAGTACCCGCGGCAGGCAAGGACAACAAACGTAGTGAGGCGACATCAAAATGGCCTATCGCCAAACCACCTGGTTTTGCAAGGGGGGTCACTTTGGTTTTTGTCCCGGTGCGCGGCGGCCATCTAGGGAAACCTAGCAAACCCACGCATTTCTGAAAACTAGACACCCGGCGGCTTCCAGGGAGGTATGGCTTGCGTGGATTCCCCAATGTTTCCTTACCCAGAATCCCCTGCAAACCTCAATTTTTGCCCAAAAAATCACTTTTTTCACACATTTTGGGGTGGGAAAGTAGTGGCATCACCGGGCTCACACAAATTTACCACCACCCAGCGTTCCCCCAGGTCTCCCGGTAAAAATGGTGCCTCACTTGTGTGGGAGGCCCAAGTACCCGCGGCAGGCAAGGACAACAAACGTAGTGAGGCGACATCAAAATGGCCTATCGCCAAACCACCTGGTTTTGCAAGGGGGGTCACTTTGGTTTTTGGCCCGGTGCGCGGCGGCCATCTAGGGAAACCTAGCAAACCCACGCATTTCTGAAAACTAGACACCCGGCGGCTTCCAGGGAGGTATGGCTTGCGTGGATCCCCCAACGTTTCCTTACCCAGAATCCCCTGCAAGCCTCAATGTTTGCTCAAAAAATCACTTTTTTCACACATTTTGGGGTGGGAAAGTAGTGGCATCACCGGGCTCACACAAATTTACCACCACCCAGCGTTCCCCCAGGTCTCCCGGTAAAAATGGTGCCTCACTTGTGTGGGAGGCCCAAGTACCCGCGGCAGGCAAGGGCCCAAAACGTAGTGAGGCGACATCAAAATGGCCTATCGCCAAACCACCTGGTTTTGCAAGGGGGGTCACTTTGGTTTTTGGCCCGGTGCGCGGCGGCCATCTAGGGAAACCTACCAAACCCACGCAATTCTGAAAACTAGACACCCGGTGGCTTCCAGGGAGGTATGGCTTGCGTGGATCCCCCAACGTTTCCTTACCCAGAATCCCCTGCAAACCTCAATTTTTGCTCAAAAAATCACTGTTTTTCACACATTTTGGGGTGGGAAAGTAGTGGCATCACCGGGCTCACACAAATTTACCACCACCCAGCGTTCCCCCAGGTCTCCCGGTAAAAATGGTGCCTCACTTGTGTGGGAAGCCCAAGTACC
This sequence comes from Triturus cristatus, assembly GCF_964204655.1. Taxonomy (NCBI): domain Eukaryota; kingdom Metazoa; phylum Chordata; class Amphibia; order Caudata; family Salamandridae; genus Triturus; species Triturus cristatus. Next base: position 896,945,965 of record NC_140584.1, on the reverse strand, counting down.
CGCGGCAGGCAAGGGCCCAAAACGTAGTGAGGCGACATCAAAATGGCCTATCGCCAAACCACCTGGTTTTGCAAGGGGGGTCACTTTGGTTTTTGGCCCGGTGCCCGGCGGCCATCTAGGGAAACCTAGCAAACCCACGCATTTCTGAAAACTAGACACCCGGCGGCTTCCAGGGAGGTATGGCTTGCGTGGATCCCCCAATGTTTCCTTACCCAGAATCCCCTGCAAACCTCAATGTTTGCTCAAAAAATCACTTTTTTCACACATTTTGGGGTGGGAAAGTAGTGGCATCACCGGGCTCACACAAATTTACCACCACCCAGCGTTCCCCCAGGTCTCCCGGTAAAAATGGTGCCTCACTTGTGTGGGAGGCCCAAGTACCCGCGGCAGGCAAGGACAACAAACGTAGTGAGGCGACATCAAAATGGCCTATCGCCAAACCACCTGGTTTTGCAAGGGGGGTCACTTTGGTTTTTGGCCCGGTGCGCGGCGGCCATCTAGGGAAACCTAGCAAACCCACGCATTTCTGAAAACTAGACACCCGGCGGCTTCCAGGGAGGTATGGCTTGCGTGGATCCCCCAACGTTTCCTTACCCAGAAGCCCCTGCAAACCTCAATTTTTGCCCAAAAAAACACTTTTTTCACACATTTTGGGGTGGGAAAGTAGTGGCATCACCGGGCTCACACAAATTTACCACCACCCAGCGTTCCCCCAGGTCTCCCGGTAAAAATGGTGCCTCACTTGTGTGGGAGGCCCAAGTACCCGCGGCAGGCAAGGACAACAAACGTAGTGAGGCGACATCAAAATGGCCTATCGCCAAACCACCTGGTTTTGCAAGGGGGGTCACTTTGGTTTTTGGCCCGGTGCGCGGCGGCCATCTAGGGAAACCTACCAAACCCACAAATTTCTGAAAACTAGACACCCGGCGGCTTCCAGGGAGGTATGGCTTGCGTGGATCCCCCAACGTTTCCTTACCCAGAATCCCCTGCAAACCTCAATGTTTGCTCAAAAAATCACTTTTTTCACACATTTTGGGGTGGGAAAGTAGTGGCATCACCGGGCTCACACAAATTTACCACCACCCAGCGTTCCCCCAGGTCTCCCGGTAAAAATGGTGCCTCACTTGTGTGGGAGGCCCAAGTACCCGCGGCAGGCAAGGGCCCAAAACGTAGTGAGGCGACATCAAAATGGCCTATCGCCAAACCACCTGGTTTTGCAAGGGGGGTCACTTTGGTTTTTGGCCCGGTGCGCGGCGGCCATCTAGGGAAACCTACCAAACCCACGCATTTCTGAAAACTAGACACCCGGCGGCTTCCAGGGAGGTATGGCTTGCGTGGATCCCCCAACGTTTCCTTACCCAGAATCCCCTGCAAACCTCAATGTTTGCTCAAAAAATCACTTTTTTCACACATTTTGGGGTGGGAAAGTAGTGGCATCACCGGGCTCACACAAATTTACCACCACCCAGCGTTCCTCCAGGTCTCCCGGTAAAAATGGTGCCTCACTTGTGTGGGAGGCCCAAGTACCCGCGGCAGGCAAGGGCCCAAAACGTAGTGAGGCGACATCAAAATGGCCTATCGCCAAACCACCTGGTTTTGCAAGGGGGGTCACTTTGGTTTTTGGCCCGGTGCGCGGCGGCCATCTAGGGAAACCTAGCAAACCCACGCATTTCTGAAAACTAGACACCCGGCGGCTTCCAGGGAGGTATGGCTTGCGTGGATCCCCCAACGTTTCCTTACCCAGAATCCCCTGCAAACCTCAATTTTTGCCCAAAAAATCACTTTTTTCACACATTTTGGGGTGGGAAAGTAGTGGCATCACCGGGCTCACACAAATTTACCACCACCCAGCGTTCCCCCAGGTCTCCCGGTAAAAATGGTGCCTCACTTGTGTGGGAGGCCCAAGTACCCGCGCCAGGCAAGGACAACAAACGTAGTGAGGCGACATCAAAATGGCCTATCGCCAAACCACTTGGTTTTGCAAGGGGGGTCACTTTGGTTTTTGGCCCGGTGCGCGGCGGCCATCTAGGGAAACCTAGCAAACCCACGCATTTCTGAAAACTAGACACCCGGCGGCTTCCAGGGAGGTATGGCTTGCGTGGATCCCCCAACGTTTCCTTACCCAGAATCCCCTGCAAACCTCAATTTTTGCTCAAAAAATAACTTTTTTCACACATTTTGGGGTGGGAAAGTAGTGGCATCACCCAAGTACCCGCGGCAGGCAAGGACAACAAACGTAGTGAGGCGACATTTGGGATAGGCAATGTTGATGTCGCCTCACTACGTTTGTTGTCCTTGCCTACCGCGGGTACTTGGGCCTCCCACACAAGTGAGGCACCATTTTTACCGGGAGACCTGGGGGAACGCTGGGTGGTGGTAAATTTGTGTGAGCCCGGTGATGCCACTACTTTCCCACCCCAAAATGTGTGAAAAAAGTGATTTTTTGAGCAAAAATTGAGGTTTGCAGGGGATTCTGGGTAAGGAAACGTTGGGGGATCCACGCAAGCCATACCTCCCTGGAAGCCGCCGGGTGTCTAGTTTTCCGAAATGCGTGGGTTTGCTAGGTTTCCCTAGATGGCCGCCGCGCACCGGGCCAAAAACCAAAGTGACCCCCCTTGCAAAACCAGGTGGTTTGGCGATAGGCCATTTTGATGTCGCCTCACTACGTTTGTTGTCCTTGCCTGCCGCGGGTACTTGGGCCTCCCACACAAGTAAGGCACCATTTTTACCGGGAGACCTGGGGGAACGCTGGGTGGTGGTAAATTTGTGTGAGCCCGGTGATGCCACTACTTTCCCACCCCAAAATGTGTGAAAAAAGTGATTTTATGAGCAAAAATTGAGGTTTGCAGGGGATTCTGGGTAAGGAAACGTTGGGGGATCCACGCAAGCCATACCTCCCTGGAAGCCGCCGGGTGTCTAGTTTTCAGAAATGCGTGGGTTTGGTACGTTTCCCTAGATGGCCGCCGCGCACCGGGCCAAAAACCAAAGTGACCCCCCTTGCAAAACCAGGTGGTTTGGCGATAGGCCATTTTGATGTCGCCTCACTACGTTTTGGGCCCTTGCCTGCCGCGGGTACTTGGGCCTCCCACACAAGTGAGGCACCATTTTTACCGGGAGACCTGGGGGAACGCTGGGTGGTGGTAAATTTGTGTGAGCCTGGTGATGCCACTACTTTCCCACCCCAAAATGTGTGAAAAAAGTGATTTTTTGAGCAAACATTGAGGTTTGCAGGGGATTCTGGGTAAGGAAACGTTGGGGGATCCACGCAAGCCATACCTCCCTGGAAGCCGCCGGGTGTCTAGTTTTCAGAAATGCGTGGGTTTGGTAGGTTTCCCTAGATGGCCGCCGCGCACCGGGCCAAAAACCAAAGTGACCCCCCTTGCAAAACCAGGTGGTTTGGCGATAGGCCATTTTGATATCGCCTCACTACGTTTGTTGTCCTTGCCTGCCGCGGGTACTTGGGCCTCCCACACAAGTGAGGCACCATTTTTACCGGGAGACCTGGGGGAACGCTGGGTGGTGGTAAATTTGTGTGAGCCCGGTGATGCCACTACTTTCCCACCCCAAAATGTGTGAAAAAAGTGATTTTTTGAGCAACAATTGAGGTTTGCAGGGGATTCTGGGTAAGGAAACGTTGGGGGATCCACGCAAGCCATACCTCCCTGGAAGCCGCCGGGTGTCTAGTTTTCATAAATGCGTGGGTTTGGTAGGTTTCCCTAGATGGCCGCCGCGCACCGGGCCAAAAACCAAAGTGATCCCCCTTGCAAAACCAGGTGGTTTGGCGATAGGCCATTTTGATGTCGCCTCACTACGTTTTGGGCCCTTGCCTGCCACGGGTACTTGGGCCTCCCACACAAGTGAGGCACCATTTTTACCGGGAGACCTGGGGGAACGCTGGGTGGTGGTAAATTTGTGTGAGCCCGGTGATGCCACTACTTTCCCACCCCAAAATGTGTGAAAAAAGTGATTTTTTGAGCAAAAATTTAGGTTTGCAGGGGATTCTGGGTAAGGAAACGTTGGGGGATCCACGCAAGCCATACCTCCCTGGAAGCCGCCGGGTGTCTAGTTTTCAGAAATGCGTGGGTTTGCTAGGTTTCCCTAGATGGCCGCCGCGCACCGGGCCAAAAACCAAAGTGACCCCCCTTGCAAAACCAGGTGGTTTGGCGATAGGCCATTTTGATGTCGCCTCACTACGTTTTGGGCCCTTGCCTGCCGCGGGTACTTGGGCTTCCCACACAAGTGAGGCACCATTTTTACCGGGAGACCTGGGGGAACGCTGGGTGGTGGTAAATTTGTGTGAGCCCGGTGATGCCACTACTTTCCCACCCCAAAATGTGTGAAAAACAGTGATTTTTTGAGCAAAAATTGAGGTTTGCAGGGGATTCTGGGTAAGGAAACGTTGGGGGATCCACGCAAGCCATACCTCCCTGGAAGCCACCGGGTGTCTAGTTTTCAGAATTGCGTGGGTTTGGTAGGTTTCCCTAGATGGCCGCCGCGCACCGGGCCAAAAACCAAAGTGACCCCCCTTGCAAAACCAGGTGGTTTGGCGATAGGCCATTTTGATGTCGCCTCACTACGTTTTGGGCCCTTGCCTGCCGCGGGTACTTGGGCCTCCCACACAAGTGAGGCACCATTTTTACCGGGAGACCTGGGGGAACGCTGGGTGGTGGTAAATTTGTGTGAGCCCGGTGATGCCACTACTTTCCCACCCCAAAATGTGTGAAAAAAGTGATTTTATGAGCAAAAATTTAGGTTTGCAGGGGATTCTGGGTAAGGAAACGTTGGGGGATCCACGCAAGCCATACCTCCCTGGAAGCCGCCGGGTGTCTAGTTTTCAGAAATGCGTGGGTTTGCTAGGTTTCCCTAGATGGCCGCCGCGCACCGGGCCAAAAACCAAAGTGACCCCCCTTGCAAAACCAGGTGGTTTGGCGATAGGCCATTTTGATGTCGCCTCACTACGTTTGTTGTCCTTGCCTGCCGCGGGTACTTGGGCCTCCCACACAAGTGAGGCACCATTTTTACCGGGAGACCTGGGGGAACGCTGGGTGGTGGTAAATTTGTGTGAGCCTGGTGATGCCACTACTTTCCCACCCCAAAATGTGTGAAAAAAGTGATTTTTTGAGCAAACATTGAGGTTTGCAGGGGATTCTGGGTAAGGAAACGTTGGGGGATCCACGCAAGCCATACCTCCCTGGAAGCCGCTGGGTGTCTAGTTTTCAGAAATGCGTGGGTTTGGTAGGTTTCCCTAGATGGCCGCCGCGCACCGGGCCAAAAACCAAAGTGACCCCCCTTGCAAAACCAGGTGGTTTGGCGATAGGCCATTTTGATATCGCCTCACTACGTTTGTTGTCCTTGCCTGCCGCGGGTACTTGGGCCTCCCACACAAGTGAGGCACCATTTTTACCGGGAGACCTGGGGGAACGCTGGGTGGTGGTAAATTTGTGTGAGCCCGGTGATGCCACTACTTTCCCACCCCAAAATGTGTGAAAAAAGTGATTTTTTGAGCAAAAATTGAGGTTTGCAGGGGATTCTGGGTAAGGAAACGTTGGGGGATCCACGCAAGCCATACCTCCCTGGAAGCCGCCGGGTGTCTAGTTTTCAGAAATGCATGGGTTTGCTAGGTTTCCCTAGATGGCCGCCGCGCACCGGGCCAAAAACCAAAGTGACCCCCCTTGCAAAACCAGGTGGTTTGGCGATAGGCCATTTTGATGTCGCCTCACTACGTTTTGGGCCCTTGCCTGCTGCGGGTACTTGGGCCTCCCACACAAGTGAGGCACCATTTTTACTGGGAGACCTGGGGGAACGCTGGGTGGTGGTAAATTTGTGTGAGCCCGGTGATGCCACTACTTTCCCACCCCAAAATGTGTGAAAAAAGTGATTTTTTTGAGCAAAAATTGAGGTTTGCAGGGGATTCTGGGTAAGGAAACGTTGGGGGATCCACGCAAGCCATACCTCCCTGGAAGCCACCGGGTGTCTAGTTTTCAGAAATGCGTGGGTTTGGTAGGTTTCCCTAGATGGCCGCCGCGCACCGGGCCAAAAACCAAAGTGACCCCCCTTGCAAAACCAGGTGGTTTGGCGATAGGCCATTTTGATGTCGCCTCACTACGTTTGTTGTCCTTGCCTGCCGCGGGTACTTGGGCCTCCCACACAAGTGAGGCACCATTTTTACCGGGAGACCTGGGGGAACGCTGGGTGGTGGTAAATTTGTGTGAGCCCGGTGATGCCACTACTTTCCCACCCCAAAATGTGTGAAAAAAGTGATTTTTTGAGCAAAAATTGAGGTTTGCAGGGGATTCTGGGTAAGGAAACGTTGGGGGATCCACGCGAGCCATACCTCCCTGGAAGCCGCCGGGTGTCTAGTTTTCAGAAATGTGTGGGTTTGTTAGGTTTCCCTAGATGGCCGCCGCGCACCGGGCCAAAAACCAAAGTGACCCCCCTTGCAAAAGCAGGTGGTTTGGCGATAGGCCATTTTGATGTCGCCTCACTACGTTTTGGGCCCTTGCCTGCTGCGGGTACTTGGGCCTCCCACACAAGTGAGGCACCATTTTTACCGGGAGACCTGGGGGAACGCTGGGTGGTGGTAAATTTGTGTGAGCCCGGTGATGCCACTACTTTCCCACCCCAAAATGTGTGAAAAAAGTGATTTTTTGAGCAAAAACTGAGGTTTGCAGGGGATTCTGGGTAAGGAAACGTTGGGGGATCCACGCAAGCCATACCTCCCTGGAAGCCGCCGGGTGTCTAGTTTTCAGAAATGCGTGGGTTTGGTAGGTTTCCCTAGGTGCCGGCAGGGCTAGGGTTCAAAATCTACAGCTAGTCACTTTGCCAAAAAAAGGGTCATTTTTCACTGCAAAACCACGTTGCGTTTTGCGCCGTTTCCTGTCGCGGGCACTAGGCCGACCCGCACAAGTGAGGTACCATTTTTCTCGTAGGACTTTGGGGAACGCGGGGTGGGTGGAAATTTGTGGATCCACGCAGATTCCAGAACTTTCCATCACAGAAATGTGGGGAAAATGTGTTTTTTTTGTCAATTTTTTACGTTTGCAAGGGATTCTGGGTAACAGACCATGGTGGGAGGCAGTCAAGTCACCCCATCCTGGATTCCCCTGGGTGTCTAGTTTTCAAAAATGTATAGGTTTGCTAGGTTTCCCTAGGTGCCGGCAGGGCTAGGGTTCAAAATCTACAGCTAGTCACTTTGCCAAAAAAAGGGTCATTTTTCACTGCAAAACCACGTTGCGTTTTGCGCCGTTTCCTGTCGCGGGCACTAGGCCGACCCGCACAAGTGAGGTACCATTTTTCTCGTAGGACTTTGGGGAACGCGGGGTGGGTGGAAATTTGTGGATCCACGCAGATTCCAGAACTTTCCATCACAGAAATGTTGGGAAAATGTGTTTTTTTTGTCAATTTTTTATATTTGCAAGGGATTCTGGGTAACAGACCATGGTGGGAGGCAGTCAAGTCACCCCATCCTGGATTCCCCTGGGTGTCTAGTTTTCAAAAATGTATAGGTTTGCTAGGTTTCCCTAGGTGCCGGCAGGGCTAGGGTTCAAAATCTACAGCTAGTCACTTTGCCAAAAAAAGGGTCATTTTTCACTGCAAAACCACGTTGCGTTTTGCGCCGTTTCCTGTCGCGGGCACTATGCCGACCCGCACAAGTGAGGTACCATTTTTCTCGTAGGACTTTGGGGAACGCGGGGTGGGTGGAAATTTGTGGATCCACGCAGATTCCAGAACTTTCCATCACAGAAATGTGGGGAAAATGTGTTTTTTTTGTCAATTTTTTACGTTTGCAAGGGATTCTGGGTAACAGACCATGGTGGGAGGCAGTCAAGTCACCCCATCCTGGATTCCCCTGGGTGTCTAGTTTTCAAAAATGTATAGGTTTGCTAGGTTTCCCTAGGTGCCGGCAGGACTAGGGTTCAAAATCTACAGCTAGTCACTTTGCCAAAAAAAGGGTCATTTTTCACTGCAAAACCACGTTGCGTTTTGCGCCGTTTCCTGTCGCGGGCACTAGGCCGACCCGCACAAGTGAGGTACCATTTTTCTCGTAGGACTTTGGGGAACGCGGGGTGGGTGGAAATTTGTGGATCCACGCAGATTCCAGAACTTTCCATCACAGAAATGTGGGGAAAATGTGTTTTTTTTGTCAATTTTTTACGTGTGCAAGGGATTCTGGGTAACAGACCATGGTGGGAGGCAGTCAAGTCACCCCATCCTGGATTCCCCTGGGTGTCTAGTTTTCAAAAATGTATAGGTTTGCTAGGTTTCCCTAGGTGCCGGCAGGGCTAGGGTTCAAAATCTACAGCTAGTCACTTTGCCAAAAAAAGGGTCATTTTTCACTGTAAAACCACGTTGCCTTTTGCGCCGTTTCCTATTGCGGGCACTAGGCCGTCCCGCACAAGTGAGGTACCATTTTTCTCGTAGGACTTTGGGGAACGCGGGGTGGGTGGAAATTTTTGGATCCACGCAGATTCCAGAACTTTCCATCACAGAAATGTGGGGAAAATGTGTTTTTTTTGTCAATTTTTTACGTTTGCAAGGGATTCTGGGTAACAGACCATGGTGGGAGGCAGTCAAGTCACCCCATCCTGGATTCCCCTGGGTGTCTAGTTTTCAAAAATGTATAGGTTTGCTAGGTTTCCCTAGGTGCCGGCAGGGCTAGGGTTCAAAATCTACAGCTAGTCACTTTGCCAAAAAAAGGGTCATTTTTCACTGCAAAACCACGTTGCGTTTTGCGCCGTTTCCTGTCGCGGGCACTAGGCCGACCCGCACAAGTGAGGTACCATTTTTCTCGTAGGACTTTAGGGAACGCGGGGTGGGTGGAAATTTGTGGATCCACGCAGATTCCAGATCTTTCCATCACAGAAATGTGGGGAAAATGTGTTTTTTTTGTCAATTTTTTACGTTTGCAAGGGATTCTGGGTAACAGACCATGGTGGGAGGCAGTCAAGTCACCCCATCCTGGATTCCCCTGGGTGTCTAGTTTTCAAAAATGTATAGGTTTGCTAGGTTTCCCTAGGTGCCGGCAGGGCTAAGGTTAAAAAACTACAGCTAGACTCTTCGCAAATAAAGTGTAAATTTTCAGTGTGAAAATGTGGTGCGTTCACCCTAGGTTTTGAGCCACTTCCTGTCGTGGGCACTATGCCTACCCACACAAGTGAGGTACCATTTTTATCGGGAGACTTAGGGTAGTTCAGATTTGTAAAGCAACTGTTATTACCTATTGATTTTTGATGCATGTCTCCCTTCCAAATGAAAGACATTGTGTAAAAAAAAAATCATTTTGAAAAATGACCAATAATTGTCATGCAAATATGAGTATTCCCAATTTCGAAAATGTACAAATATGCACTGTTTCTAAACTCTGTAATTTGTTCCCATTTCAGAAATACATAGGTGTCTTTCATACCGATTTTTCCATGTATACATTTTCCCACAATAATTGCTATATACCCGGAACAAAAAAAAAAAACATTACAAAATGCTGCGCAGTTTTCTACTCTGGGTTCGTTGGGCTCTTGGTGAACCTACAAGTCCTATATGTCCCCACAACCAGGAAGGTCCAACGGATGTAACGGTACATTGCTTTCAAAGAGATGTCATAATTCGAAGAAGTTACAGGTGAAAACGTTGACTCAAAATGCTGCTTTTTTCAACAAATTTTTAATTTTTCCTATATTTACCTGTAAGTTTCTATAAAGAAACCTTGATGGATCTACACAAATGACCCCTTGCTGAATTCAGAATTTTGTCTACTTTTCAAAAATGTATAGCTTTCCAGGATCCATTATTGTTTTTGTACCCATTTCTACCGTTAACTGGAAGGAGGTTGAAAGCACAAAAAATAGCAAAAATAGGGTATGTCCCAGAAAAATGCCAAAACTGTGTACAAAATGTTGGTTTTCTAACAAAATTCTGTCATTCCCTAAAAGCTGGAGAAATGGTGATTTCAGCCCCACAAACCCTTTTTTGATACCATTTGCAGAGAAAAACCCAGAAGCTTTCATTTGCAGTCCGTTTTTCCAATTTTTCACAAAAAAAACAAAATTTTGCTGTATTTTGACTAATTTCTGGGAACCCTGTAGGAGAATCCACAAACCCTGGGTACCTTTAGAATCCCCAAAATGTTGGAAGAAAAGGACGCAAATTTGGCATGGATACCTAATGTGGTCAAAAAGTTACAGGGGCCTAAGCGCGCACTACCCCAAATAGCCCAAAAAAGGCTTAGCACAGGAGGGGAAAAGGCCTAGCAGCGAAGGGGTTAAAACAGTTATCTGTCAACAAATACACAATGTTACCAAATGCTTCTCTCACAGTGGTTCCCAAATGCACACAGACTCACAGTGTGATTCTAGACAAGCAACACTATCCCTAGCACCTTACCAAAACTCATTCACTACTGTGGAAGGGGTAAGGGGACTACACACAATCTACATATTAAAGTACAGCACATTAGTGTCAAAACATGACTAATTTTATCAATGCATAAGCAAAGACTGGTTTCTAATTAGGCCTGGGCCAAAATTCCGTTCCGTTCGCGGAAATTGCGATATTTTGGCATTTTCGCGTTCCGCGGAAAGCGCGAAAATGTCAAAATTTCCGCATTCCGAGGCTTAGCGATAATTTGTTTCTTGCTCGCGCTGTAAAAAAATACATTCTCGCGATCGCCTTACCTGAAACCCCGCGTTCGCCGACAAGTTTTCTTGACCCGGTCGCGTTCTCCACGAGATGTTGGATTTTGGTAGCCATTTTGCGCTGTCTCGCGACAGTTCGCGGCCGCATTAACGTCATTTGTCACGCGATCACGTCATTTGTCGCGCGATCACGTCTTTCTTCTCGCGATCATGCACCGCACGAGTATGAGAAGATTGAGATCTCGAACATGTCATTCTACATCGCGAGCCAGAGGATGAGGACGCGGGCACGTGTAATCGAACGCGAACAGGAGAACGAGACCCCGAACACGTCATATCCAACGCGACAGGGACAAAGAAGAGAACGCGATCATGTCGTTTTCGACACGCCGGCGGAAGTAATGTGAAGCTCGAGAACTCAACAACGTAAAATTTTCAATTTGGAGAGGAATATCGGCTCTAGCAGCATGAAACCATCTGCAAATGCTGATTTTGGATGAAAAGAACTCCTTACATTGACATTTGGCTTTCCTTTTTTGTGCAAGGAGTCATTTTTTTAAAAGGTGGAGAGAGGGAGGAAGTGACACAGAATCTCCAACTTCCTGTTCCTGTCCAGCAGGCTCCTCCCAGTGCTTTGTCCATCTCCTGCTCATTCTGCCTTTGGATTTGGAGCTGGAAAGATCACTTTTTTTGTCTGCTGCATCATTGCAATTGGATTTCAGGATTTTTGGAATAGGATATTTTACAAGTAAGTGGTTGTTGTGTTTGTTTGATTGTGGGCATTGCAGTTGTAACTACACTTTATTTTTGATAATTAATTATCATAATTCCTTTTTTTTGTTGTTTTAATTTTGTGGGTAGTAGTAGTAGGCCCGAGCTAGCCATGGGCATGGCCTCATGGGTGTGTGTGCATGATGAAGCAACTGTTCCTTTTGTTGTTTTTTGAATGTATTTCATCTTCAAGCACATTTAGGGCATGGATGGCATTGGATTGAGTTGGGGAAGTGTGTTTTTTGGGGGTGGCCTTTGTGATGTTGTTGGGCCTGGCCATGTGGCTGGTGGCCATTTTGAGGCCTAGGCCTGCAAGCTTGCCTGGCCTTGTCTGCCAACAGGCCTGCTTTTTCATCCACTAGGATCAGAGCAGGTAGCCACAGCTTTATTAATCAAGTGTTTTCTGTGTGATCTGCTGAATTTAGACATCATTTAGGGCATGGATGGCATTGGATTGAGTTGGGGAAGTGTGTTTTTTGGGGGTGGCCTTTGTGATGTTGTTGGGCCTGGCCATGTGGCTGGTGGCCATTTTGAGGCCTAGGCCTGCAAGCTTGCCTGGCCTTGTCTGCCAACAGGCCTGCTTTTTCATCCACTAGGATCAGAGCAGGTAGCCACAGCTTTATTAATCAAGTGTTTTCTGTGTGATCTGTTGAATTTAGACATCATTTAGGACATGGATGGCATTGGATTGAGTTGGGGAAGTGTGTTTTTTGGGGGTTGCCTTTGTGATATTGTTGGGCCTGGCCATGTGGCTGGTGGCCATTTTGAGGCCTAGGCCTGCAAGCTTGCCTGGCCTTGTCTGCCAACAGGCCTGCTTTTTCATCCACTAGGATCAGAGCAGGTAGCCACAGCTTTATTAATCAAGTGTTTTCTGTGTGATCTGCTGAATTTAGACATCATTTAGGGCATGGATGGCATTGGATTGAGTTGGGGAAGTGTGTTTTTTGGGGGTGGCCTTTCTGATGTTGGTTGTCTTAAAGACATGCTTTTGTTGTATGTGTCTGGTGTGTTGGTGTGCAATGCATGCACCCTGCAGAGCTTTTTGGGGCCTGTGAATGCTCGTATTTACATTTTGTTGCATTAAAAAGGCAGAGCAGTGTGCTTTAGCAGGCATCCTTTACCTGGCTTCTATAGGCCTTTTGTCAGCTCCTGGTGGTTCCCAGGCCCCCGGCTTGTTTGTGATTTGTGTGTGTCCATGTGGGTGGTGGCCTTTTTTGGTGTTTGGACTGTGAGTTATTAGTGTCCTGCTTTTGCCATAGGCCTGCATGCTTTTCCTATTGGCTCTTTGACTTACTGCTTCCATCCATCCACCCCCTTTGCCAGCAGCAGCTCCATGGATGCTGAGATGCTCAAATAATGCAATGGTCCACCCCAATTCCATTAAATTTTTATTTTGTTGTTTATTATTACACATTACTAGTAGTATAACATAGCTCTAGTTAAAAAAAAATGTCATAAATGGCTAGACTATCTTTTGTTTGCACTAGTACAGTACTAAGTAACTGAACCACAACAACAAATGCAACATTTCACTGATGTTCTTCTCCTGTCTTATTTGCTTTTAGGTTCACAAAAGACAGAGTAGGAGGTGTCATCAGCATCACCCGGCTACCCGTTGTACTGCCAGCCAGACAGAAGTCCTGCTGCGCATCACGTCCACATGAGACCAGAACTTGTTGTGCATCTGCATCCTGCCTGAAGAAGATGGCCCCAAAGAAAGGTACCAGGTCCAGTACCAAGAAAGTTGCCGGTGAGAAGAAGGAACAGAAAAAGCAAGTGCCATTAACCACGACTGGTGGTGTGCCGGCCAATGTTTTTTTTGGCACCAACGCGTTGTCCGGGAACCAAGCTGGGAGCAGCACAGCGGTCCAACCCCACCAACCTAGGCCCAAGGGCTTTAGTGTCGCAGAGGTAGCCAGTCTGCTAACGAGCAGCGATGTTGAAGAAATGTCATTACCGCAAAGTAGTACACAATCAAGTTCAACGCAGGCGCAAACTCAGCAGATCAGTGTGCAGCCGCCGCAACAAGAACAGCAGCAGCCGCCGCAACAAGAACAGCAGCAGCCGCCGCAACAAGAACAGCAGCAGCCGCCGCAACAAGAACAGCAGCAGCAGCCGCCGCAACAAGAACAGCAGCAGCCGCCGCAACAAGAACAGCAGCAGCCGCCGCAACAAGAACAGCAGCAGCCGCTGCAACAAGAACAGCAGCAGCTGCTGCAACAGCCCACCATAGTAGTTGTTGCTCCTGACGTAGGGGCATTTCAGGAAATCGAGCTTCCTGCAGACAAAGTGGAGCAAAGTCAAACCACTGTTTCAGAAGATCTATTGTCTTCCAGACCACCAGCAAGGAAAAGGAGGCTTAGTCCATCATCTTCTTCTTCAAGCTCCGCTTCTGATGATCGTGATGACACTTGGGTCCCACCAGCTCGGTCTGAGAGTGATATACGCCACAAGACAATGCTTCTGAAAAGGAAGGTCCCAGAAAAACTTAGAGTTATGGAGGTAGATGTAGAAGAGGGGGGTGATGATGTTGATGAAGACGAGCCAGTCATCACGCACATTACTCCCACCCCAAAGGAATTGGAGACCGACATTCTCACCCTATCCAGAAAGGCTGCTACTGAGCGGGATGTAGCACGGATCTCACCAACACAGGTTACACCACCACTACCTCCAGCTGCCGTATTTTCCAAGGCCCGGCAGGGACCTACATCCAGCTCAACCATCTCAGTAGGAAGTGGTAGTAAAAGTCACAGTGTAGGTGGACAGGGTCACATATTTTCAAGCACCCCCTCAAGTTCATCTGCTGTTGAAAGTGGCACATCCAGCAGTGCCAGAAAGTTCTCCTCCCCAGTTTGGGACTTCTTTTCTGTTAGCGCCAAGGAGGAGAACGTTGCTATATGCTCAATTTGTCGGCAAGGTGTTCGGCGTGGTAAGCTTGGTACAAACTATGGGACCGGAGGACAAGCAAGTCATCTCAGAATACACCACACTATCGTGTGGGAGGATCACCTACTTAAGTTAAAAGAAAGTAGGAAAACTAAACCCATTGAAGTTGGTCAGGATTCAGAATCAGGGAGCGATATTATTGTGGTGGCAGGTGAAGAACAGGGAGGCATTTCTAGCCCTGTCTCCAGTAGTGCAGTCACTGCAGTGGTAACGCCCACATCCTCCTCAGTAACATCAGAGTGGCACCGCAGTAAGAGCCATACTCAGAGTGTGGGTGAGACACCAAGGCGACCGGCGAGTACCTCAATGAGACAATCTGTGTCGTTGAGTCTTAGTGGGTTAATGAAAACAGCACCACTAAGGAAAGTAAGCCAGCCTACCATTGAGAGCATGTTTAGGTTGGAGGGGCAGTTCCAACGCAACCACCCAATGGCACGATTGTACAATGCGAAGCTGGCTAAAATGTTAGCGTTGGACCTTCTTCCTTTTTCATTTGTGGAAGGGGTGGGTTTCCTTGAATTTGTGTCTGCCATCTGCCCGAAATGGAAAGTTCCCAGCCGGTCCTATTTCGCAAGAATTGCTGTTCCGGCACTACATCATGATGTGCTGGAATTGGTTGGTCACGGTTTGCAACAGAGTGCTGTGCACAATATCCACCTGACAACAGACATGTGGAGCAGTTGCCAAGCCACAGATTACATGTGCATCACTGCACACTGGATCTCTTTTGTGGGGGTTAGAGATAAACTATCTGCACGAGGTGTTGTTGACACAGCTGCGATTTTTGAAGGTACTCGGAAACATGCAACTGTAGCCATGTTCGCCATGGAGAAATCTCATACGGCTGAAAACATTTTAGAAGAGTTTCGCACCAAGGTTTTGGAATGGCTGCGGCCCAGAGGGCTTGGTATTGGTTTTGTTGCCACAGACAATGGCAGTAATGTACTTAAGGCCATGGAACTTGGTTCCTATTTCAGGGTTCCGTGTTTGGCACACTGCATAAACATTATAGTGCAAGATTTTCTGAAAAAAGAACCCATAGTCAGCAATTTACTGGCCATCTGCCGAAGAATATGCACTCATTTCAGCCATTCTTTTAAAGCTCGGAAGCAGCTGAGGATCATCCAACGTGAATTTAGGATGCCAGTCAAGGCACTCATCCAGGAGGTGGCAACACGTTGTAACTCAACGTATTACATGCTTGATCGTCTGTACGAACAGCACAGGTCACTCCATGAATATGTCTGGTACAGAAGCAGTGATGCTAGTGTTAAAGGCATGACCCTTCAGAGGGAGCAATGGACCCTAATTAAATGCCTGACTGAGATGCTGTCTCCTTTTGAGGTCTTCACACGTGAAGTCAGCAAGGAGGACTGTACAATGGGCCAAGCTATCCCATTGTTGCAAATGCTAGAGCATGAGCTGAATAATGTGTCTGAATCCTACAAAGGTGTAGAGGACAGAAGGCAAGCCCATGACTTGGTGGAGGGCTTATCCAGGCGCTTATCAGAAAATGTAAGGATACAAAATAAAATTTTGTCACAAGAACATTACATTTGTGCCACAATTCTGGATCCACGTGCAAAATTAGGACTATTCCTTGCTTTTTCCGACAATGATGTTGTCCGCTACAAAAGTTGTATAGCTGAAGCAGCCATTAAGTTTGAAAACGAAGGGCTGCTAATTAAAAACCCGCCACATCAACCCACAACAAGTACTGATACTGAAGCAGGCCATGCAGAATCAAGTGCAACTTCGTCGGCTGAGGGCAGTGCGGTTGGCTCACAATCACAACACTCACCATCACTATCCACTACAGAAACAAAAACTGGATCATTAGGCCGAGTACAATCATCATCATTACAGGATTGGTATGTAAAGATGGGCTATTGCAAGCACAGTGCTGATGCACAGAAAAATCAGCACAAAAGCTTACCATCAGCAACCCTGAACATTGAGCGGATGGTCCAGGCCTATCTGGACGACCCAACAGAGGTGTACGTTGATCAAAACCCATTGCAGTATTGGTATAGGAAAAGGTCTGAATGGCCACAGCTCAGCAGGCTGGCGATAAGCTATCTGGCTTGCCTTGTCGCAAGTGTCTCTTCCGAACGTGTTTTCAGTGATGCTGGTTCCATTGTAACATTGAGAAGGACCAGTCTATCTCCAAAAAACGTGGAGAGGTTAACAATGATCAAAATGAATCAGCACTTCATACCACCGAATTACACAATGCATGAATCAACAGAGGAAGATGAGGACAGCGGCTCAGGTGACGGAAGTATTGTGTCAGATGATTACCTACTACTGGAAGAACCCCCAGAGTTTGAGGACGAGCTATACTTCCCTGACAATTAGGCTTGCACTTACTATCTTCCTCCCTTTTTTTCCCCCTTTGTTTATGTGTCTGTCGTTCCGGTTATAAACTTGTGAATCGCCACAAATCCATTATCACCGTCTTCTACTCTTCTAATTTAATATACAAGTTTCAGGTGTCTGCCATTTGACAGTACAGTCCTCCGAATCCAGCTCCTCCGCTCGATCATACTGAATCTCCTGCTCAATTCCATTTCTCTCATGAATGATGATTGGATGATGGTAACAACAAATTCAAACTTTCCTCGTCCTTCCAAAACAAGTGGACCATGAATCAGATGACCACTATAGCTATCCTCTTTTCAGAGCCGAGAGCGACTGGCCATTAACTGAAAATAAGATGGAACAGGTAATGATTGATGCCATGCATTGGACGCAGAGTCGCAGACTGAATGATTTAGATTTTGTTGTGTTTGTTGCGCATGAATTTATGTAATTGTGCACTGCCACTAATCAACTTTCTACAGAACACACTAATTTTCCCCTTCTTGCAAATAAGAAATGTGTACTTCTTCTGCATCTTGGTGATACATTGCTTTTAATTCAATACAGGAAGGGGACTCACTCAATCTGCGCAATGCAAATGACTGTGACACAACAGCACCGTCCATGATGGTGAAATAGACGGCCCGTTAACAAGATGAGATGGAACAGGTAATGATTGATGGCTGCCATGCACTGGCCGCAGAATCGCAGACTGAATGATGTAGATTTTGTTGTGTTTGTTGCGCATGAATTTATGTAATTGTGCACTGCCACTAATCAACTTTCTACAGAACACACTAATTTTCCCCTTCTTGCAAATAAGAAATGTGTACTTCTCCTGCATCTTGGTGATACATTGCTTTTAATTCAATACAGGAAGGGGACTCACTCAATCTGCGCAATGCAAATGACTGTGACACAACAGCACCGTCCATGATGATGATGGCGAAAGAGATGGCCCGTTAACTTAAGATGAGAAGGAACAGGTAATGAATGATAATTAATGGCATGCATTGGACACCTGACTCTGAGCTATTGGCCTTTGTGTTTGCGTTGTTTGTTGTGCACAAAGTGATGTCAAAGTGTACTAGTAGTAATCTATCTTTCTGTACACAATAAAGATTGACTCAAGTCAGTAATATTTATATTTCTACTCTTGTTGTGTCATAAAAATTATACTTATACTGCAGGCCGATCTTCAGTCAGTCAGTAAAAGTATCAGAGATGATGATGAAGTCAGGAGGATGTTTCAGGAGTGGCATAAAACGGAAAAGCCTAAAGGTAAACACGTCAACAACAACCACAGCAGACCCAAATGTCTGTGTAGAAGTTGAATAGAGTGTAGCGGTGGGATGACTGCAGTGCATTGATTTTACTAACTTAAACTGTAAAATGCTATGTTTGGAATGGATAATGTGCTTTGCGTTTGTCCAACTCTTTGAGAGAAAAAAAAAGGACTCTAAAGTGTTAACGTAGGATGTGCTAATGCTAAGCACTGTGGCCCTGCTCTCTCCTGTTACTGTTGAAGGTCAATGCTGGAAAAAAACTAGAGTAGAGATGATGCATATGCATACATGCCACCTTGGAAAGTGTTCTTGTTGCACTACACCATCACTTGTGCATTTGTTTTCACTTTATTTCTCAATAAACCCTTTGATTTTCCATCTAAAATTACAGGCCGGGCCTTGCCCAAAACTTTGTAAAACATTACAATGCATATTAATTACCTTACCAATCAATCACCTTTTTTTTCCAGCCGGGCAGTGGCGAGTGGCGAGGCGACACATCCAAGATTGATGGACGAGACGAGAGGAGCAAGAGGACTGCCGAGATGCAAAAATCCAGTCCACATTTTTGACCAGGATAAGACAGTAACAGTATCCACTTTTAACTTCTTTTAAATAATTTGATTAATATCTTCTATACAATCTTTACAACAGTGTGTTCTTGGAGTTGTTATTATCAATCATCATTATGTTTGCTCTGTGTTTACGATTCTTCCCTACCAATATTTAAAATTTCTATTTGCCATCTGTTAAAGTATTAAGGCCGGAACAACAGAACAAGAACTAGAAGTGTATGTAATCCGGGTCTCTCATCATCATGCATGCATTGCCTTTTTCTCCCTTAACATATGGATATGGTAGTCTTCAATGATTGTTGTTTGTTTGTCTATGTATGCATACTGTTTTTTATGTCAAACCTTTCCCAAAAACCCCCTTCCCATCCATTCAACAAACCCTAACCCTCTTCCCCCGGGCTGTGTGACTTATTGTCGAGGTGTAACTAAATTAAATGTACACCAATACTTAATCACACACTTGCTGGGGCGGATGTGGTGAAAGCAACACTACTTCAATTTGAAGGCAGAGCGATGATCTTCTTCTGCTTGGCCACCCATGAGTAGGATATTCCAGAGGTTATTTAATTTTATTTAACAAAAGAACATATACCTCAGCATGAATTGCCGGCATTGATTGGATTTGTTTGTTGTCATTCCTCATATACAGCACTAACTGTTAGACTGTAGGCATAGTCAAGTGACTCGACACAACTATAGTTTGTAACTCTGTCTAGTAGGCTATCCTCCTAACCACCATTCAGTTTTTTTGTCAAATATTTGAGCATATTATTGTTGCTCGGTAAGTTCTGTACTGTACTTCATTCAACTACTCCTCTAACAGTCTCTCAAAGGCGATTGACTGTCTCCTTTTCTTTTTTTGGAAATGCTGCCGCCCTGCCAGTGTCTACTACTACTACTATACTACCACCACCACCACCACCACCCCAATCATGGCATGTACGAAAAAGGAAACCATCTTCACCATGCAGCCAGTGCTGTGCCACAGTTGGACATAAACATCAAGCACCGGTAAGAGAGAAGTTTGGGGGAGGCAGAATTAATAATGGACATGTTGTCAATGATTTCATTTTCACACACCACTCCAAAGAATGCATAGACTAGAGGACAGACTGAAAGTACTAGAAGGACCAGTCAATGAGTGAGGTGTGTCTCATCTATCTGTTTGTGTCTTATACAGTCAGCAAATTATTGAAATCAAACACAGGCTATGGGCGGCCATGCACCAGCAAGGAAACAGTGTGATGTAAAACAGTGACCCCACCTACAAAACATTAACAACATTGCATGTAACAAAGAAAAATATATTTAATTTACCCTAACAAAAATAAACTAAACCCACAAAAGCTGACCCACCCCCCTCCCTAACCCTAACCACTGTCCATAGTAGAAAAAAGTCTGTAACGCCCAAACGAACAAGAATTAAAAAAGGGGCAGTGACAGGGACTAACTGGTGGGGCGGGACTGGAGGAGGACACGCATCTGGCGTATCTCGTCCTCTAAACGGGCGACGCGGCGTCTAAGGCCGCGGCAGTTGAAGCCACAGTGGGGGGGGCACCGGAGATGGCACAGTGGCGGCGGGCAGCCGCCAGACGGTGGCGCCTTACCGCTGGAGGGCGGTGGCTGGGGCCCGGGGCACTGGAGGAGGCTTGAATTGCTGCTGCAGTCTCCTCCTCCTCCTCGGCTAGGACCACCAGCCGCCGGTATTCCCGCTGGATTGCCTCCAGCTTCCGGCGCCGTGCCTTGGCGGCCAACTCCTTCCGGTTGAGTTTCGGAGTAGCTGTGTATCAAAAAGAAAAAAACAAGACAATTGTAAAATATAGTCTTAATAAAACAGTAGGACAAGGTAATTATTTATACACATAGTGCATGGTAGAGTAGCACTATAAAATAAAGCACAGTAGTACATAACATTTTAAATGTCGCCCGTCCTTCTTCCTTCCACCTGTCTTACACTTTTTAGTTGAACAGTGCACCAGGTGCTCTTCTCCATAAAACTTTCAAAGCGGAGTTGAAATCAGATAGATGAGGCCATTGGTTACTCAATACTCCGGCTCCTAATCCTATACCAATTAAAGGGAATTCTAGTCTTCTAGTTTACTCTTCAAACGTCCCCAACAACTCATACTTACTTACGACATCGGATAGCGGGCGGACTTTGTCCGCCCGCCATCCGACTGCTAAAAAGGGTGGGGGTCCCGTGGGGACAATTAATTAGGATGATGCGCCCGGCACAGTGGCGGGCGCACCCTGTTTTTTTTTTTTTACATTCTGGTTGGCTTTGCTGAAAGCAATGCTAAAATGTTGTGCTGCTTTTCCAAGCACAACATGACGGGCCCCGCACGGAGCCTGTCACGTTTTGCTTTGAAAGGTGGGGGGGTACCATAGCATAGGTAGGTACCCTCCATGGGGGCCCCCCAAGCATACTCTGCAATGTCTGCATGCCTTTCCGTGGCGGACGGCAATGCCGCCACGCAAAGGCATTCCAAAATGCAGATTATATGGCTGGTGGTGAGAGAGACACCACCGCCATATTGAACCCTTTTCCGCCTGGTCGACATGTCTGAATATTTTCTACAGGGATGGCGGGAGGTTTGCCCCTGCGGTGTCGGCAGTGAATTCCAGCCGGCCCGGCGGGGGCAATACGCGTCGCCCACCATCCTAATGGGGCCATAAGTCACAACTGTACAGAATACATATATACATACAGTACACCCTTGCAGTGAGTGTACTGTCAAGTTCAACAATAGTTAAGGATTATGAATCTAACTTACCACCGCCCGCCACTGGTGCTGCCACTCCCCCTACTGCTCCGTTGCTATCTGCAGCAACTGCCGCATCCTCGCCCTCCGCGTCGCCTTCGCTGGCCCCGGCAATGGTGGTCGGTAGTGCGCCTAGAAAACATTACACATTTATTAGGCGTCATATACACCTCCCACTATTGATCAGTAGCAAGGTTGAAAAATGAGTTAATACTAACATACATCACTAGTACAAATCAGGTAGTAGTAGAGTAGACACTAA
Organism: Triturus cristatus; assembly: GCF_964204655.1. Taxonomy (NCBI): domain Eukaryota; kingdom Metazoa; phylum Chordata; class Amphibia; order Caudata; family Salamandridae; genus Triturus; species Triturus cristatus. Next base: position 896,924,368 of record NC_140584.1, on the reverse strand, counting down.
TAGTTATATATGATCATTGTAGCCTTTGCTTAATTAGCCCTAGCCATGCTACCATTTTACCTTTGTGGCTTTTATTTTTGCACATGTGACGTTACCTTTACCTTGCAGCTTCTTAAGACACATTTGAGCCCACATGACCTGCCTCACACTGCTACTGTCTAGTCTACGCGATGCGTACAAGCAGTCCACAAACATTAACAAGCCACTTTTTTAGGAAGTACTGGTGTACTACTGTTACTGTTAGTCCATATTGCTTATCCATAGATGCTACACTTTTTGGCACGGCTGAGAAATGCTTGCAAGTTGCAATATACTAACGCACACCATTTCTTTTTTCGCATTACAGACGCAAGATTCCCTTCTACGAACCAGAGCTTCTGAATGATGCAACAACTACCAGTACTAGGTTCTTCTAAGGTGAGGGGTCCCTTCACTCACATCTTCTTTTATACATTTATATAAACTAAATTGCTATGGGATGGTGGTGCTGCCTTCCACCACTGTTCAGTTATCATGATTTAATTCCCAACTGTATAAGTGTAACAACAATGTATATTGTTTTAATGTTATTGATTTTCCGGTTGGTGCTGCTAAGAAAACAGTGTACAGAGAGACCTTCTCAAATTGAAATAAACATTTTGAACTTACATAGACTTGGTGGTATTTTGGTGTGGACTAACTTACACGAGTGAGCAAATTAAAGTAAGGGTGTGCATGTGAATTGCTTCCACGACTGAGAGGTTGGGTGTGTTATGTTTTGGGTTGTCTACTTGTTGGGTATCTTGGGGGGAGGGTTCCGAGACCTAATAGTTATGACAAGACAGTACTATAGTCAAGCAGTGGAATTGTGGTGGGTGCGGAATTTCTGATTGAGGTGTGCAAGGAAGGTCCAACCTACCATCACCAACATCCTATTTTCTGGTGCAAATGTATGTGCAAGATCCCTACAACAGTAGTATGTCCTATAGGGTATCATATCAAAATAGTAATAAATTTGGTAGGGCTGTTGTTGCTGTGAATTTTCAAAGCCTCAAGATCAATAAGAGTAAAAGTAGTACAAGACGACGACCCAACGGATTGGACTCAATGGCTCGAGCTACTGGTGAATATGAGTTTTATATTACAACCTTTCACAAAGAGTGGCACTGGCCAACTGGGCAAGACTAGCTATTACAGTACAGACAGACACTTATGTAAACAACAATTGCAATAACTACATTGACCGATCTCATCTGGTCAACATGTAATATCGGGGGATTCGCAGTTCGACTACTTAAGTTACTATTTATCAACAGTAATCCAGTCTTCCATTCTGATTCCAGAATACTAAGTTACAACTAAGCCTAAGTACAACGTACCACCCAACCTAGCCCACCTATTCCAGGCATGCCAATTGTACATTAAGTATGCATTTCCACTGTATTCCTCAACAATGCGTATGGTCAAATCATGGAGGACACATGAACATGACTACATTTTTTGTATACACCAAATTTTGGTTTGATTGATGCTGATCTGCTACTGCTAAGTAACTGCTAAGCCTACCACCACTCATTGAACAAACTAGAAAAGGTTCTAAAGACTGCCGTACTAGCAGCACGTCACGTAACTGAGTGAGGGGGCATCACGCATACCACTAACAAATTACAAGCTCATACAAAGTAGTGTACCTAAACATCAATCCGCCCCTATCTATTAAGTGACGGTCACGGGACAAAGTAAGGAGTGGACTAGAGTCACTGTAGCATTACGTAACTTAATTTCTCGCTAAGCAAGCGCAAATGCAAAGCTGCAAACAAGTAAGATTAGTAGTAGCGCAGAAGAGCACCATAATCACAGAAGACTTTTAAACGTTATTAACCTGGAATGTATTGATTTGTAAGCAGCAACATTCTAGCTGGTTGGAAGGGAAAAAAATATTCGCAATATATAACACAGAGCAGAAGAACAGACACAAAGTTGTAGTAATTAAATATGTACTCACCAAGCCCCGGGACCTCCACTCCTAGCAGGTCCAGCAGGTCCTGCTCACGGTCCAGGATGTCGGACCACCGGTGTGTCAGCTGTGCCTGGGTGCGCCGGACCCCAGAGATGCGCAACACTGCCCGGCGCACCTTCCCCCACCGCTGCCGACGCTGCCGGAGGCCGTACCCGGACCCAGGCCTGCCACATGCTGCCAGGGTTGATGGGAGGTGGCGCTGCACAAAGAAAATTAGTGCAGCCAACTCCTCCTCCCCAAATAAGGCCCGTGCCTGTACCCCTTGTGGGCGCCGCCTTCCGCAAGGAAGGCGGTCGCGGCTCTGGCTGCGCCGGCGAACAGCCCTACCCTTGGACATGGTTCTGGGAACGGGGCGGGAAAGAAAAGGTAAAATAAATAAAGGAGTAAAGGAAATAAATAGCAGGGAATAGAAAGAGGCAAAAGTAGCTAAAAAACAAAAACAAAAATAGACAAAAAACAAAAATATAGAAGCAGGAAAATAGTTAGAGAAATAATAAGTAATAAAGATCCTAAAAAAGTGGCTATAAACAAAGGATTGAAAGGATTTTGGGAGGATTGAAAATCAGGCCCCAGAACCATGCAATAGAGTGAAAAACAAGATGGCCGCGCCCATTGCGACCACGTGCGCAAGTTCGCGCGATATTTTCTCCCCAAGCAAGCAAAAAGCAACGCGATCAAGTAAAAGCGGTCGCGAACAGGAAATTTCGACCGCGAACGGGCGTGAACATGCATTGCGCAACCCGGAACAGGAAGTAAGCATCGCGAGAGGGCGGGACAAGTGAAAACAAGATGGCCGCGCCCTTGAGCAACCGCATGGGTAAGTTGGCGACCCGCGATCACGCAAAAAATACCGCGAACAGGCGGGAAAAAAACTTCCGCGTCTTTGCAATATTTCCGGCGTGTTTGCGGAGATTTTTAGCATTTTCGCGATAATTTGCGAAAGTTAATTTCGCAAATTCCGCCCACCCCTATTTCTAATGCTACTAAAACTTGACAACATGACAGATTTTAAACGAGTTATCTGTCAGAAAATGCATGATGTTACCAAATGCTTCTCTCACAGTGGTTCCCAAAAGCACACACACTCACAGTGTAATTCTAGACAAGCACCACTATCCCTAGGAGTTTACCAAAACTCATTCACTACTATGGAAGTGGTAAGGGTACTGCACACAATCTACATATTTCAGGACTGCACTTTTGTGTCAAAGCCTAACTCATTTAATCAACGCATAAGCAAAGACTGGCTTCTAATGCTACTAAAACTTGACAACATGACAGGTTTTAAAAGAGTTATCTGTCAGAAAATACATGATGTTACCAAATGCTTCTCTCTCAGTGGTTCCCAAAAGCACACACACTCACAGTGTAATTCTAAACAAGCACCACTATCCCTAGGAGTTTACCAAAACTCATTCACTACAGTGGAAGAGGTAAGGTGAATGGACACAAACTACATATTTCAGAACTGCACTTTAGAGTCAAAGCCTGACTCATTTAATCAAAGCATAAGCAAAAACTGCCTTCTAATGCTACTAAAACTTGACAACAAGACAGGTTTTAAAACAGTTATCTGTCAGCAAATACACAATGTTACCAAATGCTTCTCTCACAGTGGTTCCCAAATGCACACAGACTCACTGTGTGATTCTAGACAAACAACACTATCCCTTGCACTATACCAAAACACATTTCTTCATCTAGAAGGAGTACTACATTTTAGTGTAGAAACATAACTCATTTCACAAATTCATAAACAATGACTGGTTTCTAATTCTACCAAAATATAAAAACAGCACAGTTATCTGTCTGCAAACACATGAAAAACACAAATGCTTATCACAGAATTGTTTCTACATGCACACACACTGTCAATAGGATTGTAGACAAAAAAAGTAGTCCCTACACTTTAGCAGGAGAAATACATTAGTCTGATTAAAATCAAAATAGTCTACATACATCCACTCACAATTAAATAACTCACCTTTCAAGTTGTTTTTTAGATTAAGAAGTATATCAGTCACACACCAGATATCAGTCACACACCAGATTTAATTATACAGAATCTCTGCACTGTGTACCTCTCAGCAAAACCAAAGAATGGCAAAGTTTCTCTCTCATTGTCCACACATATACATGTAAACATCAAATCACATTCCTTCCCACATAAATTCAAAAGCAAACACACATTTTTATTGGTTAAACATTTCAACCCTTTCCAAATGACATAAATTTGAACCCTTACCCCAATCTGCCTTCTGCCCGTTACCATAGAAACAGGTCATGGAACACTGTACTGAGCACACAGGTCACAAGTTCAGTACACAATGTTGCTAATCAAGACAGCAAGTGTGCTTGACTTTTCAACATATCAGCTTATCATATATAATGTTCCTTACAATCAGTTTATGTTAACCAATAAGAATCATGCGTTTAAAAAACAGAAATATACACCCTACCTTTCAGTGTAGAGGGTTGTCAAACAACCAACGATTTCTTGTCTTTTTTCAAAACTGCACCTTAGCCACCATTTTAGAAACATCTTACTTTCCAAACTGCCATTTCATTTACAGAGACCATCTGAGTGCATCCAGACCTCCTTTCAAGATGCTTAGAGTGTGGATTGTGGGACACAGCTATATTTTCTGGAGCCAAAAGTATGCAGAAAACAAAGGAATTCACAAAGACCTAGGTTTGCCAAATGTAGACATTAAATGGATTGGACAGAGAGGGTTAAAGTGGCACCAATTTATGCCATTGGTAAAATCCTTCATGTATATCCAACACCCTGACCTCATAATAGTGCACTGTGGTGGCAATGACCTAGGCACTTTGACTGGGGTAGGTCTGGAAATGCTTATGAAGGACACCTTTGCAGAACTGATTTCACTTTTCCCCAAAACTGCCTTTGTGTATTCTAACATATGCCAAAGGCAGAAATGGAACTGGTCCGATCATTTTTGTCCACAAATTGAGAAAGCTAGGAAACGTGAATAATTCTGTTTCTGCTTTTCTCCGAGACTATAGAATGGGGTCCATTTATAATAACAATCTGCGCTTTCATATGCAAGAGATGTATAGGAGAGATGGAGTACACTTTACTGATGAAGGAAACAGAGTCTTCCTCAACAACTTTAGACTTATAAGTACCAAAAACTCTCAATGAACACAACGGCTCTTTTTAGAGCCACTCAAGAACAAAACACTTAAGCTTGATGTTTATCTCCCAAAAAATGTCATTTTTTTTCCCCTGGATCCGCGCACCCAACGCGAGAGAATCCGTGCACCCAACGCGATGGGATGAGCGCACCCTGCGCGCATTACGCCGTTTTTTTGTTTTTTTTTAAAGGGGGCCCCAGGGGGTCCTTCTGGGATCCCCTAAGCACCTCTAGAGGGTCAGAGTATTTCCACTCTGCCCCCTTTATATGTTTTACACACTTATTCCCCTTGCTTCTTCAGCCTCGCTTCTACCGAGGCAGAAAATGGCCGCCGACAGTTCCTGGTTTCGAATGTAGACAGACACTCGAAAGCCAATTAGCATTCAGCGCGTGATCGGGAGGGTGTGCGCTCAGTTCGGGGAGGATGCGCTTACGGTGCGGGTAGGGTGCGCGGATCCTCCCCGGCCATAGATATCACTAACTTTTTTACCCTAATTTTCTCAGGAACTACTGAACAGATTCACACCATTTATGCAAACGGCACGAGTCTGTACTGAGGACTACCTCTTTGCCAAATTTGGTGTCATTCCGTTCAGCTGTTCGGGCTGTAGCTGCGACAACAGATCCTATGGGAAATTGCATGGGGAAAATGCGTTTTGGGACCCCTCTTTTTTCTCGGCCCCCGCTTGACGAATCACCACGAAACTTTCAGGGTAGGAGCGGAGCGGAGCTGGCCAAAAGTTTGGAAAATTTCGCGAGGATTCATCAACCGGCGCCAGACTTATTGGGAATAGAATGTTGCAGATTTCCTATGGAAAATAGGTCCTAACTATAACTATCTACTGGCGACCGCCAGTAGATAATATATATATATATATATATTCACTTAAAAAACCATAGGTTTCACAAATGTTATAGTTAGCTGGACATTTCCCTCGTAAAAAACCAATGAAATTCCCCCGTTATAGTTAGTGCAGGCAACTATAACTCACGCGACCGCAATCCTCTGCTGATGACGTCAGATATTACATCACTGTATTTAGACACCTATTTACCCATGTCTTCTTCCATTAATCTTTAGCTATACATATATTACAAATATTTTTTTTTTCAGAAAGACACATATGTAATCAGTGATGTAATATCTGACGTCATCAGCAGAGGATTGCGGTCGCGTGAGTTATAGTTGCCTGCACTAACTATAACGGGGGAATTTCATTGGTTTTTTACGAGGGAAATGTCCAGCTAACTATAACATGTGTGAAACCTATGGTTTTTTAAGTGAATTTGCAAGGTTTTTTAAATGCTAATTCCTAACTATAACATGTGTGAAACCTATGGTTTTTTAAATGAATTTGTACGGTTTTTTAAATGCTAAGTTATGTATTTATTAATATTTTTTTTTTCAAGTTTTTCACCGTGCGTGCACCGTGCGCGCGCTGTGGGCACTCGGTGCGCTTTGCGCACCGAGCACCCACGAAGCGTTGTGCGTGCCGTGCGTGTACCATGCGCGCACCCCGCGCATTTTCCACAAAAAAATAAATGTTTTTTTCACCCTTGGGGGTCCTTCAGTGACCCCCTGACAAAGGCTAGGGGGTCAGGAACTGTCCACCCTGCCCCCTTTTCACGTTCTCCACCTTTGTTTTTCACTGCCTCAGACTGCGAGAGACAAAATGGCGGCCGCCACTTCCTGATTTCGACCGATTCGAATGTTTACTGACATCTAACAACCAATCAGAATTGCGCTCGCGCACGGCAGGGTGCGCGCACAGTGCGCGCACGGTGCGTGCGTATAGATATTGATATGGTTTTAAATGCTATTTTCTCAGGAAATACTGAACAGATTTACACGAGACCTTCAAAAGGCACTTCCTTGACCTTATGGCTACCTCTCTGCCAAATTTCACGTAATTCTGTTCAGCTGTTCGGGCTGTACCTTCGACTAAAGGTCCTATGGAAAAATGCATGGGGAAAACGCGTTTTGGGACCCCCCTTTTTTCTCGGCCCCCGCTTGACTAATCACCCCGAGACTTTCAGGGTAGGAGCGGAGCGGAGCGCCCCACCTATTTTGAAAAAGTTGCGAGGATTCGTCAACCGGCGCCAAAGTTATTCAAAAGAGAATTTTCAGATTTCCTATGGAAACACGGTCCTAACTATAACTATCTACTGGCGACCGCCAGTAGATAATAATAATATATATATATATACATATTCAGAACATTTTTCTCCTCATCTCGAGAAAATCTGCACTCAAATCTTGGGGTTAACTCCTTTATTAACCAACAGCTCTTTGTAAAACTAGAACGCTTTTCGGCTCTAACGCAGCCTCTGTCAACCATAAAAGTATATTGATTTTTTTTCTCTCTTTTAAACTCTCTTCACAAGTGTAGCCACTTTCATAATCATGAAAGAATCACTTTTGTTGTCTTTTGTCCTTCGTGTTTAGAATTTCCCAATATTCTCATTAAGGCATTAACCTGTAGAAAAATAAAGTTAAAATAATTTTCGATTTGTACATATTTCTAGCAATGTTATACAGTTTTGTAGCATGAAGAGCATTCACATTAGCTCTTCATCAGCCTCGTGTGCGCTTTAAATTGCTTGCTTGAATCTTTGAAAACATCCCAGATCATATTTCACCTGTCTGTTTTCAAGTGTTTGGCCGCCTTTCCTAAAGTGCTTAACCCCTTCGATGCTCATGACGGAGCGGTTCCGTCATGAGCATCGGTTGAGCTGTGCTCATGACGGAACCGCTCCGTCATGAGCACAGCCCCTGGGGGGAAGCGCTGGCGCTCCCCCCCTGGGGCATCGATCGTGCCCCCACAGATGGGGATGGCAGCGGAAGAGTTTCCGCTGCCACCCCCGAGCCCCCCCCACGCTTCCTGATGACGTCAGCGCGCACAGCGCGCGCTGGCGTCATCAGGAAGCGTTGGACGCGCTGGAATTCATTTCTTCCAGCGCGTCCAACGGGGAGGGTAAGTGTTTTGCTGCGGTGTGGCGGGGGGGGGGCGGAATTCCAGGGCCTTGAGGCATCGGGGGAGAGGAAAGAGTATTTCCTCTCCCCTGATGTCTCAATGCTGGGCATTCCTGCGCTGATCGTGGGACAGGAATGCTTCCTTGGGGGACAATTTTTGGACAGACTTTTCTGCCCCCCCTGGGGCATATCGGTCCACTTTCGGTCCGTTTCTGCCCCCAGGGGGGGCAGACAAGCCCACTAGACACCAGGGATGTCGTAATGGTGATATGGGAAGCGACCCCTTGGGCAAGGGTCGCTTCCCTGGGGGATAATTTTTGCAAAGACTCTTCTGCCTCCCCTGGGGGCAGATCGGTCCACTTTCGGTCCGTTTCTGCCCCCAGGGAGGGCAGAAAAGCCCACTAGACACCAGGGAATTTTGTAATATCGTTATGGGAAGCGACCCCTTGGGCAAGGGTCGCTTCCCTGGGGGAGAATTTGGGAGAATCTGTGCACACACTTTTCTGCCCCCCCCTGGGGGCAGATCGGTCCACTTCCGGTCCGTTTCTGCCCCCAGGGGGGGCAAAAAAGCCCACTAGACACCAGGGAATTTCGCAATTTTGTTATGGGAAGCGACCCCTTGGGCAAGGGTCGCTTCCCTGGGGGAGAATTTGTGCACCCCCCTGGGGGCAGATCGGTCCACTTTCAGAAACGCCCACTAGACACCAGGGAATTTCGTTATAGTGATATGGGAAGCGACCCCTTGGGCAAGGGTCGCTTCCCTTGGGGAATAATTTTTGCACAGACTTTTCTGCCCCCCCTGGGGAGATCGGTCCACTTTTGCTCCGTGTCTGGCCCCAGGGGAGGGGGGGGGGCAGAAAAGCCCACTAGACACCAGGGAATTAGTGTAAATAAAAATGGAAGTGACCCCTTTGGCAAGTGTCGCTTCCAGGGGGCAATTTTTATAATATGTATTTGGCCCACCCGCCCCGGGACAGAGTGGCTTTTTTTTTCCTGCTGTTTTCTGCCCCACCTGGAACATAACGATTGACCATTTGGGTAGTAACATAGAATGTTGTTATGTTTATTGTTTTTTTTTTGTGAATTGCAATAGTAATGTTTTTTTTTTTAACTTTTTTGTTCTAGGTAAAGGCTTTTGCTCTTTTCAGTTTGCCGTGTTTCTGGCGGTTCTGCTGTTTGTGTAGTTTGGTAAGAGACTCTTTTTTGTACAATGTAAATGTGTTTGATTTCTCTGCATGAATTTTTTTTGCAAATGGTGTAATAATAGCAGTATGTTTGTTTTTTGAGTGTCAAAAAATGTTTGCATTGGTGCTCGATGTGTATTTTGTTGTCTTGTGAGTAATTTGTTTTTTTTTTCTTCTTTCTAGTTTGATATCGTTGGTTTTTGCTGTGTCACTGCAGAGTTGGTTTCTGGTGAGTGCAGCTGTCTCTTGTAATTGGATTGTATAGTTTTTGAGTACATTGATCTTTGTGATAAAGGTACACATTTCTTTACTTACTCGGTTTGCACATTGTTGGTTGTTGTTGACTTGTTTGTGCAGTCTTCTATCTTAGTAAGTATAATGGCTAGCCGCAGGATGACTGCTCAGCAGGTTGTTAGTTTGCTGTTTGAGTCTTCCTCTGATATTGGTTCAGAGACTGGCTCTGCATCTGAGGGAGAGGAGGCAGGGGACGATTCTGGCAGTGAGTTGTCTCTCCGTATGGAGTCATCGGATGATGAAGATACTCTTAGTGCGGATGAAGTGCCTGTGTTAGAGGCGGAGACTGATGTGCCGATAGTGCGGCAAGAGGCATCTGGGCTGCAGCCTGGGGCTGCAAGGCTTCCCTTTGGTGTAGTGCGGCAAGAGGCATCTGGGTTGCAGGCTGGGGCTGCAAGGCTTCCCGTTGGTGTAGTGCGGCAAGAGGCTTCTGGGCTGCAGGCTGGGGCTGCAAGGCTTCCCTTTGAAAGTGATGACCTCTGGGTTGCCCCTGGCATGGTGCAGCCGGCATTGCCAGAGTTTACTGGTGTTCAAGGGTCTAGAGTGAATACTGAAAACTTTTTGCCGGTCAATTTTTTTCAGTTGTTTATGGACGATGTGTTTTTTGCAGAGATTGTTGAGCAGACTAATTTGTATGCCGAACAGTTTTTGAGGGACAACAGTGCCAGTCTTAAGCCACACTCTAGAGCTACCTGGTGGACTCCTACAAATGTTGAAGAGATGAAGAAGTTCTTGGGTTTAACTTTTTTGATGGGCTTGTTAAGGAAGCCATCAATGTCTTCATATTGGTCTAGCAGTCCCTTGATGGCAACGTCTATTTTTCCGGCAGTCATGACTCGTGACAGGTATTTGCTTCTGCTTCGGATGATGCATTTTGTTGATAATGGTTTAGCGTTGCCACGAGATCACCCTGACTGTGACCGTCTTTTTAAGATTAGGCCTGTCCTTGATCACTTTGTTGATCGATTTTCTGAGATTTATGCCCCTGGGAAAGAAATTGCAGTGGATGAGTCTTTGGTGTTGTTCAAGGGCCGCTTGGTTTTTAGGCAATACATTCCTAGTAAGAGGGCACGCTATGGAATAAAGCTGTATATGCTGTGTGACAGTAGGACTGGATATGTCTCTAATTTCAGGGTGTACACCGGTAAGGAATCTAGGTTTAACCTCCCTGGTTGTCCGTCCACTTTTGGAGTGACTGAGAAAATTGTTTGGGAACTTGGAAGAGGATTTTTTAACAAAGGCCACCATTTATATGTAGATAACTTCTACACTGGTGTGCTGTTGTTCAGGGAATTGGCCAAAGTGGACACTCTTGCTTGTGGCACAATCCGCTCTAACCGTAAAGGTTTCCCGAAAGAACTTGTTTGTCAAAAGCTTGTGCGGGGACAGTGCAGTGCGTTGCGTTGCCAGGAGCTTCTTGCTGTGAAGTTTACAGACAGGAGAGATGTCTACATGCTGACTACCATCCATGATGAAAGCACTGCACCTGTGACTGTTTGGGGTCAGGTAGCTGAAGCGCGCAAACCTGTGTGCATTTTAGACTATAATAGGCACATGGGTGGTGTTGACAGAGTAGATCAGAGGTTGGAACCTTACACTGCTCTTCGTAAGGCTTACATTTGGTACAAGAAGTTGGCTATCCATTTTTTCCACTTGGCAATGTTTAATGCTTTTGTTGTGTTCCAGGATTCTTGCCCTGAGTCAAAGATGACTTTTGCTAAGTTTCAGGAGTCTGTAATAGGCAGCCTTGTTGTAGTGGAACAGGCAAGTGTTCCTAGAGTTGGACTGGTGGAGGATGTTGCTAGATTGAAAGAACGCCACTTTCCAGATCACATTCCTCCCACACCCGCAAAAGATTTTCCCAGTAGGAGATGTAGAGTCTGTTGGCGAAAAGGTTTGCGGAAGGAGAGTCGAATGTACTGCCCCGACTGTCCTTCTCATCCTGCACTGTGTCTCTCTGCTTGTTTTAGAGCGTACCACACACAAAAGAATTTTTGGGAGGATTCTTGAGTGGTAAAGTGAACTGCCTGGTCTGTATTCTTTGGATAATTTGATTCTGTTTCAAGGTTGGTGTTAGTGCAATGTATTTAGTTGCTGATTTTCTGTTAGAAGATTTGTATCTATTTGCAATTTGTTTGTGTTTTTATTTTTTCCTAAAAAAATCCTAAATGTGATGGCGGTGTGTGTAGGCTTGTGCTTGGCTGTTGGTGTGTGTGGACTGGCACTTGGTTGGTGGTGTGCGCGGAATGGTGCTTGGCTGGCGGTGTGCATGGACTGGCGGTGTGCGTGGACTGGTGCGTGGCTGGTGGTGTGCGTGGACTGGAGCTTGGCTGGCAGTGTGCGTGGAATGGTGCTTTGCTGGCGGTGTGCGTGGACTGGTACTTGGCTGGCGGTGTGCGTGGACTGGTGGTGTGTGTGGACTGGTGCTTGGCTGGTGGTGTCCGTGGACTGGAGCTTGGCTGGTGGTGTGCGTGTACTGAGGCTTGGCTGGCAGTGTGCGTGGAATGGTGTTTGGCTGGCGGTGTGCGTGGAATGGTACTTGGCTGGTGGTGTGTTCGGACTGGTGCTTGGCTGGTGGTGTCCGTGGACTGGCGCTTGGCTAGCGGTGTGCGTGGACTGGTGTTTGGCTAGCGGTGTGTGTGGACTGGTGCTCGGCTGGCTGTGTGTGAGTAGTGACTTTCTGCTGGTCACTACACACACTGCTAGCTGAGTGCCACTCCATGCAATCCATCAGCCTGTGTAGTTGCTGTCTTGATTGTGGGCGTGTGAAAGTGATGGGCCCTTGAATGGCGCTGTCTGCTGGTGTGAGTTTTGTTATGTGATGGGCCCGCGGCTGGCAGTGTGAATGGTTTTGTATGTCTCACACGTATGAAAGGTGTATGAATGGCCTGTAAAGAGGTTGGTGCCTTGTCGTGGCTTTACAGCTCACGAGCTGTGAGTCAATGGTTCAGTTTCTTGCCCTTTCAATTATTACCAGTGCATTTCATTTCTGTGAAATCACTTGCTAATACAATTGTATCTACTGAACCATCACTCACCCTCGTGCCAAATCCAACCAGTATGTGTGTGTGCTTGCGGATTAGATGGCTGTGCAGTAATATTTGTCTTTCTGAAGCAGGGTGTACCTTGTCCCTTTTTGGTGAATTTTGTAATGTGTTGCTTTTGTGCCTGGTGGTGCGAATGGTCTTGTTTGTATCACGTATGAAAGGTGTATGAATGGCCTGTAAAGTGGTTGGTGCCTTGACGTGGCTTTACAGCTCACGAGCTGCGAGTCATTGGTTTGGTTTTTTGTGAATTTAATTATTGACAGTGCATTTCATTTTTGTGAAATCTCTTGTTAATAAAATTTAATACACTGAACCATGACTCGCCCTCGTGCCAAATCCAACCAGTATGTGTGTGTGTTTGAGGAATAGATGGTTGTGCAGGAAACTTTGTTTTTAGTTTCTCTGCCAAGGTACACTTTCCATTCAAGAATAACCCACCAACTGTAGATATTGTCGAAAACCCATGGGAGTTCATGGTGATGTCTCTCTTGTGAATTCAAAACATTTTTTTATCCCCAATGTCCTGCAAACCTCAAAATGTCTGCCACATTTTCTTTGCAATATTATTCCAAAATTCTCACGCTGTAGGAACAATAGTTAATCTGGTTTTGCAAGGGGAGTCACTTTGGTTTTTGGCCCGGTGCTCGGCGGCCATCTAGGGAAACCTACCAAACCCATGCATTTCTGAAAACTAGACACCTGGCGGCTTCCAGGGAGGTATGGCTTGCGTGGATCCCCCAACGTTTCCTTACCCAGAATCTCCTGCAAACCTCAATTTTTGCTGAAAAAATCACTTTTTTCACACATTTTGGGGTGGGAAAGTAGTGGCATCACCGGGCTCACACAAATTTACCACCACCCAGCGTTCCCCCAGGTCTCCCGGTAAAAATGGTGCCTCACTTGTGTGGGAGGCCCAAGTACCCGCGGCAGGCAAGGGTCCAAAACGTAGTGAGGCGACATCAAAATGGCCTATCGCAAAACCACCTGGATTTGCAAGGGGGGTCACTTTGGTTTTTGGCCCGGTGCGCGGCGGCCATCTAGGGAAACCTACCAAACCCACGCATTTCTGAAAACTAGACACCCGGCGGCTTCCAGGGAGGTATGGCTTGCGTGGATCCCCCAACGTTTCCTTACCCAGAATCCCCTGCAAACCTCAATTTTTGCTGAAAAAAATCACTTTTTTCACACATTTTGGGGTGGGAAAGTAGTGGCATCACCGGGCTCACACAAATTTACCACCACCCAGCGTTCCCCCAGGTCTCCCGGTAAAAATGGTGCCTCACTTGTGTGGGAGGCCCAAGTACCCGCGGCAGGCAAGGGCCCAAAACGTAGTGAGGCGACATCAAAATGGCCTATCGCAAAACCACCTGGATTTGCAAGGGGGGTCACTTTGGTTTTTGGCCCGGTGCGCGGCGGCCATCTAGGGAAACCTACCAAACCCACGCATTTCTGAAAACTAGACACCCGGCGGCTTCCAGGGAGGTATGGCTTGCGTGGATCCCCCAACGTTTCCTTACCCAGAATCCCCTGCAAACCTCAATTTTTGCTGAAAAAAATCACTTTTTTCACACATTTTGGGGTGGGAAAGTAGTGGCATCACCGGGCTCACACAAATTTACCACCACCCAGCGTTCCCCCAGGTCTCCCGGTAAAAATGGTGCCTCACTTGTGTGGGAGGCCCAAGTACCCGCGGCAGGCAAGGGCCCAAAACGTAGTGAGGCGACATCAAAGGAGTAGTTTCTTTTCTGTAACTCCAGTTCTGTAGTAGGGGTATCTCTGTTATAGTCATAATCTAGTGAATAGTCCCGCCCATGTGCGTGGACCCCGGAGCAATAAAAAATAATCTCTAAAAGGTGACAAATCATGCAGACCTGCATACACCTTTAAGAGAGAATTTAATTTAAAGACAGATAATGCAGCCTATATCCACAGGCTACACTGTCCAGTACTTCAACTAGAATTCCACCAACATCCACAAACAGCACTGCCTGTCTAGTTTTTCTCCACAAAGGAAAAAACCCTGCCTCTACCAGCAAAAGCCTCTGGAATGATAGAGAGGAAGGAGAGGACAGACAAGCCCCATAGGCTGCCATTATGTGGCTTGGAACAGGATACTGTGCCTTTAAGAAAACTTTCCAGTTTTCCAGAACTTTCCCCAGTATCCCAGAATGCCCAGCAGGTCCCATTTACTTTCAGTTCTTTTTGAAGGCGTAGCACGCCAGACCTGTAGCATTCTACATATGAATAAGTATCTCTCCACCGGGGAGGAGGGCGGGCGCTTATGACTATAACAGAGATACCCCTACTACAGAACTGGAGTTACAGAAAAGAAACTACTCCTTCTGTAGTAGGGGATCTCTGTGTATAGTCATAATCTAGTGAATAGAATGGCAAGCCCATCCCCACAAAACAAAAGCGGTGGAGAACACACAAGACACTACCACTACTGTGCGAACAAATTTCGCAGCGAAGCCTGCCCAACCTGAGCATCTGCCCTGGCATCCGTGTCCAGACAGTAATGCGCAGCAAAGGTATGGACCGACTTCCAAGTGGCCGCCTTACAGATTTCCGCAATCGGAACATTACGCAGCAAAGCCGTCGTGGCAGCTTTGCCCCTGGTGGAATGAGCCTTAGGTTTACCCCCTAAGGTCTTATTAGCCTTTTGATAACACAATTGTATGCAGGACACAATCCACCGAGAAATGGACTGCTTAGAGGTCGCAAGACCCGTCCTGACTGAGCCATAATTAACAAACAATTGGTCAGACCTACGAATATCCTTGGTCTTATCCAGATAAAATTTCAACACCCTCCGAACATCCAGGGCATGGAGAGACCTTTCCGCTGGCGAAGTGGGATTCTGAAAGAACGTAGGTAAAGTTATGGTCTGGTTGACATGAAAATCAGAGATAACCTTAGGAAGAAATTTAGGGTGAGTACGCATCACAACCTTAGCAGCATGAAATACAGTATAAGGTTCTTGACAACATAATGCCTGAAGTTCACTCACCCTGCGGGCCGATGTAATGGCCACTAGGAACGCCGCCTTCCAGGATAGGTGCTGCAATGAAGCCTTGTGAATGGGTTCAAAAGGCTCCTTCATCAGTCTGGACAGCACCACATTCAAGTCCCAGGAAGGCGAGGGAAGTCAAACGGGAGGAAACACTTTCTTCAAGCCTTCCAAAAAATCCTTGACCACAGGGATCTGAAAGAAGGAAGTCTGTGAAGGGCATTTCCTGTAAGCAGTCAAAGCAGCCAGATGAACCTTAATGGAATGGAAATTAAGGCCAGACTGCGCCAGATGTAAAAGGTATGGAAGGATGACATCTTCCTTACATGTTGTCGGATCAAAGTACTTGGACTTACACCAGATACAGAACCTCTTCCACTTGTAAGCATAGGATGTCCTAGTGGAAGGTCGCTTAGACTCCTTCAGAATGTCCATACAATCGTCTGGTAGATTCAGATGGCCATATTGCACTATTTCAGGAGCCATGCCGCCAAACTCAAAGACGAGAGGTTGGGGTGCACCATCCGCCCCCCGAACTTCGTGAGAAGGTCCGGCCTGCACGGCAACCGCATGTGAGGAAGGAGAGACCGGTGAAGAAGGTCCGTGAACCACCACTGCCTGGGCCACTCCGGGGTGATCAGGATCATCCGCGCCCTGGACTGGGACAACTTGATGAGCACCGCCGGAATCAGGGGAATGGGTGGAAAAGCGTACAGAAAGCTGTTCGACCAGTCGATCCATAGCGCATTCCCCAGCGTCCCCCGCTGGTAGTACCTGGATGCGAAGTCTCGGCATTTGCTGTTTTCGGCGGTGGCGAACAGATCTACGTCTGGAGTCCCCCACCTTGCGAAGACTTCTCCTAGTACTTCGTCGTTTATGACCCATTCGTGGTTTTCCTGAATCAGCCTGCTCAAGGCGTCCGCCTGAGCATTCTGCACTCCTGGCAGATGCGTGGCCGTAATCGTCAGTCCTCTGGCCAGCAGCCAGCGCCAGATCGCCTGCGCCTCCTGCGACAGAGTGCGCGATCTCGACCCCCCCTGCTTGTTGAGATAATACATCGTGGTTGTATTGTCCGTCTGTATCAACAGCGAGTTGGTCTGGAAGGACGGAAGGAAGGCCTTCAGTGCCAGGAAAACAGATCTGAGTTCCAGGAAATTGATGTGGTACGTCGATTCCAAAGCAGACCACTTCCCCTGAATCTGCAAGTCCCCGGAATGCGCTCCCCAGCCCTGGAGAGACGCATCCGTCACGACACTCGTCGTGGGAATGTCCTTGTGGAAGGGAACCCCCTTGAGGAGGTTTTCCGCCATACACCACCACTTCAGAGACTGAAGAGCATGCAGCGACAGGCGTATCTTGTCGTCCCAAGAGCCTGTCCTCTGATCCCACTGATCCTCCAAACACTCCTGCAGTGGTCTCATGTGCAGCCGAGCGTGAGGCGTGAGGAAGATACAGGAGGCCATCGATCCCAGTAGAGACGACACCTTCCTCACTGTCGTCGATGGAGCAGTCCTGAGGTCCTGAGCCTTCCGAAGGAGTGATAACCGTCTCTCCTCCGAAGGAGACACGCTTGCTGACCGCGTATCGATGGAGGCCCCCAGGTACTGTATGCACTGGACTGGAGTCGTGACCGACTTGGACATGTTGACGTGTAACCCCAGCTTGTGCAAGAGCTCGCACGTCCATCGGAAGTGTTCTTGCGCTTCCGAGAAGGATGATGCCTTGATCATCCAATCGTCCAGATACGGGTAGACAAACACCTTGTTCCTCCGCAGGTGTGCCGCCACCACCGCCATGCACTTCGAAAAGGTCCTGGGCGCAGATTTTAGCCCGAATGGCAGTACTGTGTATTGATAGTGATTGGCGCCGACTTGGAATCGCAGGAACTTCCTGTGCTTCCTCGCTATGGGCACATGGAAGTACGCATCCTGTAGATCTATGGCACAGAGCCAGTCTCCCCGTTGCAGCTGAGGGTAAATCTGGTGCAACGAAAGCATGCGGAACTTCTCTCTGCGAATCCATTTGTTTGCCTGCCTCAAATCCAGAATGGGCCTGAACTCGTTCTTGTCCTTCTTGCGAACGAGGAAGAACCGAGAGTACAGACCTCTTCCCCTTTGAGACAGAGGTACCTCTTCTACCGCCTTTTTTCTCAACAAGATGTCTGCCTCCGCCTGGAGCTCTCTCAGCTGGAATCGAGAGCTGACCGGCGGAATCGCTGGAGGCGGGCTGATAAACCGAAGACTGTATCCATTGCAAACAATATTCAGCACCCACTTGTCCTGAGTAATTTTTCTCCACTCTGCCGGAAAAAATTGAATGCTTCCCCCCACTGGAGTGGGTAACGGTTGAGGGGGAAGTAACCGCTCAGGGCCGAGACCCGGCCGGGCCCTTGGTTGTGGTAGTAGCCTGCTGGCCTCCTCTACCCCTCTGGCGTTTCTGGAAGGGCTTGCGGAACTGCTGCTGTTGTGGCTGCTGCTGTCCCGAGCCCTGCCCACGCCCTCTGCCCGACGACCCGAACCTCCTTTGGAACGGGCGCTTCTTTTTCTCGGCCTTCTCCAACCCGACGGCCGTCAGGGTTTCCGCCTCAGCCTTCATGCGGGCCATCTCATCGTCCGCATGCTTCCCGAACAGGGTTTCCCCCGAGAAGGGCAGGTTGGCCACTCTTTGCTGCGCCTCTGGCTTGAGGGACGTCAGGCGCAACCACGAATGGCGCCGCTGGTGAACGCCATGACAGTAGGCGTGGGCGGCCAATAACGATACGTCCGCCGCTGCGCTGATCGTTTGGTTCGACACCAGCATGCCTTCGCGCACCGTCTCCAAGAAGTCCTCCTTCTTGTCCAGTGCCAGGAGGTCTGCATATTGCTGCAGGGACTCCCACAGGGCCCGGTCGTAACGGCCCAACAAAGCCCCTGCACTCGCCGCCTTCATGGTGGTGGCGGCGGTACCACACACTTTCCTGCCCGCAGAATCCAGCCATCGGCTTTCTTTGTCGGGTGGAACCGTGGAGGCCGGGGCGGTCGCATGTTGTTTTCTTGCCGCCGTCACGATCACCGAATGCGGCTTCGGGTCCACTCTCAGAAATGACGGATCCGACTCCGGGGCCCTGTACTTTTTCATGAGCCTGGAAGGAGCGGCCTTCGTCGTCGCGGGAGTAAGGAACAGCTCCAAGGCGGGTTCCACCAGTCCTGGTACCAGAGGCAGTAGGGGGCGAGACAGGTGTTTTTTATGAAGCGTCTCGAATATCACGGACGTCGTGGGTGTTGGAACCGTCACCGTGATACCCAACTTTGCAGCCCCTCGCAACAGCACCTCTTGGAACGAGACCAAGTCGTCCACCGGAGACACCCTCATCCCCGGGGAGTCCGACAGCGTCGGGGAAAGGTCTCTGTCCGAGGAGCGCGTGCGCGACCTGGACCTATACCTCCTACGGCGTCGTCTTGAGTCCGACGAGGACCGTCCACGGCTCCGTGATCTTCTCCTCCTGTGAGAGCGGGAGCGCGACCTCTTCGGCTTCGGCCTGTCCGCCGGTCTCGCTGGTCCAGGCGACCGTGGGCGTCGTGGCTTCGGGGTCCCCTGCGGCGGAGTCGGGTACCGTGGAAGGGAAACCGACCGCGGGGGAACCGGCGGCGGTCCCACAGGGGTGCGTGGCAGCGACAGAGGCTGGGGCGGCGGAGGCAGCGCCCGCGGCCGAGGTGGCGGTGGTGGAGTGGCGGCGGTGGAGGTGTTTGTGGAGGTGGTGGTGGAGGTGGAGGTGGTGGTGGTGGCGGTGGAAGCGGCGTCGGCGGGAGAGGAGGAGGCGACGGCGGCATCCGAGGCGGCGTATACACCACCGAGTACACCGATCCCGGCGATCCCAAGTACCCGCGGCAGGCAAGGGCCCAAAACGTAGTGATGGGACATTTGGGATAGGCAATGTTGATGTCGCCTCACTACGTTTTGGGCCCTTGCCTGCCGCGGGTACTTGGGCCTCCCACACAAGTGAGGCACCATTTTTACCGGGAGACCTGGGGGAACGCTGGGTGGTGGTAAATTTGTGTGAGCCCAGTGATGCCACTAGTTTCCCGCCCCAAAATGTGTGAAAAAAGTGATTTTTTCAGCAAAAATTGAGGTTTGCAGGGGATTCTGGGTAAGGAAACGTTGGGGGATCCACGCAAGCCATACCTCCCTGGAAGCCGCCGGGTGTCTAGTTTTCAGAAATGCGTGGGTTTGGTAGGTTTCCCTAGATGGCCGCCGCGCACCGGGCCAAAAACCAAAGTGACCCCCCTTGCAAAACCAGGTGGTTTTGCGATAGGCCATTTTGATGTCGCCTCACTACGTTTTGGGCCCTTGCCTGCCGCGGGTACTTGGGCCTCCCACACAAGTGAGGCACCATTTTTACCGGGAGACCTGGGGGAACGCTGGGTGGTGGTAAATTTGTGTGAGCCCGGTGATGCCACTACTTTCCCACCCCAAAATGTGTGAAAAAAGTGATTTTTTTCAGCAAAAATTGAGGTTTGCAGGGGATTCTGGGTAAGGAAACGTTGGGGGATCCACGCAAGCCATACCTCCCTGGAAGCCGCCGCGTGTCTAGTTTTCAGAAATGCGTGGGTTTGGTAGGTTTCCCTAGATGGCCGCCGCGCACCGGGCCAAAAACCAAAGTGAACCCCTTGCAAAACCAGGTGGTTTTGCGATAGGCCATTTTGATGTCTCCTCACTACGTTTTGGGCCCTTGCCTACCGCGGGTACTTGGGCCTCCCACACAAGTGAGGCACCATTTTTACCGGGAGACCTGGGGGAACGCTGGGTGGTGGTAAATTTGTGTGAGCCCGGTGATGCCACTACTTTCCCACCCCAAAATGTGTGAAAAAAGTGATTTTTTCAGCAAAAATTGAGGTTTGCAGGGGATTCTGGGTAAGGAAACGTTGGGGGATCCACGCAAGCCATACCTCCCTGGAAGCCGCCGGGTGTCTAGTTTTCAGAAATGCATGGGTTTGGTAGGTTTCCCTAGGTGCCGGCAGGGCTAGAGTTCAAAAACTACAGCTAGTCACTTAGCCAAAAAAGGGTCATTTTTCACTGCAAAATTGAGGTGTGACCACGTTGCGTTTTGCGCCGTTTCCTGTCGCGGGCACTAGGCCGACCTGCACAAGTGAGGTACCATTTTTCTCGTATGACTTTGGGGAATGCGGGGTGGGTGGAAATTTGTGGATCCACGCAGATTCCAGAACTTTCCATCCCAGAAATGTGGGGAAAATGTGTTTTTTTTGTCATTTTTTTACGTTTGCAAGGGATTCTGGGTAACAGACCATGGTGGGAGGCAGTCAAGTCACCCCATCCTGGATTCCCCTGGGTGTCTAGTTTTCAAAAATGTATAGGTTTGCTAGGTTTCCCAAGATGCTGGCAGGGCTAGGGTTCAAAAACTACAGCTAGTCCCTTTGCCAAAAAAGGGTCATTTTTCACTGCAAAATTGAGGTGTGACCACGTTGCGTTTTGCGTCCTTTCCTGTCGCGGGCACTAGGCCGACCCGCACAAGTGAGGTACCATTTTTCTCGTAGGACTTTGGGGAACGCGGGGTGGGTGGAAATTTGTGGATCCACGCAGATTCAAGAACTTTCCATCCCAGAAATGTGGGGAAAATGTGTTTTTTTTGTCATTTTTTTACATTTGCAAGGGATTCTGGGTAACATACCATGGTGGGAGGCAGTCAAGTCACCCCATCCTGGATTCCCCTGGGTGTCTAGTTTTCAAAAATGTATCGGTTTGCTAGGTTTCCCTAAGTGCCGGCAGGGCTAGGGTTCAAAAACTACAGCTAGTCACTTTGCCAAAAAAGGGTCATTTTTCACTGCAAAATTGAGGTGTGACCACGTTGCGTTTTGCGCCGTTTCCTGTCGCGGGCACTAGGCCGACCCGCACAAGTGAGGTACCATTTTTCTCGTAGGACTTTGGGGAACGCGGGGTGGGTGGAAATTTGTGGATCCACGCAGATTCCAGAACTTTCCACCCCAGAAATGTGGGGAAAATGTGTTTTTTTTGTCATTTTTTTACGTTTGCAAGGGATTCTGGGTAACAGACCATGGTGGGAAGCAGTCAAGTCACCCCATCCTGGATTCCCCTGGGTGTCTAGTTTTCAAAAATTTATAGGTTTGCTAGGTTTCCCTAAGTGCCGGCAGGGCTAGGGTTCAAAAACTACAGCTAGTCACTTTGCCAAAAAAGGGTCATTTTTCACTGCAAAATTGAGGTGTGACCACGTTGCGTTTTGCGCCGTTTCCTGTCGCGGGCACTAGGCCGACCCGCACAAGTAAGGTACCATTTTTCTCGTAGGACTTTGGGGAACGCGGGGTGGGTGTAAATTTGTGGATCCACGCAGATTCCAGAACTTTCCATTCCAGAAATGTGGGGAAAATGTGTTTTTTTTGTCATTTTTTTACGTTTGCAAGGGATTCTGGGTAACAGACCATGGTGGGAGGCAGTCAAGTCACCCCATCCTGGATTCCCCTGGGTATCTAGTTTTCAAAAATGTATAGGTTTGCTAGGTTTCCCTAAGTGCCGGCAGGGCTAGGGTTCAAAAACTACAGCTAGTCACGTTTGCCAAAAAAGGGTCATTTTTCACTGCAAAATTGAGGTGTGACCACGTTGTGTTTTGCGCTGTTTCCTGTCGCGGGCACTAGGCGGACCCGCACAAGTGAGGTGCCATTTTTCTCGTAGGACTTTGGGGAACGCGGGGTGGGTGTAAATTTGTGGATCCACGCAGATTCCAGAACTTTCCATCCCAGAAATGTGGGGAAAATGTGGTTTTTTTGTCATTTTTTTTACGTTTGCAAGGGATTCTGGGTAACAGACCATGGTGGGAGGCAGTCAAGTCACCCCATCCTGGATTCCCCTGGGTGTCTAGTTTTCAACAATGTATAGGTTTTCTAGGTTTCCCTAAGTGCCGGCAGGGCTAGGGTTCAAAAACTACAGCTAGTCACTTTGCCAAAAAAGGGTCATTTTTCACTGCAAAATTGAGGTGTGACCACGTTGCGTTTTGCGCCGTTTCCTGTCGCGGGCACTAGGCCGACCCGCACAAGTGTGGTACCATTTTTCTCGTAGGACTTTGGGGAACGCGGGGTGGGTGGAAATTTGTGGATCCACGCAGATTCCAGAACTTTCCATCCCAGAAATGTGGGGAAAATGTGTTTTTTTTGTCATTTTTTTACGTTTGCAAGGGATTCTGGGTAACAGACCATGGTGGGAGGCAGTCAAGTCACCCCATCCTGGATTCCCCTGGGTGTCTAGTTTTCAAAAATGTATAGGTTTGCTAGGTTTCCCTAAGTGCCGGCAGGGCTAGGGTTCAAAAACTACAGCTAGTCACTTTGCCAAAAAAGGGTCATTTTTCACTGCAAAATTGAGGTCTGACCACGTTGCGTTTTGCGCCGTTTCCTGTCGCGGGTACTAGGCCGACCCGCACAAGTGAGGTACCATTTTTCTCGTAGGACTTTGGGGAACGCGGGGTGGGTGGAAATTTGTGGATCCACGCAGATTCCGGAACTTTCCACCCCAGAAATGTGGGGAAAATGTGTTTTTTTTGTCATTTTTTTACGTTTGCAAGGGATTGTGGGTAACAGACCATGGTGGGAGGCAGTCAAGTCACCCCATCCTGGATTCCCCTGGGTGTCTAGTTTTCAAAAATGTATAGGTTTGCTAGGTTTCCCTAAGTGCCGGCAGGGCTAAGGTTCAAAAACTACAGCTAGTCACTTTGCCAAAAAAGGGTCATTTTTCACTGCAAAATTGAGGTGTGACCACGTTGCGTTTTGCGCCGTTTCCTGTCGCGGGCACTAGGCCGGCCCGCACAAGTGAGGTACCATTTTTCTTGTAGGACTTTGGGGAACGCGGGGTGGGTGGAAATTTGTGGATCCACGCAGATTCCAGAACTTTCCACCACAGAAATGTGGGGAAAATGTGTTTTTTTTCGTCAATTTTTTACGTTTGCAAGGGATTCTCGGTAACAGACCATGGTGGGAGGCAGTCAAGTCACCCCATCCTGGATTCCCCTGGGTGTCTAGTTTTCAAAAATGTATAGGTTTGCTAGGTTTCCCAAGGTGCTGGTAGGGCTAGGGTTCAAAAACTACAGCTAGTCCCTTTGCCAAAAAAGGGTCATTTTTCACTGCAAAATTGAGGTGTGACCACGTTGCGTTTTGCACCGTTTCTTGTCGTGGGCACTAGGCCGACCCGCACAAGTGAGGTACCATTTTTCTCGTAGGACTTTGGGGAACGCGGGGTGGGTGGAAATTTGTGGATCCACGCAGATTCCAGAACTTTCCACCACAGAAACGTGGGGAAAATTTGTTTTTTTTGGCAATTTTTTAGGTTTGCAAGGGATTCTGGGTAACAGAACCTGGTGGGAGGCAGTCAAGTCACCCCATCCTGGATTCCCCTGGGTGTCTAGTTTTCAAAAATGTATAGGTTTGCTAGGTTTCCCAAGGTGCTGGCAGGGCTAGGGTTCAAAAACTACAGCTAGTCCCTTTGCCAAAAAAGGGTCGTTTTTCACTGCAAAATTGAGGTGTGACCACGTTGCGTTTTGCGCCGTTTCTTGTCGTGGGCACTAGGCCGACCCGCACAAGTGAGGTACCATTTTTCTCGTAGGACTTTGGGGAACGCGGGGTGGGTGGAAATTTGTGTATCCACGCAGATTCCAGAACTTTCCACCACAGAAATGTGGGGAAAATGTGTTTTTTTTGTCAATTTTTTACGTTTGCAAGGGATTCTCGGTAACAGACCATGGTGGGAGGCACTCAAGTCACCCCATCCTGGATTCCCCTGGGTGTCTAGTTTTCAAAAATGTATAGGTTTGCTAGGTTTCCCAAGGTGCTGGTAGGGCTAGGGTTCAAAAACTACAGCTAGTCCCTTTGCCAAAAAAGGGTCATTTTTCACTGCAAAATTGAGGTGTGACCACGTTGCGTTTTGCACCGTTTCTTGTCGTGGGCACTAGGCCGACCCGCACAAGTGAGGTACCATTTTTCTCGTAGGACTTTGGGGAACGCGGGGTGGGTGGAAATTTGTGGATCCACGCAGATTCCAGAACTTTCCACCACAGAAACGTGGGGAAAATTTGTTTTTTTTGGCAATTGTTTAGGTTTGCAAGGGATTCTGGGTAACAGAACCTGGTGGGAGGCAGTCAAGTCACCCCATCCTGGATTCCCCTGGGTGTCTAGTTTTCAAAAATGTATAGGTTTGCTAGGTTTCCCAAGGTGCTGGCAGGGCTAGGGTTCAAAAACTACAGCTAGTCCCTTTGCCAAAAAAGGGTCATTTTTCACTGCAAAATTGAGGTGTGACCACGTTGCGTTTTGCGCCGTTTCTTGTCGTGGGCACTAGGCCGACCCGCACAAGTGAGGTACCATTTTTCTCGTAGGACTTTGGGGAACGCGGGGTGGGTGGAAATTTGTGTATCCACGCAGATTCCAGAACTTTCCACCACAGAAATGTGGGGAAAATTTGGTTTTTTTGGCAATTTTTTAGGTTTGCAAGGGATTCTGGGTAACAGAACCTGGTGGGAGGCAGTCAAGTCACCCCATCCTGGATTCCCCTGGGTGTCTAGTTTTAAAAAATGTATAGGTTTGCTAGGTTTCCCTAGGTGCCGGCAGGGCTAGGTTTCAAAAACTACAGCTAGACTCTTCGCAAAAAATGTGTAAATTTTCAGTGTGAAAATGTGGTGTGTTCACCTTAGGTTTTGAGCCACTTCCTGTCGTGGGCACTATGCCTACCCACACAAGTGAGGTACCGTTTTTATCGGGAGACTTAGGGTAGTTCAGATTTGTAAAGCAACTGTTATTACCTATTGATTTTTGATGCATTTCTCCCTTCCAAATGAAAGACATTGTGTAAAAAAAAAGTCATTTTGAAAAATGACCAATAATTGTCATGCAAGTATGAGTATTCCCAATTTCGAAAAAGTGCAAATATACACTGTTTCTAAACTCTGTAATTTGTTCCCATTTCAGAAATACAAAGGTGTTTTTCATACCAATTTTTCCATGTATACATTTTCACACTATAATTGCTATATACCCAGAACTAAAAAAAAAAACATAACAAAATGCTGCTCATTGTTTTACTCTGGGTTCCTTGGGCTCTTGGTGAACCTACAAGTCCTATATATCCCCACAACCAGGAAAGTCCAGTGGATGTAACGGTACATTGCTTTCTAAGAGATGTCATAATTAGAAGAAGTTACAGGTGAAAACGTTGACTCAAAAGGCTGCTTTTTTCAACTAATTTTTAATTTTTCCTATATTTAACTGGTAGTTTCTATAAAGAAACCTTGATGGATCTACACAAATGACCCCTTGCTGAATTCAGAATTTTGTCTACTTTTCAAAAATGTATAGCTGTCCAGGATCCATTATTGTTTTGTTACCCATTTCTACCATTAACTGGAAGGAGGTTGAAAGCACAAAAAATAGCAAAAATAGGGTATGTCCCAGAAAAATGTCAAAACTGTGTGAAAAATGTTGGTTTTCTGACAAAATTCTGTCATTCCCTAAAAGCTGGAGAAATGGTGACTTCTGCCCCACAAACCCTTTTTTGATAGCATTTGCAGAGAAAAACCCAGAAGCTTTCATTTGCAGCCCGTTTTTCCCATTTTTCACAAAAAAAACAAAATTTTGTTGTATTTTGACTAATTCCTGGGAACCCTCTAGGAGAATCCACAAACCCTGGCTACCTTTAGAATCCCCATGATGTTGGAAGAAAAGGACGCAAATTTGGCGTGGATACCTAATGTGGTCAAAAAGTTACAGGGGCCTAAGCGCGCACTACCCCAAATAGCCCAAATAAGGCTTAGCACAGGAGGGGAAAAGGCCTAGCAGCGAAGGGGTTAATAATGTGCCAGTATGTACAGAAATCCCAATTCTTTAACCTACTGCTGCCAGCCTCACATTAAATCATATTACCGCAATGTAAAAAAAGTCACATAGCAGCGCTCACCTTTGTGTTTATTGTCCAAAACTGCTAGAGCTTTTTCTATTACAAACGCTGAAAGTTCAATTTGAATTCCCATCGATTCACAGCTCGGCATGTGCCTTGAGCTGTGCCCGGCTCCGAAAACTGCCATACATCAATGTTAAGGACTTTCTGAAAAGCTTAAGTCCCTGACAAGGGTAGCCCTCAGGCTCCCAGTGCCGAACTGGCGCTGCTCCAGTCGTCCCATCCATCTCGGTTCTTCCAATGTAGTACTCGGGGGCTCTCCAGACATCAGGCTACTGCACTCTGGGTTTGTAGTTTTGCCGGAGTGCATCCGAATCGCAGGTGGTGCAGGAAAAGAGGCATACCACAAAACCCTCTTTAAAATGCAGAACATTTTTCCCTTCATATAGAGAAAATCTGCACTCAAACCTTGGGGTTAACTCTTTTATTAACCAACAGCTCTTTATAAAACTGGAACACGTTTCGGTTGTCATGCAGGCTTTGTCAACCATAAAAGTAGACAGATTTTTTGTTCTCTCTTTTAAACTCACACACACACACACGCACGCACACACGCACCCCCCTCCCCCAAAGTTATGTCGTAGTTAGGTGTTGAAATTACACAAAAACTTATGTTTAAGAAACCAATCCACTGATATTCACCAGATACAAACTATTGGGCTTACTATAGCATTCTCCCTGCCATGCATTACCTTTCACCTCACATATTCATCACTGATGACATGGCAAATGACATCTCAAATTACACAATTGATGATATCACTGATAACACCAGTCATATGCAGCATAGAGTTAGTGTGTGAAACGTGTGTGTGTGTGTACCGCATGTAAATAGATGTGGTTCTGCATGTTCAAAGTAACATGGTGCACTGTTTACAAATCTCTAACGTTTGGGGACTATTTGTACTCCATGTTAACCGAGGTAAAGGCTCAGTGCATGTGATGTGGATTGCACATTAGTATTTCAGCCTAGAACATTCCTTAACACCAATGCTTATTGCAAAATATCTTTTGCGTAAGCCCAAAGCTTCTGTTGATAACAGATTATCAACCTGTGCATCTGGACACGTACTCACATTACACAATTGCAACACAGTGCTATACCCAAATTTGGTATATGAGGGTTGTTTAAAAGGTTTGGATGTTTATTTTCAGAACTTCACAGAAAAAAATAATCCATTGCAGAATATTTAATAAAGTAGAAATAGGGGTGTCCAATTTAGTGGTGGTTCATATCATATTTGTGCTGTAAACATGGCTTTGGGGTAATAAACCATTGTGCCTACCTCAAGAATGTGTGAGGTGCATTTTACCAAACTACAGAGAGTTGTCCAAAGGGCCTTGCAGAAGTTGCCTTTCAGTGACAAATGCAGACCTGTCGACCTCTCGACTTAAAATTCTGGGTCATGTGCTGCCTTTACAAGGGTGATTCCGTTAAGATAAATAGAATACAAACTCATTATTGCAGCGTGTTCAACAATTAAAAAGGGTGTGACAACATAAAACTCGTATGGAGAAATGTTTTCCGCTAGATGGGTAAAAACCGTTAAAAAGAGGATAACATCTAGCAAATATAGACAACCTAACAGATATGCTATGTGTCCAACATGTGGTCAAAGGGTTTATCCATTATCCTGTGACTGGTGATAAAAAATTGGCAATAGAGGTACCTTCTTGAATTACTTCACGTAGACTAACTATCGGACGCTGTCAGAATGACTGGATGGTGTTATCAGTGATGTCATGCGAGATGTCATTAATAATGTCATCAGATTTAAAATGTCATGAGTGATGTAATATGTCAGGTCATTAGCAGTGAATGGCATGGGAGCAAGATATAGTTAGTTCAGTAACCTATAACTTGTGAATTTCAGTGGTAGTTTTGTTTTTTAAACATCAATTCTTTGCATTGTTTCACCACCTAACTATAACAATTCTTTAGCTGTCAGTTTAGTGAATTTCTAGAGGTTTTTTACTGGGAGAAAAACTTCCTTGGCCAATCAGAGGGTCCCATTTTAAAAGTTTTGGTACTGTGGGACTCCCATAGGATCAACCATCCAGATATACCTATCTTCTAACTACTTTATGACCACCCAGAGCACCTCCTCAAACACAAATTTCTTTAAAACGGCTAAACAGGTTTACAACAATTAAAAAAACGTATTCTTTTGGTGTAAAAGTCTAACTTTTTGCCAAATTTGGTGTAAATCCGAACACCTGCTTTTTTCTGTACATGTGACAGAAGTTTCCTATGTGCATTAGCATTGGAAATCAAAGTTTTGAAATCGCACTTTTTCTTGGCCCCAGGATGACAGATCACCTCAAAACTTTCCAGGAAGGAGTTGAGGTGGATGAACTTCTGTTTCTGGAATGTTTTGTGCATCCCTAACTAATATATGTTTGTGTGTGTGTGTGTGTGTGTGTGTGTGTGTGTGTGTGTGTGTGTGGATATTTATAAATGATATGTAATTGTGTAACATGGTCCAGTGTTGCCAGCGACCGGTTCTTTTTTCTTTCTTTCATAGGAATCCCTAGATGTCATTAGAGGACCATATTGCATATTACTTGGTATATATTTTTATATTACATGTTTCTTTTTCAGTACTTACCTTGAAAAAGACTATTTTCTCCTAAGTGCAGCTAACTGCCTGGAATTAGAACGTTTAGTTTTACCTTCATGAAGAAATTGCTCATTAAACAATGGACAATGGTGAAAGCCAGTGGATGTATGTGATTCTTTGGCTGCAGTGTTCAAATAATTATGGATCTTCAATATTTTGCCACAGTTTGCTTACTTTGCAGACTTCACAACATTTTTTGAAACTCTGCAGAATGGTATAAGGGCTGAAACCTGGATTTCATAGAAAACTGTATATTATTTTCCATATTTCACAGCTTCCAGTAAAATATGGTTTGAAAAACCACTACATTTTGTGCAATTAAACATGTTATCTAGATATATATATATCGCGGAGCAGCTGGGCTGGATTTAGAGCAGCGACGACACGTTGAGCCCCATCCGAGGGCTGGCACTGCCTCATCAGTAACATTTGCATCCGACCACAAGTCCCAGAAAGCTCAGTACCAATAGGACAGCCAATTCAGAGGCGAGCCATTATTTAAAGTGTGGGCGTGGTCAGGACACATTGATTTCACCGTCATATGCCTCAGATGAAGGAGATTCCGAAACGCGTCAGGTACAGGGACGTGTGAGCTGTCATGATTATCGACGTGCCTAGCTGTTTTTACCAATAAATACCCACCTGGGAATTCCTGGCTGCAGAGTGCTTCTTCACGCCTTGGGCAACTTGTAGCAGTATATTTAGGCGGCTGCCCCGCCGCCGAAGAAGCACCACCCCGCGGATTGCAGGGGGCCGCAGTGTTCGAGGATTTCTTGCGGGCACACATCGCGGAGCAGCTGGGATGGATTTAGAGCAGCGACGACACGTTGAGCCCCATCCGAGGGCTGGCACTGCCTCATCAGTAACATTTGCATCCGACCACAAGTCCCAGAAAGCTCAGTACCAATAGGACAGCCAATTCAGAGGCGAGCCATTATTTAAAGTGTGGGCGTGGTCAGGACACATTGATTTCACCGTCATATGCCTCAGATGAAGGAGATTCCGAAACGCGTCAGGTACAGGGACGTGTGAGCTGTCATGATTATCGACGTGCCTAGCTGTTTTTACCAATAAATACCCACCTGGGATTCCTGGCTGCAGAGTGCTTCTTCACGCCTTGGGCAACTTGTAGCAGTATATTTAGGCGGCTGCCCCGCCGCCGAAGAAGCACCACCCCGCGGATTGCAGGGGGCCGCAGTGTTCGAGGATTTCTTGCGGGCACACATCGCGGAGCAGCTGGGCTGGATTTAGAGCAGCGACGACACGTTGAGCCCCATCCGAGGGCTGGCACTGCCTCATCAGTAACATTTGCATCCGACCACAAGTCCCAGAAAGCTCAGTACCAATAGGACAGCCAATTCAGAGGCGAGCCATTATTTAAAGTGTGGGCGTGGTCAGGACACATTGATTTCACCGTCATATGCCTCAGATGAAGGAGATTCCGAAACGCGTCAGGTACAGGGACGTGTGAGCTGTCATGATTATCGACGTGCCTAGCTGTTTTTACCAATAAATACCCACCTGGGATTCCTGGCTGCAGAGTGCTTCTTCACGCCTTGGGCAACTTGTAGCAGTATATTTAGGCGGCTGCCCCGCCGCCGAAGAAGCACCACCCCGCGGATTGCAGGGGGCCGCAGTGTTCGAGGATTTCTTGCGGGCACACATCGCGGAGCAGCTGGGCTGGATTTAGAGCAGCGACGACACGTTGAGCCCCATCCGAGGGCTGGCACTGCCTCATCAGTAACATTTGCATCTGACCACAAATCCCAGAAAGCTCAGTACCAATAGGACAGCCAATTCAGAGGCGAGCCATTATTTAAAGTGTGGGCGTGGTCAGGACACATTGATTTCACCGTCATATGCCTCAGATGAAGGAGATTCCGAAACGCGTCAGGTACACGGACGTGTGAGCTGTCATGATTATCGACGTGCCTAGCTGTTTTTACCAATAAATACCCACCTGGGATTCCTGGCTGCAGAGTGCTTCTTCACGCCTTGGGCAACTTGTAGCAGTATATTTAGGCGGCTGCCCCGCCGCCGAAGAAGCACCACCCCGCGGATTGCAGGGGGCCGCAGTGTTCGAGGATTTCTTGCGGGCACACATCGCGGAGCAGCTGGGCTGGATTTAGAGCAGCGACGACACGTTGAGCCCCATCCGAGGGCTGGCACTGCCTCATCAGTAACATTTGCATCCGACCACAAGTCCCAGAAAGCTCAGTACCAATAGGACAGCCAATTCAGAGGCGAGCCATTATTTAAAGTGTGGGCGTGGTCAGGACACATTGATTTCACCGTCATATGCCTCAGATGAAGGAGATTCCGAAACGCGTCAGGTACAGAGACGTGTGAGCTGTCATGATTATCGACGTGCCTAGCTGTTTTTACCAATAAATACCCACCTGGGATTCCTGGCTGCAGAGTGCTTCTTCACGCCTTGGGCAACTTGTAGCAGTATATTTAGGCGGCTGCCCCGCCGCCGAAGAAGCACCACCCCGCGGATTGCAGGGGGCCGCAGTGTTCGAGGATTTCTTGCGGGCACACATTGCGGAGCAGCTGGGCTGGATTTAGAGCAGCGACGACACGTTGAGCCCCATCCGAGGGCTGGCACTGCCTCATCAGTAACATTTGCATCCGACCACAAGTCCCAGAAAGCTCAGTACCAATAGGACAGCCAATTCAGAGGCGAGCCATTATTTAAAGTGTGGGCGTGGTCAGGACACATTGATTTCACCGTCATATGCCTCAGATGAAGGAGATTCCGAAACGCGTCAGGTACAGGGACGTGTGAGCTGTCATGATTATCGACGTGCCTAGCTGTTTTTACCAATAAATACCCACCTGGGATTCCTGGCTGCAGAGTGCTTCTTCACGCCTTGGGCAACTTGTAGCAGTATATTTAGGCGGCTGCCCCGCCGCCGAAGAAGCACCACCCCGCGGATTGCAGGGGGCCGCAGTGTTCGAGGATTTCTTGCGGGCACACATCGAGGAGCAGCTGGGCTGGATTTAGAGCAGCGACGACACGTTGAGCCCCATCCGAGGGCTGGCACTGCCTCATCAGTAACATTTGCATCCGACCACAAGTCCCAGAAAGCTCAGTACCAATAGGACAGCCAATTCAGAGGCGAGCCATTATTTAAAGTGTGGGCGTGGTCAGGACACATTGATTTCACCGTCATATGCCTCAGATGAAGGAGATTCCGAAACGCGTCAGGTACAGGGACGTGTGAGCTGTCATGATTATCGACGTGCCTAGCTGTTTTTACCAATAAATACCCACCTGGGATTCCTGGCTGCAGAGTGCTTCTTCACGCCTTGGGCAACTTGTAGCAGTATATTTAGGCGGCTGCCCCGCCGCCGAAGAAGCACCACCCCGCGGATTGCAGGGGGCCGCAGTGTTCGAGGATTTCTTGCGGGCACACATCGCGGAGCAGCTGGGCTGGATTTAGAGCAGCGACGACACGTTGAGCCGCATCCGAGGGCTGGCACTGCCTCATCAGTAACATTTGCATCCGACCACAAGTCCCAGAAAGCTCAGTACCAATAGGACAGCCAATTCAGAGGCGAGCCATTATTTAAAGTGTGGGCGTGGTCAGGACACATTGATTTCACCGTCATATGCCTCAGATGAAGGAGATTCCAAAACGCGTCAGGTACAGGGACGTGTGAGCTGTCATGATTATCGACGTGCCTAGCTGTTTTTACCAATAAATACCCACCTGGGATTCCTGGCTGCAGAGTGCTTCTTCACGCCTTGGGCAACTTGTAGCAGTATATTTAGGCGGCTGCCGCGCCGCCGAAGAAGCACCACCCCGCGGATTGCAGGGGGCCGCAGTGTTCGAGGATTTCTTGCGGGCACACATCGCGGAGCAGCTGGGCTGGATTTAGAGCAGCGACGACACGTTGAGCCCCATCCGAGGGCTGGCACTGCCTCATCAGTAACATTTGCATCCGACCACAAGTCCCAGAAAGCTCAGTACCAATAGGACAGCCAATTCAGAGGCGAGCCATTATTTAAAGTGTGGGCGTGGTCAGGACACATTGATTTCACCGTCATATGCCTCAGATGAAGGAGATTCCGAAACGCGTCAGGTACAGGGACGTGTGAGCTGTCATGATTATCGACGTGCCTAGCTGTTTTTACCAATAAATACCCACCTGGGATTCCTGGCTGCAGAGTGCTTCTTCACGCCTTGGGCAACTTGTAGCAGTATATATATTACCTACTGGCGGTCGTCAGTAGGTAGTTATAGTTAGGACCTATTATCCATAGGAAATCCGCAACATTTGATTTTGAATAACTTTGGCGCCGGTTGACGAATCTTTGCGAAATTTTCAAAATTCGTGGCCCGCTCCGGTCTGCTCCTATCCTGAAAGTCTCGGGGTAATTCGCCAAGCGGGGGCCGAGAAAAAAGGGGGTCCCAAAACATGTTATTCCCATGCAATTTTCCATAGGGACCTTTAGTCGCAGCTACAGCCCAAACTGCTGAACGGAATTGCACCAAATTTGGCAGAAAAGAACACCTTGGTTCAGAGTCGTGCCTTTTGCTTAAATGGTGTAAATCCGTTCAGTAGTTCCTGAGAAATCAAAAGTAAAATCACATATATATCTATGGCCGCGCTGGATCCGCACTCCCTGCCGAGCACGAGCTGTATGCTAATTGGCTGTCAACACTCCAAACCAGGAAGTGTTGGCAGCCATCTTGTGCCTCGGTAGAACCGAGGCACAAGAAAAAAGAGAAATAAACGCGAAAAAAACGAAAAGGGGGCAGGGTAGAAACACCCTGACCCCCTAGGACTGGTTAGGGGGACCCACAAGGACCACAGGGCCCCAAAACAATTTTTTTTTTTTAATTCGCTGGGTGCGCGGATCATGCCAATATAAAAAAAACGAAGCCCTGGCTCCCACGCTTCGAAGATAATAAGCCCCCGGGGGTGGGGGGGGGCAAGTCCCAGGGGCATGCTAAAAAAAAAAGTGTGGGGGGCCTAATACCCCCCACACTGCCGGGGGACCGCCACCCCCGGGGCAAACAATATTTGCGAGGGGGCACACTGCCACCCCTGGGGCTTAGAAATGTAATGTTGGGGGGGCTCTAAGCCCCCCCAAGCCCCGGGGACCGCCACCCCCGGGGCTCTATTTAATGTTGATTACGGGGGACACAATGCCCCCCGGAGCACAGCCCCGGGGACCACCACCCCCCGGGGCTCTAAATATGTAAATTGGGGGGTCCGTGACAGACCCCCCAGCCCCGGGGGCCACCACCCCCGGGGCTTTGTAGATTGTGGGACGGGGGACGCGCGGCCCCCCTCCTGGAGCCTTGTCATGGCCCTAGGGACCGCCACCCCTCAGGGCTGGCTCCTGCAGTGTCCTGGGGTGCCCACCCCGGTACACTATAGTTTGCCATGGCAGGGCGGGAGCCTCGCGGCTCCCGCCCTGCCATAGCAAACTTTGTATGAATTTTGAAAGAGAGAGCAGGAAAACCTGCTCTCTATTTCAAAGTTCAAACCAAATTGCTTTTCCACACAGAGAGCTGCATCTTAGCAGCTCCCCATGTGGAAAAGCAATGGCGGCTCCCGAAGGACGCGGGGAGCCGGCGGGACCGTGGAGGGATTGGGGACCCCCCACAGTCCCGAACAGAGAGGGCCAGCCCCTGGGGATGGGGCTCTGGGGCTATTAGTGGCCTGGGAGGGGGGCCACGCGGCCCCCCTCCCCGAAATGTAAAAATAAATATATATATATATATATATAAAAATAACAAAGGCCGGCCCCGGGGGATGGGGTCCCCGGGGCCATACATGGTCCTAAGGAGGGGGGCAAGGCAGCCCCCCTTCCCCCCCAAAAATGATTGAACAATATGGCCATGCCCCGGGGGATGGGGTCCCAGGGGCAGAATTTGGCCTCGGGAGAGGGGGCCACGTGGCCCACTTCCCCCAAATTAAAAAAAAAATAATAATTGTTGTAATAACTTTATTTCGGTCAACAGACAATAAAAAGTACAAAAAACATTAAAAAGATAAAGCAATAAATACAACAGTTAGGTTAAAAAGTTCTGCCTACTACGCCACATATACAACAGGAAGCGAGAAACCGCAAACACAATAGGAGGATGGGTATCGTAAGTCAATATCCTGCAAGCCTGTGTAAAATGCAGGAATCCCAAGTTCCTGCAAATAGGGATCAACCAACGTTTTCTAAGTGCAGAATAGGCAGGACAGAAAAACAAAACATGAGAAATATTCTCAATATTGTAGGTGCATGCGGGGCAAGCTACAGTGTTCGATTTAGTCCATTTAGAAGTGAAAGACCTTATGGGAAGGGTGCCGTGTCTTAACTGAATATACAGCTTACGGGCAGCTGGAGGTTCAATTAAATCCATGTATTCCTCGGCCTTAGGCTCTGTTTTTATTAAGAGGAACTCAGATGACAGCCTACCTAATGAAGTAGAGCTCATTAACATCTGATGGTTTAGCATATAAATATGAGAAAGAAGTATATTCTTAGATATCCCAGTGCAGTTAGTCTCCGGAGTATCCCATAGTCCGGAGAAGCCAAGCCGAGTACAAACTGTACTGATGTGCTGAAGCCAAGGGATCGCTTTATGTCTAAGAATAGGCCAAATCTCAGAAAATTCTACTCTATAGTCAGCCAATTCTGGAACGGACCACAACCTCTTCCAGTACATAATTGGTCTAGCGCTTATGATCTCCTCTATTGGAATCAACCCAAAATCGAATCTGAGAGGGATCAAAGGCGTACTAGGCGGTAGACCAATTAAATTTCTGACAAAAGACTGCTCCACCCTTTTAAGATCCAGGGTCTGCTTGTGCCCCCAGAGTTCAGCCCCATAAGTTGCTGCTGTTCTCGCTTGATGGCTGTATATTTTAAGTGCAGGGGAAACTGGCCTGAAGGTGGATTCCTTAAAAACTTTGCTTAGTCCCCCCGCTAGCTGAGTTAGCCTAAGCGTGGATCTAACAATCTGCTTATGCCAATCAAATTTCTCTGTAAGGGTAACGCCCAAATAGATAAATGTTTTAACCCTTTCCAGGGGGCTACCATAAAGTACTGGATTAGGGCGTGTGCGCTTAGGGGGGTTGAAAATCATGAACTTTGTTTTTCCTATATTGATTTCCAACCCCCGGAGATGGCAGAACTCTACAAAACCATCAAGAGTATTTTGAATGCCCGATGATGTTCTGGACAACAAAAGTGTGTCGTCCGCGAACATCAGAGCGGGCACTCTACCTGTAGCCAGTCTAGGGGCGTCATTATTAATCACACCATTCAAGTGTTTTATGAGGCCATTGATATAAAGGCTAAAAAGGGTAGGTGCCAAAACGCACCCTTGGCGGACTCCTTTTAAAACGGGAAATTGATCTGTGAGTTCACCGTACCTTCCACACCTCACCTGCGCAAAATTATTTAGGTGTAACCTCGAGAGAATGGCTAACAAATAGGGCGGGAGACCCATATCCGCAAGCACTCTCCAGAGTTTCCCACGTGGGACCAGATCGAAAGCAGCCCGCAGGTCCACGAGCACAAGGTAGAGGCTGCCACCCTCCACCTTAGCTGTTTTCCAGTACAGGACCTGCAGGCGAAATATCTGGTCTAGAGAAGAAGTACCAGACCTAAATCCTGCCTGAAGTGTGGAAAGTATCCCCTTTTCCTCGATCCACCCAAGGATCCTATCAAGGATAACCCTCCCCATCAGCTTTTGTGATGTATCAATTAGGCTGATGGCTCTATAATTTGAAGGGGTTAAAGGACAGCCCTTTTTTAGGATCGGCACAATTTCTGCTCCTAACCAAGTAGGCGGCAGGTCGTCCCCCTGCAGGATACCATTAAATAAGGCGACTAAATAAGGGGCCCAGATTTTTGGTTGCGTCCCAAACAGATCCCCTGGCAGTTTATCCAAGCCAGGAGCCTTGTTTGGAAGCAAGTTTCCTAGTGCAATCTCTACCTCACGCAAGGTGATTAATTCATCTGTGGAAAGGCATGGGCGGACGGCAATTGACTGTACATACTCTTCAGTTCCACTAACACTATGAGATTGCTGAGATTCAATGGTATTAACAACCATACCGCCAGACTCAGAAGTGCCATAAAGGGCACAAAAGTGGCTTTCCCAAACGGAAGGGGCGATATTGGGGGCAGGAACCGGGGTATGCCCACTAAGTCCAGTTGCTACTATAGACCAAAATAGTTTGGAATTATTGTTACCAAGTGCAGAACCCAGATTCTCCCATTTAGCAACTTCCCATTCCTTTTTTGCGTCACTAAGTGCCTTTTTGTACGCAGAACGATGTGCCTTAATGGCTTCCCTATTGTTAGTTTTTAAAGCTCTAAAGAGAGCCTTTCTAGTAGCCCGGCAGAAGGCATTTGACCACTGGAAAGACGTAGTCCGTGGGCGAATAACCCTTCTCTCAGGGCAGAGAGTATCTTTAA
Organism: Triturus cristatus; assembly: GCF_964204655.1. NCBI lineage: Eukaryota > Metazoa > Chordata > Amphibia > Caudata > Salamandridae > Triturus > Triturus cristatus. The sequence goes on along the minus strand of NC_140584.1, from coordinate 896,886,703 downwards.
TTGCTGCTACCAAGTTGATATGAATTTCAGATGCCCTGCCTAAGTGACCGAATTTCCCCATTTCCTCAATAAATGGGATAATAGTCTTATATAAGGCAGCAAGCTTGCTAGCGGACATCTGGAAATCTGGCCATTTAACTCTACGCCTACAGTTTGTTATGATTAGAGGCACAGTGGCAGAATGATCATGCGAAATTTGGCATTTAAGCCCAAAGCTCCCCATCTTGAGTGAGAGTACCAGGGTATTATGATCACTGTCACTTCTTTCAATAACTCTGAACTCATGCACCCTATCCCAATGCCTAGCCTCCCAAAAAATGTAATCAATTATTGAGGACTGATTAAGCTGATTAAATGTTACTTTCCCTGGTCTGTCGGGCTCCACCCTCCCATTACAAGCTCGGAATGAGGTTGTAAGCACAAATGACTGCAATTGTAAAACTAAAGGGGTCCAAGCCTTGACCCGAGAAGTCAATGGTTGAGGGATGGCCCACAGTGAATCAACGTCATCCGAGCCACCCATATTTGAATCCATGAGTGGCTCGAAATGACAGTTGAAATCACTACTCAGGATTAACACAATAGAAGAGTCCATTGACTGAATAAGGGTCAACAAAGTTTCAATAGCCTCTGACACAAGGCCCCGCCTAACTGGCCTTGAATATACATTAAACAGGGCGATATTTGACCCATTTGGTATAGTCAGCAATACGCACTGAACGTCCGGCGAATTAGTACTAATTTGTGTTGCCTTGACTCCCAAGTGCGTGCCAACCCATATGGACAATCCCCCCGCAGGTCTACCCCTTTCGCCCTTATTGGCCACAATGTCAAATGTAGCAAATCCCTGGGCTGAACTATTTTTTAGTGCCCAGGTTTCTTGTAGCATACAAATATCGTGAAGGGCCATAAAAGAGCCCCACTCGGGAATGGGTAATTTGCTCTTAAGTCCCGCCACATTCCAAGAAAGGATTTTGACGTGGGCAGTCGGTAGAACTCGACTAGTTGGATCATTGTGCAAGGAACCAAAGAGGTCGTTAGTCATGGCAGAGCCAGCTTCTGGTGCAGATACGTGCTTATGGGACGGTACATGCTGGTCAAAAGAAAAAGAAGGAGCAATTACAGGATGAATAGATTGTTCTGGTGAAAAAGTTTGCACCAGAGAAGTTGGCTCAATGTTCTCGTCGTGATGCTCCATGGTGGTGAGCCTATTAATGAGGAGCCCCCCCTGTCAATCGCAATCATCAAAGCCTAAAAAGGCTTCAAATCTATTTGCAACTGCCAACGGGGTGAATGGTGGCCGATAATCTGTCCTCCTAAAACCATTTCTGTGGCTCCTAGAAGGTACAGTGACCCAATCGGAAGCATTTTCACAAGCCACAGAAATTGGTGCATAAATTGTACGCTGATTGTCAAAAGGTATGGGTGGTACAGGAAGGTATATCTGTGTTCGAGCTAAAACCCCAGAATGCGTCTTGTGGGTGACTGAGGATCTTGGATAAAAATATGTCAGTTCACAAGGCATAATAGAGCCGCTACTATTGCCTGATGTGTAATTAAGAATGTGGATGACAGCTCTAGAATCTCTAAAATTGATGACAATTAAATCCCCCTCGATGTCCTTAGCTCTACGTCCCAACCAAGGGAGTCGTTGAACATGCAGTATCTCTCCATTAACATTGAAGGGAAGGGGCTTGTTTAGGGTAAGCCAATGCATGGTTTTATTTTTAAGCTCAAAAAACCCTTCCTTTTTGCCCTTTTCCATTATCGGGACTCTCGTAAGCACTACCACATAAGGGACCGCTTCTGGGGGTAATTCAACTTGACACCTCAAGTGGTCCGCTGACCTAGCTGAGAAAATGCCTCCCCTCTCATCTTGTATGTTTCCTATAGGAAATTCTTTCACTCACTTTTTTACTTCACCAGGATCATGTTGTGCTAGTTGTTGAACTGCTTTGGGGGGTGTAACCCTAGGTTGACTACCAGAAATTTCCTTACCATTTTTACTTATAGAAATGGAAGGTATCACTGATACTACAGAAGGGGGGGGTACTGGGTTTACAGAGTCTTTAAGTACCCCCTTATTAGTGATAGCCAGTTCTAGGTCGCCCAACCGTTGCTCCATCTTTTTTAACCTTTCCATTATAGGTAATACAAATGACCTTAATAATCGTTCAATACTCTCAAGGGGGGCAACATGCAGAACTTCCTTAGGCAGACAATGTGAAGGGCTGATTAGGTCAAATGAGGGAAATGCAGTCGAAACTGGAGATGTAGGGTTTGGACTTATTTCCGTAAGAGCCACTATGGGTGGAGTAGGTGATACACTAGACTTTGGCATAGGTACAATGTCTACAATGGACCTTGATCCCTTGCCAAAATCTGAATGTTTAATCTTACTTCTTTGTAAGTCACCCACCCTCTTTCTTCTTTTAGTCTGAGGGGGTCTTTGGGCTTTAGACATAACTACCTTCCCAGCCTTCTTTTTAGCAACCTTAACCTCTGGTAAAGAAGAATCCATAATCATATCAATTTCAATAATAGGGATACTAGAGGGAGGTATGTTGTTAGGAACATGCGAATTGTTAAACATATCAGGTGGTGAGGGGGTATCTCCTAAATGTATGGGAACATTATCTATAGATGATAGGTCCTGGGTAGCAATAGGAGGGCTTGGCTCGGAAGGAGTATTATGGAGCAAGAAATCCGAGGGCAGTCTGTTTTTCATACATTCTACGGAACGACGACGCTCTGCCCTACGTTCGGCTAGTACAGTCTCCTTTCCAATATCTAAAGCGACCCTGGTGAAATAGTCATCCAATGTACCCTTGTTGGTACCTCCTGAGTTTAGGGGTGAATATTTCTCCAATATCGCGGCCATAACTAGGAATAGGCGAAGTGTATAAGTACTCACGTAGTCCTCCACAATATGTTAGGGAATGGGCCCGGTCCGGTCTCCTCGTGCCTCGGAGGGCCACAGAGGGCCCGCCCTTTGCCCGGGCTTAGCCCCGGTCTGCGCCCCGCTCGCATCCCGCTTGCGCGTGGTTGGATGTGTCTAAAATAGGAATAGGGGGAGGAGTCGGGAGGAGTCCCCCAGCTGCAGATGATTTCGCCGCACAGAGCAGAGAGCACGCTGGTCCTCGCAGTCCCGGTAAAGATGGGCTGACCTGCAAACACTCATCCCTCTAAAATGAAATGTCCACGCCTGCGAGCGGCTCCCGCGAAGCGGGGGCCACGAGGCGTTATATTCCAAAAGAGGGAGGGTCGGGAAGAGTCCCCCAGCTGCAGATGATTTCGCCGCACAGAGCAGAGAGCACGCTGGTCCTCGCAGTCCCGGTAAAGATGGGCTGACCTGCAAACACTCGTCCCTCTAAAATGAAATGTCCACGCCTGCGAGCGGCACCCGCGAATCGGGGGCCGCGCGGCGTTATATATCAAAAGAGGGAAGTTCGGGAAGAGTCCCCCAGCTGCAGATGATTTCGCCGCACAGAGCAGAGAGCACGCTGGTCCTTGCAGTCCCGGTAAAGATGGGCTGACCTGCAAACACTCGTCCCTCTAAAATGAAATGTCGACGCCTGCGAGCGGCTCCCGCGAAGCGGGGGCCGCGAGGCGTTACATTCCAAAAGAGGGAGGGTCGGGAAGAGTCCCCCAGCTGCAGATGATTTCGCCGCACAGAGCAGAGAGCACGCTGGTCCTCGCAGTCCCGGTTAAGATGGGCTGACCTGCAAACACTCGTCCCTCTAAAATGAAATGTCCACGCCTGCGAGCGGCTCCCGCTTCGCGGGGGCCGCGAGGCGTTATATTCCAAAAGAGGGAGGGTCGGGAAGAGTCCCCCAGCTGCAGATGATTTCGCCGCACAGAGCAGAGAGCACGCTGGTCCTCGCAGTCCCGGTAAAGATGGGCTGACCTGCAAACACTCATCCCTCTAAAATGAAATGTCCACGCCTGCGAGCGGCTCCCGCGAAGCGGGGGCCGCGAGGCGTTATATTCCAAAAGAGGGAGGGTCGGGAAGAGTCCCCCAGCTGCAGATGATTTCGCCGCACAGAGCAGAGAGCACGCTGGTCCTCGCAGTCCCGGTAAAGATGTGCTGACCTGCAAACACTCGTCCCTCTAAAATGAAATGTCCACGAATTTGGGGGTAGGCCTTGGGGGATGGGGTCCCCAGGGCCAAGAATATTTGGAAAAGAAGGGGGGGCACACAACCCCCCTTTATAAAAACAAACAAAAAAAAAAGATCAGGATCGTGTCACGCCCCCTCCTTTGAGCACTCTGCAAACGACCCCCTGGCGCGTTTGCAGATGGGGAACGAATTCTCCTTGAATACTGGGGGTCCCTGGGGGCCAACTAGCCCACAGGGAACCTCCAGTATGCGCCAGGGGGCTGCGTTGCAGAGAGGTGTTCTGAGGCCATGCCCCTTTTTACACCTCTCTGCAACGCAGCTCTGTGGCGCTTAATGGAGGTAGCTGGTGGGCTAGTTGCACCCCAGGGACCCTCAGTATTCAAGGGGAGTTAATCCCCCAACTTTAAACATGTCACGGGGTGCGTTTGCACAGTGGTGAAGGGAGGGGGCGGGGCCTGTGTTAACATGTGTGCAAACACACCCTGTGGTGCGGTTTAAGTGGGGGAATTAATTCCTCTTCAATCCTGAGGGTCTCTGGGGGCTAACTAGCCCACCAGGTATCTCCAGTAAGCACCACGGAGCTGTGTTGCAGAGTGTTGTAAAAAGGGGCTTGGCCTCTGAACACCTCTCTGCAACGCTGCTCTCTGGCGCATACTAGAGGTACCTGGTGGGCTAGTTGGTTACATATACTAGTTTAAAACATATGTAGTTACTCATAAAGACACTATTGAGACAGTCATTCACTCACTTACACACCCATACACCCACCCATACAGTCCTGCACAAATGCTCTCTTCAAAACACATACCAACAGTGAGTCACTCATTCATGCATCTATGCGCTAAGTAATACCCCCCACCGAACCACTCAGACACTCATACTAATACTCAAAAAACCAACTAATAACCCATATAGACACTCATGTAGCTACTCACCAACTCATGCAGCCAATTATACACAAAGTGAGAGACTGATACAGATACTTACATATTTAAACATTACTCGCTAACCCATGTATTCACTAAGATACACTTAATCAGTCCATTATACAATCAATTTTACAGAAAAAATCATCCATTTACACACTTATTTACCTATTTATTCTTCTATCGAGCTCGAGATATACATATATAAAACATATTTAATTTTCTGAAAAACACACATTCACTGGATTATGTCATCAGTGATGTCATTTGAGATGTCATCAGTGATGTCATGAGTGATGTCACTGACCATGTCATAAGTGATGTAATATGTGACGTCATCAGCAGTGCATTGCGGGCGCGCGAGTTATAGTTAGCTGAACTAACTATAACGGGGAAATTTCACGGGTTTTGTACGAGGGAAATGTCTAACTAACAATAACTTGCCTGAAACCTGTGGTTTTTTCTGTGAGTATATATATATATATACATATATATATATATATGTGTGTGCTTTCATGATCCTGCTCCTTTCGACGAGATACCCGACACACAAGGGCTCGGGTATGTTATGATTATTTTTTATTATTTTTTCATCAATTTTATCGGTTGTGGGACTTCCACAATTAAAGTTGTAATTAGCACAAGTGAAAATTGGACGGTCTACACGTTTCGGCACACAGCCTTCTACTGGACCATAGAGTCGACAAGCAGAAAACAACAACTAGACTGCTCATCAGATTTCCACTTATCGGCAATTTGTTTTTAAGCCATTTTTAATTATTGTAAAGTACATATGTTATATATAAGCAGAATATTACCTTGACACAGATATACTACAATTCAATTTCAAAATCTTGGAAAGAGGAGAGACTTGAAAATGATACTTATGCTGAGCAATTTCATAAGAGTACGTATAAATACGGGGGACAGGAACTATGCTGCCACCGCAAACAGCACAGCGTCTGCGAGATAATTAGCCAGCACAACAGATGGGGACACACTGGGGTGCGAAATAATTCTTTTACTAGACAAAACACGGAACCTACCAAGGTAATAACTATTCTTCAACCCCAGCATGCACTGTACTATACGACTGCACTTACCAGGATCCACTGCGGGTCTTAGCATGAATTTAAAAGGGGATTGTAGCCATCTGTGTTGATCGTCAAGCGTCCATGAAGAAGAGGCTGCCCGCCTTGAAACGCGTCGGACAAGGACTTTTTACCCAGACTGAAAATGCTGGCTCTCTGTGTTTAATATAGCCTCACGGCTTTGCAAGCGCTGTCGAGTGCATCTTTAGAACCGCTGGGGCTTTGAAATGCAACATAATCTACACGGCTGCCCGGCCGTGGAAGGCTGCACCATTTCAGTTAATGTGATGAAAGGCTGCGCGGGACAAGAACTATGCCGCCACCGCAAACAGCACAGTGTCTGCGAGATGATTAGCCAGCACAACAGATTGGGGCACACTGGAGTGCGAAATAATGCTTTTGATAGACACAACACGAAACATACCGAGGTAATAACTATTTTTCAATCCCAGCATGCACTTTACTATACGACTGCACTTACCAGGATCCACTGCGGGTCTTAGCATGAATTTAAAAGGTGATTGAAGCCATCTGTGTTGATCGTCAAGCGTCCATGAAGAAGAGGCTGACTGCCTTGAAACGCGTCGGACAAGGACTTTTTACCCTGACTGCAAATGCTGGCTCTCTGTGTTTAATAAAGCCTCATGGCTTTGCAAGCGCTGTCGAGTGCACCTTCAGAACCCCTGGGGCTTTGAAATGCAGTATAAATATCTTTAATACAAAAATATGTAAAGCAGATCCATGAAATAGGGATTTTTCTAGGAAATGTTCTAATAATTCATATTAAACACACATAAATATCTCAGTGCTAAATGTTTAAAGCAGATCTATAAAAAAAGGTGCTACTATGAAAAGTTCTAATAATTCATCAATAACACACATGAGGTATCCAGTAATAGAGTGGCCTATATGTTAAAAACAATTACATGTTGTCTTCATGTGTGTCACTACTAAAAAATTGTGAAGCAATGGAAGGTCAGAGAATGCACTGGCTATTTCATCAAGCCTTATACTAAAATAGTTTATTATAACAAATATATATATTTTTTTTGTTTGAGAAAGGTCAGTGCATTTGAAGTCTTAGGAGCCCTACATCCCAATTCATTCACAGTTTATATCTTCATAATATCATATGTTCATCCATTTATAACTTTCATGGATCTTAGTTTTAACAATCAATGGATACTACTCTTTTTTTTCTATTGTAAAACAGTTTCAGGACGCAAAGTACCAAATTTAAATCATAACCATCAAAGATATGTGCATGTAAGATAAGGGTACTGAATAATGGGGCAGAGGATATAAATAACAAATTATATAAAAGATATCATTTGCCACAGATTTTGGAGCGGTTTATACAAAATAAAACATTCATTTAGAGAAGAAGTAGAGTTCTCTTGATGTTTAGTTGTTTTTTTGAGAATAAAGTTCATAATTATAATGGAATCACAGCCATTATTTACTATCCCAGGTGTATATGTAGCTCTGCATCCAAATTATGTCCATGGTGAATCTCAGTTATCCAATCCTACTATCAGGTGTGATTCCATTTGTCTCAGTGATAAGGTTCTTCTCTCGTCTTGATTTGTTTTATTCCAAAATATTTGAGCTGTGCGTCATCCTTTTTATGATGTTGCAAGAAATGTTTTGCAATTGGATAACTGAAATCACAGTTATTTATGGCACGTACATGTTGTAGGATTCTAAGTTTCGGTTTGTTGATGGTACTTCCTACATACTGTTTGCCACATGGGCATTCCAAGACACATACTACGAATTTAATAATCTAGAGTATCTAACCAGGTTGCCATTGATGTTTTTGGAATTGAAAGATGACTCTGTGTCAGTATGTCTCCTAAGGATGCTTATTTTCCTATAGGTGATGCTTGGCTGATTGGTCAACGTTTTCCTTAATGTTTCATCCAAACACCGGATTCTTCAGTTCCTCGGAAGGAGTTTTTTTAATTCTTTGTTTTCATTATTAAAATCCATAATGATACGTGTCTTTTCTTCCTCTTTGTTTTTCATTTAATTCCGACTGCTTAACAACTAATTTCTGTAGATTATTTACTTGCTTCTTTGCTGTTGTCACTACATCTTCGGGGTAACCTCTTGCTAAGAACCTTTTGCTCATTTTTTCTAGTTGGTTTTCGATGTCTGTTATTTTAGAGCAATTTCGTTTGGCTCTCAGCATTTCCCCGTATGGAATACTCAATTTCAAATTCTTTGGATGTCCGCTGTTAGCATGAAGAATGCTGTTACACGAGGTGGATTTTCGGTGCAATTTAGTATACAGTTTCTTGTTTTCTTACAAAGACTTCAAAATTCAAGAATGTGACTTCCTCATTACTGATGATTGATGTAAAGCAAAGATTAAGGGCATTGTCAGATAGTGTTTCTATAAAACTATCCAGCTCATTCAAGTTCCCTTCCCAGATTACAAATAGATAGTCAATTAATCTAATCTACAAGATTATATGTTCCAAGGTGCTGCCATCTAATTTTTTCCACACACTTTCCATTTCCCAGAATGCCATCAGGAGGTTGGCATATGTTGGGGTAAAAGATGTCCCCATGGCAGTACCCTGCTTTTGCAGGTAATGGATTCCATTGAATAGGAAAATTTAATGGGTTAGACAGAAAAACAGCATTTCCAATAGCATTTCCGAGTGTTCAAGGAAGCTGAGTAACTTCTTTTGTAGGAAATGTTTCACTGCATGTAATCCATCATGATGCTGAATCGATGTATGTAATGATGTGACATTGATGGTTGTCATTATATAGTTGTCTTTCCATGAAATGTCCTTAATCGTATTTAAAAAATCCATTGCATCAAGTAAGTATGAAGACAAAGCAGTGACATAATCAATGAGAAAGATATCAATTAATCTAGATGTTTTTTCTACTAATGAACCAATGGAGCTCACAATCAGCCTACCTGGTGGATTTTTTTAATGATGTATGTACTTTTGTATGTACTTTTGGAAGAAAGTATATTGTAGGTGTTATAGGATGTTCAACCTTTAAGTACAAATATTTCTCATAGTCAAACAGGTCTAGCTCTTTCCAATTTTTTTTTTTTTTATGGTATTCTTGGCTGACTTACTTATTTGTTTGTCTTTGAGCTTTTCAAAATGCATTGGATTTCCTAATTGACTTTCAGCTTTGGTTAGATAATCTGTATCACAACATTTCCCCCTGTGTCCGAGTCCTTGATGATAATTAGGCCTAAGTGATGAACTTTGCTCTGTTTGCGGAGTTTTCTGCACTATGCGGAGCTCGCGGAGTGCAGAAAACTCCACTTCACGACGTGCAGCAGATTTTTTCTCCGCTCACGATCGCGAACGGTAAGTAAGTAGAATTTCTACCCCAGCAGCAAGAATACCAGCACAAACTGCAGTTTGCACTGCACTCCGCCACTTGCGGAACTTTGCAGAGTTCCGCGTAGCAAAACTCAGCGAACTACACACAGGCCTGATTATAATAGATAATAAAGATTTCCTTCTTGATGGATTTCTTACCAAGTGATTTATGTCATCTATCATTATCTCCTGGAAGAGATCGATTTTGTTTCCTTGGGGCAATTGTGGACAACATGTTGATTGTGCTTTCAGTCCACTGTTACCTCCTTTGCAGGTTATCAGCCCTTTATCTTTACAAAACTGCTTGTCCAAGGTTTAATTTTGTATTAAAGTTTCCCTCTGCAATTCTGATTCCCTTTCTAGAGAAGAGAGTGTTTTTAGTGATGGTAAATCACTCAATGTTAATGTTTTTATGGGAAATGGTGATATTCCCCAAACACTCTTTTGATTATCCTCAAAATGCTTTTGAAGTTTGAGTCTACCACAGAATTTGTATACATCAATACGCAGATTTGGTAGATTCATATCTGTATCCGGGCAAAACAATAATCCTTTATTTATTAACTTGATCTGATCCAAGTTGAACGTTTTCAATGACAAATTCATCACTAAATTCTCCTCTCTTAGTACCTTTTTAAATTTAGCTTTTTCTTTTCTCTTCCTGGTTTGTTTTTGCCTTCCTCTTCGGTTCCTTCTGGTTTTGACTTGATTTGTCCTGTCCCCGGTATCACCCCTCTTCCTTTTCCTCTTTGCCGTGCTGTCATTTGGAATAGATGCATCTCGCTGGAAGAATCCAAGTTGGAAGTGTTGGAGCCCTCATCCGCAGAGCTGATGTCCAAGCTGTCTACTGTTCCTGATGTCTCATATCCTGTGAATTTATCCATCACAACTACATTTCTGAGAGCATCACATTTTCTAGCAAATGTGTAGATTCAGCCACTCTTGTAATCAATCCAATCTCTCCTGAATTTGTTGGCCTTTCTTTTCTCTACATCCATTTCATGTTTGTTAATTTGCTTTTCCATTGCCTCCAAAGATGTTTTAGTTTCATCATTTACAGTAAGTTTCTCCAGTTCCTACTCCAATTCTTTGATTTTAGTAATTACTTTCTCTAATTTTCTCTCAGCATGTATTATGAGGGTTCTCATCAATTTAAAAGAGCATTCGTTTATATCAGTTTGCCATTGCCTGATAAGATCTTCGTCCAAATCATTTAAGGTGGGCATTATCAATATTCTTAGCCATCTCTGTACTCTTTTAGGTTTGATGTATTTTTGGAGTGATGTCATCTCCCACCATTTATTTACTTCCATTATCCAATTATGCTCTAAGTCTCTCAAGATGGTGTTGATGGTACGTTTTCTCCCTTCTTCCTGCTCCGTTGTTTCTTGAATAGATTGCACTGCATTGTCATTTAGTAATTCATTCGCCCTCTAGGCTCTATTTCTGCATCTGTCCGCAAGTTTGTCAAGGGTATTTCTTCAATTACGTTACATTTGCACGATGTACCCTTCCTCTTTTTTTGTATTGAAATATTTCCGAGTTTTTTAAACTTTTTCGGAAACTCCCAATATTCTGAGTTATATTTGATGATTCCTGAGTCCACACATTTTGTGCAATTAAACATGTATATATTTAAACATATATATATTCACTGAAAAAAACATAGGTTTCAAGGACGTTATAGTTAAAAATTAGGGTTTAAAAAAACCGTAGAAATTCACTGAAAAAAACACAGGTTTCAGGGACGTTATAGTTAGTTGGACATTTCACTCGTACAAAACCAGAGAAAATCGGCTGTTATAGTTAGTTGCGCTAACTATAACTCGCGCCCCCACAATGCACTGCTGGTGACGTCACATATTACATCATTCATGACATGGTCAGTGACATCACTGATGACATCTCAAATGACATCACTGATGACATCATCCAGAGACTGGGTCATTTTTAAAAGTTTAAGACATATATATATATATACATATATATATATATATATATATATTCAGCTCCTTACAATTGTAAATTGAGACCAGCACTCCCTTTAGGTTAAATCCACATTAGGATTTATTGCAATAAATATAAATCAACAAACGCGTTTCGGCGTCAGCCTTCGTCAATGTATATATATATATATATATATATATATATATATATATATATATATATATATATATATATATGCACGCCAAGGTGTATTGAATGAGAGGGTGTATGAGTGTCTGAATGGATGATTTAGTAGGTGTGTGACTGACTGTATAAGTGAGTGATTAGACATGTCTTACTGAATGCATGGGTTAGTGACTAAACTATGTGAATGTCTGTATCAGTCTGTCAGTTGGTGTGTTAGCAGCTGCATGGGTTGGTGAGTACCTACATGAGTGTCTATATGGGTTATTGATTGGTTGTCTGAGAATCTGTATGGGTGCCTGAGTGTCTGTGGGTGGGTAGGAGGTGGGTGACTGTGCATAGATGTGTGAATGGGTGATTCACTAGGTGTATAGGTTCAAGAGTGCAGTTGTGAAGAGCTGTATGGGTGGGTATGTGTGTATGGGTGTGTTGGTGAGTGAATGGATGTCTCAGTGGTACATGTGTGAGTAACTACATATGTAAAAGGCAGTATATGTGAGTGTTGGACTAAATAAATGACTATTTGTGAGAGTGAGTGATTGTGAGAGTGGCTTTATGGATGAGTGTGTGCTTGTGTCAGTGATTGTATAAGAGAGTAAGTATGTGTTAGTATCTGTATGAATAAATGAGGTGGTGTGTATATAACTGTATAGGTGAGTAAATGGGAGTGTGATTGATTCTTTGCATGACTGACTAGGTGTGTGAGTAACTCTATGGGTGAGTGGCGGTGTGTGAGTGTTTGTATAGGTGTATGAGTGCATGATAGTGGCTGTATTGATGAATGACTGCATGTATGACTGACTGTATGGGTGAGTGAATGGATGTGTATGTAGACCTGGGAATCAGTCAGTGGGTATGTACTAACTGATATTGGTGTGTCTATAATTTTGAGAATGGTAGTCTGTATTTTAGAGAGGGGTGTATCAAAGTTTATATTAGGGTGTGAGGAGGTGTATCAGATGATTACGTGGATGATGTCATCAGTGATGTCATTTGAGATGTTATCAGTGATACCATCAGTGATGTCACTGACCATGTCATGAGTGATGTAATATGTGACGTCATCAGCAGTGCATTGCGGGGGCGCAAGTTATAGGTTTTTTAAATGCTAATTTCTAACTATGCCTACAGAGGTAGGACATGTGCAGAAAGAGGAAGAAAGGCGCAGAAAGAAGCAAGAGAAAAGCAGAAAGAGGCAACAGAAGTCCAGGAAGAGGAAGAAAGGTGCAGAAAAAAGCAAGAGATATGCAGAAAGAACCAACAGAGGTGCAGAAAGATGCCTTGTTGCAAAGTCATCCTGTAACCCCAACTTTTTGCGGACTGGTACTTGTGGTAACTGACTCTGACTAACCAGGCCCGGAGCCAGTCCTATGCTGAAAGACACTTAGAATACAGTGAAAACACCTACATACACTACGGTACACTATGACTAGGGGTACCTCGGTGATTGGCACAACCTCTCCTGTAAGGCCCTAGTACATAATAGGGCAGGGGGATTAAAACTACCTCTAAGTCAGAAGTGCAGAAAGAGACAATAGAAGTGCAGAAAGAAGCAACAGAGGGGCCGAAAGAGGCAAGAGAGGTACAGACACAGGCAAGAAAGGTGCCGAAAGAGGGAACAGGGGTACAGAAAAAGGAAAGAGGGATACAAAAATTTGCAAGAGAAGTGCAGAAAGAAGCAAGAGCAGTGCAGAAAGAACCAACACAAGTGCAGAAAGAAGCAAACGAGGTGGAGAAATCGGGAAGAGGGGTGCCAAAAGAGGTACGAAGGATACAGAAATTCGCAAAAGAGGTGCAGAAAGAAGCAAGAGCAGTGCAGAAAGAACGGAGGTGCAAAAAGAGGCAAGAGGGGTGCAGAAAGAGGTAGGAGAGGTGAACAAAGAAGAAAGAGAGGTACATAAAGAGGCAGAAGGGTGCAGAAAGAAGGAAGAGAAGTGCAGAAAGAAGCAGCAGAGGTGCTGAAAGAGGCACGAAGGGTGCAGAAAGAGGCAAGAGAGGTACAGAAACAGGCAGGAAAGGTGCTGACAAAGGGAACAGGGTTGCAAAAAGAGGCAAGAGAGGTGCAGAAAGAGGGAAGAGGGGTGCAGACAGAGGCAAGGGAGGTGCAGAAAATAGCAAGAGAGCAGCAGAACGAGGCAAGAGGGATGCAAAAAAGGGAAGAAGGGTACAGAAAGAAGCAAAAGAAGTTCAGAAAGAAGCAAGAGTGGTACAGAAAGAGGAAAGACAAGTGCAGAAAGAGAAAACAACGGTGCAGAAAGAGACAACAGGGGTGCAGAAAGAACCAAGAGATGTGCTGAATGAGGCAAGAGAGGTGCAGAAAGAGGCAAGAGATATGCAGATAAAGGAAAGAAGGGTGCAGATAGAAGCAAGAGAAGTGCAGAAAGAGGCAAGTGAGGTGCAGAAGGAGGCAAGAGAACTGCAGAAAAAGGCAAGAGAGTTGCAGGACCAGGCAAAAGGGGTGCAGAAAGAGGGAACAGATGTGCAGACAGAGGCAAGAGAGGAGCAGAAAGAGGGAACAGGGGTACAGAAACAGAAAGAGGCAAGAGGGATGCAGGAATTTGCAACCGAGGTACAAAAAGAAGCAAGAGCAGTGCAGAAAGAACCAACAGAGGTGCTGTTGTTTTAAATTGTTGTTTTTTAAACTGTTTTTACCTTGTTGCTGTTATTTGAGCTGTGTTAAAGCTCAGAGGGGCAAGTTGGTATTTCTATTGCTGTTTTGCACACGCACTCGCACTTTGGCAGCCATCTTGGGTTAGTGGGCTAGTGGTTGGACCTTACCCAGGCTTCTTAAGAGCCCGATGATGCGACCGTGCAGCGGGCACGTGCAGTGGGTGCGTCGCTGGCGCGCCAAAGGCAAGCCCGTCTGCGCCCATCCGTGTCCGGACGGGGCCATGGGCCTCTACCCCTCCCCTTTTTCAGCCTGACAGGTATAGCTACAGCACAGAGCAGCTAAAAAAGCTTAACTTTGTACCAGATTCAAATTGTACTCATTATATCATCCCTAGAAACCTAATCACGGACTGTGTGTATTGCCCATTTAGGCTTCTCTCGCCTTCCCTTATTTCTCCCTCAACACGGCTATTGAATAGACACTTTAAACTGCTCTTGCTTAATTGCAGATCAATGCCTAAGCATGTAGCAGAGCTGTGTATGTTTGGTATTGGACGAAAACCCCGATGTACTGTTTTTTACAGAAACTTGGATGAACGGGAGCTCAGAACCGGACATTGTCCAAGCACTCCCTCCAGATTATGTAATACAGAGGTTGGAAAGGTAAAGGAGGTGGCATCGCCATTGTTTATAAAAGTAATTTCAAATGTCGGACATTTGGGAGCCCTCTCCCCGATTGTGAAAATCTCCACTTCACAATTGGATTCACCCCTACGCTTTCCCTTTCGGGCATTTTAATTTATCGCCCCCCCTGGATCCATGGGTCAATTCTGCAAATTACTTCTGGAAATTGTCACCAATCTCGCAGGCACAGCCCCGAATTTTACTCTCCTGGGCAATTTTAATGTTAATTTTGATGACCCTGCTTCAACGACTGCAATTGAGCTTTCCCATGATCTTGCATCCCTTCACCTTACATAGAAAGAGGCTCACACAACACACGCTAAAGGACATCTCCTTGATCCTCTATTCTCAAATCTGGTGGAGTTATTTGGCCAGGAACCGATTCCTATTCCTTGGTCAGATTATTTTTTGATTCCTTTCTGTTGGTCTCCCTCCTATGTCACACATCCAAGTCGGCCAGCGCAATTTACAGCTCGATGCTGGTCGAAACTCTCTTTAGAAAAGTGGGTACCTACATTGGAAAATTCTAAGCCATCCCTTGACATTGACCCTGTTGTGGCTAACGATCATTTAACATCTGGATCGAGGGGTCATTAGACCAGGTCCTCCCGAAGAAATCTATTCAGATGCATAAACAGGCAAGCAGAACAGCCTGGTACACCCCTAAACTCAGAGAGTTAAAGCAGATCTGTAAAAAAATGGAGAGAATCTGGAGAAAAGCATTTTCCCCGAGCAAGAAAAAGGAGTACAGGGACGCCATCAAAAACTATAAAATTGAAGTCAACAAAGCTCAGACCTCCTATTATGAGGAAAAAATCTCTTTAGCAGCCAACTCCCCCGTGAAACTTTTCGTATTATAAAAACATTACTGAAAGCCCCTACCCCACCTGATACTCTAGAAGCAACGGACCAACGCTGCAACGAACTTGCAGACTATTTCTACAATAGAACTCAAACCATTTATAGCTCCTTTGCCCTGGTCGACTGTCAGACCAGTTTCTTTTCTGAAGACCTTTGCCTTGGGAGTAGAGAACTTCCTCTAAAGGCATTTCCGCTGATGGATTGGGAAAGTTTCCAGGCTACTTCGGCACTTGTAAAAAGTGGGTAGCCTAGAGACCCCGCTCCACTTAAGATCTTGAATCAAGTGGTTGAATTAGCCGGTCCTGTTATCTTGGATCTGATCAACTCCTCGTTCTCCACCGGGGCGGTCCCTCCACCATGGTCAAATCTCTTTTGAAAAAACCCAGCCTCGACCCAGACTGCCTTGGCAATTACCAACCCATCTCACTCCTCCCAGGGATTAGCAAACTTGCAGAGAATTATGTCAATTCAGTGCGCTCTAAGCACTTGGAATCTCTTAACCTTCTCCATTTCTCCCAAACTGGCTTCCGGCCGCGTCAAGGAACGGAAACAGCACGACTGGCAATCGTTGAAGACTCCAGAAAAATCCTTGACGCTGGAGGCTCCCTGGCTGTGATCCTCTTAGACCTCAGCGCGGCCTTTGATACGGCCAATCACCGCATCTTGGTCCAACGACTTAGAAGTCTGGGGGGGGTCCGAAGCCGCTCTCACTTGGCTGCAATCTTTTGTGGAGGGTAGGTCGTTCCAGGTATTTGAGGGTGGGGCTATTTTAAAACCTTTGCCTCTCCATTGTGGGGTTCTTCAGGGTTCTTCCCTGAGCCCCACTCTTTTTAATGTTTATATGGCCCCTCTCGCGGACATTGTTCTCCCCTTTGGGGTGAATATTGTAACCTATGCTGACGACAATCAGCTGGTGGTTGCACTAAATCACTCAGACAGAGCCTCTGTCTGCCTCTGTCCCTGCTTGAAGAGGTAAATGGATGGAACTTTCATGCCTTAAATTGAATAGCAACAAGACCGAGCTTATGCAACTCGGCAATCTCTCTCTATTCAAGAAAGACACTATGTGGCCAATGTGCATGGGCCCCGCACCCAAGCAAGAGTGGCATGTGAAATGATGTTTGATTTGTACCGGAATGTTGCTGAATGCTGTGTGGTATTCGGAAACATTAATTCCGAATTTACACGCACAACATGATGCACATTTGAAAAAGCCAGATCGTGACAACCAAGTGGACATCATCATTACATATCTGAATCTGTAACTCTACTGCGATCTTGATGGGTGATATGTGAGTTCAACAGTTGACACAACTGTGCCCAGAGCCGACGGGGGGGGGGGGGGAAGGTACATGAAAGGTTCATAATCTCTCTGTGGAAATGCGTTCCTCTATCCGACTCTAATGAAGTTGGAAATCCGAAGTGTGGTATGAGTTCCCTAAGCAACAGCTTTACTAATGTGAGTATATCACACCTCCTAATTGGTTATGCCTCGACCCACAGTGAAAAGACACACACCACAACCAGAATGTACATATACCTCAGCCCATTGCACTTAGGCATTTCTATGAAATCAAGTTGGATTCTATTGAACGGACCCCCTGACCTCTCAATGTGACTCAAAGCAACCACAGTTTTCTTTCCAGCATTCATCTGTTTGCATGTAACACATCTGTGACACACTCCTTCGGCAAACACATGGAACCTCGGGTTAAACTAGGTTTGTCTGAGCACTCGCACAATGGTATCTCTCCCAATGCGAACTGCTCCATGAATCTGCCTCGCCATGGGGCTCAACAAACAATCCAGCAACACCGTTCGCCCATCTGGTGAAACCCAAATGCAATCATCTCTTTTCTCACAACCTGCTTTCATCCAACCAGCTTCTTCTTGATCTGACACCTCTCCCTGCAGACGTTGACCTCATCCCAAGTGTCCGCTATGGCTAACATCATGCTGAGCTTGGTTCTCTCTGTGCTCTCTCCTGCATAATCCACATTGAAAATGCAACCTTGTTTGGCACAAAAGCGTGCAACTTCATCTGCGTACCTGTTGCCTAGTGTGATGAAATCCTCCCCATTTCGATGGGCAGCACACTTGACCACAGCTACTTCCTTTGGTTGCTGCAAAGCTTCCAACAGTTGTCTCACATATTCCCCATTTCTGATAGGAGATCCTGATGACATTAAGAACCCTCTCTGTGACCATACATGTCCGAAGTCTTGAACCACAACGAACCCATACGGGCAATCGGTGTAGACAGTGACTCGGATTTGACAAGGCATGCACGTGCCAAGGCAATTATTTCAGCTACCTGTGTGGAGTGTACTACCTGTAGATAAGCAGCTTCCACCACTCCAGAAATGGTACAGACAGCAAACACTGTTCTCAAATAACCTGCAATGTCTCTTAGACATGAACCATCAACAAAAAGGACTTGGTGTGACTCAGGCAGAGGTTCATCGACAATGTCAGGTCTCGTTTTGGTGCAAAGTTCAGTCACATCCAGACAGTCATGGTCCTCACAATATTCCCCCTCAGCATTTGAAATAGGCATCAATGTAGCAGGATTTAACACAGAACATCTTTTCAAGGTAACGTTTTCCGAAGCCAATATAACCTGCTCTTAATGTGTGAGCTGGTTATTGGTCAAATGCTGAATTTTGAACATAAACAGTAGGAGGATGACCCATCACAATGCTTTCATATCTTTCAATGCTGACACTAGTTGCAGCAAGGGATCTGAGACATCGGGCAACGCTGAAGCTACAGGATCTAATGTTGCTGAGAAGTAGGTGACTGGTCTACGGAGACCCCCGGGTGAGAACAGGTAGTGTACAACCCTCCTGCTCACAGCAAAATAGCGAAAACATTTTGTTGTAATCAGGCATTCCTAGAGCCTGAGCAAGACACACGTTTTCTCTCAGCTCTAAGAAGTCAGTCAGTCAGTCAGAATATCTTTATTCGACTTATTACAAGTCATACAAAGAACAAAAAAAAACAAAAAACTTTGCAATGCAATGCCTACTATACATCTATTTACATTTCCCACACAAAAAAAACCTAATAAACAAACAGAAGAAAAATTTTAGACATGGATAAAATATTTCTATACAAATCTATCACGTAAACATGCTCAAACAACAAGAGAAGTTTTAAAGTAAGCTATGGCTAACAGGTTTCACCCGCATTGCGGCTACCAGAAAGTTTGCCATACAAAAAGTAACATGTATGTTAGGTAGTAGTTGTAGAAAGAGCAGGGCTGGTCTTACTTGGACAAAACCAGCTTTTTTCAAAATAGGCAACAAATATTTCTTTCTCTGCTCATGGTATATACTACAAAACATAACAAAGTGCAGAGTATCCTGCACCGAAAAATTGTCGCAGCAGCACGGTGGGGCCTGCTCAGGCTTCTGCCAGGTCTTAAATGAACCTAGATAAAAATGTATCAAATTAAATCGGAACTTTGATAATAAAAACCTGTGATATGGGGATGTGACAAAGTTCAAGTAGGGGGCGAGTGAGGGTGTACAAACCAGGAGGTTATGTGCCCTTACTGCGGGTTTCAACACTTCGAGATCCTCCCTCCGTGCTTCCTGCCTATCCCTAAATATCAAACAGTCGTTATCTCATGGTACCAGATCACTCACATCCCTGTATGACAACCTCTGCAAAGGCTTTGTTTTCAGCGAGAACATGGGAATCCACTGGATCAGTAACCAACCATTGCCAAGAACATCCCGATTTCCTTTTGTGTAGTAGGCGCATTAATATTCATGATCACCTCAATGAGGTCTGGTGACAACTTCCTCTTGCCTTTTTCAATGTGATGACCCAAATACTGGACTTCAGGCAACCAGTACTGTAGTTTGATCGGGGACACCTTATGTCGGTTTTCTGCCAGGTTTGCTTTAAAGTGCAACAGTATCAACCCTGCGAGCCTCCTCAGTACCTGAGGCAATCAGGAGGTCATCAATATACTGCATGAGTACTGAACTCTGTAGCAGTACTAGACTCTCAAGGTTCTTCTTCAGAATTTCATTAAAGATTGATGGACTCTCAGTATACCCTTGTGGGATACCACACCATGTTAACACACGGTTTTCAAACCGGAAAGCAAACATAAATTGGCTTTCCTCGTGTAAGGGAATCGAAAAGAATGCTTGGCACAGGTCAATCACAGTCAACCATTCAGCCTCACAAGGAATCTGAAACAGGATCAATGATGTATTCGGTATCAGAAGACAAGATGGGACCACGATTGTGTTGACCTTTCGTAGGTCTTGTATGATCCTGTACTTTCCACTCGGCTTCTGCAGCCCCATTATAGGTGAATTGCAAGGGCTTCCCATGATCTCCTTCCGAATGCCCTATGCAATCATGGACTCAATCACAGGTGTAATCCCAGCCACTGTTTCTGAGGTCAGGTCATACCGGGGCGTCTGGAAATCTCAACATTCGGCTCAATCTGTATCTTACTGGTTCAACTCCTCAAATCAGTCCTATCTCTTCTCCTGTGAAGTCCCACACTAACAGAGAAACAGCGTCTCTCAGGTCATTTGGCAGGTCTTCCACCATTAGCACGGGGAACATCTCTACACAGAGATTCTGATTCACCAGTTTGAATGCAATGTCATCATCGTTAGTCTGCAATTCTACTCCTTTAGGCATACAATAGATGGTACAATTCAGCTTACGTAGAAGATCACAACCTAAGAAGCAGACTGGACTCGAATTGAACACCACAAACTGGTGTTGATCCTGAAATGTTCCTATCTTCACAAGTATCTTGTCTGTCAATGGATTCATCATTCACTTATTAGCACCTCCTATAACTTGGATCGTTTGCCCCGAGAGGGGTTGGTTTGGGATTAATGCGGACCTCACAGTAGAATGGGTAGCGCCAGTATCAATCAAAAATGTAATGGGATGACCGTCCACATCTGCCTACCTCCAAGTCTGCTCCTAGGGTACAGTCTTCCTCACCCTCAGGCACTGTCATTGTAACGGATCTGGATCGAACTCAT
Source organism: Triturus cristatus (assembly GCF_964204655.1). NCBI lineage: Eukaryota > Metazoa > Chordata > Amphibia > Caudata > Salamandridae > Triturus > Triturus cristatus. The sequence goes on along the minus strand of NC_140584.1, from coordinate 896,865,892 downwards.
CTAGAGTTTAGATGAAGGGCATCTGCTAGTACACTCGATTCGCCTGTGAAATTCTCGGAGGCTGGGGTACCTGCACTTGCTGACTCGGACCCCTTCCATTGACAGAGCTAGGTCTCATCACAGTATTTATAACCTCAGGTGCCTGCACTTTCTCCTCATCTTTGAACTCCGATGCCTGATTTTGTGGCAATAATGACAAGCAGTGTTTTTCTTTAAAGTACCAACATCCATTCCTGTCTTGGGATCTATTCCTCTCCCTCTTCTCTGTCTAGCATGAGTTGACGCATTCTGGGTCCCTCCATGATTATTTCCCTGCTTCCGACCCAACATTACTCCACTCATCTGTGCTTGTTCTACCCTATCTGTATTCTTCATCTGGACCTGCATCAGTTTATCCTTTATCTTCCTATGCTTAGAGTCCACTTCATCACTACAGTATCTGGCATACCACAGAATTTCATATAAATTGTCATATTTCAATATGCATATAATATCGAGAAGACGACATATCCTGTTCTAATTTGCATGTACATTTACTATTCTTTAGTGAAGTTGCATGTAGGTGAGGGGAAAAAGATCCTCATCCCTTACTCGTCATTTAACAAGCATGTATCCTTCTTATACTGGTTCTGGCCCAGAAACAGGGGGAGAGGCCCCTATCCCCCCAATTTGAAGTAGGATTTTGTAGGTGTATCTGGACAAGAGTATAAATTTCCGTTGATTGGGATAAAATATCCAATTGATGCAAGTAAATCAGATGATGAGGGTAAGATATTCGTGTTTTTTATTATTTGTCAGCTGGAAAAGAAGAAAGGATGGCACAGCCAACACGTGTTTCGCCCCCTAATTGGCCATCAGGCCTGGGGCTTCCTCAGGGCTGTACATAGACAGTGTGACACCAAGGGTTGATTAAGACAGGGTTTGGTAAGTCAAGTGTATATCATATACATAATAGTGGGTGGTAAGTACAGAAGCAAAGCGTGAGTAGGGATAAGTAAGGGAAGAGAGAGGGGAAAGAAAGTGAGAAAGGGATCAGAGTTGAGGTGCGAGGGATTGGCAAAGTTTATTATAGCAAGTTTTTAGTGTGAGTAGAAGGGAGAGTGTATAGGTGGGGGAGATAGAAGGAGGTAAGGTAGAGGTTATGGGAGTATAATAGAACAGTTGTGCAGAATATAGTTAGTTTAGTAAGAAAAAAATAGGTGATGTGATTTGGATTTGAAGGTGGAAAAATAAAAATAGATAGTTATATTAGGCGGAGAAAGTTAAATTTGCAGGAGTCCATGTCATAGAATATAATTATAGCATAAACACGACATTTTGAGCACAGTAAATTGGAAACATAATAGCATCAGAGATTCGAGAAAATAATATAGTGTAAACATTCAGAGTGCATTGCGCGTATGCAAAACAGAATCAAAACAATTCCCGGTTGACAAGGTGCATATTTGCGAAAAATAACATAATAACGAAAGCATTTTTTATATTCGAAGTCAAACGGTCATATAAAGACAGAAGGAAAAAGGAATTGTATGTCATATAGGAGCAGGGTAGTCAAGAGAGTCAACAGTTTTAAGATAAGTCATTAAGCGTTCCAAAATTTGTGATGAAACGACGCGATCAAGTAACACATGGAATCAATTATATAGACATTCGAAAAATTGTAGATATTCACAAATCAGCGTTACGAGTATATATTAAAACAGAGGCAGGATGTCAAACGCCATGCAATTTTAAGAGGTAAGTGTATATTTACAGTATGAAATGGGATTGCAGCATCAAGGTTGCCGGGTCGGGCACGAGATGAAAGAAAGGAAATTTACATTAGTTACATCTAAATATGAGCGGGTAAATCGGTACGTGGCGCCAAAATAATGAATCGGTGATTTTATGTGAGTCGAGGTAGTGGCGCATCATGGGTCACGAAACATGGTTTTTTAAGTTAAGATGAATGAAGTGACATGCAATAACTAAATGGGAGTATAATTATACAGTGGAAAGCACCTCGGTAGCTACGATCTAAGCCATAGAAGAAAGCGCGTGGTTTAGAAAGTGGAGCTATCACAGAGTGAAAAAGGTGCTCTTAGATTCTCCACAAACTGTAAGTAGTGAAATCGAACGTGAATGCTAACCTATGCGGAATTCGAATCTATGTGGAGAGTATTGCAAGGCATACGCATGCTCTAAGCTGAATAAGTGAGCAATTTCATATAAGGTGCTTAGTGGGATTAGGATTCCCTTACCGGGTATTCGCGTAAAGAGGTATCTTGGTACGAGGGTTTGTGAACCCGAAGATTCTAAAGTAAGGAAAAAGGACAAGGGAGAACAAGCTTATAGAATCGTATTTAACGGGCGGAAGCCTGGTAGGGCATCGGGGTGGTGGGGGTTGGTGGTATTATGTCTCTTACCTCCGGTCTCGGCTAATGCCAGGTTCTGTAGGTATCCGCGGCTTTGGTAGTAGTGTAAAGCCGGTAGCAGCGGGCAGTGATATGGGAGTCGTGTGTAAGAACTTCCGGTTAGTAACCCGGAAGTGACAAGGTGCTTGCGCTGGGCGCCATATTGGAGTGGGGTGTAAACTGAAAGGAGATTACAGGGGGGTGAGCGGGACGGTATTATCGATCGCCATATTAGAAAGGGGAAGGAAGTTTTGGAAGAGACAGGTATGCTGGTAGAGGTATAAGGCTAGGTGGCACCTTAGGGAATAATAACACGGTGTGTCAGACATGTAATACATAGAGAATTTTGCGAGAGTTCTGTATTTTCAGCACATATATCAATTAACTCTGAAAATCAAAAAATCAAAAAATTCAAATGTAGGGGGCATAATTATGTTCAGTTCTACATAATAACGCCAAGTAGTCGTAGGGTTTGCATCTTGGTATGGGCTCATATTTGAATAAATGGCATTACAAGAGAGGCACGCTGTGTGTTCTCTGGTTGCATAAGGAGAGCCTCTGGTGAAAGGTGTTGAGAGAGGCAGGTGGTGGTGTCCTTGGGTTAAGGAAGGCGGTTTAACCAGTATGTGGGAGCAAGGAGCAGCTAATCATCTCCCAACCATACATGCATTTCCGCATCCTTGTTGAGCCCCAGATTTGTGGTTTTGTAGTTCATTATTAGTTCACTTTCGCGTCTCCGTAGTTTGAGTTCACGATCTCCCCCTCTCTTAGTTTGGTGTACAACCTCCAAACCAAAGAAGCGGAAGTCCTTTTTGTGAGGGTGACTGTCTTCAAAATGTTCAGTGAGTGGGTGGCCTGAAGTGTGCTTATGGATGTTGCGGTAATGTTCCTGAATCCTGGTCCGTAATGGTCTGATTGTGCTGCCGATATATGGAAGGTTGCAGGGGCAGATTATCACGTAAATACAGAATTTGCTATTACAGTCAATCCATTCTTTTATGATGAATTCTCTCCCTTGCGTTAACGGTACTCTTGTCGTTTTGTTGCAGCTTAGTTTGCAAATGCTGCAATTTTTGCAGGTATGGAATCTTGGAGGCCTGTCCAGGAATGTAGTGACTATGTTCCGTTTGTCTACAAATTCTGATTTGCAGAGCATGTCCTTCAGATTAGGTGCGCATCTAAATGTTATCTCTGGGTATGTTTTGAGGTCATGAGTGAGGTTCGGTGTTTGTTGTAACAGGTGCCAATGTTTCTTGAGGCTTTGTCTGATTTGGTGATGGCCTATATTGTAGTCAGTTACAAAGCGTATTGCTGAGTCGTTCTTTTTTTCTTCTTTGTTTTGTCTGAACATCTGTTTTCTCTCTATTTTGGCCACTGTAGTCATTGTGTTTTTTAACATTGATTGTTCATATCCCCGTTGTGTGAGTCTTGATACCATTTCTTCTCCTTTCGTTTTAAAGACTTCGTCCTCACTGTAGTTTCTGCGTGTTCTGAGCAGTTCTCCTTTTGGAATGTTCCTTATGTTATGTCGTGGATGGAAGCTGTCAGCGCGTAGGATGGAATTAGCTGCTGTTTCTTTTCGATATAGTTTACTTTGTAGGGTGTTGTCTTTGACATAAAGAGTTACATCCAGAAAATTGATCTCTTCTTTAGAGAAGGTATGGGTTGTTTTTATTCCCCATGGGTTTTTGTCTAGTTGCTTCAAGAATCTTTTTAGCGATGTCTCATCTCCTTGCCAGATACAAAGGATGTCATCTATATAGCGCCGCCACATTACGATATGGGCGGTGTACTCAGCAAATTCTGGGTCCCACAGCCAGAATTTTTCCACATGGCTCATTAGGATGCATGCGTACGGCGGCGCAAATTTGGCTCCCATGGCCGTACCGCGTATCTGTCGGTATATTTTTCCATTGAAGCTGAAGACATTGTTTTTCAAACAGAAGTTGAGCATTTCCAAGATCATTTTGTTACTTTCTAGTAGATTTGCCGATTGTGTCCATAGTGATAGTTGCACTGCATTTAGTCCGTCCTGATGTTGGATAGATGTATAAAGACTAACAATGTCTATGCAAACCAATATGAAGTCTGGTTCCCAGGTAATGTCTTGAAGTTTGTCTAGAATGTCCTTTGTGTCTTGGATAAAGGATGGAACCTCCTTCATGAGTCCTTGTAGTTTTCTGTCCACATATTCCCCTAACCTGGAGCACGGTGAATTGATGCCTGCTATGATAGGTCTTCCTGGTGGAGGGTAGGTTCCCTTGTGGATCTTTGGAAGGAGATATAGAGTGGGCATGGTGGGGTGTGCAATGTACAGGAACAGTTTTTCGAATTGTGAGATAAGTCCCGAGGCGTACCATTTGTTAAGCATAGTTGTGATTGATTTTAGTATGTCTTTCGTGGGATCTGTGGTGAGGAGCTCATAGCAGGCCTTGTCGGCAAGTTGTCGGTTTGCCTCTTGGATGTAGTCATCAATATGGAGTGTTACTGGGTTTCCACCTTTGTCAGCCTCTTTGACAATTAGGTCTTTTCTTTCTTTAAGGTTTTTAATGGCCTTCCTCTCTTCCTGTGTGATATTTTGTGGAAGATATTTAGATTTTCTTCGGTATTTTGTGTGTTCAAGTTCTAGATCATGCGTGACTGCTAGATGGAAGGCATCAATGCTGTTACCTGCGGGTAATTGTGGTAAGAAGGTTGATTTTTTGGTTAATTTACTGTCAATTGAGAGATTTGTGTCAATACCAAGTTCAAGTGCTGTTCTGGTTAGTGTATCTGGGTCATTGTTTGCCTCACTGAGATGGGTCAGTAGGTCTACGTGTTCAAGCTCTTGAATCGATAGTTCAGATGTCATTGTTGTTGCAGAAGGCTCATGTCTCATATATTGGTCTGCAAAGAACACTTTTAATTTCAACCTGCAGATGAATTTAAACAGGTCTATTCGTGTTCTGGTTAGATTCCATGGGGCCGTTGGACAGAAGGATAGTCCTTTGTTGAGAATGTTTGCTTCTTGGTTTGATAGTTGAATGTGGGATAGGTTCTTAACAAGGTTTAGTGGTGTTATGTCCTTCTTTCCATCTCCTTTTTTCTTGATCTCGTAGTGACGCCTATTGTTGGCGTCTGTTGGCGTCCAAATTGTTGGGAACCTCCCGTGGTTGAAGTATTTGTGGTGTTCGATGTTTTTATACCGAATCGATAGCGTAGTACCTCCTCTAAAAAATTGACCTTGCATCTTGAGTTGTCACCCTCTGGTGCTGGCGCTGGTGAGTCAATGTCTGAGCTAGTGGTTGCTCCAGTTGGTTGTTCCGCGGTGTTGGTGTTGGGTGTATCCTGAGGTTTAGCGTCGTATTTTTTAGCGAAAGTGTACACTCTTCCAAATTGATAATCCAGTTGGTCCCTTCTAAATTTGCGATTCTTTCTCTTGATGATGTCTTCTTCAAATTCGTCAATTATTAGATTGAGTATCTCGTAGTTCTTCCTTGTGAGATCTCCCCAGTTAGAATCTTCAATTCTTTAGTGAACACTAAGTATTGTTTCACTTCAAAGATCCATACTAAGAGGGCTGCCTCTTTTTCCACACTTCGTTTAATATCTTCAAGCGGATTGTGTTTCTATTTCCACACTTCCGCATTGACATTTCGGGTGCGAAAAGATAAGATGTTACTTAAAAGCAGTTTTTGTCTGGTACTGGCACCACTACTGCTTCTGTAGTCGAGAACGCCAAATCGCGTCTCCTGGGTTCCGTTGATTTACCAAAGGCAGACCCCCACACCTTTTTCTGATATATTCCATAAAGATGGTAAGGCCGAAATTTCGTATACTTGGATTAGGTGGTTACCCCATTAAATATGTTTAGTATCAGTTACAGGTCTTTTGAACACGGACTTAAATGTCGTGTCCGTTTTATTTCCAGAGCTCATTAAAAATCATACCATAGAGGTCGACTGAAAAATCGCTGAAATATTTTTGCGACAATCATTGCCTGGTCAGCGGGTAAGCCATTACCAGCCCTTCTTTTCTATTGTTGTCACAACGCTGTATGTTAAATATAAAGCTTAACAGCAGGCTCATATGTTTCTATCTACAGCCAATTTTTTATCTGAACGCGGTTCACTGCTAAAAGCCCATTGCTACTGCACTTTGGACGCAGGAGACATTTCTGTAGCTATCAGAAGTGCGCCGTTTTTTAAGAAGGTGTGTTTTTTTGTCAAATAACTGGGATATAATTACTCCTACTTGGGTCCTTTATGAATTAAAGTAGTCCATTGTAGAACATGTGTCTTTAAAATCGACATATTTTTCCTCTGCTAAAACTAGACACTGTAGTCGTTGTAGGACATTATCATCGTACCTGCAATATTCTACCATAAAGCAAAATCAAACTTCCTTTATAAAAATATACAAAAAAGCCAGTTAGGGCTGTCTCTATTTATACTATCCATACATGATGGCATTACCCTAAAAAACTCTTTTCTTTCGCATGCGATTCCTTTGTATTTGCAGACCAAAGAGAGGGGAGTTTTATGTACTATCATCTACCCTTTGGTCATATATCATTTAATCATTGACCTCCTGTTAGAGTTTGTTTCTGAAGTAGGTTTATACATGATAATTAGGTTAGTATTTTAGTTGCTGCAAACCTGAGCCATCAAGAACCTTCCTCTCTCCCTTTTTTCATCCCAGTTACGATACGTCATTGTTATATTTGACGCCACAAGTCCGCTTCACCTCTAGATTAGAGCATCATTTCTGATATGGTAATTTACCTGATATCTGTTCGTTCATGGCTAAGGCAAGTGAAGACACATGCGTTCATCTTTATCTCCTTTTCTAATTCATTCCTTTGGTCCTTTTGCACATTGTCAGAAAATTTGTGGATTATAATTTGAAATCATGGTTGTACATAATTTAAAACAAAGTGCTTTACTCTCATGTCACAATTGGTGATGGTTTTTTAAGCTGGTGTATATAAAGAGTCACATTCCTTTTTTCTTTTTAGCCACAATGGCTAAGTGCTATTATGAATAGCGAAGTTTAATAGTTTTAAGCATTGTGGATGACCCCTTTCTTCTAAAGGGGCACAATTATGTAAATAGGACCGTTATACAACATGTATTTATATGTTGGTAATCTGTACCCCTTCTAGGTTTTGGTGAATCAAAAACATGGGCACATAGGCGAAACGCGCGTAGAATTCAAAAAAAAAGTCTCAAGCCGTGTTACTATTCTGTGAATAATTTTGTTCAAGTAATGAATTATGAATATTATGGTTATAGAATGAAGCAATGTTAATGATTTATACTTTTGTACATATATAGACAATTTGTGGTCTATCTGAATAAACAAAATTAAACACAATTAAAGATCAATTACTAAACAATAATTTTGATCGTATTATATCTCATTATCTTTACTCATTTTACCTATGTATGTTGTCCAGGTCCATTAATGACAATTTATCTTCCTAAATCTATCTTTCTTTACATTTGTATACCACAGAATTTCGTCCACATATTCGTCTTGCCAGCAGATCAAATGCTGTTGGATCATGAAGCAAATTTTTGATCTCAAACCCAACACAAAATTGGAGACAAACTGTCCAATATCCTTGGAGTCTAAAGTATCCAACCGGCTATACTGCTTAAAGGCTTGTATGAGCCTTTCATAATAAGCATTTACTGAGTCCGTGGGCTCTTGGGTAGTTCGATCTATCTTAACCCAGTCAATATCTTGTGGTGCGATCTTAGACTGTAACCATATGATTACCTGCTCAAACTTTTTCATAACCAAAGGTGAAGGACTATGAGTTATTGGGTCTCTATCTGGTTTAGCAGATGGCCAATCAACAGCAATTTTATAAGTTGACCACAAATCATTAGGTACCACAATGTCAAATCGGGTGTTCAAATCAATCAACAACACTTTTGAGATTTTCACTAAACAATCAACCTGTTTGTACCATTCTGCAGGTTTCTTCCTCAGCCGAGGAAAATCATTTATAAATGCTGCCAAATGACCCCAGCTCCAAGGCACATGCGCATACCCTCCACTGAGTACCTCTCGCAATGGGTAAGCCTCTACTCCTGTCGTCCCCCCTCTCTCGGAGGTGGTGTATCCCCTATTCCTTTCTTAACACTCTTTTTCTTTCACCGCCTTTCTTCCCACTTATCAAGCATGCTCCATGCGTGTATCCCTACAACCAATTCTCAAATGTGTGTTTTCAACCCTATGACTCTTTTCTCCTCCAATTCCTGATCACTGTAATTCAGCCTATGATTCCCTGCAACATTTTCATTATGGACAAATCCACATCATACCTTTAGGCCAATTCTGTCAATTTCTCATGTGCCCCTCTTGCCTTACTATTAACATCCTTCATCACGAATAGCAAATCATTCTGCTCATAAAGTTCTATCCTTTCCAAAGGCAGACTCCCACTGATTATCTCATCTGCTTCTGCTTTCAACCTTACTATATCTAGCCCTTTGGCCTTTACTGCAGCCTTAATTGTTTCCTGACTTGAGACACTATTCTGCTCTTCTCTTTCACTGCTCTGATTCCTCTGGCGGTTTCCTGCTACTGCAGTCTGTGACACATGCTGATCTCCGGAAACTCTCTGATCTGTACCTATTTCTGATATTCCTCCCATGGGTCCTCTAACTGGAGCTTCCCACATCCTTAAATCTGAATGTGAATCTGCCAGTGATGTTGATCGTACTGTACTCTACCCAGCATGCATCCTTGAAGGGTCCGCGATTGCTGGTAATGGAGTACTAGCTTCCACATGCACCAAAAATGGACTATTTCCCATTCATTGTCACCTTTTCTCCTGAGATGACCCTTTCTCCCAATCCCGACTGCGGCTGATAACTGCTTTCCTCTAGAATTGGGTCATACAATGACACTACAGGTCCAATGGTGACCGGTACCATAAGGGCTTCTGGCTCCTTCTATCCCTGTTGAAATCTTACCCACTACTTTCGCATTAGGATCTATTTGTGGCACTACCATTCTTGCTGCATCTGTCAATTCCCGTCTTCACTCTTCTGAATTTGGATTGTATGGTGATCTGCTAATAATCTGTCTAACAAACTATTATCAGTGTCACTCTCGTCATCTCCATTCCTGTTCCGATAGTGTCTCTTTTTCACTAACAGTGGGTACAATCTCTCTCCCTCAATTGTGTCTACTCTCCATCTCTTCAACTGTGTGTCCCACCGCGCATCTTGGTATGCCTTCATCGCTTTTTCATCCTTCCCTTACATCTTTCCTTGTTCTTTGCTTGTGCTGCTCGCTTCAAAGCGACTAATGCCTCAAACTGTGTTGGTCTAGGCGGGGGCCGTAATGAAGACATCACTCCCCTCATCTGATATACTATTTCCAATCGAAATTAACAATAACGTGGAAAAGCCAAATCTCTGTCTTTTTCAGTAATCTTATGCCAATTCTGAAGCCAGACTGTGGTATTTAGACCTACATTCATCACCATTTAATGTGCTGGGGTATCCTCGGGGGGTGCTTCCTCACCCACTCTAATTACCACTCCTTTATCTCCCCTACAAAGATCTCGTAATACTTTAAAGCATCCCATGATTAAGCCAAATTCTTTCGCCCATAAGGTGTTTTTGCTTCAACTTTCTGATGGCAAGCAACCAATCTCAGCACGGCATTACACCAACCGACCTATCGCAGCACAGCACACTCCGACATCACTTTCCCTCCTTTACAGTGGTTCACCCTCCGTCACAATCTCACCTTACGCATTCCCACTCAAACTCATAGAAACAAGTAACTGTCTGCCTTTTAAATGACCGGACAGCCACAGAAACAAGTAATTGTCTGCCTTTCTAAAAGATCGATAGGATTCAATCACTCAAGAACATTTATGAACCATGACCTCACGACCTGCGCTGGCATTTGAATTGCTGTACTACACCTATGCGCATGAGGCTTTCCACCCGATTCTAACAAATTCTCCCACACAAAGTTCGCTTTCTCAGGCGGGTCCTCGATATAACTTCACGACTTCCCAATAAATCAACGGTCAGACAATTACAACAAATCGGCGTTTTCTACACCACAAATATATCCTGGGATCTTTGGCTACTCTTGAACCTGACATCAAAACAAAACCAAAACTCATGTAAAGCGTGCGTTCGGCCTGAAACCCCATTCACTCGACTCTTATCCCAACTCCGCAAGACATCACATAACCAAATCATTCCCGCAATCTAACACACAACATCCCTAATCATACTCACTCCAGTGTTCACCGCAGTTCTCTCCGCACCATCAATCTCTGTTAGTCTCTACCAAAGTCCGTCGTTCTCCGCTCTCGATCATTCGGGCTCTCTTTGGGGTTCTATGGGTCTAAATCTTTACTAGAATTTTCTATATTCTCCCCTCACTTAAAAAGGCAAACATCCTACACTGCTATCAACTGAAGGAGCCGGGCTCCATCTTCTAGACTTACTCAGGAACCCTTGGTCGATGGCTCGTTGGTGCCTGCTTAAAAATGTAGAGGGGAGAAAAGTTGGGTGCCAATTATACATTACCGTTCCTGTTCCCCATGTTACTAAAGGAACACAGACTCCGAATCAAGTTTAATGGGTTTATTACAAGGCCCAAAATGGTTGACGATACAAACAACCTCAAGACGAGGGTGTAGCAATACATGGGCACTAATACAAAGCCAAACCTACGGACAAAATTTAAACGGTGCAACAAACATAAGATGACCAATTCCAATAGCATTACGCAAAAGATTACTGCACTAACATCAATAGTTCTCTTCATTTAAGGTTCGTAAGTAAAAAGCATTAGTCTGTCCCTACTATACCCCTATCGTGACATCCCTACTTAGCATTCCCCAGGCAACTTCAGGAAAAGGTGTCAGCACTTGACGACTTCTTAAGAAGAGCACTCATGTTGAGTGGGTCAAGCAGCATAAAGCTACAGAGCTCGCTCTTTCTCCTCTCCAGTCACGTCAGAAGTCCTCCGGACTCTGTCCCTAACCCCAACACAAAAATCGTAGGACACACCCATCATCACATTATGCGATCGTCCCATCCAGATTGACACCTCCTGGTAGGGAACTTTCCATTTGGTTGCGATGCGCCCAGGCTCTTGCAGAATAAACACGGTCTCACATTACAAGTACAGCTTGTTCAAATGTATCCTCTCCTCCCTAAGCCTAGCTCCTAAAACAAAAGTGTTATTCTAACTAACAAAGATTAATTTCTCCAACTGCAACAGAAACATAAGAAAGAGCAAATTCTGCATGCACATGAATTATACTAGCAAACTCATCTAGAGAGCCAGGGAAAAATACACGAGGCCTACAAAAATCGGCTAGTATAAGAATCAATATAAAACTTCATTAAAAACAGGTATACATGAACATTATTACTCTGCACGTTAAATCAATGCATTGCATAACCGTGTATTAATTTCTGATTAGTCACTAGTAAAATCAAACATTAAGACTTCATCCTGTAAACAATGTTAATTTCTCCACGTTGTACGAAAATCTCTATCACTTCACTTTACACATTCTAATAACCAAATGTTAACACAACGGAGGATTACATGTATAGGTGCGAACTACCCATGATTATAATGCACCCCCACAAATGCAAGAGCACTATTGCGTTCTATCAATATAATGATCGAAGATGAGTTATGGGAAAGGCTCTCCAGCTTGCGAGAAATCCGGAGGATCAGGTCCCTGTCAGAAAAATTGAAAATGGAGGCAATGATGGGTTATGGTGAAGCAAAGGCAGCTAGGGACTCAAGGACCTGTGGGCCTGCTCGACCAGAAATCATGGGGACAGTTCCTCCGCCAGAACCCAGGACTACAGCCATTGCTTGTGAATTTTCCTTCCTATCCCTTTGGGAAGTCCACCAATCAATCAATCAATCAGTCATTTGTAAAGCGCACTACATAACCGCGAGGGTCTCAAGGTGCTGGGGGGGGAGGGGTGCTACTGATCGAACATCCAGGTCTTGGGTGTTCTCCTGAAGGTCAGCAGGACTTGGGTCTGGCGTAGTCTCAGTGGGAGGGTGTTCCATGTTTTGGTACAGAGGTGGGAGAAGGATCTCCCGCCGGTGGTAGTTCTTTGGATGCGTAGGACAGTGGCTAGTGAAAGGTCGGCGGAGCGTAGCTGGCGGTTGGGGGTGTAGAAGGAGAGACGTCTGTTGAGGTAGGCAGGGCCGGTCTTGTGGAGTGCCTTGTGTGCGTGGATGAGGAGCTTGAAGGATATCCTCTTGTTGGAGGGGAACCAGTGCAGGTTTCTCAGGTGGGGGGTGATGTGGCTGTGGCGTGGTACGTCGAGGATCAGTCGTACCGAGGCGTTTTGGATGCGTTGCTGTCGTTTGATGAGCTTGGTCGGGGCTCCCGCGTAGAGGGCGTTTCCAAAGTCAAGTCTGCTGCTGAAGAGGGCCTAGGTGACTGTCTTTCTTGTATCTGTTGGCATCCATTTGTAGATCTTGCGGAGCATGCGGAGGGTGTTGAAGCAGGAGGAGGAGACGGCGTTGACTTGCTTGGTCTTTGAGAGTGTTGAGTCTAGGATGATTCCCAGGTTGCGTGCGTGGTCTGTGGGTGTCGGGGCTGTCCCCAGTGCCGTCGCCCACCAGGAGTTGTCCCAGGCTGAAGGGTTGGAGCGAGGATGAGGCGGCTGATCTTCATCCATTCGGCGACGGCCTTCATTCCTTCGTGGAGGTTGGCTTTGGTGGCGATGGGGTCCTTGGTGAAGGAGAGGATCAGTTGAGTGTCGTTGGCGTAGGAGATTATGTTGAGGTTGTGTTGTCGGGCGACGTGTGCAAGCGGGGTCATGTAGAATTTGAACAGTGTCGGGCTGAGTTAGGATCCCTGGGGTGCACCGCAGATGATCTCGGAGGCTTCGGATCGGAATGGGGGGAAGGCGGACGCTCTGGGTTCTGCCTGAGAGGAAGGATGTGGTCCATTCGAGAGCCTTGTCTCGGATCCCTGCGGCGTGGATGCGTGCGCGCAGTGTGCGGTGGCAGACAGTGTCGAAGGCGGCGGAGAGGTCTAGGAGGATGAGTGCTGCGGTCTCACCATTGTCCAGCAGGGTCCTGATGTAGTCGGTGGCGACGATGTAAATGTAAATGTTTTTGTACTTGTATAGCGCACAGCTACCCGCAGTGGGTTTCCCGGCGCTTGTACGAATACCGCAAGGGAATCCTTCCTGGTTTTCCTTGTGAAGTGTCCACTCCTGGGCACCTCCATGGTGAAACCAGGCATCCCTCACGTTGTGGGGGCCGTTGTGGAGACTAAGCAAGCTATTGCCCAGAGTTGCAGCGTGGGACCCATGATTAGAATAGGCACTGAGGCAAGAATATCCGGTCAGAGGAATTTATGAGCCCGAGACCCGCCGAGGCGGGAATCGAATCCTGGTCCCTGGCCAGAGCTCTGCGTCAAGGTCTGCCTGCTCTACCCATTGAGCCACACTTCTCCACGATGAGGGCGATCTCGGTGCTGTGGTTGCTGCGGAACCCTGACTGGGAAGGGTCCAGGATTCTGTTTTCTTTGAGGTATCAGGTTAGCTGTCTGTTGATGATCTTCTCGATGACCTTGGCCGGGAACGGGAGCAGAGAGATGGGCCGGAAGTTCTTGAGGTCTCTTGGGTCTGCCTTGGGTTTTTGAGTAGAGCGTTGATCTCAGCGTGTTTCCAGCTCTCTGGGAAGGTCGCGGTCTCGAGGGAGAGGTTGATGACGTTGCGCAGGTGGGGTGCGATGGAGCTGCTTGCTTTGTTGAAGACGTGGTGCGGGAATGGGTCTGATGGAGAGCCGGAGTGAATTGTGCTCTTGGTCTTGATGGTGTCATCGATGCTCACGCTGGCCCAGGCTAGCAGGGGGTCGTGGTCGATGATGTGAGGAGAGTCTGTTGCTTTGCTGTCTGTTGGGGCTGTCTGGGTGTTGAAGCTGTCGTGGATGTCTGCTATCTTGCAGTGGAAGAAAGTGGCGAGGGAGTCGCAAAGGGCTTGCGACGGCAGTCATTGGTGTTGGAGCTGGGGTTGGAGAGTTCCTTCATGATGTTGAAGAGCTCCTTGCTTTCGTGTGCGTTGTTGTCGAGGCGGTCTTTGAAGGAGGTCCTCTTGGCAGCCTTGATGAGGTGGGGGTTTTTTCAGCGGGGCAAGGGTGTTGGCGCAGTCGTCGATCCAGCGTCTGAGGCTGTGGGCAGCGTAGTCGGTGTTGGAGGGTATGGTGGGTGGGCTGAGAGCGAGGTTTGCAGGATGTTGATCTTCGGTGATTTTGCTCCAGCAGCGGTGGGGGATCTGTTTGGTGCGGTGGTGAGTGGTGGGTTTCTGGAAGGTGAAGTGGATGCAGCGGTGGTCGGTCCAGAGGAGTTCGGTGGTGTGGTTGAAGGAGACGTGCGGGCTTGAGGAGAAGACGGGGTCGAGCGTGTGGCTGGCGGAGTGGGTGGGCGTAGTGACGAGTTGCCTCAGTCCGAGGTTGGCGAGGTTATCGATCAGTGTTGTGGTGTTGCTGTCGTTGTTGTTCTCAAGGTAAAAGTTCAGGTCTCCGAGGAGGATGTAGGTGAAGGTTGTTGAGCTAGGAGCGTCCCTCGGCATCCTCAGCTTAGCTCTCGAGAATGTACACAGTTTTCTGGAGGTGTGCAATATTTTCACGAAGTGCTCAGATATTGCGCAACTCTGTCCACCGTATTTCACAGGTCTTGACAATAGGGGGGGAAGGTCAACACAAAGTTTTCCAATTTTCCAATCCAGGAACCTTTTGGAGTATGGGCGCTGTGGAGTCCGTGGACTGCCTCGCAGGGTACTGCGGGTGGGCCTTCTTCAGTGTCCCGGGCATGTTTCGTGAACTTGTAAAATTCAGCTTTGACCCTTGTTTATTTTCCCATGATCAAGGCCAGGGGGGGGTTGTTGTACGTCACAGCTGCCACCTGGGCCGATCCAGAGTGGAAGCGATGTTTGGCAAGTACACTCCCAGTACTCTGCTATCAGAAGTGCCAGGCAAGCGCCAAAATCGAGGCAGAGCTCAGGTAGTCCCCTCAGTGTCCATTCCACCAGGGGTTATTATTGACTTCAGGTGTTTGGCTCGCGATGTCCTTGGCACTAGTTGCACGGCCAGGATAGACACCAGCTAAGGCTCTGCAGAGTCTCAGTGGGCTCAGCCACAGGTCAGGGCTGCCGTCGGAGATCGCGCTTCCGCAAGGCCTCGCTGCAGAAACAGCTGCTTAATCCACAGATGAGCACTCTGGGTCAAAGGCTGCGGATGGGCCAAGACAAGTGCACTGGTTGGCATCAGTTTTGTAGTGTCCCCCCGTGGCTCCTCCCGCTGCAGTATTCTCCCTGACCACGCTCTTCCCCTCGGGAAAACCTCACTCTGAGAGTGGAAAATAGAGCATGACCACTAGGACCCATGTGTGGGCCCAGGGACGGTCCTACCAGCACTGCTTAACCAGCATACGACGGCCGTTGCTATTTGGAGGTCTGCTGACGGATTATGGTGGATAGATGGTGGTACCGCCAGAGGAACTTAAAGCATTGCAGTCGGTATCTTCGGAAATCAGGTCCCGCCCCTCAACACCTGGATTCTTAAAGGCAAAAAAAAAAATTGCTGTTACAGCTTTACAATGTATCTCTATTAGGCTGCCTCTTTTCCTCAATAATAGTATTTGCATGTTTTTGCATTTCCAGTACTGCAATATAGTATTAAATTGATTCTTTTGGGCATTTTATAGTCAACATTTCAGGACAAGGATGCTGCACCTCATATGAACATATGGACATTGGCAACTTGTACTTAAAACTTATATTTGATGGACAAATATAGATTTAAAGTGTTCCAGGATCCAAGCATGCAGCAAGAATGATTCTAATGTTTATGACTATCAATGAAGATTCTACGATGCAGAAATGTACATTAATGTTCTCTGAGGCAAAGTGTATAGGTAGGTCAGATGATGAAAATGGATGATTGTGAAGAATACAGAATGGAATGGAATCACTGCTTCAAAATACACGTGGTAGTCCAAAATAAAAGGAACAGTGTAGTGGCGTAACCATAGCCCCCTGTATCCCCTGAGCTCCAGTGGCCCACTCCGGCACTGTGCGCGGGTGAAGGGCCCCTGGCCTGAAAGCTCCTGACTGGATCTGGAGCGTAGAGTGCCCCCCTCCATGTACTCTGCAAGGGGGACCCTCAAATTCTGTTACGCCCCTGGAATAGTGGTAAAGTTCTACTTAAAACCATAAAAAACAACCAACCCAAGCAAAAAAAGTATGCCGAAGATGTGCTTACTCAGTTATGGAGACAATGTGTATATTGTCTCTGTGTGTTCCCAAGTGTTTTATCAAAAGCTCAGTACCAGCACTTTTACCTGAACTTATCATCTAAAGTATATGCTCCAGTATTGTAGAGAAATTGGACAGATTAGAAGCATACACAGTACCGGCAGTGCCTACATCGAGAGGGAGACAAATATGACAAGCTCTTTGTTTGGAAAGTGCGTAAGAGAAACAGCATTTCACCAGTACTCAACATGATAGATGCAGATGGCACAGTGGCAGCTTCAAGGAAGGCAGTTGTGGCAACCTTTCAGCAACACTTGTAGGGGGTATATCCTGGGGGTACCCTTAGTGTGTCAGATCGAATACAAGCTTATCTTGCACCATTATACATTTCCAGGATGGGAGAAGTGATAGGGAAGGGCTTGACACGGATATCATGCTGGAGGAGCTGTGGGTGGCTCTACAGATGCTACTTAAAAATAAAGGTTCTGGGAGGGATGGATTCCCGGCTGAATTTTATCAAGGCTTTCCAGCAGCATTGACTCAAACTGTTGGAGGTATTCTTGGAAGCCAATGATTCGGGGTACTTCTACTTAGCATGCAAGAAGGTCTTATATGCATGATGCCTAATCTTGTTGGGGATGGGTCGTACCCAGATTCGTACTGCCCACTCATGATGATCAATTTTGATGTAAAGATCTTATGTAAGCTTTTGGCCAATTGTCTGAGCCCGGTAATGAGTGACTGATGCATGTTGATCACTGTGGCTTTATATCCAGCTGCAGTACGACTATGATCTGTGGCAGCTGACGCACGTGCTTCATGAAGAGGAAGGCGAGCAGGAGGAAATGGCCTTTGATATGGAGGACTGGGGGTATCTTTTAGAGGTAATGCATTTTATTGGGTTCAGACCTTGGTTTCGGGCCTGGATTCAACTGCTTTATGCTAGTCCTGGTGCAGGGGTCAGAGTAGGACAGTACAGATCTGATTGGTGGGACACTGAGTGTGGAACCAGACAAGGGTGCCCACTATCTCTTGTTTGCTTTCGCAGTGTAGCCACAGGTCATTCTGGTGTGACGGGTTATGCATAGCTGGGGAATGCAAGTAGGGCAGACCAGGCACGTTATATCACTTTTAAGCTGATGATGCTCTGTTTTATCGGCTTGTCCCCAGAGCTTCTTTGGCAATGTTATTACAGCTATTGAGGACCTTTGGAGACTTGTCCATCTAAGAAAAATAATAAGAAGTCATTGTTGTTCCCACTGGTGGAGTTGGTAGAGGTCCTGGGGGGACAGCTTCCAGATCTGGGGTTAAGGTGGGAACACGATCATTTCCAATACTTGGGTATGATGGTGGAACATACTAAGGAAAAGCAATTACAGTATAATATTGAGCTAGTGATTCACTTCCTGCACGCTTCTATGCCGTTTTGGAACACTCTACTGCTGTCGCTCATGGGCACACCTGCGGTATCCATAATGGTGCTTCTGTTTGTTGCTTGCATACAATCCAGATCTCATTGTGCCTCCTGCCTGCTGGGGTATTTAGATGGTTGAATGCACTCCTCACCTCACTTATTTTGGCAGGTAAGCAGAGTAGAGTGGCTCGCACGACATTAATGAGTGGGTAAAAAGATCGCAGACTTAGGGTACCGAATTAGGAATATTAATATTTTGCATCCCACATGCAGTATGCAGCCATATGGATAGTTGAATGGGACAACTGGGAAAAAACACTGGTGGCGGGAATGGTGGGGGATGGTGAACTCCCGGTGAGGTTGATGGCGGGGTCAGGTGTGTCGCCTGGGGCTTGTCACATTGTGCATCAGACTGCTGTTCTGAGGCAGAAATTGGTCACGGTGGTGATTAAGAAGGCCCCCTTTCACAGGGAAATGCCGTTTTGGGTGTTGGCCCATTCTGCCAGCTGAAGGGGGCCATGTTATTCCACGCCTGGTATGATGGGGGCTGCGGGCTGGTTGGAGATCTATATCCCAATGACAATTTTATATCTTTTGAGGATGCACAGTTTCAGTTTGCACTGGGTCCTGGACAAATCTTGCATTGTGCAGGCATAGCAGCGGTGCCGTCTTATTCGACTGTGATAGGTGCATTACTGGCGTGAGGTTCTGGGCATCATCATTTTATTTCCTTGATGTACAAGGCGATACAGGCGAACGCAGTGCATGGGCAGCTATAGGTTAGGCAGACCTGGAAGATGAATTTCTGGCCCCCTTTTCAGAAGTGGAATGGGCCAGGATCTGTGCATTATTGAAGAGTGTGTCAAGCAATGCCTGCTGCAAGTTGACTGACTTCAATTTTTTGGGACCGTACATACATGACTCCCACTGGCATGCTTAAATTTAACTTGGAGCAGTCATCTGCCTGTTATTGTTGTTTTATAGATGCTGATTTTATGCACTTAGCTTGGGCAATAGCTTTCCGACTAGTCGTGATGGATAGCTTGCAGCAGACTACTGCCTTGGCTTGAACGCTTACCCCTCAGCTTTGTCTACTGAGGAATGTTGTTCGTCCCAAAAATCAAAGGTAGCATATTGTTTCTTATAGTTGGCTCTAGTATTAGCTAAAAGGCAGGCTGCCATTACCTGGGTAGGAGTTAAGGCTCCCACGGAGACCCTATGGGTCTGAGACGTTTTGGAGTGGTCACTGGCTGAGGAAATACATATCTGACATACACAAGCAGATTTTAAATTGCAAACAGATCTGGAGGCTTGGGGGGCACTCTGCAACAAGGTTTTGGGCAATGAGGGGGAAATGTCAGATGATGAATGTACTGTTAGTGATGCATAACTAACTATATTGTGTGGACATCCCACTATACACTGGGTAAAGAATATAAGTGGTATGTTACACCCTTCTTTATGACAGTCTCTGTTAATACTTTTATGTATTGCATTGTGAATGTATTCACAAGCCTGGTATGCTCAATATTATTTCATTGCAGATATTTCAATCCAACCCCATTGTTGAGAGTGCTACCATGTTACTTGTTATTGGCAAACTGATAAATAAAACTTTTTTAAAACGTTACAAGTTAATAGCAGTGCTTGTCAACTGAGCACTACTGCACTTATACAGTATTCTGTGTCAAGTCCACCAAAGATTCAGGAATTTTGTTCTATGTCACATACACTTCATCCAAAAATGGACTGCTCTAAAAAGCATGCAGTCGGCTTGTTCTTGATCTCTCACTACATGCCCCAATGCTTTACACAGAGGAGACTGCCTTGGAATGAGGGTGGTGGGGTGGGGGAATAGGTAAAAAAATAAAAAACTTACCTACCCTGCCACATCACCACACGTCTCTCCTCTGTCGTCTTCTGATCTGCTGCAAGCACCGGAAGTACTCACTCTTCCGGATACTCCCAGCCAATCATGACGCTGCATGAGCAGCATCGTGATTGGTATGAGCTGCCTGTTTGTCCGCTCAGGCAGTGCCGGGGAGGCAGGGCATGTTCTTCAAGGGGCTTTGCAACACAGCCCCGTGGAAAACATGCTAAGTGCGCATGGCTGTTTGGCAGGCCCAAACTGTCATACGCACTTAGAGGAGTGCAAATCACTCCTCACTCGGCTCTGGAATAAAAAATTAGCTAGCATTTGCGCCAAGAATTTTCAATTCTATTAAGGACACGGAGGCGAGGATTATGCTTTCTCTTTCTATTTATTGCCACTCACAGCAGCCAATGAAAACGTTATATTGTGTAAATAAAATTTCCCATGATACATTTTTTGCACATCACATCCTGAAAGACCCTATAAGAGCCACAATAACCGGAAATCCTCCTCTTTCTTTGTTCGAACAGTTAAAGTCCAATAACAATGGGGAGCATGGTCTCGCTGCAGATGGTGTGAGATGCACGCCATCGGAGCTCCGGGCCGCCGCTGGTTAAAGCAGCAATTATAAGCGGCACAGAGGCCCCGGGGACACTTCGTCTGGGGGTGACCAATGAGCGGACGAGCCAAGGCAGCTGCTAGGAGGCTCAGGACCCTAGAGATCGAGAGACAGAGGTGACCGCTGCGACGGAAGAGAGGCTCTGGTCCGAGAGAGCGCGCCTGCCATTTTGTACGCCCGGACCCAGCGCGCTCCGGCGACGATGAGCTCCACCTCCACGGGCCAGGGGCAGTTGATGAGGGAGCGCAGGAGCGTGGTGGAGCCGTGAAGTGGTCCGACTATACCGGTGTCCCTACTGCACTGCTTTGATCGGCTGGGCGTCGGTGGAGCCCGGGCTGCGGAGGCGGGGAAGACCGCGACCGCCATTTTGCATACTTTCGCCCGAGGCCCTGACTTAGGATTACCAACATTGGAGCGGCAACCTGAACCACAACCTGAACCACGAAGGTACCGGGCTTGGGGCGTGTCAACATTGCTGCTGGGGGCGCACCGTGCCAGGGGGCGCTTTCTCCCACCGCTATTATCTATGACTCTGACCCTGAACGGCCGCGGCCTGTATCTGAGCGGCGGCGTCCCATGGTCCCCGAATCCCACACCTGATGTCACGCAGCGTCTGGGAGGCTAGGTGGATGTCCCTCACTGCTAAGCGCCAGCCCGCCTGCTACCGCTGATACTCCGCCATCACCCTGCCATAAAGCCGAGTGGGCCCAGGCGCACACACGACTCCGACTCTCCGGAGCCTCTGATCTTCTGCCGGGGGCATAGCGGTGGGTGCGGTTGGAGCTCTGCCTCCCCTGGCATGCACCTCGGCTGGGGTGTGGGACTTGATATTTGTGCCCTTACTGCACTGCTCTGATCGGCTGGGAGCCAGTGGACCCTGAGCAGCGGGGGCGGAGAAGACAGTGACTGACATTTTGCACTCTTTGGCCTGAGGCACCCGGGGTGAATCCTGGCCCTGTCCAGCAGCCCCTGCTTGAGGACTGCCAGCGCCAGGGCGGCAGCCTGAATTACGAAGGTACTGGGCTTGGGGCGTGCCGACATTGTTGCTGGGAGAGCGCTGTGCCGGGGTGCGCTTTCTCATACCGCTATTGCCCCTGGCTCTGACCCTGAACCGGCGGTGGCTGTCTCTGACCCGCGGCGTCCTGCAGTCCCCGGGTTTCCTCATCTGATGTTCCATAGCGTTTGGGAAGCTTGATGGTTGTCCCCCACTACTAGACACCAGCCCGCCTGCTATCGCTGATATCCCGCCATCACCCGTCATAAAGAGGAGCGTGCCCAGGCACGCACACGACCCCGAACCTCCGGAGCCTCTGATCTTCTGCCGGGGGCATAGCGGCGGGTGCGGTTGGACCTCTGACTCCCCTGGCATGCACCTCGGCTGGGGTGCTGGCCTAGATATTTGAGCCCCTATCTGTCACTGCAGAAGGATCTGGACCCCTCGTAGCAGAGTGTGGGGGTGCTGTTGGTAGTGGCTGGGCTGGGCCCGAGGCTCTGCCCGCTTGGGGCCACTTGGGGACTCCGGAGGGTGGTCACGGCTTGCACTCTCCAGAGGGGCCCCCTCCACCGCGTGTCAATCGAGGCCCTGACACTTGTGAGCGGTCAGTTCTGCCACCGCGGTGTGTTTGGCCTATCGGCGCCGTGTAGTAAAGCTCGGGACTCTACTTCATCTTCCTGCTTGATTGGAGTGTTCTCGTTGGATAGGCTTTGGTGAATGTGTGGTGCATATGGCCGCCTGACAGTGCCATCGAAGAAGTCCTTGTCGTCTACCGTTGCCGATACCTTCCTGGAATAAGGCTGTATCCCGAGGGTGTTACAGGGTATCGGTGAAACTGGGCCCTCTCTGTGCCCCAACCGGCCTTTAAGCCACGTCTTCCTACTAGCCCCGGCGCATCTTTGGGGAGATTTGGGGGGGCCGTCACTGCATCACACAACCTGCATTGGCATCCTGTCTGAGTAGCGAGACTTACTCACTTCAGCTGGACTATACAGTGCCCTTGTCAGTATGGCACCTGTTTAAAGGGGTCATTTCACCTGGGGCCATGACCCGCTCGAGGACGGGGAAAGAACCCTCTGCCGCCCCAAAAGATAACCCAGTTACGGCCCTGTGGAATAAGCCGGGCGCCGCCACAGCAGCAGATATGGCAACGGCAGCCGGGGCGTCCTCCGAGCCTGTTACACAATCTTTCATGGCCACTTTCATGCATGAACTCAAATCTGAAATCGGATCCCTTAGAACAGAGGTCCAGTCCTGCATCCAGGAGATCCGGAGGGACGTCGTGGAACTTGGGGGGCGGGTGGACGATCTTGAAAAGACACTCGACGCCTGATCAGAGGATCAAGAACATCTATGGCAGCGCCTGGCCACCTTAGAGGAGCAACATATTGAGCTGCAGGTCAAACAGGAGGACTTTGAAAATAGGGGACGTCGCAACAACCTGCGCTTGCGAGGGGTCCCTATTGGAGCAGAAGGTGCAGACATTATGACCTTTGTGGCTGAGCTGCTCCAGGAAATTAGGGGGGACGAGCATGCATCGCCACCAGCATTGGACATGTGCACCGAGTTTCGGGCCCTTCTGGAAGACCAGGCCTCATACCAGACATTCTGACCCGGGTCCACTTCTATACGGAGAAGGAAGCTATCCTCAAAGCAGCACCCGTGACAATTCGGATCTCTCCTTTAAGGGTACCCCCATTCAGCTGTTCCAGGATCTTGAGCCTGCAACGCTCTGCCGCCGCAGAGACTTCCGGCCTATAATGGATAAACTACGAGAACTGGGTATCCGTTACCAATGGGGTCACCCGTTTGCACTTATTTTCCAGTGGGAGTCCAAGTGCCGGGTACTGCAGTCCTTCCGCGAAGCTGCTCAACTGCTCCAGATCCCAGACTCTCCACCATCGAGTCCCTTGCGCTCGGCCCCCAAGGCCCGTGAACCAATAAAACCCCTGTGGTCTACAGTACATCGCTCCAGGCGCCATTCGCAGCGCAGCATCTACACATCATCACGAGAGAAGCAAGACGTCATACAGCATATTCGCTCCTTGGAGGGTGGACATTCGCCTACAAGCACTCAGTCACCTCCTAAATGACTACTCAATATACCCTCAGAGCGATTCAGGTGGTCTGCTTTTATTCCCTGGAATTAGCCTTCTGCAGAATTGAGACCAGCGTCTTCTCCCCCAGAGATGCCCTGTGGATGCGATTTCTCTGTGCCTGAATCATGCCCCGGCGGGAATGCCGGATCAAGCTCCCGACGGTGATAGATTCTCAGTATGACCTACCCCAACTTCTATTCCTTGGAGAGTAACATCTCCGGGATGGCCTGTGCCATGTGCCTGGCCACTGCCCGGTCTGGAATAGACTTAGTTGGCCATGTTGGCCGTGATTACGTTTACGCTACTTTACACCTCTCTTTCCTCCTCCTCCTCTCTTTTCTATCCTACCCTTTCCCTGGGCAGGGGGACAGACCCGACAATTCATGGGAATCCTGATGGGCGGGGGCGTCCTGCACTTTTCCAACGCTTTGTGGCAATTGCTTTCGCCTTGGTACTCCTGGCCGCACCACCGGGGGAGAGACAGACCGCCCGGTTTCCTGCCCTCACCTCACAGTCTGCGCTAGCGTTCCCCCCTGACATACTGCTACCATGACCTCAGTACCTTGCTTGAAGCTTCTCTCCCTTAATGTGAAGGGTCTTAATGCCCCCAATAAGCGAAGCCAAATATGGCGCAATCTCTTACTGCAAAACCCAGACATTATCTTCCTGCAAGAAACCCACCTTTTGCATGAGGACACCTCCCGTATGACCCACCCCCGATACCCTGTTCAATTCTGGGCCTCGGCTTCTACCAACACAGCAGGAGTGGCAATCATTTGTCGGGCAGGTATCCACCAGGGAGACTCCACAACAATTTGTAGTAAAGATGGTAGATTCCTCAAAGGGACGGTCAAGATTGGACACCGTGTCTTCACGTTATGCAACACTTATGCACCAAACCAGGCCCAGGACCGATTTTTGTAGGGGCTACTGCGAGAACACATAACACATGACGATCCCGGCCTTATCTTGGGGGTGACTACAATTTAGTATGGGAAGCGAAGCTAGACCGCAGTGAGGGCGCTTTTCATGGGGCGGGGGCCATGTCAGCCGCCTTAAAAAAACAACTAACTGCACTAGGCCTTGTAGATATCTGGCGATATCACTCGCCGGACACACGCGATTACTCCTACTATTCTCATGTCCACCTCTCCTACTCACGTATCGATCACCTTTTCGTCTCACACTCCCTAGTTAAGGATACACTATCAGCGTCTATGTCCGATATTTCAATTTCTGATCACGCCCATGTGGAACTCCTTATCAATGATAGCTTCCCAAACACCCCTCAAGATGGCGGTTTCCTCTTCATGTTCTTAGAGACCCCGTTGATGCGAAAGAAATTCGGGACGCCATCACATCCTATTTTGAGATCAATGAGATCCCGGAGACCCCTCTCCCAGTGGTCTGGGACGCGTTCAAAGCCACGATTCGTGGCACTCTTACATCTATAGCTATAGCTCGGGCAAGGGAGCCTCGCCTGTTCGAGGACAAACTCTCCCACGACATTAAGGCACTGGAGAGGCTGGACCAAGAACGTCCTTTGGCTTAGCCACGCTCCGAGGCCTGCTCCGGGCACACAGAACTAATAAGGCCGAGCACGCTCCCTTAGCTTTGAGACAGCAGTTTTATGAGGGGGGAGACAAAGTGGGCACAGTGCTGGCGCGCCGTCTTCGAACGAAAACAGCTAAAGCACATATTGCCAAAATTAAAATGGATGATGGCACCTGGGCCACTACTGAGGTGGCTAAACTTCAGGAGTTCAGGAATTATTATTCGTCCCTCTATGCCAGGGAGTCGTCTGGCTCGGACCAGATCCTGGCCGCCCTGGAGGCCAGTGAATGGTCACCGATTAGCGAGTACCACTCTCAATTAATGGAAGATCCTATCACCCTGTAGGAACTTACTGGCGCTCTAAAAGATCTTCCTCTGGGCAAAACTCCGGGCCCAGACGGCTTGCCAGTCTTGTTCTACCGCGCCTTTTTACCGCAATTTCAATCTTACATTCTCCGCCTTTTCAACTCTTTTTCAAATCAGTTGGGTCCTTCCTCAGACATTGCAATGGCGGAAATTGCCCTAATCCCCAAACCCGGGAAAGATACTATGCTCTGCTCTTCATTCCCCCCCATCGCGCTTCTAAATACAGGTCTTATGCTGTACACTAAAATACTAGCTAAACGCCTCAGCATCCACCTTCCGGGCCTCATAGAACCAGACCAGGTGGGCTTTATTCACCAACGCCAAGGGGCGGACAATGTTCGCCGTATCGTGCACCTAGTAGGGAAGGCCCACCACTGGAAGTTACCAGCCTGTTTGCTATCGCTCGATGCTGAGAAAGCATTCGACCGAGTCGACTGGGCATTTCTCCGAGCTGTCTTGCAGAAAATAGGATTGGGTCCACAAATGATCGCCAGAATCATGGATCCTTACCTTTCCCTGCTTGCTAGGGTCCGAGTCAACGGCCAACTCACACAACCCATTTCCATCCACAGGGGAACCAGACAAGGGTGTCCCCTTTCCCCTCTCCTCTTTGCCCTTGTGGTTGAGCCCCTGGCCATCCTGATCAGGCAAGACCCGGATATTCATGGCATCAGGCTCGGGGGCCTGGACCATAAAATAGCTTTGTTTGCAGATGACCTCCTTCTTACTTTATCCAACCCGCGGGCTTCCTTCCCTGCCTTGCATAAGTTGCTGCAAATGTACGAACAGGTTTTGGGGATTAAGATTAACCATACGAAATCATGGGCTTTAAACCTCACGATCCCCGTGGATGAGGTCTCTGTGCTACAATCTCTTGTTCCCTATCAGTGGGCATCCCGCTCCATTCGGTATCTGGGACTTAACTTGACCTCCTCTCTCGCCACATGGACCCAAGCACATTGGCAAGAGTGCAAGCCTGCGGTTATAGCTGACTTAAGGGCATGGAAACCTCTGTCACTCTCCTGGGTGGGGCGCTTAAATACAATCAAAATGTCGATCCTCCCAAAGATACTTTATCTTTTCCAGACGCTACCCACGCCCATTCCAGAGCACCAAATCCAAGGCCTCCAGCGAGAGCTCAACGGGTTCGTATGGGGAGGGAAAAAGCCGCGTTTCTCCAACAAAATCCTAATGCTTCCGCGAGATAGAGGAGGGGTGGCCTGCCCCAACCTGCTAGAGTACTATTGGGCGTCTCACCTCTGCTTCATTTCTGAATGGATGGCGTGGGAAAGCGAGAAGGTCTGGTTCCATATGGACCGGGCAGTGACTTGTCGCCCCATCTGGGACTTAGCATGGTTTTCACGAGAGGCACGCTCTCGTAGCGCTTACCTTGCAGTTCCCACCAAGACTGTTCTCGAGATATGCAATAAAGTAGCAGTGCGCAAAGGCCTCGCGTCTTTCCCGTCCCCTCATACACCCATTGCTCGCAACTCTCACTTTCCACCAGCCCTTCATCCGCCCTATTTCGCAGACTGGATTGAAGGGGGCTGTAGGACAATTCGGGACCTATTTATGTAAACAGGAATACCAGCTAGCTGAGGGGGCACAGTTTCAGTATGTCCAACTCAGACATTGGGTACAGGCATCCTGGCTGACACAAGAGGCTACTCGGGCCCTCACCCCGTTCGAACAGTTGGTACGGTCATTTGACAACACTGGGGGATTAATATCTCGCACATACCACGTTTTCCAGCATTCACAGCGAACCGCCCCACACTCTTATCTGCACCATTGGCAAACAGCCTCTGCTACCGATATTACGCCCGCCCAAAGGGTACATCTATGGCGAGACATCTCCAAGGTCTTCCGCAGCGTCCCCCAACAGGAGTCTGCCTACAAGGTCATGACGCAATTGTACTACACCCCTCACAGATTGCACACAATGTTCTTTACCACCTCATCCATATGCTGGCGCTGCACTGGGGCCACAGGGGACTTTCTGCATGTTTGGTGGACCTGTCCGCTCTTGACCGTCTTCTGGAAGGAAGTTCTCAGTCATATTAGACTGGTGTTAGGTTACCCGCTCCCAGAGGACCCACTTACAATCGTCCTGGGCCTCCGGCCGGTGAAACTGCGAGCCACGACCCAACGTGTCCGGCAGCTCAACCTACATATGCTGGGGGCTGCCAAACAAACCATTGCTCTTTATTGGAAAAAAGCAGTGGCACCTCCGATCAACGTATGGTTAACCCGCCTGTGGCACACGGTGGCGATGAAGCTCCTTACAGCGCGACTACAAAACCAAGACGCTAAGTTTACCAAATTGTGGAGCCCACTGGTGGATCACTTAGGACGACTGGAATATGCTAGAATCAAACCCCCGAGGTTAAGGGGCCTACGCCTCTTCGATGATGCAATTTCCCCTCCAAACGCAGAAAACCTAGGAATACGCGCAACCGGTCCAACCTGAATGGTCTATGGGGTGCCCCCCTTAAACCATGAGACCCTCGCTCTCCCTTTTCTGCAACTGCCGCTGACCCTGGTCCACATGCTCTCAGCGCATGCTAGCGACCCTCAACACCATAGCGTTAGCGCTCTTGCAATCCACAGCTTTGGTGGCGCCAGCCTCTCCCCCGCCCATCCCCCCTGGCCCTCTTTCCCTCCTTCTCTCTTCTGCTCCACATTTCACACCTTATTTTCTCTCTCTTCTCCCCCCACTTGGTTCTTCAGGGACTTTCTCTTCCCCTCTCTCTCTTCCTAGTTCTTTTTCTTTATCTATCTATTTCTATTGGAGTTGATTTGTTTTGCAGGCTGAAGGAGCTCTATCACAGCGTTTCTTCGATACAGTAGTCTCTGCACGCGGACGGCCCAGTCTGGGTTGTAGGCGACTTGCTGTTTTTTACGCTGCATAAGTCCAAAAACATCCTCCAACGTGGAATAACCAAACCAACTGGAAAGTGACGTCTTCTTAACCAGAGGTACTCTTGGTCCATCTTCTTCTCAGAACCTGGAAGTAAGAAACACAGGAAAAATCCCTTAACTTCTGCTTAGACAGAATATAACTACATACGGGTGGGTAACAATTACATTTCTTGTAATATAACCTGGTGGGATAATCCTCACCTCCGTGTCCTTAATAGAATTGAAAATTCTTGGCGCGAATGCTAGATAATTTTGTATTCTATTACAGGACCGGAGGCTTCGGATTATGCTAGTTTAATGCTTATCAAATACAACTGAGGCTATATCACCCACCGGTTTATAGTAAAATTGTTTAAAAGTTGATTCAGAAGACCAATCAGCAGTTCGCATGATATCCTGAACAGTAGAACCCAACATGAAGGTTTTCGAGACCATAGCTCCATGCACAGAGTGCGCTCCATACACCTGGGTAGCAATACCTGCCTCTTTCATGACATCTTTTAACCACCTGGCTATGGTAGCCGCAGAGACTGGTTTATAAGGTTTTTGTAGAGCAATTAACAATTGAACCACACCATCAGGCCGTATAGATCTTGTACATTGTTCATAAGCGCGCAGACATTGAACTACACATAGTTGTGCATTACCAGGAAAGGCATTCAACACTTTTCGACAAAGTTTTGGTTCTGGCTGTAATATAAAAGGAAACTCCTTCTGGAGTAAATACTCTACCTGTAAGGTTCAGGGCTTTTACATCAGAAGACCGCCGACAGGCAGATAGGCCCAGAAGCATCGCTAATTTGCACGATACTTGTTTCCGCGACAACATGTCATTCTGTGGCCATTTATCAAATAAGGAAAGAACTAGAGATACGTCCCACAGAGAAAAATACTTCGGTTTAGGTGGGTTCGCAACCCAAATACCTTTTAATAACTTACAAATTACTGGATTCATACCTACCGGTTTGCCATCTATCTGAGAGTGACCAGCTGAGATGGCCGAACGAAAATTGTTAACCGAACGATACGTCCGACCTTGCGAAGCCTTTTCAGACAGAAAATTTACAACATGGGGTAAGCCGGCCCCCACGGGATTCACGTGTTGCTCCACGCACCAACTAACCCAGCCTTTCCAGGCTGAAGAGTATCGTTTCCTGGGGGAGGGAGCCTAGGCTTGGTTGATGAAGGCCGTAGCTGCGCCCGAAAGGCCCGGCAGTTCCCATCTTTGCCTGAAAGCCTCCAGGCCATCAGAGACACCTGCCCCGCTAACTTCATCGGGTGCATTTCTCCGTGAGGGCCCTGGAGCGTTGTCAAGGATGACAGAATCATCCTGGGGAAGTCGCAGCTTATCTCCAATAATAAAGGGAACCAAAGTTGTGACTTCCACATGGGTTTTATCAATATCACTTCCGCCAGATGGCGAGACACCTGGGTGGTCACCCTGGGAATCAAAATGAACGGGGGAAAGGCATAATTCAGGCCCTTGGGTCAGTCCTGAGAAAACGCATCCGTCACCAGAGCTAACGGATCCAGTCTCCAGCTGAAGAACTTCTTCATCTGTCGATTCAGTCTGGACGCAAATAGGTCGATTTCGCAATTGCCCCATATCGCTTGCAAGTACTGGACTATCTGGGATTGGAGTTGCCAATCGCTGTAGTCCTTGAGGTGCCGGGAATTCCAGTCCGCTACTATGTTCGGCTGTCCCGGAATATACTCGGCAATCACTGATATCTGATGATTTAGGCAGTAATGCCAAAAATCCTTCACTATTTCCGCAAGCAGAGGAGACCTCAAGCCCCCCAATTTGTTGATGTACCTCTCCGCCGATATGTTGCCCATCCGAAGAAGGATGCAACAAGAGAGGCGTCTGGGTGACAGTGCTCGGATCGCAAATGATCCCGCTAAGAGTTCCAGGCAGTTGATGGGAAGGTCGAGCTCGTGCAGGGACCATCGCCCACCTGTGGAGATATATCCGCAACGCGCATTCCAGCCCCAACGGCTGGTGTCGGATACTACACCTCTGGTTGACAGCCGAAAATGACTCTGCCGTTCCACGCCTCCACGCGATTTAGCCACCACTGTATCTCTGCACTTACTTCCTGAGAGAGGGGAACGACGTCTGTGTAAGATTGCTTGTATGGAGGAGGCCAGAAGACCCACGATTCTGGCAATTACCCTGAGTGAGACTGTCTGTTGGGATAACAGCTCGGTGAGCTCTTTTCTGATGTGTTTTAGTTGGGAGCAGGGAAAGGCTCAACTGTGGCTTCCGAGAATCTATGACAAAACCTAGAAAATCCACAGTTTGCGAGGGAACTAGAACTGATGTGGGTTCGTTGATAACGAACCCTAGGCTCTGCAAAGTAGCTATGGTCTATTGTAAATGCTGAACGGCTAGTGACAGAGATTGCACCATGATGAGTATGCAGTCTAGGTAAACTAACATGTGAATACCCTTCTCTCGTAGGTGAGCTAACACCCATTTCATCACCTCGGTGAAGCACCATGGTGCTAAGGAGAGCCTGAAAGGAAGGCCCAAGTACTCGAACCACTGGTTCCGCCATTGGAATTGGAGGAAGCGGCGGTGAGGAGGAAAAATAGGTACTGACATATAGGCGTCCTTCAGGTCCAGCCGGAACATTTAGTCTCCTTCATTGAGAAGATCCGCCAAAAGATGGATGCCCCCCATCTTGTAGTGCTTGTAATTCAGAAACTGATTGAACTCCTTCAAATTCAAAACTAACTTGTGACCTTCGCCCTTCTTCTGAACTAAGAAAATATTGCTGCAAAACCCGCGAGGGCCCTCGTTGCACAGTCGCGTGTTTATGCAGCAATTCGTCTAGCTCGGAATCGATAAAATCGCATTCTATTTGGGAAAAAGAAAGCTGTCTGGGCGGATTGACCTGATAAGATCAATCAGAGCGTAATCTATTACGCACCTCCTTATCAAAGCTCCGTCCGAGATTATCATGCAGATATGCCGCAAATTCCGGCGCGGGAGCCCAGTCCGAAGACCTAGGATGGACTATATCGGCAGGATTGAAAGTGAAGGGTGCAAACATAGTTTGGGATAGGTCTTGCTCCACGTATTTTGTTTTCCTAGCCTTCTTTTTTGGGGGAGCCTCATCAGGGGTGTCAGTCCCTGTGGTTTCAGTGTCCAGGTCCATATCAGTGTCTGGATGCTTAGCCTTACCAGAAGGAGGAAGCGAAGAAAGAGTGTCAGCATGGGGCCAAGATTTGGCTTGGGAGTCACTGCCCGTGGTATCCTTAGCTGGTTCTGTAGGGGTAGCAAGACCATGACATTTGGCGAAATGGTCCAGTTCCTTAGTTATCGGCTTCAGCGCAACAGCTAACGCTTGCTGCACAGTCCCAGGGACTGCCTTCTCCACGGTCTTATTCACTGACTCTTGAACAGTAGCGTCCACAGCCTCCACAATATTATCTTCCAAGGAAGGGGTAGACACTTCCTCTTCATATAAGTTATCATCCTCATAGCTGACCCAGTCCTCCATGGCAGGGTAGAATTTAATTAAATTCTGGGCAGCAGAGGAGTAAAGGGGGAGCCAACCCAAGCACACACCACACAAGTACCTAGCTCCTCAGCAAAATGCTGTATAAAAGTTCTTGCAGCCCACAGGGCGTAGGGAGAACAAAGAGAGAAAGGAATTCAGGGAGTTGTGCACCCTTCAAGACCTGAGATCTATCCCAGCCACCTAAGGCATAAATAGTGTCTCTCATACAAATAACTCCGAGCAAGTGAGCTCCGGAGCAGTCCAGGGATGAAAAACGTTGTGCGTAGCCCAATCCTACTAAAAACTAGCCCAATTGGGCTACGCACGAGGGGTCGAGGAAATAGAGCTCTCAAAGACGCTCTGGCAATTAGGGAAGCCTGCCGCGTCAAAACAACTGTAAATACACTGCCGACGGAAGCGCGGCACTAATTAGGCATAATTAGACACAGCGGGGCATGAAAACTGGCCGATTGGGCCGCCCGCATTAAAGACAATGTCCCACTGCCTCGCGAGGAAAAGGAAACAGAGCTAGCACGCGGTTCACGAGGTGTTCTAAGTTACCCCTGCAGCGCGAGACGCACACATCAAAGGCTCACATTTAAGAGCAACAATGCGGGGATTAACTCTGCAGTGCGAGACGTGCACATTGAAGTCAAACTATTGCAGGCAGCAGCGCGCGTACATAAGCAGCATATATAAACCTTTTTTTAAATCATTAAACAATGCAATTAATCATGAATAAACTTTTGGCACTTAACTTCCTGCGTGAGCAGCACAGAAAGAGGAGGATTTCCGGTTATGGTGGCTCTTATAGGGTCTTTCAGGATGTGATGTGAAAAAATGCATCATGGGAAATGTAGTTTATTTACACAATAAAACGTTTTCATTGGATGCTGTGAGTGGCAGTAAATAGAAAGAGAAAGCATAATCCGAAGCCTCCGGTCCTGTAATAGAATCACAGAGCACAACCCCGCCCGACTCCGAGTCCCGCATAGAAAAATAAAATGATAATAACATCCTGTGGGGCGATACGCCTTAGCAGAGAAGCCGCCACTGGCTTTACCGCAGCTCTAACAGAAAGTGTGTCCCTCAAACATCCAGTATGCATGTATTGCTGTGTACAGGCACAGCAGATATGAGGATTATAATATTGTGTTGCTGATCTATGCTGGATAAAAGCTACTCTGGAGGCATATACTGCTGGTCAACTTTCAGTGATTTCGATACTCCCTACGGAACACATCTAGGGTCATCAGCATTATTGTCTTTTTCAAAATTGTCCTGCCATGTTCTTAAAAAAATTAAAACAATGCTTTTTCTTTGATGCTCCTTTACCATGCTCCTACGGATATTCGGTTACCAAATCGTTTTAACTGCATTGCCTGGATATTCCTTGAGGCTTATCACTGTGTGCCTTAGTAATATTTTGAGCTATGTTTATCACCTGAACTCTGGATGCCAGTTCCTTGTATTTCTTTCATACCCAATCGAAGATGTGGAGATAAACCATGAAAACTTGTCAGCAGCAAACAACAACAGCAGAAACATCATTGAATACCATAAGATCTACTAAGAACAACACTATCTCAAAAGGGAGGAGGGAATCAGGCCTGAAGATGTAATATCCAGCAGAAATATAGTTACATAAGTAACTTATTCTTCTCATGTTTTTATCCCTCGGTGCAAAAAGGACTACCTGGGATTCTAGAACATGTATGTACATTTGTTGCTCTGACTCGAAGAGACGACCCACTATGAGATAAGAGGCCACAGCTATCAATGGAGGACAGAACAGATAATCTCTACATGAGCCAAGAGATTCCCACAATGCTGGAGTGACTGTATCCTGAGGCACCGCTAAAGGGATCTCATTCACCATCTGGTGTGCAGCACTAATAGGATGCTCAAGGCAATAAAGCCCAACAGGAAAAGAAGCTATTGAACATGGATTGGAATCTGATTCAGAATCATATGCTGAATGTCTAAGTGCCCCAGATGGAACGACAAAGAGGTTCAAGAGCTACAGGTTCAAAATGGATCTTAGAATCACGAACCTCTTATGGCTCAAGAAGTAAAGGGAAGGAAAACCCTGTGCATGTTTCCTTAAAGAGCACCACTTCTATAGCCCCTTTATGACACAGGAAATCGACGTCTGGTTCCAAAGTCGAGGGATGCACTTAGGAGTGTTTTCTTGCAGAAGGAGTGAGGTCCGGGGGGGTTGGATAGAAATGGAAGTGCATATCCCTTGCAGATAAGCTGGTCTCTCAATTTGTCAGAAAAGAAGAGAGCCTCCCCATTGCCAGAAACTGATGGTTAACTGAGAGCGAATCGATGCAATTGTGGGCATATGATCCATCCAAGCCCAGGAGCGACACATCTGTCACTTCAGTTAGCTCTAGCTGGAGAAGGGAAAGAGGTATGCCATTGACCCAATCGCAGTTCGTCAGTCACAGTTGCAGATCTTTTGTAGTTACCTCTGAGATCTGAACCAGGTCTGAGAGATTTCACAGATACTGCACCCACTGGGTCTTCAGGTTCCACTGCAGAGCCAACATATGCCAATGGGTATGTGTTGCCAGCAGGGTGTAGGAGGCAATGAGGTCCAACAGCCTCATACTCAGTCTCACGGAAACCCAGGACAGTGGCTATAACATCGGAATCATAGCCTGAATATCCTTGACTCACCGTTCGGGTGGATAGGCCAGAAACTGTACTGTATCCAGAACATCTCAGATGAAAGGGAGCGTCTGAGAGGGTAGTCGGGTTTGACTTTGGCATGTTTATAGTGAACCGCAGAGAGTGTAGCATGTCCACCATAGTTTGGAGGTGAGAGACAACTGGCTGGAGCAACCCTGCCTTTAACAGCCAATCGTCGAGGTAGGGAAAGACTGGAACCCCTGGCCACTGCAGATGTGCTGTAACCACTGCCATCACCTTGGTGAACACCCTGAACCACAGTTTACTGATTATGCTTGTTGCCCGCCCTGAACCACAGGTAACACCTGTGAGCAGGCAAGACAATGATGTGGAAGGAAGCATCCTCCAAGTCCTGCACTATCATTCAGGTTCTCAGATCGAGGGCAGACAGGACCTGAGCTAATTTGAGTATTTAGAACTTATTCTCCAGGAAAAAGTTGAGAAGGCACAGGTCTAGAATAGGGCAGAGCACTCCGTCCTTTTTGGGCACCAGAAATAAGTGGGACTATCAACCACGAACTACTTCTGAGTTTGGCACCCTCTTGATGGGTCCTTTGACCAAAAGAGCATAAACTGCCTGACATAGCAGAGAAAGGTGGCCCTCCGTCAGCAGATCGCAAGAAGGTGGCATGGGTGGTGGGGTTGTTAAAAATGGAATGGAGTAACCCTACTGGATGATCTGGAGTGCCCACTACTGCCAACACTCCCCCTCAGGATATGTGGTCAAAAGGTACCAATACACCTTACAGAACTCCTTATAAACTGCAGGCCTAAATGAATTAGGCAAAGGGTTAAACACCAGATATGAAGGAATACAAAACTACACTAGCAAACACAAAAACAAAAGATTTAAAGAGAACACATCTGCGTAGAACACTACCCCAAAAAGAAGAACCTTATGTGGAAGTCAGACTAGAAATGGAAGAGGGCAACAACCATTAGTGAGATCATTCGCTGCTCTAGCCAATCAAATAAGAAATTCCAATGCTCTAACAGAGTTCATCAACACATAAAACCTGACAGCTGGAACACTGTTTTTAAGTGCCTATCCATGAGAATTTACATTTTGATCTCTGAAGTTAGATCTCTGGCACTCAACATGACAACTACACACTTTCAAGTTTCGAACTTAGAGCATCTAGTCAGCGTTCACTTAAAACAATCCAATCTCATGCATCTGAAATTCAAAACTGAGACACTTCCTAGAAAAGTGAAATAATCTCTTAATGCCAAAATATGCGATGAGGTCTTAAGACCTTAC
Source organism: Triturus cristatus (assembly GCF_964204655.1). Classification (NCBI taxonomy): domain Eukaryota; kingdom Metazoa; phylum Chordata; class Amphibia; order Caudata; family Salamandridae; genus Triturus; species Triturus cristatus. Next base: position 896,829,918 of record NC_140584.1, on the reverse strand, counting down.
AAAACCTTCATGATACATATGACAACCAACCAAAGAAAGAGAAATAACAAACACTAAGAGAGGGACTTCCATTGAGAAGACATGAATGAGATTAAGACAACTCACAACATACTAATGATTTTTACCATGAGATAACACTAAATGGTGTTCTGCACAACTGCAGGTCAGCATATAAACGTCAAATTGAAATTGCTGGTCTGCTTTAATAACAAAATCTAGAGACTTCGATAGCAAGTCTAATTCTCCTATTTCAGTGGACTGGTCTCATCATTACCAAATGCTTTGCACTCTTTCAGCTTCCAAGATTTAAAGGAAATGGCAACTAAAAAGAATTAAGTAACGAGTTAGAAAATTCAACAATATCAACTGTGTTGCCTCAGAAATCTCTATCAGCCACTCCTTTAAAAAATCTCCTATGATCAAGACATTACGGCACTGTATCTGGACACTGTATCGGACACTCTTGACAAGTTAGCACCGCTAAAATTGAAAGGATCAAAAGGCAAAAGATCATCAAAATAGTTCTCTAAAGAACTGAACGACAAAAAACTCTTGAAATTGTTGCAATGACTATGAAGCAAGACCCAACTCTAAGTAATCTAGAGGATTTCCGAAATAATACAAAAATCTTGTACTTGAAGCTAAATCTTTTGCGGTTAGAAAATACATTTCAATGACACAAATCACAGCAGGAAACTGTCCCAAGTGGTCAAAAAGCACGCCACCTTACCAGCGGAGATAAAAGATATTTGTTAACTTCTCGATAAGAAAATGAAACGATGAAATCACCCTAGTTCCCAAACCAGAAGTGGAGGCTAGATTTAGCCTGACATGATAATTGGTAGGCCCTTAGATCAATTATGATGAAGCCCCCCTTAGGGAAATGATGCAAACCAACGCAAAAACCAGGCCACTTCTTGGAGCCCATTATAACATCGACCTGAAAGGAAATCTCTCTATTCTGGATGAACCTGATCAATACCTTGCTTTCTCAAAGGAAAGTTTAATGCTGCACCAAAATTGCCCAAGTAACTGCATTATTGCAGACAACTGGAGCAGATATGGAGGATCTTAACAACTACCACCCGCTTTTAAACCTATCTTTTATTGACAAAGTATTGGAAAGCTGTGTGGTGGCACGACTCAACCATTATATTAAGGATAACAACCTTTAGAGTGATTATCAACCAACTGCAGGAGAGGATGGATGATGGAACCTGCTATTCTAAATATCATAAACAACATCCTGAAAATTATGGACTCTGGACACTCTTGTCTTCTTATCCTCCTTGACCTCCCTGAGACGATTGATACAGTCAAGGTTAGAGCAAGGAGTCCCACATGGCTCAGTCCTCTCCCTGACACTTTTTTATCTGCACCTAGAGCCTCTAGGCAATGTACAGAAAACAAAGAAATCGTATTCCACTTCTAGGGTGATGATACTCCGCTTTCCTGAAAATCTATCTCCTTTTCAAGTGGCAATTATTCAGTAGCCACTATGCTTAAAGAAAATAATAAACTGATGAAGAATCACCAACTCAAATTCAACCCACTGAAACATAGTTCTTCCTTATAGCACCACCTAACTGTTCAACATCCATGTAACGTTGACTCAGGAATGTTGCCCCTCTGGATCACACCCCAGAAATAGTAAATAGTGAGAAATCATTTGAATTTCTATTAGACAGAAACTAAACATCCAGATTCACATTACCTTTTCAGCAGAGGGGTCATAACATCAATTGGAAACTAAAAAGGTATATTAAGCACCTTATCCTAGAGACGCAGCTCAACTAGTAACTCAGACACTAGTGCTGTCAGGACTGGATTACAGAAATGTTATTCTCCACTGTATTCCCAAAAATCATATCTTACCTCACAAAACAACTTTCAATGCAGTGATGAGACTGAACTGGCAATCTATCGAGATCAGAGCCAGTAGAAGTTTGCCTGTATTAAACTGAAAGTCATTTATATTGTAGGGGTGTGAAATTTAATAAAATAGCTAGTCATTATATAAAAGCTCTGATAACAGCTTCTCAGATTATGGATGAGCTCCTACCATAATGGGGTTTGAATACTAGCAATTCCCTTATTTTGCCACCTTTCCGCAGATCTACATACTGGGGCTGGAGGTAGTGGTAAGCAACAGTTCACCGTGAGTGGAATGCCTTTCTGAGTCTGTTCAAACCTACTAACTTGCATGTTTTATGGGTTTTTATCAGCTTGTCTTCAATATTTTCCCATACAGAGGAAGGTGGAAAATTTCCTCTTGACAAGGGCAGAAGTATAACTTCTTCAAGGGGTGGGAAAAAAAGTGATTAGTGGGAAAGTAAAGTTGTTTCCGCTCAACAGGTTTTCAAATGAGCAGGTCTACATATACATATTTGCTCTTGCTAAAATGCAGTTCACAAATATTTTCTAAGATTACGATTTCCTGACCTACTTCTGTAAATTCTTAAGAATTCATGAGCGCCTTAAATTTGCACTAATGCAAGGACATGCCATGGGTGCACTTTTGTGACTTTCATTATGTATTAGGCCCCTATTTGGGTATGGTGTTACCCAAGACCTTTTCATTTTATCAAAAATCATTTCTCTCTGTACCAACTGATTTCACTGTGAATGAAAGCATGTTGCTCTTTCACAAGGAGCATATCACAGTGGTTCCCAAACTTTTTTAACCCACGCCTCCCCAGACCTATTGTCCATTGGCTGCGACTCCCCATCATGTTACTTTTTTTGGTGGGTATGGAGATGTAAGCCCAGCCTCGGGAATACATCCATTTTTCTCCCTGAAAATAATTGGTTATGAAGCCAATAAAGGTATTATAAACATAGATGTAATAAAATAAAATATAACAGATGTTTAATTAAAAAACTTGAATTGGATTAGTCAGAAACAATACTGATCTGCATATGGAATTTATTAAAAAATATCTTTTGTTTTAAAAATTGCCTCTAGAGGGACTCACACATGGGAGCCAAGAAGAGGGCAGATGGGCGAGGGCCAAAAGAATAATTCTCATTGGCACAGTTTGCGAGATTGCGATAATATGCCAATGCATGTCAGCAGGAGTAGAGTGAATGTAGAGTAGTACAGTTATCAATTAATTCATCATGCAGTTCAATGGAAGCATTCAAGTGGACATGGATAGATGCACTCAAAAAGCCAATAGCATTAACTAAGGATGAATACTCTACAGGGCATAGCCAAGACAAGACATGACATATTTTTGCAATGCCTCAAGTGCATTAAAGTTCCCAAACTAGCACTATGTAAGTAATGATGAAATGTTATTTTCCAAGAAAACGATCAGACTCTATCATTTTCAGCAGAAACATGTTAGATTCAGGTGCCAATTATGTGTGTTGTGCTACAGTGCAGAACGCCACCGAGACAACCCGCAGATGACCTACATTTGCAGCGGGATACTTTATGCACAACCTGCATGCTGTAGGTGGAAGCTCAGCATCAACAGGCAGAATGGGACCGGAAATAGAATCTGCAAAGCTAATGTGTCACTGAGATACATATGGGTTAAAAATAACAGAGTGCTTTCAAGTCAAAGTACAAATGGCTCCATTTGTTACAGTTGCTTTGGGAATGGGCGAATCATTGGTTCCTAGAGAAAGTAACTGCGTCTGACTGCTTTGGGCTATAGTTCGATTTGGATATAGGTCACTATTCTTCTAAAACAGTCAGAAGTGGCGCAGTACTCTGTGGTCTGTGTGTGGTACTTTGTATTTCTCTCCCAGTTAGTCGCAATGCACAAAAGCAAAATTGGCAGAACCTGGCTCTCTCAGAAGAGAGGGCAAGAGATCATTTGCCTCTCAACCGCAACCTAAGTGGGTGTTTAATTCCATAGGCTCTGAACAAAGCACTGGTTGCGCTCTACAGACAGCCCACTCAAGTTACTAGCATCTCCCCGAAGAACTGTAGCTTTAGGCCCAATGCTGCTAACTTTCACTCCAGGTGAAATTTGTTTTGGCAAGCAACTTTCTGTCCACCACTACACGGCTCCAGGCCCTGCTGTTCATACAGAATTCCTGGGACAGTGCAGGAAGGTGGAGAATTCAGTCCAATGTTCCTGTTCCTGCCCCAATCCCCAGCAAGGCATGGTTGAAAAACAATAAGCAAGAAGGGACCGAGAGCACAGTACACTGTTCTAAATGAAGGCAGAGAAGAAGGAACTATCGGACCCTGTCATGTGCCAGCAAGCATTATTGCCACGGCCGGGGTTACGATAACTGGCACACGTCCAGAGAAGTCCATCTGAACACTCGCAGCTTGGCTGGCATCCTGAAGAAGGAGGTGTGAGGGGAAGCAGTGGCGATCATATAGTATTGTTCGCATCTGAAGGTAACACAAACCACCCCATTACGGCTGCAATCTCAAGGTAATAGCGCATGCAGTAATATTGCACACCAAGGTTTCAGAAAAACTGGATTGTGATATTCCCGTAAAATCATAAGCTGATCCCCTATTGGCCTCGAAGAAATGAGGCCTCTGATTTAAGCATGTAAATCTGTAATACTGGGGGGCGTGGCTACAGCGTGATACGGAATGGCTGCCTCTTGAGGGAGCTCCATACGCCAGGCTAATTCATCCGGCAAATACCACCGATACAGGACACCGGCGCCGATAAAACGAAACGTCTGGGAACTGCCTCAGACACACTCGGAGTGGATTTGGTGTAAATCGATCGGTGGAACTCATCGAATTAGGGGGCATATCAACAAGGGCTTTATCTCTGCTTTTTTGGCTTTAAAAGCCAAAAAAGCAGAGATAAAACTAGCACCCTATCAACAACAGGGTGCTAACATGCGAATTTGCATGTTAGCACCCTTTTACTGTACGCTTCCCCTTGCATCTCTAATGAGATGCAAAGGGGGCGTTCCAGAGTAAAATAATAGGAGAAATGTCGCTAAGCCACATTTCTCCTATTATCAAGAATATCGCTAACCCTGTTAGAGACAACAAAAGCAGCGCTAACCGCAGTTAACGCTGCTTTTTTACGTCTGTTATTTTTCTGACTTAGCCATGATATCCTATGGAAGGAGGATATCATGGCTAAGTTTGTCTGTCCCTATCAACAAGCTAACATGAGATTATCGCTGGGTTTCCAGCGATAATCTCATGTTAGCCACTTAGCGTGAGGATTTTTATCGCTTTTGAGATAAGCGTTGCTAATAGCACGCTATCTCAGCGATAAAAATCCACACTAGCCGGCGATAATTATCCGAGCTCTAAGTGCGCTTAGCGATAATTATCGCCGGTTGTTGTTGATATACCCCTTAGTTCTGCCGCTGTAAGCAAGTATGCGAGAAAATGGCAGCCGAACCGAGAGTGCAGACGGAGAGAGGAGTTCTAAAGCGCTGGGCGGGCGCTGCGTGAGACCCTAGCGTACCGGACTGTGGATTCCTCGAGTGGCGGGCAAAGCTGGAACTGCCGAGAGCATCCTGCAGCGCAACCCCGACGGCAGGGCCGAGGTACATCGGGAGTCATGGGGCCAATTGGTGGAGGAGCGTCTCGGTGGACCGGCCTCAATGCTGCGGTGCTGTAAGTGCTCCACGGATGACAGGACGAGGAGGCGATATTGTCCGACGATCTACCCCCTGGGAGCCCAGCGAGAGTGCGGTGAGTGGGGCGGGGGCCTTTCTCTGTATCAGGTGCGGGCGGGCTTGCACAGTTGGGCCTGGGCACCCTTGAGTAATCACCTAGGCGGGGTCTGGGCGCACTGGATCGGGCTGGCCGGGCCGGGAGAGGTGTGGGGGCCGCGCCTGCTACTAGACCCGCGGGGCGCTTGGCATGGCTGTGCTGCCGTGGGTGTGGGGATACTGGCAGATTGGCTCGGTGCACAGTCCGGACTGTTTCGAAAGACTGGGGTGCCCGGAGCCCTGCTGGTGCCTCCGACCTGTGGGGTGAGCTCGTGCTGAGCTCTATACACAGGCTGTGGAAACAGCGTGCTACTGGGGCTGCCTTATAGGCCTTTGTATCTGTGACCATACAGCTGGGTGGAGAGCTTGTTTTAGCGAGCCAGGGAGCAGACTCAACTATCGTGCAACGCTGGAAACAGGAGAGCTTGTCGACCAGTCAGGGAAGAGCTGAGTGGGGCCTAGTGGAGCACTTACTATTGAAGCCTAGAGTGGTGCTGGTCAAGAAGGTTGGGTCTGCTAGTGGACTGTGTGGCCGCCGCTGGGGGGACCACTGTGAGGTCTGCCAACACATCAATCCCTGGTAATCTGCCTGATCGCCTGCGCCTGGTGTCTGGGGTCACAGGCACACCACTGTGGGGTCTCCGAAGTACAATTTGCTTGTGTATAGCTTAGACGCTGATAGCGGAGATCGGTGTCTTCACAGACTGGGCGAGAAGAGGGCATTGTGTGATTGGAATCAAGTACATCGCTGGAAAGCCCTGCCATTATGGGAAAGCCGGATCCCAAGCAGCCGAAACTCTCATTTGAAAGTAAACGTAACACGCGCGCAACGGAGACCAATGGGGAACAGGTGACACAGAGCATGTCGGACACTGCTGAGAGCCCGGAGGACGACACGAGAACCATCCTGCTGGAACTGCGCTCAGGTCTGAAAACCATAGACAGCAAGATTGATGCACTCACGTCTAGCTTAGACGTGGTAAAAAAGAAGGTGGACACGCACGAACACAGACTTGACGTCCTGGAAAACAGGCTATCGGACACGCAGGACTCGCAGGCGGAATCACGGACACAGATACTGCAGATGGAGAAAATGCTGGAGGTCATAAAAGCTAAAAATGAGGATTTGGAAGCGCGCTCCAGACAAAACAACCTTCGTATAATTGGACTGCCAGAATCCACCGCTATATCACAAATGGAGCCGTTTATTGATAATCTGTTGCGCAAACTCTTTGGCCCTGTGCTGTCTGCGGTCATGATCGTAGAGAGAGCGCACTAATCTCTAGGAACTCGGCCCAAGCCAGGTGCACCGCCACGTCCGATCATTGCACGCCTGTTAAATTATGCGGACAGAGGTGCTATATAGAGTCCTATAAATCATAAAATCATAAGGGTAACAACTTGTCCTTCTTCCCGGACTACACTCCTGTTGTACAGGCGGCCCGCAGAGAGTTTGTACCGGTAAAAAAGATACTTCAGACTGCCTCTGTCCCATTTGCTATGTTACATCCTGCTAAATTGAAAATAACACACAATCGTCAGGCGCATCTCTTTACAGACTCTAAGTCAGCCTTGAAATTCCCGAAACATATCTGCAAAAATAAACCCCGCCAGGGTGGCTCGGGGAGCCAGTCAGCCTCACCAGACCCAGAAGATTCGGATCATTAATAGTAGTCTCTATATTTTTGTGGACATGTGTGGAACTGTGATGGAGTAATATGTTATAGTTGGTGCAGGCTCAGCTTGGAGTCTGAGGCAGGAGCAATGCGCATTTTAAATGATGTTACGTTGTTATTGAATGCTGGGTATACCGGATGTCTATTTCGCTCATGGTTAATGGTGCAAAGGTGTGTCTCACAGCTATAGCCTGGCCACCTCACCATATGGTGGGTGTTTGCCGCCGTTCCTTCCCCCCAAGTGGGTGTTCCCCTACTGTATAGTTTTCTATGGAAGACTGGGTGAATGGTGGGGTATGGGTGGGAGACGGACTCGACCTAATTGGGAGGTTGGAGTGGGTGGGGGAGGAGGAGTGGAGGGTTGGGGTATGTGTTGTTTTTTGTTTTGTTTATTTCAAATTTGTTGTCTAGACTGGGAGATGGAGATTACTGCGGATTAGAAATGTATGGCATTATTGCAACAATCCTGTTATGGTCCAACTTGACTTCTAGGTTGTTTAGAAGATGTTCGTATTGTCTATGGGTGAGCGATACAGACTATTAACTTGGAATGTAAGAGGGTTAAACTCCCCATAGAAAATACGTCAGGTGTTTGTTTATTTATCTCGCTGTGACAAACATATTGCTCTTCTGCAGAAAACGCATTTAACCAGATACACGGAACGTAGTATTGCCATCAAATAGGCCGGATATAGGCTTGCCTCCTCATTTTCATCATATGCCAGGAGTGTGCTAATCCTGATCAGGCGAGGCGTTGCATTTACCCCACTATGGACGCACATAGATCGGGAGGGGCGCTGTGCAATGGTGCAGGGGAAACTAGGTGGCTCCCTGGTGTCAATAGTAAACATATATGGCCCTATTGCAGATGACCCAGAGTGTTTTTAAGAATGTATACCAAGCTAAGAGAATGGCCGGAAGCAGCCATTTTGGAGGGGGGGGGAGGGATCTTAACACCTATCTGGTCCCTGACCTAGACAAATCTAATCCACTGACAAATCGTACCCCTAAGATGGCTCAATGTGTCCGAAGTGCTATGTTGGAATTTGGACTGCTCGATGTTTGGAGAGTGCGTAATGCCTCGGTGAAAGAGGGTACTCATGCTACACCGCTATACAATAGCTGGTCTAGGCTGGATTACTGGCTGCTAGGTGGGGATGCGGTTGAATGGGTTACAGGGGTAATTAACCTCCCGCGCACGTTATCAGATAATAATCCTGTACAACTAGATATCTAAATCCCGACGGCAATACACCGCCCTTTCACGTGGTGGCTGCGGTCGGAGGCCTTGCTAGACCCAGTAAATGAGGCCACTGTGCGTGCTGCTATAGAACAATATTTCAAACTCAATAAAGGATCCGTTGATAATGCCTACACATTATGGGAGGCCTTCAAATTGACGAACCGGGGAGTGCGCATTGGCATAACTGCTGGCATATTGAAGGACCTCAGAGCTCAGCTTGCTAAAACTGAAACTACGCTTCAAGACCTAGAACATAGCTACACGGCTGCTCCGTCAGCCTACGCCCTTTCTCGCATACATGAGCTCATATTGGAATATGATACTCTGGCTGAATCTGAGATACGCAAAAAGAACTATTGATGGACAGAATGCAGAACAATGTCATACATTCACCCCAGTACAGAGATCTGGGCCTAAATCCATTGTTTTTTTTGCTCACCATGCCACCCCAGTTTAGACCTGGCCATATGAAAATCAGTCTTGACCCTGTGCCTCATGGGAACAGTCCAGCCCGAACTGCCGTATCTCAGATACGATATATGTCGCGCAGACACATGGCGCATAGATATGGAGAAGGGGGGAGACCGGGTCGTAATTTAGCAAACAAAATCAGAAATCGCGTGGAACAACCTCATATTGACAAGATCACAGACTCTCATGGGGAAGAACATTATCACCCACTAGATATCACTGAGCAGTTTCGAGACTTCTATGCTCATCTCTATACTTCTAGGGGGAGGGGACTACAACAACTGAGATGGAGAGTTATCTGGAGGATGTGGCATGCGCCTGGCTGTCGGACGCCCACAGGGAATACCTGAGCCAGCCAATTGATGCCGAGGATATTAAAGCCACAATTATGGCTCTACCTAATGCGAAAGCACCGGGGCCTGATGGCCTCACAGTTGAATTTTATAAAACATATGCAGACCTTATTACCCCTTACCTACTGGAGGTATATGCTAAAGCACATGATTCTGGTGTGCTACCACCCTCGCTCCGACAAGCGTTGATTATAACATTGCTTAAAAAAGATAAACCTCCTGATAGGTGCGACTCATACAGACCGCTCTGATGCCATGCCTGGTACTGCCGGACCAGTCAGGTTTTATACCCGAACGTTCTACATCGCACAATCTGCGGACCATTTTTGCAATGCTCCATGTGTTGGAGCCAAGCCTATCGGCTGCGGCAGTGATGTTGGACGCCGCTAAGGCCTTCGACTCGGTCGAGTGGAAATATATTTTATATTATAATTTGCATTACAGCGAATGGGGTTCCCATTCATTTTTATGAAATGGGTTATGTTACTGTACGCGGAGCCATCGGGTGGGTGGTCTGACGTCGGAACCATTTGAAACTGAGCGGGGCACCCAACAGGGTTGTCCTCTGTCCCCATTGCTTTTTGCACTCGCGGTAGAACCACTGGCGTGCGTTATACGGCAGAGGAATAGAGAAACGGCTCTGAACTTTAACTATCGCCCAGTTGCCATATCATTATATGCGGACGAAATGGTGCTATTTTGTTCGCGAGCCCTCTCGTTATCTGGCGCAGCTGCTACAGGAATATGTTCAATTTGGCTTATTATCGGGACTGGCTGTAAATTGGGAAAAATCCACCATTATCCCTCTGACGGAATCCACGACTCAGCCTGATGTGGAGTTCCCGTTAGTATGGTCAGCAGAACCAGTTAAATACCTTGGAGTATGGATCCATCGGGATCCGGAATTGGTTATACGTGAAAATTATGGCCGGGCCTGTAGCACTTTAGATCAACAAGTTGATGTTTGGGCGACCTTGCCGCTGTCTCTGGCGGACCGTATTGCACTTGGGAAAATGGTGGTCTTGCCGCGGTTTCTGTATCTATTTACGAACATCCCGATTGTACTGACGAAGGTTTTTTTTGACACACTCCGCACGACTTACATTGATCTGGGGAGGTAAGCATGCTCGGGTGAGCTGGTCTGTTCTCACTTGTGCTTACGATAAGGGGGGTTTTGGGGCTCCGGACCTATATATCTACTATCTGAGTGCTCAGGCTCAGTATGAGTACTATTGGGTCAGACCGCACGCATTTACCCCGCATGTTGCAGTGGAAGCGGGAGACGCCTATCCTGTCCCTCTGCATAGTATGATCACATACACAAAGCGTGTACTCCCGAAAACGGAAATTAATGTGGTAGACATAAAGATCGCTGCATGGCAACCAATAGGGAGACTAGCACACAAGTTACCCATATACGCCCCAGCTAGGCACATAAAACACCACGCTGCACTGTCAGTGACTCACGAAGCGAGCTTGATGCGGCTCCTAAAAGAGGCAGGACTAAAGTTGCTGCAAGATCTTTACCCGGAGGGATCGTTCCACACAACAGACACTCTGCAATACATAAGTAATCGCACGCTGTTGTTCCGCTTCGCGATACATAGGCTTAGATACGCGGTTAGAGCACACTATGTCACCTATCCCCTTGAGCTTCCTACGTTACACTCACTGCAACTGGTCCTCACTGCCCCCACCAATAAGAAGTTGATTTCTAGGTTATATAGACTTATACGGGATGAGAGTAAGAGTGAGCCGGCTAGAAGCTGGGAGAGATGGAATGACTGTCTGCTGTCCCCGATATCGGAGACAGACTGGGAATATATATGTGGCTTAACGGGTACACTTGCTATGAATGGAAATTTATGTATAATACATTTTAAGTAAATACATCAGGTGTACTATACACCGGCGAGGTTACACCAATGTGGGTTACGTGACTCTAGCTGCTGTATGAGATGTGGTCAACATGAAGCAGACTTCTTGCATCTTGCATGGGGGTGTAGAAGGGTAGCCTATTATTGGACTGCTGTAGTGAGGGATATAGTGGAAATGTTGGGGCTGGAGCTACAGTGCACCCCCCTTGTATGTTTACTGTGCTGTGTTCCACATGCGAAGGGGGTGACGGGTAGATTCGTACGACTAGCGCTGCTCATGGCTAAACGCAGGGTGGCCATCACTTGGGGACGGAAGCGATCACCAAAAACACTGGATCAAGGACCTCGTATATTGTAAAGGAAATATGGAGACATATGCAGAGGAATTACCAACAGCGTCAAGGCCAAAGGATATATGGGAGCCACTGCGGCAATTTCTGCAGAGGAGAGCAACAGCGGATGAACAGAGTGAAGTGGGTTAGCTGGGACATGCTAAAGCGTCAGGCATGTTAAGGACGCATTATATATGTAACGACAATGTGATGTCCTTGTCTCCCAGAGAGACAGTATGTTATTGATTGGTCGAGACATGGATTTCCCTTTTTTTTTTAGTTGTTATAATTTGTTGATTATTTGTTTTGCTGCTGTTGCAGTGTGGATAATGCTCATGACTATTTTTGTATGATGATACTGTGAAGTATGATTGTTCTTTTTTTGTCTATTTTTCGAAAAGTAATTAAAAAAAAAATCTGTAATACTGGACCTTTCTCTGAGCACAAAGAACAGGAATACTGGGGGTGGAAGGTTGGGGGGTAGAGTTGGTGATAATCATTTTGGGAAGAAACTAGTATTTACGAACAAACTCAGTCAAAATAAAACTTGGTAAAATAATGACCTATTGATTTTGAATTGCTTTATTTCGTAACAAACCAATGCATTCTTTATGATTCAAAACCAATAACAAATTCAGCCTACTTTCCTGGTTTTACATCGGCTTAGGCTGTAGGGATATCTTTTAATTTACCGTTCACAGCCTAATAGACAATGAAGCACTAGAGGGTAGTATAAGACTCTATGTAGCTTAGGCACGTCATGATCCTTTGAAACACACGACAGAACCTAGAGATTCAGGGTAAATCAGCACTGCTCACTAAAAGCAGCAATTAAACCATTTATCTACCCTCTTTATCGTTAAGTAAATTATTTGGGTCTCTCCAGGTAAAACGAGGGCTGTGAGTGTATATACATCGTGTTATATTGTTCTTCTATTTCCTGAGAATTTTGGTAGTCACATATTTAAATATAATTTCTTTCCAATAGTCCTTCTTTTAAATGGGATTAGACAGTGTCCTTGGCTAGTTTTGATGGTACACCAGGATGCCGCGGTGCACAGATTGGGAACCGCTGAGCATATTGGCACCCAAAGTAGTTGTTTTCAGTACCAGGACCTACTGTGGCAATATGTGGTTTTTGAGAACAAAAATATTTTTTGCTTTTGCCAATGTTTATTATAACGATGAGGGCCTGACAGCTCCCACAGCAATAAAGTCTCACTAAAACCATGTAAAAACAAGACATGCATTGACAAAACCAAAGGACTGACCACCAATGTCTTACCTATTGGCTTTACCAATGCTTGCTTATTTTCATGTTACCTATAATTTTTTTGAAACTTGTTACACTGATTTTCCATTATGAATATTTCTTTGGAAATACTAGCATGCATCAACACATTTTACAAATGATGCTGCAAAGGAATGGCACCTAAAAGTTTCACAGTGGTTAAGCAAAACGCTTTTTCCTATTTGCATTTTTTTGGGAACATTTTATTTTGAAAGCAAAGAATCATCAATCTTGCTTTCAAGCTTTTGCATATATTTACATCTAATCAGAGAGCATACTGGAATAATGATACAAAGGCTTATATTGTTAAACTTTGCAAACGTGTGTACACATTTTTATACCGGAACCACCGTTGGTAGTACAGTCTGAACTTACATTTCCTTAGAGCATTCACCCTATTAATAAAGGCTTTGTAATAATTAACCATAAATACAAGTTTGAACAGTGTTTATATATGGACACCGATGTTACCTTAACTGAAGACAATTCCCTTCCCTGATCCATAATGTGGTACTGTAATCTAGCAGCCTAAGGGTTTATGCTGCAAGAGGTTAGGCCTGCCTGTCCCAAGGATAACATGAGCATGAAAACGTGGTGCTCCTGACCCCAAACAATATGTCCTGTCTCATGCAGATGGTGCATGCAGAGCAGAGTTCTTGCTGCTAGAAATTCCAGTCTTTAAGAGAAAAGACAAAGAAACAAGCCTTCTCATGGAACACGCCCAAGATTTGGAACTCCATCCCCCTTCAATCAGCACTCTACCCACCTTTCAAACAAAAAAAAATAGGAACCCAACTGTTTCATCAATTTTTATGCCCAGAACAGGTATCCTAACACCCAACCAGTTATGTTATGTTATGTTATGGAAGCTTGTAAAGCGCGCAGCTACCTCCAACGGAAGTGTCCCGGCGCTGAAGACCGCTGGGGAACCCGTCCTGGCTTAATAGCATAGATTCAATTATTTATCTTTTATCTTCCAATTTTAGCATTATGCAACGTGTTCACCTATTTGTGTAGCACTCTGATCATTTTTTGTTTTGTTTGTGCTTAATAAAAACCCTTAATAAGTAAATAGATAACATATCCTGACCTTCCATATACATGTGCACGAGCTCTTTAGGAACCTCTGGAGGCACTCCTGCAGAGTTAAAAGCGGAATCGCTTTTTCCAGATGTAGCAGACTCTGCTGCCATCCTGAGCTTTTCCTTCTCTAAAAGGTTATACCCTCTCAATAATTCACTCTCTTTATTTATCTATTTCCTTACTTTACCTTCTTCTTTCCTCTCTGGTTCATTCCTCCTGTCTCTCCTGCCTCCTTTCCTATTCTTCTTTGTAAGCTAATCTCGACTTCTTCCTTCAAACTCCCTGACCCTCCCTCTTTCTGCAGCTTTATCCATCTTGAGGGCAAAATACTCAGGGTCTCAATCACACTGAACCCGATCAAGGGAATAACTCATGCAGTTGGTTTATGTGAAACTGAGATGGGGAGGTTGTCAGAGGGAAAACATGGAAAGTAAATGTGGGCAAACACTCATTGTGTCTGGGGAAAACCTGTGCAAAGTGGCTAAGAGAGCCTGACAACACTGCACGTCCTTGCTGAGTTCCTACCATGGTACCCTCATCAGTGGTAATCACACACAGGTTCTCCAATAATCCTTAGCAATACTAACAAGGATCTCCCACCCTTTCTCAAAACACAGACCATCCTCCCTGATCTATCCCCTGACACAGGATGTCAAGGTCTGCCACCACAAATCTTTTTTATACCATTGTACTCTGCAGGTAATGCTATGTTTAAGCTGAAATGATTGTTCTGTTCAGAGCAGTTGAGTCTGGAACTTGAAGATCTCACACTGCTTGTAGCCAATTGTCAGACCCAGTTCAAGAAGGCGATAAGGCAGACAGGGGCTGTCAGAACACCTTTGAGAGGGCCACGGAGCAAGCAGGAGCTACTGAGCCCAACCTCCCAGGGCTCGAATTAATATGGATCCTAAGCAACTGGGCCAAGTATCCCTGCAGCACTTGACTCTCTGTAGTAGCGTGGGTTGAGCAGTCCAAGCCTTGTTGGGGGGAAGGTAGATACAGGGAATGTGCACAAGCTTACAACTCAAAATACATACAATAGCATCAACAAATAATTGCCCAGTAGAAAAAAGTAGTTTTTATGAAAATAAATAGTATTTATATAAAGACACAAAGTAAAAAAGGGCATATGCAAACAATACACACAGCTCCACTGAGGTCAGGCCGCTAGTCTTCAATAAAAAAGGTCCCAGAGTCCCACTTCGCCCTCACTATTGGTAGTGGTTATTCCCCATTGTGAGAAGTTGGCTTGGTACATGGTGTACACTTATGTAAGTGTGGACCTTGCACCAATCCTGACAACCCTTATGGTGATTTTATTGGTCTTAGACAACCTTAGAAATCTATTTAAGTTATAACTGTGGAGAGCAGGCTTAGTCTAGAAGGAGTGTAAAGCAGCTTTGTTTTACCAGAACATAATCCTATAGGTATCAATTAAGTGAAAAGGAACCACACAGTGTATTTATAAAAATATGTATTTATTATAAGACACTCACTAACACATACAGATATCTCCGAGCCAGAGATATACACAATGCACACAATACTTTTCAATAGAAACAGGTAAGTAGCACATAATGCACAGTAGTCACCATGGGGAGACCAAACCATATACTAAAATAGTGGTATGCGAACCACGACTCAAGCCAAGACTATACCCAGAAAGATGTAGAAGTGGCGGGGATGCAAGGAACCACCAGGGGTAAGTAACCAGTAGCCCCACAGAGGCGGCGTCTTGAGTTGGAACACGACTGCGAGATCAATGCAAGTTTTGACTTGACTTAACTCAATGGGTAAGTCGCGGTTGCAATTTTGAAGAAGGACGACCCTTCCCAGTGGATCCTGTAGAAACCCTGTGGAAGAAAAAGGTTGGAGAGCCACTCCACTCGTGGATACCCTAGGAACCAGGATACCTACACCAGGGAGGCTGGATGCATAGGTGTGAAGTGGCACAGGAAACCGCAGTCGGACCCAATGGAGGACTTCAGAAAGATGCCGCTCCTGAAGAAGGAGAAAGTGTCAGGGGGAACCCAAAGGTAGATTGAAGTTGAGAAGTACCCGCTAGCAGAAGGGACAGAGTTTATGTCACTCAGGAGTGACCAGGAGGCACGGAAGACGAATGCCCACTGTTGAGTGCTGCAAGAGAGATGATGGTGAACTTGGAGCTGCAGCTGTGAGGACTAGGTAACACTGTGGAAGACCAGGAGTGATTCACGAGCTGTCCCACGTCATATGTCGAGAGTTGAGGGGTCGGTGTCCGTCAGGAGCACCAACAAGCCTTGGCAACTACAAACAACATGGAAAGTGAAGAAGGTGCAGTGCCGAGACCAGCAAGGTCCAGGTGAGCCACAAGCAGGGGCGTAAGGGCAGGACCTGAGCAATCACCAGAGCCCAAGGAATGACCCTCAAGAGGACTCACAGGCCGGAGGCACTTGAGTCGCGAGAGGACCTCAAGCAGCTCACCAAAGATGCAGGCCCACGGTGCAAGTGATGTGGTGAGGACGAAGATCTTGGTCACTGGAGATGGTTGGGGCTACTTGAAGCCCGAAAATCTTGGTGGAAAGAAGCCAACAAGTCTTTGCAACTGCAAGTCAACGAGGTGCACAGGGGTTAGTTTCCTGCGGCTCCGACTAGGGATACTGGCCTCAAACTTGGTGAGAGGACAGGGCAGGCCTCGAGGGATGTGAAGAACCACCACTTGTGTTGCCGAGCCTGTGTGATCTGTGGGAGCCCAGGATCAGTAGACCGGTCAGATTAGTTGTGGCGCCTGCAGATGCAGGGAAGTGACTCCTTTACTTCAAGGGAGATTCCTTTAGGTGTCTTGGATGCCCACAGGCCTTGGAAGGTTCTGTATAGTGCACAGGAACGGATGTTGCAGCAGACTAGCAGAGAGACTAGGTCAGGAGCAGCAGGAGTCTTCCCAGGTGCAGTCTTGATGCCCAGAGCGAAGTCCAGAGTGCCCAGACGGTTGAAGAAGTGGTGTATGAAATTATTCTTGTCCCACAATGAATCTAGGCACCCACTCTCAGTTAAGCCCTTAAGTACCCTAAGGAAAAGGTTGGGATGGTTCAGGGTTCCCTCCCAGGGGAGGGGTCGGACAGAGGAAAGGATACTCCCATGTCCTTTGTCCAGTTTCATGCCATAGCGGGAGACAACTGCTGTCCGAGCTGGTTTGAACTGGACTATGCAAGGTGGGCACCCAGTGTGCCCCTCAAGCAGACTGAGTGGCGCTAGCAAGCGCTCCCACCTGGCCCCAATACACTTAACCCTGTCTGGGAGGTGGTCACACCTTCCTGTGACAGGATACCTATTGTTCTGCCTTACCCTGTTCGAGCTTGGCTCAGCAGCAGGAGGGCAGAATTGTGTCTCTGGTCAGCAGCAGCCATGTTGTGCTGTCCGGGTCTAGAAGACTAGTACCAGGAGCACTGAGAGCCTCCCAGGGGAGCCTTACAGTGCATGGAATCATGCTCCCACACCGTTTGTGATGTGGGGGTATGATTCCAACATGTTTGATACCAAACATGACAGGATTCGTTACAGCCAGTTTCCAGATGGTCATCTCGTAATGACGCGGTGCCCCTGTATATGTGATATGGCTGTCTCACTTACAACCAAGGAAAATGGACTCCGTAGGTTATAGGGGTGTCCTGCTCATGCAGGGGCACCCTCTGACTGAGAACCAAGCACCCTGCCTTCAGGATTGAAAGGTCTGCCTTAGGGGTGATTTATAGGTTATAAGTGTAGTGACCTTAGATACAGGGAAACCTATATCTTTCATAAGTGGTGCTAGCACCAGCTTACACAGGCTGCAATGGCGGACCTGTGGTTACCAATTGAGCGGTCTCCTGTTGGTGGCATGGTACATGCTTCAGCACATGGAGGACCCCTGGTGTTCCTATGCCCTAGGTACCTTAGTACCATATACTATGGACCGATAAGTATACACCAGTGTCCAATCTGGGATGTACCTAAGTAGTCCAGTAAGTCAAATCACGTTATTCGAATAATTTTTTGATAAGATCATAAAAGTACGGGCGTACAAGATAAAAACATTAATTGATATACAGAATTTTAAAATAGATTGTTAAAATCATCCATTATATACATACTAAAAACATAGAATTCATTCTAAGATATTGTGTAATTGCCTGATCTTCCAAGAGAGGGATAAAAAAGATGCAACACAGTAACAAACAAGGTGATCAGGCAATGATTGTAAAAAGAACATTCCTGGGCGACATTGGCTAATATTATATTTGCGCATAATTGGGAGAATAAATCTTTTACGGTGTTCTACATAAAATTTAAAGAAGGAAAATGTAAAATTTAGATTGGGTGGACATCCCGTCACATGGGCAGTGCGGGAGCTTGAGTATGGCAAACATTTCTGATGTATAAGCCAACATACCCGGAATAAGATTCAGACGCAACCTAAGTAAAATAAATCTGTGGTGCGAGTTTGTTTTAGAAAGTAGTTATGGAGCTGTCCCTTCTTAGTTAATCCGTCCCTATAGGTAAGATTTTACTGTGGATTTTAGACTGTTAGTTTTAAGTCTCTTGTTTGCCCTTTGTTTTAGGAATCGTGTTTTAATCTCGCTTTTAGAAATGGTGGAGCAATTGGTTGGTGTGACAAATAAATGCTCAAGACCAATGGAGATTACGCTGTTTTTAACAAAGGTAATCCATGGGATCCTATCGGAATGTTCTAAAGAGAGACAATCTTCAATGAACTTCTGAGTGAGGTTAACGGATTCCCTTCTCCATATGGATTGCAAAAAAAGACTGGGTAGTTACCACCAAATTGGCAGCCCTATTACCTAAACCAGGGGCAAGGTAAAAACTAGAATCCTAACAGAGGTTCAAGTAATGCATTACATACAACATACATTTTTAAATAGTACCACAAAATAGTACAAATAATACCTCACATAAAACAAACAATACAGAACAGCAAAGACATATTACAAAGTGATATTACCAAATGATACCCCTACACAAATTACAATATGTACAAAATTTAATAAGACAATAATATTATAAGAACAATAGTCATTAGACAGTGGCGCTTACTTGGTTACACAACGGACAATATAAAGACAATAGACAGTGTAAACTTAAACAGTAGCTGAGGAAAAATATTACACACAACCTGTTTGAATAAAACGAAAAAACAGAAATAGCAACAATTGAGTCCTCTTCAATCAAGGCCACACATAGACTTCGACGGCATTTCGACCAAGCTTAAACTTAAATGGTCATCATCAGGACAGACAGTGCATATTGGCAGAGTATCCAACAATAAAATTGTTATTGGCTGGTCACATGCCATTAATATTGATACCGGTCCCTCCCAATGTTCTTACTGTAATTTCGCTCTCCAGAGACACAACAATACTGGGGATGCTGTTATTACCCCTTTCCCTGTAAGGCTGTTTCTTTTGAACTGCAGATCACTCCCCAGACACTCAACTGAGCTCACACTATTGTTGGATGAGCTAAAACCGGATGTTCTGTTTTTTAACTGAGACCTGGCTCCACAGCAAAGCAGACCCTGTTCTCGTTCAAACCCTCCCCCCGGGATATTTAATTCTTAGGGCTGATTGCAAAACCGGCAGAGGAGTGGCTTTAGCTATTATTTTTAAAGAGAACTTGAGTTGTCGTACCACTACAATTACTCTTTCGGACTGTGAGAGCCTGGCTTTTGCCATAGATTTCTCTTTGACAAACACCTTCTCTGGCCTTTTAATTTATCGCCCCCCCAGGGTCCGTAGGGCAGTTTCTCACTAGCCTTTCCACCACCATTGCTAACCTGGCCCTAGCCCCATCTAATTTTACAGTACTTGGGGATCTTAACATCCACTTTGACGATTCTGCTGATCACTCAGCTAAGGAGCTATCAATGAACCTTTTAGCGCTTCAGCTAATCCAGAAAGGATTTGCTTCAACGCACATTAAAGGTCATCTCCTTGACGCTGTTTTCAGTAACTCACAAGAGCTGATGGTAGGCACTCCTATCCCACTTCTTTGGACAGATCACTTCCTGATCCTTCTAACTTGGGATGTCTGTGGACCTATTGCCTCTTCCAACACAGTTCCGGTGTTGGAACGGAATTGGTCTAGGCTTTCGTCGGGCCACTGGACCTCTGTTCTTGAGGCCACCCGATCGTCTGGACCAGCCAATGACACCAACTTGGACCTGGCTATTGATAACTTTAATCATTTGATGACAAGCTCTCTCGACTCAGTCCTTCCCAAGAGATACACCCACAAGAAATTCAGACTAAAGGTGGCACCCTGGTTCTCCTCTAAACTAAGAGAGCTAAAACAAACATATAGAAGGCTAGAGAGAAGGTGGAGGCAGAATTACTCTGATTCTAGGAAATCAGATTACAGAGACTCTATTAGCACATATAAATCAGGAATCAAAATTGCCCAAGCTACCTTTTATGAGGAAAAAATTAATTTAGCTTCAAATTCTCCTAAAGAGATCTTCCCAATTGCCAAAACTCTTTTTACCCTGCCCCAGAAACTTCCAACTCCAGAGGGGGCACTAACCCCAACACCATTTGTCCCGCTATTTTGGACATTCTAAACCTATCCATCTCTTCCAGTATGGTCCCTCCTGCATGGAAATGCGCCCTGGTGAAGAAACCTAAAGAGACTTAAAGAAACCTAACCTTGATCAGTCCAACTTAACTGACTACCGTCCCATCTCTCTCCTTCCCTGGGTGAGCAAGCTTCTTGAGAAACATGTGAACACCACGCTGGTAGAGTACTTGGAGTCTTCTCCATTACTCCCTAACAGTCTTTCGTCCTCTGTTAGGGACAGAGACCGCCCTTTTGGCAGTAACTGTGGAGGCGAGGAAGATTCTGGACCAGGAAGGCACGGCGGCAATCATCCTTCTCGACCTTAGTGCTGCATTCAACACTGTCAATCATAACATCTTGATTTGCCGACTCAAGAATCTTAGAGTGACCGGCACGGCCCTCACCTGGTTCCAGTCCTTTCTCAGTGACCATTTTTTTAAGGTGTTTGAAGGAGATGTTGTGTCTAACCAGTTGCTGCTTAGCTGTGGGGTGCCTCAGGGCTCGCCCCTGAGCCCCACGTTATTTAACATCTATATGAGCCCCTTGGCAGAGATTGTCCATCCTTTCGGCATAAAGATCATCACCTATGCAGATGACACTCAGCTCGTAGTGGCATTAAACCACCCCGAGAAGTCATCTAGTTACCTGGGTTCATGCCTAGAGGCAGTAGCCGAGTGGATTGAACTCTCATGCCTCAAGCACAATGGGGAAAAGACCGAGCTAATGCTCTTCGGCAACTCCCCTCCTTCAACCCTGCTCTTCTCTGGCCGGACTGTCTTGGCTCTGCCCCAGACCCAAAAGCTCAGATCAAGAGCCTTGGGATGTGGCTTGATAGTGCTCTTAGTTTTAACTTCCAGGCTACCAAGCTCTCAGCTACCTGTTATGGCTTAATGAGGATGCTGCGTAAGATTCCCCCCCTTCTTCCCTTTCAGGCGAGAAGGATTATGGTTCAAGCTCTTATTTTCTCTTGCCTGGACTATGGTAATGCCCTCTACCTGAGATCCCCTCATTTCACTATTCATAAGCTCCAGGTGATTCAGAACTGTGCGGCCCGCTTGCATCTCCAGATCCCTCGTAGGCAATCTGCCAAACCTGCATTGAGGAGCCTTCATTGGCTCCCCATTGGGGCAAGAATACAATTCAAAGCCATGTGCTTGGCCCACAAGGTCTTTTGGAGGAAAGGTCCGGTCATTACCCATTCTTTCATCACCCCTTACCACCCGTCGCGGAATCTCTGCTCTAACTCCTCCTTTCTGGCCGACTCTGCTAAAATACGGAGATCAAGATGGGGCGGACGCTCCTTTTCCTTTAATACCGCTAATCTTTGGAACACCCTTCCTCTAAGTCTCCGGAAGGAGCCAAACCTATTAGCGTTCCGGAAACTTTTGAAAACCTGCCTCTCCAAGGACTCTCTTTAAGCTCTCTGCCTGGTATCCATCTGCATTAGTCCACAGCGCTGGGAGGCCTCAGGGTAGCCATGCGCTATATAAATACAAATTCATTCATTCAAATAAATATGTACACAGAGGAGTATCACAAATAGTATTAAAGGGTCACTAGATTATAACCAGCATAGCACAAAATCAAAGATCAGTGTCATGCATATGGACCTTAGTTATATACAACTAGACAAAATAATAATGATGTTAAAGTCCAAAAATACCCAAGAGAAAATCAAACCAAGTGATCATGTTAACCTATAGTGCCAAAAATAAAAGAAGAAAACCCTTGAAAGATAAATAAAAAAGAAAATAAAAAAGGGGAGAGAGAAGAAAATGTGATAGTCAAGCCATAGTGTATTTAATAACAAAACGTAACAAAAAAAAGCCCATAGATCCTAGAACTCAAAAGTTGACCTACTTGCTCACTGAGTCAGTAAGAGTCAAAAACTCAATAGATATTAATTGCTCATAATATCAAGGTTAAGAAAGGAGGCATTCAGTACGTACGGTAAGATTCAAGCCAAAATACTACAAAATAAAATTAAAATCATCAATAACAGGGCCCAGCCCAATAAAGGAAGAAGTTAAGGAAAAAATGAAATTGTACTCACAGGGCATACACATATTCTTGAGGGATATCAGAAAAAATCAAGCCCCTCTCTCACCAGCCAAATGCGGTACAATCAGATACAAGATTAGTAATAAGATTAGGGCCAGGCTAGTCAGGTCAGGTATGTATGGGACATCCAATTCTGCATGACAGATAACATTTGAGGAAGCCTACTAGTTTTTTCTAGAAGGTGTCCTCAATGGTCTGAAGAGCTGAGGATTTGGAGTGTCCCCAGATACCTGCCCCATAGCTTGCTACCCAAATAGATTTGGCCATATAAACATTTTTGACCATGCCAAGGGATTTCGCTCCCAGCTTTTTTATAAAGGTGTATAGGGTGTTAGTACTTTTTTCTAACATGAGGCCCCTAGTGGTAATCATATTTGACCAGTTTAATTGTCTATCGAAGGTCACCCCTAGATAAGAGAAAGTATCTGTGTGAGTCACTTTCTGACCTGCGATATGGAGATTTGGTACCTTCTTATCCTTACTACCAGTGATTAAAATAAAAGATTTTGCCTCATTGGTGTCGGGTCCAATTTATGCATGTAGATTACATAGATCTCTAATATTTCTGTAGAGCTAGACCAGTATGGGCAATTAGCGCAGCGTCATCTGCGTAAAGGAGAATTGGAATGCACACATTATTCATCTTTGGGACATCTGGCGTTGAGTCTAACAGGGGTGCTTCCACCCCATTAGTGTAGATTGAATAAAGAAATGGGGCAAGGACGCAACCCCGTCGGACCCCTCTATTGATTGGGAGCCACCTGGTGCACTCTCCCTGCTTCCCATATCGAATGCTGGCTGAAGCTGAAGAGTACAGCTGCCTGATAAAAAGGATAATTTCCTTGTCAATGCCCATCTCCTTCATTATCATCCATAGATGATGGTGGGCAACGCAGTCAAATGCTGCGGATAAGTCCATAAATGCCAGGTATAGCTTGCCATGCTTGGCTTTGGTATACTTGGCAATTAACAGACTTAAGTTAAGGCATTGATCCTGGGTACCTTTCCCCTTTTTAAATCCATATTGTACCAGGATCAGGACATTGTTGATGGTGGCTCATTCCTCCAGTCTGTTCTGTAGAACTCGACCCATGAGTTTGGCGGTGCTGTCAAGAAGTAAAATCAGCCTGTAATTTTTAGCCACAGATTTATCTCCTTTCTTATGGATAGGTAATAAAATAGATTTCGACCATGAACTAGTGGGCCCACAGCGGCAACTGCTTTTGTCAGCACCGGCCCCCATAGGTCTGGTTGTTCGGAGACAAAATCTATTGGGGTACCGTGCGGGCCAGGGGGTCTGTTGCTGCAGTACTGCGTGAGGGTCTCCATGACCTCAAGGTGGTTAAAGAGGAGGATGGGTTTAGGTGATGGCATATTAGCTAACCGCTGTGAGTTCTCTCCCTCACCAGTCGGATCGAATATTGAGGAAAGTGGGTAACCCGAGATTCCTTGTCCACATGACAACCTAGGCTTGGGTCTATAGATGATTTGAGAAAGGGAGTGTAGATTACCCTCCAAAAATCACTGGTGTTGTTTGAAATGGCGGCTTGGTGCATTTGATCCCATGCTTCTTCCTTCAGGGTTGGAAGTCTGGCTTTCCTAGCCTCTTTGTAACGGTGACAGAAAAGCTTGACTTGATCTACATCTCTTGGGATGGTTCTAAGCACCTGATGTAAATTTGATTGGTACCTTGTGCAAGCTTGGTCAAACCATCTAGGGGCAAAAGAGTTAGCAGTAGGACTTTTCCTAGTTACGTGATTTTTTATCTCGACTAAGATCTGTTCAAAGGCAGTTGTTATCTTAGATGGATCGGAATCAGGTTCTATACAGGTCATAATATAATTTTGCCTATTTTCAACCACGATAGGGACTATATTTGCTTTGTCAATTGTAGCCCACCTAAGGATAATTCCGTTATTCCTTGTTATCGTGGGTTTGACATGCCTCATCTCCTTTGGATAAATTCCCCCATACCAATTTACCGGTGATAGCAGCATGATCACTGTAGTTAAAATACTTTATTTGGATGTTACAGGTGAGTTTTTTAAGAGGGTCCGAAACAATAAAATAATCAATGGTTGAACCCTGGCTGGAAATGCCAAATGTTTTATGTAGCATACCTGAGCTGGTTTCGATAGGGTTCCGGATTTCTGTGTTGTTAATAATAAGGAGTCTATTCAGTGCATCTACATAGGGGTTATGCATGAAATGGGGTATACACTTACCTGCCTCATCGGTTAGGCCACATACAGCTTTATTTAAAAAACAACAACAGTGCACATTAAAAACGCACGTCCATGAAGCAGCCGAAGCAAATGGCCGCTTGCTAACGCAGCTCTCGAGCCCCTACCGCATATCCTTCCCTAATCCTGTCAATATTTGACCCGTTTCCCCTGTACTTACGGGATACCGGTGCTGCAGCCAGCGCGACACCTGATTTGGACGCCTCGCTTCCTGGTTGTGTGCAAAATCGGCAGAGGTACCAAGGCTCGAGCGACCGCCCCGAGCAACAAGATGGCGGTCCGCCCCCGGTTGGCGATGTAGAGCTCCACAACAGCGAGATTTTGGCGCCCGAGTCCAAATTGGAGCCAACTGATGGTGGTGACAGACCCCGTGGAAACCCCACTGGGCAACGGAATGGCCGATTCTGTGGTGTGTGTCGCTCCCCTCAGTGGCTTGATGTGTCCCGGTTGCCGCCTTCACTAACGGGTGGTCGGGCACGGCGATAATCGAAACCCCAGTCTGGCGAGCCTGGTGCACGGAGAATGCTCCATCCGTCCTTGGAGCGACGGTGAGTGAGACCTACGCTGCTGCGCTCTCTCTGCGGTTGCCCTCCAGTTGGCCCGGACCCCTCGCTGTCTTCCCGTGGGTGGCATCTGGGGAGCCCACCCCGCAGCGACTCCATGGTGGCCTGCACACTCTGGCCCACTTTTCCTGGCGGTTCCTGTGGAACCAAATACTGTTTTAGTTGGCAGATTGCCCACAGAAGCGGAAATCTTGGCTTCCGGCGAGGCAGACAGACACCCTCAATAGCGTATCCCAAGATCCTGCAATAAGAAGGTGGGAGAGTCAAGCGCGGACCCCGGGGAAGAGTGGGACCAGACATTTTGGCCCCTGGGGGCTTGGGCGGCCATGATTTGGTATGCTGAAGAAGGCCAAGACATCCAGTCGGAGAGCGCACGCCTTTGCCCCTGCCCTCAGGGGTGCCTAAGTACATCTTTCCCTGGCCTTTCATAATAAGACAACTCGGGCCCCTCGCCATGAATATTGGTGGTCTTGGTATTGAGCAGTAAACGGAGCGAGGCGGCCCCCTCTCAAGACGACAGCAGCTCTGCCTGATTGATTCTACACCTTGACCCTCCGGCATCCCACGGTTGGGGATCTGGTAAACCCGACAGGCCGGCAGGGGACCACTCTTCCCTGAGCAGGCGGCGGTGAGTACTGGGACCATCCATAACACTCTTACTCATATTGGTGGCGCTCCATCGTATTGATGGCCAGCGGGAAGGGGTCCAAGACGCCGGCACAGAATAAACTGGCCAAGTATGCTTGGTCCAACGTAAAGGATATCAGGGATGCCGCCTCCTATGAGGGAGTCGAAGGCCAGCAAGGCCCACCTCAACAATTGGAACCGACGCTTCAGGAAATCATGGCTCAGACATAGACTCAGTGAACTTTGAAGTCTCACTCATCAGGACTGACCTCAGGAAAATGGACTCCAGGGTGAAGGAGGTGGAAGACGCCACAGCCGGGCTGGGCAAAGACACTGCCCAGCTTAAGCTGCAAGTGGGCCAACTGCAGGACCAACAGAGCAAGATGGAGGCGCTACTCGATGATTATGAAGGTAGGGCCTGTAGAAACAACGTACGTATGTTGGGCGTTCCTGACCGGGCGGAGGGGCCAGCAACTGATCTATTTGTTGAAGACCTGATACTGAAGCAGTTGCAACCTGCCAGACTCTCAAAGTACTTCTCTATTGAACGCGCGCATCGAGTGCCTGGAGGAAGGCCTAAACCTAAGCCGATCATAGTGCGAGTCTTCAACTTCCGTGCTCGAGATGTTATCCTCCAAGCATCACGTTCCAGCCCGCCACTCAAAATAGACAGTGTAATTTCCTTTTTTGCCGGATTTCACCACTAAGGTTCAAATGCAACGCCGCAGTTTCTTGGCAGTAAAACGGGCATTGAGGGAAAAGGAGATTAAGTATGCAATGCTCGTCCCAGCGAAGCTCCGTATAGAATCAGGGGGTAAGGCGTGGTTGTTCTCCTCCCCCGAAGAGGCATGGACTGGCTGGAGGGTTGGCAGCGAGTGGAAAAGCCACACAGAGATCGGAACGGAGGTCCTCGCTCTTCCAGAACAGACAGCAACACCGTGCAGCGGGGCGGCTCGGATCAAAAGGAACCAGATGCTACGACGAGGGACTGACTAACGGCCATCTGTGCCCTTGTAAGGACTGGGACATTGCAAGAGGTATTTTTTAGGCCGGTATCAAGGCCTGTATATTTTTGTTAGATCATCTCCAACGGACTCCGCCAGGTGTGGATTTTGCTGCTCCTAAAGTAAGGTGTTGAACTTTCCCTAACTGGCCGCTTTCATATGGCGCTGTAGCCGGGGCTGGCTGTTGGTGTCCCCTATTAATGCTTATATTATGATTCCATTTGTTTGTAGGGCGGTAGGGGTAAGGCTGCACCCACGTTCCCTATTCTATGATGGGTGGGGCTACAGGCACTCTGCCTTGTTGGGGAGTGGGTAGTTGTAGATCCACTGGCAGGGGGGAAGGGAGGGGGAGGTTGGGGTGGATTGCACACCTAGTGAGCGACGGGGAAGAGAGGGGAGTTATGGGGTTTGGGGTTTACAGTTCTTGTATGTTACATTTGTTGATTTGACAAGGTACTATGACATATCTACAGTGGAAACGAGAAGCTACGCAGGGTCACATGGCTACACATTGGGACAAAAGTGTTAAAATCCTGAGTTGGAATGTCAACGTGCTTAGAGAGAAGGTCAAACGCAGCGTCATCCTCCAGTATATCAAACGGCAAGCCCCAGATATCGTCCTTCACCAAGAAACACACCTGGTGGGTAACTCCTGTTAGGCTCTGAATAGGTGGGGCTACAAACTAATAGCACATGCTGGCTTCACGACCAGTTCAAGGGGGTTTGGCGTCATGGTGAGAAACTCCTTTCCATTTTCGGTAGAGTCCACATGGATAGATGATCAGGGCAGTCATATTGGAGTCACGGGTGTCTTGGAGGGGATCACACTGACGCTCATATCGGTGTATGTACCGCCTGGCCTCCACAGCAAAACATTCAAGGACTTGGGCTTGCTCCTCCTCTCGATTTCAGATGGCCTCCTAGCAGCTGGAGGCAACTTTAACTCAGTAGTCTCGAGCACTCTGGACCACCACCATCCCCGCGAGATTTGGCCGTCTTACCGATTGCTGCCTGACTTTATGGAAGCGCTGGGGTTGGTGGATGGGTGGAGAACATACAACCCAGATAGAATCCAACACACCTTTCATTCCGGGGCCCACCACAGTCTCTCCCGCATAGATTACATTCTAGTTCCGGCTTCCCAGGTGACTCATATCCAGGATATCAAACATTTGGCAAGAGGGATCTCCGACCATTCTCCGGTATGGGATCAGATAGTCCTCAGCCAGGCGAAGGTGGGGAAAATTGCTCCAATCAATCCATGGTATCTACGGGATCCTGGGATCCGTAAGGCATTACTTGAGTCCATAGATAAATATTTCCGGGAAAACGAGGGATCGGAGGACACCCCCAGACCCTGTGGGACGCATTTAAATCAGTCATCCGTGGCCAAGCACTATCGCAAATCGATAAGATGAAAAAAGAAAGACAGAAAGAAATTATAGAAGTTGAGACCGACATCCTCCTACTGGGGGAAGAACTATAGGCTGAGGTAACACATGAGAAACTACATGCAATGCAACGCAAACAATACGACTACAAAGCGTTAGCCACGGACAGGGCTAAAAGTTTGGGGAGGGAAAAGTTGGGTAGACTATACGACCTGGGAGACAAAGCGGGAAAATTATTCGGGTGGCTCGACAAGAAGGAATGGGCTGGTAGGCTAGTGCCGGAGCTTTAGGTACTGACGGCAAATCTCTGACTGATCCGCAAGACATTGTAAACCAATTTGCAGCTCATTACAGTACTATATACAGCAGCACGGCTCCATTCCCTGAGGAGGACTCTCAGTCTCTGCTACAAGATATAGTGCTCTCTACCCTATAGGAGGAAGACCGTCACTTCCTAGAAGGAGATTTGACGAATGACGAAATAGCGCAAGCCATTAGGTCATTGCACTCAGGAAAAGCCCTTGGCCCCAATGGCATCCCCATTGAGTTATATAAACTCAAACCCGACAAATTAGCCCCATATCTGCGAGCCATGTTTGAAGAAAGTAGAGACCTGGGTATCCTGCCTGTGGATCAAAGAGTGGCCACTATAGTCAGTATTAACAAAGAGGGCCTATTTCCTTCCTCAATGCAGAACCCAAAATTCTCACCAAGCTTCTCGCAAATCGCCTCGTTAGGGTGATCGGCGGCTTGGTCCATCCCGATCAGTCAGGGTTCATGCCACACAGAAACACCGCCCTGAACTTGCGTAGGGTCCATGGGGTGTTGGGGAGGGCAGCCACGTTTCAGGAATCGGCAATAATCATATCGTTAGATGTGACCATGGCATTCGACACTATCGAATGGCCGTATCTCTTTCCAGTCCTTGCAAAACTGGGATTTGGCCCGGGTTTCACTCAATGGGTTAGGCTCCTATATTCGGAGCCCCTGGCGCAAGTCGTTGTTAACAACAAGAAATCGGACGTGTTCGGCGTGAGTCGAGGGACCCGCCAGGGATGCCCTCTCTCCCCTCTCCTCTTCGCCCTTGCGCTAGAGCCGCTTGCGGCATGAATCCGTAAAGATCCAGTGATACGCGAGCTGCGTTGGTCCCCTGAACGGGAGGACCGTATCTCTCTATACGCAGACGATATACTGCTGTATTTGGCCTCCCCGAAAGCATCACTCATTGCAGTTCTAGACATCTTGTCGATCTTTGGGAGATACTCTTAGTTCTCCCATCAATTGGAATAAATCCCTCCTATATGTTCTCAAAGGCGACCCACCTGCCCCGCCACGGGACTGCCCCCTCCTAATTAGCACAGTGGGCTTTACCTACCTGGGTATCTTTGTCTCCCTGGATCAGTCACAACCTTCTTCCACCACTACAAAGGTTGAAACGCGATGTTGTCAGCTGGAAAACACTCCCGCTCGCACTTCTGGGAAGAGCAGCCCTCCTTAAAATGATGTCCCTGCCGCGCTTCCTATACGCTTTGCAGAACTCCTTGGACCCCGTTCCAGCATCATATTTTAAAGAGATCGAGGGCCTGCAACAGGAATTATTGTGGGATGGGAAGCCCCGGATAGCTTTAACCGAACTTACGCTGAACATCAAAAAAATATTACTGGGCAGCTCACCTTGCAGCTATTAACCACAGCACTTATGGCCATCCGGATGATACAGGATATGCCATGGACAGGTGGGAGAGAACTATAATAGGGCACTCTACTCGAAACCCAAACATTGCTCCCTAACCGGGCCGACCAAACACTCAGTCCAGGTGTGGCATACCGCAAACATGTCGTTGGGATGGGACCAAAAGCTCACGTTGGCCACCCCTTTATGGGACTCGGAGAAGTTGGGCAACCTGTGGAGGACAAAAGGGTTCGATAAATGGAAACTCATTGGGATTTCGCAGATCAAGGATGTCTGGGCAAGAGGCGATGTGATAACGTTCGCCTCCCTGCAACAACAGCATGACCTAGCCGACTCAGAATGCTTTAGATTCATACAAATTCGCCATGCCCTACGATCGCATATCCCGGTGGGTTCGCCCCCCCCCCGGACTCCTCTCCACTTGAGGATCAACTGCTGAACGGTCACATGCCTGAAAAAAACTATATCTTTAACCTACAAGAAATTAATCAATAATATGGCTGACCCTCTCTAATCACTCCTGGGAAAATGGGTGGGGGTGGTATCGAACTTGATGATGAGAAACGGCAGGAGGCAGTGTCCTCCCCAAGGGTAGTAGCGATCTCGGCTAGACTCCGGTTAGTACAACTCAAAATACTCCACAGAGTGTTTATCACGGGACCCTGTTTGGTGCGCATGGGTAGAGCTGAGAGTGGAGACTATAGACGACTATGCAGCCAAGTGGGCACTTTCATGTACATCATATGGGAATGTGATCACATACAACCATACTGGCGTAAAATACATGACAGTCTCAGCTAAGTACTCACATCTGACCTCCGTTAGGCTCGGAGATGCCTTCTCAACGTGTAGGAACCCACAGACCTCAACAACTATGCACAACAACGGGCCACACTGGGGTTAATGCTAGCAAAAAGGAATATTGCGCAACTGTAGGGGGCCCAGCAGCCACCTAGAGCTGAAGCATGGGAAGCAGACCTAGATTGGTGTATGTATAGAGAAAAGACAGTATATATGTGGCACGAGGCTGCACTAGAAAATAATCACGGATATGGAGCCCCTGGAATGCCTACCAAGGGAAAATTTGCAACCCACCACATAGTATGGATCACCCCCCTACCCCATAAACATTTTTTCCCAATGCTACCAACATGTGTAATCTGTTTCCTCTGTACTGCGTATTTTATGTAGATGAATGTTTAATAAGAAGAATTCTAAAAAAGAAAATTTTTAAAAACACACACGCCCATAAAATGTTTGGTATCTGTTTAAAAGTATTAAAAAGTGCCGTTCATTTTCCCTTCCAGCAGGTCAACAACCTTTTTCATATTACCCCTAAAGTTATTATTATAATAATTAATTGTGAGGACGGTGTTACCATCTGAGCCTTTAACATATAAGAGTTTATAATAAGGGGAGAGGTTATGGGTTTGGAAAGACTTCCAATCTTAAGGTGTTTTCAGCAGCGTCAGAATCCCTCCCCTGATTTTGATGGGAGGGCAGGAGTGTAAAAAGAGCGGTAGCCATCTAGATGAATGGGTCCAGTTTTCCATGTTTCTTGAAAACAGATCAGACCATAAGTAGTGACAATATTTAGCCATTCGAGGTCAGACAATTTGGATCTCTGACCTGCAATATTGCGAATTATTAGTTGAATCTGATCAGTCTGATCAGGTATTGCCGTAAATTGCATGGAATTCTCTGACCCTGATGTGTTACAAGTGGGTGCAGGAGTAGGGGTCCTCTTGTTCTTCCACTGTCAATAGCAGGCTTTGAGGTCTGTCAGTGCGGTGAATCGATTATGGATTGGGAGGGGGATGAACGATTATCTTGAAGGAAGAGATTGGGGCTCTAGGCAAGCTGGCCCTACCTGGCTTGTAGAAAAAGCCCAGCGAAAACACAATTGTTTGGGAGTTCGATGATGGCCCTGTAGGTAATAGACTAAGCAATTGGTGAACCATGTAGTGCAAATTACAATTTACTACCACACAGTCCCCCTGGAGGGTTTTCTTTGAATCCCCCACCCAACCCACCCTTCTTGCCATTATAATTCGGTAAAGAATCTCCCCCGCACCTCCACATGTTTACTAATCCAATGGCATGCTTTTGACATAAGTTGGACCGTTGTTTCTTTTTGAGTTCTGGTTAACCCAGGGACATTTGCCAAAATTATCACATAGGGGCAGCCTGCTGGTGGGTGGGGCTAGTCTCGTATGGGAGTCTATTTGGCCCCTTCTTTCCTTCTGGTCTCGTTGATGGAGGGCCCTTAGATGTCCCCTGAGGCTATGGAGCGTTGGAATGAATGGAGGCAGAATGAGAGGGCAGACAGTTGTTTGGCTGGGTTGGGATTTGAACTAAGCTTGTAGGGTCCCTCAGTGCCATGTGGGGTATACCTTCTGACCTCGCTGGACCCTGGTTGTCGTTACGATTATTGGGGTGACACAGAGGTGGAACTATTGGGCCATTATGGAAAGATGTCTGCGATACCCAAGTGATCGTATTAGGCTGTGTTGGACCTCCCCCTGTTGGACAAAGTGACGCAATGTTGGCCTCAATGCTGATTATCTGTCCACAAGAGGTTGTAATAGGATAGTGATTGACTGTTCAATTCTTAAAATCAGTGCATCAGAAAGAGGCGCAATAGCCACAATAGAGCCTGGGTGAGCAGGAGTTGGCTTGTTTTGTCTCCCACCTTTTTGTTCTTGCTGGGAGGTTCTGAGGGTGAAAGTACTGGACTTTCCCGATGAGGGCTCTGGGTGATCAGACGTTTGGTGCGGAAAATTCCTGACTTAGGGTTTGGGGGGTCATTTGCAGGCCTGGGTGGAGATTCGTTGATTAAAGGCTCTCTTAATAGGCCAGGTGCCCACAATTCCCCCATGGAGAGCCTGCGCTCAGGAATTTGAATCTCCTTGTCCAGTGCGTCAGAAGCCCTTAGGAGAAAAGAGCCTAGAGTGTTAGTGGGCACACCTCTGTGTGTTGCTGAAGTAGACTTCCGTTTCCCCATTTTCAAGCAGAAATCTGTTCTGTCTGGGCAAATGGAAACAAACACGTTAGAAGGGGAGGGCGGGGGGGGAGCAGTCCAGCCTCCTCTGGGCTCTGACCAAGCGTGGATGGGCCCGCCCTTGGCCCGGGCTTTGCTGTGTCAAGGCCCGGGCGCGGACCCAGTGCTCGGCCCGCTCTGGGGGCCGACGTTCGTTAATAAGCATGTGGGTCAGGCGCGGGGACTGTCGGGATCTGTAGTCCCCAGCGGTGGCTCCAGGTGAGTTTGCACAGCTTTCCCCCGCAGAAGCAGACTCAGCGATGTCAGGTTCATTGGTGGCTACGAGGCCGTGGGCCAGCATTGCGCTAATAAGCGCGTGGGTCAGGCGCAGGGGCTATCGGGATTTCCTACACAACCCCACCACCCCACCAAACGTAATGAGATGAGACTAACCTTGCCCATTTTCAAAGTGGAAATATCTGGAGAGTCCATCTGAATTGGCATGGTTACTCCCAGGTCTATGTTCCACTGTAAAGTCCATCCCCTGTAGGGAAATGGACCACC
The DNA here is from genome assembly GCF_964204655.1 of Triturus cristatus. Classification (NCBI taxonomy): domain Eukaryota; kingdom Metazoa; phylum Chordata; class Amphibia; order Caudata; family Salamandridae; genus Triturus; species Triturus cristatus. The sequence continues at coordinate 896,796,217 of NC_140584.1, read as the reverse complement.
TCAAAGGTTTAGGTTTTCACCCTTCATCTGTTTAAGCCATAAGGGGGGATTGTGGTATGTCTGAACAATGAAGTGAGTACCAACCAGGTATGGCCTCAGCTTCTTCAGGGCCCAGACCACAGCAAAGGCCTCCCTCTCAATGGCTGACCAACGTTTCTTCCCCGGGGTCAACCTTCTTCTGATAAAAGCATCCTTCTTCTGATCCTGGCCCTCTGCATTAAGTTGTGATAACACAAGACCCTACCCCTATCTCAGATGCATCTGTCTGGACAATGAACGTTTTGGCGTAGTCAGTACTTTGCAGGATGGGAACAGTGCACATGGCCTGCTTTGGGTCATCAAATGCCTTTTGATAGCTTACTGTCCACTGAACTTTCTTGGGCATTTTCTTTAAGGTCAGATCATTCAGGGGAGTCACTATAGACCCATATCTCTTTACAAATCTTCTGTAATACCCAGTCAGGCCCAAGAAAGCTCTGACCTGAGTCCGGGTAGTGCGAACAACCCAGTCCACAATGGTCTGGATTTTGATCTCCAATGGTTGCACCTGGCCTCCACCTAACAGTTGGCTCTAGTAAACAACCTTGCTCTGCCCTATCTGGCACTTGATGGCCTTGATAGTGAGGCCCGCCTTTTGCAGGCCCTACAGAACATTTCTGAGGTGGACCAGGTGATCCTCCAAGGTGGAGCTAAAGACATCTATATCATCTAGATATGCTGCACTGTAGGTTCCAGACCTGTTGAGACTTTAATCACCAGCCTCTGAAATGTGGCAGGTGCATTCTTCAGACCAAAGGGCATCACAATAAATTGATGATGCCCACTAGGGGTTGAGAATGCTGTTTTTGGCTTGGCATCTTCAGCTAGTCTGATTTGCCAGTAGCCAGCTGTCAGGCCAATTGTACTGAGGCCAAAGAATCTATGAGTTCATCTGCCCTGGGAATTGCATGAGCATCAGTCCTAGTGACTGCATTGAGGCCTCTGCAGTCCACACACAACATCAGCTCTCTTTTTCCACCCTTGTTGGGAGGTGTTCACACAAGGACTACTGGGCTAGCCCAGGGGTTGTCTGAAGGCTCAATGACCCCCAATTCCAGCATCTTTTGGACCTCTGTCCTGATACAATCCCTGACATGGTCAAGCTGTCTGTAGATTTTACTCTTAACAGGCAGACTGTCACCTGTGTCCACTTCTTGGGTACACCAGGTGGTTTGACTGGGTGTCAGGGAGAACATATGTCTGTACTGATTGAGGACCTGCCTGCAATCTGCTTCCTGCTGGTCAGTGAGGCTGCCTGCCAAGGCTACTCCATCTACTGACCCATCATCAGGGTTCTGAGAGAGAAGATCAGGGAGAGTGACATTATCTTCCTCCTGTCCCTCATTAGTTGCCATGAGCAAGCCCATGTCGCCCTGTCTACAAAAGGATTCAGGCGGTTCACATGAAGTACCCTATGGGGACTTTTGGGAGTACTTAGGTCCACCAAGTAGGTGACATCACATTTTTGCTCAAGTATAGTGTGGGGCCCACTCCACTTGTCTTGGAGAGCTGCTAGTGACACAGGCTCCAACACCCACACTTTCTGGCCTTGCAGGTAAACAGTCAAGACAGCCTTTTGGTCATGCTAAGTTTTTTTAAGTTCTTGGCTGGCCTTCAGGTTTTTGCTGGCCTTTTTCGGGTACTCAGCCATGCGGGAAAGCAGGCCAAGGACAGAGTCCACAAAGTTCTGTTTAGGACGTTTGAGAGGTTGTGCCCAGCTCTCAGTCACTAGACACAATGGACCCCTAACTGAATGTCCAAACATAAGCTCAAATGGGTTGTAGCCAACCCTCTTCTGAAGAAAGTCTCTGTAGGCAAAGGAGGCAGGGTAGTAAGACATCCCATTTTCACCTAAGGTTTTCTCGGAATACCATAATCATACCCTTGAGGGTCTTGTTGAACCTTTCAACAAGCCCACTGCACTGTGGATGGTAGGGTGTGGTAAACTTCTAGTTTAGTCCACACTCTTTCCACATGGCAGTGATATAACTAGACATGACGTTTGTACCTCTGTCTGTTAAAACATCCTTAGGGAAGCCCAATCTGGAAAAGATTCCCAGGAGAGCCCTGGCTACTACAGGAGCTGTAGTGGTTTTAAGGGGAATAGCTTCTGGGCACCTAGTGGCATGGTCCACCACCACCAGTATATAGCTGCGCCCAAATGCAGTTGGAGGGTTCAAGGGACCAACAATGTCAATCCCTACCCTCTCAAAGGGGACCCCAATCACTGTAAGTGGAATCAAGAGGGCCTTTGTGGTTCCACCTGATTTACCACTAGTTCGGCAAGTGGCACAGGAGTAACTAAACTCCTTTGTGTCTTCAGACATATGGGGCCAGTGAAAGTGAGGGACAAGCCTGTCACAAGTCTTGCTTTGCCCTAAGTGCCCTGCAAGAGGAATATCATTTGCGAGGGAGAGGAGGAAACCTCTGAACTTATAGGGTATCACCACCCACCTGGTAGCACCAGTGTTGGGGTCTCTACCCTCAGAGTAAAAGATCCAATCTTCCCAAAAGATCATATAGGGCCCACTGATATTCCCTGCTTCATCAGCTGCAGCCTGCTGTCTGAGGGGTTTATGAGAGGGGCAAGAATGCATCTCCAAACTCAAGTCTGCCCTGGAAGGACCCCCTGCCACCAAGAACTCTGCCTGGTCAGTCCCAAGTTCCTCTGGGACAGTTCCTTCACAGGGGCTAAGATCCTCTCCCTCCAGAGACTGATCTTTACTGAGGAGGGCAATTCCTTACCCTTCCTGCTCCTTCTCTTGGGAACTACCTGGTCCATTTTTTCAGAATCTAGTGCTTTGTAAGAAGTGAGCTGTTTGGCCTGAGCACTGGTGACAGCAAACACACTGGCAGAGATGCCCATCATCTCTGCATGAGTCCTGAACTCCACTTCAGCCCAGGCTGAAGTTTCTAGAATACGGCCCAACAAACAATCTACAGGTAGGTCTGGAGATACGACAACCTTCTTAGGTCCAGTTACCACTCCCCAGCAGAGCTCACAACTACTAGGGAATGGTCAGTCCTGACATTGTTAGCGTTGGTAACTTGGTACATTTGTCCAAGTATGATCTGGTCAGGGGACACGAGTTTCTCTGTCACCATAGTGACACTGGCCCCTGTGTCCCAGTAAGCCATTGCTTTTTTTCCATTTATCAAAGGGTGTTGTCTGTACTTGCCCACGTTAGTGGGACTGACTAGTAAGGTGGCAAGATCTATGTCATCACAGACTAGAACAGCTGGAGCTGAAGTTCTGACTAAGTCAGAACCCATCTGAGATCCTAAGGTTAACCACACTAATCCCTTGGTTGTTGTACCACCATGGTTGCTGTACCACCACTTATACTTGTGCTAGGGGGAGCAGGTGCCTTAGGGGCAATGGTGGTATTAGTTTCCTTGGCCTATGGATAATCAGCATCCCTTGTTCAATGGGTCTTCACCTTACATAAATAACACCAAGGTTTCTTTTTGCCTTACTTGGAATTTTGGGACCGCCAGATGCAGGTTTTTGGGGCTCTTGAGAGGACTCTTTCTTATCTTTTCCCTTGTCCCAACAGTTATTCTGGGATTTAGAAGGATCTTGCTTCTTCTGGTCACCTCAATTACCATGGTTCTTCTGCTTAACCCTGGTTCTGGCCCATTTATCTACCTTCTTTACCAATTCTTGGGGAAAAGTCAGATCAGAGTCCAGCAGGAACAGATGCAAAAGCTGATTCTGACAGTTATTAAGGGTGTGCTCCCTCATAATCAAATTGTACAATCCTTCATAGTCCTGTACCTTGCTTCCATGAAGCTAGACTTCAAGAGCCTTAATAGCACTGTCTACAAAGTCCACCCAGTCCTGGGCCTGTGCCTACTGGGTGTCTCTGAACGTAATCCTATACTGTTCAGTGGTTAAGCCGAAACCCATCTATGAGAGTACTCTTTAGTACTGAGTAATTGTCAGCATCCTCTTCTCTAACAGCGAGGAGCTTATCTCTATCTTTGTTAGCAACGGAGAGCCACAAGATAGCTACCCACAGCTACTGAGGGACCCTCTGAACTTTACAGGCCCTCTCTAAAGCAGTGATCCATTTATGGATATAATCCCCCTCCTGGAAGAGAGGGACTATCCTGCTCAGGTTCCTATTGTCAAAAGAAGTTTCTCTGATTCTAGGGACACTGTTGGTGCCACCATGGGACTCTAGGGTCTCTTTGTCAAGTGCCAACTGATCTTTCCTGAGCCTAAGCCTTGCTTTCTCAAGTTCAAGCAGTTGGTATTCCCTGTCCACAGATCTGTACCTCTTACTAGACATGGAGGTCCCTACTGAATGTCCTGAAGCATTGGATTCTCAAGAGGAGGACCTAGACCTCCTCAGTCTACTCTGGACCATTGCAGAAGGAACAAAGGGTGTCTCCACTGTTCCATCTGCACTTTGCCCTGAGGGGACAGAGTTAGACAGGTTGGACTCATTTGAGTCCCCCTGCCAATACTCAGAATTGAGATCATCAGATAGAGTTCCTGATGCTCCTTCTTCTGGAGTATCCCCACCCACATTTTCCTGTTATTCTGCCCTCACAGGATGGATATCATCCTGATGCAGCAGCTCTAAGAGCAGCTTAATGGTGGGGTTGCCACCTGTCTTTATCTTTCTAAGACTACACAGGGCCCTTAGTTCCTGGAACTTTAGACCACTGTACTCAGCAGACTGGGGTTCACTAGCATCCCCAACTAAAGACATAGTTCTAGGTGTAGTGAGGTGTTGCACCTACCTAACCTAGTGGAAACTAAACTCTCTGAGGTTGGAGAAAGGGTTGTGCTAGACCCTTACCTACCCAACCCTAAGTTCAGTAGAACTTACTTATTCTAATCTGTGTATTATATGTGCCTAGGATTAGTGATGGTTTTTCAAATAATCCAAACCAAGTTGATCTGGTAAAATAATGCAGGCTTGAATCCCAACCGCTGCACACCAATGTGTGCAGCTGACTTGGTGCAAGGTGCCAACTTACATGTATACACCTTATACCAAGCCAGCTTCATACACAAGGGTAACCACTTTTTTTCATCCATGGCCAACAGCCAGCTGTGCATGATCATAATTGTTTAGAAAAGGATTAGCAGAGGATTAGCAAATGTTATCAAAACATATTGATTCTAGAAAAACCTCAGCGGGATCACTTTAGTATAAAAGATCCTCACTCCCCCTTAGAAAGATGGGGAGAATTTCTTCCAGGCTGGACCAAGACTCTGCAGGCTGATCCTTCGACGGGCAGAGACCTGATATCCCTTGCGGGGTGCCATCCTCGACGCAGAGACGGGGTCCTTCTTTCACAACCATCAGTTGAGGGGTTAGCTCTTCCCCCGGAAATTCTTGGCTCCTTTAGGTTCCATTAGGACATATCCTAGCACTTACACATACATGCTTCACCTACACCTCTAGGCTAGACACGGTTAGGTTTGCTACGCATCGTAGGAGTGCGCCAATGCTATTTTTTTATGTAATATGCTTTTATTCATCTTATTAGCACTATGGTAAACAAGTATCTACTTTTTACGAAATTGGTACTAGCGATTACATTTGTCTGCTCCTTTTTTTTGATTGTCGCTGCTAACGTGTTTTATACTAGACTGACGCTTGACCAATAAATAATTATTGAAACTGTTCCAATTGTCATTCTATGTATTCTGAGAAAAGTAAACACGAGTAACTGAGTGAAAGATACCGTATTGTTTCCACAATACCTGAGGAATCAGTGTTGTCATGTTCAGTGGTTGCCAGAAACTACATACACCACTGTAAGTGTACAGGGGTGGTAGTGGCACCGTAGAGCTAGCTGGTCTAACGGCTGACTCATCCTGTGGGGGTGTCCAGAGTCTGTCTGCACACCAAGCCCTCAGTTTAGGTCATCCAAAATGTGCAGGTCCTGGGGGGTCCTAGGAACTTCACGACAGGATCTCTCCCCCTCCTCACAGGGCACACTGGTCCTGGCAAGCAGGCCGGTACTGTTGCTCCAGGGGCATGTGATCTTGTCTTTCCCTGGGTGATGTCCTCTCACCCAGCTAGGAGACTGGCAGGCTTTAGCCCCCTCTGTCCTGGTAACAGAAAGAAGCCTTCCAGAACTTCATCTTCCTTGCAAAGCCCGACTGGCTGCTTGACAGTTGACAATTTTGGAGCCCTCAAACTCCTCTTCTTATAGTCAGTTTTTAGGCAGACACCAAATATTATTTAGGGTCTGAGTCCTTAAAGTTTGTGTTAGGCTTCGTTTCGAAGTGCCCACTCTTCTGTCATGCCCTTCTTCCAGAAAGCAGTCTGTCACACCGGGAGTAGCTCCAAATCTGACAGCCCCATAACACAAGCCATGGGAGTGACTAGAAGGTCACACCTGGGGGCACCGCATGACTCCAGTTGTGGCACCAATGACAATGGACAATACTAAGAGCCATCAGGCTGACTGGTGACATTTTCTTGCATTTTTGTCTCTACTCAGCTAAGGCCTGCTGAGAGGAACCAAGACAGCATATCTATCGACAATGGCAATAACAGTAGAAATGCAATTGCATAGATGGAGATATTATAGAGAACGCCACTGTCTCAAGGGGAAGATGGAGGGCAGTGATGAATCTCTGTAAATGTAGAGAGTGCACCAAAAAATACAGTACAGAAGGATAGATAAGTCTTCCTGCAAATTCAACACCTTGTGCATGAATCTAAAAGCAGTAACCATCTATCATAAAGTAATGTTTAGACAATACTAAAGTGGCTGCTTGGCAAATAACCACAAGTTGCAGCTATGTAGAATCTAACACTGTCCTTCTTAGCTCCACTGATGCCCAAAAGAGGGGATCATCCACTGTGACATGTCTAATATAGTGAATACAGTGGAAAACTTCACATCCATGATCAAGTCTGTGGAGCTGCTCCTATTAGTTGAAATGGTGAGGAGGAGGGAAGGTATATGCAATGTTGGATGACCCTGGTGAAAAGCAGGCATAACGTTTGGCAAAAGGATGGGAAAAGAACTCTGCATGATGTCTTTGATTTTTTAAACGTCATGCTGATAAAAGCTTCGTAATATTTTGGGGTTGTGTTGGGGAGAGGGGTGTTTTCCTGAGTTTTGCGTCGTAATTAGAAACCTACCCTTTGGTCCACCGCAGTTTATCTGTTTGAGCAGAAGGGGCTAGGAAATCGTTATTACTGCCCCACTTTTTGGTCGAGGCTGCCATCATAGAGGCTAGCGCTCTAGCGCTCCCTCCCCATTTGCTCATATTAACAGCATGCCAGAGCAGACGCACTAAAGGCAAGCCAGTCTGCATTGATCTGCTTGGACGGCATCAGGGGCCAGGACCCCAGGTGTTTTGGAGTCAGCCCCTATTCAATAATTCAAATTAGAGCTGCTTGAGCTGGCAACTGTCCTGCCTAGTGGCTGCCACCATGTGCTAGACCTTGCAATGGCAGAAACCTGCTGCAAGAACTGCGGGTTTCGATTTCTGGATTCACTAAAGACTAACACAGAACTCAAGATATTTCATACACCTCAGGCGTTAGCTAAGTTTTTTTCCATTACCTGCAGGTCATTAGTTCAACATAAATATGAAGTGCATGATTTTCTGGAAGAGCATCTGCCAGATGCAGTTTTCCTAACGGAGATGAGGCTTACGAAGGACTCTTCCCCTATCCTTTTACAAGCCATCCCTAAAGGCTATGCCATTATGACAGACAAGTGCAAAGAGGAGTACGGATTGTGTTAACTTTTAAGCAAATATTACAGTGTACCTTCTGAGAGATTAGTATGAAGTGAAGTGAAGAAGCCTTTTTCTCTCTGGCAGTAACTAGTAACTGCACAATATCAAGAATTCCGCTTTACGGTCCCCCTGGTCCTGCTTCTAATTTGGTCTCATTGTTATCAGATGTCTTGTCCCCACTAGTGCTTCGCTAGTCTAACTTTACAGTGGTTTGAGATCTAAATATACATTTTGATAATACTAAATGTAGCAATGACCCTGACCGCAAATTTGGAGGGATTGCAGCTCCATCAACTTGTGCCCACACCCACACATAGATTGGGGCACATTCTTGATCCTATCTTATCAAATTTGTCTAGTATGGTGATTAAGCAGCCTATTTCACTCATTCGGTCCGACCATTTAGCTATATTCTTTTTGGTCTCCCATGAGAAAGCACAGTTCTTCTTGGAAAAGGTGACGAAGATATATGCCTCCTTTTCGGTAGAAGGCAGAGATGCACCTTGTATGAGTGCTTGCTTTGAGCGTTCGGAGGACAGCCCTAAGTTGCTGAACTTTAGACCCATCAAGCCTGAGGAGCTGACCATGGTATATGTTTCGGTGAAGTCAGGCTCTCCGCTGGACCCAACATCTCCGTTCATCTTGGAACGAGGTGGGAAGGTGGAACTTCCAGTATTAGGTAAGCTGGTTAACTGCTCCCAGGTCTCTGGCCAGGTACCCTAGTAATGGAAGCATGCAGTGGTGGCTCCACTACTAAAACACCATTGTTGGACCTCACCGAGCCGGAAAATTATCGTCCGGTTTCGCTGCTGTCACACTGCTCCAATATTACAGAGAAGTTTGTTAATAAGCAGCTTTCGAATTTTATTGAGAGCAACGACCTACTACACAGGACGCAATCTGGCTTTTATCTCTCATACAGTACTGAGTCAGCTTTGTTGCTGGCAACAGAGTTAATCTGTCAGATTTTGGATGATGGCGATTCTGCTGCACTGCTTTTGTTAGATCTCAGTGCCGTTTTCGACACAGTGTCCCATAATATCTTGATTGAGAGATTCTGGAACTGTGGGGTGGGTTATTAAGCGTTAAGTTGGGTTGCTTCTATTTTGCAGGGGCGCGCCTTTCAGGTTTTGCATAAAACCTTACCAATCAAAAGTGCTGCCTCTGAAGCAAGGAGTGCCACAGTCCTTCTTCTTGAGTTCGACCTTGTTTAATGTTTAATTTGTACATGCACCCGCTGAAGGAAGACAACAAACGCTATCGTTTTCCATCATCTCACGATGAAACGTAGCTTGTCATCACGCTGTCACAGATTTCTTCCCACATGGCCTCTTCCCTATGCCTCTGCCTTGCAGAGCTTGCCAGGTGAACGGATTTGAATTTCCTTAAGCTCAACGCAGGGAAGACCGAGGTTCTGACCTTGGGCAATTATTCAAACATCTGGTCCACTGCATGGTGGCCTAAGCAGCAGGGCCCATTACCTGCTCCCAAACACAAGCTTAAAAACCTTGGCATTTGATTCGATGAAAAACGATCTTTTGACAGTCAAAATGTTGAGGAAAATCTTGTGTCTATTGCCAGATTAGGCAAAAAAAAACAGTAGCCCAGGCCATGATTGTGTCTAGGCTCGACTATTGTAATTTGTTTTTTATTTTGGAGTCGCACAGTGTCGGATTAAGAGACTACAAAGAGTGCAGAACCTGCCAAAGCATGCGTGGACTGGGGATGTGCTTAAGAAGCTTCAATGGCTTCCTGCGAAGCAGAGAACTTTAGAGCTGAAATTGTGGAATGCTCCTCCCCAGATGGTTCGCCATGCCCAGTCGGAATGTCTCTTAAATACACAAAACTTGTTTTATTTAGCTTAGGTTCTATAGGGGACACCTCATATGAGGTAGCTGCGCGCTTTAGAAACTGCACTATCATTATTTTTTAATATTTTTATTAACAAGTGCTCGAGTAACAATACAGTATAGTTATAAGTCATGATAGCAAAGATCATTGAACCATAACATTACAATAGCTTCATAATAGAAACTACATTCTTCTTATTATTATTAAGTACGAAGAACCAACTAGTTTAGGTAGAAAATAGCAAATTGTGGCCTGTAACTCGTAGACCCAATAAGCCAAGTGATTGGCAGCACAAGAAATACACTTTTAAGTAAGCATTCAAACTAAACTGTGCCTCCGTTAGAAAATTGAGCATGCAGTCTCCCCCCCAAAAAACAAACTTAGAATAGAGTTCCACAGAGAACAACCTGATACCAGGTTTCCGGTAACAAAGACGACACTGAATACGTGTGCTGGCAGGCAAAGGCCTCCAATTGACACTGCTTAATCTCAACACATGCACACACAGCGTCTGTGAATCTGAAGTGGAATTTGCCACCCGGCTACTAAAGTCTATTCTGTTTGGGAGGGGACAAAGGGTCCAAGAGGGTTCCAAAATATTGTCGTACCAAATTCTCCTTGTCGTATCTGGGGCAATAAGAATAATATGTGCTTCATGCTCTTGCACCTTCTGCAGGACCTTGGAAACCAGAAAGATAGGGCCCATGACTGCTGTTGTCTGTCTTAGCCCGCTGCCTGTACTTGGTCTGTGCCCGTTTCTTTTCTTCTGTTCCCCTCGCTGTCCCCGCGTTTCTTTGCCCGTTTTGCCTTCTGTTCCTTTCGTTGCCCCTGTGACTCTGTGCCCGTCTTGCCTTCTGTTCCTTACATTGCCCCTGTGACTCTGTGCCTGTCTTGCCTTCTGTTCCTTACGTTGCCCCTGTAACTCTGTGCCCGTTTTGCTTTCTGTTCCTCTCGTTGCCCCTGTGACTCTGTGCCCATTTTGCTTTCTGTTTCTTTCGTCGTCCCCCACCGCTCCCGCTGCTGCGTCCCTGCCCCCCTGACTGCCCATTCACTGCCCCTCCCTCCCACCTCCCCATATATGCCGGCCGCTGCGCAGTGAGAAGAGCGACCCTTGACCCTACCAGGTAGGTCGCTCCCCGCTCCCCCCGGCACAGCACCACCTGTGTGTCCCTGCCCCAGCTGCCGCTGCTGAGGAAGTTCGAGGCCCTCCTCCACCCACAGGCCACCACCTGCACCTCATCCCTGGTGGCCAGTGGTAGGCCGTAGGTTAGTATCTCCTTCTGTTCATTGTATTGCCTTTATTGTTACTCTGTCTGTGACTGCTGTTGTCTGTCTTCCCCCGCTGCCTGTATTTGGTCTGTGCCTGTTTCTTTTCTTCTGTTCCCCTCGCTGTCCCTGAGTTTCTCTGCCCGTTTTGCCTTCTGTTCCTTTCGTTGCCCCTGTGACTCTGTGCCCTTTTTGCCTTCTGTTCCTTTCGTTGCCCCTGTGACTCTGTGCCCATCTTGCCTTCTGTTCCTTACGGTGCCCCTGTAACTCTGTGCCCGTTTTGCTTTCTGTGCCTTTCGTTGCCCCTGTGACTCTGTGTCCGTTTTGCTTTCTGTTCCTTTCGTCGCCCCCACCGCTCCCGCCTCTGCGTCCCCGCCACCCTGACTGCCCATTCGCTGCCCCTACCTTCCGCCTCTCAGCTGCTCCTCCCTCCCACCTGCCCATATATGCCAGCCGCTACGCGGCTGTGCAGCTGGCGCGCCAACGGCGCGCCTAAGACAAGCCCGTCTGCACCCGTCCGCGCCTGGACCGCGCCCAGCGCCAGGACCCCTGGCCCCTGCGAACGCCACGACGCCCGCCTCTGCTACGACTCCAGCACCCTCCACGCACTCAACACCGGACGATCACGCACCTGCTGCCTGGCCGCCCCGAAGCGCACCCAAGTACCCTTCTCCTACCAGGACTGCAGCTTCACCAGCATCTGGCCCGCAAACCTACCTACCAAAGAACCCAACCACTTCAGATGCATCCTTCCCAACACCTGCTCCGCACGCAAACACGCCGTGGAACTCTGGGACCTACTGGACACCAACACCCCGGACTTCTCCTTCCTGACAGAGACCTGGCTGAACCCCTCCTCGGCACCCGACATAGTCATAGCCATCCCGGAAGGCTATAAGATCACCCGCAGGGACCGCACCAATGGAGTAGGAGGAGGAATCGCCATCGTCCACAGGAACTCTCTCAAAGTCTCAACCAACACCGACGACACCCTCAGCACCGCCGAACACCTGCACTTCCAAATCCACACCGATCCCAACACCACCCTCAGAGAAACCCTCGTCTACAGACCCCCCGGACCACGAGCACAGTTCAGCGACTCCATCACCGACCTCGTCAGCACACACGCCCTCGCCTCCTGGACTACATCCTCCTCAGGGACCTGAACTTCCACCTCGAAAACAACAACGACACCAACTCCTCCACCCTGATCGACAACTTCGGACTCAGACAACTCGTTACTACACCCACCCACTCCGCCAGCCACAAGCTTGACCCCATCTTCTCCCACGTCTCCTTCAACCACACCACTGAGCTCTACTGGACCGATCACCGCTGCATCCACTTCACCTTCCGGAAACCCACCATGCACCACCACACCCAACAGATGCCGCGCCGCTGCTGGAGCAAAGTCACCGAAGACCAGATTTCCACCACCCTCGCCCGGAGCCCACCCGCAGATCCGACCAACCCCGACACTGCCGCTCGCAACCTCAAACAGTGGATCAACCACTGTGCCAACACCCCACGCCCCGCTCAAGAAGCCCTCCAACACCCACACTAGCAAGAAAGCCAGCTGGTTCACCGAAGACCTCCAGGCCTCCAAGCGAACCTGCCGAAAACTCGAAAAAAACTGGATCCGTGAACGAACACCGGAAAGCTACACAGCCCACAAGAACGCCACCCGCAGACACCACCACCTCATCAGATCTGCCAAAAAGACCTCCTTCAAAGACCGCCTAGTCAACAACGCACACAACATCAAAGAGCTCTTCAACATCGTGAAGAAACTCTCCAACCCTAGCTCCAACGCCAACGACATCCCACCTTCACAAGACCTGTGCGACTCGCTGGCCACCTTCTTCCATCGCAAGATCGCAGACCTCCACGACAGCTTCAACGCCGTCACCACCCCGGCAACAACTGAGACCCCCGCTCCCATGACCACCACCCGCACCAACCGCCTGATCGCCTGGACCAACATCAACGGCGACGACACCATCAAGATCATGAACACAGTCCACTCCGGATACCCGGAAGACCCCTGCCCACACCACATCTTCAACAAAGCCAGCAGCACCATCGCACCCCATCTCCGGAAAACCATAAACATCTCCTTCGAGACAGCGACCTTCCCGGAGAGCTGGAAGCACACAGAGATCAACACCTTACCCAAAAAAAAAACAAGGCGGACCCCAAGAACTTCCGACCCATCTCCCTGCTCCCGTTCCCCTCGAAGATCATCGAAAAGGCCGTCAACAAACAACTGACCAGTTATCTCGAGGAGAACAGCATCTTGGACCCGTCCCAGTCCGGGTTCCACAGCAACCACAGCACCGAAACTGCCCTCATCGCTGCCACCGATGACATTAGGACCCTGCTAGACAACGGAGAAACCGCGGCCCTCATCCTCCTGGACCTGTCAGCCGCCTTCGACACGGTCTGCCACCGTACACTACGAACACGCCTCTACGACGCCGGAATCCAAGAGAAGGCCCTGGACTGGACCTCCTCCTTACTCTCCGGCAGAACACAGAGCGTCCGCCTCCCCCCCTTCCGCTCCGAAGCCACCAAGATCATCTGCGGCGTACCCCAAGGCTCATCCCTCAGCCCAACATTGTTCAACGTCTACATGGCACCACTCGCCCAATCGCACGACGGCACGACCTCAACATCATCTCATACGCTGACGACACCCAGCTGCTCCTCTCCCTCACTCAGGACCCCCACACCGCCAAAACCAACCTCCACGAAGGAATGAAGGCCGTCGCTGACTGGATAAGGAACAGCCGACTGAAGCTGAACTCGGACAAGATGGAGGTCCTCATCCTCTGATCCACCCCCTCGGCCTGGGACGACTCCTGGTGGCCGACTGCACTAGGAACACCCCCAACAACCACCGACCACGCACGCAACCTAGGGGTCATCCTGGACTCCACCCTCTCCATGACGAAGCAGGTCAACGCTGTCTCCTCCTCCTGCTTCAACACCCTCCGCATGCTTCGCAGGATCTTCAAGTGGATCCCCACCGAAACAAGAAGGACAATCACCCAGGCCCTCGTCAGCAGTAGACTGGACTACAGAAACGCACTCAACGCAGGAGCCCCGGCCAAACTCCTGAAACGGCTTCAACGCATCCAGAACGCCTCCGCACGCCTGATCCTCGACATCCCTCGCCGCAGCCACATCACACCCCACCTGAGAAACCTGCACTGGCTCCCTGTCAACAAGAGGATAACCTTCAAACTCCTCACCCACGCACACAAGGCACTCCACAACACCGGACCAACGTACCTCAACAGCCGACTCAGCCTCTACACCCCCACCCGCCAACTCCACTCCACAGACCGTGCCATCGCCACCGTCTCCCGCATCCGAAGAGTGACCGGCGGCGGCAGATCATTCTCCCACCTCGCCGCCAAGAGATGGAACACCCTCCCCATTCGCCTGCGGCAGACCTTCTGACCTTCTGACCTTCAGAAGACGCCTCAAGACCTGGCTCTTCGAACAGTAGCAGCTCCCACCCAGCGCCTTGAGACCTTCGCGGGTACGTAGTGCGCTTTACAAATGCCATGATTGATTGATTAATTGACCACCGTAACCGCCAATCAGTACATTGTGTGATCTGAATACGGCCACATTATAAAATGTGTCTGAAAGCAGGCCAACGGTCATTTACCAAGATTGGGGAAGTACTTCTTCGTATGGCTAGGCAGGCTTAATACAGCCATCTTTGCCAGCTTCCAAAAGGCATAGACACACTGCTCAAGAACGCATGTGGCACTGACAATGTGTCGAGCATCAGCCTCTAAATCATTCTCCTCTGAGTGCCCATAAACCCAAAGAGGCATGTCAAAGGCATCAGAATCTGAGCAGAAGAGCACATATATTCAAGGAAGTGTCTGGTCTCTAGTGAAAGGCTCTACCAGGAGTTGGTCCTCAAAGGAGGCTCAACTCTCTTCTCTAGCCACTCCAATAAGTTCTGCCAATTTCAAGGTGATGCTAAGAACGACACTGATAGATGTGCCACAGATGGTGTATGGCGCCGGGGCCAAATGGACTAGCAGCATAATGGGCAAAGACTTTCTTGGAAGCAGCGCTGAGGCAAAGCCTGTGCAGGCAAGTAGTTAGGTGGTGTCGAGATCAGAGCTCTACTAGAAATTCTAAACCTGCAGGAAAAGCCCATCATCGAGGAATGTCCCCGGAGAGGTAATGTTTGAGGATGAGGACGACTTATGCAAAAACCTCTTTGAGATTACTCCCTGTCGAGAGACTTACCTGAAGGATGGGACAGAAACCACTTAAGGATGCAGTTACCAGCCAAAGCACTAAACAACTTGGCTTTGATAGATCTGATAAGATCTTCTTTCAACAACACTGGCAAGGCTTAAACCTTAATTAATCTAGTTGTTGAAAATCGGGTTGTTTATTCCCAAGCATGTCCTAGTTAAGAGTCTTTGCCTGTGCTTTAACGCGTTGCATCATAACTGTCCTCAAGGGTTGGAACAAATGTTTACCCGCTATGTCCTTTGTCAGACTCTACCTTCTGATCAGGCTTCTCTGCTTCACGTACCCAGAATTAAAATTCAAAAGTACCGTAGGGTTTGGGAGAAATGGTTAGGAAATGTATTGTGAATTTGTGGTGCGGGGTGGGGGTGGGGGGGGGGGAGAGTTCGGGGGGGGGCGGAGAGGGGGTGTGATTCTCAGGCGGGGCTAGTGTGTGCTGAAGGCTTGAAAGGCTCACTGTTTTTTGTTGCATATGACAAAATAAAAACTTGTTTATCAAAAAAAAAAAAATCACAACAAGGCAGGAGTGTCTTTAGAATTCTTTCCATTGGACCTTCAGGTTTTGAACTGCTACCTGAATTTCAGAGAGCACTTAAAACCTGGATACTAAGATAGTAATGTACTTGGTCTCGCTGTGGTCCTTAGTGCCAGGACGCCAATGCGCATTGGCGCTCTTTACATGCATGACATGACACAACATAGAACTCAGCACAGAAGGAGAACTTCAGATGTAAATGAAAAAGCAACATTCTATTGAATTGTATTGTTTGTGTAAAGCTTTATATCACTTTAGAGCCCACTAAGCACTCTGAATTTGATCTGTTTCCTGGGTGCCCATTAGGAGTGTGTGATCGGTAGGTGGATGGATGTGGTGTACCCCATGTGGCAAATACTGGGAGACCTGCCGGAGGTACAAAGACATGCTTGCACTGGTTCAACATCCGTCACTGCAGATAAGCTCGAAGTGTTGCACAAGGTGTGAGAATAGATTCATTCAAATATACATGTTATATGTATTGATCATCATTTGCAGCTCTAGATTCTATAGATAAGGAGAGGCAGGCTTTTAGAGCTCTCTGGAGCTGGACGTATTTGTTAATTTTTGAGCTTCTCAGCTGTGCTGTGTGGATGGAGGAGTTTCTGCAGTCCATAGGTTTTTGAGGGGTGGCACGGTAAATAGTGCCACCCATGTAATAAGTGTGGAACTTGTGTTGATGGGAGATTGGTCCATCTTCATGGACTGTTTGAGCTGCCGCTCACCTTTCTTTAAAGGGGATTCCGTAAACTCCTGGCACCAGGGGAGGGATCGGAGGCCGGAAATGATTTTGATCCAGGTGGCTAGACAGAGATGCACTTTGGCAGCAACCTTTTGGAATCGCTGCAGTGAGTTGTGAAATACATCTTAGCAAAGGCGAACAACAATAACTCTGCCCGCTGCACTGACCTTTATCTAGAGCAGATAACACACCCTAGCTTAGTTTGTGCAGGAAAACTCCACCACGTGTTTGAAACAAGCATTGGGAAAGCCAATAGATCTTGCTTTGATGTACTCACACATGAGAACAACATCTGAGCATTCTTGTATTTGCATGTGTTACCTCATTAAAATCAGATGCAATATCTTTGGGAATTCTTTTTAAGTGCTAATAGAAAGTGGCAGAACAATGGGTGCGAGAAAGATAAGGAAAGTCAGTAGGAAAGACACTGAGGAGAAAGCACAACACAGTGGTGAGGACAAACAGGTAAAGAACGCACAGAGGACTAACTAAAAGCAGGCTGCATTGAAAACAAGCATTGGCATAGCCAATAGGTCTTGACTTTCAGACCTTATAAGTATTTATTTATGCAGCACAATATCCTTACTGCAACAACATTAACTGTTGCATGGCTAAACACTTATAAGGTCCCAAAGGCGAGACCTATTGGCTATGCCAATGCTTGTTTATTTTATTTACAAATTGATCCCCGTGAGTTACATTATTGTCAGTCTATGTACTAAAAACGAGTTCACGCTGACAATGATAAGAAACAAAACAATCATCTTATTGCTGCAACGAAACACAAATGTGACAACAGGTCTGGGAATGGCAGGTGACAGGACATGACAGAGACAAGGAAGGTTTAATCTGTAGGGATTCAACAGCAGGACCAAGCTTTAGGCACATTTCAAGATGTCATTTAAAACTCAGTGAGTCATTTCGTTCCAGGAAGAATGCTGCAGTATAAAGCTGCACGTTTTGTTTAAGACAGGAGTTCACGTGTTTATGGAGCTGCGTTTCCTGGATTAGCAGCTACGTGTGAATTTGAGGGTTTGGTCGACCAAACGTCGGAAGGCCAATTAACGCGCCATACACCCAGAACAAAGGCAACAGACTGTGGATCAGTAAAACCCAAACTATACGCGAGGCAATTGTAATAATACAATGAGCTGAGCAGTCTATGGCCAGTGAAGAAGCAGCTTCTGATGAGAGCCAAAATGAAGCACGTGGAATGTCAGGCAAGAGTGAATATTCGGTGAATCAAAATAACACGAGAAAGAGACATGAAATAGTGCGATGGATGTGGTAGTATTACCCCATAAACAATAATAAAAGATATTCAGCAAAAGTAAAGCTCGGCAAAGGATTTGAAAGGAACGAGTCCTAAGCATAACTATAAAAAAACAACAAGCACGGGAGTTGTGTACGCGCGCGCGTGCGTGCTAAAATAATTTTTTTTTAAAAGCACGCTACGGCCTGCTGCAGTATAGAGAGGCGGGGGGAGGGGAGTGGAGGCCAGCAGAGTGACGCGATCTGTGGCGGGGAAGGGAATTGAAGCGCAAGCAAGCAAGGCGGAGAGAGGCACACAAGGCTTAATGAGCCTTGACAGAAACCCACATGGCGGCTGCGAGCGTGCACGCGCATGTGAACGCAAGCTTGAGGCCAGCAAAAGCCTCTGGTAGCACTTTCAAAAGACACTCACTAAATTTCTCGCAGGGCAGCGCATGCGCTGGCTCAGCGAGACCTAAAAAGCTCTCTGTCTATACTGCGTCGCTGAAATAAGTAATTCAATCTGTGATGATTCAATGTGCTTCTGCGGACTTGTACATTCTGGACATTAAATGCAAGATAAGAGTCCATGGGAGGAGGAGTGATATATGATGCAGCCAGTAGCAGGACGTGAGAGGGAAGAACTCCTTTGGCGGAGCCAGGGCCATCTAAAGGAATCTGGGGTCTCTGGGCCAATCGTATTTTGGGGACCCCAGTCCACAACAGCTTTGAATTTATTATCCAATTTCAGCTCTTTCATGCCCTCTTTGGTTAGGTCACTAGCACTGCACAGGCACAATGGTGCAAATTCTCAATGTGTTCACATCTAATATTAAGGAGTAGTGACGTGTGTTTTCAATAATGTAACACTGAGGCAGCTCACTAATATTACTGCAAATCATCCCCGTGACACCCTCCCATTTCTCATATGTGAGGTCCCGTTTTAATCTGAAAGAAACTTTTTTGATGGATGTTGCATAAAACACATTTATCTTCAAAATGTCTGTAATATATTCTCACAAATCACACACGCATTAAAAATACATATAGGAAAACGGTATTTCAATCTATCTGTTTAAAAATCATTCAAGGACATAAGGGCAAGACCCTCTACAGAATGGAGTTGGCTCTATGTGGCCCCCTCTGAAAAGATAGGGTCGTGGGCCAGAGCCCACTTGGCCCATGCATTAAAATGTCTCTGGGCGGAGCCAAATCCAATTAATATATATTTTAAAGTTTCTACCATTAAAAATCAATGAATATGTTGTTAAAGATGTACTAAAACCTAGAATATTTGCCATAGCTAAATCATGCTGCTAAGATACTGCATTGTGCAGTGCCGGCATGCCACCTCACAGTCACAGTAGACGACGTAGTCCAAGCAATAGATGACCTGGACGGCTCGAAGGCGCCAGGCCTAGTTGGGTTCTCAGGATGTTTTTATAAGGCATTTAAGAAAGACATAGCCCCGCATCACATCGATGTCTACCAGGAGACAATTGAGGCAGGCCTACGTCCGTTGACAATGTGGGAAACAGTGATCACTCTCCTCCTTAAGGCAGGGAAGGACCCACTGGACTGCGGTTCATACAGGCCCCTTTCCTTATTGAATTTTGACTATATAATTTTAGCCAAAACGATGGCTACTAGGCTGTCTCTAATAGTTGATCAAATGGTATATCCGGCCTAGGCGGGCTTCATCCCACGTAGATCCACTGCATTGAATTTACGGACCCTATTTGCAACATTGAATAGGATGAACCCTTCGCTTCTAGCCGCGGCAGTCCTGCTGGACGCCGAGAAGGCCTTCGATTCATTGGAGTCGTCCTTTCTGCGTGCAACATTGATTCAATTAGGGATGCCCCCCGTTCCATATCGGAGATATCTCTGCCAATACCCACCAGGAATACCTTTTTTTTTTTTAAAGCTCTATTTATATTTTCCACAAAAACAAACAGCACCTAGTCGGTTCATATACCTACATTGTGACTAATACAATTTGTGGTTTATACCGTCCTGGATTGAGAAAATAGACCACATCAAGCGCCAGTCCCAGTCATCCCTGTCCCTCAAAAATACCCATCTCCTCCCACCGTGGGGTTTTCCACTAACGGATCTTGATCCGTCTGAGAGCCCACAGACGTTTGTGCTAATAAGTAGGATTTATATGGTTACCATATGTCTAGTGGTCTTAACCTCGGGGGCTGCAATTGGGCATACAGGTCACTATTGGTATTATAGTAGGACATGCTAAATAGCCAAGCCTACAACTTTGCTGAATACTTGCTCCCCCATTGTAGCGCTACTTTTCTCTTTGTTAACAGCAACACTAACGCACAGAAGCGTCGGGAGGACTTGGGGAGGGTCTTAACATATCCTAGTAATGCCATTAGGGAGTAGGTGGGATGGGTATTTCTACCATTCGTGATAATTTAGCAAACACCCCTATCCAAAATCGGGCTACCCCTCCGCAGGTCCACGTCACATGTGCGAAATCTACCATCGGGGAGTTGCAACAGGGGCAGTCGTGGGGGCATGCAGGGTCTATGCGGTGCACTCTTGCTCGTGTGATATACATCCGCCGTAGGTATTTAAAATGTAATATTTTATGTTTATGATTTTCGCAGCAGTAATGCCAATGTTCGTCTATTATGTATTGTCCTACGTCTTGTTTCCCTGCCTGTCACGTTTTGTCATCCCTGGAGAAGAGTAGCGCAACTGCGGACTTGTACATTCTGGACATTAAATGCGTCCCTCCGGTGTCTGTAATGAGTAAAGTCAGTGGGGGGAAATCTGAAGGTTCTATGGGATAACTAGGGATCTGTGATTTAAGGGCCCTCTGCAGCCTACAAAGCGTGAACTGGTCCATGAAAGTGGCTTCTCTGAAGCGAGTGTCTTCAGTCCTGGAATAAATGTGGCCATCCAGAAACACGTCTCCAAATTTAGTCAAATTGTACTTAGATAAGGTAAGCTGTACCACACTTTCCCATGTCATAGGCACCCAGTGGTTCCCTGGTAACGGGAGTGATTTGGAATAAAGAAGCTGCACCCCGGTTGTCCGAGTCAGCTGTTTCCAGGCCCAACTAGTCATAGATAACGTCTGGAGCTCTTGCGGATCTCTGGCTAGACCCACTGGTAGCAGGGCCGACAGGGGAGTAGGATGAGAAAGGTCCGCCTCCCGGCGAAGGTAAGGCACCCGAGAGTAGGCATGTCTTGAAAAGCTGCATTGGGCGACCAGGTAGTAGACCCAAAAGTTGGGAATCCCAAACCCCCCTTTCTCATAAGGTTGTGTCAGGTCGTCCCAGCTGACCCTAGGCTGTTTATCCCCCCCCCATACCAACCGTACTAGTTGTGAATGCAGAGTGGTGAAAAAACGTAGTCAAGGTGTATTCTGTAAAAGATATAAAAACTGCAGGAGAACAAAGATTTTAATCAGAGCGATTCTCCCGCCCATAGTCAGAGATAATTTCAACCACCGCTCTACCTTATCTCTCAATTTCTCCATTGCGGGGCCGTAATTAAGCTGAAGAATGTGCGCCTGGTTGCTTTGGATGTGTGTACCCAAATATTTGACCGAGTCGTCACACCACTTTAAGGGGTACTCCGTGTGCCGGTTGTTGTGAGCGTCAGTCAGAGAGAAAACTTCTGACTTGTTCCAATTAACGTGCAGGCCGAACAGGGCGATATGGCGGGTAATTTCTCGAAGAATCGGGCCTAAATTCTCATCCAGGTGTATCAGGTATAGTATGATGTCATCGGCGTAAAACGTGATCAATAACGGACCAGTATTAAACTGTAGCCCCCTAGGGGAATGATGATCTTATAAGTGGCGCACTAGTGGGTCCATTGCTATTATGAATAGAAGCGGGGAGAGGGCACCCTTGACGGGTCCCTCTCGATAGTGTGAAGGAGTCTGTTAGCGATCTATTCACTCTCACACATGCCGATGGGCTCGTATAAAGCAGAGATATCTCCGATATGGAACGGGGGGCATCCCTAATTGAATCAATGTTGCACGCAGAAAGGACGACTCCAATGAATCGAAGGCCTTCTCGGCGTCCAGCAGGACTGCCGAGGCTAGAAGCGAAGGGTTCATCCTATTCAATGTTGCAAATAGGGTCCGTAAATTCAATGCAGTGGATCTACGTGGGATGAAGCCCGCCTAGGCCGGATATACCATTTGATCAACTATTAGAGACAGCCTAGTAGCCATCGTTTTGGCTAAAATTTTATAGTCAAAATTCAATAAGGAAAGGGGCCTGTATGAACCGCAGTCCAGTGGGTCCTTCCCTGCCTTAAGGAGGAGAGTGATCACTGTTTCCCACATTGTCAACGGACGTAGGTCTGCCTCAATTGTCTCCTGGTAGACATGGATGTGATGCGGGGCTATGTCTTTCTTAAATGCCTTATAAAAACATCCTGAGAACCCAACTAGGCCTGGCGCCTTCGAGCCGTCCATGTCATCTATTGCTTGGACTACGTCGTCTACTGTGAAGGGTTCAGCCAAAAATTCCCTCTGTGCATCCTTTAGCCAAACCATGGCCACTTCATCCAAGTAGGCATTACTGGCTGTCGTATCTGGGGGGACTTTGGTGGTATAAAGGACCTTATAATATGACCATACCCTCTCCTTAATACCTTCACAGTCTGAGATAGGTACCCCGTCGTCTCCTAAGAGACTTGTGATGTACGTCTGTCCCCTGTTGGGTTGTATAAGCCTTGCCAATGTACGCCCCGGATGCTCACCCTCCCCATACCTCCTAGCTGTCGCATATTTCCCCAAGAAGTGAGCTTCCCTCTCTGCTGTTTCATGATATTCCGCCAATAGTGTTGCCCTCTGTCGCAGACCAGTAGTGGTCCGTGTTGCCAGTTGATCTGCATCACCTACCGCCAACTGTGCTTCAACACCAGGTGCACTTTGGTGGACCAGGAACCGTTAAGATGTGTGTAGAATCTCTCCATGGTCAGGGGTCCATCCCCCACTACAGGTATTCTGCCTCTCCTGAAGGAGGACGAGTGAGCCGCGTCTAAGAGGGAATCGATGCCCTCAGAATAAATATTGTCTTGAATGATGGTGGACACTCACTCGCCTAGTTTCGTGACTTGGGAGTTTCACAGGCATGACTGTACAGAGCTAAAATGACATACTGCAAATTACAAGCCTCGGCATGCATGCACAGATGAAAAGGTAACAACACCCACACACGGAACACATCAAGAAGATGGGAGCACAAAAAATTATGTCATCCTATCCTGGGAGGATGGAGCTGAGACTGAAGTAGCATTCTGCCACTGGCAAGCACTTCAGAGCTAATACTGGGGAAATATGTTTTCCGGATCCAATCTGTCACCTGAAGTATATTCATCAGGTGAGGAATCTGCAGGAAGAATAATCCACATTAAATGCTCAATTGATCACATGGGCTCCGAGCAGACAAAATTAAAAATGTTGTGGCTGTGCCACTGATGCCGAGGCACTCTAGCTCATGACCCTAGCCTGGTAGTGAACAATTTTAATACCCTCTATCGAGCTTGCACTTTTTGCACAGGTTAAAAGATATTTAGAACAGGGATCTGCATTATTTGTATCTTGACGGTGTCTACATACTAGTTTATTAAATAAAATCACACACCTTGGCATTCTTTATATTTAAGTTTAGCATGCCTTGCTACATACCCATAGTTTACCAATCGCTCCTGATACGTTAAAGGTGGCTTTCTATTCTCCCAAGCATTATCTGAAATGAAAGAATGTAGGTAGTTATGGGTTAACCACTAAAAACATGAATATATGACAATTCTCATCCAGCTGACATATTTGACAGAATCACAAAACAGCTCTCTTCCTCAGCTAAAAAGTAAAAGATATGCATTCAAGGGACGGTTGGAACGTATTACAGCTCACTGAAAGTCTACGTATATTTTAACTAATAATATAGTGCTGATAACTGACACAAGAGGTTACTATAACTTTTTTTTTCTAATTCACACAATACAAACACTTCAACACTGCCAGCAAACGTGTTGTAAAAAATTGTTAATTGTAGTTTAGCATTCATAAAACGTTGTGTCACTTGAGATTCAAAAGCGATGACGGGTGGCCTAGTGAAAATACATTGAATTTTTGGGTTTGCAGTGTGGCAAATGTAATTAGAGTTTGAGTGCTGCACACGACGGCAGACTTGTATGTCCCTGCAAAATTACAGCTTTTCACAGGCATATCAAAAAGTGTCATAGTTGTATCTGAATATATTCAAATCGCATCCTGATTTAGGGCCTGATTTTGAGAATAGCTGATGGCCCAGGCTCTGTCAGGGTGGTGGAGATCGTTACACTTGCCACCCTAGTCGAACTGCTGCCCAGCATATTTTGAGATAGCTAAAAGGGGTATACAACGTTTACAACGCAACTTTTACACCGCACTACCATTACAACGAAACTGTAACAACGCGAAATCTGTTACAACGCACGCCATTACAACGCATGCCATTACAACGAAATGCACTAGATGGCGTGCTAACATTAGAAATTGTGTAGTTTTACTATCCAAACACCTTCCCTACTGCAACGTGGAATGGAGTTAGAATAGTAAATTATACATTTCTAATGTCAGCACTCCATCTAGTGTACGTCGTTGTAAAAGCATGCGTTGTAAAGGCTTGCGTTGTAACAGATCTTGCGGTGTAAAAAATGCGTTGTAACGGCATGCGGTGTAAAAGCATGCGTTGTAACGTCATACATCCGCTAAAAGGCTGCAATGTTTTAGGCGGCCAATCACCAAAACATTTTTGTTTTAAAGCAAGTTTGTTTTTGAAATCCAAATGACCCTTACACCCTGGAAGCTTTCTGCCAGGGTTTGGGGGTAATTTTTAGGACTCACCTGCACAGCACATGCACTCTGCTGCGAGATGTATTGTTTACAGTACAGTGGGCTTACAATCCGCACATAGCATTCCATTAGTTGCTTTCATTGTCACTCTCATTTGCAAACTTTCGCTTGATTATCTCTCTTCTTTTGTTAACTCCTCCCTGGAGAATGGACCAATTACATGTGTTCTTCTTCACCTTAGTTGTATCTTGTCTTTTGGTAAGCAGTTCAGTGTTATTGCTGGACGTGCAATGTGCTTTCCTACTTCTCACACAGGCAAACAGATTGTTATTTATGTTGCTTTCACCCATATCTGCCGTCTCTAATAATGGCACTCAACTCTATGCCACTCCACTCTGCTCCACTCCACTCTACACCACTCCACACAAAGCTACTCTAAAGCACTCTCATCACTGCACTGTACAGCATTCTACTCTATGCAACACTACTCTACGGCACTCCGCACCACTGTACGCCACTCCACTCTACATACCACCACTCTATCCCACTCAATTCCATTCTATTTCACTCTAAGCCACTCTACTATACTCAGTGTCACTCCCCACCAATCTACAGTACTCTAAGCCCCTACATTCTATGTGACTCCATGCCACTCCACTTCACTCTATCCTACGCCACTCCACTCTACTCCACCACACTCTATGCAACTCTTTGCCACTATACTCTATGTCACGCCACTCCCCTCCACTCAATTCTATGCCACTCCATTCCACACAATGCCACTCTAAGGTACTCTGCGCCACTCCACTCATGTCTACACCACTCCACTTAATGCCACTCTACAGCAATCTGCGCCACTCCACTCTACGTCACTCCACACTATCTGCTAAATGACACTCAACGCTACTCCATGCCACTCCTCTCTACACAACTCCACTCCGGACAGTGGCACTCTACAGCACTCTACACTCCAGCATTCTACTCTGTGTCACTCTAGGCCAGTTAACTCCACACCACTGTACTCTATGCCACTTTATTCTATGCCACTATACTCCATTCCACTCTACTCAGTGCCAGGGGCATAACACAGGCCCCCGCATCCCCCACAGTGCGGGGGGCCCCGAGCTGCAGGGGGGGCCCTCAGCACTGAACACATGCTGGAGAGCTCCGGATTAAATTCGGAGCAGGGCACCTCTGTGTACCTTGCAGGGGGGCCCCTTCAACTTTCGTTACGCCACTGCTCTGTGCCACCCCATACTAATTCACTCTACATAATGCCGCTCTACACACGCCACTCTACGTGACTTCACTCTATGCTACTCTACTTCAAGCCACTTTATGCCACCCTACTTCTCGCTACACCACTCTACCATACGCCACTCGACTCTATACAACTGCATGCCACTCTGAGCCACTATACTCTTCACCACTCTATGCCAGATTCAGAATCCACTATACTCTATACAATGCCACTCTAAGGCACTCTGCACGACCTCACTGTACACCACTCCACTCTGCTCTATGCCACTCCATGGCACTCTGCCCACTCCACTCTGTGCCACAGAACTCTAAGCCACTCCACAAAATGCAACTCTACGGCGCCACTCCACTCTCTGCCACTCTATTGCACGCAATTCCACTCTACTCCACACCACTCCATTCTACACCACTCTACTCAACTCTATGCCACTATAAGCCACTTTACGCCACGCCACTCTACACCAATTGAATTCACACCAATCTATGCCACTCTATCCCACTGATGGCCACTCCACTCAATGACAATCTACTCTACATCACTTAAATCTATCCCAACAACCAACTCAGGGCCACTCTAACCTGTGCAATTCTGTGTCACTCCATTTCCCTCTATGCCACTCTACTCTACTGTATGTCACTCTACCCTACGCCCCTCTAATTTTGCCACTCTACTCTACTTCACTCTCCTTTATGACATTCTGCTCTACGCCAAGGCTCTAACTTTTGGCCCTTGTGAACAACAGCCACGCTGCCTTACAACTGTACAACATGGCTAAAAGACACTGGCAAAGCTAATAGCTCTCAGATAGGTGAGACCTATTGGCTTTGCCACTGCTAATTAATTTTGAACAAAAAAAGAAATGACAGCAGACCGACCGTTCTAAATAAGGTGGACGGCCAGGTGCACCTACACTGATGCCCCAACTCCACTGTGCCATCTGTTTCAGCTGGCAGAGCCAGCGGCGGAGCAGCTGTCGGAAACATAACGGTCAAATTCTAAATCAGGGCCTTAGCCAAAAAATGTGGAAGAATAAGAATTACAATGATTAATTGAAAACATTCCCTAAGTAAATCTGATTTTAACATTTAGTCAATTTTAAAACTAATGTCAATCTCTATTGAAAATTGATGTTTAAATGGATTAGGGCCAAAAAACAAACAGTGTCACCTAGCTATATAAAGTCACTGCTTTTGAGACCCATCAATTTTAACCCACCGATTTACTTTACTCTCTTTCCCAATTTAAACTAAATCGCACTTTGTGAGGCCACGGGATTCAGAATCTGACATCACTAAAGTAACCCATCTACTTCCTCTGTCGCTAACAGGTGCAATGCAATATTTATGCCAATTCGATATGTATTAGAGTGTAGTACAGGAAAACAGAAGTCCACCACAGGACGACCTGTGCTTTGAACTTCTCCACAATTAAAGAATATTGTTAAAACCACTGGTCAAGTAAGTTTAGTAAAGTTTGGAAGCAAAATGATAAGAGTTTTTAGTATGTAGAGTGCAGGACCCGAGGGGGTCTCTTAGCACTATTAAAAGATGTTTAGTGCTACCCAACAAAATGGTAGTCATTGCATCCACCTCCAGAACATGAAACTCTGAGTGGGCTTACCAGGATTCAATAGTGTTAGTTTTCTTGGAAAAAGCAGTTTTATTTCCTTTTTGTCTGTAGGACGTAAAGACACTGTAAAGACAGTATCAGTTAAGTTGAGTGACTCCATTTTTCCTGTGCACATGACAGCTGTATTTTGCTAGTGATAAATAGTCCTCCAATTCACAGGCTGTGGGTTGACTAGTCCCACAGTCATTCACCCGGGACTGGTTTTTTTGTCACCGATTGTTGTGTGATACGTGTACTAGAAACCTACAGTGAAATGTTTTTCTTTATTTTAAACTTGTAATAGAATATGGAGTGGTATGGCGGGGTGGTGAGATGGGGCAAAGCAGAGGGCGCAGAACTTAAGAGGGAAGAAGACCGGGGACTGCGCAAAAAGCCTATCTCCTTAGAGTGGAATGCGATACTGGAAGACTTTAAGGCGAAAGAATTGTAAAGGAGATGTAGTCGGGGTTTGGAGGATACGGGGTCCTGCATTTAGATATGATCAACTGTGTAGGAGGTGTCTAAGACGTGATAATTAGATCATATATAAGAAATGTTTATATGCAAAAGAGTTGCTGCTAGTCCGAACTTTGTCTGAGTGTGTTGTATCTTTCGACTAGCTACATGCAATCCATGAGGGTTCATGGGGAGGGAGGGGGGGTTATTTTGTGTAGTTCTGCTTAAAGTGTTATGGACTGTGTTTTGAATTGTAATATGTCCACAGAATGTGTAATGATTATTACAACTGTTCAGGCTGATCGGTAATGACGGAAATATTCTTGCAATGTATGATATCTGTGTGTCATGACAATTAAAATCTTAATAAATATTAAAAAAATTAAAAAATTTAAAAAAACAACTTGTAGTAGAATGTTTTCTTTAAGGAGTTGCGTCAATTCATTTGTTTCAAAGTGTATTTGGACAAATAGGTCCAATATGGCTGCCACTGTACTCGATTTAAACAAGTTGTTCTACCAAAGAGAATTGCTGTTACTAATGCATGCCTTTTTATTCCAAACAATTAGATTCCCAGGCAGTACAATAGGATGACACGACTCGTACCGAAGTTCTTGCACCCAACCTACGTAAACCAACACTTTGGTTGGATTACACTGATGGAGCAGGTAGTGCAAAATTTTGTATACCTCCTCTATTTTGCATGAAAGTATTAATTGAATAACCTACTAATAATAATTTATTAATGGTGTGCTGTGATTTATTATAACTAACCATTTGCATACACAAATTACACGTGAGAACTTGCTATTTGCATGGCAAAATAACTCTAATAACTAAAATACGTACGCATATTAATAGTAGTATATGTGGTAATTAGATATCGCATGTTGCTTTTGTGACGTTTGCATCTTCGTGGAGGACCGTAAAGGTGAATATATTGCTTTAAATGTCGCTATATGCTAGGAAAATACTAATACATAAAGGGATTAGTAAGGGTATAACATTAGAAGCATCATTTCTTTGTATTAATTATCCTTTTGTGTTTGTTTCGCTTAAGTTGACATTTGGGCCTATCGAAATATGGCAGCAGAAACCGAGTTCAGAAGTGGCCGCCGTCTCGTGAAGCGCAAAGTCTACTGAGCAGACTCGGCTGGCTCCGTGAACTCCCTAACGACCTGTATACACCCTGTCCCTGTCAAGGATAGGATATCGGTGGACTGCCAAGACCCCGGACGTTAGAAACAGGTATAAAAAAAAAACAATGGACTCATACAAATAGAAGACGATACTTTGCAACAATCAGTACTGGATCATCACCGGAAACATATCAGCGAAATCCATGTGAACCTGGACTGACCAAAAATCGGACGTTTGCCCCCAACCAATAGAAATCATTCTCCGCCCAAAAATGTTTCATGTTATCCCGAAATTTATTATAAAAAGAGTAGCAGAATAGGGAGGGATCAACACATTCGGCGGTTACTATAACTGCACACCCTCTTTGACCCCACAGGCGATGACGGATGCTGGCACGACTTCTGGTCCTTTCGATCTTTGGCACTGTAACGTGCAGAGCAAAGGACTTTCGGACTCTGAGCTCTGGTCTGCTTATTTGGACAATTTAACAACAAAATTCGGTTATGCAGAGCAAATGAATGAGAGAAAACCCAGATAGCCAGAATAGGTAAATATGATGTTCTGTGATTTAACTAAATTGATCTAAAAATTCTAAACTTTTGAAGAGACAAATGCTAATATTAATTACAATGAAATTTTAGATAAACAAATATTGATTAACAGAAATTATGAGTTTGTGGTTCTTCGTTAAAGAGAATTAACGATTCTGAGTCTTAAATGTGCTTTAGCTGGTTCTAAATCACCATCAACCAATCCAACTAATTGGTCTGTCGACCAAGTGGGCGGAGTGCCTTGATGTTTAGGATTAGGAATCTATAGGTGGCGAATGTTAATGTATAATTTGTAAAGTAACTTTTCTTTCACTACAGGTTATAAGGTACCCCACCCACATGTCCAGCGCATCATTCCCCCTCCTGTGTGCAGACCTGTGAAAGAGAACGTGCGAGTGTTGGTGTTATGGGCCCCACCAATGAATGCGTGTGTGAATGAGTTAGTGTGACGGTGGGTCTGCGACACAGGAAGGATAACTGTGCTCTTTCTATTTCCCCCGGCTTTTGCGCTGGATTAGTTTATTATTAGTAGCAGAATGATGGTTTTATTGCATTGGTTTGGTGATTATTGCTTATAGATTTGATTATTGCTTATTGATTTAGAATATTGCTTATTGATTGTGGATGTTGGATAAGTATTGGTTTATGTATTAACACTATATGTTGAGTCGCGTTGCGTTCCATGTTGTTTGACAACTTCTGGGATGTAGGAAGTCGGAAGTTTGTAACGATTCCGTAGAAGGGCAGAGGTAAGCGCTGCTCTCGGGAAAGACGGGATTGTTGTTGCCCTGTAGGTACACGGGGAAAATGTGTGACGATTGAAGTTGCACGATGCATTGTCTGGGTTCGATTTGGTAACATCGTCGTGTGTTGCCATTAGGGACATTTTCTGTATAAGAGAAGTGTATGGTAGCGAAGGTCATCTGTGAAATTTTGGTCTTAAGTACCAGGAGTCCAAAAGGCACTCTGATTACGCTTATCACTGGAAAGGTAATAGGTGTTCTCTAAGCTTGAAAGAAGGGTAAAGTAGAGGGATGTGCTACTTTATTACCGAATGAAATAATTCTGTAGTAGGGCAGAGGTAAGCGCTGCTCTCGGGAAAGACAGGATTCTGTGTGAATGAACTACATGTTCCGTATGAATGTGTGTAAATGAAATAGCATTCAGGTTAATTGTGAAACTCTGGTTTAATTCTCAGGAGCATTGGGTCTCCAACAGGTGTTTTATTTCTGGAGAAACGGTTAGCTAATGCTTGCTAGAAGGGTGAAGTAGAGGGAAGTGCTACTTTATCAACGGATGTAACGATTCCGTAGTAGGGCAGAGGGAAGCGCTGCTCTCGGGAAAGACGGATTTCTTGAGAAAAAGGTCAAGACTATTC
Organism: Triturus cristatus; assembly: GCF_964204655.1. Taxonomy (NCBI): domain Eukaryota; kingdom Metazoa; phylum Chordata; class Amphibia; order Caudata; family Salamandridae; genus Triturus; species Triturus cristatus. The sequence continues at coordinate 896,765,297 of NC_140584.1, read as the reverse complement.
TTTGTTAGCGAAACAGACAATGGTGGCGTTTTTATGTCGTTACTAACAGAATTTTAGTAAAAGTGAATGTAAAAAGTTTGCAGATAAATTTTGTAAAGGAGGGGTCAGCAGAAGCAGGAGCAGCAAGAAAAGCTGACGTCAGAAAGACCGTGCTGGGATTGGACAGTCGGTAAGAGACATAGACGCTCCGGATTGGTGCATTAGTGAGAGTCGCGCTGGGACTGGAGATTTTCAAAAGTGACATAGACGCTCAGGATTGGTGCGTTAGTGTGAGTCGCGCTACAATTGGATAAAACAAACAAAACAGTCGAAATATGGTTATCATACATGTATTTAGTTAGACAATTGGGCAAAATATACAGCAGATGATGGAGTTTTGGCATTTCCAGAACATGGTTCATTTAATTTAGCGGTTTTGAGAAATTTGAGAGAAAGAATGATGAATTAGAACCGAGACCTAGACCTACACAGTTTGAAGCATTGACAGAATGGGAAGATGAGATGTATGACAGAGAACAGCAACGAAGTGGCGGAAGGTATAGATATATGTTTGGTAGATCATATGGACAAGAGAATCATGATGATAGAATGAAGAGATGGCGAAGTACAAATATGACTGATGGGTTGTTTCCTATGAGAAATTTTGAAGAATCCACTAGTAGAAAATGTACGGAAAAAAGAAATAATACAGGATCAGAAAGTTATAAGTATGGTGTGCATGAGTCGGAGGATGATGTGCTGGAAGACATGTTTTATAAAAAACCACCCCCATATCATCCAAATTCCACATTGACACCAAGTGCCCCAGTTAAAGAATCGCCACAGAATATAAAATTTGAAACAGTACCACATAAGGTAGGAAGAAATAATCGTTTCAGAGAAACAGAAAATATTCAAGTTAGTAAAAGGGCAAATGAAAATTCAGCTGAATTAGCTAGAACTACTTTAGAATTAACTGAGAACATTAGAGAATTAACTAAAAATATGGAAGCCGTAAGTGTTCCTGTAACAATAGGACCTGTAATGCCAATTTTTGATAAACAAAAGGATATTGAGCATTGTCTGACGATTCCTCATAATGGAAACAGGGAAAATGAAATACAAAGAAGAGATACAAGAGAAAATTCGTGGGGACAAACGGTAGGAATTTCCGAACAAAGTACTCCTAAACATTTGACAGTAAATCAGAGTTTAGTAAATAGAGCAATAATGACGACAGAGTCAGTACCAGGATCACCAAAAGGATTAGAACAGACACGAAATGAAATGATTCCTGTAGGTCCTACTTCTGATGAATTCAGTGAATGGCTAAGAAGTTTACAACAAAAAGATGCTGAGCCTAGACCTTTAGATGTGTCCAAATTAAAAATAGTATTAGAGGAATTAATAGTTGGAACTGTTCCTACAGAAAAATCAAAGAACCATCAGGCTGAAGAATTAATGTTCCTATGCAAAAGTATAACGTGGAGAGCCAGGAATTTACATGAAAGACTTGAAGTGGCAAATGAAATGGAAATTGATTTTGAAAAGGTAAAGTCATTACAAAAACCATATAGAGTAGATTTTTCTGAAAAAGACATTGAAAGTTTAAATACAACAGGACAAATGATTCAGATTAAAGATTTAATCATATTACTGAGAAAATTAGGCGATGTAGACAAATGGAAAAGTAGATGGTTTCGAAAAAGAGACGATGCAACAGATAAAACGTTTGCAGCTTACCCAGTAAGAGAAAAAGAAAAAGTAGTAACTGAATGTCCCATGAGAGAGATTCCAGGTGGAGGCTATGTTCATGTCCCCTGGACTAGACAAGATATTTTGTCATTTACCAATGATTTTCCACGACTGCGCGAAAAACCAGTCGAGTGGAATAGGCAGGTAGACAGGTTCGTAAAATTATCAAAAGTTCTATGGATTGATTTGAATAGTCTTTTTGACATAATAGTACCAGCAGATATATGGACAGAATGTAAGGTAATGGTTAGTTGGCCTACACAAGAATATCCTAGAGATCCAAAAACAGGTGCCCTTGATTCAGAAGTAATGAGAAAATATGAACAAGTAATTACCTTTTTGAAAAATAAAGTACTTCCTAAAGAAACTGATTGGGTAAAAATTGATAGAACTCATCAAGAAGCGAAAGAATCGGTCCAAACTTACTATGAAAGGCTGATCCTTGCCTTTAAACAGTATAGTGGTGATGAAAACTTGAGTGAAAAAGATTTGAGTCACTTTGTATATCGATTTGTGTACAGGTTACGACCTGAAGTAAGTGAAATGATTAAACAACATACCGTAGATTGACAAAATAAAAAGATAGATGAAGTACTAAAACATGCAATATATTTTAGTGATGAAATTGAAGCAAAGCAGCGTAAATTAAAAGAGAAAGCCATGTGGGCTCAAGTAAAAGCGACAGAAAGACAGGAAGCTCAATTGATTGAACAGGCGACTGGTATGGGTATGAAACCAAAATGTAATACTGGAAAAGGGAAAGGACAATTTAATATAGATGAAGCCAAAAAGAAATGGCCATGTCATAATTGCGGAAGACTAGGGCATTGGAAATCCGAGTGTAAATTTCCCCCAAGTGCTAATGGTGATAATGTATCATTGAATTCACAGGTGCAGAAAGAGGTGAGTTGTCAACCGCAGCAACAGCAGCAGGTTGTTCCCCAACAGAATAAGGCGCCAAAACCGCCTTTTCCACAGAGCGTAAATCATTAGAAATACAGTAATGAGACAGGATTCTACAACAAAGAACAGGTAACTAAGCTGCCGCGCGCTAGTGCTGTTTCGCAGTATTGGCTACGACGCGATGAGAGTGAGCCAGAAGAAGGTTATTGACGGTGCCGAGGGGAGGAAGAGGAGTGCGTACTTGGCGCAACTCTAGAAGTAGACCAGACAGGCCCATTTGTGGATGGAAAGGTAAATGACGAAAACATTACTTTCCTAGTAGATACTGGTGCTACTCGTTTAACTGTTAGGTCAGCTGATGTTAAAAATCTTCCTCTCTCGGACGAAACAATTCAAGTAGTTGGAGTATCCAACAGACAGATAAAAACATATCTCACTGATCCAGTAAAAGTTAACATAGGGAAATATTCTGAAATGCACAGCTTTGTCGTGTGCGATTCAAGCCCTGTAAATTTACTAGGGAGAGATTTGCTGCGCAAGATGAATTGCACCATATTTTGTACTCCCAATGGTATGGCATTTGAGACTCCAGATGAAGATGTACTGTATAAAATGACTATGGCTAATATGGAACCTGAGATTACCGAGGCATTTGCTGTATTTAACCCCGAAGAGCTGCCTCAAGAGTTGAAAAACACAGTAAAGGCTGAGGTATGGGATTTCACAGGAGAAGATGTGGGATTAATGAAAAATGTAGATCCTGTAAAAGTTGCTGTAAAAGAGGGAGTAAGCTACCCAAATATTCCCCAGTACAAATTGACACCCGAGATAATTGCAGGAGTTACTCCTATAATCACCAGGCAGGTCGCTCCCCTCACCACCACGCAGCCCCCTGTGTGTCTGTGACCCTGCTGCTCCTGCACCCGTGTCAGCTGCCTGCTGCTGCCCGGTCACCCCCGCTGGCTGACTGCTCCTCTGTGGTTCCTGCCTCTCTGCTGTACCCCTAACCCTTCTCTTCTGTACCCCCTTTTCTTGCTCCCAGCTCCCAGCCTTGTTCCCCTTGTGACCCCTCTCTCCCCTTTTCTTCTGTATCCCCCCCTCCCCCCGTGTCCCTCGCCGGTTTCTCCCGCCGTTTTTCCCGTTTTTTCCCGCTGCTGACCACTGTGGCCCCGCCCCCTCCTCTCCCATTGGCCTCCCCGCTCCCACCTCCCAGCTACTCCTCCCTCCCTCTCCCCCTTATATGGAGGCTGCGCGCCTAAGGCAAGCCCGTCTGCGCCCGTCCGCGCCCAACGCCAGACCCCCTGGCCCTCGCCGACGCCAGCGCACCCGACTCACCTACGACACCACAACCCTCCATGCACTCAACGCCGGCAGAAACACCGCCTGCTACCGAGCCACCCCGAAACGCACCCACGGACCCTTCACCTGCCAAACCTGCCACTTCACCTGCCTCCGAACCCGCACCAGCCAAACCGAGCCCCAGCAACAACCATCTGATGTGCATCCTGCTCAACACCCGCTCCGTCCACAGGCATGCCGTCGAACTCTGGAACCTCCTCGACTCGACAGCACCAGACATCGCCTTCCTGACGGAAACCAGGATGAACGCCTCCTCAGCACCCGACGTCGCCATCCCAGACGGCTACAAGATCACCAGGAGGGACCGCATCAACCAGACGGGAGGTGGCATCGCCATCATCCACAAGAACACCATCCGCATCACGACCAACTCGGATGACCCCTTCACCTCCGCCGAACACCTTCACTTCCAGATACACATCGACCCCAAGACCACGCTCAGAGGCACCCTCATCTACAGACCACCAGGACCACGCACACGATTCAGCGAAGACATCACAGACTTCGTCAGCCCGCACGCCATCAACTCCACCGACTACATCCTCCTGGGGGACCTCAACTTCCACCTGGAGAACAGCAAGGACCACAACACCGCCACCCTGCTGGACAACCTTGCCAACCTCGGACTCAAGCAACTGGTTACCACCCCCACCCACTACGCCGGCCACACGCTCAACCCAATCTTCTCATCCAGCAAGTACGTCGCCTTCAGCCACTCCACCAAACTCCAGTGGACCGACCACAGCTGCGTCCACTTCAGCTTCAGAAGGACTACGACTCACCACCGCACACAACAGGCCCCTCGCAGGAGCTGGAACAAGATCACCGACGAGCAGCTCACCGCCTTCCTCAGCCGGAACCCCCCCGCCAGCTCAACGGACCCCAACGAAGCCGCCAACTACCTCACACAGTGGATCACCAACTGCGCTGACGTCCTCGCACCACTGAAGAACCCTCCCAGCAGACACGGCAGCAAGAAAGCATCTTGGTTCACCGACGAACTCATCACCTCCAAGAAGAACTGCCGCTCCCTGGAGGCTACCTGGCGCACCAACCAGACCACAGACAACATGATTGCCCTCAAGCACGCCACCCGCAAACACCACCAACTGATCCGCGCCACGAAGAAGACAGCCTTCAAGGAACGTCTGGACAACAACACCCACAACAGCAAGGAACTCTTCAACATCGTCAAAGAGCTCTCCAACCCCGACGCCGGAAACAACAACATCACTCCCTCGCAAGACCTCTGCAACTCACTCGCCGCCTTCTTCCACGACAAGATCACCGACATACACAGCAGCTTCGGCCCTCCAACCATGAACCCCACCACCGAACCAACGCCCCCCACCTCCACCCTCCGCACCTGGACCCCGGTCAGCACCGAAGACACAACCCGGACGATGAACACTATCCACTCCGGATCCCCCACGGACCCCTGCCCACACCACATTTTCAACAAGGCCAACGGCATCATCGCACCCCACCTTCCCGACATCATCAACGCCTCCTTCGACACCACCACCTACCCGGAGTGCTGGAAACACGCCGAGATCAGCGCCCTGCTAAAGAAACCTTCAGCAGACCCCACCGACCTCAAGAACTTCCGCCCCATCTCGCTCCTCCCGTTCCCTGCCAAAGTCATCGAGAAGACCGTCAACAAACAGCTAGCTGACTTCCTCGAGACGAACGGATCCCTCGACCACTCGCAGTCCGGCTTCCGAGTCAACCACAGCACGGAGACCGCCCTCATCGCGGCCACAGACGACATCAGAGCCCTACTGGACAAAGGGGAAACAGCGGCCCTCCTCCTCTTGGTCCTCTCCGCAGCATTCGACACTGTCTGCCACCGCACCCTAGTGCAACGCCTGAACAACACTGGAATCCAGGAGAAGGCCCTGAAGTGGATCATCTCATTCCTCGCCGGAAGAACCCAAAGAGTCCGCCTCCCCCCGTTCCAGTCAGCGGCCACCGAGGTCAACTGCGGCGTTCCAGAGGGATCATCGCTCAGCCCCACCCTCTTCAACGTTTACATGCACCCCCTCGCAACCATCGCACGCCAACACAACCTCAAGATCATCACCTACGCCGACGACACCCAGCTGATCCTCTCCCTCACCAACGACCCGGCCACCGCCAGAGCCAGCCTACACGAAGGGATGAAAGACGTCGCCGAATGGATGAAGAACAGCCGCCTGAAACTGAACTCTGGCAAGACGGAGGTCCTCATCCTGGGATCATCACCCTCAGCCTGGGACGACTCCTGGTGGCCCCCTGCCCTGGGCACCACCCCCAAGCCAACGGACCACGCACGCAACCTGGGCTTCATCCTGGACTCCTCCCTGTCGATGACCAGACAAGTCAACGCCGTCTCATCTTCATGCTTCAACACCTTGCGCATGCTTCGAAAGATCTTCCGGTGGATCCCCACCGAGACTAGGAAGACGGTCACCCAGGCACTCGTCACCAGCCGGCTGGACTACAGAAACACCCTCTACGCCAGCACCACCGCCAAACTCCAGAGGAAACTCCAACGAATCCAGAACGCCTCAGCACGACTCGTCCTGGACATCCCCCTGCACAGCCACATCTCCGGACACCTGAGAGACCTGCACTGGCTCCCTGTCAGCAAGAGGATCACGTTCAGACTCCTCACCCACGCACACAAGGCCCTCCACGACCTGGGCCCCAAGCTCATCAACACCCGCCTGACCTTCCACACGCCCACCCGCCAGCTCCGCTCTGCCAGCCTCGCCCTCGCCGCCGTTCCACGCATCCGCAGAACCACCGCCGGAGGAAGATCCTTCTCCTACCTGGCTGCCAAGACATGGAACTCCCTCCCCATCCACCTCCGGACAACCCAGGACCACCTCGCCTTCAGGAAGCAACTCAAGACCTGGCTGTTCGAGCAGTAACGTTCACCCCCCCCCCCCCCAGCGCTATACAAATTCCATGATTGATTGATTGATAATAGATAGAATGATCAAACAAGGTATCTTGAGAGAATAATGAGCAGTCCATGTAATTCACCAATTATGGGCCTGAAAAAGCCTAATGGAACATTTAGAATAGTGCAAGACCTGAGAAAAATAAACAAAATTGTTGTGTCATGTTGTCCCATTGTACAAAATCCATCTGTGATTTTATATCAGATTCCTCACGATGCAGAATGGTACAACGTAATTGATCTGTGCCATGCTTTCTTTTCCATTCCATTGCATCCTGACAGTCAACAGATTTACGTGTTACGGTTTGGCGAACGTATTTTGGCATGGTGCCCAATCCCACAGGGGTAAACAGAGAGTCCCTCAATATTCAATCAGATATTGAAAAAGTCTCTGGAAGATTTAAAAATGCCTGAAAGTTCAGTTCTGTTCCAATACATAGACGATCTGCTTGTAACATCAAGAACTCGAGACGCTTGTGTAGTGGATACCATTGCACTACTGAATCATTTGGCAGATGGAGGACTTAAAGTATCCCCATCGAAATTGCAATTCTGTGAGAAAGAAGTACAATATTTAGGCCACAAAATTGAAAACGGACTGAAAAAAGTAACCGCAGATAGAATCAAGATAATAAAAGGAATGAGAGCCCCAATGACGCAAAGAGAAGTGAGAATGTTTCTTGGAATGGTTGGATATTGTCGTCAGTGGATAATTAACTTTTCCCTGATTGCAAAACCTTTGGTACACTTAACGAGAAGTGATGTAAAAGACCCCATTGAATTAAATAAAGAGGAATTAACGGCTTTTAAACAATTGAGAGACAGTTTGTGTGAAGCACCAGCACTTGGTATGCCTGACTATGAGAAAGAGTTTGAACTCTATTGAAGCGAAAGAAATGGATGTGCACTTTCTGTATTAATACAGAAACATGGAAAACTAAGGAGACCAATTGCATATTTCTCAGCTATATTAGTCCCTGTAGCTGTAGCATTGCCAGGTTGTTTGAAAGCTGTAGCAGCCACTTGCAAGACTTTGGAACAGAGTGAAGGAATTGTTATGGGATATCCTGTGAGAGTGTTTGTCCCTCACGATGTGGCAATCCTTTTAACAAGGAGCCACACCCAGTTCATGACGCATAGTCGTCTGACTAAATATGAGAAAGTCATCCTAGGTGCAACGAATGTGACCCTGGTGAGATGTCTGAATGTGAATCCTTCAACGTTATTACCTGATGCTGAGAATGTGGAAGTCAGAGATGATGTGGCTCACGAATGTTTGGAAGTGCTTGACTTCTGTACCAAACCCTGACCTGATATAAAAGATGTACCTTTGATAGAAAGTGACTATGTGATGTTTGTGGAAGGATCATGCTTAAGAGAAGAGATGAGGGAATTTTGAGTGCAGCATATGCAGTATGCACAGTAGCAGCTGTATTAGAAGCATCGTGTCTGAAAGGAGTAAAATCAGCCCAAGTTGCTGAACTATTTGCCTTAACAAGAGCATGTAAGTTGGTAAAGAATGGGAGAGTGACTGTGATAACCGATAGTCAATATGGCTTCGATGTAGTGCATGACTTTGGCCAAATTTAGTCCCAAAGAGGATTTTTGACCTCGAATGGAACTCCTATAAGGAATGCTGAAGTGGTTGGAAAATTGCTTGAGGCGATACAGCTGCCTACGCAGTTAGCTGTTGTGAAGTGTGCAGTCCATACAAAGTCCAACGATTACGTATCGGCTGGCAATCAGTTTGCAAACGATATGGCTCAATATTGCGCACAAAATCAGAATTCCATTAATAGGGGAAGAGAAAGAGAAATGAATTCATGCCCCTTGTTGTTTACTAACACTGTGAATACATGGGAAGAAGTAAGGCAGTTGCAGGAAGAAGCAGGAGATGAGGAAATGAGACAATGGGTAAAAGCAGGATGCGCACCCCAGGAAACAGATCATGTGTGGGTTTATCGGGATGGAAGACCAGTTATATCTGATAGTATGTGTCTGCCATGGCATGGATGTATCATGGACAAGCACATGTAGGAAGAGATGCGATGATCAGACTTTTTAAACAGACATGGTATAACGTAAAATTTAGACTTGTAGCTGAAAGTCTTTGTCAGAGATGTCTTATATGTCAGCAGTTCAATCCTGGAAGAAAAACAGTGGTAAGTCTGGGAATGATAGGTCGAGAAGGAGGGCCTTTCACTAGAATGCAGATTGACTTCATTGAAATGCCCCCCTGTAACAGGATGAGGTATGTTTTAGTGATGGTTTGTCTGTTCTCTCGATGGGTGGAAGCATACCCAACGAGAAGAAGTGATGGAATAACAGTAGCCAATCTATTATTGAGAGTGTTCATTTCTAGGTTTGGTTTTCCAGTCAAGAATGAGTCAGATAGAGGAAAACATTTCCATAATGAAATCATGAAGTTAATTTGTGAAGCATTGAATGTACAACAGAAACTACATTGTGCCTATCGCCCAGAGGCTTCAGGTGTGGTGGAACAAGTAAATGGCACCATTAAAAACAGACTGGGAAAAATGTGTTTAGCCACAGGTTTGAAATGGCCTGATGTCTTGCCTCTGGAACTCATGACTATTAGATCCATTCTAGATAGGAATACAGGTCTGAGTCCCCATGAAATTGTCATGGGAAGAGCAATGCGACATGTTTTCATACCAGTCAACAAGCTTTTGCCTATATCTGATGACTTGGTGTTGGATTATTGCAAGGGGTTGGCTGATTCCGTTCATTCTGTGTTCCATCAGGTTGGATCGGAGGCCACCACTCTTGAAAAGAAGCCAGCTCATGATTTGAGCCCAGGGGACTGGGTGAGAATAAAAGTGCACAGAAGACGAAACTGTTTGGTCCCACGTTGGGGATAACCACGTCAGGTGATCTTGACTACGACAACAACAGTAAAATGTGCAGGAGTGAAGAACTGGATTCATGCTAGTCACACCTTGCGAATTCCAAACCCAGTGGATAACAAGGAAGGAGAATACTTTGAAGAATCAGATACAAGCACTGAATCAGATACTGAAGAAACAAGAACGAGACAAATTCCTGACAGGGGGAAATCAGAACAAAGTCCAGCTATTGCACCACAGAACCTTCCTTTAAGGAGAAAGTTACAGATTTCTGACACCAGTTCAGAGTCAGACATTGAACCTGTTCAAACACACAAGAGTGAGAGTAAAAACAGTGAAGAGACTGTAAAAGAAATTCTTGATAAGACAATCCTGAATGAAAGTTCAAGAGAAATTCCACCTGAAGTAATAAAATTAGATGGTCAGGTACCAGATACAGAGTGAGGGAAAGAATTTTACTGAAGATACCCGAGGAGTTGTTGGGAACTCACACATCCAGTTAGAGGAAGGGACTGTTAGTCAGCAGGAAGATTGTGTGGAAGAACCACGAGGAGGGACAGAAGTAGGTAATAAAAAAGAAGTGGTATAAAGAAGAACTACTGAAAGTAAAAGTCAAGTTGGAACTGAATCAGAGGACAGTGATGAAGAAGTACCAGAAGGTCGAGTCCTGAGAAAGAGAGCATGGAGAACTGAGAAAAATGAAAAAGGAAGGTAGTTGAAAAGGCCAGCAAGGGATGAAATTTGGCCCAAGATAAAGAGATTAAGATACAGTTTGACACGAGTAAATTCATCTAAGGCTGAACAGGTGAATGAAGTGTCTAGCCAAGAGAAATTGAAAAACGTGGAACAAACAACAGCAGAAGAAAATAAGAGAACAAGAAAACCTAACCAGAAGTATAAGTCGCCGGAATGGTCATATGTGGCACTACTTGAAGTAACGGAAGAGGCAGACAGTCAAGGGGATCTAGAGGTGACTGTACCAGGAGTGGTTGAGGAAGACGAAGAATCAGAAATCCTGAGAGTTATCTTGTCCGACATCGGAGAAGAGACGGATGTTCAGGAAATTCTGTGACAATATTACAAAAGAAAAGTGAAAGACTATCAAATGCCAAACTGAAAAGATAAAAGTATTCAAAATGTGAAACAATAAATTACTGGAAAAGACAAACTGAAAGGAACCAAGTAGGTGCGTAGAGCCTTGGGTTAGACAAAACTAGTTGTGAAGTAGAAGAGGCTAAGTCAAAAGACACTGATCATTTTTCGAAATGGCAAACACAGAAAATAGAAAATCTAAATGTGTGTTCCTTAGAAGATGGTTCAAAATGTTTTGTTGTACAGGATTACTAATGCTTCTGTGGAGTGTGTTGGCTTTAATGGTTTCATTTAAGGTTACATTAGAAACAATAGAAGGACATAATGAGAATAAAACTAATATAGAAAAGATTCAGAAGGTATATCCGACTAAAATAGATAGAAATTATTTACATAAAGACAGGTCTATAACTGATTTTTCAAACAATGTATTTTCAAAAATGTTATACGAATATGTGAAGACGATGGACGTGAGGGATTGCTATGTCTGCATGCAGTTGCCGGCGTCTGTATCTGAAGGAGTGACTTACCATCACCGCCCAGTAACATATGGAATAACATGTAGTGTACTAGCAACTTTATTTTACAAGATACGGAAATTAGAATATTATTTTTTAGATGTAGATAATGTATTTTCACAAGCTCCTGTAGTTAATAAGTTGAATAAAGTAAAACCTGCTAAAGTGTTAGGAGAAGTTTTCTTAAAAACTAAAGAATTAACATTAGGTCAATATTTAGAAACTATCTAACTTGCAGTTTAAAGAAGGAAGAGAAAGTTTTCTTGGATATGGTTGAAGAAAGGAGATTAAAAATGCAAAGGAAAGTACCTGAGGGAAAAGAAGAAAAGACCGTCTGGGATGTTGAAAGAGAAAAACATTTGAAAGGAGAAGCTAGTCCAACAATGGCTTTAGATTGGCCTCAGAAAGGGAAGTTGTGTATTAGAAGGAATCAAACTGCATATGATAATTACTTTGTAGGCACAAGTGATTGCCATGATACTTATAGAATCATGGGTGGATGGGGATTTAAAGGAGGAAATGATCCAGTTGTTCCTGGACTATATTTTATCTGCGGGAACAAAGCATATTATCGATTGCCAGATCACTGGTATGGCACATGTTATCTAGGCCTGGTTTTCCCAAAGATATTCCATGTGGGAAGAGGAAAAGATGGTGCACATGAGTTAGGTAGTCAAATCACACGTAGAAAAAGAGAATCTTGGTCAGAAATTGTAGGAGACATTTTCGGATGTGTTGATACCAGCAGTGGGAATATCTCTGAATGCACACAAAATTAGAAAACTATCAACAGTAGTGGATCGCTTGTCAACAAGCACCGCTGGAGGATTTTTATTGGTAAATACCGAAATGGTTGCCATGCTTGTCATGGTAATGCAAAATCGACTTGCCCTTGATAGAATTTTGGCAAAAGAGGGTGGAGTCTGTGGAATGCTGAAAGTTCAACCTTGTTGTACATACATTCCTGACGAAAGTCAAGATTTGAAGACATACATTAAGAATATAACTGATTTGCATGAGGAAATTGTTCCACTGGAGGTTGAAGGTATTTGGGAAAAGATTGAGAAAAAGTTTTCTACTATTAAGAACTTTTTACTAAAGCTAGGTAGTACCTTTATTGGTAAAATATTATTTCCAGTAACATGTGTAATTATTTTAGTATTAATTCTAAGACTAGGATGTTTATGTAACAAGAAAAGAAAATTACGAAAACACATAAAAAGAGAAACTGTAAGAAACAAAGAGAAAGAAAGAAAAGAAAGGGAATTTGAAGAAGTAGAATTAGAAGAGGGGAAAGACAATGGGGCACATGCATCAACCATTTTTGCGAGCGCAAACGGTGCGATTCGCAAAAATCGTCCGTTTGCGCCCGCAAAAAGGGCATTTGCAATGCATGAAGGGTCAAGGCACTCGCAATTTGAGAATTCGCAATTAATTGCGAGTTCTCAAATTGCGATTGCATTTAAGGAATCGCAAATTGAGATTCCTTAAATGCAATGCATTAAAGTAAAATAATTCGCGATTTCGCTGATAGGGGGCGCAAATTACCATGAAGATGAACTTCATGGTAATTTGCAAAAACTTTGAAAAATGCACGAAAGTGCATTCTTCAAAGTGGTAGGTTACACACACACATGTCCTTTGGACATGTGTGTGCGCAACATTTATACACAGATCGATTTCAGGGGTGCAACAGGGTGTCGTTTTGACACCCTTGCACCCTTGAAATTGCACTCTCAATTTGCGATTCTCTAATTGAGAATCGCAAATTGAGAACGTCTTCCCATTCATTCCTATGGGCCTCTAGGCCCATAGGAATGAATGGGGAGGTATTCCTTAATTGCGACTCGCAATTTGCGACTCGCAATTAAGAAATATTTAGAAATCGCTATTTTGTAAGCGATTTCTACATGCATAGGCTTTTGCGATTCCTTATTAGCGAATCCTTATTTTTCGCTAATAAGGAATCGCAAATGGCAGTTTTGATGCATGTGCTAGAATATGTATATAAAAACAAGAGAAGAAGAGACAGGTGAAACAGTTATGTGAACTAACAAAATAATTAAGAGAATTGAATTAATTTCTTTTACTACATTTTTTCGAAATTTAAAGGTAGTGTAGTGATGTTAAAAATCACCAAAGGGGGGATTGATGGAGCAGGTAGTGCAAAATTTTGTATACCTCCTCTATTTTGCATGAAAGTATTAATTGAATAACCTACTAATAATAATTTATTAATGGTGTGCTGTGATTTATTATAACTAACCATTTGCATACACAAATTACACGTGGGAACTTGCTATTTGCATGGCAAAATAACTCTAATAACTAAAATACGTACGCATATTAATAGTAGTATATGCGGTACTTAGATATCGCATGATTTATGTTGCTCTTGTGACGTTTGCATCTTCGCGGAGGACCGTAAAGGTGAATATATTGCTTTAAATGTCGCTATATGCTAGGAAAATACTTATACATAAAGGGATTAGTAAGGGTTTAACATTAGAAGCATAATTTCTTTGTATTAATTATTCTTTTGTGTTTGTTTCGCTTAAGTTGACATTTGGGCCTATCGAAATATGGTGGCAGAAACCGAGTTCAGAAGTGGCCACCGTCTCGTGAAGCGCAAAGTCTACTGCGCAGACTTGGCTGGCTCCGTGAACTTCCTAACGACCTCTATACACCTTGTGCCTGTCATGGATAGGATATTGGTGGACTGCCAAGACACCGAATGTTAGAAACTGGTAAAAAAAAAACAATGGACTCATACAAATAGAAGACGAAACTTTGCAACAATCAGTATTGGATCATCACCGAAAACGTATCAGCACGATCCATGTGAACCTGGACTGACCAAAAATCAGACATTTGCCCCCAACCAATAGAAATCATTCTCCGCCCAAAAATGTTTCATGTTATCCCGAAATTTATTATAAAAAGAGTAGTAGAATAGGGAGGGATCAACACATTCGGCGGTTACTATGACTGCACACCCTCTTTGACCCCACAGGCGATGACGGATGCTGGCACGACTTCTGGTCCTTTGACGATCTTTGGGACTGTAACGTGCTGAGCAAAGGACTTTCGGACTCTGAGCTCTGGCCTGCTTATTTGGACAATTTAACGGCAAAATTTGGTTATGCAGAGCAAATGAATTAGAGAAAACCCAGATAGCCAGAATAGGTAAATATGATATTCTGTCATTTAACTAAATTAATCTAAAAATTCTAAACTTAATGCAAATATTAATTACAATTAAATTTTAGATAAACAAATATTGATTAACAGAAATTATGAGTTTGTGGTTCTTCGTTAAAGGGAATTAAGGAGTCTTAAATGTGTTTTAGCTGGTTCTAAATCACCATCAACCAATCCAACTAATTGGTCTGTCGACCAAGTGGGCGGAGTGCCTTGATGTTTAGGATTAGTAATCTATAGGTGGCGAATATTAATGTATATTTTGTAAAGTAACTTTTCTTTCACTATAGGTTATAAGGTACCCCACCCACATGTCCAGCGCATCATTCCCCCTCCTGTGTGCAGACCTGTGAAAGAGAACGTGCGAGGGTTGGTGTTATGGGCCCCACCAATGAATGAGTGTGTGAACGAGTTAGTGTGACGATGGGTCTGCGACACAGGAAGGATAACTGTGCTCTTTCTATTTCCCCCGGCTTTTGCGCTGGATCAACACGACCATGACTAGCCCTCTATGAACCAAATCATCCGATCATGAATGTCTGTTTAAAGAAACCTGCCACACTCTCTTTGCCCCCTGTAACGGGACGCCCTCAGAGGACAGCCATGGATGCCCCTGGGGTACCGATGAGGTCCATCTACAGCTAACTCTGCTGATGTCAGGGGGGCGGAGCCCAGTTGCGGTTTGTGAAGATGTTTCGGGAGGGAAACTGCAAGGTGAAGCAGAGCGGAGCAGAGAGGGTGACGAAGAAAGGAGAAGCGGACACTCGCGGGAACCTGAGGACACTACAACAGTCGGCGGTGACCAGACGGGCGATGAGGAGGATGAGACGGATAATACGGGAAATCCAGAGGGTGAGGGTACGAACGGCCAACCAAAGGAGAAGGCGTCCCTAGAGGAAGGCTCCAAGGACGAGGTGGCCGTGACCCTGTCAAAGGGTCACGGCTACAGGCAAGTGTTGTGTGGAACATTTTCCGAGCTCTCTCCGAACTACAAACTACGTCTAATTCATTTTAAGTTCCTTCACCGCTATTACAGAACCCCTATGAGTCTACACCGTATGGGACTTCGGGATGACGAGAGTTGTTGGCGCTGCCTCTTTAGCCCTGCCCACTTTTTCCATATGGCATGGGACTGCTCGAAGCTGTCGCCATTCTGGGCCAGGATTTTCACACTGATACATCAGATCCTGGCGCACCTAGAACTCCATCTCCCCAACTAGGTCTGTTGAGCTATGTAAAAGACACTCCTGTTAAAGTTCGTAAATTGCATGCTTTGCTTCTCCTGTTCGCTAAATGCCTGGAGGCTGTACACTGGGGTAGGAAAAGGGTGCCTTCCATCAAGGAGTGGATTAGGGACATTACGTATGGGCATTCACAGCTAACTACCTTTTTGGAACGGATGCCTCTCACATCACGTCCCTGTGACATTTGGGAATCTTTCCTTAATTGGGCCCGGGAGAGACAGGCTGCTGAAGAGAACACAGGCTGCCTAGGGATGGGGGAGGGGGGCTGGATGGTTGGGTGGATGGGATTCTCCCCCCTTTTTAAACGATTTCATAGTTGGACATATTGGCATTGGTTCCTTCACTGGACCACATGTTTCTTGGACATCACAGGCCCCGCTCTCAATTGGTATCATTACTGGTTACTCGTATGAATTCCTATGTTTCCATTTACAAGCTGCTACTGTACTCTGAATTATTTTTATCTGGTGGGGGAGGAGTGGGTTGTGGGAGAAATGTAATTTGTACATGATTAATGATGCTACTATTGCTTTGATTTTACAAGACGCAACTACTGGCTGTTTGTAACTGATGTTACTGTTTCTCTTTTGAAAATGACAATAAAAAGAAAAGAAAATAAATAAATAAATAAAGTGTTGTGTGGAACAGGGCGTGTGCTGGGAGGGTGGCTGTTTACTCACGCCTTCTTCACAGGCATGTAAGGAGAGACCGCAGGACACCAAAGGAAGGGAGACGGATCCCCCATCTGCTTTTGTTTCAGTTCCGTATCACTAGGATACATAGAGCCGCAGCGTGGTCTGACGCCTTGAGACAGTATAACGGACACAAAGAAACGGGTTTCCTGAAGTTAAGGTCCCCTTCATAATCACTCCCAACATTGTGAAGAAACACCGGGAAACCTCACTTGGCTAGAAAGCTGGACCACAGAGGAGAGGGGAGGGAATAGCATAAAGTTTGTAGATCGCCAGGGCGAAGATTAAAAATACTGATAGCCTCTCCTTCTTTTTCTTTCCTCACGAGGGACCGACGCCAACGAGGCCATGAGTAGAAACCAGCGACGGCTAAAGGAGAAAAGCAGATCCCAGAGACGGAGAAGAGCGCTGAGGGACACAGAACAGAGACCATCCCTCTTCTGGGTTACGATACCCGACCTAAGTTGTTACAATAAAAGCCTTTATCACAAGCATTCCAGTCGTCCGTGGTACTTGGGTCGGTGACACCCCCCTTAGTACATTTTATGTATAAAAAACAGGCAATGCAGTCCTCAAGACTGTTCCAGACTGGTTGTGTCTCCCTATTCCATCCGTAAGGATAAACCTTCATTGGAAATAACTATGAAGGGAATAACTGAATTCCCCAGCAGTCTAGAGATTCACAGGAATAATCCGCACACACCTTCTTCCGTCATTCTTCTCCGTTTATTCAAATATCCTTTCTCTCCAACTCTAGTTAGTCACTCACAAAAAATTCTCAAATTTCCACTGTTAAACCTGTGAGCGTTAGGGTGGCCTTCCCCCAAACGTTCTTCCTATATTTGCTGATTGTTTTTGTTGGTTGTAGGACTCTTATCACTTTACTACTGCTAACCAGTCCTTAAGTGACTGTGATCTCTCCTTTAAACATTGCAAAATGAGCTACACCAGATTGGCCTATCTAATTTACTTATAGGTCGCTTGTAGTGTTGTATACCATTTATTTACCCAGGGCCTGTAAATTAAATGCTATTAGTGGGCCTACAGCACTTATTGGGCCACCCGCTTAAGTAGCTCCTTAAAACATGTGCCATGTCTGCCATTGCAGCCTGAATGCAATAATAAACTGCCAATTCGACTTGGCAATATAACCCTTTTCCAACCCTTAAACTCCCCCTAAGGTATGACCTAGGTACCCGAAAGGGCAGGGTGCATTGAAATCAAAAGGTTAGACTTGTCATGTACTTTTAAGTTTTACATGCCCTGTTAGTGAAAAACTCCTACATTCGTTTTTCACTACTGTGAGACCTACCTCTCCCATATGATAACAATGGGTTGTCTTATTACATTTAATAAGTGGAATATTTTAATTGAGTGCAGGTCAATATATCATGTTTGGTGTCTGAGAAATTGTAATTTAAACCCCTCTTTAATGGTAACGTCAGATTTTAAGTTACAGTTTTGAAAATGGCACTTCTAGAAAGTTGAAATTTCCCTGCACTATTTGTTGCCAGCAGCATGTTCCTGGGTCACATGGCAGGGTGAAGTTGGCAGTTGGACTTTGTTTATTCTTCCCAGAGAGTCACACAATAGATGGATTAGCTGTGCCTGGATAGACCATTACTGGCAGGATGGGGGGGGGGGCGGATCTGCGCACTGTCCCACTTGCAACTAAATAGGCTGTGCTCTGTCTTCACACAAAGTACTTGTCAGCCCTGCATTGTTCATGCAGCCAGTTTGGAGCCTGGGAAGGAGAAACAGGAAACTTCAATCACTTCAATGGAAATTCTCTAGAAACGTCTAGTTCACAGCAGGCACTGTTTAAAAAGATGACTTTCAGACCCACTCTTCAGTTAACTTTCAGTACGTGTGGAAGGACTCTCAGAAGACTGCATGCTGCTGTGTACTTCAGAAGACTGCTTTGCTGCACCTAGAGGGGCTGCTTTGCTGCCCGAAGGCTGCCTTGAACTATAGAGGCCTGCCCTGCTGATTGAGCCCTCTTCTACTGCTGAAGCCAGAACTAACAAAGTTACCCCAAGGGCTAGTTGGTTGGCCTCCTGATCAGAGCCTCAGGGACAGAAGAGGCTCCATCCATCTTAGACCCGCACCTGGACCCAGCCTGAGTGGGCCCAAATCCCCCCCCCCCCTACCCCCCCCCCACCAAGTGGTCTCCCTCCAGGTATGGTGGTGTTAAAGGTGCCCAGATAGACAAAATCCAAACCTTGGGAGTTGAAAACTTGTTGGCAAAAATTGCTCTGAGAACTGAGAGGAGACTGGGACCAACCTGTTTGTCTATCCACCAAAGGGGCATTGCCAGTTGACCTGACTTTGCGGCAGCTTCCTCTACATTCTTCTCTGCAGCAGGAAATCCCGTTCAACGATCCTTCGCCCAAGGGATATCAGGCCTTGTGGATGTAATGGCCATTACAAAGGCTGTTTTCATGGTCAACAAGCATAGAGGGCAATTATGTAAGGGCTCAAAAGACGAGCACATCAGGAATGTCAAGACTAGGTTCAGGTCCCTACGAAGCATGATGAAAGGTTTTGGAGAGAACATAAGCTCTATTTCTTTTTAGAAAACAAGTCACTACAGGTGACTTGAACAGGGAGAGCGTATCCAGCACCCGCAAGAGTGCTGATATGGCCGAAAGATACCCCAAAACAAAACATTCAACAAAAGTGCTGAAAGGGGATCACCCTTTTTGGTAGTAAACCAAGACACAAATTTGTCACAATGGCAGGCAGGTTGAGGGACACTTGGCTGCCAAATGACATCAAAGACTTCTGAAAGAAGGTCTGTCAACTGTTGCCGCTCAATCTCCATGCATGAAGGTGTAGTATGCATAGTTTCTGGTGCAGGACCCTACCCTGTTTCTGTGACAGTAGAACCCCCTGAAAGGGAATCCTGATCAGAGGACTGATAATCATGGTCAGGAATTCAAGATGCCATACTTTCCGTGCCCAATCCGGAGCCATAAGAATGGCTTGGGCCCATCGATTCTGATCTTCTTGAGGCAGAAGTGGTATCGGAGGAAAGGTGTACAGGAGGGCTGAGCTCCACCTTAGACGAAAAGCATCCATTAACTAGAGTTGCCTTGAAAACTCAGGCAAGTGCTGACATTGCGCATTCTCGGCGGTGGTGAATAGATCTAACCAAGATTCTCCTCAATCTCTGAAAAGACCTTGCACCGCCTCCAGATGCAGCCACCATTTGATATCCGCTAGGCAACTACTGTTGAGTTTGTCCACTCTGGCTTGTAAAGAGCCCACCAGACATTGAACCACCAGTGAAATGCCGCAACGCTCCAGTCATGTCCAAAGACACAGAGCCTCTTGACACAAGGTCCGCAATCCAACAATGCCCTCCTTATAAGAATACCACACTACGGTGGTGATGTCCATGAACACCTAAACCAGCATTCCTTTATGGAAAGAAGAAAGGTTCTAAGATCCAAAAGGTTTATGTGGAGCTGATACTCCACCAGAGCCTCTGATCTCCACTTCTCCCAGATGTACCCCCTAGCCCAACCCGCTAGGAAGATGGCCACTCCAGCACAGGAGTGATGCATCTGTCACTACAGTTAGCTTTGGGTGGGGAAGGGAGAGGGATTTGCAGCTGACTTAATTGTGGGGCGTCAGCCACCACTGCAGGTCTTTTGCAGTTCCCTCCAATATCTGGACAGGTTGTGGAGATTCCCCTCTTGCAGGGATTCTGCTGAGGAAAAGAACAATGCTTGGGTCCATAGAATATGAGCATGTAGGGACTGAGTCACCATACCACCTCAAGTATCTATGAGCCTGAATCTTGCTAGCTACAATGCCTCACTTGCCCTCCTAGGCTTTCCAGAGAAACAAGCGAGTTGGCACCCCAGAACACTACATTCTCTACCCTCTCAGAGATCGCAGTAACAGGACACATTCTTTTGCTCACTCGCTCTTACTTGTCCACAATAAGATACGCAGGAGATATGAAGGAAGTTTAAAATATTTATTTTAACTATCGTGCTTTAAGATGCAGTATTTGCACCATAATTAGAAAACAAATGCATACCACAAATATCATTAGCATGGCTAACAAGCCATAGACCATAAAAAGCCTGGCATTATAACACACATTTAGCCTAAACTGCCCTTTTCTACTGTAGCTAAATGAGTAAATATTATAGATCTCTGGGATTAGTGGCAGATCTCGTACCTTAGCATTCATAGGTAGATGTACTACATCTCAGCTGACGCAGCACTCTTGCTTCAGAACCTTCGCTCAGTGTGTGTTTTTTCAGAACCCTTTTCCTCTGTTAGATGGCAAGATGTCTGTGTTCACAAACTGCAGTTGCCCTTTCTTGTTATGTCTAAGCGCTAAACTCTGAACAGACAGAATACCAAGGGGCATTGTTGTCTGACCTCGTCTGGTGTTTTCAGACTAAATCCCAAGAATAAAATAAAATAAGAAAACATGTGCAGGTTCACGCACAGTTAGGCTAACATAGGGAAAACTGTAATGGACCATGCAGGAAACATACAACACACTCCCTATGGCCAGGATAATAGCATGAGAAAAAAGTAAGCAAAACTTACTTAAGCGATATACTATTTGTTTAAGCTATGCTTTGAGTTTGTTTGTCTATAACATGATTAATAGGAAATTATCAATTTAGAAAAAGATAATCGAATTATGGTGCTTCGGATGTATTCATTGTATCACTCATCAATTCAAAGGCTAAGGACTTCATAAAGGAGTCTGACTCCCCAAGCAGTGATTGATTATCTGCCCAAGTCACAAGTTCCAAGGAACAGACATGACTCTCTGTCCCAGTCGATGCGGAAATAATTACTGAGCAACCTGCATCCAGATTAGTAGAGCCTGTACTCAGTGATCCAGGCACTAATGTACTTATTTCCCCAAAAGTGAGTGGCTCAAACTTCGTATTGTGAAGAAGTCGCAAACCCAAGGGACAGTCCTGAAAATGGGTCGCTAACGGACTCATTAGCAGTTCATTGTCCAAGGCTGCGAAGCCAGGCAAATATCCAGTGCCCGTTCAAAGGAGCACCAGAGGCAGTGGAACACAGGTTGTACACAGGTAAACCAGGCAGGACGGAATGTTAAGGACTAGTCAAGATCCAGCTCTTGCAGTTTGAAATATTCCAAAAATCTGACGCATACACTCACAATAGCGTCAGAGCGGATGTAGTTCCAGATGGCCCGGAAAAGGAGCATTCATTGCGGAAGAGCAGAATTAGTTTAAGAATGCACCAAATGAAGCATACCAGCAGCCGAAATCCTCCAAATACATTGGAAAAAATGGAATGGATAAAAGCCGGTGTTATTCCAAATACAGTTTGAAATGAACTGAGGAGGCCGGAGTCAGCAACCTTAAAAAAGGTGCAAGACCGGCCATAACAGAGGCATTAAAAATCTGATGCACTGAATTTACTGAAATGCAGGGGAAGGTTTGAATTTAACAATTAATGTATTTTACTAGAAGTTCGACCCACCTGCAATTCAAAGGTTTCACGAGCAGATGTGAGAGCTACCTCCTGTTAAAACAATAATGCTTTGATTCTGCTTGGCTTCTTGAAGTGTGCCTTCAAAGTTGGAATGGAAGGCCATAACGGGCTATCTACAAACCCATGCAGAGGAGGAAACAAGACGTTGTTGCAACAAGTGACGAGCTGGGAAACAGACAAAATATAGGGGACTCCAGCTAGCATTCTGCAGCAATCTTGATCGCTAACCATTAAATAACTCCTATTTGAAAGACCCGTAATCAGGGGATGAATTGCGGGAACTGGAATTCCTTTTAAATAACAGGCCAAATTTGGCCCTCAAGTATTACATATGCCATGAACTTTAATATGTTTGCAAATGAGTATATGTCCGACAGAAGAATCACATTCCTCTCCAATAAGGATAACTTCCTTACTGGCCCATTCGCAGCGATATAAAAAGGGAAGTGACCATAATTTGAGAATAAAGCTGCTCCCAAGGGGTTCATATCTACCAACAGGAAAATGTTTCATGCAAGCGGTGAACTGAAATGTCAAGATAGGCAAAGAAATACCACAGTACATTAACCGCACAGCTGAAGGTGTTTCAGCAATACTGCATGGAAGTTGTTCTAATTTCTCTAGATGCCGCATTGTGTAAGTTGCGTATTTCATCGCCATCAGTTGTTGTTTGCGTGTTAAATTGAAAGGCAAATATAAACTGTTGGAATTCTGGTAGAGCCATTGTACGTGCCCATTCTTTAGTATTTGAAGTGTCCAGCTAATCTGCATGATAGATCTAGGCGGACTTTGCCCATGATACAACTTTGACCGATCACTTTGCATAACATCAATAACAAATGATACAATGCTATTTACATTGTTAATACAAGAAGACAACAAATTAATACTATCATCAACAACGGCAAGCACTTTATCCAAATCGTCTTGGTCTATTCGCCTTAAACATGCAGCAGATTCCACCCTGGATGATTTCCAAATTTCATTATATGTAGCATAAATAAATATTTTAGAACGTGGTGATTTAGGAGCCAAAAGAAAATCTGATAAATTAATGTCTTTGGATAGGGGAGAAAGGTGTTTCACTGCTGACAGTGTGGAATGTTATAACCAGTGTTGGGACGACTTACCCACCAAATAGGTGGTAATAATACTAGAACGTTGTGAGTGAGAATATCAGGGATCGGGTCTGCTTGAGTTGAACCCAGGTGTGGAGTTTAGAAAACAAGCATGACAACTATTTATGTCTACTGGCCGCAATAACTACCAGTTAGGACCTGAAAGAGTGCAGTTGAAAGTACCATTCTGTAACATGCTATTTAGTTGCTCTTTAGGTGTGATTTGGGTATAATTTGTTAAACTTTGCCAATTATTATAGCTGGTAATGGAGAGCATCGTTGGGGTATTCATTTCTTTATTTTTTGCCTAGCCCAGACACGTGGTCTGCTGTATGGTGTCAATCAAGATCATTTGTGTGGGAACTAAGCAGACTCGAAATAAGATTTCCGTTCCCTGAACCTGCCAAGATTTTTTCAGCAAATTGATTTTAAATCAACTGTACTTTTCCAGTATTTATAGCCTTTAAGGGCTAACTGGTTGACAAACAAAGCTGTATAAATAAGCTTGGTCTGTGTAAGCATATATTTTTTGCTAGGGTTGGAACTGATATTAAAATAATATGACATAGGGTCTGAAGTGTCACATCCTGTAAAATACGTGACTTTGTCTTAATGTGTTTCAGAACTCCCTTGTGGGGGAGTCGGACAATGTGCATACTTAAAATATGGATGTTGACTATTGTTTCTGTGTAAAAAATGATATCCATAATGGTGATCACAGAACATATCAGCATAGTTAACAGAATTAAAATATAAGTACTCTGAATTAAAAACGGCATAATACCCCAGCTCTGAAAGCATTGAAGGCACGGTTTCAACATCGCTTTTATCCAAATTTATTGATTGATTTATTTATTTATATAGCGCCTGAATCACCCCCGAAGGGGTCTCTCTGCGCTTATGGACATACGAGAAAGTGCTGGTACTATGTGAGGTGTCTAGAACAGAAATGTTTTCAGGGACTTTCTAAAGTGAAGATGGTTCGAGCACTGCCTCAATGTAATAGGGAGCGAATTCCAGTTCCGGGGGGCAAGATACGAAAAAGCCTTCCCCCCAGTCCAAGACTTATTAATCTGGGGAACTTTGAGAAGGGATTTAGAGCTGGATCGAAGGTCTCTAAGGGGAGTATATTGGCTAAGTTTCTCCACAAGATATGTTGGACCATTGCCAAACGCCGCCTTGTGGACGATGCAGCAAACCTTGAATTTTATTCGTTTGCACACCGGAAGCCAGTGGAGCTGCCGCAACAGCGGACTCGAAGATGACCTGTAGGGGGCATTCAGTACCATCTGTGCCGCTGTATTTTGAACTACCTGTAAGCGGTCTAACGAGGCCTCGTTAGCCAAAATCAATAAAGCATTACAGTAGTCAAAATGACTCAGGACTAACGTCTGAATCAGAGTCTTCCGTGTATGGTCTGGGAGAAAAGGAAATACTCGTCTCAGCAGACTCAGTACGTGAAAGCATGAGCTCGCCGTATGGGTCACCTGCTCCTTCATATTTTGACTCCCCTCAATACGAACCCCTAGGATTTTTACTGATGCCTTAGAGGTGGGGGAGACACCCAGCTCACCTGGCCACAACTCTGGTGCCCACAACACTGCGGCCTCTCCGAAGAGCATAATCTCTGTCTTCCCAGCATTTAATTGGAGGAAGTTGTTGAACATCCACTGAGCTATTGCTAGCATGCTGGCACAGAAGTTGGTCCGGGCTGTTGTGTAAGATTTATCAAAAGAGAAGGTAAGCTGAGTATCATCTGCATATGATATTGGTACGAACCCATATGTCCTCATAAGATTGGCCAAGGGAGCAACATGGATATTAAATAAGGTAGGGCTTAGACAAGATCCCTGCGGTACTCCCTTGGTCAGCTGCTTGGACTTAGACCTATAAGGTCCCAGGTTCACTGTCTGGGAACGATCAGAAAGGAAGCTAGTGATCCACCGCAAGGCCTCTCCTTTTATCCCAGATTCCTCTAATCTCCTGAGCAGGATCTGGTGATCGACTGTGTCGAAAGTCGCCGAGAGATCTAATAACACCAGTAGAGTGGATTGTCCTCGGTCTAGTGCTAGCCTGATATTGTCCGTGACAGCCACTAGGGCTGTCTACGTACTATGTTTAGGCCTAAAGCCTGATTGCGACACATCTAAGCAATCTGACGCTTCGACATGAGCTGATAGATGCTTATTAATATGCTTTTCCAAGATTTTGCTCAAGAGCAGTAGGAGGGATATTGGTCGCAAATTTGACAGATCTTTCATAGAGGCCTTGGTATTTTTGCGTAGTGGGATGACCTGTGCTGCCTTCCATTCAGGTGGTAAATGACCTTCCTTAAATGACGCATTCAAGAGGGAACAGATGGGAGCAAGGCCCGCGGATATTTTGGCCGGTATAGCATCTAGATGGGAACCTGATTTTACAGTGTGTAATAAGGTTTCTACCTCTTCACAAGTCAGAGGGGGAAAACTCATCAAGGGTTTCCTCCTCTTGCAGGGTCAGTGGTCATAGATCATGACCGACTTCGTGTTAAAAGCTGTAGTGATCTTATTATAAATAGGCTCAATTTTCAGCTCAAAATATTCCGCAATAGTGTTGCATAAAGCTTGAGAAGGAGGTTCTTCCAGATCAGACGCTTTGGGGTTTGTGAAGGATTTAATAATCTGGTATAATGCTTTTGGAGCATTCCCTGCCTAGGTTAGCTGCTGAGCAATAAAAGTCTTCCGGGCTATTTTGATGTTTTTATGGTATTGGGCAAGGAAAGTCCTATATTTTTCTTTGTCCCTTGTGTAATGGGTCCGTCTCCACCGCCTTTCAAGATTTTTGCAATGGCTTTTCTCAATTCGTAGTCCAGTGGTGAACCAAGCTGCTTAAACCTGTCTTGACTTACCCATAAAGGTTTTCAAAGGTGCAAGTTGGTCAATCGCAGCTTTTGCCAAGACATTGAAGCTGACTAGCCCCTCCTCTACCTTTTCATGCTCCCCATCCCATGACGCTGGAAAGGTGGCTGAAAAAGCCTCAGGAGTGATTTTATGCCACTGTCTAAACAAATGTTTGGAATCAGACCCAATCTTTTCCTGGCCTCTGGGTCCCTGAATCTTAAAATCAATGAATGCATGGTCTGACCAGCTAACAGGTTGTGGGGATTCACAAATAATATGTGACAAATTTGTAAAAATAATATCCAAAGTGTGGCCAGCTATATGAGTAGGACCATCATTGATCTTGGTTATATCTAATGCTGCAAGGTCGGCAAGGAAAGCCACTACCTCCGCATTCTCCACGCACTCGCTATCCACATTAAAATCTCCAAGTAGGAGAAAATGTTTGGTAGAAATAACATGCGGCGCTATTAATTCCACCAACTGAATAGAAAAATCTGCGATGAGGCCCGGGGCACAATAAACTAATGTAACCCTGGTAGTATTACATCACCCATCGAAACCTTGAACACATATGGTATCTGCAGGGTCTCCGTAGGGCCGAATATATTAAAAGGAACTGTATCCCATACAATCCCATCAGTCACTGGAACAGCTGAAATGTTGACAAAGGACAAGTCTCTCTTCAGTCTATGCTATGAAGAATGGTGGTCTAATACCCCGTTGACCAGTTCCGTAGCAGAATGTTCCAGGAGGGAGTAGCCATTATTCAAAAGAAAAAAACGGACACAAATCCAATCCATATAAACAGGAAAACCAAGAAGAGTACGATCCAGACATATATCCAAGGCGGACTAGTTAAGTTTGTTTCAACCATAAAATAAAAACACAAATCCATGCTGGAGGCGGATGCAAAACAGAAGAACTGTCTGATGAAAAATCCTCTTGATCCATATAGTACCCGGAGGTACTTAGTCGAAAAACTGGGGACTCGGATTAAGTAGTAGGACTTGGAAAATCCAACTCTGAGAGATTCACCAACAGTGGATCAGCATAAACGGCCTCCACTGTAAAATACGCAACAGTAGAAATAATTATTCTTTTGGTCATGGTTTCAGCAGAGGACTTAGCCTCCCCCCCAGCCAGTCAGCATTGGTGGTGAACACAGGCTGCAAAGGAAAGTCTTGTGGAGGACCACTAACACTGCATGCATACTATGGAGAAACGGCCACCTGGTGTAGTTTGACATATTCAATGCAGACAAAGCATTTGTCCTTAGAACCAGGACATCGTGGTAAGATCACACTTCTTGTACCCTGTAAGCCAAGGATCAGAACAGGAGCACATAAGATGGGCCAAACTCCTTTTTATTCGCCACTTTTTCTTGAATGAGATCTCCAATTTTTGGAAGCCAGACTGAAATTGTAGTTTGGACGTCTATCACTGAAGAGGAAGACACAGGCAAGTATTTGCTGGATTGAGTGTCGCAGAACATTTGTAGATCCTGTAAGACAGCACAACGGTTACCTGCGTCAAAGTGGGTGGCAGCCGCCACAATGTCCGTACCGTCATGGTTGGGAACATCAATCATGATGTCAAAAAGTACTTTGTACGGGGTCGCCCACCCGGAGTTCGCCTGGGAAGGTTATTAAGAGCTTGCTGAACCCCATAGAGAATGGTTCAATCAAACACGCCCAGTAACTAAATCTCTCACCATTAAAGACTACTTTAAGTCACAATTTATTCTTTCAACAACAGATTCCCCTCTGGCCTATATGAAGAAGAATAATGCACCTGTATCCCCAGGAATGTCATTTAATCAATCAATCAACCAATCAATCAGGGGTTGGTGAAGTGCGCTACTTACCCGCGAGGGTCTCAAAGGCGCTGGGGGGAGGGGGGTGGGCAGCTCCGGATCAGTCGAAGAGCCAGGTCTTGAGGTCTTTCCTGAACATGTGCAGGGTCGGGGCGTGCCTGGTGTTAACGGGGAGCTCGTTCCAGGTCTGCGATGTAGAAGAAGGCTCTACCGCCTGTTCTGTTTCTGCGGAGGACCTCTGCCAGGGTGAGGTCGGCGGAGCGGAGGTTCCTGTTGGGTACGTGGAAGGAAAATCTCTTGTTGAGGTATTTGGGTCTGATGTTGTTGAGGGATTTGTAGGCGTGGGTGAGGAGTTTGAAGGTGACTCTCTTCTCGATGGGGAGCCAGTGGAGGTCTCTTAGGTGTTGGGTCATGTGCTCCTGGCGTGGAGTTCCTAGGACGAGTCTGGCTGCGGCGTTCTGGATGGTTTGGAGTTTGTGAAGTAGAGCTCTGTTGATTCCTACGTATAGGGCGCTGCCGTAGTCAAGTCTGCTTGTTATGAGTGCGTGGGTGACGGTCTTTCTGAAGTCTGGGGGGATCCATTTAATGGTTTTGTGGAGGATGCATAGGCAGTTGAAGCTGGTGGAGGCGACGGCGTTGATCTGGCGGTTCATGGAGAGGGAGGAGTCGAGGATGATGCAGAGGTTTCGTGCGTGGTCAGTCGGAGTGGGTGGATTCCCAAGAGCGGAGGGCCACCAGGTGACATCCCAGGCAGATGTGCAGGGTCCGAGGATGAGGATCTTGGTCTTCTCAGAGTTGAGCTTCAGACAGATGTCTTTCATCCAGGCTGCCACGTTCTTCATTCCTTCCTGGAACCAGAGTCTGGTGTCTTCTGGGTTTTTCGTGAGTGAGAGGATGAGCTGGGTGTCGTCGGCGTAGGATACGATGATGAGCCCATGCTGTCTGATGATGGCGGCGAGGGGGGCCATGTAGATGTTGAAGAGCGTGGGGCTGAGTGAGGATCCTTGGGGTACGCCGCAGTTGGTCTCGGTGGGTTCGGAGAGGAAGGGAGGGAGTCTGATCCTCTGGGTTCTGCCGGAGAGGAAGGATTGGATCCAGTCGAGGGTGGTTCCCTGTATCGCGTGTCGTGAAGTCTTGCTGCGAGCGTGCGGAGAGAGACGGTGTTGAAGGCTGCGGAGAGGTCTAGAAGAATAAGGGCCGCGGAAAGCGAAAGCCGGACCCTGATCCAAATGGAATGCACAACAAGCATAAGTACCGATCAAGACTTGCAAGTCTTTAATAATAGTTTGAGCGTCAGCTGAGCGCTGTGGCCAAACAAAAAGGAATCTAGAGCAAGAATCAACTGCAACTAAAATAAATTTGAACGTAGTATCCCAAATCAGTAGACCACAATGATCCAGGTAACTGCAGCAAAAAGGTTTGTTGGAAATTAAAAAGTGTGTTTGTGGAAGGCGAGCCAGGGTGTAGCTTTAAATTTGGTGACAGATGTCACAACACAGGACATATATTTTGGGCTGTTGGTATAAGCCTTGCCATTAGTAGCGTTGCTGTAGCAGAGAAATTGTGGCTGCAGCTCCCGCATGTGCGGAGCAACACCTTCATATGCTGCTATAATTAAGGCATGTCTGAGGTCCTGGCTGGAAATCAAGTGATTGCCAACCCCAGGAATGGTTACAAAAGGAACATTCTGGTCAATTAAATGGTAGAAGCATTTAGAAGGAAAGCCATTTGGTAAAGGGTTGCCGTTTTTCAATGCATTAACAGCAACCAAGATATGGCTAGCGATATGAGTTTTAGAGCACCTAACTGCTGCTACTGTGGCTGTGGCCACTGTAGATTTGGCTGCTCCATCAGCCAGTAAACTCCCTACAGCATTTGTTCCCACACATTGATGACTCAGTGTATGTATTACATGTTATGTTATGTTATGTTACTGGGTTTTATAACGCGCTCAGCTACTCCTAAGAGTGTCCCGGCGCGAGCAATGAGAACAGCAAACAAAACACAGATTAGAACAGATGGGTTTTAAGGTGTTTCCTGAACAGGCGATCATCCTGAATGGCACGCAAAGATAGAGGCAATGCATTCCACAACCTAGAGGCCTTGAGCGAAAGCGATCTACCCCCCATGCGTTGGAGACGGAATTTGGGGATAGAGGCCAGCAGCTGCGAAGAAGATCGCAAAACCCTAGAAGGTTGATAAAAGGAAAAGCATTTTTTGAGATAAGAAGGGCCTCCATCATATAGAGCCCGATGGGCAAGGACCAATGCTTTAAATTCGAGGCGTTTCCTGACAGGAAGCCAGTGCAATGTGCGAAGTGAGGAAGAGATAGAGGCTCTGATGGGGAGGTTCACCACCAGCCGGGCTGCGGCATTCTGAATCACCTGCAGTTTACTCAGCAGGTAGTCGGGCAGACCAACATAGAGACCATTGGCATAATCAAGGCGGGAGAGGATAAGAGCCCGAACCACAGTCTCCTTTGCTGATCTGGGTAACAAAGGTAGAAATTTTTTCAAGGATCTGAGAATGCCAAAGCAGCAACCTGTAAGCTTCTTTATTTGAATCATAAAAGATAGCTGCTCGTCAAACCAAATCCCTAAGTTTTTTGCGGGGAGACCCGTACAAGAGGGAGAGGGAAAAGCTGAGGGCCAGAGAGAGTCCCTAAAGTGAGGTGGAAAAGTACCAAAGAGTAAAATTTCCGTCTTTTCCTCATTGCACTTCAATTGGGCGGCAGACAGCCAATGAAAGACGGCAGCAAGACAGCTCTGTACTCTAGAGGTGGAAAAGTCAGTACTATCCCAAGTAAACAAGAGCTGAGTATCGTCCGCATATGCCACCACCTTAGCCCCACCTTCCTCTGCCAATTGAACTAAAGGCGTAATGTAAATGTTAAAAAGCAGGGGGCTTAACGAGGAGCCCTGGGGAACTCCAGTGGACACAGGCTGGGGGAGGGAAGCAAAAGGAGGAAGCCAGACCTGTTGTGACCGGAGGGTAAGAAAGGATTCCAGCCACTTCCAGGCCGAACCAGTAACACCGATAGCAGCTAGCCGAGATAGAAGCAAGTCATGGGGGACGGTGTCAAATGCCGCCGACAGATCTAAAAGGATAAGGGCAGCATTCCCCCCTGAATCCAGACAATCGCGGATCGCCTCCGACACCTCGACTAAGGCAGACTCAGTACTATAAGAGGCTCTAAAGCCCGATTGAGCCGGATGGAGAAGCCTCTCATTCTCCACAAAAGCAGACAGTTGTTTGTTAGCTACTTTTTCACATGAGTGACATGAGTCTGTGGCAACCTGTCGTTGAGATCTGCAACTTTACCCCAAAGCAGTTTATGCTTCATTGCGCTAACCTTTAAAACCATTTTGTCGCCAATAATGTACATTATCAATAAAGGACTTACACAATAACATGAATCAAACACTATAAGTGTTGGGAATTCAGTAAGTTCCAGTGCAAGAAGCAAAACCTTCTGTTCAGTCAACTGAGCAGTGCTGGCTCCTAAAGACTGTATGCAAGTTGTTTGAGCATGGAAAAAGCCATCTAAAATAATACTAATAACGATGGTGCATGCGGCTGAATATTGCTGCTTAGAACCTATACCAGGTTGCGCTGAACCATCAGTGTAAATATTATATTTTATACTAATCAAGAGCCAGAACAATAGAGCAAAGGATAAACATGCTCATATTTTAGAAATTCTTGTATTTGCAAAGAAGGATCAAAGACAAAGTCGACATCAACTGCTGTTAAGGATGTAGCCCATTGTATCCACCTAGGATGGACAGCTTTAGCATTAGGGACGCTGGCTTTAGTCACAGCCTCTAAGGCTGGCACAGGTGTAACAACAATCATGCGTTTCTCTTGAGCAAATGACCTTTCTTTAAGGACGGCTACTTGGACAGCAGTCAGTATTTTTTCTGTGGAATCAATACTTATATCCGCGTGAGAATGTAAATGTGTATTATATGCTATAGGTACTGTTTCACCTACGTTAAAGGTGATATATCTAAATCCAATCGCACATGATAAAATACAGATGACCGGGATTGTGGTATTCACAAGTGTATATATGTGATGTGTTTCAAGCAAGTCAGGTTGTAATGATCTGAGCTGGGCCGGCTTTAGCAATGGTGGCGCACTGTGCGACAATGTTTGTTGGCTCCCCCCAATGACCACCGCTGCCACAGATTCCCTCACTATCACCATTTAACAGTGCCCCACAAGTCTCCATAACCAGTCTCTCAGATTAATTTAGTTTTATAGCGCCACTCATACCAGTGTGAGGCGTCAGAGCAATTTACATCATACACACATTTAAAAGAGACAAACACACGTGTAAATCAGTGTATAAGAAATGTTACATAAGACAGAGGATTACAAGATGTAGGAGTCACATGTCATCCATACTGGTAGGCAGTATAGTTTAAGAGTCCTTGGTATGGAAAAGCACAAATTCAGAATCTAAAACATAACACTAATTGTCAGGGGTTCACTTTAATATTAATAATTCATTTCTACCCAAATGAACCCTTTTTGCAAGATTAGGTTAAGGAAAGTCTAAACTACTCCTTGCAGTTTGCATGCAGCTCTTTGATGACAGTTAATAGCTCATTGTTCTATATTAGGTTTTTAACTTATAAACTGCAAGTAACAAAAAGATCTCTCTGAGGAACGCAGTAACCCTTTGACCTATTAACATCATATACACTTTGTGGTCTGCATCGCACATGTTCTTAGCAGCATGCATCTTAACCCTCTAAGCTGCCTTATGAGGAGTCAAATTTCTACTAGACAAAACTCCATCTCTCTTCTCCAGGAAGAACATTTATCACTGGAATTATCTCGACATTTAGATTGATGTCTAAAAACTGCTGGAGGCAAGGAACGTGGCAGCAGGTGGTTTTCAAGCCATATTATATTTGCAAACAAGGCCCCCCCACCCCAAGTCAATGTCAGTGCGGTTACACCGATCGCACCCCCATAGAGCCAGCCCTGGATCAGAGTGTGTCTGTGTGTTCTGGTGTCCTGCATGCACAGGGACATAGCCACTGGGGACCGAGCGGGCCCAGCTAGGCCTTATTGTGCGCTGCCCCCCCCCCCAACTGAAAGGCCTGGGCTTTTGAGTGTCCTGTATTTAAATATCTACTTAACGTTGACATTTGAAAAAGTGCATGTGATCTGCTGCCTGGGCCCTGCTTCATTACTAAGTGTGAAACCAAAAGAACCTGCTCTGTGCCAGGCTAATTGCTGGGCTTCGCCTCATCTTGCGGGAGTCCGAAC
Source organism: Triturus cristatus (assembly GCF_964204655.1). Taxonomy (NCBI): domain Eukaryota; kingdom Metazoa; phylum Chordata; class Amphibia; order Caudata; family Salamandridae; genus Triturus; species Triturus cristatus. The sequence continues at coordinate 896,732,139 of NC_140584.1, read as the reverse complement.
GGTTTCCGTTCTCTGCACCAGCTCTACTTGTCTCAGCTGGCGAAGGGCTGCGGGGACATCGGAATGCAGACGGTAAAACAGTCTCTTCTCACTCTTCTTTCACATCGAGAAGATGGTGCCCCTCTCTCTCTACGAGCTGTTACGCTGTGAGTAGGTGCAGGGTGTCTTATACTGGGATCCTACCCTAACAGATAATTGTGTAGTGCGCTCAGCAGACACACGGGGTTAGACCCCCTCGTCGCCATTGTTAAGTTGTGGGCCCTAGGCCCACATACTGCAGGAAGGAAGACACAGACACTTGTATATGGTACTGAAAACTAGCCTCGAGCACGTGCACTCGGGCTCTTTTATTTGCGGGGCACCTGACTGGTGACGCCTGTGTTGGATGGGTGAGGAGGTGTGTGTGTGGGCCAGCCCTCGGGGGAGTGGCTGGCAGAAACACTAGACTGTGTACAGCAGGACACAACATTCCTCCCAAATTTTATTAAAATGAAAAATAACAAACAAGAGTCCAACCTATGGGAAGGAATGAGAGAAACAAACTAAAATAAAGGAAGTCTCACAGTTCAGAGATGTAGCTCACAGGACAGCGGCGGACAGGTGCAGCTGGGAGCACCCAGACATCTGGGCACATGTTCAACCTTTAACCAGGCATATCTGGACACGAACACAGTGCTGATGAAGTCCGGACCTTTAAGCTTGGTGCCAGCTGAGTGATAGTCCACCTAAGTGATGTTTCTTGGTCCAGCGTACTCTTGCTGTGAGGCAAATAGTGTCTTGTTGTTCAAAATAGTTACATCAGGAGCGTAGGGGGGGTCCATTGTAAAACACCGGACGATTATGTTGCTTGATCCTTTGACGACAGTCTTGGCATCCTGTGACCTGTTGAATTCTCGGTTGTATGGCCTGGCTGCTTCCTGGAATCCATTGGTGGGGCAAAGTAAAAGTCCATCTTCACATGCTCTGGGAGGCCCCTTGGATGAGTTGCCCCGGGACTGCATATGGGCTCTGACTCTGGAGCCACCGCCTCGTCACTCGTGCAAACTTCAGGGGTGGATGTGTCTTTGTCAGAACCTGCTCTCTCTACCAGGATTGGGACATGCGCCAGTTAAACAGATGTTCACTATCTTCAGGTCGTCGCTCGGTATGGCAGTGGTGCAGAACTCGTTGCGATACTTGTCGCTCCCGGGATGGTAGTGATGCACATGATAGATGATGGAGTGGCTGTCATGAGACGACTGTACAACAGGTGGTGATGACTGGCAGTGATTTGGGGTGACTGGCGGACCTTTGCCGTCATGATACTCATTGTACGCTGGGTGCAGCTCTTCTTGTTTGGCATGTGTGTGTGCAAATAGGGATGCCCTTTCCTTTAAGCAGCCGGCGACAGTCACTATGAAGAATGATGTCACCGCACCCCAGTGGCTGTCGTATCTTAGAAGGTGCACTCAGGTGATGGTGCGAGTACTTGTTCTGGTCTCCTTTTGTTGATTTCCACTGCGCACTTGTTGTCGTCTGTTTTCCTGGAATAGGACTGTCACCGTCCTATATCTCTCCACTCCTTATCTTCTCTAAAATGTGGTGACAGACCACGTAATGCAGGTCGCTTCTTGCTGCAGTGGCATCTTGCTGCAAAGACATTGTGTTGCAGTGGCATCATGCTGCAATGGCATTGTGTTGCAGTGGCATCATGCTGCAATGGCATCGTGTTGCAGTGGCATCATGCTGCAATGGCATCTTGCTGCAGTGGCATCGTGCTGCAATAGCATCGTGTTGCAGTGGCATCATGCAGCAATGGCATCGTGTTGCAGTGGCATCATGCTGCAGTAACCCCGCAATGCAAGTCGCTTCAACACCTGCTCTGAATAGTAGCGAAAAGCCACGTAATGCATGTTCTGTCAGTACATGCTCTGAAAATGTGGCGAAAGGGCCACGCAATGCAGGTCACTTCTACACCTGCTCTGAAATGTGGCGATAGGGCCACGCAATCTCACAGGGACCTCCTGCTCACTCCGTCGTGTTCTCTGGGCTTCGCATTTTCTCCCGTCACGGACCACTCACCGGTCCGGTCCTGTCAAAAAGGACTGGGCTTCTTCTCAGGTGCGTCAGCCATTTCAGGGACGGCAGTGGAGGTAGGTGTGTTTTGATGGATCTGTTCTGTAATACCTTCCATACCCTTCCTCTCCTTGACAGAGTATTCCAGCTGTAATTTAGGATCGCTGTGGGAGGTAAGTATCTCCCTTCTCTTGCGTCAGTTGTGGCGGCGCGCCACTCTGAGTGCAGGAATCTCCTCATGCCTGTAGAGGACCGCTGCACACCACAGTCTTAAGGCAGTATCGGAGGCACTCTCTGAATAGTCTCTGGTCCACTGCTGGGCGATGTTGGTGCAGGTAGGTTGACCATGTTCTCTCTTCTTCCTGCTTTCGGGCCACACAGGGCCTCTCCTCTGGGATATCCTTGGTGCTGTGCTTCACCACTTTAAAGAGGCCTCTCTCTCCCGGGCTCCTGCCCATTCTGTCAGGTTTGCTGGATCGGCTCTCTGAACACTTCTGATTTTGCAATCTTGGTCCCTCTTCATAGGCACCCTCTTCTGGTGCTTTGAGTACCCTTTCTTCTGGCTTGCGGTGGTCTGTTCACCACTGGGGGCATGCAGCGCAATTTCCTCACTTGCAGTGGTGTCTCACAGCCACTGAGGGTTGCACGCACAGTAGACGTTCTCCTTGCACGTAGTGTGGGCTTGCTGCAATAACTGCTTTTGGCATCACTGGACTATTAGCAGCTTCCTTGACTGGGCAGCTTTGAGCTTCTTGCGGATCTCTACTGGAGTATCCAGTCTTTCTCGCTCCAAACCGACAGGTAGATGAAAAGGTGTGTGTGTGTCGCAGATCTCACCCACCGATCCTGTGCTGTAGTAGTGTATGTCAATTTAGAGGATGTCCCTTCATGTACTCTTTGTGTCTTTCTCTCTACAGGGGTTATTTGTCTCTCCCCTTCAACCCTTGGCACTCCACCAGGGGTAGGCAGTGCTCTCTCTGGATGGCCTCTTGCTGAGGTGTCTTTCTATGAATACAGACAGTGTGTGGTGCTTCTCATTCCAGCGGGTGGACTTCGTGGGGAATGACCAGTTTTTCCCTTTTTCTGCATTTAGTAGCAGGCAGCAATGCTCTTGTCTTGCAGAGCTCTGGTTGCTGTGACTCTTTGCTATGCATAATGAAACATACTATGCAGGCTTGCAGTGGTACTGGTGTACTGCAGGGATAAATTGCTGCTTATTATTTATTCCTGTTCTTTTCAAGCTAGTTCACTTATGGCTCTGAGCAGGTTAGTCCTTCACCACTGCTGTACTGTGTTTGGCTTGTGAGCCGGTAAGATCCCTTTTGATATACGTTTTCTTTTGCAAAGGTTTCTGCCTGGTTGGTAGCATTTTAAAAGGCTGGAATGGCATCCTATGACTTGGCAAACAGCTGAAACCGGGTCGGCTGCATTCGAAGAACCAAGTCGCATAACAGTTTCTCTGGTGCCCTCCGGTGGTGTTTGCGCGCATTGTATTAGTTAATTTATTGAGTTGAACAGACTGTATTGATTGACTTCATTGCCTTTATTGCTGCGCGGGCTGTGGCGCACTGTTCACTCAGCGCCTTTTACACTCATGAAGACGAGGGTACCTGCCCTCATTATGCTCCAGTAATCCCCAAACAAAAGAGCAGTGAGCTTCTGTGCTTAGCCTGACAGGCTTTCTCCTGCTGTGAGGTGATTTCTTACGCTGTGCAGCCACCTTTTGTTTATGCTGGCTGACCCTTTTAAAACAGTGCACCTTAGATGTATGGCAAACACAAGTGAGTTCTTCCAAGGCCAGGAGTCACTGTTTTCCTTTCCTGTGTCACACCGATCGGCAGCATGCATTGGCGGCAGACGGACCCCAGGGGGCATACAGCAATCTCTTGGCCAGGCTGAACTTTCCTTACAAGCTGCGGCCCTCGTTGTAAAGCAGGAGGCGAGGATCTGTAGCAGCCCTGCCGGAACTCGGTGAGTTTAAACTGTGATTTCTGTTAGCTTTTTTCCTGCTTCACTCTTGCTAGTCATGCATTTATCAAACAGTTAAGTGTCACATCTGGGCTTGCCTTGCCCTGTCATGCTGGTGGCATCCTTAGACTCTTCTGATGTTGCGGGCCTGTTAAGGAGCGGCTCATTCTGGGAGCAATCTTAAAAGCCTCGCTAACGCTGCGTCGCTGTAGACGAGATAGCAGGCCTCTGTACAGCTCTTGTGTGCGTCCTTCAAGCACTAGGGATGGCGGCATCCATAATTTTCCCTGCTGGTGGGGTGCCGCAGTCGACTGCTCGTGTACTTGTCTGCACGTCTCTTATCCGGGCGCTGCTGGCACTATGATAGCAGCCTAGGGGGAAGACGAAACTCTGTGCAGGGGCAGCGGTATCAGCAGTGAGGCATCGGCAGGCACGCTGTCTCACGCCGCGGCTTCCGCAACTCTCTCATTCCCCTTAGGGGGGACAGCGGACAGCGCAGGGCAGGCAATGCTGGTGCCGGCCTCTCTCAGTGCTTGCGCAGCCTGGCAGTGGGGTTATGGACTTCAAGGCCGTATAACGCCAGTGGAATCCTGCTCTGTGCCAGGCTAATTGCTGGGCTTCGCCTCATCTTGCGGGAGTCCGAACGGTTTCCGTTCTCTGCACCAGCTCTACTTGTCTCAGCTGGCGAAGGGCTGCGGGGACATCTGAATGCAGACGGTAAAACAGTCTCTTCTCACTCTTCTTTCACATCGAGAAGATGGTGCCCCTCTCTCTCTACGAGCTGTTACGCTGTGAGTAGGTGCAGGGTGTCTTATACTGGGATCCTACCCTAACAGATAATTGTGTAGTGCGCTCAGCAGACACACGGGGTTAGACCCCCTCGTCGCCATTGTTAAGTTGTGGGCCCTAGGCCCACATACTGCAGGAAGGAAGACACAGACACTTGTATATCGTACTGAAAACTAGCCTCGAGCATGTGTACTCGGGCTCTTTTATTTGTGGGGTCACCTGACTGGTGATGCCCGTGTTGGATGGGTGAGGGGGTGTGTATGTGGGCCAGCCCTCGGGGGAGTGGCTGGCAGAAACACTAGACTGTGTCCAGCAAGACACAACAGGGGCTGTCCTGAGCTAAAGTTGCCGTGCACATGTGGGTGCACTGAATAATACTAATATAAATCTCCAGTACCCGGGGTAAGAATCGATAGCTACAAGCTGGTGCCTCGCTGCCATCAATAAGAGCACTGCAGCAGGATGACATGCGCGTGAACACACTGCTCTAGGCTTTCCTCAAGCTTATCTGCACAGGACCGAAGTACTGACTGCAAAGGCACGGAAGATAGGCGAGTCAGAGACGTTATAAGGCATGGGCCAAATGACCTAGGCCTATTTTTAAAAGTGGAATACATTTTCTCCACTATGCTTTGAAAATTCTGGGCTAGGGAGTTGCAAAAATCTTGAGAATGTTACTTAACCGTTTTGTCAGAGAGTGTAGTCAATTTAGTTACCACTTGGAATGATTCCTTAGTGGGGTTTTTAGCCTCCTCAATTAGCTTAGAATAATAAGAGTGCTTTACCTTAAGAATGAGGTGTTTATATTCAGATAATAGAGTTTTGTACAGGGAGAGTTCATTCTCGTCGTAATTGGATCTCAAGCGTCTTTCCTGTCTTCTGTATTCTTGTTTATGGGTTCTAAGTACTTCTGTGACCCTTGGAGCAGACGGGACTTTCCTATTGCTTGAGGATTTTTTATAAGGAGCTAACCTATCAGCTGCCAAAGTAAGCCAATGGTTGAACTGGGCAGAGGCGAGTACCACTTTCTCTGGCAGTTTGGTTTTGGAGAGAGAAAGATGGTGACTGTGCATGTTGTTATCAACCTGCTTCCAGTTACGGTAGGATCCATTAGACATATTTAAGGCGCTTGCCTGAACAGTGAGGGAAGCATTGAGCTCAAAGACAAATGCATAATGGTCAATCCATGATAAGGGTATGATCTTTTCATATAGACTCACTGTTGGTGAATATTCCATCTAGGGTATGGCCAGCCAAATGCGAAGAGCCTGTAACCTTTTGCCTTAAACCTGCCGTAATCATATCTAACATTGACGCAGTGTTATTATCTGCAACAGCCTCCAGATGTAAATTAAAATCACCCAGTATGCGATTTTTTTTTCCAAAAGCACATGATTATATTAGTTTGTAGAGAGTGATGAGATACCCATTTTTGGCCCCTGGCGGGTGGTAAAGTAACATCCCTTTAAAAGAGAATCGGTTAGCTATTTTTAGATTAAAGTGAAAAGCTTCACATTCTTGAGAGGATATAGGCTCAACGGTGGCCTTGTAGATATTGCGGTAAATCTATGCGAGTCGTCTGCCTTTTATTGTGCATTCTACCAATCCTAAATACTGTAAAACCAGGAGTGACAGCAATTCAGAAATCAGGGTCTGCTGCTTGGTTCGCCCAGGTTTCCGTAATAAAAAAAAGCAAATCTAGACCTTGAACATCAATCAGCTCAGCGATATCGAGTCTGTGCTTAGACAGGGAGTGAGCGTTTATGAGTGCCCCACATGTTGTTAGAGGAGACTTGATAGTGACCCCCAAAGATGGCGAGGTACGAGAAATTAAGACACGGGGCATTGTGCAGCGAGAAATACTGAAGCCGCAGTTAGGGCAGTGTGCGGGCTTCTGACGATAATTTACAGAATTAGAAGCAGACGCATTTATTATGCCTAGTGGAAGGTGTTATATTCAAATTACGTAATTGCTTACCAGTGTAGGACTGGCACAGCGTCACATGGATGGAAAAATGGGCTGCATCTCAAGCGCTCGGAGCGATACGGGCGCAGACGGGTTTGCCTTTGGCGCACCTGCTGCGCGGACGCGCTGTCTGCTGCAGTAAGTAGGCAGCCCTTAGAGGGGGCGTAGTCCAAGAAAAACAGATGGCCAAAGCAAACGGGACTTAAAACCTGGGTCCAGCAACCCCAACAACTGTTGCAGGCTCCCCTGTGAGAGCTGTGTACTGGCAAAACAAAGTGAATAAAATAAACTGTGCGAAACGAAAACCCATAAAATCATTAAAAGCATGGGAGAATTACTCCCTCTAAAGATGGCGCCCACTAACAGGGATCCAGGCACATCCCAAAAGGCAGGAAAACCTATAAGGAAATTAAGGGCAAGGGTTTTCTCAGGACGAGCTGCCCGGACGTGCTGTCGGCTGCATTAAGTAGGCGGCCCTTAAAGGGGGGGCGGGGTAGTCCTAGTCAAACAGATGGGCAAGGCAAATAGGACTTGAAACCGGGGTCCAGCACGAAACCTCTTTTGACCTCACTCTTAACCCTCTTTCTTTCTCACCCCTTTGGCTCTACCTTATTTCTCTGTCCGACATACCTCTCATCATCTTATCTATCTCTATATAAATGTCCACCATCTTTCACTACCAAAGTTCTCACCATTTGTTTGCTACCCAACTTTTCCATCTCTTCTCTCTCTCTCTTCCTAGTCCTATTACCTCAATACTTTACTCTTTCTTTCCTTTTCTATCTATTTTCTCTATCAGCACCTTCTCTCTGCTTCATCTGTCTCTGCACCTCTTTTCTTTTTCAGTTTACCCTTCCTACTTTACCTCACTCTCTCTGCCGCCTTCTTTGTACATTTATATTACTCACATCTGCTGTCTGGTCATGTCTGGGTTGTCAATTGGTAAGAACCACCGGAGAGGGTGAGCTGATCTACAAAATTAGTGGGGGTGTTGGTCGTGATAACTTTGTAAATGATGCAGCTAGTTATGAAGATGATGGGGTCGGCAAATGGAGCCAATGCAGTTTCATCACGATGTAGGAGATGTGAACATATTTCTTCAGGCTGTGAATGAGATGTGCTGTAGAATGTGTGTAAGGTGTGCCAGTGTGGGATCTCTGAGGCAATGGAACAGGGTATTATTACTGTCCAAATGCAAGAGTATGAGGCCCCTTTCTGGAAGAAACAGTTTTACTTCATCCAAAGAAAGAGCTTGAAACAGCTCATCTTGTTCATTGTACAATGAGCTCTCTAAACCTATAAGAGCTTTGTAAATTAGTAGCACTGTGTATGAGCCTGTAAAACATGTGGCTCTGTTGTGTATGTATGAACTTGTGAGATGCCTGACATTTGTATTTTCCCACTCTTCAGAGACATTATCAGGCATAACCCCTCAATTCTCCAAATACTATGAAGAGAGTGAGGTTTACAAACATTGTTTGCTTGCCTAGTGCTATGCTCTGCACTTTACAACATCACTAATACCACTGTTCTTAGTTTAACCATTTGCTGTTTTCACTGCTCGCATAAAGACTGCCTCCCTCTGTTCTGTCTCATGCCATTCTGCATTGATGTCTGTTCTCTAGAACTAGAGCACAAATGGGATGTGTTTGGGAGGGAGCACTTTTTTGTGATCTTTCAAATCTGCAAGAGCATCAGTGAGATAAAAATCAAGGACAAAGTGGTCTGAAAGCATATACGTAATCAGTCTACAATGTGTGCCCATTTCAGTATAGAGAGAGAGAGAGAGAGAGAGAGAGAGAGAGAGAGAGAGAGAGAGAGAGAGAGAGAGAGAGAGAGTGTGTTGTAAACTCAGGATTGTTATATATTGATAAGTTAAATAAATTTTTTTAGGTTTAATAATTTTCGTAATTGGAACATATTGGCAATGATTTGTGGAGCTGATCGAGGGCTGAAATAATTGGTAATGGTCGGATTTTCAGAGGATTATTGGTGGACACCTATTGAGTATAAGCATATCTACTAGGCCCCACAGTGATGACACCAATATGTATAACTATTTATATTTATTAAGTTCAATTGTTTTATTGTGTTAACATTAAAATCCAGTCATAGTACACTGATGCTTTTGGTCAGAAAAGCCCACTCTTCAGAGAGATTATCTGGCATAACCCCTTAGTGGACCAACAGAAACCCTACCTATAAAGTAATATTTATTAAAATCCGTAAATCATATATAATTGAAGCACATACCATTTGCCATTTTTTCGCTCAACAATTAATGGCAATTACCCCAAATCTACTGTATAGACATATTTAAATTAGATCCCCTTTTGATTCATGTGATCACTCTAATAAGTTTTATGCAATTTTTGATGACCCCCCAATACTCCTGTAAAACTGGCTTTAAATCATATTCTGGGGGTTGGAGGGGTGGCGGTGGCCAAGATGGCAGAGTGAGCAGACATGCTCTCTGGTCTTTACGTTCCGGCCCCGTTAAAATGCCTTAAATCTTCGGTACCCCCGCTGGGAGGTCTGAGTTGAGGTTTAACTCAGTGGATCCCGGCGCCCGTGGGCCCTCCGGCTGCCTGGTTTGCCCAACTGGACGAGCGTTGCGGGACCCCCGAGAACGTGAGCTGCCCCGGAGCATAGCATAGGAGAGGCATGACACTGACGCCCGCACACAGAGAGGAGCGGCTGTGCACGGTGACCTAGCAGGAAGGGAGTGGCGGAGCCCGGTGGTGGAGTTACGAGAGCAGGCCGGGGGAGGGCGAGGAGGTCCCTGGCACCCTGAATGCAGTGGAACGACAGGGGCAGCACACGATGGGCCATGGCCGAAGACGTGGAAGGCGGCCGGTGGGCAGCGATGTTTCCTTGGGCGCTCCGATTCTTGACTGCAGCGCCGCCCAGATGGCGGGACGCCCCCGTGCCTGATAAGCGGTCGTTAGCCTGCCCCCCCCTGGGGCCACGGGAGTGATCGTGTAGTCGAGGCCGGGACTCCAGCACGTCTAGACGGCCCTATCTGCACCTGACGACGGGAGTGGGCAGCAATAGGGACTAGTAGGCCAAGAATTGGTGAGGAGAAACGAATACCAGAGCACGCCCAGTACCTGCGCAGGCCCCTGGGGATGGGCCAGGCTCCGGCTGCGAGGCTCGGACAGGAGCCCAAGAGACTGACAAGGAAGGAGGCCCTGAGCACCAGAGGGCAGTGGAGACGAGGAGCCATGTGGTTTTTCCATTGCAGCATTCTAAGAGCGACTGGCGAGGGAGGTACAGGACAGAGGGCGAGGGACTGCTCAGCACTGAGCTACCTTAGCTCCTAAGGGGTGCACAGCTTGGCTCCCACCTAGCACTGATCAAGCATTGGGAGCCTCGCTTAGCATCTAAGAGAAGCCCGGGGGAGGGCCCAGACTCTGGGACCACTTCATCCTGCCCCACCTGGCTGAGACACTGCGCAGACCACTGTGGCTCAGAGGAAGACCTGGGTTGGTACCCCCATACTGAACACCGTGCAAAGACTGCCCAGGATACTCCGCCCTCTTGAAAGGGGGAACAAAGCAAACACAAGGAGATGATGGACGGAGCGCTGAAACCTTTCAGACACTCACCCTCAGTCATAGATCTGGGTTGAATCCATCATCGTTCTTTAGCTCACTCCGCCACCCCCAGTTCAGGCAGCTATATGCAAATCAGTCTTGACCCTGTGCCTCATGGGAACAGTCCAGCCCGAACTGCCAAGCCATTTCTTCACTGGACCGGAAACAAGTATCCTGTGACCGGTTTCGGACTAACAGTCCTAATCAACCAGGCTAGCTTGAATCCAGTGGCAAAGTGAGCAAGGGACCCATGTCTGGGCATACCCTGCCAAATTAGGGCGAACAAAGCAAACACAAGGAGATGATGGACGGAGCGCTGAAACTTTTCAGACACTCACCCTTAGTCACAGATCTGGGTTGAATCCATCATCGTTCCTTAGCTCACTCCGCCACCCCAGTTCAGACATAGCTATATGCAAATCAGTCTTGACGCTGTGCCTCATGGGAACTGTCCACCCCGAACTGCCAAGCCATGTCTTCCCTGGACCGGAAACAAGCATCCTGGAACCGGTTTCGGACGAACAGCCCTCATCAGCCAGGCTATCTTGAATCCAGTGGCAAAGTGAGCAAGGGACACACGTCTGGGCATACCCTGCCAACTTAGGGCGAACAAAGCAAACACACGGAGATGATGGACGGAGAGCTGAAACATTTCAGACACTCACCCTCAGTCACAGATCTGGGTTGAATCCATCATCGTTCTTTAGCTCAATCCGCCACCCCAGTTCAGACATAGCTATATGCAAATCAGTCTTCACCCTGTGCCTCATGGGAACAGTCCAGCCCAAACTGCCAAGCCATGTCTTCCCTGGACCGGAAACAAGCATCCTGGGACCGGTTTCGGACTAACAGTCCTAATCAGCCAGGCTAGCTTGAATCCAGTGGCAAAGTGAGCAAGGGACCCATGTCTGGGCATACCCTGCCAACTTAGGGCGAACAAAGCAAACACAAGGAGATGATGGACGGAGCGCTGAAACTTTTCAGACACTCACCCTCAGTCACAGATCTGGGTTGAATCCATCATCGTTCTTTAGCTCACTCCGCCACCCCCAGTTCAGACATAGCTATATGCAAATCAGTCTTCACCCTGTGCCTCATGGGAACAGTCCAGCCCGAACTGCAAACCCATGTCTATCCTGGCTGAAGAGGGGTGAAACCCCGAAACCGGTCCTAGGATGCTTGTTTCTGGGCTTTCTTGCCCTAAGTGCGCCAGGCATGCCCAGACGTGGGTCCTGGGCTCACTGTGCCACTGGAATCAAGCTATCATGGCTGAAGAGGGGTAAAACCCCGAAACCTGGCTTGGCAGTTCAGGCTAGACTGTTCCCATAAGGCACAGGGTCAAGACTGATTTGCATATGGCCAGGTCTAAACTGGGGTGGCATGGTGAGCAAAAGAATGATGGATTTAACCCAGATCTCTTGAATGTGGGTAAATGTTTTGATTTGTTCTGCATTCCGTCCATCAATTGTGTGTCTTTTGCTTTCTCGCCCTAAGTGCGCCAGGCATGCCTAGACGTGGGTCCTGGGCTCACTGTGCCACTGGAATCAAGCTATCCTGGCTGAAGGGGGGTGAAACCCTGAAACCGGTCCTAGGATGCTTGTTTCCGGTCCAGGAAGGACCTGGCTTTGCAGTTCGGGCTGGACTGTTCCCATGAGGCACAGGGTCAAGACTGATTTGCATATGGCCAGGTCTAAACTGGGTTGGCATGGCGAGCAAAAGAAGGATGGATTTAACCCAGATCTCTTGACTGGGGGTGAGTGATTTGATTTGTTCTGCATTCCGTCCATCAATTGTGTATCTTTTGCTCTTGAAAGGGGGGGCTGTCAGGACCCCCCCTTACATCGACTCTTCGTCACAGTGGAAGAAACTCACCCACCCTGCTAGAGCTGATCCTCGGTGAGCCACACCACCAAAGGGGGTATGGCAGTCCCCCGAGCCAAAAAGTACAGCACATTAAAAGGACATGCTCACTAAGACTTCGGCCCAGGAGTGCCAGGACCTCTCAGCTGCTCCTCTGCCCCCTGAAAGCGTGGACATTGGAGAGGCCCTGATCACTCGATCCTACCTTGAGGCCTTGTTCACATCCCTCAAAGACGAGCTGCAGTCGATCAAGGGGGGCCTGGCGCGGGACCTGCAAAGAGTCAGGAAAGAGAACTCTGACATCGGGGACAGAGTGGACACACTGGAGTCTAATGAAATCACTAGAGACGAGGAGCTTGAGCAGCTCCGACAGGAACTAATCCGCCTCACAGATAGGCAGATAGATCTCCAGGCCCAAGCTGAGGACTTCGAGAACAGGTCAAGATGCAGCAACATACAGATTAGGAATGTTCTGACGGCCACCGGAGCATGAAACGTGGAAGAGTACTTCAAGGCTCTCTTCGCCCAGATCCTGGGAGATACACAGGCGTTGGATATCTGCCTTGACAGAGTCCACTGAGTGGGCCCTCCCCGGGCTCATAACATGTCTTCTCCAGACATCTTGGCCTGTGTACATAGCTTTACCCTAAAAGAGCATATCCTTTGAGAAGCTAGAGGCACCAATCCGATAAATTTCCGTGGCCACCCGCTCCAGTTGTTTCAAGACCTCTCGGCAATCACGCTCCAGAAACGGAGGGAGTTCCGCCCAGTGACCACATTCCTCTGACAGCACAACACCACATACACGTGGGGTCACCCGCTTTGCCTAGTTTTCATCTGGGACTCGAAAACCCACCAACTACGCTCCATCAGCACGGCCTTTGACCTTCTCCGGATTGAGCTGCAAGAGGTCATGGGACAGGAGCTGGGACTGGCCGCTGGTCGCCGCGAAGGCGGAGATGCCCAGGTGGATAGCACTCAGTTCCAGATCTTGATCTTATGGCACAGGAGAGGAGGGCGGTCCTATAGAGCCTAGGTGGGGATCAAGATTTCGGAAGCACCGATTGAAAACGCAGAGTCCGCCTCGCCTACTGAGGGGGGCACACATCAGTTGCTATGTGGAGCCATGTGGGGGGTAACCCCCAAGAACAGACATGGTCACCAAGTACCCCATCTTTCTTTCCTGTTGTCGGAAGACATGGGACACTCTAACCGGCCTCTCCATTCCTGAGACTTTGTTCATGTTGTTTGTTTATATATGTTCGTTTGAAATGTACCATCTCGCTGCACGACCGGGTAGCACAAACCTAGGGGCGACAGGGACACTGCTGCAATAACTCCCGCATCCTGGGCACCTACATTACACTCCAGTACAACTAGAGAGACGATGGGACGGACCACTAGCCCCTAGCCTGACCACACTCATATACAATGACACCAGGTGACACCCTGAAGGTAATCTCCCATGCGTTAAAGGGATCAATAACCCAGTTAAACAAAGGCGGTTCTCTCCTATCTAGAGCATACTGGGACAGATGTCTGCCTCCTTCAGGAGACCCACCTCCCCGGAGTGCCGTGGAGTCCTTGTGGAGTGGAGTCCATACAAACTTTATATTGAAGCAGCGTGCAGCGATGCGATGTCTCTGTGCACCACTGGCGTCTGGTGAGCCCGGGAGCAACTCACCGAAAACAGAGGGATGGATGGAGAGAGAGTATATATATATATATATATATTCGTCCAAAGGTTGCCCTACATTTGAAGACGCACACAAAGGCAAGATGCACAGCTTCCAGGCAGTGTTCTTTATTGAGCAAACAGCAGCGTTCTCAGATATTTCACCGGCCTTTCCCTACGCGTTTCAGAGCCTTCGCTCCTTGTTCACGGGACGGCTGCCAGTGAGCAGATGCACGGAGGGGCGGTCCCTTTCTCAGCTGTTATATCGTCCTCCCATAGCGTCATGATCCTTTGCTTTCTGGGACTCGTAGTCTTCGTGCTAAAATAATACCCCAATGGGTTCTGCTTTTCTGGCAATACTTTCAAACCCTCCATAGGGCCTCTGGTCGCGTTGCCATTTGTAGATAAAAGTCCCAAATTGCCTTTCTGTTATCGCGGTGACCGTGTATCTCACACCAACAGTCCTTTATGATATAGGCGGTGCTGTCTTCTCGACCAGAGCCGGCCGTAATAAATTCGTCCAAAGGTTGCCCTACATTTGAAGACGCACACAAAGGCAAGATGCACAGCTTCCAGGCAGTGTTCTTTATTGAGCAAACAGCAGCGTTCTCAGATATTTCACCGGCCTTTCCCTACGCGTTTCAGAGCCTTCGATCCTTGTTCACGGGACGGCTGCCAGTGAGCAGATGCACGGAGGGGCGGTCCCTTTCTCAGCTGTTATATCGTCCTCCCATAGCGTCATGATCCTTTGCTTTCTGGGACTCGTAGTCTTCGTGCTAAAATAATACCCCAATGGGTTCTGCTTTTCTGGCAATACTTTCAAACCCTCCATAGGGCCTCTGGTCGCGTTGCCATTTGTAGATAAAAGTCCCAAATTGCCTTTCTGTTATCGCGGTGACCGTGTATCTGACACCAACAGTCCTTTATGATATAGGCGGTGCTGTCTTCTCGACCAGAGCCGGCCGTAATAAATTCGTCCAAAGGTTGCCCTACATTTGAAGACGCACACAAAGGCAAGATGCACAGCTTCCAGGCAGTGTTCTTTATTGAGCAAACAGCAGCGTTCTCAGATATTTCACCGGCCTTTCCCTACGCGTTTCAGAGCCTTCGCTCCTTGTTCACGGGACGGCTGCCAGTGAGCAGATGCACGGAGGGGCGGTCCCTTTCTCAGCTGTTATATCGTCCTCCCATAGCGTCATGATCCTTTGCTTTCTGGGACTCGTAGTCTTCGTGCTAAAATAATACCCCAATGGGTTCTGCTTTTCTGGCAATACTTTCAAACCCTCCATAGGGCCTCTGGTCGCGTTGCCATTTGTAGATAAAAGTCCCAAATTGCCTTTCTGTTATCGCGGTGACCGTGTATCTGACACCAACAGTCCTTTATGATATAGGCAGTGCTGTCTTCTCGACCAGAGCCGGCCGTAATAAATTCGTCCAAAGGTTGCCCTACATTTGAAGACGCACACAAAGGCAAGATGCACAGCTTCCAGGCAGTGTTCTTTATTGAGCAAACAGCAGCGTTCTCAGATATTTCACCGGCCTTTCCCTACGCGTTTCAGAGCCTTCGCTCCTTGTTCACGGGACGGCTGCCAGTGAGCAGATGCACGGAGGGGCGGTCCCTTTCTCAGCTGTTATATCGTCCTCCCATAGCGTCATGATCCTTTGCTTTCTGGGACTCGTAGTCTTCGTGCTAAAATAATACCCCAATGGGTTCTGCTTTTCTGGCAATACTTTCAAACCCTCCATAGGGCCTCTGGTCGCGTTGCCATTTGTAGATAAAAGTCCCAAATTGCCTTTCTGTTATCGCGGTGACCGTGTATCTGACACCAACAGTCCTTTATGATATAGGCGGTGCTGTCTTCTCGACCAGAGCCGGCCGTAATAAATTCGTCCAATTACGGGACCCGTCCTATGCGCATCTGTTACGAAGCAAGCCGACCCGTGATCAAGGAGCAATGAGCTCCGAAACGCGTAGGGGAAAAGGCACATGAAATATCCGGAAACGCTGCTGTCTTGCTGAATAAAGAACTTTGCTACAAAGCGCTGTTTGCTTGCTGCTGTGTGCGTCTCCAACCTTTGGGCACCTTTGGATGATATATTTCGGCCGGTCCGGGCCGAGGAGGCAGCACCGCCTACTGATACAAATGGACTGTTGGTGTTGGATAACGAACATCGTGATAACAGAGTGGCAAGTTTTTGCATGGATTAAAGACAGCGACGCTATCGGAGGCTCTATGGAGGGCTTGATAACAATTGCAGTAAACAGAACCTATTGAAGGTATTATTTTAGCGCTAAGGACCACAAGTCCCAGAAGGCCATTGATTGAAGGAGGCCATTGAGGGTCATAAAGCAGCCAATTACGGGACCCCGTCCTATGCGCATCTGTTACGAAGCAAGCCGACCCGTGATCAAGGAGCAATGAGCTCCGAAACGCGTAGGGGAAAAGGCACATGAAATATCCGGAAACGCTGCTGTCTTGCTGAATAAAGAACTTTGCTACAAAGCGCTGTTTGCTTGCTGCTGTGTGCGTCTCCAACCTTTGGGCACCTTTGGATGATATATTTCGGCCGGTCCGGGCCGAGGAGGCAGCACCGCCTACTGATACAAATGGACTGTTGGTGTTGGATAACTAACATCGTGATAACAGAGTGGCAAGTTTTTGCATGGATTAAAGACAGCGACGCTATCGGAGGCTCTATGGAGGGCTTGATAACAATTGCAGTAAACAGAACCTATTGAAGGTATTATTTTAGCGCTAAGGACCACAAGTCCCAGAAGGCCATTGATTGAAGGAGGCCATTGAGGGTCATAAAGCAGCCAATTACGGGACCCGTCCTATGCGCATCTGTTACGAAGCAAGCCGACCCGTGATCAAGGAGCAATGAGCTCCGAAACGCGTAGGGGAAAAGGCACATGAAATATCCGGAAACGCTGCTGTCTTGCTGAATAAAGAACTTTGCTACAAAGCGCTGTTTGCTTGCTGCTGTGTGCGTCTCCAACCTTTGGGCACCTTTGGATGATATATTTCGGCCGGTCCGGGCCGAGGAGGCAGCACCGCCTACTGATACAAATGGACTGTTGGTGTTGGATAACTAACATCGTGATAATAGAGTGGCAAGTTTTTGCATGGATTAAAGACAGCGACGCTATCGGAGGCTCTATGGAGGGCTTGATAACAATTGCAGTAAACAGAACCTATTGAAGGTATTATTTTAGCGCTAAGGACCACAAGTCCCAGAAGGCCATTGATTGAAGGAGGCCATTGAGGGTCATAAAGCAGCCAATTACGGGACCCGTCCTATGCGCATCTGTTACGAAGCAAGCCGACCCGTGATCAAGGAGCAATGAGCGCCGAAACGCGTAGGGGAAAAGGCACATGAAATATCCGGAAACGCTGCTGTCTTGCTGAATAAAGAACTTTGCTACAAAGCGCTGTTTGCTTGCTGCTGTGTGCGTCTCCAACCTTTGGATGATATATTTCGGCCGGTCCGGGCCGAGGAGGCAGCACCGCCTACTGATACAAATGGACTGTTGGTGTTGGATAACTAACATCGTGATAACAGAGTGGCAAGTTTTTGCATGGATTAAAGACAGCGACGCTATCGGAGGCTCTATGGAGGGCTTGATAACAATTGCAGTAAACAGAACCTATTGAAGGTATTATTTTAGCGCTAAGGACCACAAGTCCCAGAAGGCCATTGATTGAAGGAGGCCATTGAGGGTCATAAAGCAGCCAATTACGGGACCCGTCCTATGCGCATCTGTTACGAAGCAAGCCGACCCGTGATCAAGGAGCAATGAGCTCCGAAACGCGTAGGGGAAAAGGCACATGAAATATCCGAAAACGCTGCTGTCTTGCTGAATAAAGAACTTTGCTACAAAGCGCTGTTTGCTTGCTGCTGTGTGCGTCTCCAACCTTTGGGCACCTTTGGATGATATATTTCGGCCGGTCCGGGCCGAGGAGGCAGCACCGCCTACTGATACAAATGGACTGTTGGTGTTGGATAACTAACATCGTGATAACAGAGTGGCAAGTTTTTGCATGGATTAAAGACAGCGACGCTATCGGAGGCTCTATGGAGGGCTTGATAACAATTGCAGTAAACAGAACCTATTGAAGGTATTATTTTAGCGCTAAGGACCACAAGTCCCAGAAGGCCATTGATTGAAGGAGGCCATTGAGGGTCATAAAGCAGCCAATTACGGGACCCGTCCTATGCGCATCTGTTACGAAGCAAGCCGACCCGTGATCAAGGAGCAATGAGCTCCGAAACGCGTAGGGGAAAAGGCACATGAAATATCCGGAAACGCTGCTGTCTTGCTGAATAAAGAACTTTGCTACAAAGCGCTGTTTGCTTGCTGCTGTGTGCGTCTCCAACCTTTGGATGATATATTTCGGCCGGTCCGGGCCGAGGAGGCAGCACCGCCTACTGATACAAATGGACTGTTGGTGTTGGATAACTAACATCGTGATAACAGAGTGGCAAGTTTTTGCATGGATTAAAGACAGCGACGCTATCGGAGGCTCTATGGAGGGCTTGATAACAATTGCAGTAAACAGAACCTATTGAAGGTATTATTTTAGCGCTAAGGACCACAAGTCCCAGAAGGCCATTGATTGAAGGAGGCCATTGAGGGTCATAAAGCAGCCAATTACGGGACCCGTCCTATGCGCATCTGTTACGAAGCAAGCCGACCCGTGATCAAGGAGCAATGAGCTCCGAAACGCGTAGGAGAAAAGGCACATGAAATATCCGGAAACGCTGCTGTCTTGCTGAATAAAGAACTTTGCTACAAAGCGCTGTTTGCTTGCTGCTGTGTGCGTCTCCAACCTTTGGGCACCTTTGGATGATATATTTCGGCCGGTCCGGGCCGAGGAGGCAGCACCGCCTACTGATACAAATGGACTGTTGGTGTTGGATAACTAACATCGTGATAACAGAGTGGCAAGTTTTTGCATGGATTAAAGACAGCGACGCTATCGGAGGCTCTATGGAGGGCTTGATAACAATTGCAGTAAACAGAACCTATTGAAGGTATTATTTTAGCGCTAAGGACCACAAGTCCCAGAAGGCCATTGATTGAAGGAGGCCATTGAGGGTCATAAAGCAGCCAATTACGGGACCCGTCCTATGCGCATCTGTTACGAAGCAAGCCGACCCGTGATCAAGGAGCAATGAGCTCCGAAACGCGTAGGGGAAAAGGCACATGAAATATCCGGAAACGCT